>NC_080616.1:1613179-2813179 GCF_027887145.1 Ammospiza caudacuta | reverse complement strand
GTTTTACCTGCAGGGTTGTTCCTTGTAGTGAAAATTGCAGAGCAGTTTTATCTCCCCTGGATCTTGGCTGTGCACTGGCATTTGTCTTTGTTTGTCCAAGTTAACATAACTTGGGATCTTTTAAGAGCTGATTACTGGCTCCACCTCAGAAGGAAACTGTTCGGTCTTCTCTTGGAGGCTGTTCTAGAAATTGAAGGGTTCTTTCCCCCCAGAACAGAGAAATATTATTCTGAAAGTAAACAACTGGTGTTTCCAGGTTCTTACATGGTCAGCTTCTCTGTGCTGTGATTGCTCTCCAGGGTACAGTGAGCCACACATCAGCACTGTCATGCCAGCAGTTCTCTCCCCCTGTGAGAAGAAATTGGGGTTTATTCCAGAGTACTTTTGTGGATCTGCATTAGTAAGGGCAAAAACAAGAAGTAGCCTTGGGTAAGAAAGGAGTTGCAAAATTTTAGACCCATTCTCTTGCTTGATTGTCGTGGTTTAGCCCCAGACAGCGGCCAAGCCCCTCAGAGCCCCGTGCTTGCTCCCTCACCAGCAAGATCAGGGAGGGAGTCAGAAGGGTAAAAGCTGGAAAATTTGTGGGTTGAGATAAACACAGTTTAATATGGAAAGCAAAAGCCACACATGCAAGCAAAGCAGAGCCAGGAATTCACTCCCTGTTTCCCATGGGCAGGCAGGTGTTCAGCCATCCCATGGAGAACAGGGCTCCAGGACATAGCAGTGACTTGGGAAGGCAAGCACCATCACTGCAAACATCCCTGCCCTCCTTCCTTCTGCCCCCACTCTATGTGCTGAGCATGGTGTCAATGGCCTGGACGTGCCTTTGGTCACTTTGGGTCACCTGTCCCAGCTCCCCACACACCCCCAGCCCCCTTGCCAGCCTGGCAGTGTGAAAAGCAGAAAAGGCCTTGGCTCAGTGTGAGCACTGCTCAGCAATAACAAAAACATCTCCATCATCATCCCTGCATTCAGCACAAATCCAAAATACAGCCCCATGCCAGCCACTGGGAGGGGAATAAATTACCCCAGCCAAACCCAGCAGAATGAGTTATGGGTGGAATGGAGAAAGCAACAATGTGTCTCACAAAAGAGCTGTAACCTCAGCCCCTGCCTTGAGGCTTTCAGCACCTTGGGTATCTTGAGGCAACACTCCTGAGGCCTGGAAGTGACTGTCCTTAGCTGTTTTCCTGGATGCTGTGGTTGATTTTGGGATCTGTACTGCTGCACACTTCCTATGTATGGGCTACTTTACTCCCTTCAGGGAAAGTGAGCACAGCTCTGATATTAAACAGCAAAGTGGGAAACCCATCTGAAATTCTGACAGCAGAGATGTGGCTGGTGCCACTGAACAACCTCAGAAGTAACCAGTGAACACCTTGGAGAGGAAAGCTGCCTGGCCTATGTGTTGGTTGCATTGCATGACCATCATTTTGCATTCTGAATCCAAGGATGTGGCTGCATGGAGCAGGGACTGTCTGTGTCCCAGCAGCCCAGCACTGAGCACTGCAGGCAGTTCTCTAATGCTGGAGCTCAGCTCAGAGTCCTCATGAGTCTGAAAGGCTGAGAGAGTTGGGATTGTTGAGTCTGGAGAAGGCTCTTCCAGTACCTGAAGGGAACCAACAAGAAAATGGAGAGAGACTGTTTTCACTGGGGTTACAGGAGAAAGGGAAATGGCTTCAAACTGACAGAGAGGGTCCACAGAAGGTCCCTTCCAAACAAGACCAATCCATGATTCTGTGTTCAAAATCAAATTGTCTCCACACTGAGACCCTTCTTTAAGGTATAATGTTAGGATCCCAATTCTGCATCACACACATTAGATGAATTTACATGAAATACTTCCTTCCTCCTGGGCATTCTTATCATGTGAGTAAACTGAGCAAAATAACAACCAAGCAGTGGAGTGTAGCAGAAGTACAAGGGAAGTAGGAAGTGGTAATCTGTATGGTATTGGTGTTGTCCTTGTGGTTTGTGTTGTGGTCACCAATATACAGCATGTGCATGGTTGGTTGATTGTGGGTCAGGAGCTTCTTTATCAGCTCCAGCTGATGTGTGAAGAACTGATGCTTACAGCTAAATAGAAGTTTGTAACATCTTTGATCCTAAATATGTGTGGTCTGTGTCTTCATTTGCTTATTAGAATCGTCTGAATATCTTGTCTGATCAGTTCTGAACTTTGGTGGCACCTGTGTCGTTTGTGGAACAAACAGCTTAGTCTTGGTTCAGGAATGTTTTGTGTGGCCCAAGGCAGGAACTGGTTTTAGCTTCTGAATCCAATGCCTGGCCTGTCACACAGCAGGTCAGACAAGGTAATTTGCTGTTCCTTCCCAGCTTTGGAAGCCATAAAGGTTGTTCACTGAGTCAAGAGATTTGAATTCCCTCAAATTCCCTCAAGGGTCACCCTTACCTCCTGTACTTCTGTGCAAGTGTGTCTCTGTATGATAGACAGGGCTCAGTCCCAGCAGACATCTCTGCTGTGTCATGGAGTGCCTCTGCAGGAGGAGCTTCCACTGCTCTTATTTTCTGTTTCTGTGTCACCTCCTTTTTCCCTAGCTGTGGCAGATGTGAAGCTCAGTGATGATGTTTGGCCATGCTTTCTGCTCCCTGAGCCTCTGCTCAACTGGCTGTACCAACTTTGGGCTCATTCTTGGCAAGAGAAGCCACGGGCTTTCATCTGCATTGTGCTTGCACTGGTGCTGACTGCTCCAGCAGCCAGGGGCTGGTTTTGCAGCATGCCACAGGAAGATCATTATCTCCCGAGGTGCAGCCATGCTGCTGAGCTGGCAGCAACGTGCAGGGTGTGATCAGTGAGCCCACCAGCCAGTCCATTGGTCAGGAATCATCAGGTGCTCTGCCAGCAGCTCTGTGCTGGAGGCACTGAACCATGAAACTGATGCTTTGTGAAATATAATCTGTTTTGTACAAATTTGATGGATTCACAGAATTTGGTGTTCCCAAAGATTGACCATTGAGAGGATAATGTTCCTTGGAAAAAATGATTATTCCAAAATTAATCATAGAGGTGATTAAATAGTCGGAGGACAAAGCCTGGATTGTGTAAGTGCCATCACTGCACAAACTGTCATTTTACTTTGTTTCATTTTAGGAATGAAGTTCACCACAAGCTTGAAGAATGTATCAGGATACTGACAAGTTGAGAAAGCTTTTTCTTTGGCTTGGTTTTAGAGAAGAGTGATTAAGATGTCCAGGTGTTGGAAAGGAAAATTACAAGTCAGTAGAATTGACTTGTTCAGCTTTAGGGCTGGACATGCTCAGGGAGAAGTTACCAAAGCTCAGGCAGAAGCATGTCCTACTGATAGGGGGCACAGAGGAGCCAAATTTCTGGGCCACAGAGACACTTGGCAAAACTCCCAAAATAAGGAAGAAATTGATAAAGCCAGCTCAGCAGCTGTGCTGAGTTCAGCTCTGAATGGGCAGAAGGTAATGCTGGCAGGGGCATGTCCAGGCTGCTGACTCACAGCCACCAACTGCATAAGTCCTCTGACCCAGAGGAAGAGGGAGACTGAGCATGGGACTAATTAGCATCAGAAGCAAGGAAATTGTTAACCAATAGAATATAGAAGGCTAATCAATAAGAGAACTACTCTTAACCCTAGTAACCGTCTCCACCCCCATCCTATTTCCACTTCTATCCAACAACCTCAAGAGCACCCCCAACACAATTACAAACACAGTCAAAACCTCCCTCTTGATCAGCCTAATCCCAATAGCAATCCACATCCACTCCAGAACAGAAAGCCTCACCTCCTTCTGAGAATGAAAATTCATTATAAACTTCAAAATCCCCATCAGCCTAAAAATAGACTTCTACTCCCTTACCTTCTTCCCCATTGCATTGTTCATTCATTATCTATCCTACAATTTGCACCATGATATATGGCCTCAGACCCCAATGAACATTAATGCCTTTGTTTGTTAAAATGTATTAATAGTAAACAGGCTGCCTTTGGCGATTTGGGGACTTTGGCCCACAGCCCCCCCTTTCTTTACTGAAGTGAAATGAATCAAATACCCAGACTCTGGGTGTGGATCGGCCTCTTTCACACGAGGTGAAAGAACCTGGTTTGGACCAAAATTTAAATGGAAACTCCATGGGAACTGCAGCATGTCACACACATCCAGCTCAGGGGGGAATTCCCTTGGAATAAAGCTTGGAGTACTGCATGGAGGAGAGTTTAGTTGTCTTGCACAGGTGACACATGGGATCTCTGCTGACTCAGATCTCAGCTCACAGGTTTTACTGTGCTGTGTGACTGTCCTTTTGATCCATAAACAACTTTTGTCTCTTACTCATTTCTATAAGTGAATTCTGTAAGGAAATTCCCTCCTTCCCTATATCCTTTCAGTGAGCACCAGAATAGAAAGGACAAATCTCTCCTGAAAGCTCTGACAGATCTTATTTTCAAACTGCTGAGGGTTGTGGGCTTTCTGATCACATTAATGAAATATAAAGCTGTGTCTCCCTTTTAATTTACAGCTCTCAGAGAAGGATAAACCCTGTGTGGATATCCAGGGCCTGACAGCCTCCACCATGGAAATCCTGCTGGACTTTGTATATACAGAAACTGTGCATGTGACAGTAGAAAACGTCCAAGAATTGCTTCCAGCAGCATGTCTGCTTCAGCTGAAAGGTAATTGAAGGATTAGCACAAATTGCATCATTACTGCTGTTTAGAGATTTGGTTTGTTTGTCCCTCTGTGCATGGAAGAGAGGCTGGGGGAGGAATGATATTTATAAGTAGTTATGTCCAACTTCTCTTTTCTTGTGTGCTGTTGTCTCATTGGTGGAGGAACAGATTTGGGTGCAAAACAAAATGGTAAAACAGGTTCCATTCTTTGGGCTACTGTATTTCTGCAGGAGGATTCCCAAGAGGAATTGTGAGCTGTATAGCACATAAATGTTACAGCTCAGTTAGATTATTATAATAAGCAGTCCTGGATGCCATTTGACCTGCCCTCACAGTGTGTCTGGGTCAGTAACAGACTGGTTGCTGTCATTGCACATGCACCTATGGAGCTATCCCAGACAATTATCCCAAATCCCAGACAGCTTACCTAAAAGTTATCACAGACCTAGAAATCTGGTGCCATATCCACTGGCAGACACAGCAGTGGTTTGTAATCCATGAAGCTGAGTACAACTCACATTGGAGTATTCCTAGTATCAGATTGATGTAATTTTTTCATTGGAATGGAACAATCAGAGCTCACACCAGCCCAAACACGTGGTCTGGCTGCTCCAAGTATCTTCAGTCTCCAAAGCAATACATGCATGTGGATGTTTCTGTAGTACTTTTACTTGTTGTTCGAATTGGATTTTCATTATTGCTTAGAACTTTTTTCTGAAGGCCTTGCCAAAGCAGTGGATTGATAGTAAGTGTGCAGTGCTCATTCACCCCTCCAATTTTCCATAGGTGTGAAACAAGCTTGCTGTGAGTTTCTAGAAAGCCAGCTGGATCCATCAAATTGTTTGGGCATTCGGGATTTTGCTGAGACACACAACTGTGTGGATCTAATGCAAGCTGCAGAGGTCTTCAGCCAGAAACATTTTCCAGAGGTGGTTCAGCATGAAGAGTTTATCCTCTTAAATCAAGAAGAGGTTGAAAAGCTCATCAAGTGTGATGAAATTCAGGTAAAACCTGAAAAGTACCATTACTGTGCAAAGCATTGAAATAAAACATTGAAACCAGTCAGTGATTAGTCCATACTCCTGGGATGGACTCCTCACACAGTTCCTGAATTTGAAATTTAATTTTCAGGAGGCATCTATTTTTCTTTTTGCTAGTTTGTAATTTTATCAATGCCATGTAGTTTCTCTGTAAGAATTTGTTGTCACACAAGTGTTTCTTGCAAGTCAACCACAGAGAGTTAGTTCCCTTTGCAGAGTTATTGGCCCTCATTCCCTCCTTTCCCTGGAGAAGATAAGTTGTCTCAATGCCTACATTTCAGCAATAGCCTCAAGCCTTAACTTATGTTTGCCTGCTGCACAAGGAATCCTGGGATGGTGCAGGGTGGTCTGACTCTGCAGAGAATTTTAGGGAGATTTAGTTCCCTGAAGGTGAGCTTTTGGAGGGCATGCTATGTGACTGGAACATCTCAAATGCATTTTTCCAACTTTTCTATGAATAAGTTGAACATTCCCTGGTAATGATGAGAGAACTTGATTATTTATTGAGGTGGATTTTGTCGAGAGGTGATGTTCACTGCAGTGGAAAGGCTTGAAGCAATCACTGCTCAGAGTTCAGGGGAACAGGAATGCTTGGAAGCAAAGTATGGGATATCTTTGATGGGACTCCTGAAAAGCCAGTGCAGGGGCAGACAGAGGAAAATTGTTGATGTATTTCTTGAAAGTGGTCTTCAGCCATTGCAACATCCCCTTGTTAGTGAGGCTACTTGAGAATAACCATGTGAGGCAGTGGTGAAGGACCCAGCTCTGGCTGAGTGTGCTTGGTGTTTGACAGGCTGCAGTTTTGTGCTGTGAGGGGCTGAGCTCCTGTGGCTTGTGATGCTACTGGGAGCAGAAAATAATGTGGAACTTCAGACTGACCCAGCCAAGTTTCTTGGATGATCTGCTCAGGAAAGGTGACGTTCCCTGTGGATTGGAAGGGCTGGTTCAGACCTTGCAGCAGGCAGTGTGGTGGGCATGCACTATTGTACCTTAAGAACATGTGACAAGTAGGGCAGGGCAGGGGATTCTCCCCCTCTTCTCTGTCCTTGTGAGACCTCACCTGGAGTGCTGTGTCCAGGTCTGGGGTTCTCAGCACAGGGAACACAGGGACCTGTTAGAGAGGGTCCAGAGGAGGCCTCAGAGATGCTCTGAGGGCTGGAGCCCCTCTGCTCTGGAGCCAGGCTGGGAGAGCTGGGGCTGTTCACCTGGAGAAGAGGATTCTGCAGGGAAACCTTATATAGGGGCTTATAAAAAAGAGGAAGAGTGACTTTTTACATGGGCAGAGAGTGATAGGACAAGGATTAACAGTTTTAAAGAGGAGAGATTTAGATTTGATGTTGGGAAGAAATTCTTTCCTGTGAGAATGCTGAGACAGGGTGCCCAGAGCAGCTGTGGCTGCCCCATCCCTGCAAGTGTCCAAGGAGCAGGAGCAACCTGGTCTGGTGGAAAGTGTCCCTGCCCATGGCAGGGGTGGAATGGGATGGGCTTTAAGGTCCCTTCCAGCCCAGACCAATGTGGGATAAGGAGCAGATCTCTGTCCTGCTGTGCCAGCACAGAGGTGCTGTGTGGAATCAAGGGTATGGTAAGGGAACACCCTCAGAAAATCTCTGGGCTGCTCAAGAAGTGCAATGACAGGTCCTCAGTGTGATCCTGCATTTAGTGTTACTCATCATTTATCAGAAAACATAAATGATTCAATGAATGGTAAAGCTGTTAAATATATCTGAGGACATTCCGTTCAGGAGGGAATAAATCAACACAGGATTATTGCATTTAAAGAGGAGGTGGGGAAATTGGAAACAATACAGTAGTCTGCTCTCCTTTTGTGAGGTCTAATTGTCCTTCCCCTGTAATTCCAAGAGAAAGAGGCCATTCCAAGTTACAATGTAACAAATATAAAACAATGGTGTAGAAGAATGCCTTACATAATTAACCTCTGTGGCTCCCTTCTTCAAAACATTCTGCCTGACAGCTTCAAACTGGATTTCAAAGGGGACCAGTCATAGGCTGGTGGGAAGGCTCAGTCCTTTCATCACAGGCTCTTCTTTTATCTTCATATTTAGTCTCAGTTAACAGACTGTGTGATAATAAATTCATGTCTGATTTCCTTTTACGTTGGATGATCTGATAGATGTGCAAGAAGAAAACAAAGTCTAAGTAATATATAAGTAATAAGTAATATATAATTCTTATATATATAAGTACTAAGTAATATATAATTCTTATATATATGTTATAAGTAATATATTATTCTTATATATATATAAGTAATAAGTAATATATAATTCTTACATACATATAGGTAATAAGTAATATATAATTCTTTTATATATATATATATTTACAATTCTTTTGCTTTTGGTAATCATAGGTGTCCAAAGCATCTGTGGTTCATTACAGGATCAAATTGAGATGATTTAGTCAGTGTAATCTCCAGAAGTAGTGTAAGCACCAGCATGTGCTGGTCCTAAATGGAGACAGAAATAAACTAGTGATAAAATAAAATAAAATAAAATAAAATTAAATTAAATTAAATTAAATTAAATTAAATTAAATTAAATTAAATTAACAGTAGAAATAAACAGTAGCATTCATGCCCTGGGATTTTCCACTCTGAAATCATTTGTAGTTTTTAAAAGGTGGATTGAAACCTTAAATGTACCTGCTCTGGCTGGAGTGTCCAAGGGGCAGTGCATAGGCCCAGGGCTGCCAGGGCCTAGGGCAGACACTTTGCTGTGCAAAGGAAACATGATTTAATCATGTCTTTGATAGCCCTTTGAATTTTGCAGGATCACAGCTCCTGCTCCAGAGAACTGGGGGAGCTGTCCTGTGAGTTCCCACTGACAGTGGATGGAGCTCTCAGCTCCAGGCTTTGCTCTGCACCATAGCACTCCCTGCTCTGGGACTTGCACTGCCCATGGTTGATCTCAGCTGCAGGGGAAAAAGCGAACACAGGTTTAAGGAAAAGAAAGTGAGGGAGTTCACTGTGGTTATGGGGCTTTCCCTAAGGCACTCATAGCTGGAGTGTCCCGCTCCCCTGCTGGCTGTGAAGCAGTGCAGCAGCTGAGCACTCTGTGCTCCATGGCAGTGGCTCCTGCTGTGCTGCCCCTGATCAGGATGTGCCTCGTGTGCAGGTGGACTCGGAGGAGCCGGTGTTCGAGGCCGTGATAAACTGGGTGAAGCACTCCAAGAAGGAGCGCGAGGCGTCGCTGCCGGAGCTGCTGCAGTACGTGCGGATGCCGCTGCTCACGCCGCGCTACATCACCGACGTCATCGACACCGAGGTACGGCCAAGGCCCCCCTGCCCCAGAGCAGGCTCTGTCCCCAGCAAGGCAGTGCTACCCAGACAGCTCAGTGCCTCTTGGAGACATTGCCCAAATACCCAGGCTGCTCGTAGCCACTGCTGCCTTAAGCAAGCTCAGTGGATTTCAGCTCTTTAGTGATTATCAGCTCTCTTAGGATTCCAGCTCTTGCTTGCTCAGGCACCAGTGGGCTCGGGGGAGAAGCAGCGAGAGAGAGGAGAAGGAGAGGTCCTGGTGGTTCCACAGTGATGGTTTTATTGAGGGGTGTGTGAAGGGTTCCAGTGACGGCTCTTCTTCTGCCAAATGGGCTAAACAGCCCCTTTTTATAGGGTACAGAGGGATCCAAACTTGTCCAATGGTGGGGGTTAGGGGAAAGTGACCTATGGGGTTGCAGAGATAAGCTGGGGTCCGAGGGGCAGAAGACAGGAGCTTATTTTGCTGTCTCATCATGACTCAGCAATTCCTACTGTTAAGTCTCAGCCCTCCAAGGGGTCTTAGACAATTTTATGGAGTCTGCTACAGTACAGCAGCCACTGCTGCTCCTGCCTGGCCTCTGCTGGCCCCAGGATGGCTGCAGAGCCCTTTCTCTGCTGCAGTTTGGTGACACTGTGCAGCTGTCCCTGCTCAGCACATCGCTGCTGTCACACTGAGCTGTTTGCTGTGCCAGCAGTCACAGCATCCTGCTCTGCAGCCCCAGGGTGCCCTCTCCAGAGCCATTAGTCAGCTGTCTCTGCAGATATCCACATATCCACAGCACCTTTCTCTTGTCATCTCTCACAGTCTCCAAGTGCTTTCTGCCTTCATTCCCAAGCGCTGGCAGGTCCCCTTCCCCAGACTGAGGATTGCTGGCATTGATCTCAGGAAGGTCATGGCTCCTCAGAAGGTGTCTGAGGTGCAGATGGCCAGCCAGTACCTCTGAGTGAGAAAGGCAGCAGCTGTGTGGGTCCAGGACCAACACACAGCCAAGAGCCATGGCTAACACTGCTGCTTTGTGTTCTGGGGTGCTGCAGAGGCAGCCCAAAATGGGGATGATGCAAATTGACAATTAAGCTTTTAAGTGCTAATTCATTTCCAGACAGGAAGTGACCCCAGGCAAGATTTTAAAGGAAGGCCCAGAGAAGGACAAACCAGCCTTCAGGTTAGATGGTGATAGGATGTACTCAAGGGTCACCAGTCCTTGTCACCTGACAGGTGCTGAATGGTGAATGACAGACATTTCTCTATGTCAGGAAAAGGCTGATTTATCAACAGTCATCTCAGATGTGATAGATTATGGATTTTGTTAAATCAAGACAAACTAATGGGCTCTTGTGTTAGGTTGTGCCAGAGCTAAAGGGTGTTCAGTCAGATTATTGTGGTCCACTTCAAACTGAAATTTAAGCTAATGGAAAAGGGACTGGTACTAGAACAAATAGATCTGTTCCAAATCCAGCCTGAGCCAGAGTGTGTACAGCCCTCAGCTCTCAGAGTGAACGTGGAGGGTGACCTGTCCAGTCTGGCAGTGCCACACACTGGTGGCACATCCTCAGCTTGGGGCAGTGTGGAGAGTGGAGTGTTGGCCCCATGTGGCTGCCTCACACAGACACCAGGAACCTGTAGAGGTAAATCTGAACCTACTGAAGCAGCATGTACACCCAACAGCCATGGGAAAATGAGTGCTGAGCTGAAAGGAGGTTGGTCCAGGCCTTTGGCTAGGGAAGGGAGTTACACAGCATTGTGCAAGGAGATGAGGCTGTCCTTGAATGCCCCTCACTCTTCAACGTGACCTCAGTATTCCTGTTGCCTCTTCACAACTCCATGTCCCCGTGTGCACAGTGATCAGGGCAGTAAATCAGCTAAACAGTTTCATTGTGCTGTGCTGTGCCTCTCTTCTCCAATGGCAGGTGCAGGACAGGTTATGTGGGGCAGAACAAGGGTGGTTTCACTGCCAGTTCCCCTTCCTAGTCATACTTCTGCTGGCTTAAATGGAGCAGAAGTGGCTTTTCCTTAGTGTTCCAATGCAGCCATTTTCTTTAGGGAGCTTTCAGTGCCAGACTGTGAGGATGGAGCCAGATCTGCTCAGCATCTTCAGTTGCCTTTGCATTTCCCAGGGCCCGCACACGAGTCCTTTTCATGCTGTCTGAGCTGATGAGAGTTGGCTTTAGGACAGTTCTTCTGAGGTTTCTTAAAATACATTGCATGTAGCAGTGACTCATGTTTCTCCCCTCCCAGCCCTTCATCCGCTGCAGCCTGCAGTGCAGAGACCTCGTGGACGAAGCCAAGAAATTCCACCTTCGGCCCGAGCTCCGCAGCCAGATGCAGGGACCCAGGACACGAGCACGTCTGGGTGAGCAGCAGGAAAAGGGCCTGAGAGGGGCCAGGGCACTGGCAGGTGTTGTGTTAGCCCTTTTCTAATGCCTTGTGACTGTGTTGGTGTTCTTCACAGCAGTAATTTGTCATGCCATGGTCCCCAGTGGACAGAGAGGGGACTGGACAAAGGGCAGAGGTGCCTCTTTTATAGAGTATGATTGTTTAGTGCCAATGTGGGGTCTAGCTGATTGCCTTTAATCCCAGGCCCTGCTGTGGCCTCAAAACCAGTCTCCTGAGTACCTGGTGCCTGCAGATACATTTGTCCCAGCATGCAGCTGTCCAAGAAGTGTGGGAAGAGTTTCTTCCTATCTGAAGAGGTAGGAATCAGAGTTCAAAGTAGAGCTGTGAGGTGAGTGGCAGTTGCCTTACAGTGACAGCAAGCTTCCACAGCAAATTGAACAGGGGAAGGTGCAAGGAAGTGTTGGGAGAGTAGCTAAGAATTAGAAAAGTACAAGGCTGTGGCTAATTTTAAGTTTTGTACTTGCAAGATAGTGTGTCTTTGAGTCTAGCTGTAGTACAGTAACAAATAGTGAAAGAGATACGAGAAAAGAGAGATGTAACTTTTAAAGAATGGGGAAGAGCTGATGTTGTAGTGTAGCTAATAGCCAGTATAAATTAGAGAGTATTTATGAGCTTATTACTTGTTGTATAAGTGTCTGATGCTTTTTTAATAGACAAAGCTTGCTGTTCTCACATTGAGAGTCCCAAGTTTTCCCTGCAGCCAACAAATAGCTCATCCCCGACAAATAACTCATTCTGCAACAAGGAGGGAGATGGAGATGTCCCTCTTCCCCTTCAGAGGTGCCTTTTATTTTCTCCCTAGCCTTGTTAAGGCAAATAAATGATATCTTCCTTTATTTCTGTAACTTCTACTAAGCACGGTCACTGAATTGTACAGAAAATGTTTGTCTTTGGGCTGTGAGCACTCAAGAGCAACATAAAAGTAGGACTGACCTACAGAAGAAGGAAAAGGATTTTACTGGCTTCTTCTGTGCCATGCCTGTGTCCTGGTGCACTCCCAAGGCACTGCCATCAGTGCCAGCAGGGACCACTCTCCCTGCAAGGAATCCTCCCTGTGTGTCTCCAGTGCTACTGCAGGTGTGGTGGAGAGAGATTCCAAAATCCCTTTGTGGCCTTTTTTAACCACAAAAGGAGGAGGGCAGATCAGGTTTGTCAGAGACACATTGATCAGACCTCTCTGGCCTGAAGGAAATGTTGTTATGCTGTTCCTGCCTAGTCCAGGCGTCAGCACATGCTGTGGGAATTCCTGTGCCAGTTTAAAAGAGCTGCACTTCAGCTCAGCCTGTCATGGCATCAGCCTTCCAGTATCTGAAGGGACCTCAAAGAAGCCAGAAAGGGACTCTTCATCAGAAACTGCAGCAATGGGACAATGGGGAATGGTTTCACACTGAAAGAGGGGAAATGTAGGGAAGAAATTGTCCCTTGAGAGGGTGGTGAGGCCCTGGCACAGGCTGCCCAGAGCAGCTGTGGCTGCCTCATCCCTGGAAATGTCCAAGGCCAGGCTGGATGGGGCTTGGAGCAACCTGGGATAGTGCAAACTGTCCCTGAACATGGAATGACACGAGCTTTAAAATTTTTTCCAGCACAAATCATTTTGTGATTCTGTGATTTTAGAAAAACAAATTTCATTTTATTCTTAGTTGAAATACTTCGCCTGATAAAAATGACATGAAAAAACTGTTTTATTGTCTGATTGTATGGGTTAAAACTGCACATTATTGTTGAGGTTCATGCTTTGGATTCAGCCCTAGCTGTTTTAATTGATTCCATACCATCTGATATCAACAATGGGTCACTTTCAACTGTGATCAAGGCATGTATTAACTTTCATGGGAGGAGCTGAATTGATTGCACTTTTAGCTTTCTTACTGAAGGGAGGCTTTCCAGGATGTTGGAGCTCTTGTGAATCCTTCCCAGTTATTTTTTATATTATTCTTCATCTGAGGTGGCAGCTTTTCTGCTTTGTGACAGAGAAACTCTTGTTAAATGTTTGTTGTTTGATATTTAGTCCTTGTGCAATGAAAGGCTGGACAGTCCTAAATTCTAGTGATAAACTCCCTGTTCCAGAAAGGGCCAAGGAGTGGAGGGGATGCTGAACTGTTCTAAACCTGAGACAGAAGCCTGAGGCTTCCAGGCAGGGATTAGAGGGGAAGTTACAACTCTCCAGGTCACAGCTGTTACTAACAGTCATGGAGGAAATAAGATAAATTCAGGGAATTCATCTCAGAGAAAATAGAGGGAATGCAATTTTGAAATAAAATACACAAGATTTAAGAGGCAATTCCTGGGAAAATATTTAATTGGTTTTCCAAGCTTCAGACAGCCTGACTTCTTTCTCAGTTATGTGGTGAACAAAGTCCCCTAAATCAGGTCTGGATGTCACTTGAGACCAAGAGGAGACTTTGTGTTGTGAGGAGGCTGCAGGGAAGCAGCCATTCTCCTACAGATTCTGTGGGGTGGTGAGAGGTTTGGGGAAAATAGCAGAAAGGATACAAAAGGAGATACAAAGGAGTGAATTTCACCACCTGTCTCTGAGGCAGCTTGTCTTTTCAAAGAGCCTCTGATGTTAGGAGAAACAGCCCTCCAGCAGCCAGCTCCTAACACCTCAGTCTACTGTCTGCCACATGCTCTGAAGAGTTTCTCCCTTCTCTTTCTTACTGAGCACAGAGGGAGTGAGTTTGTGAGACTCCCCAGGATGAGGTGAGAGATGAGGAATGTGACTCCATGTTCCCAGAAGGCTGATTTATTATTCTATTCTATTCTATTCTATTCTATTCTATTCTATTCTATTCTATTCTATTCTATTCTATTCTACTATACTAAAACTATACTAAAGAAAGAGAAAGGATACAGACAGAAGGCTTAGCAAGAATGAATAATAAAAACTCATGACTGACTCCTCAGAGTCAAACACAGCTGATGGTGATTGGTTATTAAGTAAAAACAATTCACATGAAACCAATCAAATGCATCTGTTGGTAAGCGATCTCCAGACCACATTCCAAAGCAGCAAACACAGGAGAAGCAATCAGATAATTATTGTTTTCATTTCTCTTTGAGGCTTCTCAGCTTACCAGGAGAAGAAATCCTAGTGAAGGGATTTTTCCAGAAAATGTGACAGTGACAAGGGAGTGTGAGTGCCTGAGCCAGCTTAGGTCCCTTCTCCAGAGCCAAGACAAAAACAGGGATTTAGAGGCAGCTTTGTGCCAGGGAAGGCTCAGAGTTTCTCCAGGTTGTTCCCCTGAGGTGACCCTGTGGTTGTGAAGGGATTGACTTGGCTTTGCTGTCCCTCTGTCCCTCAGGAGCTAACGAGGTGCTGCTGGTGATCGGCGGCTTCGGCAGCCAGCAGTCCCCCATCGATGTGGTGGAGAAATACGACCCCAAGACCCAGGAGTGGAGTTTCCTGCCGGTAAGGGAATGCTTCTGAGCACCACTGGGCTGAGCAGGCTGTGAGCAAACACTGATCTGCAGCACCAGCTGGATGACAACCTCCTTGGGCTGTCCTGTGCAATCTGCTGAGGATTTCTGACAGAAATTCTTTAGAGATTCACATGGTGAATGCAGAGTGACTGAGGGAGAGGGGGTTGTTGTCATAGACCTGATCAGCTGAGCCTGCAGAGACCCACATCTTGGCTGTGGGAGTGAGAACTATCATGTTTCTTAGTGAAGGGGTGTGAAGCTTAAGGTTAGTGATGATAATTGGAATGTCAATAGGAACCATGTAATCAGTGCAGTCTTAAGGCTGCTGCATGATCCCACTGCTTGCAGTGTTTTGGAGCATAATGGGAAGAGAGAATTCCTGCACTGAGGAATATTCCTACTCAAATTAAAATCACCTTTATCTGTGTGAAATGGTGGAGAAGTGCCTCTTCTTCAGTACCACCAGTCAGGGCAGACTCAGTATCACCTGGTGTTCCAAGATTCTCATCTTTTTTGGAGGCTAAAAGCTTCATCAAATATTCAGAGTCTCTACTTTTTCCCATTGTAATAGTAGGCTAACAAAATCATCCCAAATGCATCAGAGGTTATGCAGCAGCACAGGATAAATGACATTTAGTGTGAAATATCTGAGTGCAGAGAGACACAGTCCTGAGAAGAGAGCACAGCTGGGGAAGGCAGGCACAGTCACTCAGGCTGTGCTCTTTAAATCCTTAGAGCTGCCTCCCCTGGAACAGTGGCCATTTCCCACACGAGCAGCAGGACAAGGTGGAAGAGCAGGGGTTGGTCTCCATGCCCAGTGTGGAGAACTGGCTCTTCTTCAGTATCACCAGTCAGGGCACGCTGAGTATCACCTGGTGTTCCAAAATTCTGATCTTTTTTGGGGGCTGATAGCTTCACCTAAATATTCAGAGTCCCTACTCTTTCCCATTGTAATAGGAGGCTAACAAAATCATCCCAAATGCATCAGAGGTTATGCAGCAGCACAGGATAAATGAAATATTTGAGTGCAAAGAGACACAGTCCTGAGAAAAGAGCACAGCCAGGTGAGGGCAGGCACAGTCACTCAGGCTTTCCTCTTTAAATCCATAGAGCTGCCTGCCCTGGGGCAGTGGCCATTTCCCAAAGGAGCAGCAGCAGAGGGTGAAGAGCAGGGGTTGGTCTCTATGCCCAGTGCTGTTTCTGTGACCTCAGTGTTGCTTTGCTGTCGCAGAGCATCACCCGCAAGCGGCGCTACGTGGCCACGGTGTCATTGCATGACCACATCTATGTAATTTCCCAAAGGAGCAGCAGCAGAGGGTGAAGGGCAGGGGCTGGTCTCCATGCCCAGTGTTGTTTCTGTGAGGGGTTGGTCTCCATGCCCAGTGTTGTTTCCTGACCTCAGTGTTGTTTTGCTGTCACAGAGCATCACCCGCAAGCGGCGCTACGTGGCCACGGTGTCGCTGCACGACCGCATCTACGTCATCGGGGGCTACGACGGGCGCTCCCGCCTCAGCTCCGTGGAGTGCCTGGATTACACCTCGGATGAGGATGGCATCTGGTACTCTGTGGCTCCCATGAATGTGAGGAGAGGGCTGGCAGGAGCCACAACCCTTGGAGGTACGTCCTGCTTGCTGCCAGGGTGTGGTGTTCACACACCCTCTGAACAGAGAGGAGCTGTGACACAAGCAGAGAAGAAGGAAAACACAATTCTTATCTCACTTGCTGTGCCTGTGTTGTGCTAAAGTAGAATGCAATATGGAGATTGTTTACCCAAAGTGAGGGTATTTTGTTCCCTTGGCCTATCAGGGCCAAGAATGTGTGTGTGAGTCGGACTGTCACAGGACAGTCACGAGAGAATCAGAGATGAGTGCAGTTCTGTGCAGTTGTGAGTAAGGGTGAGTGCATGGCAGATTCAGTTTAGATACAATGTACATAGTATAGTATAGTAAAGCAATTCATTAGCCTTCTGATGATGGAGTCAGATACATCATTCTCTCTCCCCTTCGTCAGAGTCACCTTTGATTTGCAATACCAGGGCAGAGCAGCCTGTTCAGCTCCAGCCTGAGGTGCCCTGAGCTGCTGTGTGAAGAGTGGGCTGGCTCTGCGGGAGGAGGGGAGCCTGAGATTCTGCCTTCTCATCACTGGGATGCAGAAATGGAAAACTTGCCCACATATCCTGAGAGGAGCTCTGCCTCCGCTGCATTCCTGCAGCATGTATCTGTGAACTCGGGGAAAGGGGCTCTGAGAGAGATTATGGAGTGGGAAGCTCTGAGGGTGGTGACAGTGTTGGGCAACACTGAGCACAGGACAGCCAGTACAGCTGTGACCATCCAGCACTGCAGTGACTGGAACATCTGCAGGGAAAGAGTGAGGGCTTTGGAGAGGTACTGACATGAAGCTCACCATGGGCAGGGTTTGATTTGGGCATGGCAGTGTTTCAGTGGTTCTGCAGCATGAAAAAAAAATAGCTGGATTGTGTTTATCCTCTTTCATCCATCAGCAAGAAGCAGATTTAAGGGCCATATGGGACTTGTGTTTGTTTGTTGGGCCTGTGAGCCAGGCTGAGCAGCCTGGGTTCATCTTGGCTCCTGGTGTGCCATGGTCTGTTTTCTGTGATTTGCAGTCCATGCTGTAGCTTTGCTCCATGTGTGAGGGCCCTGGTGCTGCCTGCCCCTGGCTGACTGGCTGTGCCTGGTGCCACCTCTGTCCCTGGCTGTGGCTGTGCCTCCTCTGTCCCTGGCTGACTGGCTGTGCCTGGTGCCACCTCTGTCCCTGGCTGACTGGCTGTGCCTGGTGCCACCTCTGTCCCTGGCTGACTGGCTGTGCCTGGTGCCACCTCTGTCCCTGGCTGACTGGCTGTGCCTGGTGCCACCTCTGTCCCTGACTGTGCCTGGGTGCCACCTCTGCCCCTGGCTGACTGGCTGTGCCTGGGTGCCACCTCTGTCCCTGGCTGACTGGCTGTGCCTGGTGCCACCTCTGTCCCTGGCTGTGCCTGGTGCCACCTCTGTCCCTGGCTGACTGGCTGTGGCTGGTGCCACCTCTGTCCCTGGCTGACTGGCTGTGGCTGTGCCTCCTCTGTCCCTGGCTGACTGGCTGTGGCTGTGCCTCCTCTGTCCCTGCAGACATGATCTACGTCTCGGGTGGGTTCGACGGGAGCCGCCGGCACACCAGCATGGAACGCTACGACCCCAACATCGACCAGTGGAGCATGCTGGGAGACATGCAGACAGCACGGGAGGGAGCAGGGCTTGTGGTGGCCAATGGAGTCATCTACTGCCTGGGTAGGTACCCTCAGCACCTCTGAGCTGGGCACAGCCTGCCTTTTTACCCAAGGGAACATTCAAGTGCTGCCTGAGCAGCCCCAACCTGTCACGTCCATGTTAGAGGAGGCTTAACCTCACTGGGCACTCACAGCTGTGTGAGTGCTGCCTGACCTCGCTGTGCCCATCACAATGGCTTGGACTGTAGCTGCCACATCACTGCAAATTAAACACAATTTACACATACTGCATTTGAGAGGTGGCAGGAGTGTGGAGGATAAGCAATGCCAGCTGAGGCTTTGTGTGGCCTGGGCTCTGAATGCCCAGAGATGAAGCAGGTAGCTGTTGGACAGGGAGTGCACCTGCAATGGTGGCTGTAGTGCTCCAGAAATGTATCCTGAGCTGTCTGTTCTCCAGCTTCTTCCTGTAGCACTCATTTCAGTTTCAGAGCACTACACCAGCTGTGAATATAGTGAGATTGACAGAGGACAAGCACTCTGAAGCTTCTGTTGGTCACCTTCTAGGCCTCAGAAAAGGCAGGCCCAGCACTGCACCCACCTCTGTTGCAGTCCTGTTCCTGGGGAGTCACAGATCTTAGGCACTGGTTTCATAGAACCACGGGATGGTTTGGGTTGGAAGGGACTTCATCTCATTCCACCCCCTCCCATGGGCAGGGACACTTTCCATTTGACCAGATTACTCCAAACCCTGCCAAACCTGGCCTAAACCAACCATGTTCATTCCTCTTCTTCATGCTGTTCCCCAGGGTGGATGGCAGCACACTGCTCCTTTGCTGGGCTGCACAGAGATTGTAGTATCTGCTTGTGAAACAGCTCCTGAGAGATCCCAGCCTACACCATTCAGCCTCAGCACAGACCTGGGAGCTGCACATCTGCAGGGCTGCACCAGCAGTGGCCTCAGTGTGCTCACAGGCAGCTCCATGGGGCTGGCCTGGTTTGGTTTGGGGAGGTGATGCCCTCCCAGGGCAGTGTGGGGCAGAGGGGGCTCTGGGCTGGCTGCAGGATGCTCTGCCCCACCAGGATGGGCTGTGCTGATGGCAGTGCCACGCTGTGCTTGGGGCTCACCAGGCATGCTACTGCTCTCTGCACAGAAAACATTCTCCCCACGTGAACCCCATGGTTTGCTCCTGTGTTGTCCTACTAGTCCTAAGGTAAGGAGGAGGAGAAGTGAGGAGGTTCAGGTTAGGGTGGTGGTAGGGGATTGTAGTTGGGTGGCTCATGGTAGCAGGAGGAGTAGGGCAATTTCTAAGTCGAATAGGAGGAAGAGGATGGCTACTAGGAAGAAGAGGATTGAGAAGGGGAGTCGAGCAGATCCCAGGGGGTTGAATCCTCATTCATATGGGGATAGTTTTTCTGAGTCGGGGGATATTTGGGTGAGTCAAAAATTTAGTGCAGTTTGGAGGATGCTTAGGGCCAGTATAAATAGGATTATGTTTATTACTCTTCTCTGGGCTTAAACCAGATTCTAAGGATTGGAAGTCGATTGTAATTTCAGAACTAGAAGAGCATGGTACTGCTCTCTGCACAGAAAACCTTCTCCCCAGGTGAACCCCACGGTTTGCTCCTGTGTTTTGTTTCAGGAGGCTACGATGGGCTGAACATCCTGAATTCTGTTGAGAGGTATGACCCCCACACTGGACACTGGACAAATGTCACTCCAATGGCCACCAAGCGCTCAGGTAAGAGCCCACAGTGTCACTGCTGGGTCAGAAATGACTCAGATAAATGAGTGACACACTCCATGTGTGTTCAGAAGGCTAATAACAATTTCACTAGGAACCCATTTCTTTTTATACTCTAGTTCACTATGGTGGACCTGATTGGTCCTTAAACCAAACCACCATCACCACTGGTTAATTAAGAAGACACCCATCTGTAAACAGCCTTAAGGAAAACAACTTATTACAAACACCACCTGTGGATTGTTTAGTACTTGACTATCATTCTTTCTCTCCAGCTGCCTCAGACCAATTCATGGGAAAGCTTATCTAGCTTTCTCTCTCTGACCAGATGTCACATCCACAGCCACAGTGCCTTGAGGTCAGTGTGTTTCTGCTGCACTGAGGGAGCAGTCACTGCTGCTGTGTTCTGCTGCCCTGGAGGATGCTCTGGCCCCAGTGGGTGGGTTGGCTTTGTGAAAGGATGATTTTACTGGCTTGAATTCCCAAGAGAAATATTAATTTTCACATGCCTCCATCCCAAGTTGTGTACAGAGGAATGCAGTGGCAGGATCACAGGTTACAGGGAGGCTGATGAAATGCTGGGTGACTTCCACAACCAGGAGCAATGCCTGGCATGGAGAAGAGCTCCCAAGGCACAGACTGACCCCAGTACTGGGTCAGTACTCAGCAGCTCCATGGGGCATGGTGAGGGCAGGTGTGACTGCCAGGCTCCTTCCCCTGAGCCCTGCTCTGGGCCAGCCCTGTCACAGCACTGTCACCCAGCAGTGGGCTTACACAAAAGGTGCAGTCACACCATAATTATCCCCACCAGCTCTTCACTTGTCTCTCTGCCTGGTGTTCTATCCAAGCTTTAAGTTGGCACTTGTACCTAGGACAAAAATACAGTTTAAATCCTACTTTTGGGGTATCTTTCTGTTTAAACTCTCCTTCATTTCTCAGAGGGGTTGTCATGGGGCTCCTGTGTGCCCTGGTGTGTTGACTCCTGCTCTGGCTGTGTGCCTCAGGCCTGCTGCCCAGGCCCTGCCTGTGTGTGCATGGGAAGGTTGCTCTGTGTCTCCACCCCTGTGTGCCTCCCAGTGCTTACAGTTATGTGCTTAGACCCTCTCCAAATCCCTTTTGAAGTTGCTTTTTCTCTGCTTCTTGCAATAACTGGCCCTCACAGCCAGCTGGGCAGCACTGCTCCATGTGATCCCTGTGCAGTGGTCCTGGTTAGGGACAAGTACTGGGTACTCAGTAAAACTGGGCTCTGTTCCAAAACATTTCAGTTTTCTTGTGCCTGCAGTGGCATTCACCAAAACCCCAATCTTTAAATATTTATTCCTGTGACAGGGATATTCCTGTTAAGTGTTGGTTTATCTGCCAAGAGTGGATTTGATTTAGGAGTTGGGCACTTTCCACATCCAGGAAGGCCATACATATAAAACACAGGATGAGATCTGCAGGTTTTTCTAGGTCAGAGGCACCATGTGAGTCAATCCATGAATCTCTAGGAAGCTTGAGGATCAGATGGCTTTCTCAAGGGGCCTGCTGTGGGCACCAGAATAGTCTGATTTTGGACAAGACCAGAGTTCAAGCAAGACCAAGTTCAAGACAAAAGCAGGGTTCAAGTTTTCTGCAAAAGGCATTTCCCAGGTCTGTGCTCCCCACAGGAGCTGGAGGCTTTAGTGTCTGTGCCTTGGCTGCAGCATGAGCTCCCTGGTGCCACAAGCCAGCAGGACCCTGTTGAGGCTCTTGTCCCCAGCACTGGCTCAGTGGCTCCTTCCTTGGCACTGTGACCTGGAGTGCCTGGATCTGAAACATGCCCAAGGGCCTTTTTTTGCTCAGGTTTTGGTGCTGCCACTCTGGTAATAACAGCCCTAACTACTCACACCTTAGGTATGAGTGCTGGTGACCTGGGATCCTACAGGATTTCTTTTGTCCCCAAAAAACCCTCTAAGATTTATCCACATGCAGGTGTTTGAATTCCAAGACCAGGACTAAGAGTAATCTTGCCTTTATTCACACAGAACATTTCTTCCTTGTTTCTTTTCACCTCTTAGGACAGGTTCTGGAGGGAGGCCCCCTCTCAGAGACCTTGGCCACATTGCATTGCTGGACCCTGATTTCCCTGATTAGGCCTGGATTTGGTCTCTTCAGCTCCTGGAGAGCCCCCTGGGCCGGCCTGGCCATTCCCAGCTGTTTTGGGGCTCTCAGCAAGGACAGGCAGGGAAAGGCAGGATGTGTTTAGAGAAACAGAACGTGTCTTATACCCTGTTTGTAAAGAAACAGATCCATGCCAGGGTAGCTGGCTCATTTCCTTCAGGATATTCATTAGTGCAAGAGTTCCCTGTGGGTGGTGACAGCCTGACAGGGCTGACTGTGCTCTCAGGAGCCCCTGAGGCCACCAAGTGCCTGGTAATGTCACAGTGTCCTCCTGTGCTGTACCTGAGGGGCTGCCAACGAGGAACCAAGGCTGGTAGGGGTTATTTGCTGCTGGTTTCATAAATTCCCAGTTGGAGCAGCATATTATTGTCTGCTTTCACTGTGAGAACACCTGTTCAGCAGCTGCTCCAGCCACCTCTGCCTCTGCAACAGTGTAGAAACCAGTTTTCATTTTGTGTTCAGAGGAGTAATGTCAGGGAAATCCCTCTCCAGCTTAGCATGGCGCAGTGTGCTTAGCATGGAGCACCAGGGAAATCCCTCCTCCAGCTTAGCATGGAGCAGAGTGCAGCTCTCTCCAGGCCACAGCCAGGAGCTGAGTGGCACCAGGGACTCAGAGTACCAGAGGAACCTCTCTGCCTGCCAGTAGAGCAGGCCTGGTGCTGCTGTGCTCACACACCTGTGCTCAGGTGTCAGTCCAGGTAAACTCCTGTGCTGCTGTGCTGCCCAGACCCCCATGCCCCAGCGTCAGCAGTGTTCGGTGGAGTGAGGTGTTTTCATGTTTCATATTGGAGACAACAACAGAAGACACAGTTATCAGCTATTTTAGGGGAGGTACAAGCATAAAAAATGTCCTTTGGAGAGGGAGGAATTGAGCTGTTCGCCTTGTGGCAGCGAGCCTGGTGCTGCCTGTTGTAGTGTGTTTTTATACTTTGTAATACTTTGAAGTAATTTTGTTTTATATCCCTGTATTTTTCCCAAATGGTTTATCCCAGACTGTACCCCCCTCCCTTAACCTGTGTAATCCCTTTCCCTTGCTAAGATCATCCCCAAATCCCCGCCCTGGCTCTCTGTCAATCACTCAGCATCCCATCCCTCCATCTAGAAGCTTCGATCCAGGATCTCGAGTGATCAGCCAGAGGCCAGGGGTCAGCCCCCCAAGCCTTGCCCCATACACTGTCCTAAATGTCCATCCCCCAGTACCCATCCCTTAGGGTCACTTACTGGTTAGTAAAATGTTCTCTACTTTGGGTTTGCACCTCCCTTTAAATGTAACCTTGGCTCATCTCCTGGGGCTCTCAGCAGGAGGCTCTCTGTGACCGTGTTCACAGGGGTCTGAGGATGAGGAAAGAGACAAGGGTCTGACTCCATGTTTCAGAAGGCTGATTTATTATTTTATTATATATATTACATTAAAACTATACTAAAAGAATAGAAGAAAGGATTTCATCTGAGGGCTAGCTAAGAATAGAATAACAAAGAATTATAACAAAGGTTTGTGGCTCAGACTCTCTGTCTGAGCCAGCTGGGCTGTGATTGGCCATTAATTACAAACAACCACATGACACCAATCACAGATGCACCTGTTGCATCCCACAGCAGCAGATAATCAATGTTTACATTTTATTCCTGAGGCCTCACAGCTTCTCAGAAGGAAAAATCCTAAGGAAAGGATTTTTCAGAAAAGATGTCTGCGACAGCCCCCTGAGGTGCAGGAGCTCCCCCAGAGCCCCTCAATAAAACCTTGGATTAACCCCTACTAAGAGTCAGCCCTTTAGCATCTACCGCTGTCTCTGGTGTCTCTTCTGCTGCAAAGGTGACCAGCCCAGGTGCCCTCAGTACCCTCAGGGCACAAGAGAACCCTCAGGACCCTCGGGGCACAGGAGAGCCCTCAGTACCCTCAGGGCACAGAGAGTGTCTCCCCACTGTTGCCCCTCCAGTGTCTGCCAACTCAGGACTGGCCGGGGTTCTGAGAGGCTCCCTGAGGGACAGAGACACTGCCAGTTTCACTCGTGGGTGTCACTGTGCCACCTTCTCTCCGCAGGGGCTGGCGTGGCTTTGCTCAATGACCACATCTACGTGGTGGGTGGGTTTGATGGCACTGCTCACCTCTCCTCGGTGGAGGCCTACAACATCCGCACCGACTCCTGGACCACGGTGACCAGCATGACCACGCCGCGCTGCTACGTGGGGGCCACCGTGCTGCGGGGCCGCCTCTACGCCATCGCCGGGTAAGCCAGGGCCCTGCAGCTCTGCATGCCCTGCAAGGGACCCCACAGCTGCTGCCCATGCCACAGGGCCTCTCCTCTGTGAGGGGAGACACCCACAGGGTCACTGTGCCCAACCACAACAGGCAGCACAAAGGTCAGTGTTGTGTTTGCAGGAATGATGAATCTGACTCTATGTTCTCAGAAGGCTCATTTATTACTTTATAATACTACATTATATTAAAGAATGCTATACTATACTAAAGAATACAGAAAGTATACTTACCAAAATATACTATACTATACTAAAGAATACAGAAAGGATACTTACTAAAATGCTAAAAATATAATAATGAAAGCTCCTGACTCTTTGCAGAGTCTTGACATAGCTTGGCCCTGATTGGCCAAAGAGTCAAAACAACTCACACCAGAACCCAATGAAACAAATCTGTCTCGGTTTGGAAAGACAGGAGTCTGCTAAGGAAGGCAGGAGCCTCCCCTGAAATGGAGAATGGAAACCCTCCCCACCCCTCTGAATTGCTATGAATTTTAAATTAAGGAGCTCTCAGGCAAAAAATATGGGAACAGGAAATAACAGTTCTTTAATAGGGAAGAAAATAAAAGGATAAAATAAACAATGCAGTACACTAGAACAGCACTGCCAGAGTCAGAACCCAACCTGACACCCTGTGGGTCAGGCTGTTGGCAGCAGTCCCATTGGAATTGTGGCTCAGCCCTCCTGCAGTGTCAGGGCTGGTTCTGCTGGAGCAGGGATCCTGGAGAAAGGTGCAGTCTCTGCCTCTGAAGATCCAGTGGAAGAAGAGGCAGCTGCTGTTCCTCTGGGCAATCCAGTGGAGAAGCTGTGCTGGTGTTGCAGAATCTCCAGATTCTATCCGGGTAGGAATGCTTGGCTCCTCCCTCTGGGCTCACATCTCCCAATGGGATGCTGTAGTCCTTATCAGCCATGCAGGGACATTCAATAGCTGTTATCAGCAGATGTCCCCTCCTGAGGGAGGAGTGATTGTGATCACTCAGAGAGAGATAAGGCAAACTGCCCACTTGACAAAGGTA
The DNA here is from genome assembly GCF_027887145.1 of Ammospiza caudacuta. Classification (NCBI taxonomy): domain Eukaryota; kingdom Metazoa; phylum Chordata; class Aves; order Passeriformes; family Passerellidae; genus Ammospiza; species Ammospiza caudacuta. The sequence goes on along the minus strand of NC_080616.1, from coordinate 2,788,016 downwards.
ATCTGCCATACAGATGGTAATAGAAAACATCTTGCCTTGCAATCTGGAACAACCTGTGGGTAAATATTCTCCATTCATATTCCACATGAGCAAAACACAAGAGAAGCAAATGAGATAAGAATTGTTTTCCTTTTCTATGAGTCTTTTCAGCTTCCCAGGAGAAAAATCCTGGGTGAAGAGATGTTTTCAGAGAATGTGAATGCCACAGTCCAGGGCCCAGGCAGGCAGGAGAGCAGCAGCCTACAGCAGTGGCAGCCTGGTGCAGGGGTTATAATTTGGGTAATTTGGGCTATTCCAGCCTCCTAGGAAGAGCTCTGAATGCCTCAGCCTCTTCCTCCAGCACCATCCTTCATGTGTAACTTTGTGTCCTGGCAGATACGATGGCAACTCACTGCTGAGCAGCATCGAGTGCTACGACCCCATCATTGACAGCTGGGAAGTCGTCACCTCCCTGGGGATGCAGCGCTGCGACGCCGGGGTCTGCGTCCTCCGGGAGAAGTGAGCAGAGGCAACTCACAAAGAAAAACATTCTAAAATGTCTCGGCTGGAGGAAGAGTCCCAAATGATTTGCAGTGACTGTTCTTGAGAGTTGTGGATGCTGTGGGAATAGGCACCAGAACAGCAGCTTTCTGTGCTGCTTGTGACTAGAGCATGTGCATAACTGTGTGATCTCAGCAGTCATTTGAAATCAGGGGCTCTGTGGGAAGCTGGATGAAGGGGATGAATGGGTCAGGAGAAGCTGCACTCTGTGCTGTTCCTGTGGCTCAGTCTGTGGGCAGAGCAGATTGCCCCAGCCTGGTCTCAGGCAGCCTGGTGACCCCTCCCAAGGACATGTACATAGCCCTGGGTCACCTCTTCAGCCACCGCAGGACCCTGCGGGTCCTCGGGCGCTCTCAGCCGTGTGGATGTGTGAGGCTGAGCCCAGCTGCTCTTGTGTTCCAGCTTCAAATCATTGTGTACGTCCTGAATGTTGCAGCGTGCTCCCCAGCACTGCAGAGCCAGCCTGGGTGAGGTGTGAGGGCCCTGAGCTGTCGCTGTGTCTGCAGGGCTGCACAAAGGAGTCGAAGGTTAAAGCTGTCAGCCCCTGTGAGCAGAGACTGAGGCCGCGGGCAGAGGCAGGGGAGGAGCTCAGTGCCTGCCACAGAAGCATCTGCAGTGTTTGTGCTCTTGATCAGGTGCTCAGCAAGGTTCATCACATCGTGTTTCCTCAAAAAGCTTGACAGCTCCAGCTGCAAATGATGTGTGGCACCGGGGGCTTGGCTGTGCCCCATCCTGTGAGGAGGTCACCTGAGCTGAGGCCAGGAGAGCAGGGACACAGTGGCTGCTGCCCACCAGGGTCCTGCTGGGTGAGGCACTGGGGATTGTCCCCAGACAGACCCGAGCCCAGCACACCTGAGGCAGCCTATCACTCAAGTTCATTGTGTTGGTTTTCCTTTCATCTAGGATTTTTCTGCTTCCAGGGCTGTTCTGGAGTGACATCCAGGATTCTGTTTCGCCCTTTGTTCTCAGCTGTTTATTCCCCTGTCTCATGACTCCACATCCTGTGACACTTGCTATCCCTGGCTGCCCCATGAGCCCAGGTGAGGCTCCACCAGTGGCTCCCAGCAGCTCATGGAGCTCTCCCTGCTCAGCATGTCCTGCCTCACTGTTGTGGGGGCTCAGGCTCCCCTCTGCCATCAGCTTGGCCCCACAGTGCCTGGGCTCCATGTAGTGCTGCTCGTTGGGCTTCCTGCTGACTCCTTGCTTGGGGACAGGGTGGGGTCAGGGACGTGGTAGCATGACCTAATGATGCACTTTCAGCCAATGCTCTGACCTTCTGCGTTTGTTTCTATCACACAAGTGTTCTGTGGTTTTGTTTCCTATGTTTATTTTTTAATGAAAGTATAAAGAATAAAATATTTCCTGAGCCAGTAGGAGTTTAGCTTCTGTTCTCTACCTTCCAGACATGACTGACTGCTGTGTGGAGGGTTTGTGCAAAACCTGTGCTAGACAGGCAGCTGCCCTCAGGTGTCTCTGCCCTGCAGCTTCAGCCCAGTGGTGAAAAACAGCTGCTCCAGCTGTGAGATCTGTGCACAGAGACCAGCCAGGCCTGGGGAACTCCCCAATGAGGGAATTTCATGCCAGGTCTGTTGGAGAAGAGCATGGAGCAGAGAGGAGGAAAAGACTGATGACAGTCAGCAGCAATAATGAATCATCAGGTGGCCAAGAAGGCCAATGACACCTGGTGTGTACCTGCCATGCTGTGACCAGTGAGCATCCCTGTGTGCTGGCACTGCTGAGGTCACACCTCCAATCCTGGGAGCAGCCTTGGGACCCTCACAAGGAGGACATTGAGGGGCTGGAGCATGTCCAGGGAAGGGAATGGAGCTGGGAAAGGGGCTGGAGCTCCAGGAGGGGCTGAGGGAGCTGGGAAAGGGGCTCAGCCTGGAGAAAAGGAGACTCAGGGGGAACCTTGTGGCTCTGCACAACTCCTGACAGGAGGGGACAGCTGGGGGGAGTTGGGCTCTGCTCCCAGGGAACAGGGACAGGAGGAAAGGGAACAGCCTCAAACTGTGCCAGGGGAGTTTAAGGTTGGATATTGGGGAAAATCTCTCCCTGAAGGGCTGATCAGGCCCAGGGCAGTGGTGGATTCACCATCCCTGGAAGTGTTCAAAAGACCTGTGGATGTGGCCCCTGGGGACATGGGTTAGTGGTGAACACGGCAGTGCTGGGGAAATGGTCTTAGAGGCCTTTTCCAAATTAAACAATTCCATAATTCTAATACTGTTACAGTGGAGCTGCAGTTGCAAAAAATTACAGCTCCTGTTTCCTCCATGGGCATGTGGGATGAATGGAGCCCAGCATTAATTCATCTGTCCATGTGCAAAACAGATTCTCTTGGTTTCAGGGCAAACTGCCTCATTGATGGCTTCAGATCCTCCCCCTGCTACCTGGTCCCCCCACAAACAGCTCACCACTCACTCCAGATGTTCAGGAGCCTCTCCTGACACCTGTCCCCAAACTGCTCCATCATTCTTCAGCCAGTGAGGAGTGGGGAAGCAAAGAGGGGAACAGGCTCTTTGGGGAGTGCAGCACTCCCTGGTGCCACCCATGGATTGTCCCAGCTGTGCCCTCTGCCAGGGTGCAGGGGGAGCTGCCAGGCTCTGATGCTGCCCCTGGAGCTGTCAGTGGCTGCTGTCCCTTCCCTGACAAGCCCTGCTCTCCTGCAGGGGGCTCAGAGGGATTCAGCTCCACAAGTGCCGTGTCCAGTGTGTGGCTGGGCACAAACTCAGCAGCAGCAGAACTGGGTCACAGCAGGATGTGACCAGCAGATCCATCCCTGCCTCTCCACCACAGGATGTACTGAAGGTTTTGAATAGGAACTTCAAGGTGTTTCCAGGGAGTTAATGCACGATATAAATCTTCAAAATGCTCCATGTTGGTGCTGGAGATGAGAAAATGTCCAGGCTCCTGCTGAAAGCAAAACAAAGGGACAAAATGTTCTGCTTGGGAGGAAGCTGGTATGGATCTCTCTGGCCAGCAAGAGTGAAGCTTTGCTTCATGAATGATCCAGCAGAAAATGCTAAAAGACATTTTCACCCTTCCACTGCTGGCTGCATGGAAGCAGCAGGAGAGAATCACCAAGGCAGGCCTTGCAGCTAAGGCACACATAATCACCTCAGCTCTTCTTTAAACACTAAGCACTCTGCCTTATTTATGTAGAGGGAGCTAGCAAAGCATGGGAGCACCACCTCTGACTTGGGAGTTTTGCAAGAGTTACTGATACAGTAACAGTCACAGAAATAAATTAAAAATACTACAGTTTTCCTGACTGAGCTGGTTGTGAATGAACACCTTGCAGCAAACCAATTTGTATGAAAGAGAAAGAATACATTTGTGGAGTGGTCAGGAAATGTCCTGGGAAATGAGAAGAAGTAAGAACTTCAGTAAGAACTGAAGAATTAAAGATGAGTTTCCAACAAAGAAAGCTCCCATCCAAGACTTAAGAATTGGCCAAAGATCCTTTTAGTGGGTTTTTATTTACCTCTTGAGCTGTCCACAAGGGCTGCAACAATGAGAGCCACCACTGCAGCCACCAACCTAGAGCAGCTTGGGGCCACAAGCTGAGACATCAGGGTGCTGTGGTGCCACTCAGGTTTATGGGCTGGGACTCCTCAGGAGTGCCCATCTCACATCCATGTGAGCAGGTGAGGGCAGGTGCAGCCTGGCAGGGTGGGTTTGCAGGGTGGGTTTGCAGCCTCCCCAGGGCAGGCACAGGGCTCCCCTCCCACACCTGGCTGGGATCTCACCCCTCACAGCCTGGGTTACCCCAAAATTAGGATATGCACCTGTGGTACAGCCAAGCAGAACCTCACAAATGTTCAGCTCCAGACTGGCAGGGAAAGGCCTCCTGTCAGATTTGCAGGATCCCCAATGTCTGGGAAGAATGATGGGCAGAACTCCATGTTATCAGAAGGCTAGTTAATTACTTTATTATACTGTATTATACTATATTACAAAGAATCCTAAAGAATACTAAAAGATACTAAAGAAAACTCATGACTGTCTCTCAAAAGTCAGGACACAGCTTTTTCCAATTGGCCAAGGAAACAAAACAATCCTCAGCAGAATCCAACTGACCAACTCCTTCAGATAAACAATCTTCCAACACAACAACAGGAGGAGCAAATTAGATAAGAATTGTTTTTTGTTTCTCTGAGGTTCCTCACTGCGATTCCCAGGAAATATCCTTGGGAAGTTGTGCCTTGCTTTTCTCTGTGAAGGGAAATGCAGCCACAGGCCTCCTCCATTGCAAAGCAGATGTGTGGGCAGAGCAGAGCTTTCCTGGCTGGTCTGGGGCAGGAGTGGCCATGGGGAGGCTCTGAAGCTCTGGAGAGAGAGAAGTGACACTGGAGTGACATTGGAGTGACACTGAGTGACCCTGGAGTGGCACAGAGTGACCCTGGAGTGACAGACAGTGACACAGAGTGACACCGAGTGACCCTCAGGTGCCTCTGGGGCAGCCAGAGTCAGCTCCAGGGCAGGGATGGATTTGAGCTCCCAGCAATGCTCTGGGGTGTTTTTCTCAAACTGCTGTTGACCCTCCATGAGCAGGAAGGATCCCACAGAATCCAAGGGTAACTGTGCTTGGGAAGGGCACTCTGGGGATCTGCAACCCTGATCCTCTTTGGATCAGGTTCTGTGGAGTCCAGAGCATCTCCAGGCATGGGGGTTCTGGGCCTTCCCTGAGCCCCAGGACAGGACTGGACCTTGTCCCCTTCCCATGGGACAGGACTGGACCCTGTCACCTTCCCGTGGGACAGGACTGGACCCTGTTCCTTTCTCTGGTCTGAGCCTGGCTCAGGGCAGCCCCAGGGCTGTCAGTGGCACTGCTGAGCTCCTCTCCTCCCCCTGCTCTGGTCCCCACACAGCCCCAGACAGGGCTCAGGAGCTCAAACCCCCAAACTCTGCCCAGGTGCCAGGAGGGTGGGCTGATGTCTCCCAGCCACACTCACACCCCAGCTTGTGTAAGTATTGCTGCTGAAATCCTACTCCTTTATTTAGTGAACACCAAAGAATATTTAGTGAATATTCACCTCAGATGTCAGTTCCCATTTCTGGCTTCTCCTGAGGGCTCTTGGCAGCAGTCAGGAGTGAGCAGCAGGAGGAGCATGGGGCACATTTACACCAAACCAGGGCTCTGCTGGGATCTGGCCTGTCCTCTAAAGAAGCAGTGGCTCAATCAAAGGCCTCTTTCAATCTTCTCAACACCAACAGAGGGGTGGCAGCAGCAGCCCAGAGCAGCCAGAGGGGCCCAAAGGTGCTCAGTGAGGAGCAGCAGAGTCCCCTGGGCTCCAGGACCTCGTCCCTCAGTGCTGCCTGTGAGCCCTGGCACTGCCCTGGCACTGCCCAGGCTCTGTGGGGTCACACATTGCTGTCAATGTGCCCCTGCCCCTTTCAGGCCCTCTGCCCTCCCCACTGAGGGTTCTCCCTGTGCCAAGCAGCCACAGAGCTGCTGTTAGAGCAGCCCAGGTGCTCCCATATCCTGGTGCAATCACTGCTGCAGCTTCACAGGGTCCCAGAAGGATCAGAGAAGGGACCCCAGGGGCTCATCTGGTCCCACTCCCTGCCCAGGCAGGGCCATCCCAGAGCCCACGGCACAGGATTGCGTCCAGATGGTTCTGGAATATCTCCACTGATGGAGGCTTTAAAGGGAGACAATTTCCCTTTGTCCAGCATCAACTGAGCTCCTTCTCCAACCACGAATTCAGGCATCTCCAGACTCCCACGGCTGGGAAGTGACTGTCCCTGATGGTCCCTGTGGGCCACAACAGACACAGCACTGCCAGTCCAGGATCCCTGGGGGCCAGAAATTCCCAGACTGGTTTGGGTGGGAAGGACCCAAAAAACTCATCTCATCCCCCTGTCATGGGCAGGGACAATTCCACCATCCCAGAGGGCTCCAAATGCGGTCCAGCCTGGCCTGGGACACTGCAGGGACCCAGGGGCAGCCACAGCTGGGGGTTCAGCCTGTGCTGGGGTCTCAGCCCGATCCCAGGGCAAGATTCCTGGGGGAGGATTCCCAGTCCAGCATTCCCAGTGCAGGATTCCAGTACAGCATTCCCAGTCCAGCATTCCCAGTGGCAGCATTCCCGTACACCATTCCCCTACACCATTCCCGTACACCATTCCCGTATGGAATTCCCAGTACACCATTCCAGTACACCATTCCCAGTACACCATTCCCAATACACCATTCCCATACACCATTCCCAATACACCATTCCCAGTACACCATTCCCATACACCATTCCCAGTACACCATTCCCGTATGGAATTCCCAGTACACCATTCCCGTACACCATTCCCATACACCATTCCCTTACACCATTCCCGTACACCATTCCAGTATGGAATTCCCAGTACACCATTCCCGTACACCATTCCCATACACCATTCCCAGTACACCATTCCCGTATGGAATTCCCAGTACACCATTCCCGTACACCATTCCCAATACACCATTCCCGTACACCATTCCCATACACCATTCCCTTACACCATTCCCGTACACCATTCCAGTATGGAATTCCCAGTACACCATTCCCGTACACCATTCCCATACACCATTCCCAGTACACCATTCCCGTACACCATTCCCGTATGGAATTCCCAGTACACCATTCCAGTACACCATTCCCAGCACACCATTCCCAGCACACCATTCCCGTACACCATTCCTGTACACCATTCCCAGTACAACATTCCCAGTACACCATTCCCTTACACCATTCCCAGCCCAGCATTCCCAGTACACCATTCCCGTACACCATTCCCAGTACACCATTCCAGTACACCATTCCCAGTACACCATTCCCGCACACCATTCCCAGTACACCATTCCCGTACACCATTCCCGCACACCATTCCCGCACACCATTCCCAGTACACCATTCCCGTACACCATTCCCGCACACCATTCCCGCACACCATTCCCAGTACACCATTCCCGTACACCATTCCCGCACAGAATTCCCAGCCCGGCGCTCCCGGCCCCTCCCGGGATGGGCAGAGGGGCGGGGCCACCACCGCGGGGCGGGACCATAGCGATGACGTCACCGCTGCGTTCCGCTGACGTCACTGTGCCGGTCCCGCCCCTCGCCATGGCGGCGCCCTGCGCGGAGATGGAGCCGGCGGCGCCTCCGGCCTCTGCCCCCGCCGCTCCCGCGGCCGCGCCGGGCTCGGCCGGGCTCGTGTGCGCGCAGGGCCGCAACCTGCGGGCCGTGCTGTGCCAGCGCTGCGGCTCCCGGGTGCTGCTGCCCGGCGCCGCCACCTTCGCCCGCCGAGAGGTACCGGGGGGTTCGGGGAGGGAGCGGGCGGTGCCGGCCGGGCGGTGACGGCCCCGTGTCTCCGCAGCTCCTCCTGCCCGCCATGAGGAAGAAGGCGGCGGCGGCGGCGGGCGGCGGCGGGGACGTGCTGCGGGAGCACTGGCTGGTGCGCGACATGTTCTCCTTCGAGAACGTGGGCTTCACCCGCGACGTGGGCAACGTCAAGTTCCTGGTGTGCGCCGACTGCGAGGCGGGGCCCATCGGCTGGCACTGCCTGGACGACAAGGACAGCTTCTACGTGGCGCTGGAGCGCGTGGCCCACGAGTGACGCCGGCCCGGGTGGGAGCCGGGCCCGGCCCTCGGGAGCCCCCGGAGCCCCGCGGGGCCGGGCAGCCCTGGACTGACCGCGGCCGGGCCCCACCGAGCACGGCCCGCCCGCCCCGCGGCCTGGCTGGCCGCAGCTTGCCTGCTCCCCGTGTGACCGACCCGCAGCTCCACTGCCGCCCCCTTTCCCAGATCCACAGCTGAGCAGCGGCAGCAATCACAGCCCTGGCACGGCCGGCTCCTCACTGCGCCCACACGGGAAGAGTGTTGGTGGTGGGAGGGTCCCTGTGCCCTGCAGGGACAGCTCACCCTGACACCTTTGCCTCGTAGCCCAACCTGCCCCAGTCTGGCTACTCTGCCGCTTCCCTGGTGGCTGCTGTTGCTCCGGGAGGCTGAGGTGTCTCTCATGACACCGTGTGAATGGGGCACTGGACAGGGACTGCACTGACAGCACTGCTGCACTGAGTCCTCGTGGCAGCTGAAACTGTCTGACTTGCAGCCACAGCAGTTCCAGGGCTTAAGGCTGAGTCTTCTGTTGATTTTCAGAAGGAATGTTCACTACCCCAAGCTCTAACATTTATGTTCTCCAAAACCTCATCCCACCTGACAGCTGTGGCACCTGAAGTGAGTGTGAGGCATTCCAGCTAACGTGTGCAGTCCTATTAACTGAGTTCTTGGGAACACAGGTAGAATGTGCAGACAGCATAAGCTGATAGAGCAGCAAACAAAGAAAATGTACCAGACCATGAAGCTTTCAGGCAGCTGGAGTGAAGAGATTCCAGCCTGAAAAGCACCTGAATCGTTGGACAGGCAGTGCTGAAGCATGTCAGAACATATGAGTGTGTTAAACAGTGATGTCAGGAATTTCTCTTGTGTAAAAGCTGGTGGTCAGAGTGATCTGGGATATTGTGACCAGTTTTGGTTTCTGCCTTTTGAAAGCTGAGCACAGAGCTGATTAAAGATGGAAGGAGGCTGCAGGAGCCATGGTTCTCCCTGCATTTATCACTGCTGGTAATCGTGGCCCAGCTCATTCTCCATTGCTGAGCCCTGTGTGAGTTGTCCAGAGGTGCTTTGGGCTCACTGGTGCTGTGCCTCTCTGTGGGACACATCCCTGTCCTCTGCTCCCAAGCACTTGGGTGCTGACCTAGCTGAGCAGGGTGATGGATTTGTTTGTGCCACCAAACTCAAGGTTTAGGGTAGGGTGCTGCCCCAAAGCTGTGGGAAGAACCTTTCCCTTACCCCTCTAATGAAACAGTTTTGCTGGCAGGGCTCTGTAGGGCAGGCAGAGCCTCAGATGAGTCTCCCAGAAGAGGCATCCTGACAGCAGGAGGGGCAGAAACAAGTCCCAGTGCTTGAGCACCTGCACTTCTATGATTTGGAGACACTGCCTCAATGTGCGGCCTGGTGTCAGGAACTTCTGCTGTGGGCAGTCAGGATTTATCACGGCAGGGAGAGAGGCACAACTGTGATCTAGAGGTTGAGGGATGAGGAGCAGGAGGCAAATCCTGTGCTGTGTCCTTGCTGAATGTGTCAGATGGACATTTGTCATGGAAACTGCTTCTTCCCTCCTGCCCTTCCTGTCTCTTAGCCCTAAGCCCCAGGACTGCACAGGTTCATCAAGCAGATGTCCTCAAAGGACAGGAGAGCTTCCCTCGGGTTCTGCACCCATGGCAAAATGGTGGGATCACATCACTAATTTCACACTTTCATTTGGATTATTTTCTCTTAGGATATGTCCTCTGACCTGAAATCCCTGAGTTACAGTCCATGTTACTTAAATGTGCTGCACTGCTCACCCCTCATTTTGAAGGAGCCACTGTGCAGAACAGACTGGAAATCAGCTTGAGTACCACTGAGTAAATGACCTCCAAGAAATGGCACCTGTGGATTCCTGAGCAGTGGGTGGCACTGGGAGGAGCTGGGGGTGGTAGCAGCTTTCCCAGGCAGTAGAACAGCCCTGGAGAGATGGGAGAGCTCAGGTCAAAGCCTTCACATCGAAATGGCAGCAGCTGAAATCCACCTCAGCACAGCCCTGAATGCTGGGAGCTCCTGCTCCTCTTCAGTGGGAGAGGGGAGCTGAGCCCTGCATGGATCCAGGTGTGCTTTCTGCTGGCTCTTAAATACTAAATAGGATCACATAGGCTTGAAATGCTGAGAAGAAATGAACAGTGTGATGGGAATTCTTGGGAAGAAGCTTTTGTACGATGAGATCTTGGGTGTCATTCAGCCTCAGCAGGGTCTGGGTTCCTGCAGCCCATGAGAAACCCCTGCAATGCTGGTGGCACAGAGACCTGGGGCAGGTTTTGGGACAGCTGTGCAGCCCAGCTCTCAGCCAGCACCTGGGCTAATTCATGTTCCCAGAGGTGACTGAGAATTTCAGGGGGTGGGCACGAGGTGGGGGAAAGCAGCGTCACAGTGTGGGATTTGAGCTCAGGCAGCTGCACTGTGCCTTCAGTGGAGCTGTGGGGAGCAGTGTCCCAGTCAGCAGACACAGCCTGGGGGAAGAGCAGCTGCTGCTCCACTGGACACAGCACCAGGTCTGGGCTCTGCTGAAGCTGCACCGTTCCTGTGTCAATGACAGCTAATAAAAATTCACATAGACTCACAAATATTTTCACTGCTTTTTATCCAGCATGTTGAAAAACTGTTTTCCAGTTGCCTGTGGTAACTCCTAGAAAATAAGGGTAGACAACCCTTAAGCATGGGAAGCACTTACATGGTACATAGGAAGGCTCATCTTGCAGCCCATCTTTATCAATACCAAGACAGAGCAGAAACCTGAATTTCCACATGTAGATCACTTAAAATTAATTTGAAATTGGATTCTTCTATTTAATGTCTGCATAGATTTGACTCCTGAGACCCTCCTGTGTTAAGATGTAGCAGTGCCTCGAGAGGGAACAGTAACAAACCTGCGTCCTGTGCTCCAGCCAATCCCTCCAGCAAGGTTCAAGGGGGAAAATAAAAACAGTTTTGTCTAATTGCTTCCCGGTGTGGATTTGGCAGGATCTCTAGTGCCTGCCTGCCTGGTTTGTATGGGTTACTGTTTATATGCCCTAAATGTGCTCAGGGTGGTTAAAAGCAGACCTTGCTCCAGTCTGGCTCTGGTACTGGGATGGGTTCATAGCCCAGAGCTGTGGTCTGGTTCTGGCATTTACACCTCCTGTAGCTTCACCTCTCTGCTCCCATTCCCACTCAAACCTCCCACTGGAGCAGCTGCTGAACCCTTTGTGTGTCAAATTTGATAACTTAGGCTAAATTTTCCTTTCTTGGCTGCTGGGTTGGCACATGCAGCCTGTGGGATGCTCCAGGGGCACTGGTAGGATGGAGGCCTTTGCTCCTTTTTGACAGCTGCAGGCTGTGAGATCAGCTGAGCTGTCCTGGGGAGCTGCCACAACTCATGCCTTGCAGAGGTCACAATCACACTCTTCCTTCCCTAAATGAGTTACATTTCACTGAACCAGGTAAGTGGTGCATGGAGCAGGGGCTAGGATTCAAGGCTCCCTCTTTCCCAAGCTCTGCAAGTCAGCAAACCTGGGTGCCTGGGCCTGTCAGGACCTCAGGCCTCTCCTTGATTCCTCCCTTCTGACTGAGGGAATCCTCACCAGGGCAGTGCTGACAGTGTGGACTCTGAAGCAGCAGCTTGGAGAACTTTGCTGTTTGCTGTGTCCCAGGGCTCTCCCATCCAGCTGAGGCCTCACAGAGGAACCAAGCAGGGATGAAGTGAGATCTCTGTGTGTGGGACCTGTGCCTGCAGGAGTGGAGGGGAATGGCTCAGCAGAGCTCAGAGGAGATCTGTGGCTGATGAAAGCAGGGCCAGCTTGGCCAGGGAGGTGGTTGTGGTGTTCCCTGTCCTGCACAGCTCACCTTGCTGCATTCCCTGAGCCTCTGTGTGAGCAGGGACTGCCCCATCAGCACAGGCAGTTCTGCAGGGAGCTGGTGGGGGAACAGGGATTTCTGAAATGTGTTATGAATTTCCCTGAAGGTAATTTTACATATCTGACATTGCACTCCCTGGCAGGAACATAAGTAGGAGGAAAGGAAACAATTGAGATGAAATAGCTTCGGAGTCTTTGGACAACTGGTGCAGGGAAAGCGTCCCTGCCTCCCACAGAGTCAGGTTAATACAGGCCAAACTCCAGAATCAAAGAGTAAAAAAACCACTGAGCATTTTGCCAAAAACCCACCAAGTATTTTGAAGCTGTCTGGGGACACAACAGGAAACCACAGCAGATGAGTGGAACTGGCCATAAAAATGCAGAGAGAGCATGAGGGCTTTTATCAAAGACAGCTTTGTTCTCTTTCAACCGACACTATGCATTTCAGCATAAATACTTGAGTACTGAGTTGTGAGGCAGCCAGGTGCCTCCAGTGCAGCTTTGGTATGAGCACAGCTGGGCGCCTCAGTGACAGAGAGGGGGGAGATGGCAGCCCAGCAATGCAGGTGAGCTGTGGGGCTGGAGGGGGGAGAGAAGATAATTTTCACAGGAGTGTGCTGTGGGGTGAGTGCCCCTGCACCTGAAAATGACCCAATCTTACACAGTGAAAATCGAGTGCTTGGCTCCCTTCATGTGACCCCTGAGGAAGAGTGAGCAGGTTCCAGGGTTGCTGAGAGAACACTTCCATCCTCAGAGAGGGGGAAGCAGCTCTGAGAAAAGTCTTTCTTGCATCTTTTCTAAAACGGAATCGAGTGTGGCACAGTCTATCCCAGTGGTTCTGCAGTTTTGTTTTTGAAGTGCTGCACATCGAACTCCTGGAGAGCTGCAGGGGTGGGAGCACCTGGGGGAGGAGGATCTGTCCCTTGAGCATCCCAGGGCCATTTCCTGGGGACTCACTCATGAACAGAGACATGAACTAGTCAGATACAGCTTCTGCCTGGAGAAACCCTGCCAGGGAGGGAAGGGCAACTTCCTCTCAGCCACCATGTGGGCTGAGCTGGGCGGGACAGCCCGGGGCAGGTTTGGAGCCCAGAAATGCAGCCGGGCAGAAACGCAGAGCCCAGGAATGCAGCTGGACAGAAATGCAGCCGGGCAGAAATGCACCTGGACAGAAATGCAGAGCCCAGGAATGCAGAGCCCAGAAATGCAGCCGGATAAAAATGCAGAGCCCAGAAATGCAGTGGGACAGAAATGCAGAGCCCAGGAATGCAGTGGGGCATGTGCTGCCACAGCAGGTGCCCAGGAGGCCGAAGCACAGAGCCAGAGCCGCGTGTTTCCAGCAGTCCCGGCTGTCTGTGGCAGGACAGGGCAGAGCTGCCGGCGGGTCTGTCCTTCACAAACCTTTCAGGGTAATTTGTGCTGATGGGATCCGAGCGTCCCTGGGGCAGGGCTGTGCTGGGAGGATCCCTCGAGGGTGTGTTTGTCCCCGCCTCTCCTCGCTGGGGAAGCAGCAGGGTGTGTGTATGCCCAGCTGGGCTCTGCCCCCCTTTCATGTTCCTTATCTTGCCGAGGCTCTGGGCTCCCTGCGGGGAGCTGACAGTTGCTGCAATCGCTGTGCGTGCAGAGGCAGAGCGCTCCATCTGCTCGCTGCCCCGAGTACCCTGTGCCATTGTTCCAGCCCAGCTGGAGGAGATGCCCTGAGAGCAAGGGAAAATGAGCAAAGCCGTGTCAGCACAGGTATCCTTCCCCTCCCGCAGCAGCTGGCTCTGCACGCTGCCTGGAATGCTGTCCATGGCAAACAGCCAGAGCACGGCTCGTTGCACAATCTCTGGGTAATTTGGAATATCTGGCAGTGGAACATGAGGACATGGCCTCAAGAACTTGTTGCCTCGTTCTTTCCTGTTCTCTTGGAGGACTTGGTTCTCTCTGCCAGGCCATGACATGTCCAAGGGACTGGCACCAAAAAAGGGCAGTGTTGTGGTGTGATTTCAAGGTTTACCCCAGAACCCCGGCTCCCTCCCCTGATCATTCCCTCCCAGGTGTGTCAGTCCCCTCTCCTTTCCCCTCCCAGCACTGTCTGTCACTCCTGGCATTCCAGAAGGGCATCGAGTGATTGGCAGATGCAAAGGATGCCCTCTACCCCTGGGGGGCATTGGGCCATCCAGGTGTCCTTTGTCCCTTTGTCCCTCCCCTCCTGTCCCTGCTTGGTGGCTCCCTGCCCCTTCCCTGCCCCTCTCCCCGGGGTTAAAGGAGCAGCAACCACGGGCTCAGGGAGTTGTGTTGGAGCTGCTGCTGCATTCAGAGGCCTGGATTCTTTATTCAGAATAAAGCTCTGGACCACCAAAGTGTGAGGGCTGTGGCTGTGCCTCAGCAGCGATCTGGGGGCTCTGTGCCCTCACCAGCTCAGTCCCTGCTGCAGCCACAGGTGTCCCAGCCCGGCTCTGCTGCCAGCACTCCACAGCCCTCATGATGCCAGCATTGCTCAGGGGGATCTGGTTCCATCTCTTTCCTCAAGGCCCCTGCTAGGATATGGGATTTCTGTTGGGATCCCAGTATGCTGGCACCAAAAGGGAATGTCTTGTGTGTAGCTGGAGGGTACCCCAGACACAGCTCCTGGTTTTGGGAGAGGTGATGCCACAGTGTCAGCGCTGCACATACTCAGGGCAGCACAGCATAAAGTGCAGTTCACTGAGACCCTCTGGCTCACTCCTTGGCACCCCCTCCCTGCTTTCACAGACAATTAGTGTGTGCTGCTGATCCAGCTAAGCTGATGTGAAATTGGTCTTAGCACAGAGGGCAGTGAAAAGAGGCTGTTCCATGTGCAGGACTGGGTGCACTGGTTGTGGTGCAGAGCACTGCAGAGCATCTCTGCCTTGTCCATGAACCCCTGGGCAGGGCACTGCACCACCTGGAGCTCTCCAGCCAGGTCAGTGCCTAGAGTGCTTCAGCCCCTCAGGGCTAATGGGGGCATGAATGCTCAGCTCTGTCCTGGTGCCCTGCTCTAATCCATCAGTGTCACCATGAATTCCCAGAGGGTCTCAAATCTGAGCCAGTGGACTGAGCAGTTTCTGTTCCTACCTGTTTTACTGCTCAGCACTGCACAGGATTCTCAGTGCAGCCACCCTGTGTGCACTTTGGGTGTTGCTGGGCTTGCAAGGGTTGCAGGGGTGAAGAGAGAGACGAGAATCTTGACTCCATGATCAGAAGACTGGATTTATTGATTTATTATATATATTACAGTAAGACTGTACTAAAAGGAATAGAGAGAAAAGTTCAGAAGCTTGCTATGCTAGGAATAGAATAGGAATGAATAAACAAAGGAGCTCTCTCTGATTCTGTCCCAGAGAGAGCTCAGTCTTTGATTGGCCCTTAATTGTACACATCCAACATGGGCCAATCACAGGTGCACCTGTTGCATTCCTCAGCAGCAGATAACCATTGTTTACATTCTTTCTCTGGGGCCTCAGCTTCCCAGAAGAGGGAAAAATCCTAAAGAAAGGATTTTTCTGTGTCTGTGACACTTTGGGTAGCAAGAACCAAGTCAGGTCTGTGACACTTCCCCCAGCCTCTGCTGCCTGGCCATCACACATGAAGGAGTCTGGACTGTGGATGTGTTGTGCTTTAACCCCAGCTGGCAGCTAAGCACCAACACCCTCGTTTCTCCCCCACACTGTAATGGCAGAAGTGGAAGGTGAAAGTGAGAAAACTGGTGGATTGGCATGAAGACAAGTAAATAATGAAAAAGAATTTTTTAAAAATGTAAGGGGAGAAAACTAATAAAGAGAGGAAAATAGAAACCAAGGAAAGTGATACAAGAAAGTAATTGCTCATCACCAACCACCCTAAGCCTGGCCAGACCCCACCATCCCCCCACCCTCTGTTTCAGGGCTGAGCATGCCATCACATGGTCTGGGATATCCCTGTGGTCAGTAAAGGACAGCTGTCCTGGCTGTGTCCCCCCAGCTCCTTGTGCACCCCTGGCCCAACGCTGGTGGCTCAGGGTGAGGGGCAGAACAGCTCCTGACTCAGCAGGAGCTGAATCATCCCTGTGGGATCAGTGCTGTGCTCAGCACAGATCCCAAACAGCACCACAAGGTGCCGAGGAGAGCTGTAACCCTGCCCCAGCCCAAAGGCCTGCAGGATGTGCCCTGCTCTCGCCACACTCACTCCCTGCACCTCTGCCAGGTGGTCACAGTCAGTACAGATGGGAATGTCCCAGCTCTGGGAATAGGAATGAGCTGGGCCCTGGTGCTGCTGCCTGAGCAGCAGGGAGGGGAAGCTGCACAGCAAGAGAGAGCTGGCTTAATGAGTGATTTTGGTTGCCCACACTAAAAGAATCACTAAATGGTCTGGGTTGGAAAGGACCTTAAAGCTGATATTGTTTTCACCCCTCTCATGGGCAGGGACACCTTCCACTGTCCCAGGCTGCTCCAAGCCCTATCCAGCCTGGCCTGGGACACTTCCAGGGATGGGGCAGCCACAGCTGCTCTGGGCGCCCTGTGCCAGGGCCTGCCCACCCTCACAGGAAGGAATTTCTCCCCAGGATCCCACCCCTCCCTGCCCTCTGGCAATGGGAAGCCATTCCCCCTTGTCCTGTCCCTCCAGCCCTTGTCCAAAGTCCCTCTCCAGCTCTCCTGGAGCCACTTTAGGCCCTGGAAGGAACTCTAAGGTCTCTCTGGAGCCTTCTCTTCTCCAGGTGAATACCTCCCCAAAAAAGCCAATTAATTGCCCTAAAAGAGAGACCAATTCCTCTAGTAGGGTAAGACAAGAGACATTTTCAGTATCTAAACCAAAAGTTAGTGTGGAGAAAAAATGTGTAGGCTAGGGACAGTTCACTCCCAGGTAACAAACCGAACTGGGTACAGGTTCAGGTACCAAAGTCTGGGATCATTTGAGACAGGGGCAATATCCAGCACAGACACAGCACCCCAAAACAGAGAGGCCATGGCCCAGTGGGTGAGTTCCTCAGGAGGCTTTGAATTCTAAATGAAAACCAACTGTACTTGCCAGAGAAGCTGTTTCAGCTTTGACAAATGGCAGGTGGAGGTTTGGTACCACAGAGCAGCAGGAAAGGCAGGAAAGCAGCACTGAAAGAGTCTGGGCTGAAGCAATATTTAAAGTGAGCAGCCCCTGCAATGTGGGCTTGCAGAGAACAAAAAAATAGGGCAGGTAGTGAAGTCCAGGCTTGCAGGAGCAGGATTAATACAGTTGGATGAACAAATAATCTAAGATTTAAAAGCAGAGAATGTATTTAAGGTCATTAAACCAGGCACTTATTTAAGGATTACCTCCAAGAAGCCAGGCTAATAGCATGGTGAGGTTACAAAGCCAAGTGATCAAGGGAGAGAATGCTGATATTAATCTTGCTCATGAAATGTTAATCTGTGGGCAGACACCGCTGCACTGAAAGAACCTCACAAACAAAAACAGAGCCCAGCCCTTTGGGGTTCCACTCTGGCAACTCAGGCACATCCTCCCACTTAATTGGGCACTCCCTGCGGGGGCAGGATCAGGTACAAACAGGGTTTAATCACATAATTAGAGATACACCTACTGCACACAGCCAGGGTTCTGCAGGCCTTCCCTACAAACCACTCTGGCTGTGCCTTCTGCCTTGTAGTTCCTGTTTTTAGGGATTCCCAGCCCATCTGGATCAGGACTGCTTAGAACAGGAATTAATTCAGTGTTGTCTAGTTATGAATAGTTTTCAGCTCTAAATGAAAGATTTATCTTGGCACCCAGCAAACATTCCCAAAACCCTTATGGAGAATCCTCCCATCAAGGTTTGGCCTGAGGTCAGTGGATTAATCATTCTCCCTGAATTGTTGCTCTGTTTGTTGCAATGCAGCACTTGAGATAAAATGTGCAGGTCTGTGTGATGACGTAGAAGGTTGTTGAGGTTTAGAAATTATATTTCCCAATTCAGTGTCTCCATCAAGACTCCCCCAAACCAGCTGCCTCTCACTGCCCCCTTCCCCTCCATCTTCCTGCTCTGGAGAGGGGATGGGATTGAGAATTGGAGGCACAAAAGGTGCAAATCATGTGTTGAGATAAGAACAATTTACTGGAAACAGCTATGAGATAAGAAAGTGACCAGTAATAGCAACAATATTAATAACACAAGGTATAAGGCATTATTTATTTACATGGAGAACCAAAATACCCAAGAGCTCTTCCCAACCACACCATGCTTTCCCCCACTAAAAGGGAACGTCATTCTCCCCCAGGAAGGCAGAATCCCTCACTGCCACCTTCCCACCCTGGCAGTGAAGTACATGGTATGGAATAACAACTTGCACCCACCCACACAGCTCCAGCTCTGCCTCTCACGGCTGCTGGGAAAAAATTTCACCCTGTCCTGGCTGAAACCAGGGCAAATGTGCAGGTCTGTGTGGGGAGATGAACATCCTGCTCTGCAGCCAAAACCCACAGATGTGCACTGGGCTGTTCCATGGCTTTGCAAGGGTTCCTCAGGGTGAGAGAGATAGACGAGAATCTTGACTCATGATCAGAAGGCTGGATTTATTAATTTATGATATAAGTTACATTAAGACTATACTAACAGGAATAGAGAGAAAAGTTCAGAAGCTGCTATGCTAAGAATAGAAAAAGGAATGAATCAACAAAGTTCTGTGTCCAGGCAGAAAACAAGAACAACTCTCCTGCGAGTGGTCAGTAAATCCAAACACTCACAGAAGACCACTCACAGATGCACCTGTTGCATTCCACAGCAGCAGATAACCAGTGTTTACATTACTCTTCTGGGGCTTCAGCTTCCCAGAAGAAGGAAAAATCCTAAAGAAAGGATTTTCCACAAAAGATGTCTGTGACACCGGGCTGTTGCTACTCTCTGATGCATCCCAGGAGCAACCCCACCTGCACATCCCTGTCCTTCCTTCCCAGGGTCCTGCCCACACCCCCCGGGGCACACCAGAGGATCCCCACCCACCTGGGTTATGCAGCTCTCCTTACAAGAAAGTGAAATCCCTGTTAAGGAACTGGCTGCTGGAGTGTGCTCCTTCCTGCTGCTGGAGCATCACACATCCCTTCACCTGATCCCAGCTGATGTCCAGGACCCGCCATCTAAAGTTTAAAATAATTAATAAAATCAAATATATTAGAGAGAGAAAGGGTCTTTCAGAGCTGGAGAATAAAATCTGTCACTGAGGAGCAGGGTCCCCACGCTGCTGAGGTGCCCCCTGAACCAGCCTGGAGTGGGCTGGTGTAAGGCTGGTGGCTGTGGGATCAGCTTAAACAAGAGCAGGAAATCCCACAAAGTCACTGCCAGCCCCCCTTCCCCAGCTGCCATGCTCCTGTGTAGGAATTGTCCCCACAGGCATCTGGGCTGGGTTCTTTGGTCTCCACAAAGGAGGCACTTGGAAGGGAGTGTCTCTCCCTGCTGATCCACTCCGAGGGGCCCCACACTTCTGGAAAGAGCCAGGTCTAAAAGCAGAGTGAGTGCACAGGGCTGAGGATGGATGTGTGAAACAGCACTTGGAGAGGAGGAGATGACCCTGAGCTCTGAAACAATGGAGCTGTGGTGAAGCACTGTCCCCTGAGTGGTGCAGTTTGATGGCTTCACTCTCACCACGCACATGCCCTCAGCAATCCCCACACCTGGGTGGGTGTGCTGTGAGCTGGGGATGAGAGGAGCTGCTGCCTCAGTCAGAACCTGGCTGAAATGCAGGCAGCAGGCTGCCCTTGTCCATCTGAGTGCTGGGAAATGTGCATGGACATCCCCAGGCCATCCCAGGTACTCAGAGCAGGCTGTTGTGGTTTTGGGAATTCAGTGATAGAAGTGAATGTGCACACATTATTTATCCAATTCTTCTGAGAAGAACAGAAAGCAAGAGCTACAGAGCTGTACATTCAAAGGAGTTTCATCCAAGCTGCTGGAGAAGCCCCAGGCCCACAGCACAGCCACAGAGACTGTATCACAGATTCACAGCTAGGCCAGAATTTTTGGAAGGTGTCATATTCACTGAACACACAGATTGCAGCCAAAGTCTGTGCCTGGGGCCATGACAGCATTACCAGGCTCAGGGAAATCCTGGAGCGTTGGGAAGGATGAAAGTTTGACAAGAAACTCTCACAGATATGTGTGCTTAGCAGAAAGATTTTTAAATGTAGAGTCTGAAGAAGGAATAGAGATGGAAGCAAGTTTTGATATGGAAGAAAAGAATTGCTGAGCCAGTCTCACTGGATAACTAAGAAGGCAAAGAGTGTGTTAGTTAGAAGGGTTTTTTATGGCTTAGAGCAAAGGATAAACCCACCTCAAACAAGAAGATGTTTTTACCAAGCAGAAAGATAGCACAGGCAAACAAGTCAGCAAAGTTACAAGTAGAAAAAAGGTCTCAGGATTTTCCACTGCAAGAAAACTGAAAAAAAAAACTTCTAGCTTAAACTGCAATGTACTAACTTTTAGTGACTGGAGAATAGTAACATGAATATAGTAATTATAGTAGTTATGATAAGCTATAGATAAAAGTTGAGGTATAGATTGGTTCTACTGTATTTAGATGCTCAGCAAAGAAAAGTTTCTAATGCATTGTAACCAAAAGAAAAGTCTAGAATGCATTGTAACCAAAACCAAAGGGTCTCCAGGCCTGCCTGCAGCTGGAGCTGACATCTGTAGGCACAGCTCTGTCACCCACAACCCTGCACTGCTGTAACCTCTTGGATGGAATAAACTGCATTTTGGAGAGCCCCTGGAGTCCCACATCCCTCATTCAGGCTCTCACACTGGAGATACAAAAACCTCTGCTGCTCACAGAACTGGCCTCCAGCAGGAAAAAAGAATGTGTTCAAGAAAGCCCCAATAGCCCCTTGGACTTGACATGACCATTTAGTCAAACTAAATCAAAAGCATTTCAGGTCCCAAGGAATGGAGTTTGGGTGTGCAGCAGCACCAGCTTCTGTAGGACTGGGGGAATTCTTGATAGTGCAGCAGCTGTGGGAGGGCACACTGAGGGAAACTGAGGCACACTTATCTCCAAACATGTGGAATCACTGCTGTGATGTCCCTTTCACAAAATCACGGAATCACGGAGCTGCAAAAGACCTCAAAGACCATCAAGCCCAAGTTGTGACCAACCCCCACCTTGTCCACCAGCCTGGAGGACTGAGTGCCATGTCCAGTCCTTCCTTGGACACTTCCAGGGATGGGGACTCCCTGGGAAGCCCCTTACAGTGTTTAATCACCTTTTCAGAGAGGAAAATCCTTCCTGGTGTCCAACCTGAACCTGCCCTTGATGCCACATGAGACACCCAGCACAGCCTGGGGAGTGGGGCTGAGGCAATGCCAGCGCAGGCTGCAGGTGCCCAAGTCAGAGCAGGCACTGAGTACAGGAATTAAACCTGTCAAAACCTCAGCTGAAACTGGACCAGGGCACCTTTAACAGCACAGCCTGGCCCAATCTGATTTTGTCAGCTAAGCCAAAAAGAATGCTCACTGCACTCAGAGCAATACCATCTGAATTTTCTGTTTTGGCAAGGGGTCTGGCCCATCTCAGTGGTGGTGCTGCAATGTTTCTAACAGAGAATAAAATGGGATATATGAAATTCCCTCTGAGTGTGACTCTGTACCACTGGTAGTCCAGGCCCTGTCCCACTGCACTGG
Source organism: Ammospiza caudacuta (assembly GCF_027887145.1). NCBI lineage: Eukaryota > Metazoa > Chordata > Aves > Passeriformes > Passerellidae > Ammospiza > Ammospiza caudacuta. The sequence goes on along the minus strand of NC_080616.1, from coordinate 2,766,387 downwards.
CAGAGCTGAAGGACATTTGGAGCAGTGGCAGTGTTATTTCAGGTCAGAGCATTTGAAAAACATAAATCAAATCTTTAAAGTCTTATAACTAGTTTAAAAATTATGATTTTTTAAGCCAGTGTGGGCACTTTTTTTCCCATACATTCTACAGTTTAGATTAAACTTTGCTCATAAGTTGAAGATTTCCTTAGAAATTTGGAACAACAGAACCAAATGTATTGTTTTGAATGAGCAGATGAAATTCTCACAGTGTACCTGGTGTCTAAAATGGGAAGCTTTGAGAAAGGAAAAAAAAGAGAACACTGAAGTATTTGTAATACAATAGCAACAATTGGAAGAATTAAATCTAATTTGACCTGTTTTCTCTTTTAACCTACAGGAAAAGTATTCCTAAATATGGGTTTGCGAAGGTCCCACTAGACATGTAGTGCTGGTGTTTTTTTCCAACTGAGAAAAGCACAATAGATGATTTTAAAAAAAAAAAAAAAACAAAAAACATCTAACTGGGGATTTTTTCTTAAATAAAAAATAACAAAAGAAACTAAAATATTGTAACTATTTATCTCTTTCATCCTCCAATAGCTCATGGCCACTGCAGGAGGGATCCCTCCTATCTGATCATGAACATCGACAGCTGCAAAGGTTTTCAGGGGCACAGAGTGACAGGACTAGGCAGGGGATGGTTTAAACTAAAAAAGGAGAGATTTAAGCTCAGTGTTGGGAAGAAATTCCTCCCTGTGAGGGTGGGCAGGCCCTGGCACAGGTGCCCAGAGCAGCTGTGGCTGCCCCTGGATCCCTGAGGTGCCCAAGGCCAGGCTGGACAGGGATGGAGCAGCCTGGGACAGTGGAAGGTGTCCCTGCCCATGGCAGGGGATGGGATGAGATGAACTTTAAGGTCCCTTCCAACCCAAACCATTCCATGGCTCTGTCATTTCAGTTTTTCCTGTCTCAGACCACCAGGACCATCCTGGTCTTCTTTACCAAGCAACTTCACTAAGGAGATGGTCACAGCTAAGAGCACTTTGCAGCCAAGCTCATGCTCAGTGAGGTTAGGCCAAGCAATTGGGATAAAACAAATGAGAAAAAAGAACAGGAAGAGAAGTTCTTTCAGGTCTCTTGGAGCACAGTTTGGGGATTATTAGTAGTTTAATATTGATTGGATTCTTCAAATATATACCAGCTTGAAAGCACTAAGCAAAGAATTTGGGCTTGCTGAGGATCAAAACATGAAAGAGAAGACTTATCTTTAAAATCACATTGCACACCTTGGTATGTGTTTGCCCTTGGTGTCCCATCACCCAGCTCACAGGTACCCATTTGTGTGATCACACCCCACTCTGGTGTGGGGATGGCCATGATGCTTTGAGAGGCCACCCAGAACAGAGCTAAACAGTGTTAAAGGAATAAAGGAGATATTTATTAAAAAGGCCTTCAAAGGATACACCTTGTGCAGTACAAGGACCCTGCTGAGGGCACAACCAAGACAGCTGGCAAACCATGAGTTCTCACACTTTTATAAATTTTGGTTCATTTCCATATTGGGGTTCATTGTCCAATTCCAGCTCCAGGTTATGGAGTCCCATTCTCCCAGTTTGCTTTCCTCAATTCCCTGTTGTTTACACTTTTAGGGCCTGAAGCTGCAGCGGTGTCCTTGTTTTGTCTAACTAAACTGTGAGAACTCACTGACACTCTATATGAAATTTAGATCTAAATACTAATGCAGTACAGAATGTGGAAAATATGAAAGCTAAAACTTAATACATCAGCCAAATTCCCTAAACACAGTTTAGTGCTTTCTTATAGCCCACTTGTTTTTCAGTCACACATTACACTAGGTATCCTTCTTTGGAAAAACAATTATATCAGTGTTATTTGTGGGTTTTTCCCCTTCTTCCACCTCTGACCCTCTCTCAATCCTGTGGTCCTTGCTTTCCAGAGTGCTTCTGCCCTTCTTTCCTTTCAGGGCACACCCACACAGGTTTCATTCCATGCCTTGGGCTCAGATGATCACAATGTGGTTGATAACAGCAGGAGCAGCATCCTCAGCAGGTGTCAGTTCCCTGCCCTGGGGATCAGTTCATCCCTTCCCTCCATGTAAAGATCCAGCCTGGCACAATTCCACCACACTCCTGCTAAAAGTACCACCTTTATCCAGGCTGCTTGCAGGGCTGGAGATCCGTACAGGAAGAGGAAAAATCACCTACTTTGTTATTGTTCAAAACTGTTTCACGTCCCTCCCCTGCTGCAAAAACTCAGCTCAGTGCAGGAAGAAGGAATTTCCTGAAACCGATGCTGGTGCTGAGGCCCTGAAGGATGGATGGAACTCCAGGTATCAAATATCAGACCTGCACACACAGCAGCTGCTTTTACCCAGGGAGTGAGTTTGGCAATTGCGGGAATATTTCTGTTAATATAACCCTTAGGACATACCACAGGGGGTTTATGCTTTCCACTTACTATCCAACTTCAACTGGGGCATTTAAATTCTAGACCTAATGATGAACCTATGTGGGTCTCCAGATCTGGCCCTTGAGCTTTGAGTCCTTTCCATTCTGTGACTCTCCATCCCACTAGCGGCACTTGGCACTGGCCCTGCTGTCCCTGTGACTGCAGTGGAGCTGCCTCCACCCTCCTGGGACAGGGATTTTTCTTTTTCAGCCCAGAGACAGCACCCAGAGCGCCTGGAGGACGGGCCCTGTGGGTGCCCACGGGGCAGATGTGGGGCTTGGGGCTGTCCCCCAGCAGATCCCGGGGTGTCCATGCTTTAGTCCCCGCTTTGCCCGGGCGTTTCACTGCTACCTTTCCCCGGGCTCAGTGCGCGGAGCCGGGACAGGGGGAGCTCTCACCCAGGACCCCGTGGGTGCAAGGGCGTGAGCGGCCCTTGGTCCCTCAGGGCCCCTTCCCAGGGCAGCAGCCCCTGACTCTGGGCTCCCCAGGCTGAGTTCGGAGCCCTTGGCCAATAGCCAGGGGTGGGCAGTGCTGAGCCCCCCGCCCTTCAGCCGCTGGCTCCGAACAGAGCGATCCCCGGCCCGGGGCAGAGCGATCCCCGGCCTGAAGCGGAGCCTGAGAGGGAAGGTGCCGGCCTTCGTTGGCGGGAAGACTAAACCCCGCCCCCTCCCCGCCCTTTGTTACGAATCAGCCAATAGTTCGCGCAGGGTGGTGACAGACATTTCTATCACCCAATGGTCTACAGGTGAGCGCATGCCACGCCAATGAGCACAGCGCAGGGAGCCGAACGCCCCGCCCCTCACTTTATAAAAGGTGTGCCCGGTAAGAGCCGCCGCTGTTGCGGTGCTGCCCAGACACGTTGCGCGTCTGTCCCGGCGCTCCTGAGCCATGGTGAGTGGGGCGAGGGCCTGGCGGGCCAGGGGTAGCCCGGTGCAGCTCCATGAGCTGCAACGGTAAGGGGAGGGGGACGGGATGGGCGGCGGGACGGCCCCGCCGAGCCGTGGGGGCAGTGGGTCTCGCTGCCCCGAGCCGTGTCTTGTCCCGCGCCCTGTCGCTCCCGCCGTCTCGTCCTAAAATGGTGGCGGGCTCGCCGAGAACATGGCGGCCCCCGGGACCCTCAGGGGCTGCAGCTCCGTCCCGGGCACCGTCAGCCCCTGGGGCCGTCTGTCCATGCGGAGCCGCCGGGTTCCCGCGGCGTGTGGGGCCGGGGCAGCTCCGCGCGACCCGCGGGGCCGCAGGGAGGGAAGGAGGAGCCCGGCCCACCGGCCTGGGAGGTGCCGAGGTGCCGCTCCCCCGCTCCTGCCCCGCGGCTGTCCGGGGGCTGGGCTCATGGGCAGAGTTCCTGAAGGACTTTGTGAGACGGGCTGGCGAGAATGAGCTGATAGGTTGAGTCACCTTGAAGGGCAGTCTGAGCGGTGTGGCGGGGCTGGGGTATCCCACAGGTGCTGAGCTGGGCAGCGCTGCTGGAGGCTGGGATGGGCGTTCGGCTCTTCCCCGCGGGGGTGTTGCCTTCCTACATCTCTGAAAAGAGATTGTCAGAAGGTTATTACGTGGATTTACAAATGTAGCAAGACTGCTGCTGGAGGCATGTGAATGTGTGGCAAATACTTGTTGAGCTGAAAATTATTGGAAGTTAGAGTGTTGGTGGGATGTGTTGAGGTTCTTGCTGTTACCCTTCTCTCGGGGGTTGTTTATTGTCACGGTTTTCAAATGAAGTCAAATCAAGAATACGAATGCAGCCCCTGGTCTCTGCAAAGGATGCAGGTTCCGTGGAGTCCCATCCCAAGGAGACAGCGTTTCTCCATGTGGTGTGCTGCTAAGTTTGGTCTGAGCTGGCACAGCCATTCTCAGGAAGCTTGGCTTTCCATCAGCCTCACGCAGGTACAGCTGCACCTTGGGCACCGTGCTGGGGAGTGCAGGGACCCAGAGCCTGATCCAGCAGTGCTGTGGGGGAGCTGGGGGGCTGCAGCCCAGCAGTGAGGGCAGCAAGGGGCTGAGACTGCAGCTGCTGGAAGGGCAGTGACAGGACAGGGCAGTGCCCTTCACCTGGAGCACATCCTGTAGGGAAAGGAAGCAGAGACTGGGCTGGAGAAATTCTGCCTGAAACTGTGTGCCTGCAGATAATGTATATAAGTGTGGGGAAAGCATTGAGTGTTAGTTAAGTAAATAAGAGGATTCTGTAGTGGCTTGAATACAGCATTTACCAGCACTGTCTGTATACATTTAATCCTTGTTCTGAAGCTCATCAGTGATGTGTGAAGGCCCTGAGCTATAATGAGTGTGGCAGTTCTCTTGCCTGTCATTCCAGCGTGGAGCTGGTGCTCTTGGAATAAAATTGGAGCCTCGTTCTTCAGTATTATTGGTTCTGTGAAAAGGCCATGCAGCAAAAAATGGGCAGAGAATCTGTTAGTGTCTGCAGAGGTTTGTGCTTCATTGAATAGCCACATACTACTTAAAAGTCCTTAGTAGAGTTGTAGGAAAGCAGGTGAAAGACCTCTCAAAGCAGGACTCACAGTAGCACCAGGCCAGGCTTTATCACTGACCTTGTCTAGCCAAGTTTTGAAAGCCTCCAAGGATGGAAATCCCCTCCCACTTCTGCAGTGATCTGTTCCAGGGCCGCACCATTCCACTGGGGAGGCTTTTCCTGACACAAACCTGAGCCTTGCATCAACCTCTGAGAATCTGCCCTGGAGCCACCTGCAGAGCAGAGGGAGCCTTCTTCTGTGCTCCCAACGTGTCTCCTTTTGTTCCCTGGCTCATGGCTTGCCCTTCTGAGGACAAGAGCACTCGTGGGACATTCAGGCTGGTTTGTGTGGGAGCCTCCAGGATCTTTGCAGCAGGGCTCCCCCTCAGTTACTGCTGTTTGTGGAGGGAGTCATTGTCCCATGTGTTGAACTTTGTATTTTGTCCAAGTAAACATGCCACGTTTCATGTAGCACCTGCTCTGTGGCTGTGGTGCCAAGCTGTGCATTCAGAGCTGGAAGGGACACACAAAGGCCACTGAGTGCAGCTCCTGGCCCTGCTCAGGACACCCCCAGGAGTCCCCCTCTTTGTGTTGAGCTCTGTCAGCCCTGGGGTTGTGACCTGGGGAGCCTGTTCCATTGTCTGGTCACCCTCTGGGGGAAGGATGTTTTCCTCATATCCAGGCAAACCTGCCCTGGCACAGCTTCCCTGGGGTCCTGTCACTGGTCACCAAAGAGTCTCCTCTTGTGGGGAACTCTAGACCATGACCAAATCTCCCCTCTTCTCTGGCTACCCAAGCCAATGGCCTCAGCTGCTCCACATACCCTTCTCTTTACCCCCTGCATCTCTGGTGTGGTGTAGTCCTTACACACCTTAGTGACCTCTTCCAGCTGCTTGGGGGTTTCTCCAGCAAGGCTTAGGTCACTGGTAGAACCTCAGCCAGGTAAGGATCCAGGCTGATGTGGTGGTCTCTGTTCTGTCCCTACAGAGAAGTTTCAGGCTGTCCTGCTCTCCCAAAGGATGTTCCCTGAGTCATTGCCATGTCTGCTCTCTGTGGCACTGCTGTCAGCTTTCCTGTCACCTCTTGTACACTGTGCAGGTTGGCTGTGTGTTCTCTGCCATGTAGCACTGGCCCAGCTCAGTGCCTCAGCCTGGAGGGTGATGCTGTAATGGCTTTGGAGGGGAGAAGGGTGGCAGCAGCTCCGAGTGATGCTGCTTGCAGAGAGGATGTGGGCTGGGCACCTGAATGTACAGCTTGGATGGATGGGAGCTTAAAACAGTTCAGTGCTGTGCTTGAGAACAGGTGATTCTTTTTTTTTTTTTTTTTTTTGACAAATACAATTTTTAATTTAATGGGGTTCCCAATGAGTTTGAAAGGACTGTGCTGCTTTTCTGCATTGACTCTGGATGTGGAATAGGCAGTTCCAGGTCATAGAATCACAGACTGGTTTGTGTCAGAAGGGACCTTAAAGACCATCCAGTTTCGTCTCTTCCACCAGACCAGGTTGCTTCAAGTGTCCAGCTTTGTCTTGGACACTTCCAGGGATGGGGCAGCCACAGCTTATCTGGGCAGCCTGTGCCACCCTCACAGGGAAGAATTTCATCCTAATGTCTAGTCTAACCCTATCATCCTGCATTTTAAGGCCATTTCCATTTGTGCAAAGTCCCTCTCGAGCTCTTTTAGGCACCGGAAGAGGCTTTAAAGTCTTCCTGGAACCTTCTCTTCTCCAGATGAGCATCCCCAGCTCTCCCAGAGGGGCTCCAGGCCTTGGGGCGGCTCCGTGGCCTCCTCTGGGCTCTCTCCAGCAGCTCCAGCTCCTTCCTGTGCTGGGCCCCAGGGCTGGGGCAGCTCTGCAGGTGGGGCCTCACCTGAGCAGGGCACAGGGGCAGAATCCCCCCCTGCCCTGCTGCCCCCTGGGGGATCAGCCCAGCACAGGGGGGTCTGGGGGGCCAGAGCACGGGGCTGGGGCTGAGCTTCTGATCCACCAACACCCCATGTCCTTCTGATCCACCAACACCCCATGTCCTTCTGATCCACCAGCACCCCCATGTCCTTCTGATCCACCAGCACCCCATGTCCTTCTGATCCACCAGCACCCCCATGTCCTTCTGATCCACCAGCACCCCCATGTCCTTCTGATCCACCAGCACCCCCATGTCCTTCTGATCCACCAGCACCCCCATGTCCTTCTGATCCACCAGCACCCCCATGTCCTTCTGATCCACCAGCACCCCATGTCCTTCTCCCCAGGGCTGCTCTCTGCCCATTCTCTGCCTGGCCTGTACTTGTGCCTGAAAGCACTCCTGCTTGTCCTGGAATTCCAGGGAACCAAATTGTCCCATCCAGTCATGGGGTCTGAACAGAGTTTTGGGTAATGGTCACATTAAACTGGAATCTATGTAGGCTTTTCTAGAATGTCCTTTACTGAGATTCAAAACTAGATGTTGAATATAAAATGCCACAGATGGACCAGAATTTGGAGAGGGTTTGTCTTTTATCATTTGAAGTCCTGTACTGCGATATTAAAGAAATTGGTTTGAAACTCTGGACATTAGAGGGAATTTGGGAATTCATAAATGGGTAGGAACAGATAATTTTGCTGCCATTAACTATTTTCTACATGGCTTTCATGAGGTAGTTTTATCTGCTGTTGAGTAGTTCAGTACCTTGTGTACAGCAGCGTGGTTTGAGGCCTGATGAGTCTGTATTTATGGATGGTTGTGAAGGGGTTTGTTAGGCAAAGCCTTTCCTACTGAGTGACAAAGTTTCCTCAAGGGGTCTGGAGAATATTTTTTTGGTTTTGTGTACATTAAACGAGGTGCTTCCGGGTCCTGGGAGGATTTTGTTGCTTCTGGGCTCTGGGTGTTGCTGTTCTGGACACTTAGGCCAACGAGAGGTGTGATCACCAGCTTTTCTAAATATTGGGTTTGGTATGAAGAGAGAAATTGGCTGAAGAACTTGAAAGAGTTGATCAGACTCTTCCTGTCTGATTGAAAAATAACAAAGAGGAATGAGTTTGTAAAAATGATAATGTCCAAAAGGGTTTTTCTGGGCGGAGCTGATGATGCCTCAAAGGGGCTTTTGTGTCCTGTTGTGTGTTGTGCCAAATGCCCCCAACCCCGAGACAATAAGGCCAATGTTTAAACGGCTTTGCGGGCTGGCAGTCCCCCCGGGCGTGCTGAACAAGGGCAGTTGTGTTTGTGCTGAGCCGTGCGTTCTGTCCCTGTCCCGCAGCGCGAGTGCATCTCCATCCACGTGGGGCAGGCGGGCGTGCAGATCGGCAATGCGTGCTGGGAGCTCTACTGCCTGGAGCACGGCATCCAGCCCGACGGGAACATGCCCAGCGACAAGAGCATCGGCGGCGGGGACGACTCCTTCAACACCTTCTTCAGCGAGACGGGGGCGGGGAAACACGTCCCGCGGGCTGTCTTTGTGGACCTCGAGCCTGCAGTCATAGGTAACACTGACACTGCAAGGTGTTATTCATGAGAAGCTTGGCTAGGCCAATGTTCAAGCAGCAAGCAATTTATTAATTGATATGGTAAAGTATGATCAATCCAGCACTGGGGGGAAGTTTTCCCTCCAGCTGCACACCAATAGTTGAGGGTTGCAGGTATTTATAGGGATACTCATCAGCTTTCTCAGCAGTTTCTATTCCAATTTTTACTCATCAGCAGTTTCTATTCCAAATTTTTACGTTACAATTCTATACCTATTGTGATTTAGTTTTTCTCAGGATGTATCCCAAAAGGAGCATCCCCAGATGGTGCTGGTCTGGTTTCTGAAAGAAGGAAGCAGAATCCCATCTGGTGAGGTCCAGCCCCCCAGATGAGGGTCCACCTTTTAATTGCAAAGACTATAAGTCTCATAACAGTGATGTCCAGCTTCCCTTGGTTGAAACCATAAATCCTTGGGCTGATGTTCATCTTCCTTTCTCAAGCTGCTTTTCTCTGTTTTATTAAGGTGTGAGATAAGCATATTTCCTTTATATATATTCCAAAGCTATAGTTTCAAGGATACAAGCAATATTCTAAAATCATACTTGAAAAGGTTATTATTGCAGAGCTCTTTAAGGCTTAACTACAAGCAGAAAGTTCCTGTCAAAGAGCAACATCCTTAATGCTTTAATTCTTAAGACTTATAAAGGTTAATTGCAAACAAAAGACTGGTTCAAAGACCTTCCTCCATGCTTTACTTTCCTCAGTTATTATTAGAATTCACCTTTATAACTGTCCCATTGTTGGTTTCCACCCATTTCACAATCACAAATACACACATTGCCTGTATGTACCTGAGACAAAGCACAGCCTTGTATTTCACAAGGCACTGGAGAGCATTGCCACATGTTATTGCCACATCAATACTTTACACTATTGGTTTTGGCTGAGGGATCCATTCCTCTAGTCCTGAAAAATGCTTTGGGCTTTAAATTTTTAGTGCATGAAGCTTGCCTACACCTTCAGTGATGGAAAATACTTGGCTTTATTTTCATTGAGACTGGCAAAAGTGCTCTGTGGAGCTTTCAGGAATTTCAGCATAACTTCTGCCAGGCTGTGGAGTTAAATGGGTCTCATGAACACATTTCATGGTTTTGCTGTGCAAGGAGCAGTTACAGCCCCTTGGAACAGTATGGCATGATGTGTGCTGCAGTCAGTAGAACCTCTTTAAGAGACACAATAGATGTCATTAGGAAGATTCCTTATTGCACACAGGAATGATTGCTGTAGTTTCCCAAAGCAATCTGTGGAAGCTGAACAGTGCTTGCAGAAATGAGTCCCCATAGCTGGCCTAAATTCAGAGATTTCTGAACATGCACTTCAGCTTCCTGGTGCCTTATCTTTGAGAAACAGTCTTCTCTTGAAAATGTGTTCTCTTCCAAGCTCTGGCAACACCATCTCATGGTGTTCAGGTGTGATCCCATGCATCACCTACTGACCAGTCCTCCATCCTGGGGCAGTAGATGCACTGTCAGCCCAATGTGAGCTCCTGGTTTCACAAGACCTTCATCCCTTGTGTTAGCAATCCTGGTTTTCCTCTCACCAGAGTGTGCCAGAAGTAATTGTTCTGGAGCTGGTTTTTGGCTATCTTGCCTCAAGTAGTGATTTGGTTCTGTTATAGCAGAGGTCTGTGTTGCCTGTGCTTATGCAGCTGCTGTGTTTTATCTTTCTGCAATGAAGAGTTGGGGAAATGTGTGACTGGCCACTCCTCTGTACCCAAGCCATGGCTGTTCTGTAACTTCTGTTCAGTAACACACCAGACTCCTTCTTGTGGCTAACACAGCAGATGAACCTCTCAGGGGAGCAGAAGCTGTGTGGCTGTTTAAGGATGGGAGTGCTGGGCTATAACTTTGAAATGAGCCCAGGCACCCTTGGCCATGCACTGATATTCCCAGGAGTGTTGCAGGTCTGGCTTTGTGCTTTTTTGAGCTCTGTGGCTGTTGCCTCCTCTGCTCTGGCCAGGTGGTGGCTCTGAGCAACCAGGAACAGCTCAGATTTGAGATGAGACAGGTGGCAAAACAGGGCAGAGGAGCTGGTGAGTCTTGGAACAAATGCTAAAAAGTAGTGAGTGTTCCAGTGCTTGTTGGTGATGCAGGTGTAGTGTGGGGAGATGGATAACAGGCAAAGTTTGGGCTTTTTGTTAAAAGTTACATCCTGTGTCTTTCTGGGAAATGGCTGTTACTCCTCCCTGGCTAATGTGGAAATTACTGCCCCAGTTCCCTGGGCAGGGCTCATGAGTCCCCATTCATGCAGCAAGTCCCTGTGCACTGAATTTATGAAAAACCATCTTTGTGCATGCAGCTGCCATGTGTGCACAGGGGTTTCTGTCCTTCCACATCAGTGCTGGCCTTGCACAAAGCAGCAGGATGGTGGATATGCACCACCTCTGTGAATGTGGTGGGAAAATACCATCAAACTTTCCAGCACAAAATAGGCCAGTGACATCTGGGAATTCAATACAAGTGTCTTTAACAGTCTACCCCAGCTAGACTTGAAAACGTGGAGGATAAAATGTCTGGGGCAAGCTGGTTTAGCTGTCCCCTCACCCAAGTCCTTTGTTCCAGGCACACTTTTGTGGCTGATCCTCTGAACTCCACAAGTTTTGTTACTTCCCAAGGACCATCCTGGCTTGTGCTACCCCTGTCTGCATAGGATAAAGAACCATTTTATTTTGGTTCTATATTTTTCCCTTATTACCCATATTTGTCTCTTGTAATGTGGAGAAGTATTATAGGAAGTCTTAGACACATGGGTATTTGGGTGGTAAACTTTTCCAAATTGTTTTTATTTTGATGCAGTCTTAGAAATACTTTAGACTGTTGGATTGCAGACTGGAGTGGGAGTTGCTCAGCCTAAAGTGGTTAAATGCTAACTTTTTTTTATGTCTTAAGTTTTACTTTTCTTTGTCTTGCTTGTTCTATTTCAGATTAATGAATACATGCAAGCAGGCAACTTCAGCTGTAGTTAATAAGGCTCTCTGCTGTCCACCTGATTTAAATTAAAGAATGCAATACTGCAATAGCACACAAGAGTGGTTTGAGTTAAACCAGAGACAAAGCTCTGCTGAGTGTCTTTGTACCTTTCTGGTAGGACAGAGCTTCAGCCTGCTGGGTGTTAGTGCATATTTCTGGGAGCTAGTGGCTCTTAATCAGTCTCCAAAAACTGCTGGGGGATGTGTGTGCTGCAGCTTACAGCTCAGTGTTCAGATAATTGCTCTAAGAGCATCTCCATCTCTTTTGAACCCTTCTCCACCTTTGGCACAAAGCACAGTGAAGAGAAAGGGACATGTAAGCAGAGTTGGCTCTGCTTGCCCACAGAAACTGGGGTCAAGCAGAATCCTGGAGGGATTGGGAAGTGAAGGGGAAAAATGGGATTTCGGCTACTGGCTGCAAAATGGGCCTTAAGTTGTCTTAAACTGGAAAAATGCTTCTTCTATAGTCCAGATTTTAATTTTGCTCTGACAGGTCAGAATTATAAACTTTGGTGTAAAATAGAGCAGTTTCCTAAGCAATAACTTAATTTTTCTTAGTTATTCATCATTTATGCTGTGGGAAGGCACCTACTGATTGGTATTTGCTTTTTATCTCTAAAGGTTTAAATACATTATTCTGGATACCCCTAGAAGTTTGAAAAAGCTGCTCTATATAGAACATTTGCTTGAAATATTTCTATGTTATATAATAATATGTATCTTGTCTCTCCCCAGATGAAGTTAGGAATGGGACATACCGACAGCTCTTCCATCCTGAGCAGCTGATATCTGGCAAAGAAGATGCTGCAAACAACTATGCTCGAGGTCACTACACAGTGGGGAAGGAGATCATTGATCTGGTTCTAGAGCGCATCAGGAAGCTGGTAAGGCTCCACTGCAGGCTCTGAAACATCTGTTTTACAGGGTTTGGAAATGAGGTTATCAAATACATCAACTGTGCTTTCATTTCTTTGTGGTATGAGAATCTGTGGACTTAGTGTGCATCTGCTTTTGTTCTTAGCCAGCTGAGAATGGCTGGGTTTCTGCTGTCAGATATGGCTTTCAAGTGGCCTAAAATGCTGATGAGGCACCTAAAACTTCATCTATAGTTTCATGTTTAGAAAGTCAGAACCAAAAATTATGATTTGCATAGTTCCTGCTGGGGAAGGATTGGTGTCTGGCTGTGGCTCTTTCAAGGAATTTTAAATAAGAGTGCTTGTTTCTGTGGTTTGGACTATTGTTTGCATTTCCTGCTATTATGATTTCTGGATTAATTTTATGGTAATAACAGTAGAAAAGGAATCAATCTCAGTAAGTTGGGATGTTTCAGCTTCCCCAGTTCTTCAGTCGTGTGGCAAACTTATGAAGGGAGCAGTTTAGGAAGTTCAAGTTCCCTATTTAGGGCTGCTAAGCATGTCCATTGCCCAATCTGTGTCACAAAGGTGGTAATTCTCATTGCACAAATTCCAGGTGCTTTGATATGGAATTATAACTGAGTCTTGGTGTAAAGTTCACCTTTTGCAGATTACAACTGGAATTATTCTCAACGCTTGACTGCCACAGTCTCTAATTAAAGCAATGATAAATTCGCAGCAGGCTTTACTTTGACCTGAAAAACAGTCATGATTTCTTTGTACAAGCTGTTGGCAGTCCCTGTTAGTCCTGGGAGCTGAGCATCATGTGGCACCTCTTTGTGAGGACAGGGCTGTCTGGTTTTGTCTCCTGAGTGGGGTGAATGGGACTGGCGCTATAATGGGCTGTGACAGCTCACTTCCCCCCGCGGAGATACACACTTGGCACTCCTGCAGCATTGCTACAGTAGCTCTGGGATGGGGGATTGCTCCATTTTTGTGCAGTTAGAGAATGCCAAGTAACTGTAAGGGATAGATAGTGTGTAGGTCTTTGAATATTCCTGTTTTCTTGCTCATTGTTAATGGCCTCAGCTGAGAATTGGGGATAGAAGGAATTTTAAGCTAGCGATTTGAAGTGGTCATCATCCAATACATAGAGGGTTTAAACCAGCCAAGAATATTGCTTATCCTGGGACACCTTCTTGACTCTTGATGGATAAATTCTGTATTTCTGAAGCTTGAACAGTTGGTATGTGCCAGAATTCAGTGCTGTCTTTCTTGACCTTGATTGGGGATTCTTATAGCACACAATGTCTTGAACACCTGTATTTTCTCTTTCAGTCAGATCAGTGCACTGGCTTGCAGGGCTTCCTGATTTTCCACAGCTTTGGGGGAGGAACTGGGTCTGGTTTCACCTCTCTGCTGATGGAGCGCCTCTCAGTTGACTATGGGAAAAAATCCAAGCTGGAATTCGCCATCTACCCTGCACCTCAGGTCTCGACAGCTGTTGTGGAGCCCTACAACTCCATCCTGACCACCCACACCACGCTGGAGCACTCTGACTGTGCCTTCATGGTTGACAATGAGGCCATTTATGACATTTGCCGTAGGAACCTGGACATTGAACGCCCAACCTACACCAACCTGAACCGCCTCATCGGTCAGATAGTGTCTTCCATTACTGCCTCCCTTAGGTTCGACGGTGCCTTAAACGTGGATCTTACCGAGTTCCAGACTAACCTGGTGCCTTACCCTCGCATCCACTTCCCGCTGGTGACCTACTCCCCGATCATTTCAGCAGAGAAGGCGTACCACGAGCAGCTCTCCGTGGCTGAGATCACCAACGCCTGCTTCGAGCCCTCCAACCAGATGGTGAAGTGTGACCCTCGGCACGGCAAGTACATGGCGTGCTGCATGCTGTACCGCGGGGACGTGGTGCCCAAGGACGTCAACGCTGCCATTGCTGCCATCAAGACCAAGCGCACCATCCAGTTTGTGGACTGGTGTCCCACTGGATTTAAGGCAAGTTTCGGTTCCACCATGATTTCTTAGGTTTCTCATTCACTGTCCTGGGTGGTGGGTGCTGTTTTGTGGCAATGGGGCAGGGTGGTGGAAATGCTGCCAGTAATAATTTTGTTCATAGTTATATCAATAATAATCAAAGGGTTTCTAAACTGGCTAGTTCCTCTAATAATTGGAGCCTCAGGCATAGCATTCTCATGAAGAAACAACATCAGCTTCTGACTACTCTTCTTCAAAGTGTCTCCTTCAGAAGCTGCTCAGAGTAAGGCCACAAGAGCAGCCATTCCAAGTCCATGCACACACACACCCCACAAATAGCTCAGCAGAGGGAAGACAGGAAGGGTCTTTGTATGGTGTATTCCAGTGAAGGTTTATTGCATCCACCATGCCGAGGAATCAGGGACAAAGACACAACCATGTGCTGTGCACAGGCTTTGTGTGGGGTCAGTGACCAGTGACCTGAAGGCAAAGGGCAGGGCAAAGGGCAGCAATGTGTAGGGGAAATGGGGGATGAACAGTTGGGGTGGGCAGGGTCAACTGGCCACTGGGGGAAACAATCTAATGTAGATTGGCAACAGTGCTGCACAGCACCATGGGGGATGTCTTCTCTCTCAGCCTAGGTGGGTGTCACAGTGGTCACAAGGGTTGCAGGATAAAGAGAGAGGTGAGAATGTTGACCTCATGTTTAGAAGGCTTGATTTATTATTTTATGATATATATCACATTATGACTATACTAAAAGAATAGAAGGAAAGTTCTCAGAAGGCTAGCTAAGCTAAGAATAGAAAATGAATGAATAACAAAGAGATGTGTCTCAGCAGAGTGAGACCCAGCTCTGCCGTGAGTGGTCAGTAAATCCAAACATCCTCCTGAGACCAATCACAGATCCACCTGTTGCATTCCACAGCAGATAACCATTGTTTACATTTTGTTGCTGAGGCTACAGCTTCTCAGAAGGGAGAAAAATCTTAAATAAAGGATTTTTATAAAAAGATGTCTGTGACAGGTGGGGAAAACTCTGGTGTGTTTCCACAATGGAGTGTGTTTGCTCTGAGCTGTTCTGTAGGTACCTGGTTTGTATTCTGAGATGTGGAGATTTAGGTTCTCATGCCAGGGCTGTTTTGTGAGTCACACATTTTAATCAACTCCTGTTGTCTGACTTTGATTATTGTCACTGTCAAACACCACTGAGAAACTCATGTCTCTTCCACCTCTCCTGTAGGTTGGCATCAATTACCAGCCCCCCACAGTGGTTCCTGGGGGTGACCTGGCCAAAGTGCAGCGGGCAGTCTGCATGCTGAGCAATACCACGGCCATTGCCGAGGCCTGGGCTCGCCTGGACCACAAGTTTGACCTGATGTATGCCAAACGTGCCTTTGTTCACTGGTATGTTGGAGAAGGGATGGAGGAGGGAGAGTTCTCAGAGGCTCGGGAAGATTTGGCTGCACTTGAGAAGGATTATGAAGAAGTGGGCACAGACTCGATGGATGGAGAAGATGAAGGAGAAGAATATTAAATCCAAAAGTGAATTGCAAGTCTTTGCCATTTTACTGCCTCTTTAGTAGCAATGTAAATGATGTCAACTGATTGGAATAAACTTCTTTAATCAAGAACTTTGGTAGTGTCCAAACACTATGTACACTCATTAACTACATGCAGTCAGCAGTCCAGGAGATAGAATTCCTTTCTGAAGAAGGTAGCTGAATAAAATAACCATGCTATGGTTCAGTCAGCTCTTGTCCTTTAAGCATTGCTATGTGAAAAGCTATTAGTGCCCAGAACATGAGATTAGAATGAGCTGGAGCTTTTCCTGGAAGGTGTTAGGTATATATTTTCCAAGACTCTAGAGCTGGTGTCACAAGAGGCAAAAGGAGCTGTGTTACCCATAAAAGATGCAAGACCTTCAAAGCTGAAGGCTGTTTGGGTTAGCTGTCTCCTGTTCTTAGAGAGGGCCATGACTTAGAGATGCAGTAACCTGGATGGGGAGGAGATGTCCTGGAGGGGTGTGCCATAGCATGGTGGACCTGCCACTGTAGCCAGAGCCTGAGCAATGGTTGCCCTCGTGTTGCTGTGCCCTCCCACAGAAGGAACTGCAGTCCCTCCTGAAGCTGTCTGGAGAAAAATCTCTGGGTTAACTGGCCAAAGTTAAACATCTTAGTTTTCCCTAAAACTAAGTCTTTTGCAGAAGTAATTATTCCATGGCTTCAGATATGAACATCCTTCTGTGTAAGCTGATGGAACAGGAGAGGATTTGGCTAATCAGGTTTATCTTCAGATGTGAGCAGCCTCTGTCTGAAACCTTCTGCATCGACTGAGTGGGGGCCTGGGCACACAGTGAAGCACAAACCAAATAACTGCATTGTTGTAGAGCTGGATGACTGAGCAGTCTCCCCCGCAGCAATGCCAAAGGTGGAATAGTTAAATCTGATGATTGAATACTGAATGTGATTACAGGATACCAAAGCCTGACTCAAAGATGAGATTTGGGCTGGAGAATTTTCCCCATCCAATTTCAAACTTACTCATATTCCTTCTGATTTAATAGCAGAGCATGATTCAGGCAAGCCTTGAAATCTGTTGGTTGCAGATATGCACACCTGCTTGGCAGGAGTCTCAGCTGAATTATGCAAGATCCTGAACTCCTTTCTGCATGGAAGCTTCAGTGCTCAGGTAATGCTGCAGTATCTGACATCCCTCACAAAATGGGGCCCTTTTCCTGGTCCCAGTTGGCTGCACTTGTTCTAGGTGGGGGTGTCACCTGTAATTTAGAGTAACAGGCTGCTGCTCTTGATAGAAGGTCCCAGAACAATCCTGGTCTGTGAGAGCTGACCAGGAATTGCTTTGGCTCCTCTTTTTCTGGATCACTGTATTTTTTTTTAGCCATTGTGTTGAGTCAATCTGATTTGCAGCTGGAAGTTACCAGTTTTACAAGGATGGGGAGAGCAGTCTTAGTGCTTTATCACCTCCGTGGTTGTGTCAGACAGCCAGCCCTGCTGCTGTGCAGGATGTGTGGCAATCACACCTCCTGCCATTCAGCACAGCTAGTGTGGCCAGTGTTTCAGTGAGTTTCTCATTTGTTTTTCCTTGTGGTTTTATGTTCCAGGGTAGACATAACTGTCATGAATTTGAAGTCCTGTTGATTAACATATTTTCCTGCCTACTGGTTGATTAAGCAAATGTGTTTGGTGGGGCCCAGGGACAGACACAATTCATTCCAGTCAGAAGGACTCCATGTTGGCAATCATTCAGGTTTTAATGGGATGGCAGTTCCCAGAGAGAAACGTGCACAGGGCTGTTTGGTGCCATGCAAGGGTCAGGTTTTCACCCCAAACATCCTGTATTGCCAGCAGATCATGGGGAGTGCTCTGTGCCACAAGTGCAGCACCATCATTTCCTTTGGAAGTTAATTGTGTTGGAATTGTGGGTTTCTGAACTGGCCTTTAGTGGGATCTTTTAGCAGTGATTTGGCTTTTCTGTGAGGAATTTGGTTTCATTGAAGCCTGGCCTACTCTCTCCTGCAAATAGTGTCTGGTTTTTACTGCATTGTGGATTACTTGTGTAGAGGCCACTTCCTCTGCAGTGGGAGTTGGCTCATGGTGTGTCTGTTTGAGGTGTGTTCATTGCTGAGGCTGTGCAGGGCACTCAGCCATGTAAAATCCTGGTGCACATGGAATGCTGAGCTCTGAAAACCTGGGAATGGCATTCTCTGTAGGCATTAGATGAGAAGCATTATGCTTTTAATTTTTAAAAGTAACATGGAATGTTACTTAGAGAAGATGTAATCTGCAACATGATGGGTGGAAGGTTTCACAAGAGATGCTCTGGCACCTGGTAGCAATGGGACTGCTGCTGAAAACACATTATACATTTTCAGCCTACATCATACTTGAAGCTTCATCATATTAGTATTAAGAAACCCTGTTGCTTTAGCTAGTGGGCAGCTGCTCTCTGTGTAGGCATGTGCATGCTGAGCTAAGATAAGATAGGGTTTTTCTCAGATATGAAGCCAATTACAGCAGGAAAATCCTGCTAAAACTGCTCTTGCTTCAGTGAGCTGCAGAAACCCTTAAAAATGTTCTAATTACTGACTCTATGGTTGGATTAGCAAATGTGTGGCTCATCTGCTTCCTGAAATGTAGAGGAGAACTTGCACTGAATTAAAATTTGAGTGTAAGAGTGAACTTCTGAAACTTGCAGAGGTTGATGTTAGCTGTCACTTTAAGGAAATTGCTTGCTTGGCACTCTGAAAGCCTTTCTCCAATTCTGTACTTTAATTGTTGTTTTGTTTGATAAGAAATGCCCATACTTGTGCTTTGCACAGTCATGTGCCTGTTTGCACTGGCAGAAGTGCAGGCATTATCTAGTGGTAACTAAATATATCTTTACCTGTGTGGTGACACAGCTTTCTCCAGTATTGAGATTGGCAATTAATAGCTCTCACCTGACAGAAAAACTTGTGTGAGTCAAGAGGTGGAGGAGGAGGAGGAAATGAGTTGGAGCCATGGCGGTCACTGTGAACTTTGTGGTAAATTCTGGTGTTATCTGTGAGATCTGTTCTAGGATAGTTCTGGTGCTGTTCCAGGAGAATGCAATGCAGCAGAATTTGATTTCCACCCACTCTCCTCTCTGAAAAAGCAATCTGAGTCCCCTTTAATGTGCTAATATCTATATTTTATATATAATTATGTACATTTCTGATTTCTGTAGTAAGTATGCCACAGTGTAATTGTATGATGAAAGAGGTAACATAAGCCCACAGCTACACATGCCTCTACCTCCTTACTACAGACAAACTGATCTCGGTTAATATCAGAAAGAACTTTTGTGTCTCACATACTTAAAATTCTGTCAAATAGGCAAGGTTCACCCATTCACTCATTCCATTACTTTATGCCTGCTTACAGGAGCATCTTTGCACAATTTTTGGTGTTTTGTCCCAGGCCTTCAGCCTTGCTAGGCCTGCTGGCATTTCTGTTGGAATTCTCCAGATTCCCCAAGAGAAGCCAGGCTGGCATGGTTCTGTAGTGACTCTGCTTTGCAGTGCAGTCCCTGTGAGCTCTGTCAGAGAGCTTGAGAGCTGCAGCAGTGCTGCCATGTGCCCAGTGCCTCTGCTCTGCCAGATAAACCTTTGCAGCAGGCCATGGTTTCCTGTGTGTAGGAGATGCTGCACGGAAACAAAGCTGCCATGGTCACTATTTATAGTGCAGAGCTATTTCTGTGCAGGGGGTGGGCTTTTCACTGGCTTTGCTGAAGTTTTGTGGCAACAAAAAGAAAGGGACCTTAAAGCTCATCTCACTCCACCCTCTGCCATGGGCAGAGACACCTTTCACTAGCCCAGGGTGCTCCAAGCCCCATCCAGCCTGGCCTTGGGCACTTCAGGCATGAGGCAGTCACAGCTTCTCTGGGACCCAGGGCCTCCCCACCCTCACAGAAGTACCTTTGAAGTCGCATTTATTTTATAATTCCAAAAAGTTTATGAAGAAAAATGAGCCTGGTACTAAATGTGGCGATGCCGTATCCTGGATAGGAGCTGTGAGCTGCTCTGGCTGGGAAAACACAGAGGCTTCTGTCAGGAAAAAGATCCTGAATGAGGTGACTCCTGATCGTGCCTGTTTTGTCATGTTTATAAGGAATTACTTCAAATAAAAAAGTGTTTTCTTCTGAAGTCCAAAAACAAGGACTGGGCTTATAAGTAAATTCAGCAGTAAAGAGCTGAAGAACAATTTTCCATCATATTGCAGGAGTCCCTGGAAGGGCTGTAGGGTTTCTGTGTGTGTTGGGGAGGTGATAATGATTAATCACTTGGCTCTATCTGGGTTTGAACTAAAAGGACTAACAGTGTAAGTTCAGGCTGTGCAGAGACTTTGATCTACAGATTTCCCCTAAAAGTTGGGCAAGTAGATTAAAGATGTGGAGTCTCAACTGGCTGTTAATGGGGAGAGGAATGAGAGCATGATGAAATGGGGAAAATTACATTGCTCTGAAGGTTTTGTAGGTGTTGGCTGACAAGATGCTGAGAATACCAAGATATTAAATTAAAAATAAAAATGGCAAGAGTCACATGAGGAGTGGTGCTGTGTGTGGAGCCTTTCAGTGGATTGAGCCAGTTAAACCCTGGTCTCCATCTTTCTGCTGTCATGTCCCCGTTCCTTGGCGTTCTGCAGACCCTCCTTTGCATGGCCAGCTTCATGTGATATAAAATGTGTTGAGTTGTCTAAAGATACTCTGAGATGTTGACATACTACCTTGTTTTCTCAAACTTCCAGCCAACTTTCAGGAGCAGGTTTCCCACTTTTTCTGTAGCATTATTTTGTTTTCCCTGGTCTGTGTCAGGAACTTTGGGTACTTGGGCACAAAAACTTAAATCCTTCTTTTCAAATGTTTGCTAGAAAACAATAGCTGTAAACACTAAGCTTGAAGATCCAGAAAACATTCTGGAAACATTTAGGAATTACTTTTTTCTAATGCTGAACAGTTAATTAGAAATTCAGAGAGACTTGGGAAACCTTAAGTGAATTACTCTTTATGAGAAAAAAAAGGTGGATCTGAGTCCCTTTAAAATGAAGCATTGCAGCCCACTGGATGTGCTCATCTTGGCTCTAAGAACTATTCCAGGCTTCTGTGTGACATGAGTAAATGTGTGAGTGGTCTCTCAATTTTGGCTCAATATGTGCAGCTGTGATTTTGATACGTCAGCTGCAAAGCTGAGGGAGGAACAAGGGTTTAAAAAAAGTGGCAAGCACGTCCTGATCACAGGCAGGAATATTGAAATTCATTTTATAGGGTTGGGACTGGAGATCAGATGTTGAGAGAAGTTGAAAAGAATGTTCCAGATGACTTGGGTTTGTGTGCATGTGGGTCTGATCAGGGCTCCAGAAGGGCTGCCCCAGATGTGTTGCCTGAGGCATTTCTGCCCCTGCAGCCCTGCTCCCCTCGGGAGGTGATGGGAGATGTTGAGCTGCCATCACCCTGTGCTGAGGGCCTGTTTGTGGCTTCCTCCTAAGCTGCAGCTCTTTCATCTCTGAATAGTTCTGGATTGAAGTGGTGAGAGGCTTTGCTGGGCTCTATCTGCAGACCTGTCTCTGCTCCATACACACCAGGCAGCAAGTGCCTGTTGTTGTCAAGTCCAGAACTTGTGTTTGACTTCAGAAGGCTTAAACTGGGACAAATTCCTGTCTGAAATGGCTCAAACTTCCTGAGACTGAGCTCAGAAGGAGCTGGGAAGGGGCTCAGCCTGGAGAGAAGGAGGCTCGGGGGGGCCCTTGTGGCTCTGCACAGCTCCTGACAGGAGGGGACAGCCAGGGTGGGGTCAGGCTCTGCTCTCAGGGGACAGGCACAGGACAGGAGGAAACAGCCTCGAGTGTCACTGGGGAGATTGAGATTAAATGTTAGGGAAAATGTCCTCCCAAAAGGGAGGTCAAGCACTGGCACAGGCTGCCCAGGACAGTGGTGGAGTCACCATCCCTGGTAGTGATGATGACTCCACCACATCATTTTGAAAAGTTTTTTTCAAAAAACTTGTGGATGTGGCACTTGAGACATGGTTTAGTGGTGAACATGGCAGTGCTGGGGGAATAGTTGGACTCTGGTTTTGTCCAGTCTCAATGTTTCTGTGATTTTTGCCCTGCAGTTTTCATCTGTCCTTTCTCCTAGACAAGAACCCCTGAGGTTACTGGCTGTCAGTGTTCCAGTTCCTGTTTCAGAGGTGGCTGCTGTGAGGGACTTGTTGCAGAACTCCAAATTAGGGAGGAATTCAAAGCAATGTTCTTCAAGAAGGCTGCAAAGACCTTCAGCATCTTTGTGTTGCTTTTCCTTTTCTTAGAGCTCTGTGGCTGCAACTGTCAAATGCATTTCATGCTCTTACCTCACCACCACTTGCAAAAGCTGCACTTCACTTGTTCTGCTGAGAGTGGGGATCTTTGTGGCTTTTCAGTTATTTCCAAACCCTGTTGTGGAACCTGCCTTGGGTGCTGCTGCTGGTGTGCAGTGTTCTCAAGAGATTGTGATATCCCACATTGAGCCTGGTGCTGTCTTCCAGCAGTTCAGGACTTTATTCTGTGTAATTCTGCACAAGCT
Organism: Ammospiza caudacuta; assembly: GCF_027887145.1. Taxonomy (NCBI): domain Eukaryota; kingdom Metazoa; phylum Chordata; class Aves; order Passeriformes; family Passerellidae; genus Ammospiza; species Ammospiza caudacuta. The sequence continues at coordinate 2,744,058 of NC_080616.1, read as the reverse complement.
GCCACAGCAATGCCCTATGCTGAGTTACTTTTCTTATATATGTATGCATTATATATACACACACACATATATATATGTGTATTTTATATCTTACCTGCTGGCTATCACTGTCCTTGTTGTCTCACACATGCAATCATGTTTTCACTCTTACACTGCCCTTGGCACTGAGCTTTGTATTAAATGGGATAAAAAAAAGTATATGTATATGTTATATATATTATATATATACACACACATATATATGTGTATTTTATCTTACCTGCTGGCTATCACTGTCCCTGTTGTCTCACACATGCAATCATGTTTTCACTCTTACATTGCATTTGGCACTGAGCTTTGTGTTAAATGGGATAAAAAAAGGTATATGTATATATTATATATATACACACACATATATATGTGTATTTTATCTTACCTGCTGGCTATCACTGTCCCTGTTGTCTCACACATGCAATCATGTTTTCACTCTTACATTGCATTTGGCACTGAGCTTTGTGTTAAATGGGATAAAAAGAAGTATATGTGTGTATATATATTATACATATATGTTTTATATATATATATATAATGTATATACACACACATATATATGTGTATTTTATATCTTACCTGCTGGCTATCACTGTCCTTGTTGTCTCACACATGCAATCATGTTTTCACTCTTACACTGCCCTTGGCGCTGAGCTTTGTGTTAAATAAATCTCATCCTGCAAGAAGGGCCCAGTTTTCCTTTGCTCCCCCAAACTCAGTGTAGGATCAGCTGGGTGCTGGAGCAGGGAACTGGGGTACCAGGGCTTAGCTGCAACTGCTGTGGAACCACAGACTCTGCTCCCTGCTAAGGGGGACAGAATGGTTTCTGCCTTTTTTCTTCCCAACTCCTGTGATGTGTTTATGTGGAAGGCAGAGCCCATGTGTGCATGGAAGTGTCCCAGTCACGTCTCAGTGTGCTATAGAACAGTTTCTGCCATTGTCCACAAATGCCTTTGAATCTGCTGTTAATGCCTTGCTGTGATCATATGAACATATGGCACCCAGAGATGGGGGCTCCTCTTCCTCACTTCCCTCAGCATTCCAGCAAGTTACTGGCACTTCCATGCACAGTACTCCTGTTTCTTGTTTTACTTGTTGCTGTGTTTAGTGTTTATCTTCCTCTCTGTGTTTTCAAATTCTGTGCCTGTTTCTTTGCTTGTTCACTGCTGTTGCAGATCCTGGCAGAGTGTTCTGGCTCCAGCTCTGTCTATTAGAGCATATGTGCACTGGCTTTGTTACTGTCACTGCCTGCAAGTACTTCATGTCTGCTGAGTATCTGCATGTGTTGGATCTGCCTGGTGAGGCTGAGGGGGGCAGCTTGACCCCATACTGCTTTGGGCTGGTTGTATTAAACACTCATACATGATCAGTGCAGGCACTTCTCTGAAGCACCTGTGTGCTGATACACCTCTTTATTCTTTGCTAATTGTGGGTGCTGGCAGATGAAGAGTAACCCTTAGTGTTGTACTTGTGGTCACTAAAGGCTTTTCTTGTTTAGTCTTGTATTTCCTTGTGAAAGATGCTCTAAGGTCTGTTGGAGACCTTGAATTTTTTACATCACTTTCCTCAGATGTGTGTAGTTCCAGGTATGAAGACAGTAAGCTAAGATTCCTTTGTGAAGCTCCCTCAGAACTCTGCTTTTGGAGGCCTAATTTTTGACTGTAAAGCTCCTAAATTCTTTCCATTGCAGATTAATGCCACTCTTTGCCCTTTGAATGCCTGCTGGTTCCCCAGCTTCTTTGAACCTGTGTGCCATCTCCCATACTCATTATCAGTCTTCCTTGGTATGATTCATGTGGGTTTTTGCCACCTTTGCTTTGCTGACATTGTCATCTTTGCCATCAGCACTGACTGAAATGTCTTCTCTGCCTTAATTCATGTAGCTCTTGCACATTTTCCATTGTACTCAAGTGATCTGCAACTATTTCTGCACCTTTAAATCCTTTTTAGGAGCAGTTTTACATGGCTCTTTATCAGTGAAAGCGTGGTTTAAAACCCAGGTTTTAACTTGGGTTTTAACAGACTTGATTAAGTTTTAACAAACTTGTCTGTTCAGCCTTGGACTGGACATTTTTAGTGTATTTTAAGTGATCCACAGGTGCTTAGATGGCTTTGTGTGTTGAACTTGCTGATTGAAACCTGGCTAGTAGCTTGGTGGGAGAGTTTGAGAGTGGAAATCCCTCTGGAATGCAGGTCCCTGAGTGCAAGGATCCCTGAATCCTGTGCCATTGCCCAAGTCAATGAAGTGTCCTCAGTGCCTTGGTAATGCCACCCCTGGTGTGTCTGAGAGCGAGTCTGGGTAACCCAGGGGGATTTTGGCTGCAGCAGAGGCAGGAAGCCTGACTAGGAACAAGAATTGCTAATTAAACATTTTCTGCAGAACCAGCTTCTCTCCTTGCCTGGGCCTGGGGGTGTCACAGCACCGTGGGAGGGACAGGGGTTCATCTGAGGTGGCACACACAGTGACAGAGGGCTGTGCAGGGCTGGCACAGGGCACTCTGCTGAGCTCTGGGGGGGTTCTGCTGCTGCTTGCCCTGGCAGAAGCCACAGCTGAGTCCAGATCCTCCTGGGGGACCAGCACTGATGGTACTTTCTTTCACTGCATCAAGTGGCTGGATTTTCATGTCTCAGTGTTTTTTTCTGAGAAAAAAGATAGGCTTTTGTGGTTTTATACATTGTGGCAAAGTGTGTTTCCCAACTTGCTCTGTTGTTGCCAGGGCTTCACTTTCTCAAGCACTGAGGCCTGGGGCTGAGCAGTCACCCCAAGGCTCCCTGAACAGGCGGTGCAGAGCAGCAGGGGGGGTTGGGTGAGGTTACTCTGACCTATTTTAGGCACCTGTCTTAAGATAAAGAACTTCAAAGCCTCACCCTCACTGCCTGTCAGTGCTACACTGGTGCCGGGTCCCTTTCCAGCCTCCCCACCATGAGAATCCCACCTGCTGCACGTCCTGCCTGGGAGCAGGCTGTGTCCCACACTGCTGGAGCACAGGAAGGTGCAGCCCAAATTTCTTGAGTGTGAGTCAGTGAGTGCCTGAGAGCAAGGTGAGGCGTGTGAAACAGCACCTCAGCTCTGCCTTTCCAGCACTTCCAACAGCTGTGGTTTGCTTATCCTTGTTCTTAGGGTAGTCTGGGCAAGGATTTGGAGTAAGGCTTTACTCAGCTTTAATAGCAGTTAATGATAGGGTAAGGGACTTACAGAATTTTATTAATAAAAGTAATGCTGAAGGCAGTTGCACAACTGCAGGGGAGCTTCCATATTGGCTCCACATGCTCACCAGCTGTTCTTACCTGGCTGCTGACAGTCCCCACTGGACCTGTGTGCAGCTGGGGGACTTCAGTCCTCGGCCACTCTGTTCCAGCCCACAGCCCAGGCTCAGGTTTCCTGCCTGCCCCCTCTGCAGGCCCCTCAGCAGGGTTTCCTGTGCTCACAGCTCCAGCCTGAGGAGTTCAGAGCTGCTGAGGCTCTTTGGCTGCCCCAGAGTGCAGAAGGGATCACAGGGAGCAGTGCAGAGAGGGGCAGCTTCTGGAGGAAAGGCAGAGACATACCAGAGCATCTCTAGATTAAAACCAATGGTTCTGTTGTAGTAAAAGTTGCCAGCAGTCCCTAATTCCCCATCTGGGTGCTGCTGCTGAGCCTCACCTAGGACACAGTGTGAGACAGATGATCTGGCCTGGCATCAGAGCAAGAGCCAGTGCAGTGTCTGAGCTGGGAGCTGTGCTGTAAATGCCAGAGCCCAGTGTATTCAGAATACTCCATAATTCTGACCAGGATCCCAAGATCACAGTGCCTTGTCACTAGCAGCCCTGTTTCTCAAGGACTGCTGTGCATCACCATCTCTGGGAGCAGCTGGAAAATGTAAAACCCTTCTCAAGCCTTGATGATGACACTTGGACTGCGTTGCAAGTTTGTGCAGGCTGTTGGTTTGCCCAGGAAAACTGGTTTGGTTTGATCTGTCAGAGATTCTGCTTACTAAATCTGTTTGTTCCCAGGAACCTATTTTCTTAAAGAGCAGAGAAGCTCAGCACATCTCTCCCTGCCCTGTACTCCTCTAAACATGCAGAGCTTTAATTAGGCCAGACTGTGCTGATGAAATGAGGGCTTTGGCTTCAGTGGAGTTTCAACTCCCAAGTGGTGCTGGTGGTGCCTGGACATGGCAGTGCACCCCCTGGGCAGGATCTCCAGCTCACTTCTGGGTTATTCTGGAGTGTTACCATATTTCCCTGAGTGTTGTTCATTGCAGAGCCTCTGGCAGCTGTTTGCTTGGCTGTTCCAGTGTCCCAAGAGCAGATATCTTCTGAGAAGTCCAGGTGTTTCCTAAAGCTGCTCCTCTTTGTGCCAGGCTGATGGCACCAGGGCTGCAGTGGCAGCTCTTGCTGTGACACAGAATTAAACCAAACAGACCCAAACTGGGATGGAAAGTGTTGTGTCAAGGGTCTGGTAGCCAACCTTTGTCTGAAGAGGAGAGCTAGTCTAGAATGGCAGGGGCAAGTACACAGAAGTGGAAAAATTAACCTGATTATCTGTACTCTGCTCTCATGAGACACCAACTGCAGAGTTGCATCTATCTCTGGGGTCCCCTGCACAGGAAGGAGGTGATGCTGCTGGAGTGAGTCCAGAGGAGCCCATGAAGCTGATCAGAGGGATGGAGCAGCTCTCCTGTGAAGAAAGGCTGAGAAAATTGGGATTGTTCAGCATGGGGAAGAGAAGCTTTGGGGTGACCTAATTGAAGCCTTCCAGTACCTGAAGAGAGCGTACAGGAAGGATGAAGAGAGATCATTTACAAGGGAATGGCTTCACACTGCCAAAGGGCAGGGTTAGATGGAATATTGGGAAGGAATTCCTCCCTGTGAGGGTGCTGAGGCCCTGGCCCAGAGCAGCTGTGGCTGCCCCATCCCTGAAGTGTCCATGGCCAGGTAGGACATGGCTTGGAGCAACCTGAGATAGTGGAAGGTGTCCTGCCCCCATGGCAGAGTGTGGAACAAGATAAGCTTTGAAGTCCTTCCCAACCCAAACCAGTCTGGGATTCTGTGATCTTCCTTGCAGTGTCTGAGTCAGATACATAAAAGCAAACAGGTCAGCCTAGGCTGTGTGAACAGAGTGCTCCAGGCAGGTGATGGCTGGTGCAGGAGATTGAAGGGGAGTTTGCACTAGTAGGGAAATTCAGGGTATGGTGCCCATCCAAGAAAACACAAAAGATTTGCTAAATATTCCTCCAGGCTGATGGGACTCCAGTAATCAGATGGTGTGTGAGTGAGCTGTGCTGCAGCAGCCTGCAAAGGGACACTCAGCTGTGAATGTTCTGGACAGATACTCTGTTTGCAGCTCACAGCTGGGCAAGGATGGAGGAGCTGCCAAGAATAAATCCCTGATGTGGTGAAGAATGCTTGGCTTCAGTTGGAAGCCTTGGCACTCCTCACCTTGGGCTAACCCCTTTGCATGGCCTTTGCACTGTGTGTTGGAGCCCTGTTCCCTGATTTCTCACTGTCCCTGCTTGGTCCCTGCCAGTCCTGCAGCTGCTCCTGGGTTAACACTGAGCTGCAGCAAATGGGGGAATTCTGCTCACAGGGCACAAATGGAACAGGCTTGGAGAAAGCCCATCTAATAAAAGGTTAATTAATGGCAGTCAACTGAACCATGGAAGAAGGAATGTCTGCACTCTCATTCCAGCCGAGGGAAATCAGCTTTTTATTCCTGCAGCTTGTGCCTCTAACACTTGGGGAATTGGGTTTCTAAGCCAGACAGTGCTGTGCCACACTAATCCTCTGAACAGAACAAATACTGCAGATGTCACAGCAGAGGGAAGATGCAGAGAAGGCAACGTGCAAAAGTACACATTTGTGGTGATGAAGTGTTTTCATTAGCAGTAGCAAGGTTAGCAGGAAAGACAAGTAAGATGCTTGATGGGATGCACAGACCCTCCAGGGCTTCCTGCTTACCTTAAATCTCCATCTTACCCACCCCTGAGCCACTTTGCCCTCCCTTCAAGGCACCTGTTTTTTATCCCTGGGTCATCCTTTGATCTCCCTGCTTTGCCCATCTTCAGATCTTTGCACCAAGTGCTTTTTCTCCTCCATCAGAGTTACTCAAGTAAAACTCCTGTGTCTGAGTGTTTTTTCATCACAGCCCCATGGGAGGCCTTTAGATGTGACAGAAGTAGCAGAAACAGTCCTGCTGAATGTGGTCCTTCAGCTCTGATGAAAGGAGTCCTCAGGGAATCATTGCAGAAATGGATTTATTTGTGGAACACCATAATCCACTGTTGATCAAACATCCCTGCCCCTCAGGGACACTCAGACCCAAAGTTTCAAAGGTAGTGTTCTGCTGTGCCAGAGCCCCTCAAGTTTGGGATGTGCTGCAGATCAGCTGTTGGAAGGTGATGAACCTGCTTTGTTTTCTCTACAGGTGATGATATTTGGTGATTTGTACCATGAGGTCTCTTGGTGTAAATGAAAGTACAAACAGGTATGGTGCATTTCACATTTATGGGTAAAGCTCCCTGCTAAACCTGATCTTGTTTTTGTACAAGGAGAGGGGTATAGTGACTTCCATCAGATGTAGGTCAAACTGGGGGAAGGAAAGAACAGGAGCCTCCTGGAAACTGGAGATGTTCCTGCTGGCTGAGGACTCTGCAGGGCTCCCAGAAGCTGAGCCTGCCTGGGCTCCTGGAGCTGCATCTGGGGGTGACTCCAGGCCCACCCTGTCCCTGCCGGGGTGGGACTGTCACCGTGTCCCTGCCAGGGTGGGACTGTCACAGTGTCCCTGCTAGGATGGGACTGTCACCCTGTCCCTGCCAGGGTGGGACTGTCACCGTGTCCCTGCCGGGGTGGGACTGTCACCCTGTCCCTGCTAGGATGGGACTGTCACCGTGTCCCTGCCAGGGTGGGACTGTCACCGTGTCCCTGCCAGGGTGGGACTGTCACCCTGTTCCTGCCAGGGTGGGACTGTCACAGTGTCCCTGCCAGGGTGGGACTGTCAGAGCTCAGCGCTGCTGCCGCTGCTGTGCTGCCTGGGGCCGGGTGCTGACTCGGGCTCGGCTCGGCATCGGCGCTGGCCCAGCACGGCCCCTGAGCCCGGGGTGGGATGGAGAGCAGTCTGTGCTGCCAGGCTCGGAGGTGGTGCCTTGTCCTGTGCCCTTGGCAGGGACAGTCCCCAGGTGCGGATCCTGCTCCTCTGCAGGCCCCCAGGGCAGCTCAGAGGGGAGGATCTCTCCCTGTGACACCGCCTGCACAAATGCTTAACAAAAGCTGTGTCCGCTTGCTTTTTTCTCTCCATTTTTAAGTGAGGAAAAGAATTATGTTTGTCCTAAACTAGCCCTGAGCACTTCGTACAAATTTTTGATTCAGTGTAACCGTGACTAGCAGAGCAGAGAGCTGACAGCTTCCTCCTCATCCCCTCTCCCGGGGCAGGTGTTCCGTGCGGTGGGAGCACGGTGTGACATGGAGCCGATTCCATGAGCATCCATCCCTGCTGCGGCAGCGTGCAGCGGGGCGAACTCGGGGCCTTGCTGCCCGAACCCTGCTCTGCAATTCGGTGTTACTTCTCCAGCCACGGCTGTTAACAGGGGACGCTTTTCTGAGTTTTAGTGAAATTTGAAGCCGGTAAGTGAAGTTTTACAAGAAATGACACCCTGAGCATTGTGTGCACATCTCAAAAGTTGCAATTGTTGGTTTCATTGTCGGATGTGACAGCACCGCTGTTGGCTCCGCTCTGGACCGGTGACCTGAAGTATCGAGGGTGACTTTGTGCCTTCAGGGGCCGTGGAAGCCCCGGCGGTGCGGGAGTCGCTACCGGGGGTCCCTGGGGCGGTGCCGGGCCGGGGGTCGCTACCGGGGGTCCCTGGGGCCCGGGGGCGATGCCAGGCCGGGGGTCCGTGCCGGGGGGCGGTGCCGGGCCGGGGGGCCGGGCCGGGAGCGGGGCCGCCCCCCCGCGCACGTGCGCTACGTGCGGCGCCTGCTGCGGCGGGGCCGCCCCTCCCCCGCCCGGCACCGCCCCCCAGCCCCGCTGCCGGGGCCGGGACCGCCCAGTGTGGGACCCCCGGCGGGGGGAGCCCCGGTAACCGCCGAGCCGCGGGGGGGGAACCTCGCGGCGCTCCCTCGGGAACGGGAGCGCTCCTTCCCCCCGCGCTGCTCGGGGCCGGCGGGCAGGACAATGGCCCGGCTCCCCCCGAACAAAGGGGCCGGGCCGGGGCCGCGGGGGCTCCGCGGCCGGGGCAGACAATGCGGCCGCGCGGAGGCGGACGGTCCCGCCCCGCGCGTGACGCGACCCGTGCTCAGCCAATGGCGGCGCGCGGAGAGGCTCTTTAAAAAAAGTAGCGCCGGCTGCGGTCCGCTGTCAGCTGTGCGGATCCCTCCGCGCATGTAAACACAGCGCCGGCGGCCCCGCGCGGGGGGGCGGGACGGAGCGGCCGGGCCGCGGGGGGCGCGGCGGGCGGGGAGCGCGGCCCGGGGCCTCCCCGAACCAGCGGTGCTGGGGGGAGCGGCCGCAGCGCGCCCGGGGCCAGGGGCCGCGCACAAAGGCGGCGGGAGCGGGGGGCGCGAGGCTGCGGCCCGGCGGGGCGGGGGGCACGGGGACGGAACCCCAGCGGGCGGCCGCGGTGAGCGGCGCTCTCTGGGCCTCGCTCTCCGCCGGTGCCCGGTAGCGGACGAGGGGTCGGCGCCGCGCGGGGCAGGCCGCGCTCCAGAGGAGCCGCCGCTGCCTGCTCCCCCCGCCCCCAACGGGCCCTCCCCGGTCCGGCCCCGGGCCCCCGCACAAAGGCGCGGGCGGGGCGGGGCAGCCGCGCCCCCTCCCCTGCCCGGGCCGGGCGGACTCTTTTCCCAGCCCCGGCCCCCCCGCGGACGCGCACGGAGCGCGGCGGCTCCGGAGATTGTTCGGAGCGCGGAGCGGAGCGGCCGCCCCGGCCGGGCCATGGCCGAGTTCCTGCCCCCGCCCGAGTGCCCCGTCTTCGAGCCCAGCTGGGAGGAGTTCGCCGACCCCTTCGCCTTCATCCACAAGATCCGGCCCATCGCCGAGCAGACCGGCATCTGCAAGGTGCGGCCGCCGCCGGTGAGTGCCCGCATGGCGCCGCCGGGAGCGGCCTTTGTGTGGGGCCCGGCCCGGCTCCCCCCGGCCCGCGGCCGCGCAGGTGACCCCGGGCAGGCGAGGCCGCCCCTCAGAAGTTTCACTGGGCTGGGGCTGAGGGGAGCGAAGGAAGCGGCCGCTTCCCCCGCGAAGTGGCTCCTAAGTGTCGGAGCTCCCGGTGGGGGAGTCGCCAGAGCGGCCGTGAAGGGAGCGGGGGCGGGGGGCAGTTGCCCCGGCCGGGCCCGGCCTCTCCCCGGCTCCCGGGGTTGGCCGGGGCCTCGCGCCCGGAGCGGCCCCACCGAACCCCGGAGGAGGTCCCGGGGTGCTGCCCTCCATGTTGGCATTGTGGCCGTGTGGGGCCGGGGGGACCCGCTCCCCGCAGCCCCCGGCCCCGCCGCGGCCTCCCCGGCCTCGGCTCACTTCTAGCGCAGGGAACTGTTCCTCAAGTTGGACAAGACCAAACTCCGCAGCCGTGAGTTTGGCTGGTGGCTGTGCGAGCTGAAGCCTAGACAGACATGGCCACCATTTTAGAATGCAATCCACAGTGGGAAGAAGTAGTAAGCCTTCATCTTCATCATCATCATCTCAACCGATGGTGTAGCAAGCTCAAAATTGGGGTATGAATTCTGATTTCCCCTTGTTCGTCGACTCAATTTACTAAGAAATGCTGTGACGATCTTAGAACCACAGTTTTGTGGAGTCAGAATTCTTAGTTTGTTTAAAGGAATGAACACCCACACTGGTGAGGAGAGGGGCTTCTGGAAGTAAAAATCTAATTAAACAATGTGTGAATAATCTTTATTTTGAGTGAATTGCTCTTCCCCTCAGTGGAGCGTGGTGTGAGTCTTGGGCTGGTGCAGCCAGGTAAGGCAGTTAACATGACGGCAACAACTAAAATGTTAAACAGGCACTGAGCTTACATCTCCTCCAGCAAGGGGGGAAGCTGACTGAACAGTTTGTAGGCTGAAGTTTTGCAAGTGAGACTTTGACTTCAAAGAAATAATGTTCAGAAACACACACTCCTTACTTTTGTGTTTTGGTTGTTGCTGGGACTCCTCTTGTGTCCATTCTTTTCCTTCTGAATTAAAATAGTAATAACTTGCTGAGTTAGTGTCTGAGGTGGCAGAGTGAACAATGTTGTTGCTGGAGAGGAAGGAAGGTGTTCCAGCTCTTTGGAGGAATAATCCCCGATTGCTGTGTGAAGAGAGCTCTTGAATTTGTGTCCTGGTAGAATGTGCCAGGGTTTCTTTTCATGCAGGGCAGCCAGATGCTCAGAGTTAAGGGGGTAAGATGGTTTTTGTTACAGAGTCACCACTGAAGATCTGTGTAGTACTTTTTAGTAGATGTTTTGAGGTTTTAAGTTGCCAAGTTGCCAACAATGTTTCAGCAACTGCGACCAGAACTGCTTTTTTTGTTTGGTTGGGTTTCTTGAGAGGGTTATTTTTCTGTTTGGATGTTTTTGAGGGGGATGTCTTTTTGTTTTAAAAACATCTCATCTAAAAAATCCCATCTTTCTTGGCTGCTTGTGTAAAAAGCCAAAACCTTATCAGCAAGCTGCTTGTAGGAGGTTATCTGTTGGAGATCATAAATCACCAGCCCTCCAAAGGACTGAATTACTCACTGCAACTGCGTTTTCAGCTGCTCTCCTCTTCCTCAAGGGGCAGGTATTGCAGCACATATTACACCAGGTGCTGTGCCTGCCTGGCCGTGGGATCAGCTCTTTGAGCATATTTAGAAGCAGGATGAAAATAGTTGGAGCCGCTGAGGGCTGAGCACGGGTGGTTCTGTGGAGCCTGGCTTTGGGAGAGCTGAGCTCCCATGGCTTTATCTTTCCTGGATAATGCCTGGGATGACTTGTGAAGTGCGTGCTTGGTTCAGCGGCCTGGAGCATAGAGGGAGCTCTTCCAAAGCGACCAGAAAACCCTTTAAGTTGACGTAGTTCCTGGCCTTCCCCCTGCGAGCAGGAGCCGCAGTGAATATTCAGTTATTGTTCTTTTTGGTGTAATCGAGGGGTCTGTAATTCCGTGAGCTAGAGCCTGCCCTGCCCTGTGCACAGCAGTGTGTGTGGCCAGCTGGATGCCTTGTTTGGTGATGGCTGGCCTTTGGAATCCTCCTCATCCCAGGGAATCTCCTGCCGGCGTGCGCAGTCTGGTTACGTGCCGGGAAGCAGGTAGGCAGCACCATGAACTGGCAGGATCTGTGCCGAGAGAGGATTGGAAATTTGATGTTGGGCTGGCATTATTTTAGCCTAAACTCTGCTGTATTGTTATCAGCAGATGAATTTGTGTGTCTGTATATGAGTAGCAGTATGGAGTAATGTTGTGTGAGGCTGCTGGTGCCCAGCTGTAGCTTCCCCACTTATTTTTGAACAAGTCCTTGCACCAGAGCTGGCTTTGATGCTCCAGCAGCTGAGCATGCATAGGAGAGCTGCCTGGGCTTGGAAGGACCAGCAGCAGGGCTTTCTCTGGTCCCTTTCTGCTGGCATTACCTGGGAACCAGGTGGGCCCAGAGAAAACCACAACTGCAGTGGCTTCTTGTGTAGCAGCTTTGGAGGACAGTGACCTGTTTAGTGAGGAGATATCGAGGTGGCTGACGTGCAGAAGACAGGATTCTGGGTGATCACTGCATGTTCACAAGATGAAAGAACATCCAGGAATATAACAGGAGGTGCAATTTCTGCATGGCAGTTTCCAGTTGAGTGCTCAAAAGGAGTTTTCTTCCTCTTCATTGCAGTTTGTTCCAGCCATCACCAATGACTGAGTTTTGCTCTCATTTGGGGATTCTAAGATGCTGCAGCGGCTGGTGGAGGGTGCAGCCATAACCAGCTCACTGGCACTGCTCTCTGTGGCTTTTTGTCAGCAGTGTGGGCTGTGAGTAGAGAGTCCCATTGGCAGCAGAGTGCTTGGATGGGGTTGTTCCTGGTAGTTAATGAGCTGCATAAAGTGGAGATTTAAATTTGAGTCTGCTGCAGATCTGCAGGGGAAGGGGCAGCTGGATGCAGGAAAGTGGGTGGGGTACTTGCTTGCAGTCCATCATGTGCCATTTTGGAGTTAAAATTTTCTTCAATTAACCAAAACCATCTTTCATTAGCATTTCTCCATTTAAACAGTATCAGATAGTTTGGAATAAGTTTACTCCAAAACTTGGCATGTCAAGTGATGGACTTATATTCTAGAAACTTGTGATAGCTCTGCAAATCAGTGAGGGCATATAGGGGAGTGAAATGAAGAACTGCTTGAGAATGGAGTTGTTCTTCAAGGTAGGTAGTTAATAGCAATTAATGGAAGCAAACAGTCTCACAAAAGTGAAGCTGAGCTTCAAGAGTTAATGGTAATGTGTGGAGTGGGAGTGGTATCAAATGCTCCAAGCCTTTCTTGAAGATGGGCTCTTCCTTCACTTTGTTGCATCGTTGCTTTGCTGCTGTGAAGAAATAATAAATAATGATTACTTAAGCCTTACTTAACATATAAATGCTTTTCAAAATACTCAGAATTGTACATTGTACTAGAAACATCATCACTTTCCCAAGGCCAAGCATGAAAATTGAGAACATCCAGGCTAAATTTCATTGCTTTAAATAATGTGAATATGGAGAAGTACTGTTAAGGCTTCCAAGTAACTTAAACCAAGCACTTAAAGATCAGAAAGTCTGTATTAGCAGAGCTGGAAATTTGAAGGAATTGACACTGGAGTTATTGAAATTATTGACTGTCAGTTTTCAGTAAATTCTGGAATACTGGTGAACTTGAGAATGGGGAAAATTAATTTCCTTAGTGGTTTCTTTGTGGGTGCAAGAGTTGACTCCCTCTAGCTCCAGAGTGGAAGAATGTCTGGAATAGTCCTGGATAGGAACTTGGAGGGTGATAGTGTGGAATACAATTGTATGGACACTGATGTGGTCAAATTATTTTAATTTTTTTCCATGATTCCATGTATTTGTGTGTTGTTGTTGTCTGAGATCTAGAACTTGTGATCAGTATTCTAATTACAGAAATTACTATTGTGCAAAATTAATACACCAAATCACAAATTATTTCAACTACTAATGGTTGTTTGTAATGAAGGATCCCTTTCTAATGGTGTCTCATAACCTCAAGCCAAGGGTATGTAATTTTTTTTACAGGTCTAGAAGAGCAAAAACTGTGATGGTGAATGGAGTTATGGTGGTGGTTTAGAGGGATCCCAGTTGCCCAATAAACAGTGGATATTATGAAACAGTAATCACTTAAGTAGGACTCAATGAGGAGGTTTACCTTTGGAACAAAGGAGCATAGAGCATCTTAGAGGAGGAAGGAATATAGAAAAATAGCTGTGGATCCCTGTGGGGAGCAGTGTAATGGTGGAATGGGAGCTCTGGAGTTTCTCTGAGAGAAATGGGGGGATTTTACCTCTGTGACAGCACGAGAGTAGAAAATTCTGCATTCAGAATCTCGCACTCATTGGAGGATTTTTAAAAAATTGACAACTGGAGAGGACACAGAGATGCATCAGAAAAGTTCAGCACATGAAATAATGAATTTTGAAATATTCAACCTTAACAGAGCCTGAGTGGTGAAACCTAAAGGCTCAGGGCTTGGGAGAAATGGACCTCCTCCTCCTGGGACATGTTTTGAGGAGCAACATTGATTTAAATGTTGTTTAGACCTCTTAAGGTCTGTTTAGGCTTCTCATTCAGCTGGTTGCTTGATTGATTTTCATTTTTATGGAGAAAAAGAAAACACAAAACAAAAAACCAGTTCAGTTTTGGAGCAGCTTGACTGAAGGTTCTGACAATCTAGTCCTGGAGCCGTAAAAAAAACCCCACTAAAACAGGAATTAATGCAGAGAATTGTGATACTTTGAAACAGGAAGTTGATGGTTATGATCCTTCAGATTTGATAATACACAGAGGCTCAGTCAGTTGATTTTATCAGAAAGAAAACACAGAGATAACTCAATTACAACATGTAAGTGAGCTTCAGTGGGAGAAACCACAGGTGCTGCCATGTCTGTCAGTCCTGCTGAGCAGGGGCCAGGCTCAGGTGGGTCAGCAAACAGGGCATTTCTGACTGAGAGAGGATCAGCTGGAAGGGGACAGTGGAGGGTGGAAAGTGGTAGACCTGCTGCTTTTGGGATCAAGAATGAATGAGGTTTTGGGAGGGGAAGAGATATTTTAGTGCTGAGGTTCCTGTTCCCCTGGTGTCAGTTCATGTGAAGAAAAGTAGATCTGCTACCAAAGGTCGTTAGGAAATGTTGGCTTTAAATGAGGAACTTGTCATATTCATCACAGGGGTTGTGTTGTGGAATCAGGTAAATTCAGAGTAGGTTATTTACTGATCTCTAATTAGCAAGAAAATATGCAAAAGAATAATTATTTTTAGTTAATTATTTATTTTACTAATGGCAGTGGCCATGCACAAGGCTGCTGTGGTCACGATGAGTGGTTTCTGCTCTTCAGAAACACTGAAACATTGGGGTAGGCTTAAAAAACAATGAGAGTTTCCTTTCCTTGCCTCAGTTTTTTTCAGTGAGGGATTTTCAACACACACTCTTCGGCTCATTGAAAATTTAAGGTGAAACAGTTTAGTCCAGAACTTTCCATATGGGGCAAGAATAACATAAACAAAAAATGACAGAAATTCTATCTAACTTAAGATAGCTAATAGCTGAAAATGGAGTTTAAAACTAAACATGGCTCCCTTGCCCAGCAATGAAACAAAAGCTGTCAGTGGATGGAAGCAAACCATGCTGTGTATCCATCAGGATGTGCTTCCTCTCCATCCCAGATGATTGGGTTGGGTCTGAGATGTGCTGGGGATCAATGCTGTGTCCATGTCCAGAGACAAGGCTGAGTGCTTTTAGAAATCAAAAAGAACTTGTGGGATCTTGCAGCCTGCTGCCCTTAGGAGTGCCTGAGTGAAAGGTGTTCCTGGAGCAGGTGCTTTACCTGGACGGTGAATCTGAGCAGCTGGAAGGGGAGGATGTTGTGGAGGGCCAGGGCAGTGGATGGTGGAGCTGCAGGGAATCCCTGGGCAGCTGAGGCTCTGCAGCTGCTTGTGGCTGAGGCTGGTGGAGTTGCCCATAGCTGTTCTGGATGGGTGTGGAATTCAGGTCTTTTCCTAATCTGAGTTACATTGGCAGTGAAATCAAGGTTTGAAAGCTGCCAGTTAGAGCTCTGAAGAGGGTTTGGACTCATTGCAAGGGCTGTAAGGGACAGCCTGAGGAGCAGAGTGCGCTGTCCCTGCTGGTCACACACTCTGGGAATGTACTGGGGATCAGAGCAAAGGTGTGATCTCCACACATGGGTAGTCCTGTGCCTTGAGGGGAGGTGGCTGCAGCTCTTGGGGTCTGGTGCCCTCACACACCCATAGCTGGGTCTGGCCCCAGCCTGATGGATGCTCTGTTTCAGGGTCTTGGTCAGTGCTCTGAGGTGAATCAGGGGTCTGGGATTTGCTGATGGACCCCATCCATCCCCAGCTGTACCTGCAGTGCTGCTGGAACACTGGTGGTGTGTCTGTTCCTTGCATGCAGGTGCCTCCATGGAGAGGAGCCTGGCATCTCCTGTGCGTGAGCCTGGCTGCCTGTTGTGTTTAGAGGTTCAAACCCTGCATGTATTTTCTGTCTCCTCTGCCTTTGGGTCCCAAGGAGCAGCTGGCCCTGACACTTAAGAATCATCTCCAGCTTACCTGAGCCTTTATTTCTGTCCAGGTGTGGAGCTGGCACAGAAGCACTGGGATCTAGGGGGATGATTACCACTGTACACTCATTTTCATTGGCTGTGGTTCTCAGATGGGAAGGAGCTGTGGTTGGGCCTGTTCTCCCTTGCTAGTCTGCAATACATAACAGAGCCCAGTTTTGTCTCAAATAAGAAATACCCTACCAGGCTCCTTTTTGGAGAGTTCTGCACATGAGGTGGGTTAGTGCACCCAGGGTCCCTTACTGGCAAGGAGGAATTCAGGGGGTTTGATGAAAAAATCTGCACCATTTAAAATGGCCAAGGAAGGACTGTTCATCACAAACTGGGTTTGTTGCTGATTGGAGTTTCCAACGGATGTCAGCCTTTAACAGGGTCACAGAGGGATTAGTTCCCGTTAGACAGGAGCTTTGTGGCTGACCCACTGCCGGGTGATAATGGGTTTGTGTGCATTCTGCCATCTGAGCTCCGAGTGTGTTTTTAATGCAGGCATAAAACCAGGAGGCTGAAAGGGACCTCCTGAGTCACTGAGTGTGCTCCTTTCCTCTCCGAGGCAGCAATCATGGAACACCTTTGCCAAGGCAAGATCACGGATATGGGAACAAAGAATGTAGGTCAGGCTCACAGGGTGGGCATCCCAGGAAGGGGGGAGTTGCTGCAGTTTACTGAATGAATGTGTTTCTCTGGCAAGAATTGCTAAGATATTCCTTTGGATCTTACTATGAGTTGCTGTCTAGCAAAATAATGAAAGAGCTGTCTTTTTTTTGTGTCTGACATGGGAGAGACTGCAAGTAAAATGTTACTTGCAGTTTTCAAAAGGTGTTGAAAAAATATAAGAGACTTCAGAAAAAAGCCCAAGGAAAAAAAAAAACCCTTTTATTTGCAGGACTGGAAAGCTGGTTGTGTAAAGAGAAGGAAAAAGGTATTTGTTTATTGAAAAATGTCTTGAAGCATTTCTTCTGGGAGGGATTCAGGAATAGCTGCTTTGGCAGCCAGCAGACGAGGGATTTGGTTATAAAGGACATGAGGATAAGGGAGGAAGAAAAGCTGAAGCCAACCAACTTGTAGAACAGCTTAGCAGGGAGGTTGGTAATTTCTTGTTCACTTGAATTCATAGGGGTGGGGGTGGTTAAATTTTAATTAGTGAGTTTGGGTGAGGTGCAGGTTTGCCAGCTGAAATGCAGTGCTCTGAAGCCTGACATCCCTGGAACTGCTCAGTTGGGAGCTGGAATATGGAAATCACAGAAATAATTCTGCTGACCATTTGTAGTTCACGTTACTATTTGAAATATTAATGTGATCCTTAGAGCGTGCCTTCTGCATGGCTGAATTTGTCCCTCAAGTTTGTAGAAGAGTTTGGAATTTTGAAGTCAATCTCATTTTTGCCTGGATTTGAGGACAGGTTTATAACAATTGCAGGCCAAGGTGGGCACAGGATTTTGTTTGTCCCTTGTAGGGTTATAACAGTCAGGGATGGATAAGAGAACACAATAGAGTAATTCAAATGTAGAGTCCTGGTGGAGTAAGAACTAATTTTTTTAGGAAATTAATGTCTTCTTTATCTCTGTATATACTTAATCTTAATGCTCAGCATGGCTGTTGGAAGACACTTCAGATTGAACTACTTACACTTTTAAAATTCCTATTTTAAAACAGGGGAATCCAAACCAGTTCCTTACTGATTCCCAGGCAGGAGCTTTAGGGAGGAGAGCCTGGAGAGCTGGGGGTGGGGGCTGGTCTCTTCCCCAGCAAAGCTGCTCATGTGGCTCAGCAGCTTGGCAAGTGAATCCTGCACAACAAAGCTCCCTCTCGTGGTGCTGCTGCCTTTCCAAGTGCATAAAGGCATTTCTGTCTCACAGAAATGTCTTTTCATGGGCCTGCAAGCGAGCATCGCATTTGGCTTGCTAACTTTTGCTTCAAAATGTGTCCAAGATTTTTGTTGAGTAAATAATACACTTATTAAAGAAGAGTTGAAAGTATCTTGTTTAGGACTTGAGGAGCTTGCCATACTGTAGAATAGAGAAAGATAGATATTAGCCTTATTTGTTATATCAACCTTGAGTAGTTTGGATGCTCCAAAATAAACTTGTTGTGACTTTAAATGGCTCAGTGACAGTCAGGATGGACTGTCTGCTATACCTGCTGTCAGTTCTCCAGATGGTGAATGGCTGTGGGTCTGCAGCAGTGCCATCTGACAGAGTTTGTGTGCAGTGGGCTGTGCTGTAGTGTGTTTGTAAAGCCAGGAGTGGTTTTATGGTAATCTAATGTGAAATATTATGTATGGTGTTGTTTCCCTCAGCTCTACCTGCACTACTGTGGCCTCACCTCAAGTCCTTGGTGTAGTTTTGAGCACCACAATATAAAAAAGACATTAAACCATTGGAGAGCATCCTAAGGAGGGCCATGACAATGGTGAAGGGTCTGGAGGGGAAGCCTCATGAGGGGCAGCTGAGGGCACTTGGTTTGTTCAGCCTAGAGGGGAGACCTCACTGGGGTCTTCAATGTCCTCATGAGGGGCAGCAGAGGGACAGGCACTGATCTCTTCCCTCTCATGACAAGTGACAGGACTCACAGGAATGGCTGGAGCTGAGCTGGGAGATGTTTAGGTTGGATGTCAGGAAAAGGTTCTTCCCCAGAGGGTGCTGGGGCACTGAACAGACTCCCCAGGAAATGGGCACAGCTCCGAGCCTGTCCGAGTCCAGGAAGTGTTTGGACAACACTCCCAGGCACTGGGTGGGATTGTTGGGGTGTCTGTGCAGGGTCAGGAACTGGATGTGATGATCCTGATAGACTTGGTGGTCCCTTGCAACTCAGCATATTCTATGATACCTGCTTAAAAACCTCAGAAGCTGGAGTCAAATCCTGTGTTGCCTTTCATTAACCGAATTTACCATCACCCAGCAGAAGCTCTTGCAATGACTTTCTCCTTGCTGAAAATTAAACACTTCTAAGGCTGTTAAATGTTTGATTCTGGCTGATGACCCCATCTGCCTGATGGGCTGAAAAGTCACCTTCTGAAAGTGCTGTTGAATAAATGGAGCTCCTAAAACTTGTCTTTGAGAAACAGCTGACGTGCCATCAGGGCGTCTTGGTGTGTGTTGGTCATTCAGTCATTGGTAACTTCAGAGCTGCAGGAGTAGGAAATGCCTGTTGTGGCAGCTTGTGTTGTCTGGAGTCATGTTACTCTTCCAACACAGTAGGTGACTGGTGCTTTGCCAGAGGCAGTGTCTTTGGCCAAACAGGAAAGGCTGTCCCCAAACATGCATCAGTCAGTAATAAATAGACACATGGAGATCATGGAGATAATCAGCTCATTCTGGAGCAGGATGTTTCTGGTGCCAAGCTGTGAACAAGGTGTTTCTGTAAGATCATGCACATAAACTTCCTCATTTGCTTCCATAAGCAGAGGGGACTGGCCTGCTCTGTGCTGTCTGGCTTGGATTGGGTCTGTGTCTGCCCTAGGCACCCTTGGAGCTGGATTTTTTAGTCTGAGCTTGAGCCAGAGCCTGTAGGAGCAGGTAGATCCTGTTCCTCCTGTTGTGCCCAGTGGCATGCAGGCTTTCCTCTGGGCCCTGCCCAGAGCAGCACCTGTCCCAGCAGACATGTGGCCTGACCAGAAGTCTCCTGCGCTGTGCCCTCCCTTCCTTGGCTTCCCTTGCTGTTGCCAATGCAGTAACTGCAGGTGGTGGCCCTGAAGTGCAGCCTAGACTGATGACAGTTTCAGATGCGGTATCATTGCCTACATGAGCTGAATTCTTGCCCCTGTTCCTCTTACTCCTGGTTCTTGTCCCTTGCAGAGCCTTGTTAGAGGGTCTGGTTTGGAGTAATGCAGAGTCCATAAGGGAACAGCCTTGGCTTACTGCTTAGCAAAGCCAGAGGCAGCACAGCCCTCTTGGTTTCATTTACTCTCAGCCTAAGCAAAGCTCCCTACAGTTCTCCCCTGGGCAGTTTCATTCACTCCCCAGTGTCTCAAGGGTCCTGTGTGTCATTGCCACTGTGTCCCCTCCTGGTCTTGGTGCCTGTCTCCTGTCTCCCTGTGTTTGGTACAGAGCCCACTCTGGAGTTGTGACTCATGATGTAACCAGTTGGTTCAGCTTGAGAGTCAGATTTGTCCTGTTGAAGTACAATACTTCAAATCCTGCCCAGTTGTTCCCAGTTGTACTTCTCATCTTACAGCTTGAGGGCTCTAAATGACTCATCAGACAACAGGATATTAGAAAATAATGTCAGTTCTCTTCCTCAGACTTGGTGGTTTCATTGCATTTGGTTTTCTGGCATAAATAGGCAGTCAAAGTAGGGTTAGTGTTATCGAGTTTCTCAAGAACCCGTCTTTGGGCACCAGGCAGTTTTGTGGTTAAAAGTAGGAAAATAATCAAGACAGGTATCCCACTGGTCAAGGATTGAGTATTCTGTGGATAATTTGTCATCCTGACCCCCTACCATTGTCTAATTTCCAATTCAAATGTTAATTCCAATTGGAGTTGTCAAGTTGTGATGTGCTGCAAGTGCCTTGCAGGATCAGAAAACTTCTATTGCCAATTTTGAGTTCTGCATTAATCAATGCAAGCTTGGTAAAATGTATGGATTGGTGGCTCTCTTTGCTCTTCAGCTTCTCCACACTCTTGGTGAATCTTGCTCCTTGTTTGTTTGTAAGATAATTGCTTTGGAAATAATGTATGATTGGTTTCAACTCCAATTTTCATGTTGTCTGTGAATCTAAAATAAAAAAATACTGTGTTTATGATGCTGGTCTTACTTCAGTTGCCTCAGTCACCCAATGCTGAAGAAAGGTTTTTGTTTTCCTGAAGCAAAGCTCCATTGCCAGTAGCTCACTTGTGCATTATCTTCATTCTGTAATTAGTGATAATAAGATACCTTTATATGTAATAAATTCCTGTCAAGTTTAAATCAAATCTAATTTAGTTTTGTGAAGTTGTGTATTGGCAAACCAAGAGTGTGCAGTAGTTGTCAGAGATCTAAAAGATAAAACAGCTTTATAGTTGTGTTTATAAATAACACTTCAGTTGCAGTAATAGTAATAACAATAGTAATAACAATCTTTTTTAAAATTGGTCATATTCCAGCTCTTCCTGAATGTTTGCAGCCAAGGAAATTGTCAAGCATTGGCACAGGTTGTTTGCCCAGAGCAGTGGTGGAGTCACCATCCCTGGAAGTGTTGGAAAGATGTGTGGATGTGGCACTTGGGGACATGGGTGAGGGGTGATCGTGGTAGTGGTGCTGGGTTAAAAGCTGGACCCAATGATCTTAAAGGGCTTTTCCAGCCTTAAAGATTCCATGGTTCTGTGGAGGCTTACAACACAGGACAGGTCTTCAGTTCCAAAATGTAACTGATTTTGTGGTTCCATTATCTGGTTTTGAGGCACAGTGGTGTGTTCTGAGGGGCAGACAATGGCACTCGCTCCAGGTATCTCACCTTGCTGCTGACTTGTTCCTGGTGAGGGGATTTGGGTGTCAGCACAGCCCTGGCTCCCTGACAGGTTGGGCTGTGACTGCTGAGCCCCCTCTGCACCAAGTTCTGGTGGGGCTGAGGAGGCTCTGGAGGCCACGGGGGCCTCTTCATGCTTTGGGCTCCCCTGGCTTTTGACTGTCGCAGAAACTCCTTTCCTTTTCTTGCTCTTTTGATGGAACCCTTCTGTTTTCCAGGACTGGCAGCCTCCATTCGCGTGCGATGTGGACAAGCTTCACTTCACACCAAGGATCCAGAGGCTCAATGAACTGGAGGTAAACTGGAAAGCTGGGCAGTACTTCTGCTCCCAAATGTGTCTGTGTGTTTTTGGGAGGTGATGTTTGCCAGAGTTGGCCATGAGCTGACAGCACTTTGGACCACAAACAGCAATTTTTAATTAGCATGGAAATTCATCTGTTTGAGAACCTGGTTAGAAACATTCCAGGCATAAAAGTAATGTTAATGCTCATTAAAGGAACATAATTTAGGTCTTTTTCACACAGGTGCTTCAGAGTAGTTAAACTGTCCAGGGCCATAGATCTGTGTCTGTATTTTGTACTCATACAGCATCTTTCAAAAGGAAAAGAGATGAAACACTTGGAGTGCTTTAAAAATAGCCAGCCTTTTGGAAGAAACAATTGCAAAATCTGGATTCAGTTTGTGGAAATTTGCTGTTCACAAGCACTTTCATTCACTGCTTCAATGAATTGACACTAAAGGGGAGTGTGAGGAGTTCTGGTTGGCTCAGTGCTGGTACCATTTGGGATAATGGTGACTCTATGCCTGATTATTCTCCTGATTCTTAGTTTTTAAAGCCCTGAAGTGGCTGTGTGAAGTGCTGGGGAGGGGCTCAGCTGCTGGCTTGGAATGCTAAGGGGGTGATTTGTGTGACCACAAGCTGTTCAGAGCTCCCTGGAGTTTGCAGACAAGCTAAACTGTACAGATATGGCTAGTTTTTACCTTAAATTAGAGAATGTGCTGAAAATAAAATATGTCAAAATTTAAGTTACTGCTCTTACATAGCAGCAGTGCAGTGATCTAACTGTGGTAATTGCTGTGCAACCAGCCAGACTTTCCCTGCCCTGACCCATTTGTATCTTTAAAAGTGAAACAAATGCAGTTGTGAGTGAGAAGGGATAATAGAAAAAAACTTCAAAAATTAAAAATACCCCAAACCTGATTCATTTTTTACTTATTGCAAATCAACCAAATAGTAATAAACTATTGCAATTATTAATGTAGTAAATGCAATAAATCCTGACAATGCAGCTGGTTTAGGGAGCCTTTAGCAGTAATAACTGACTGTTTGGCTGTTCTCCCAAAGTACTTTTCTCAGTGCAGTAAAAGGTAACAAAAGGTGACTCAAGGAAAGATACAAATGCCATCAATGGTATCTGCATGGAATTTATTTTTCTTCAAATAATGAGAGGGAAAAATGCAAAATGACTCTTGCAGAGGGCAAAGCTGGACAAGCAGCTTCAGCTGCAGTGCTGTAAACCTTATACAAAACCTACATTGCTTTTAGCATGCAGTTCACTTGTTTGGTTGGTTGCTTTCAGGCTCAAACTCGTGTAAAGCTGAATTTTCTGGACCAGATTGCAAAGTTTTGGGAGCTTCAAGGATGCACACTGAAAATTCCACATGTGGAGAGGAAGATCTTGGATTTATTTCAGCTTAACAGAGTAAGACCATTATGGAAAAACTATCCTGAAGAGCTGCTGTGTTACCTCAGTTCCTGGGGGGGTCTCACAGTGGGTCAGGGGAGGTTTTGGAGTATATCTAAGCTGAAAAAGTATTGCTTTGTTTAAGCTAACATAGCTAATGGGACAGTAAGAGTAAGAATACATTATCAGGGAAACACTGTAAGTAACACATTAACATGGAAGTTTTCCTGTGGGCTAGGAGATCACCTTTAATTTACAGCTCTTCATTAAAACTGAGCTTAGGTATACTGGTCAAGAATTATCTTAGGCTTAATTGGAGAAAGTTCCTGAACAATGACAAAAGTGAGAGGAAAAAAAATTAATTAGAAATATGGAAGAAAAAAAAATCAAATTACTTTTAGGATGAAATTCATTAAACTTGTGGAGAGGTTCACGTATACTGATAGTAAGAGATGGGACTCTCCAATAGGATACATTCTTTCTCCTTTTTTAATGTTTAGGGCAGTTTTTATTGGGAAATTTTGAGTTTAGTTTATAGCACTTGTTCCAATGAAAAGAACTGAGTGTCCTGTGCTAGAAAGTTGTGTTGGGATACAAAGTGACAAATTGCAGCCAAATAAATTCTCAGAGTAGCCTGAGTGCACATGGAACACAGCTGCTGACTTCTTTGTAAATTCAACAGGTTTGTAATTCCTGAATTACAGTAATATATTACAGGTTATATGTTACATATTCCAGCTATTGCCTTAAAACAACTTCAATGTCAAGTGTGGTTTTTTAAATCTATATATTTGTTGTTTAAAATGTCCATTGGAATGTTGTCCTGCCTTTTTCTTTGAACACTGGTAGTTTTACCATTAAATATGTGACTATTTTATTTTCACTTTTTAGCTAGTTGCAGAACAAGGAGGATTTGATGTGGTTTGCAAGGAGAGAAAATGGACCAAAATAGCCACGAGGATGGGCTTTGCTCCTGGCAAAGCCGTGGGCTCGCACATCCGCGCGCATTACGAGCGAATTCTCTACCCCTACAACTTGTTCCAGTCAGGGGCGAGTCTCTTGGTAAGCTCTGCTGAAACCAACTGCTCAGTTCATGTAGCAGCCACTCTGGGAGGGTTCTCTTGGTTTCTGGAATGTTTGTGAAGCTGCATTTTGTGCCTGGTGTCATGCAGGGGACCAGATGCTGTGCTCAGCAGTTCAGGAAGCCACAGGCAAACTTTTCATTAGAAGTGACGTTTTTAGCATTAGTCCTCCCAGGTAGCCTCTGACTCCTGTTTCCAGCAGTATCTGTTGGTATTCTGTCTTTAAGTTTACCAAAACCTCATGATAAGGGATGTTCCTGTAATGATTTCTGTAAGGCCAAGTACTGCTGCATCCATGGAGCATTCCAGATCCATCTCTCTTGCCACAACTTGTGGGCCTGAGTGGGCACATGCCTAGAGTGACTCAGGGACTGTGCCAAGCCATGGCAAGGTTGTGGCACGTTCACTAAGGGGGAAAAGTTGCAGAAGGCTTCCTGGCTGCTGTAGTGATGCTAACAGCGTGACCTGGGATATTTTTCAAGCTTAAATCTTCATCCTTCCTAGTCATCAATCTTTGATTTGGCCATTAAACCATAATTCAGGGTTGATTGAGAGTGGAGGCCACATAATCTCTAATGAGGAATAGGTCTGATCTTTTAGAGCAGCAGTCATTTATTTGGAAAACCAAAATTGGTTGCAGTTGCCAACATCCGTTTTTATTTCTTTGAAATGCTCTTTCCGTGATGATCTTTCAAAGACAGGAGTGCTGACCTTTTTTAAGCAATAAATGCCCTAATCCTGTTACAAGCAATATCTCTGTGTACAGAAATCAACACAGGCCTTTACACAAAGCTACCAAAATGAGGAAGGGATTTCATGTAACTCCAGAGAGGTTAGAATTAGACTTTTTCTGTAGGTAGTGACAATTACTTCTCAGTGAAGAACAGCTAAATTCTGCTGGCTCTTCAGAAAAAGGGGTCTTTTGCAAACAGGATAAGAACAAAATAGAGTTGAAGATGAAAATCTTCATGCTAAGGAAAGTGCTGGATCAAAAATTATTTGGCTTCCCTCAAACATTCATGTTAAGTAATGGAAAGCAGCATAATTTTCTAAAGGCATTAATTGAAAACTTGGCATTTATATTAGGTCTGAAAACTGAGATTTCTTTTTGGGTTTTTATTGAGCCTGTGTGTTTGTTACACCTTTCTTTGCTGCCATATTTTTGAGGTGCCATTGCACAGGGAAAGATCTCATTTAAATTGTAAAACAGTGAATATGGTACCATAGTATCCTGGGAATAGAAATTTCCTGAGAGTGTCTGTCACACAGTTAACACTCACTTCATGGTTTGCTCAGTGTTTAACTCTTTTAGAAGAGGCTTTTCTTCTTTAGGTGAGGATGTGCTTCATTTCAAATGACTTTTCAAGCTCTGCCTTGCAATGAGCACTTGACATCTGTCCAAACCCGTGTGGAGGCAGTTCTAGACAAGTGATGCATGGAAGGTTAACTTATTTTTTAGCTCCTCCCCTCCCCAGGCAGTTAAAATATTCCCCTCCTATATGTGGCAGACACAGATTTTTTTAATGACCTGAGAGAATTTTCACAGAAATAAGCTGAGTTTAGCTCACTTTTCCCTCTAATTTGATTTTTTTTTCCTGACAGTGTTGTCTTTCAAGTGAGTTTGTTTTACAATACGTTTTTTGAGTATCATGTCAAATGAGATTCTTTTTGGCTTCCTTTCACATGTTTTTATTAAGTGGTGCTTACCCAGATGCTTCTTGTGTAGGTGTTTGTTACTGTGTGTCTGTTCAGTGGTAATGTAAGCACCTGAGCTGTGTTTTTGGAGAAGCTGTGGCTGTTCAATGTGACAGCTGTCAGTTGGAGATGTGCTTCCTCCTTTAACAGCCTGTTGAGAGAAGCTCTTCATGCAGCTCTGGTGCTCATCCAGACAAGATTACTGCTTGTATTCACTGAGTCTTTTGATTTTTTTTTTTTCTTTATTTGGTAATACTTGAAATAGTCATTGCTTTCTTTCCTGCAAAAGCCAAAAATATGAAATTATGTAGTTTCCACTAATGACTATGCCATAACTTTAATCTCCTCTAGATCTGTGTATAGCATTATCTGTTTGTGTGGTTTCAATACATGTTAAAGTGGCTTCAGGAGTTATTTTGACAGATATTCCAGCTGGAGATATTTCTATCTACATGCTGAAATAATGAAACTCTCTGGAGCTGTTCAGAGGGGAATAGACTGGAATAGCATGTTTTCATTAAAGCTCATGTTCAGTCCAACAGCAAAAATTCCTTAAACCAGCCAGTTTGTAATACCCAAAGCAGCTCTCCACAGGGGGTATTTGTTTTCCTCTTTATTTTGAAATTGGACTAGACAGGCCTTGGGTGTCTCCAGAGTAGTTGCAGTGAACCTGTTGGTACTGGCTCCTGCCACCTGTACCTCTCATTCCCAGCTGTAGTAACTGAGTGGCATCCCAGGGAGTCACACTGAATGCCTAGAGGGACAAGTGTCCCCTGCATGAACTGAGGTGTCCAGGATCTTCTGTCAGTGCACCTTCTGTGGTGCATTGCCCAGATAGTTCAGGATTTAAAGTGCAGCTACATTTTGGGGCCCTCAAGGTGGTCTTACTTCTGTTTTTCAGTGAATCCAGTTGACTCAGTAGTTGTGCATCTGGTCTCTTTTCCAAACTAAGGCTTTAGTGAGCTTCATACTTCCAAAGATTTATATGTGTGTGCCCCTGATAGAGATATTTCGGTGTAAGACATTTTGTCACTATAGGATACAAAGTAAAACAACACGGACACACAACTATCCAAGTTATAAAAGAGGGAAGTTTAATTTCTGACTCTAACATTTATAGATCTCTAAAAGTGACAATAGATTAGAGGATGACAGTGCTACCTCTCCAATGACACTGAACAAACAGTTTATTAAATTTCTTCTCCTCCATAAAAAATTACAAAGCAATAAGTTATTTACATAAAGTGTGTGAGAAAGTTTGTTACAAGATTATAAACATTAAAAAGCTTAGAAAAACTTAAAAAAACCCAAAACAACAGACATTTCTCTGGCATCTTCATTGTTCCTGGAGAGCAATGAGCACCTCTGGAGCTTGGTGGGGTTTACCCTCCATGGATGTGTCACAGAGGTAAACCAGTTGTGTCCTACAAGTACAGGGAGCCTGACTGACTTAATTACTACTGATAAATGTCTGAACCTAGAGGACATTAATTGTATCCCTCTCCCCCCCAATCTTTTGACTTCCTGAAGGCCTTGTGACCATTCCTGCACTGTCCTTTGTCTGCTAAAGGAGCTGCTGCTTTGTGGCTTCAGCTGAGGGGTTTTCACTTGCTCCCTGTCACTGCTGAGGGTTCAAGGTTCGTGTGTGCAACCATCTTGTTGGAATCTAAGGAGATCATGGTCAGAGTGTGTGGGATGAGCTTCTGGGGAATGGTTGATGGAAGCACAACCTCACCAAAGCCTGGTTGGGACAAGGAAAGGACTGCAGAGATGGCAGCTATGTCCTTGGTTGGAGCCAGTTGATTGTCAGTGTAGGGGTAAAGGAGGGACAGAGGAGTTCTCATCCTTAGAATTTAACAATTCCAGGTGTTCTCTTGGTCCAGCTGGTACTGTGATTAACAGCCATTCCTTACCACTGCCTTTGCCTCGGGTTAGAGAGGCACTGGGAAGTGTTTGTGCTTAAATAGGTGGTGAAAGATCATTATTTAGGAAATGTCTTGTGCTGTTTTTCAAGGAACAGTGAATGCTCTTTTTCTTTTTTTTTTTTTTGTGGGGTTTGGGGGTTTTTTTTGTTTGTTTGGGATTTTTTTATTTTTTCAAGGTATTGTGGGTGGGGTTTTTGTTGGCTTTTTGGGGTTTTTTTTTGTTATTGCTGGGGTTTGGGTTTTTTTTAGTTTGGATTTTTGGGGGATGTTTTGGGTTTTTGGGCTTTTTTGTTTTTGTTTGTGTGTGGTTTTGTTTGGTTGGTTTTGTTTTAGTTTTTTTTTGTTTTGGGTTTGTTTGGGCACTGCACTGAAGTGAGGCACAATCTGTTGGTTTTCAAGGTTTTCTTACACTTTTGTTTAGGAAAAGCTGTTTGCCTGCCTTCTAGATCTTTGTTTTCAAGGACCATATGTCCTCTATTATCAGAAGCAGTAGAAACTCTTTTTTTCTGATAATTTTGGTTTTCACATGAGGAACTGAATGATTCAAGGACCCAGATTTTATAGACGTTATTTTCTCTTCTCTCATTTTCAACCTTTTCCTACCCATTTGCTCTTTCTGCTTGTCCATTTTCTGTTCTGAGAAATTGGGGTTTTTTTGCTATCTTCCACTGATATTGATGTCACATCATCTTCTTTCATCTTTGGTAGATGCCTCATCCATGCAAGCATTTAAGGCCGGGTTGGATGGGTCTCAGCCTTTTCTAGTGAAAGTGTCCCTGCCCATGGGACAAGGTGATCTTTAGGGTCCCTTCCAACCTAAACCCTCTGCAATCCTGTGGTTTTGGTTCCAGTGGGAGCTTTAAGGCTCTTGTGGAGAGGCAGCTGCAGTGCTCTGGGGCTCCAGACCCAACCTTTGAGCATCAGCCAGGACTCACTGGTTGTGTGCACGAGCTCCAAAGCTGAGTGGCACTGTGCATTTAATGCTGAAGTTAAGTCAGCCATTTGCTTTCAGAATATAAATCTAGAGTTTACAAAGTCTAATACTGGAGGCAGTCTGAAACAAGCAGCAGCTCTGCAGGTTTCTTTGGTCACAGGCTGTCTGTGGGTGATGGTTAATGACACCCTGCCACCCTTGACTGATACTCCTTTTTTGTTAAATACTTAGTTTTTTAGCATAGACTTCGCTTCTAAAATAACACTTTTTCCTCCTTTTCCCTCCCCCCTCCTGGCTGTAATTTGTTTCTGAAAGTCTGTTTTCTGTGCTGTCTATAGGGCATCATCATCCTCACACCACTGCAGTGGTCTCTCTGTGCTTTACTGCTCTCTCTTGCTGAGAAAATGCTTGTGATGGGAATAGACTAACAGAACTGGGGAAGTGTAGATCCAGCAATATCATGAATTACTTCCTGGCAACATGAGATTTTTCTGTCTGTAGGATTTGTTGTTTACTCATTAAAAACTGTTACATTTTGTCTGCAGTTACTGAGTGTTGTGTGGCTTGACAAATGGGGAATTGTCACTAATTATTCTGTTTCTTGCCAGAGGTATGCACAGTTTTCAGCAATTAAGTGTGTTCATTCAGCAGCTTGAAAGAACTAAAACTGTTCTTGAATATTTTCCCTTCTGCCCTTAATTTAAGCAGCAGTTGTCCTCTCCAAAACATGGAAAGAGGGGAGCTCCTGCAATGTGCATAGTACAGAGCTGTATTTCAGTTAGGACAGGGATGTTTGATAGGTTGTAATTTACTTTTATATTGCTCTGTATGTTGGCATGACAGCCACTCAACCTTAGGACACTTCAGCAGTTGCAGAGTGCTGGTGACCCAGTCTGCAAAGCCCCATCTCCCAGAAGAGTTGGGCTTGGTATTCCACACAGAAATGTTTGGTGCTCATTAACACTTAAAGGATGACTTCAGCTTTATTTAAGATCCATTATTATGGCTATTGCAGCCCTTAAACTGATGAGAAAAAGTGATGTTGTGCCTTGTTCAGATAAGTAATGTTCCATTGTCATACATGCTGTTTATTAATCCAGCACAGGAATTATTAGGGCCCTGTCTATGTTCTTTCCATGAGCCAGGAAATTGTTCTACACTGTTTGTATTGCAAGGAGAGGCAGAAACAAAGTAATCAAATTGTCTCTTTAGTGCTTGCAGAAGCCAGATCTGAGCAGTGACACGAAGGACAAGGAGTACAAGCCCCACGACATCCCACAGCGACAGTCGGTGCCACCCTCGGAGAGCTGCCCGCCCGCCCGGCGCGCCAAGCGCCTGACCCCCGAGGTGAGCTGGGGCAGAGGGACCCTGTGTGAGTGTGTGTGTGCCTAGGAACAGGTGAGCTGGGACAGAGGGACCCTGTGTGAGTGTGTGTGTGCCTAGGAACAGGTGAGCTGGGGCAGAGGGACCCTGTGTGAGTGTGAGTGTGTGTGTGCCTAGGAACAGGTGAGCTGGGACAGAGGGACCCTGAGCAGGACTGTGTGTGTGTGTCTGTGTGTGTGTCTGTGAGCTGGGACAGAGGGACCCTGAGCAGGGCACTCTGTGTGTGTGTGTGTGTGAGTGTGTGTGTGTGTGCCTAGGAACAGGTGAACTGGGGCAGAGGGACCCTGAGCAGGGCAGTGTGTGTGTGTGCCTAGGAACAGGTGAGCTGGGGACTGAGGGCACTGTGTGTGTGTGTGTGTGTGAGCTGGGGCAGAAGGACCCTGAGCAGGGCACTGTGTGTGTGTGTGTTTGTGTCTAGGAACAGCTGCTTCACTGTGTCAGGGCTACCTAAACGTTCAGAAATGGTGAGAAACAACTGCTCACTTTGAAAGTTTAAAAAGGTTTATTAAACCTTAACAAAAATACAACATAAGAAAAAAGTCGCAGTGCTGCAAACTGCCCCTCGTGAGTACCACGTGGCCGGTTCATCTTCAAGATGGATGCTCAGGCTTTTATACCCCTGGGGGTTGCATCAGCCAGCCCTGGCCCCTCTCAGAGTTTGTCAGTCAGCTCTTTGCCATTTATCAGTGCAGACTGCTTTCTTGTAACTGGATTGGGGGTCAGGTGTTGCCATGCTGCACCCCCTAAGCACCAAGCTTTTCCATTCCCAACTGCCCCAGGTAAGGGACACCTGTGCAGCTTCTTTGTACCTGTCCTAGATAATCTAGGCTGTCTGATGGCAGCAATACAGGGGGAGAAAGGGAACTATGGGGAGAACAGAGGACATGTAAATTACAATAACATAACTATACATCACTAAAGCTTTTCTTAATAGTCACACAATAATCATCCCTTAATTGTGAGAGCCAATCATCTCATTTTCCATCTATAACAGAAATCGTAAATAATGGGTAAGAATTGTCTGGTACTTTACCCAGTGTATAACTGAGGTTTGGTGTTCTGGGAGGCTCTGCTGTGGGGACTGTTGGTAAGGCTGTACAGTAGGGTTATGCTTTCAGCATGATATAGATACTGTGGGGCTCTTAGATTAAAGTACAGGTGACAAATCCTGGAAGTGAAGCAGCTTTGATCTGTTGTTCCTTCTCCTTGTTCTCCAAATGTACCAGGAGGTTTCTGTACATATCTCATGAGTTGAAGCCAGCTATTAGAGTGGGGAAGATTTTGGTTATAACATCAGCATTGTTATAATTCATTTTTCACTCATGAGTTCTATAAATTTGTGTTAATTTACCCTTGCAATATAAGGAAAAAATGCATACCATGAAGTCAGTGTGGTTTTCTATGATCTTACACATCTCTGAGAAGCAGTGTTTGTTTGGATAAGCATGAAATGTATTGGTTATATCTCAGTATCTTCTGTGAAGACATATTTTAGGAGATCATGTGTCTCCTTTGTTGCTGGAAAACAGCAATACTTTGGCTCCAGCCTTTCCAGCCTGATGGTCCTATCTCCAGAGAGTTCCTATTTCTTTTGTTTGAGCAGATGAAGAGTAGGGGAGGATATTCCCAGGAGAGGGTCTGATTAGTGGTGACATCATGAGTTAGGAAGGTCACAGTTTGTTTCAGACTCTTATTAACTCCCATTGTTCTGGTCTTGGTCTTTATTAGTGCTAATAGCACAGCATAGCTGTTGCAAATTCTGCCTGTAATTATGCTTGGTTAATGAGATACAATTAAGGGTTTCTAAAGCTTTTCCACTCAAATACCTGGTTACAAGTGGATTTATAATTCTGAGCAGACTTGAGTAGTTTGGGCTGAAACTTTCCATTTGAAGTATCTGCCTGTGGTTGAAGGATTCTTGTTCTCATGGATCCCTTAGGAATTGACAGCAGGACAAATATACACTAAAATTCCAGCTGTTTCTCTGGCAGTGGTCTCAGATGGCACTGACAGAGCACATTTTTGTCATTTTGTGGGAAACCAACTACACATCCTAAGCCAACAGACAAGGCTGCCCTCTCAGCTCTTGCCCCAAGCACCACTGATGTTGTGTACCTCATTTTTGTGGAAAGAAGATCCATAATTAAGAACATAACTGGAACACACAGCGCTAAGGCTGAATTGAGCAACAGGGACTGGCTGGCTTAGCCAGGAGCTGTAGTGTTTTAAGACAGTAATTTCCTGAAATTAAGATTTGTTAATGTGAATTTAGCTGTTCCATATCAATGCAGTCAGAGAAGGTGATTAAATCCATTTTATTCAGCATTAGAGTTCCAAGCAGTTTGCATTTGCACTGACCTGGTTGCAAAAGAGAAATGTTTGGTTCATATCTCAATTTTTTGCTCTAATGCAATACACAACTATTTGTCAATGTCTTAAACTGTGAGTCTTAAATTCATTCTCATGTTTGCCAGTTTGATGTTTTCAGTTGTGAGACACCCACAGTTTTCCCTTGCCCTTTCCTACCTGGTGAGTAAACAGTCAGGAGAAAATGTTCATAATGAGAAAGGAAAAGGGCAATGACTGTCTAGGCTGGCTTTGAAATGCAAAGGCTTTAAGTGCTTGATGTAGAGCAGTTCAGTGTGAAAGACCACAACAATGCAGGGGAGGTGAAAGTGAGATGACCTGATGTGATAAAAGGCTCAGGCCAGACCAAGAGCTGCTCTTGTGAAGATCAGTATCAGCTGAAGCACAAAAGACACAGCTCAGAGGAGCTGAAGCTGCAGAAACTGGGTGTCTATCCCTGCACTTGAGGCTCAGGGCATGCTGGCCCTGAGGCAGAACTGCTGCACACAATGAACAACTTGTCTTGGTGCATTTCTTAAGCAGTGTGACCTCTGAGTGGTCTGATGGAGATATTTGGGCAAAGAGAACATGAAAAGTGATTAGGATATATTGTCAAAACCAGCTCTGTAAAAATCAAAAAGCAAAACCCCCTAGATTGAACATCAGTTCCCACCCCATAGAGTACTTGGGGCTGTGTCCAGTTCTGCCTTAGACCTGACACACACATCCCATCTTCTGGGCTTCAGAGAATGGCTGAGTGACTTGTTGCATGACCTCATTTCCTTAGAGTGTTGGAGAAACCTCTTGTAACACTGAGGGATTTGAGAATTGTTCTTCCACCATCTCAAAATTTCAGGGAAGAAATGTAAGCATTAAATGGAAGAGCATTATTCTGTGGTGAAAGTTCCAAGATGTACCAACAAAGGTCCCTGCTTTGAAGACTGGAGCATGTTCTGCTCCTTAGGAGTACAAGAAAATCTGTGAAAGCACTGAGTTCCTTGTGCTTTGCTTCTTAATGGGTCCCACTGAAAGCAAACCCAAATCCTGGTGTCATTATTGGCATGGATATTTTGGAGGATTTACTTTCCAATCTTCCATGTTGTTCCCTGCATCATTTCTCTCTGAACTACTTGTAAATAATTGAAGACAAGTATTTCAGAACTCCAGGTGTCAGTTTAGATTTAGTGGTTTGTAAGTATCAAATGGTTCTCTGAGTTTAATTGAAGTCCCCATAGTGTCTCTCTGACTCTCACTGGAACAAGGCAGGTTACAAGTCTTGAACTTTTGTGATACTTCAGAGAGGTATTTGTGTCTCACACCAATGCAATCCACGTGGTTTGAATTGGAAAGGACTTTAGGAAATGTTTAGTTGGGACTCACAGAGCCAACCTTTCCCAGAGCCAGCTGGAGATTCCAAACTCATCTCTCTGTGCTTGGGCAAGCAGCCAGATCAGCTGGCACTGAGCATCTTCCCAAACACAGGTGGCAAACCAGAGTCTTCCAGCTAAGGATGTTACTTAGGGGTTTTTCCTTGTTTTGTTTTTTTTTTTCCTTTTTAAAGGCAACCAATGTTAAAAGTGAGACTGACCCTCCAGAAGCCAGAACTCACAATCTGAGACGCAGAATGGGCTGTGCCCCTCCAAAGAGTGAAGGTGGTGAGTGAAACACAGCAGAAATGCAGTTTCTGTTATTTTGCACAAATGTGTTTTAAGACCAGAACTAAAATTAGCATTTGGAACTGTTCAAAGTATTTTATAAAAGAAACCAACTTTCAGTTAATTTTAAAATAGGACTTTTTGATAAAAAGTTATTTTATGGATTTAAGTATTTTGGGGGGGTTTCTTGTAAGTGGTTGAGTTTTCTTGAAGATGATGTTTTCATTTGAAAAAGACTTACACTTCTTTGAACTTGGGTGTCTCTTCTGGAACAATCAGAAATAAGATTGGAGCAATGTTTTTGTTTTGTATTTTAAATAACATCAGTCCATGAGCTTTAAATAGAAGAAACTCTTTTAAGAATGTATCAGATATCCGACATTTTTTGGAAGGAATTTGGACTTAAAATCTGGAAATTTAACTAATGAAAGCAAAAGGTAGTCTGTTTTGAGCTTAATGATAAAGTTCCTATAATATGATTAAATTGCTGCTATCAGCAGTCCTGAGTCTATTCTCTCCTTAAGAAATAATTATTTGAGACTGAGACACTATTTAATGCCATCAAACACAAGAATAAGCTTGTTGATAAATAATTTAGCCAAATAAATACAAGAACTGTTTACAATTACTCAATAATTGAAATTACCTGAGCAATCTGTCAATCTCATTTGTTCCTTCAGAATCTTTTTTTCAATAATTTGTTTAGATTATGGTGTTTTGTAATTTGAATTTTTTTTCTTCAAGGAGTCTCTAAGCACTAGCCTCCCTCCCCCAAGAGCAGAAGGAAAGAGCTCTTGACAACATTCTTCAACACCACGTGGAAAGAAAACCTTAGCTGATAAACCTGCTCATAATTCAATTAAAATTAATTAAAATGGCATATACTGAAAAACTGTGGGCTGTGATAGCCAGTGCTGGCTTGTGGGGGTGTGCTGGGATTTTTGGATAACACTGACTTCTGGAGGCATTGCAGGAGTTCGAGTCTTGCCCTGTGCTGACTGAACCAAGTGTGGGGGATAACAATTCAGCAAACACCTTGGTGTGATGCAGTCTAACAAGCAATAAATAAAACAAATAATAACAAAGAATGCTAAGCATTGAAACATTTTGCAATACTCTCATTTTTTTTCCTTTGCCCAGACAAGGAAATGCGCAGTGTGGTGAAGCTCCCTGAGAAGAAAGAACTTTCTGGGGAGCTAGAGAAGGACAAATCCAAAGCCAGATCTAAAAAACCCACCAATGCTGTGAGTACCCCCTGCCTTCCTGCAGCTTTTGCAGGCATTTCTGGATTTCTCTAGGGTGTGTAGTAAAGCCTGCTGTCACTTTGTCACATGGAAGACTCCTGGCTGCTTCCTGGCTGGAGCCCCAGCTGAAGCACAGCAGTGTTTGTGCCTGCTGGAATATCAACAGTGCCAGAGCTTCACAGAGCTGGGAATGGCAGGATGGTTAAGTTTCATTATCTATAACTAAAGTAACTTGTTTTCTGTCTCCAAAGTACAGTCTCAAAATAAGCATTTTGAAAGCATAGTGCAGTGGAAGTGATTGTGTGAGCTGATCCCTCCCCACAGCTCTGCAACCTCAGGAGAGCTCTGTGCAGGCTGTGGCACATGGCACTTCACAGACCTGCTCCTAATTCCACAATTTCAGCACTAAATTGGAAGCTTTGTTGTTCAAATGTATCTTAAAAAAACCCCCAGCTCTCCACATGCCACCAGCTATCCCCCAAAACCCCCTCCTGAAGGCAGTGGTAGTTGTCTCACTTCTGAGAAGATAATGCTGAGATTCTTTCTGCCCATGCCACAAGTTAGGTCCCTCCTAAAACCAAACCTGTTCCCATTCAATCCACACCTGTAGCTGGTACCTGAGAATGAAGGGTGCAAATACCAGAACCCTGACTCCCTCACCCCCAAATGAAAAAGAAGCTTGTGGGGAAGAACAGGAGATGCTGCTTCTTTTTTTTTTTTTTTTTTTTTTAACAACTTAAGGCAAGAGGTTCTGTCTGTCCTCTTGACTCTGTTCTGTGTTTGGGAAGAGCCTTCCAAGCTACTGCTGGTGAGAGTTGGGTGTAGGACAGGCAGCAGAGAGCCCATCCCAGGCTGGAGTGCTTGTGCCTGTTCCTTAGGGCTTGGGAGCTGCTCTGTCAGAATTAAGAGCTGCCCCCCTACCCAAAGCTCCTCTGGGAGGTTGGAGGCTTCTCTGAGGAAAATAAGGAACATCCCCAGCAACAGGAACTCCTTTCTCCAGATTTCTGTTTTCCAAGGCAATTGGTCTCAGAGGGGAATGAAACACCTGAGGCTGCACATGGAAAAGCCCATGCTGGGTTTGTGAGCCCCAGCAGATGTTGGGTTATTCCTGCCCAGCCCCAGGTGTTGGGCTGCACCTGCCAAGGCCACAATACTGCTGATCTGAGCTGTCCTGGCACTTGGGGAAAAAAAATGCATGGAAGGGCTTGCAGCTCTTGTTTAATTACAGAGGGAGGTATTTAAACTTCTAAAAGAATATTCAGGGTGTGTTTGTCTCATTTCCATTGCAGAGATAAAGTAAGGATAAGCTTTGGGGAGTGTCACAGATGGGAGTTACCAAACTGCTTTCACCCTGAGTTACCTTCAGCTCTCCCATTGCTCCTGTGGGATTCTGTGTTGCAGGTGGATCTGTATGTGTGTCTCCTGTGTGGCAGTGGGAACGATGAGGACAGACTCCTGCTGTGTGATGGCTGTGATGACAGTTACCACACCTTCTGTTTAATTCCACCCCTCCATGATGTTCCCAAAGGGGACTGGAGGTGCCCCCAGTGTCTGGCTCAGGTAATCTGACAAATCACTGCAGTAAAGCCAAAGGCTAATTTGTATTTTGTGGGTTTTTTTAAACTGATCAGGAATAGAAAATACAATGTATTGCTATTTAAGGTTGTGCAAATAAGGTGATAGAGGTAAAGCTAAAATGAAGACTGGGAATGCTTCATATTGCAAAGCTGACACTTATTGTTTTGAGCCAAAAATTGGTATGTCTTTGAAGAACATTTTGGATTTTAACTGACACCTTTTCTCTGTACTTATAATTGGAGTCTCACTTGGTGCTTCAGTGTGATCATTTATGGATCTTATCCTGCTTAGCTCTACTAGAGTAAGGAGAAATTAGGCATATTAATTCATTAATGTTTATGCAGATTTACAAATAAATTTTGTAATTTGGTGAACCAAGCAGAGTTTCTCCTTCTGTCTCTGCCTTTTTGGAAGTGTTTTCATTTCAGTGGTGTCCTTCCTTCTTACCACTCAGAAGCTGTTACAGGAGCCCATTTGTGTAAATCTGAGCACAGTGTTGTGTGAATGGGTTACAGAACCAATTTCCTTTTCCCTTGCAGGAGTGTAACAAGCCTCAGGAAGCCTTTGGGTTTGAGCAAGCAGCACGAGACTACACCCTGCGCACGTTCGGGGAAATGGCCGATGCCTTCAAGTCAGACTATTTTAACATGCCAGTACATGTATGTTCCTGCTTCATCCTCGTCTTGTGTACAGTTCATTTGTGTGGTTAGCTAAATTAGGTAAATCTAGGGAGTGAGGAAAGGAGGGATTCTGGTTTTGAATGGAATGAAATCCCAAATCAGAGGTTCTCATTTACATCAGCAAATCCTAGTTATTGCTGGTTCGTGGTTTCTTGTTCCACCAGCTGCTTGTGTTTTTATTTGGTCTTTTCCCACTTTAGAAGAATTGTCTGTAGGCAAGAGAACAGTGACTGTCAGGCACTCCTGAGAGAACAGGGCAGCAGCATCTCCTGGAGCCACATCTCTGCTGCAGTTGTTTTTCTCTTGTTGAAACAATTTTAAAATGGAGAAAAGCTTCAAGCTAATGGAGGTTCCTCCCTGAGACAGCTTTGATGCACGTGCTCCTCATCTACTGATTCCTCAAACATACTCCCTTTTTGTTCTCATACCTAGATGGTCCCCACTGAGCTGGTTGAAAAAGAATTTTGGAGACTTGTCAGTACCATTGAAGAGGATGTGACAGTGGAGTACGGAGCTGACATTGCTTCAAAGGAGTTTGGCAGTGGCTTCCCTGTTAGAGGTGGGAAGTTTAAAGTTAGACCAGAAGAAGAGGTAGGTCTTTGAGTTCACTGTGGGTGTTTTTATTGCAGTTTTTCATGGGATAGCTCTTCTTGGTTTAAAGCACAATAATTGAACTGGGTTGCAAAGAGTTTTGTGTATCTGGCAGAGTATTTAAGAGCAGAGCTACACTGGGATTTTGAATAAATAAAATTTGCTGTGATCAGCCATTCAAAGCCATAGGTTTATTCTAGTAGTTAATAAATAACTTCCAAACCAAATAAAACCAAATTAAAAAGGTGTCATTTTAACAAAACAGGGCAGGTCAGGATTGTGAAAGAGGCAAAGACAATGGAGGCTTTAGTCTTTGAGTCATTGACTTGTTTCTTATATTCCTCAGTTGGGAAAAGTGCTTCTCTTCCATTGCTCTTGAGTAGATTTATTTTCTTGGGCTTTCTCCTCCTGTTGTATAAACCTGTGACTGTTCTGCTCCATTTTCAGGAATACCTTGATAGTGGCTGGAATTTAAACAACATGCCTGTGATGGAGCAGTCTGTGCTTGCTCACATCACTGCAGACATCTGTGG
Source organism: Ammospiza caudacuta (assembly GCF_027887145.1). Classification (NCBI taxonomy): domain Eukaryota; kingdom Metazoa; phylum Chordata; class Aves; order Passeriformes; family Passerellidae; genus Ammospiza; species Ammospiza caudacuta. The sequence goes on along the minus strand of NC_080616.1, from coordinate 2,705,520 downwards.
GATGAAACTGCCCTGGCTGTACGTAGGAATGTGCTTTTCATCATTTTGTTGGCATATAGAAGACCATTGGAGCTATTCCATTAACTATCTGCATTGGTGAGTTTGAGGAATAAACCCAGTCTAGGAAACAATCTCCCTTTCCTTCCCTATTCTCCTTAATTAGTGGACTAAAAGCAGATTTGCAGAGCTCAGCCAGAGTAACCTGCTGTCCTGTTGCAGCAGGGTCAAATCTGACAGTGTAATTCCTACATTGATTTACTTTTGGACAAGAGGTCATGTTTTGGAAAGAGACATCCATTCCCAGTTTTAAAAAATCCATGAAAGATGCAGCAGATACTCCATCAAATGTTTTATTATATTCAATATAAACTAAAAACCATGCGAGTTTTCTTTTAACAATCATCCAACTTCAGCTTAGCAACTCAGTTCCGGCAGGTTTTGTCTGTTGGATGGATCATGCTGTCATAAATCCTCTCATCAAGCCAACACTTGTCAGCTGTAATCAGGACAGATCTTTACCATCTCTTTGATATTCTAAATAGACTGAACTCCTTGAACTTCTCACCTTACAACAGCTTTTCTAGAGTCTGGATTATGCTTGTCACTCTTCCTGAAACCTGTCAAGCTCTTTCTCTTTCCTAGTTCATACGAGTATTCAAGCAGAATGGTAAAACCAATGCCAGCTGCTGTTCAGTGGGTCCTTTTTTTGCTTGATTATTCAGTTGCTGCTCCTTGAAATAGCAGCTTCTGCAGTGCAGCCCAAGAGCCAGTGACTTAATTCACTTGTTTTCATGGTGCTTACTGTTAAAAAAACAAATGTTTGAGTGAAAATAAGCAAAGGAGTGACAGTATTACATGGTAAAAACAATCTATCTTGTTATGTGTTACTGCTTTTTTTTTCCCTCTTTGTCTGAGTCTTCAGTCAGACTGAAAACTGTGGGTGGAAGAGGAGATTGCAGCACAGATTTCATTCCTTCTAGGAGCATTTCCCTCACTGTTCATAGAATGTCCTCCATAGTGTGCCCCCAATTGCATTGTTGTCTGCAGATGGCCAGGAAGGTGTGGCAGTGCATATGAGTTCTTGTGCATACACGAGATACATCCAGACATAAAAAGTTACTTGACCTGCTTTTAATTTATTTATCCTCCATCTGAAAAGTCATTGATGTCCTTTCATTTGCAGATATCCTTCATTCCCCTTCCATGCAGGGGTTTAAATCTGCATTGGAGGGCAATGTGCATTTAAAGTTAAAGCTGTTCTTGGCCAGAGCAGTCTGAACAACCTGCTTCTGCAGAGACAGTGCTCCAAACTGTGAATCAAAGACTCCAAAAAGCAGGACTGGTTCTTGGGAGAGTCCTAGGGATGGCATGTCCATCTTCAACATTCCCATGTGCCTTGGAGGGGCCTGTGTCCTGCCTGGTGCAGTGTTGTGAGCAGCTAACCCCAAGGGACCCAGGCTGCAGCAGCAGAGCTCTCCTAGGGTTGGAGACAGTAGTAATCCTACAGAACTCTGAATTCTGTGTTGGTTCTAGAAATGGTAAAAGGGGAAAAAAAAAAAAACCCAAAACCTTTGCTCTAAAGATGCTTGGCAATAAATAAGATGTCAGTCCTGGACAGAGGAAGAATTGCCATCATTGCTTCTAGTATTTGTACAGGCGAGGATGTGGAGCAGTCAGGAAGCAGAGCAAAAAAACCTGTGACCTCCACTGCTGCTCCCTCAGGCTGCTGGCACCTCAACACCTGCATTAGAACTGTCTGTAACTTGTTCCCCTGAGTCCAGAGACCCCCAGTTCCAATATCTTGCTTCAAGTTTACACAGTTCATATCTGTTGTGTTACCCATTCCTCAGTGCTGGTATATGTCAGGGAGCAGAACTCTTGACTAGCCCAGTCCAGACACAGAATGGATTTTAGTTGCATCTGTGGTTGGTTTTCCTGGACTCCTTGTCCCAGGATGATGGCCAGGCCCAAGGCTGCAGAGTTGTTCCAGAATGGTGGCCAGGCCCAAGGCTACAAAGTCATTTAATACTCTGTAACAACTCCTTGTGTGTAACTCCCTGTCTGTAGCTGCCCTTCCACAGTCCATCCTGCTGGCTCTCCTCTTCCCCTGACACAGGGGCTGTGTAAGTACAGGAATGAACTCCTAGGGATGAGAGGTAGACTTCTGGATTCACACTTCACTTTTATATTTCGGAATCCTCCCAATTACTTCATGATTGATGGAACTGACTGTTGGGTCAGTTTTAGTCTGCCAACTCTTCAGAAGTCTTGGAATAAGGTGATTTGTCTGTTTTCCTTTCTAAATACCTTTTCTAAGTTCATTCTTTCTAAGGCCCTGGAGGCGTTTTTGTCTCAGTGCTGCAGTGAGCCAGTGTCAGTGTAAGCTTGTAACAGTATCTGCTGGAACACATCTGCATCCCCTTAATTCTCTCAGCTGGCTTGCATCGAGTGCTGAAAGTTCTTTGTTTCTACTCTGGATATGGATTTTTTTTTCCTTGAAGTCTTGCATAATTTGGAAGTTTAATTTCTACTTCCTATGTGTTGCTTTTGTGGCAGCTGTACATAAGACAGAAAGAACTGGCTTTGGTTGTTGGACCCAAGAGGGAGTTTGTGTTCATGAGAAAAGACAGGCAGCTTATGTTTTGAAGTTGTGCTGGAATCAGCAGAATTTCACTGAGGACTTCTTCAGACTTTTTCTCCCTCCCCCACAATATTTGAAGTACCTGCTCAGAAGTGTAGGCAGTTAAAAACAGGTCTGGAGAAGAGGGACCTGTGTAAAATGTGAAGATTCAGGAATGTACAGCACCTTTGCATTCCTTCCTGGTGATATGCCCTTCCTTTGACATGGTGTATTTTAAAGCAGAAGACTAAAAATGTAACTTAAAGTTTGCTTATATTTAACTTTTTTTAATAATCTTGCAGGGGGGAGCCTAAAACGTGGTATGGAGCCCCAGGGTACGCAGCTGAGCAGCTGGAGGATGTAATGAAGAAACTTGCTCCAGAGCTATTTGAGTCCCAGCCAGATCTCTTGCACCAACTTGTCACCATAATGAACCCGAACACTTTGATGGCCCACGGGGTGCCTGTATGTGTCAGACTCCTGTGCTACTCCCCCAACCAACCCTCTTTGATTGGAACTCTACTTAAAGCTGATAATTGAAGCCACTTTTATTACAGAGGTGGTGTGGTGGTTTCCATATGTGTTGCATCTTCCTTATCCACTAAAATGTGCCACTGTGAACAGATGGGCAATGGAATTGTTGCCTTTGGAGTCAACTGGCAGACTCTTCTCTGGAGATCTATCTTGGATATTTCTATTTCTGTGTCTCAGCTGAAAGGTTTAGGCTTTACCTTTGGAACAATGGCAGGAGCTCTTGTATGTCTGTTCAATCAGACACAGTTTTTTTGGCATAGAGTTTCTGTCAAGGCCCCAAACCTCAATTCTTCCTTTATTTTGTCATCCACATTCTCTTATTTTTCCTGGATAAGTCCTTAGGTATTTCAAAAACATTTTTTCATCCGATTTCATCTTATTCCATACTAGATTATTCATGGGAATTATGTCCCTTTACAACTTAATTGGCTTTTGATGGGCTGACCTTGGGACTTTAAAGAAAATCTGGAAAAAGTAGCAAAATTGTTTGTCTCCTATGGTAGCCTACAAAATGGAAGAATGCAGGATGACTTGCCTGCTTTCATGCTGACTGTGTGGCCCCAACAGTCTTAGATGAACAATAATATGAATGTTAAGGTTCCCAATTTCTCTTCCCCTTCAGCTGCACATTGGAGAGAGCTGGATCTGTGTTGACCCTAACCCTGAGGTGTGAGGAGCACAAGGCCCAGGCAGCCAACCTAGACCTGTTCAGAGTGGGGTGTGGCTGAGTGGAACCCAGGCTTTCCATGGTTTTATGTGACACTTTATCAGCTGCCAGTTGTAATTGTTGGGCTTGTGATTTAAACTCTGGGAAGTCCTCACAGAAGTTACTGCGAGTTGGAAATCCATGTTCTCCTCCCCATCTGTGTTTGGGTGTGAGCTGACCCTGGCCTGTCTGTCCCTCCAGGTGTACAGAACCAACCAGTGTGCAGGGGAGTTTGTTATCACCTTTCCCAGAGCTTACCACAGCGGCTTCAACCAGGGCTTCAACTTTGCTGAAGCTGTGAACTTCTGCACCGTGGACTGGGTATGTTCCAAACCAGTTTTTCCCTAAGTGAGCAGTTCCAAAGCTGTTCCTAGCTGCTCTACAGCTCTGATTTATTGCTGAGGCACAAATCTAGGCCACAGATCAGAAGGAGCCTGTTACTGTGTTTGCTGAAGGTTTGTCATGCACTGAGCTGCAGGCTGCCTCTGGTTCTGAAGATTTAGTTTGGAATTACGTGTCAGGGCTGATGTAACTTTTGCAGCAGGAGGAAGGCACAGTTCTGTGCATGCCTGGAGTATGAGATGCGCCAGTGTTGCTCATTTTTGTGTCCCCAAATTCCGTCTCAAATCAAAAGCTGGAATGATAAAATTTCCTAGTTTATTGCACTGGGAATTCTCTAAGTGCTTTCTGCAGCTGGAAACCAAATCCAACTTGGACATCTTTTCTGCTTTAGCTTCTGTGATAAAGTTAGATAATACATGTAGCACATTACTAAAAGTTAAAGACATTGATAGTCCTCTTGTAGGGGAAAAAATAAGAATTGCATCTCATGTGAGAGCATCCTCTTAGGTAGCAGAGGTGCTCTAGGTTTTTAGGGAAAGACACCTTAATGGGAAGAGAGCAGAAAGTTCTCAAGTTCAGATAGAAGGTTTACAGAGCAGTGCATCATTCCTAGTGAGCTTCACTCAGCTCTCAGAACTGGCAGAGATGGGCACACATTACAGTTATTAGGTTAGAGTTATTGAGTAAGATCTTTGTCTTTTTAAAAATAAACACAAATGGAGGACAGTTGCTCCTAAGTTACAAGTAATTTTACCTTGATAGAAAGTGACTCAGATACACAGTGCTGTCTGATCTCACAAAGGTTCTTCTAAGCTTCTGATATTTCAAATTACTTCTCTTGTGATTTTTTTTTTTCCCCCCAAAAAGGTCTTGGCTATTTGTAAGTGTAGCCCAACTAAAACATTGCTAGATGTAAAAAACATTAATTAGAAGAGAAAGATGACTAATATTCCAAGAAAGCTTTCTGCACTTGACTGTGCTTATATGTTAGTTGGTTTGGTTTGGTTTTTCCTCTTGCCCTTCCATGAGTTTCACACTGGACCCAGCACGTAACCTCATTGTACTCTGAGCATCCCTGTTTGCCTGCTCCTAAAACAGAGCTGAGTGACCTGCCCAGCTCAGGATGAGCTGTGTGCTGTGCCTGCAGCCAGTCAGGGACATCAGTGCTCCCTGAGCCAGCAGTTTCTCATGCTGCAGTACAATTCCTGTCAGCAGGGGAAAGGCCCAGGGTGCCCTGCACCTGTGTGGGATGGGGCATCCCTCGAGTGGTGGGTATAGGCCAGGCTTATGTACTTGTCCTTTTGATGCTTCCTTGGCCTCAGTGCATTTTTACCTTGGATCTTGCCGAGCCCACTGTGGTTTAGTGATTTAGTAGCCTTTAATTACAACCTCTGCAAGAGGGGGCATCTCCTTCAGCTCACACTGGGAAAGAACTATAAGCATTCCTGGTGCGCGCAACTCGCGATCTTGATTTCTCTAGTTTTACACTGAAGTGTGAATGTTGTTGCTGAAGGATTTGTCTGGGGGCAGTTTCTGGGTAGTAGCATGCAGAGGGATTCCCTTGATCTCCTGTCCCAAGTGCACCCTGTGTCTGCCCCACAGCTGCCCCTGGGCCGGCAGTGTGTGGAGCATTACCGGCTGCTCAACCGCTACTGCGTCTTCTCCCACGACGAGATGATCTGTAAAATGGCTTCCAAAGCAGATGTCCTGGACGTTGTGGTGGCATCTACAGTCCAGAAAGACATGGCTATTATGATTGAAGAGGAGAAGAGGTTGCGTGAGAAGGTTGATAAACTGGTGAGTTGTAGGAAATGATGGCTTGGGTTGGAAGGGATTTCACTGGTTATCTCCTTCCATCCCCTGCCATGGGCAGGAACACTTTCCACTAGACCAGGTTGTTGCCAGCCCTATCCAACCTGGGCTTGAGCACTTGGAGGGATGGAACTCATTATAATAAATGCAGTAACAGTTGAAACAGTGATGTGAGAACATGCTGGTTCTCGTACTGGGGTGTCAGAAGCTTAGAGGTACTTAGTCCCTTCCTAAGTTGTGGATTTCAGAGGAGCACCTGGGTAAAGAATCATTGATCATGCACCTTATTTTAGTACCTGCCCTTTAATGTTGTTCAGAATGTCACTTTAAAGGTGGTAATTGTACTTCCAGTCATTTGGTCAGAAAAGCTGATTTTTTCATTAACCAAGATTTCTGCCTACCTGGGTTGAATATGTTATATCTAAACTTCATTATTCTTTTGAAAAATTCACCTTTTGATGTTTTAGCTTGAAATAGCCTCCCCTTTGGAACAGTCACGTCTTCATTAGGCTTTGATGTGACACTCTTGCAGGGAGTGACTGACTCGGAGAGGGTGACGTTTGAGCTGTTCCCTGATGATGAGCGACAGTGCCTGAAGTGTAAAACCACTTGCTTCATGTCAGCAGTTTATTGTCCCTGCAAACCTGGGTTGTTGGTGTGCTTGTACCACATTGAGGACCTCTGCTCCTGTCCCACCTACAAATACAAACTGGGGTAAGCTTGAGGTAGTAACTAACACCATGATCTGGAGATAGTATTGTGTGTGTAGGTACTGTGATTTGATAATCTCTGCTGCCAGTGGGGCTGCTCTGTTTCTGTTTCAGTCCTTTGCAAATCCAGTGCTCCCACAACAATGGGACTGTTTTGTGCTTGCACACAAAGCCTCTTCAGCATTCAGCTCTTCTTCCTCTATAATGGCAAAAATTGCTGGCGAAGTTAGTTTGCATTTTTATTTATAGCAACCAGGTCATTGTCCCTTAGATCCAGTCCTTGCCAAGGAGTATTGTTTTGCTTTTTGGAGCTTTCCTTCCTGTTGTTAACTTTGCTGTGCTCTTTAGTACATCGTTTGTCCTACATGAATGTGGCTTGCTTTAAGACAGTGTCCAAACTCCTTAATTCTCCCATAGAAATTGCTTTTTGAAGCAATTACAACATTGGAATTATCTCAAAAGGAACATGGTGTGGTTGTAAGGTCTTAATTGTATAACCCTGAGTGCACAGAAACTTATTTCTGTATTGTACTGACCAACACACTTTAGAATTACCAAACGATTTGGTCTGGAAGGGACCTTAAAGCTCATCTCATGCCATCCATGCCATGGGCAGGGGCACCTTCCAGCAGTCCAGGCTGCTCTGAGCCCCACCCAGCCTGGGTCCTTGTGCTGGTGCCCTCGTGCCCTCGTGCAGCCGCGGTGTTGCGGGGGGTTTGAGTCGTGTGCTGCCCGCAGGTACCGCTACACCCTGGAGGAGCTGTACCCGATGATGAACGCGCTCAAGATGCGCGCCGAGTCCTACAACGAGTGGGCTTCCAACGTCAACGAGGCCCTGGAGGCAAAGATCAACAACAAAAAAAGTGAGGATTTTACCTACTGCCTGTAGCACATCATTTAAAAGGACTGTTTTTTCAGTGTTTAGTTTCCAAACTGTAGTAACTTTTTTCATATGCAATAATCAAAAGAAATCATTTATCACTTTGTGTTTTTAAGTAAATATTTTAGCTGTTACAGTCCCAGAAATGATGCTAAGCTGTCTCTGTGTGACAAGACCATAAATCATTTTGACACAAAGTGTAACTGAAGTAGAAATAGAAATAAATTTAATGTGTTTTGTTTCTAAGCCTTACCATGGAAAATCCCTCACAAAGGGAGACTTCTTAACTTAATATCTTTCCCAACAGGTCTCATCAGTTTCAAGGCTTTGATAGAAGAATCAGAAATGAAAAAGTTCCCAGACAATGACCTGCTGCGACACCTCCGGCTGGTGACACAGGATGCAGACAAATGTGCCTCGGTGGCCCAGCAGCTGTTGAATGGCAAGAGACAGACCAGGTAAGTGCCACTCCATGTCTGCAGCAAAATTGGGCCACCAGAGATGGATGTCAGTGGCCAGTGATGGGTGCTAATGCTCTGCAAGATTTAAAAATTAAAAGAATCTTTGTTTCCTCAGCAGAGCAGAGCCATCTTTGACAGGAAGGTTCAGCTTTACTATATGTAATAAGTTAAACATCCTGAGTTTTCAAATCTCTTCTTCCTCTGTGTTTGACAGTTTGTAAATTCATTCCAATGTTCCCTGAAAAGAAAGAATGGTGTGGTATGTCTGACAAAGTAACACTCAGCAAGATACAGTCCCCTTGTCTTTGTGCTGTGGGCACTGTAATCTGTCCACAGGCAGGTGTTGTTGTATTCATTACTCTCTGTGCTGTGGAAAAACAAAGTGCCTTAACTCCCTGAGCTGCTGCTAGTGGGAATGTTGTACAAGAGGTCTGAAAAAATACCTGCTTTTTACCTTAAATCTTTCAGACAGGTCATTTGCTCAAGGGATTTGAAGTGAGGCAGTGTTCTTTGTGAACTACCTATCTGGTCCTGCTGGCACTCCATGTCTGAAATGAGCTGAAAAGAGCCAGAACAGAAGGCTAAGGCTGGTTCTCTTCATTGCACAAGTCTAGTTGTGCCTGTATTGATGAAGAGCCTTTCTCTCAGGATTCACTAATTACCATCTTCTGTTGAGTCATTCTTCACCCATGGATCCCAGACTGGTGTGGGTTGGAAGGGACCTTAAAGCTCATCTCATTCCAGCCCCCTGCCATGGGCAGGGACACCTTCCACTATCCCAGGTTGCTCCAAACCCTGTCTAACCTGACCTTGGCCACTTCCAGGGATGGGGCAGCTGCAGCTTCTCTGGGCAACCTGTGCCAGGTTCTCACCACCCTCACAGGGAACAATTCCTTCCCAATATCCCATCTATCCCTGCCCTCCTTCAACTTAAAGCCATTGATCAGGGCACTCAGACTCACCATGAGCACACTGAGCCTTGCAGGATGGTGATTTCTAAGAAAATGTTTGGTTTATGTATGTGGAGAACAGTATGATTCATGTCCACCAATCTTAAGTGTGATGTACTTCAGAAAAATTTGATTGTCATTTGTCCCATTTGGAGAATTTTCACCCATTTTTGCTGCTTTGAGCAACGTGGTGTTTATTGGAGCAGTTGCCTTTTGTGCTGGTAGAAGTGCACCTGTGGTTCCTGCATGTCACCTGCCTCAGCAGGGGTCAGAGCTCCTCACTCCTGTGCTCTTGCAGTACCTTGAAGGCTTGGAAGGACTGGGGGGCAGAATGTTCTGTTACACTGTCTGTAGCTGAATATTGCTGTCACACTTAGACATGATTCTTGTTTTCTTTCCTGCTGTTCCCTCTGTAAGCCTTTGTAGTAGCAACTTGATAAAAATTTGCTGTCCTGCACACACAGGAGGATGAAGCCTCTGTCACAGCAACGTGAAAATACTGCAACAAGGAATGAGAAATTTGGCATTCCCACAGGCATGACTTCTGCCAGATAGGGAACCTCCAACCTAGAGATTTTAGGCACCATCATCAAAGGACTTGTCCACTTCTGATCTCCTCCTTCATTTGGTGCTGAGCCATCTGGCATCCCCAGCCTGTGTTCTCCCATCCCTGGTGCTTGTTCAGGGCTCCCAGTGCTGAACTGGGAGCAGCAGCCAGGCCCTTCCCTGCTCCTCTGTGCCAGATGGGTCCCTCCTGCACTGACTATGTCCCTGACTTCGTTTGGACTGAGAAGAGCTGGGAGCAATTCTTATTTTCATCTCCTTGACTAGATCTGTTCTTTTGTCACCATGAGAGGCTCTCAGCCTTCCTCACAGCTGGGCCTGCCAGCTCCTGCAGCATCCCAGACTGTGACAAGTAATTGACCCTGTCCTGCTGCTGTACACAGTGTTGAGGCAGTGCTTGCATTGAGATTCTTATTTGCTCTAGAAGAGGTTTTGTCCTTCTCTCACAATTTCTTGTTGAATCTTTTTTGGCATGTTTCTGGGAAAAGTCCAGTTTCATCATAATTTTTAATTGTTTTAAAACCTGTGTTACTTGATTATTTTTTTTCTCACAAGGTTGAAGTGGGGAATGCTCACAACTTTTGAAGGAAAATATAAAGATAATTACCTTCTTAAAATCTTAATACATGTTACATCACATGCAGATTCATATGCCTGGAGGTCACATCTGCTTGACAACCTCCATCACACCCAGTGCCGGGTGTTGGATTCTGGATTCTGCCTAAAATTTGATTTGTGCTTTTGGCAAGCTTTCTGTTGTGGACTGAGCATTTTGGTCTGATCCCGAGTTTGGAAGAGTCATGAAGGAGACTTGTTTCCTGTAGGAAGGTTGTCCCTGTCAGTCACAGCAGTCAGTGACACTGGGGGATCTTCTCCAGTGCAGTAAACACAGCGGTTCATGGGGAGAAGACCAGGACAGGAGGTAAATCCTAGTAAATCCTGTGACTCCTGCTCACCAGCTCCTCTGCAGTACCTGAAGGGATGCAAATGGGCTGTACATCCCTGTTTCCTCTGGTTCTCTTGGTGCTGGGGGTTAAACACTCCAGATGCAGGCTTGGAGATGTTCTGTGAGCATCTGAATGGGGCTGGAGCACAGTGTGGCCCTTGTTCTCCTGGCACTGGAAGGCAGCAGTGTTCCTGCCCTGCTGCCATGTTTTTCCTGTCTATCCCCTTCCTTCTCTAGGTCTCCTGAAGCGTGTTTTGTTCCTTAGAGTCTCTGAGGATTTGTGCTTGGAGACCTTTGTGATTATTAACCCTGGATGAACAAGGGTTTGGCTTCTGTCAATGGTTTTTCTTAGGCTCATGTAATTTCTGGTTTTCAAAAACATCTTGTGACAGCTTTGCCATTTAGATATGTGTATGTATATGTATATAAATATTTATGTATTTAAAAACTTGTGCTTTTCCTTGGAAGACACTGTGGAGCTTACTCAAAAACCAGTAGAACAAAGCAGCCTGTAAAGAAACCTGCGTTGTACCTGAATTTGAATTCATTTTATTGTTCAGCTGACTGTGGGGTTTGGAACTCTCAATGTGATTCTGTGTATCCGTTAAAAATACCTATTTTTAACACAGAATGGTAAATGAAAATTTATTTTATAGAGTTCACATTCCAGTCATGCTGGCATATCCTGCTGGGCTGTTCTCCTCTTTTGTATAAATAACACACTGTGGATTCAACTGGAGCCAGCATTGTAAGGGATCTCTTTCCTTTTCTGTTCAGGGTTCTCAGACCTCATTAATACTGGCTTGAGTTTAGAGAGACTTTTAATATTGGGCCATTTGTTAACACTTATAAGCCACTCATTTGCTACAAAGCTTTTAGATAAAAATAAAAATGCTGATTTCAGTGTAGAGAGGATTTTTCAGAAGTGCCTACACAACCTGTCAATATAAAACCCATTCAGAATTGGGATTTATTCTCTTTTGGTGTGGACATGGGCAGAGCTGACTACAACAGCTACTGCAACATAACTGAAGAGTTTATCCACAGTTGCTTTGTGTTCTGGAAAAAAAAGCTTAATTTTATTCCATAATAACCAGTGCCCTTCCAAGGCTGAGTCGTTTTTCCAGAATCCTGTTTGATATGAGTGTTTCAACAATAGCTCGTTCTACAGTGGCAGACTGAGGTTTCCCACGTGTGTGAGCCCTGGGCTGCTTGGATGCTTGTGAATATTCTGCTGTTCCTGAAGAAGGCCTGGCTGACATGAAATCATAAGCAGATGTCAGGGAATCAATAAATCACAGAATGGTTTGTGTGGGAAGGGACCTTAAAGCTCATCTTGTTCCACTCCCTGCAGGGACACCTTCCACTGGACCAGGTTGCTCCAAGCCCTGTCCAGCCTGGCCTCAGAGTTGATTTCTGGGGTTTATTTTTCTGTTCAGTGATGAGCTGAGGGCTGAATGTGTCGTTGCAGGTACCGCTCCGGGGGAGGGAAGTGCCAGAACCAGCTGACGGTGAACGAGCTGCGGCTCTTCGTGAGGCAGCTCTACGCCCTGCCCTGTGTCCTCAGCCAGACACCACTGCTGAAGGTAACTGGGGAAGCCTTGGGAGGGGAGCAGGAGCATTCACAGAGTGATGGGTTTGCACTGCATTCATCTCCCATCTCGCTGTTTGCTCCAAGAGTTAATACTGGGCACTGCAGGCTGGGGTGACTCGTGCACATGGGATGCTGAAGAAAGGAGCTCTGACCAGCTGCTGTTTGTGGTCAGCAGAGTTTTATACTGCACATGTAATAAAGCTCACAGGCTCAAATTCTTCTTATCAAAGGCGCCATGGAGAATTTAACAATAGGAATGCTGACACAGCAGCAGAGAAGTTCCTGAGCCCCTGACTCAGAACCAATCTTTATACCCTTTTAAGGAAAAAGCCTGTAACCCTTACCTGTTGGTCACTTTTTGGTCCCTCTAACCCTTTGCCATTGGTCAAGCCTGGATTCTGGCCAAGGCTATAAAAGTAGCATACTGTATCCCTACTAACTTAGAAGAAGAAGAGCTGAGACCCTTCACGGACTCCCCAAATAAAGCCATACTCGTGGAATAGCCGGCGTCTTCTTCCTTCTCCTCTCTGTCTTCTGAAGCCTCCAGCCAAGGGCAAACTTACCCAGCAGCAAGCTGAAATCTTATGAGCTGGTTAATCACTGTAAGAGCTGAATATCACCCTGCTTGCTGGGGGTTTGAACTGCGGCTTCTTGGTCTAAGCGAGCTGGCTTCTGGCACTCTATCCCCCTGGGGACAGAGATCCCGGGCTCATGCTCTGCTTATGATAAGGTCTGATAAGAGGATATTATGCACAGGCAAATCAAACCATTCATGTTTGTGAAGGATTGTAGGAGAAGGAGCAGAATGACCTGGGTAACTACAGTTAAAAGTTTGGGGTCAGTTACCTGCTCTGCTGTAACGAGTAAAGCCAGGTTAATCTGAGAACATTCAAACTCCCCAGTGCTCTGAGGGACAGCTCTGTCATCCTTTCCACTTTCCTGCTTTGTTAATCCAGAATCAGCTTTCTCAGTTTTGTAATTAGATCCCTCTTTGTGCTCTCTAACCACATTCCAGGAAACCTCACAGATAACTCCAGCCAAACCCAGCCCAGGCTGGCCAAATCCTCTCTCTAGCAGAGAACCTGCTGCTGCCTGGAGTCAGAGCACTTTGAATCCCACCACCACCAGCCGTGCTGGTTCTGTGCACCCCAAATGATGAGCCCTCAGGCAAACTGAAAGTAATTCAAGATCTTGTTTCAGAATTTGCCCAAATGTTCCATATCACACTGAGGGGTAATTAAAAAAAATTCTGTGCAGCTGCAATTCCTGTCTTAAAGGAGAAGAGCTTTGCATATTTGTGACACTTGAAACCAGGAGAGGCCATGTCTACTTCTTGAACTGTCCCTCAAGTATCCACCCAATACTGAGACACCAGATGGTGCCATGGAAATGAATGGGAACAAACCAGTTCTACTCAGCTTTGACTGCTGCTTTGGAAGCTTTATCTGCCCTGCAGTGTGTGGATCAGATTTGATGCAGTCCTATTTACAGTTATTTGTTTGTAGCACTGAAGCTGTGAAGTTTTCTTGCTGGTTGAAAAGCAGAAATTTGGAAATGCCAGACATGCAAACAGTTCCTCTCCATCTGGCATTCCTGAACAGGGGAATAACAAACACATATGGTCCGAGTGTTCCTTTGTGTCATCCTCAACAAGCCTCAATTATATGTCATTGTGCAAATTAGGCTGTTAATATCAATGACCAACATTACTGGAGATGGGTTCACAATTCAGTCTATCTCTAAAAAATGTTTGATTCCATGCTGGGGGAGGTTGCCCACCCTGGGAAACAGGCTCTCTGGCAAAATGCCAAGGTGTCAGCTGTGAGGGAAGAATTTCCTGCAGGAACAGCATTTCAGGCAGCACTGGGAGTACTGAGCAGGTTGCTTCATACAGAATAATCCCAGTCTTCACTGTGGGATTGCTCTGGATGACTGTCCTTTATCCTGAAGGAAGTGCAAACAGTCACAGAAATACCTTTTGGGGTAATGAGCTGCTGAGTGCATGGAGAGAGAGAAGGTGTTGCCCTGCATGAGAGTAAAATGCTGTGGCTCGCTGGGACTGTGGGGTGCAGCTCAACAGCCAGTCCAGCAGAAATGAACTTCAGAAATTCTGTGCCCTTCCCAGTGTTTTGTTTCATGTTCCTCACCTTGCTGTTCCTCAGCTGCCTGGACCATTCCAAAACAAAGCCAGTCAGCAACACCCATGGAGTTCTTCATTTCCCTTTGCATCCTTTCTGTTCTTTGGAGCCCTCTTTCTGGCACCCTGTCACTGGGATTGCTTTGTTCTGGGGTACCCAAGCTTGTGGCCATGCTACACATGGGGAAGTGCTGGCCACACTGTGTGTTGAAGACACTATTGTAGTGTTTCAGCCCTCAGGATAACTTGCCATGTGCCATTTACAAAAAGCTCCTGGTACTTTTTCTAATGTTTCCACACCTCCTTTCTCTGGCACATAAGGTTTAATATAAGTTATTAATTACATCTAACCCCTCCCCTTATTATGGGGTGCTGGGGCTGGTTGTAGCAGTTTCAGGGTGTGGCTGGCTGGTAAGCTTGGGGGTTTCCTTTGTGTCTTTGGTGCTTGTTATGGTTTATTTAGGGGGGATGTTGGTAGTGTTTGTTTATTCAGTGTCATTGGTAGCACATCCTTACCCAGAAGCCTGGGCCAGCTGGGATGTTGTTGGTTATGGCCTTGGGATGGGGTTGGTTGTGGTGGTGGGGCTTGCTATAGGAGTGTGTTAGGGTTACTAGTGGATGAGGAGACAGTGAATAGGGGGGGGTCTGCTGCCAGTGTGATCAGATGGCACAGGGTACACCACCTTGTACCAAAAACAAAAAAAAAGCAACACTATAACATTAGACTATCACAATGAAAACTCTTAAATCCTTCATAATTAAGGAAAGTTTCAGGAGCAAAAAACTTATACATCTTGGGAGGAGAAATGTAGGAAAAGGAGACATCCATCTGGATAATTTGCCATGTGCACCGTGGCATTGCAGCAGGGGGTTTGCCAGGAGCCTGTACTCCCATTGTTAACCCTGCGCTTCCACGGTCAAGCGACTTGGCAGAGAACTTTCATCTGATTCATTGCTGCATTTGTGTATTTCAGGATCTCCTTGACCGTGTGGAAGCTTTCCAACAGCAAAGCCAAAAGCTCCTTTCTGAAGAGATGCCCAGCGCTGCGGAGCTGCAGGAGCTGCTGGACGTCAGCTTTGACTTTGACGTGGAGCTGCCGCAGCTGCCGGAGCTGCGGGCGCGGCTGGAGCAGGCGCGCTGGCTGGAGGACGTGCAGCTGGCCTGCTCCGAGCACAGCTCCCTCACCCTGGATGACATGAGGCGCCTCATCGACTCTGGCGTGGGGCTCGCGCCCTACCCCGCTGTGGAGAAGGCCATGGCCAAGCTGCAGGAGCTCCTCACCGTGTCCGAGCACTGGGATGACAAAGCCAGGAACCTGATAAAGGCCAGGTAGAGCTAAATCTTGGTGTGACATTTTGTAGTTCCATGAGTTGTTTCAGATGGAAGTGCCCTGACTCCTGGAGGGGCTCCCCGCTTTGTTCATCCAGTATGATGAAGGCAAAGTTTGTGCCAGCCAGAAGGGACAGGGCTGGAGGAGGGACATGAGGGATGGAGCAGTTTCAGGTGTCAGAGTTGCCTCACAGTGTTTGTGTTGCTCAATCTTGTGTAAATTCTCCTTGTGCCACAGTGTCATGGTTTGATGCTACCACAATGCCAAAAAAGGTTATCAAACCAGGACACTCAGGAAAGGGGTTTAAGATGCCTCTTCCTTCTTTTCCACCTTCTCCCCTCCCCAGTTTCAGGCTGGAGAACACGTGTTCAGACCAAGGTCAGATAGGTATCACCAGCAGGTAAAATTTCATAGTCCATAGAGTCCATGTAGGACTATTTCTCCCTAACAAGGAGGAGATTTTTCCAGATTAATTGGTGCAGGGAAGAAGGAAATAAGCCAAATATATTCTTACTAAGAAAAAATTTTCTTGTGGTTTTTACCTTCTAATTTATAAAGTAAAACAGGGGAGAGCACAGTGTATTAAAATGAGGAATGTGACACGAATTATGTGCCAGGTTTCTTCCCTCAGGATTCCTTTCTTTTTTTAATTTTGTCATACCTGAAGTATTGGAACATTTCTTACCCACTACTAACCAGTGTTTTAAGACAGCTTAAATAGCACATTAATGACTAAGCTTGGGTTCAACATTCTATAGGGAGCTGTGTAGTGTTTGTACCTTTCTAAAACCTCAGAATCAAACTGGGAAATACAGAAAAGCTCACTTCAGGGTTTTAACCTTTGAATGCATAATCTCTCAGTTGGTGCTGGTCTGTGGATGGTCTGGTGGATGTCTGTCATCCAAAAGTTAATAAAAGGTACATCTTCTTTAAGTCCAAATGTGAGAATATTTCTAGTTGGAGGCCAGAGTAAGCAAACACACATTTCTAAACCCCCATGCTCCTGACACCCCAGCTCTGCTGGGTGCAGCCAGTACTGAACATCATCAGTAACATGATCAGTTGGTGTGGCCCTCTGATTTAACAACCCAGGTGAGTGGAAGAGCCCCCCTGTAAGCAGCATCTCCCATCTGGGCTGTTGTGCTCCCCCAGGCCCCGGCAGTCCCTGAGCAGCCTGGCAGCAGCAGTGAAGGAGCTGGAGGAGATCCCAGCCTACCTCCCAAACGGAGCAGCACTGAAGGATGCAGTGCAGAAGGCCAAGGACTGGCTGCAGGAGGTGGAGGCTCTGCAGGTACGTGAGCCCGGCTGCTGGGCAGGGACAGTGATCCTGCTCATGTCACCAGAGCTACCCCACCCCCTGTGTGCTCCTGGGCTCTGGTGTCACTCTGAGCTCCCAGTCTGGGACATCATTGGTTACCTCAGCCATGGAGCAGCTACACCCACTGCCCTGATTCTTGCTTCTGTTTCTGGTCTGTATTCCTTCACCTTTGCAACTAACTGCCTGCAATAAAATCTATAAAACAGCTATTAGCAAGAATTGAAAGTTAAAAAGTTGCTGCATTATGGAACTTCACATTAAGGTCACTGTTTCTGAGTTGCTCAGTAACAACTCCTTGTTAATCACATTTTTGTGCTGCACTGAGGTACAGAGTGGTGCTACAGAAGTAGTTCCTGGCTCAGCCTTGCAAGTGCTCAAGCCAGGGGTCAGTGGGACTGCCCAGAGTGGCACTGGGATAGCCCTGATTTCACATTTTGGTATAAATTGCCCAATATTTTCATTTGTCCTGGGGTTTTTTGTTTGTTTTGGGGTTTTTTGGGTTTTTTTTTGTTTTGTTTTGTTTTTTTGTTTGTTTGTTTGTTTTTTGTTGTTGTTGTTTTTTTTGTTTTTTCTATAAAGTGAGCTCTAATTTAACTTAGGGGTATTTTCAGGCCTGTCTGGCCTAAATTCAGCTTTCAATAAAAATTTAATTTGAGCTCTTATTTAAAAAACTAATTTTCTTGGATTTAAATATTTTTAAGGAATAAAATTCATGTAATACTAACTTTCATTTGAGGGCTGTCTTGAAAGAATTTGAGTGGTTTTTTTTTTTTTTTTCTTGGCACTTGCTAATCTCTTGGTCTGGACTCTGAAATTCTGCCTCTTGAATGTGGAAAACCAGTTCTGTCTGCACCAAAAATTTCTGCTTTGGTTCTGTGAAGGTTTTGTTAAATGCCTGCAGTCACTGTGACTTGCAGGAAGTTCTTGGCATCAGGACTTTGAAGTTGCTACAGGTGTTGGGGCTGTTTTGGTGAATATTTCTCCAGTCCTAAATCAACTGCCTGTTCTAGTAATTACCTCTGGAATTACTGAATTGTGCTGCTTTACCTCTGGGTGTGTGGTGCCTGCATTGCCTGAGGTGTGGGGTGCCAAGGGAATGGCCAGAGCTTGTTCTCAAGTGGCACATGGGATACTGGGGGTGATTCTCATTCTTGGCCTGGCACAGCCTGGGTTAAATTGTCTTCTGGTGCTGGAGCTCCCTGCAGTACCTGAAAGGAGGCTGGAGCCAGGGAATCAAGAGTTTCCTCCCAGGGAACAAGGGACAGGGTGAGAGGAAACTGCCTCAAATTGCACCTGAGGAGGTTCAGGTTGGATGCTGGGGAAAGTTTCTTCACTGGAAGGAGTAATCAGGCCCTGGCACAGCCTGCCCAGGGTAGAGTCATCATCTCTGGAGGGATTTAAATGTGTGTGGACGTGACACTTGGGGACAAATGGTGGCTTTGGCAGTGCTGTGTTAATTGCTGAAATCGATCTTGGAGATCTTTTTTCAATGTTAATAACTGTATAATTTTATAATTTCAGAATTATTTTGATTTTCTGCTGTGAATGCACTGTGAGACTGGGAGACTTCTTATATTGTTGGCAGTCTGATTTTGTTCTGTTATCTTTTTAAAGGATCACTTGGTCACATCCCAGCCCCCAAATGTGTTGTTAGTTTTGTCTGGTAGTCAATGACTAAGTGCACAAGCAGCACAAATGTTGGGCTGATAGTGCCGGTCACTGAGCTGTCTCAGCATTAAATTAATTTTTACAACTCTGCCCTGAACTCCTTGGGTGGCTGCTGTGACCTGGGCAGTGCTGGGTGCTGGGTGCATCCAGCATCTCCTCTTTTCCCCCTGGCAGGCTGGGGGCCGTGTGCCCGTGCTGGACACGCTGGTGGAGCTCGTCTCGAGGGGCCGCTCCCTCCCCGTGCACCTGGAGCACCTGCCCAGGCTGGAGGCCCTGGTGGCTGAAGTGCAGGCGTGGAAGGAGTGTGCAGCAAACACCTTCCTGTGTGAGAACTCTCCATATTCCCTTCTGGAGGTGAGGCCTGGGTGGGGATCAGCTCAGTCATGCATGTGCATTTGCTGCTCCCTCAGTGTGTGCCAGGAGGGAGCAGTAAATATTAAGTATATTTGCAGAATTGCTTTAGGATTACACAAACTGTTTTAATAAGAACTTTTGTTAGTGTCCTATAGCTCTAATAATAGTTTTAAACTTCTAAAATGCTTAAGATTTAGCTATGTTTTCTCTATTCTTCTTAATCGGTGGCTAACAAGAGCAGGCAGTGCCAGTGTCTAACGTTTTCCATATGAATGTGGGAATACTGACAAATCTGTGGCACTGGATTAACTCCAGTGCATCAGACCGAGCTGCAGGTGAGCAGGTTCCTACCTGCTCCATCCTCCTCAGGTTCAGGTGTGCCAGGGCAAGGCTGGGGCTGTGTTTGCTGCCCCTCTGGAGCTGTGGCTGTGTCACACCTGCAGTCCATGAGCAATGTACACTCTGCCCAGCACTGAGGCTCTCTGAGCCCCCTCCTATTGGGCCAGACAGGAATGCAGGGCAACCTCTGGAATCTTTGCTCTTTCCCAGGGTTTGCAGTTTCAGTCCCATGGAGGCTGTTCAGCATTTTGTCTCCCTCCCTCTCCCTCCCTCTCTCTCTCTCTCCCAGCAGTCTGGGTGAAACACAAGGGTTGTTTGGGTCTGGGCATTTTACAAAACTGAAGTTTGAACTTTCCAGCTCTCCCTGCCTTCCAGATAACCTCATCCTAATCCCTCAGATCTTTAATGAAATAACTACAGGAACCCTAGTTCTCAGTAGGTGCCTGTGGCTGCATCCAGGCAGGGAGGTGCATTAGAAACAGTGCAGGTGTAACACTGCTGCATGTGGGACACTGCTGTTCTGTCCCTCAGGTGTTGTGTCCCTGGTGTGACATTGGGATGCTCAGTCTGAAGAGGAAGCAGAAGAAGCTGAAGGAGCCAGTGCCAAGTGGCAAGAAGAAAAGCACTAAGCTGGAGACACTGAGTGACCTGGAGCGGGCACTCTCTGAAAGCAAGGACACTGCATCTGCAGTAAGTGCTCACATCTCTCCTAACTGGAATCTCTTCTGAGTTCCTTGAATCCTTCTTTCTGTTTGCCTCCTGTGCAGGAGTGTGGCTTCCACCCTGTTTTTGCTGTGCTGCTCTGCAGGATTTCTGAACTGCACTTTGCTGTGTTTGCTTCAGGCTTCCCAAAATTGCTTTCAGTGGAAACAACATGTGTTGCTTTGTGCATTAGGCAGCCTCACCGTTTGCTAGGCAATGCCTGTAGCTGAACAAAGCACAGGAAAACAAAAAATGGAGACCTGTTTTCCCCTACCATACCTAAAGCTTATTAAAAATGGGATAGGGTTTGGCCAAGTCTGATCCTTTCAAAGAACACAATAATCCAGCACCATTTATAATTAAAACAAACATTCTAAATAATTAAAGAAAACCTCATGAGTTATGGAGGCCCTAAAACATTGCTCTGGGTGGGCCAGACTCAGTTGCTGATGGGGAAGGGCTTCATTGCAGCAGATCTAGTGCAGGGCCTCTGCCTGGGCCAGGTAATGATGTCTTGTACAGTAGGGGCTCATTGGGTGGGGCTTAAATGTCATTTAATGTGGGACATTTAAGTTTTAACCTATGGCAACTCCTTGAAATATGTACTTTCAGTGCTTTGGTGTTGGCATCTCTCGTCTGACCCCCAGAGCTGGAGCATTGTCCCTGTTGTGGCCCTGTGGGGACAGGCTGGGCCCTGGATCACACTAAGCCCTTGGTGACTCCAGGACCCCTGGCCAAGGAGACCCAGGGCACCCCAGGGACTGCACCCAGGAGAGGGAGAGGTCATTCAGTGTGGCAGGGTTTGCTTCTGACACACGAGGGGAGCCAGAACCTTCCCACACCCCAACCCAGCTCAGCACCTGTGTGCACATCAGAATGTGCTGTGTCCCAGTCCCATGTCTGCCCAGCATGGACACAGCTATCTTAACTTTTCCAGAGCTGATTTTAGTCCAGGAATTATGCCTGAAAGCTATGGTGTGACAAATAACCACTTTGTATATATCTATAAACCCTTCTCAGTGTGTTCATATACATTATAAAATGCATAGAATTAATTAGTTGCAGCTGGTTTGCACAGCTTTTATGAAACTGAAATACATTGCTGGTTTTATAGGAGCTAGTGCTAAAGATTCCTGAAAAAAGGATCATGAGCATTTGCAGAGAGGGTAAACAGCACATCCAGGGTACACCTGAGCTTTGTCTGCTTTTCACAATCCCCAGAGCAAGTTTGTAGGTCAGGGCATGGCCCTGAGCACTGTTCAGCATGTGCAAAGTGAGGGTGAGAGGTACATTTGCATTTGTGCAAACTGCCCAGGAAGCTTTTCTGAGTATCCAGAGTCAGACAGCTGAGAGACATTCCCAGAGCAGTGTCTACAATCCATACTTGCACTTTTCAGGATTTCAGCTGCTTGAGGCAGACCGTGGTTTTGTAGTACAAAACACAAAAACTTGGAAGAGAGAAGGGGTTAGGAGCTATTTTTTTATGAAGGGTTAAGCTTTTTCTCTCAGGGCCTCATGAGAAAATGGAAGGGAATTGAAGTCGCACCACAGCACGTTCCCAGTGCTGCCCCTCCAGTCCCATTTGCTGCCCCACTGCACATCCCCATCCTTGCTTCATTCCATCATTTAAAGCCCTGGAGACTGGTGTGTGTGCAGGGTGATGGAGCAGGGGCACCCTGTTTGTAACAAGCAGTGCTCCCTTGGAGATGCCATCTGTGGGGGTCCCAGTTGCTGGGGTACTGGTCATCAGTTTCTCTGACTCTGGATTGAAGGCACTTGGGACAGTAGTTCATGTTTGGACTCAGGTGTTCATTATTTCTTATCAGTAAAACAGTTTCACTGCTGTGAGTTCTGCAGCTTTTCATTAGAAGGCACAAAATGGCCAACAATCTCTTGTTACAAGGTCTTTTAAGACTAAACTGTCCAATTAAGAACTGACACCTAGATTATTTTCCCTTTTAACCCAATAACTGATCCCACAGAGCCTGCAGTGCACACTTTTCTGCACAGTTACAAAATGCCACCCAAACCCATGAAGAAGGACAAAGAAGCATGAAGAAGAAACCCAGGAGGACACCCTGTGCCCTCCATCTTGCTTGCATCCACAACACACTAAAAATCCCAAAACCTCAATTTCTCACCAAGTGATATACCTACACTACTCTCTATAATGTATTTCACACTTTAGGGAATTCTAGTCTATCCTGAAGTCTAAGAAACTTCCTCCATGGATGAGGGTCAAAGTCAGTGCTCCGTTGTGGAGGCCCTGGGGGGGGCAGCTCCTAAGTTACACCCTATTGACTCCTTCCCCTGTTCCTATGTCTGAACAGAGGTGTTCCTGAGCCACTCCCTCCCGTTTCCCTGATTGCCCCTCACCTTTATCCTGCCCCGAGACCAAGGTCAGTCCCCGGAGAGGAGAAGGCTGGACCCTAAATGGGTGTGTGGCTGGGACCTGAACATCTCACCGCGAGGCTGAATTAAACATCTATAGATATTGTGCAAAGGCCCTTTTTGCATCTTTACTTTGGACTTTACCAGCAGCAATTCAGGCTGCAACACTCCCCTGGGGGTCAGAGAAATATTCCCTGTCTGCCCTGGTTTTCCACATCCATCCTTTGCCTCCCTTTCAGATGGCCACGCTGGGAGAGGCGCGGCTGAGGGAGATGGAGGCGCTGCGTGCCCTGCGAGCAGCCAACGAGCTGAAGGTGCTGGCGAGCGAGGAGGACGCCGAGCTCAAGGTGTGTCTGTGCCAGAAGGAGCCGGCTGCTCCCATGATCCAGTGTGAGCTCTGCAGGGGTTTCTTCCACACGGGCTGCGTGCCCGTGCCCGGCGCCGCGCCGGGGCCGCGCGTGTGGCTGTGCCCGCAGTGCCGGCGCTCCGAGAAGCCGCCGCTGGAGAAGATCCTGCCGCTGCTGGCGTCCCTGCAGCGCATCCGCGTGCGGCTGCCCGAGGGCGACGCCCTGCGCTACATGATCGAGAGAACTGTGAACTGGCAGCACAGAGCACAACAAATGTTGTATTCAGGGAATCTAAAACGCATCCAGGACAAAGTTGGCTCAGGATTACTGTACAGCAGGTGGCAAGGCTCGGCAGGACAGCTGCCGGAGACAAACAAGGTGAGGCTGGGCTGGGCTTTGGCACTGGGAGCATGGGGTCAGTGAGGACAGGGGGTGGTGCTGCTCTGGGTTTGGGTCTGCTGGAGCTCCCTACAAATCCCCACAAGGCAGAGGATTTGTTCCTGCTTTACAAAACCCAGAATCGGAGCTGGGTCCTGCTGTGCCCCTCAGCCAGGATGTGTGTGTGCCCCAGCAGCAGCTTCCTGCTCCCTTCTGCTGGAGTCCAGGAACGACAACTCCCAAAGAGCCTGATTTTCCCCTCTCCTCTTCTAGCTCTTGTGTTCTGCTGTGGCACCACTAATGACAGAGCTGCTGAGTTATTGTTTCTGGAGTGCATATTTGTAGCCATGATATTTTCTGAAAAATCCTTTCCTTAGGATTTTTTCTCCTGAGAAGCTGAGAGGCCTCAGGAACAAAATGTAAACAATGATTATCTGCTGCTGTGGAATGCAACAGGTGCATCTGTGATTGGTCTCATAGAGTTATTTCTAATTAATGGTAAATCACAGTCAGCTGGCTCAGACTCTGTCTGAGACACAAGCCTTTGTTATTCATTCCTTTTTTTTTCTATTCTTAGCTAGTCTTCTGATGAAATCATTTCTTCTATTCTTTGTAGTATAGTTTTAATATAATATATATCATAAAATAATAAATCAGCCTTCTGAAATGTGGAATCAGTTCCTCATCTCTTCCCTCATCCTCAGACCCCTGTGAACACTGTGACACCTACTAATCAGTCGGTCTTTATATTCTGCTCCTACAAGTATTCAAATAAGTGTTGAGAATTACTGACAGAGGCACAAACTGCCCTGTGAATTACCAGCTTGGCTCTCAGGCAAAGCTGTTTTCAACAAAGTGTCTTCATTCTTTGCTGCCTCTCCTCACTTCCTCTAGACCTCCCAAGCTGAATATCCTGCTCATATTGCTGGGTTCAGCCACAGCAGCTGTTTCAGGTGGGGCAGTGAGGGACTTGGTCTTTTTTCAGTGAAGATCTTACAGCAAAAAGCAGACATAAAGAAGGAAAAGAGGTAAAGAAGTTTCCTGAGAATAACAAATGCAGAAAAATAGCAGAGATCAAAGTTCTGTGCTATATGAAGAACATGAAACACCCCAAAATGGAATCTACTCTGTTGGTTTTACATTTTGAAACACCTTAATTTAGCTAGTCCAGTCCTGCTACAGTTAGGCTGTGTTTCTGTTTTCATGTTCACTTACATTAAAGCACAAACCATGCCACACCTGACAGGGTGTTGCAGCTGCTTCTCATTCACCCAGCTGTGCCAGTGGCTAGTGGACCAAATTTTTCAAACAGGCAAGTCAAGATCTAGAAATTAAAATATCTTTAGGTATTTAAGAGATTTTCTTCCGAGTCATTTAGGTCTGAAAGTATCATTTTGCTAAGTCAGCTAGTGTAGCTGAAAAGAACTGGCCACGACTTTGGAAACAGAAGTTGATGTTTCGGCCAGAAATTGAAACAGTTTCATTTTATTTGCCTGATGGTGTTAGCTCAGTGTGGAGCTATGAGGTTCCTCCCACCTAGAGCAGTGTAGCCATTTCTGGGGGGTCTGGACCATAAGTCAGTAAACCTTCCAAATCAGATTATTTCTGACTGAGCTTGTCCAGGTCCTTGTGACAACATTTCCCTAGTCAGAGGTCCCTGGGAAGCTCAGTGGAAGAGCTTCTGACCAGCTTCCCCTGCCTGGGTCCCTCAGTGTGCCTGAGCCAGGCCCCAGTGCACCTTGGGGCAGGTGTGAGCTGAAACTTCAGCCTCCATGGGTTTGAGGTGGTTTTCTGGTGAATCCAGTTCTCACCATGGCTGTCCTGTCCCAGTTCTGTTCTCCCTGTCATCTGGGCTAATTCAGCACTCACTTCCACACAAGGAGCTCTTCAGTAACCACTGGAGCTGGGCTGCTTTGACACTGGCCAAAGTGAGGAATGTGGGTGAGTTTGAAAATTCCCTTGAGAGCAGCAGTGGGGATTGAGGAGAGCCTTGTTCTGCAAGGGGCTGAGGCACTTGGGTTAGTGTGGCTGAGGGTGTTGTGGAAGGTTCCTGGTGAGATGCCCCTGGCAGGGTTCAGGAGGTGCAGGGTTTGCTGTTGGTGTGTCCCTGCAGTCTTTTGGAGTAGATACAAGATTTCAGTAGCTGTAAGAGAAACAAATGTTGATCCTATCACAGTTATTCTGCGTTTCAAACTCCATGTTTAGTGAAACTATCTGTGTTTTGTTTTCTAGGTGTCACAGACAATTGGGGCAATGTCATTCTCCATGCCTCATGACTGGGATAACAGAACCATGTATTTGCATTCTCCATTCTCTACAGGACAGCACTGCATCCCACTTCATGGTTTGTAATCTTCACTTTGGTTTGGGAGGTTTCCCCCTGCCCCTTCCTTTTTTCCCCCATGTTTGGTGGGACAGGGAGGGTGTCCTGGTCCCCAGGAAGTGGCTGAGCAGGCCTGTGACTGCATAGCCCTGGTGGTTGTTTCTCCATCTCCTCAGCAACTTTGGAGCTCAGTGCCCAGCTTTAGCAGAGGGGTGCATTGCTCAAGGACAGAAATTTCCCATGTGTGATGAAAAGGTGTGGCACAATGGGATGAGGAATCAGGAGAGCTGACCCCTTCCCACCAGAACAGCTCCCCCGTGCTGTGCCCCAGGAAGGGGGAAGGAAAGAGGAGAAGCCACTGGAAGTGTAGGAGGTGGATGGGAGCAGCAGGGATGTGGTGCTGGAGGCCATGGGATACTGAATGCACAGGACACGAGTCCATGTGAGCTTTGCTGCAGCACAACTGTGCAGCTGTCAGGGTCTGGGGCTGCCCCAGCCCCCATGGGGCTGCTCTGCTCAGCACAGGCTCCGGGCCATCCTCACCTCAGACTCAGTGGGTTGGACTAAGAGACAAGCTGTGAATTGCATCATTTTATGACTGTGACAGAAATTAATTATCATTTCTTCCCTCTTCATGCATAATGCTCCAGGGACACAAGTCTAGACTTACCTTCATGTCTGTGCAGCTCAGTCCATACCAGTGCTAGAAAAGCCATTTCAGTGGAATGTTACAGTTCACATCAAACAAGGCAGTTCTTTCTGTCACCAGGTTTATTTTTCATATTTTTGTTGTAGTGTATTAATAAGCTGTTATTTATACAAAGATTTTTGCCTCTCCAGCTGAGACTGTTTCAGAGCCCTGCATGAGCTTTGGAGCTTGGAGCCAGTAGCAGCAGAGGGCAGTGACCATGGAGCAGGACCTTGTATCAGGCTTATCCTCAGCCTTCCTTCCTCTCCTGTCTTGGCTCCCTGTACAGGCCTCACTCAGTCTGTTCATGTTACCCACTTGTTGGGTAGTGAGGGGAGATTGTCACACTCCTGCAGCTCCCAAAGTAGGAGAATTTGCCAGGAATGATGGCAATGCCTTATCCTTGAACCAGCAGGGAATGGGAGCATGGCAGGGTGCTGAGCCGCAGTGCAGGAGCTTCTGTGCAAGCCTTTGTCTTTCCTTTTAACCTTGCTGTTAAAAATGAGCAGTTGAGAGGGAGCAGATAAG
Organism: Ammospiza caudacuta; assembly: GCF_027887145.1. NCBI lineage: Eukaryota > Metazoa > Chordata > Aves > Passeriformes > Passerellidae > Ammospiza > Ammospiza caudacuta. The sequence continues at coordinate 2,678,897 of NC_080616.1, read as the reverse complement.
AACTAACCCATGCAGTTGCAGATTTAAAGTCTTTAAAGTATTTAACCTTTTTTTTTGTTGTGATTTTGTTGAGATTTTTCATTATGTGTGCAGTTGTTGTCACTGAAGAATTCCTGCTGTGTCTCCTTGTGTTTCACACTAGTGGTTAGCACCGAGCTGGACGAGCTGATGATGGAAGCCCAGCTGCTGCAGGTTTCTCTGCCCGAGATCCAGGAGCTCTACCAGGCCCTGTTCACAAAGCAGAGCCCAGCCCTGCAGCCAGAGCAGAGGTCACCCAGCACAGCCACAGGAGACAAGGCAAGTGTCCAACAGCAGCCCTGAGCTGGGGCACCCTGGGGGAGGCTCTGCCTCAGCCCTTGGGCTTTACTGGGCTTTTTTTCATTTCACTTCCATGAAAATACATTTTCCTTGTACAAAAGGAGTCAAGAAGTCAGTAATAAATTAGTTACAAAATATTGAATACAATTTGTGGCCTAATACATTTTTGAAATTTAGATCTGTGTTTATGGTCAGTCCCTGTACTTGATGTACATCTGTCCTGACTTCACAGAATTGCAGAATCCCAGACTGGCTTGGGTTGGAAGGGACCTTAAAGCTCTTTTTGTTCCACCCCTTGCCATGGGCAGGGGCACCTTCCACTCCAAGTCCCATCCTGGCCTTGAACACTTGACTCTTGTCCTGTGTGGAGGCTTTCCAGGGCAGCTGCTGTGGAAGCTGTGGGCTCAGAGGCAGGAAATGAGCATGGTTTTCTCTCTGAGTTCTGTCCCTGGTGCCTGACCCTGCCCTTGGCTTCTCTTGCACATCTCATAATACTGAAAGTGCAACATTGTCAAACATTGCACTTGTGCTTAAACCTGTTCCTAAAGTCAGGGTGTGAAATAACAGGATAATGGGTGTTAGCTGCACGCTTCCAACCCTGCCAAATGTCCTTCCCACAGAGCGAGTGTTGCCGAGGGAAGAAGGATGGCATGAGTTACATGGAGAGAAAGCTGAAGCGGCGTTTCGAGAGAGAGACCTTCTGTGGTGAGAAGAGAGCGAGAGTAAAAAAGATGAGAACACCCAAAAAGAAGAAACTGAAACTGAGTCACTCAAAGGATCTGTGCAGTAACAAACTGGAGCGAGAGCGGGAGCGGCTCCTGGAGCTGCAGCGTTGCAGTGACAGCCACCTGCTGCCCTCAGACACGTCCTTCTCAGAGCAGGAGGACTCTGAGGATGAGGATGCCATCTGCCCAGCTGTGAACTGCCTCCAGCCCGAGGGGGATGAGGTCAGGAGGGGCAGACTCACCGTGGTGTTCCCAGGGCTGGGGTCTGGGGCAGGGAGCTGCCCTGGGACTGTTTGACTGCAGAAAAGCTGTTCATGAGGGGGGTGAGAGGCCCTGGCTAACCCAGGGCTGGTGTCTGTGCAGCTGGGATGGGCAGAACCAACCCCACCTGCCCTGGGGCAGCTGTGTGACATCAGAACATCTGCACACCATGGGAGGGGGCAGGTGGGGCTGTGCAGACACTGTGTCCTGGCTGTGAGAGGCCCTGGCTAACCCAGGGCTGGTGTCTGTGCAGCTGGGATGGGCAGGACTGACCCCACCTGCCCTGGGACACCCATGGGACATCCGAACCTCTACACACCATGAGAGGGAGCAGACAGACATGCAGACACTGTGTCCTGGCTGTGAGAGGCCCTGGCTAACCCGGTGTCTGTGCAGCTGGGATGAGCAGGACTGACCTCACCTGCCCTGGGGCAGCTGTGTCACATCAGAACATCTGCACACCATGGGAGGGGGCTGACAGACATGCAGACACTCTGTCCTGGCTGCTCTTGGGATCCAAGTGTGGATGGGCTCTGTCATGGGGGCAGTGCCTGGGGCTCTGCTCAGGCCCATCCATGCTGGAAATGGAGAAGAGGGATGCTGAGTCTGTGATAGGTGGGAAAGCAGTGGGGAGATAAGGGAGGGTGTGCCCTGCCCACAGCCTGGGGGAGCAGGGAGCACAGTGAATGTCCAGCACCAGCTGTGCATCAGACATTTCCAATAGACCAGGAGCCCCAGGATGACCCAGGAGTGTGGGACACCTGGCCTGGCCCTGCTCTGACCCCTGTGTCTGCTCTTCACCAGGTCGACTGGGTCCAGTGTGATGGCAGCTGCAACCAGTGGTTCCACCAGGTGTGTGTGGGCATCTCCCCCGAGATGGCAGAGAAGGAGGATTACATCTGTGCCAGCTGCGCCGGCCAGGACGCCCAGGGCCGCAAGTGAACCCCAGAAACCCTTCAGGACTCGAGTAAAGAAGGTTCCCAGTTTTCCAGTTAAGCCACAGGGGCTGGTTTAAGAACCAGATTGCAAATGGTGCTACATATCCTTATGGGATCATTTTCCAAAACTCAGAACAATTTTTGACACTTTTGTATTTTCCCTTAATCTGTTTGTGGTTGTTGAGGTTTGAGATGCTGACTGCTTGCAGGGGTTTCCACCGATTGGGAAGGCATTTGACAAATGCACCTTTATTGTACAGCATTCAGTTACCTCTGGGATTTACAGACATATTTAATTCAGCTTGGTTTGGGTGCAAAAACAAACAAACAAAAAAACCCCCTGCACCATGAATTTTCCAATAATCCTCTTTTGAGGAAATCCCTGTTTACTCTGTTAACTCTTTGGAGACTTTAGTTTTTTTCCACTTCGTTTTTCGTAGACTAGGTTTATTTATCTGAGCAATAACTTCTATGTCTGGTTTCAGTGACTGGAATGACAACTGAACAGCGTGTTGCTTCTAGCATTGGTTGATGTACAGACAGCAAATGTTAGATCCTAGTGTCACTGAGGGCCCTGTGATGTAGAAGACAGGAAAAAAAAATCTGTAAAGTAATTGCCACAGCTGTATTTTGGCTTTCTCCTTTTTTGGGTAGCTTGTATCAAATGTTGCAGTTTATATTGTGGAATAAACCCCTGGTTATGTTATAAAATTAAATGTTGGTGTTTTTAGAGAGTTTGAAATGCAGTTTTATTTCCCTCTGAATCCACACTGCATCGCTGGGTTCTCTTAGACAAGAAATAATCACCTTCCAAAGAAGCAATGCAGAAGCTGTGATGATTCTTGTCTGTTCAGATTTGGAAGGAGGAGGGAGGTCAAAATGTTACAACAAAAAGAAAAAAAAAAAGCTTTTCCAAGATTTTTGCAAAGCTTTTCCAAAGCTGAAATTATTTGCAGGTTGAATGTGTGAAAAGAATTGAAGGCACAATTTGGGACTTGGCAGGGGCAGGAATGGAGGATTCACATGTGGGGCAGCTTCTCCTGCCAGCCCTGCCCAGCTGCAGGAAAGCAGAGACCTTCCCTCACTGCCCAGGCTGTGGCCACGGCAAGCTCTGCTCTGCCTCTGGGTGGATCCCTTCAGCTGCTCCCACCTGCATTTAGCCCAGAAGCCTGAGGAATAAGGAGATCTATGCTTCTCCCAAAGGCTGTTCAGGGCCTGTAGCTGGGGCACTGCAGATGTGGCTGCCAGAGGATTCTGGGGCTCTGAGCAGCCCAGCTTTGGGTGTCCAGGCCCACAGGGGGCTGCCCCAAAACCCCTTGGGGAGCAGCCACTGCTGCAGGACACAGCTGGGAGGGCCCCCTGGCAGGGATGTGGCTCCAAGGCCTGCCAGAGGTGGAACTGCAGGAGCCCCTGGAGACAGGAGGGCTGCAGATCTTTGTCCTGGGCACAGCACTCTCCAGGACAGCTTCTCCTCAGCAGAACCATGGTGGGCTTGGTGTTCCCTCCCCTCATCACCAGGAGGAATTTGCTGGTAAGTTTTTTTCCTGCTGGTTTTACCTCTTTTCCCATGGGCAGCAGTGCACAGAGTCACTGGGGTAGGGCAGAGCCTTGGGGCATCTGTGGCTGACGGTGACAGGGAGGGTCTGTGGGTGGAGCAGAACTGTGCAGGAATTTGGTCCCACAGGGGTTTGGTTAGGGGTTTTTTTTTAACATTAATTTTTGACTGTTAAAAGAATCTTCAGCCTGGCTCAAGTGATCTATCTGAAAGTGCTGAGGTAAGGGAGAGCCTTGAGCCTGTGTACAGGAGTTGTGTCTATGCTTCCATGTGTGGGATCTCAGCACCTCAGGATGGAGGTGCAGAGAGGCCGAGACCGCCCTTGGGGGGCTCGGGAATCCTGGAATGTTGCCAGAAGTGTCTGGTGGCAGGATTTTGATCCTACACAGGAGATGAGACCTGTATGAGGATAGGAGGAATTCACTGGGTGAATGGTGAAGGGATAAGTTAGTTAAAGTGTAAAACACAGGGTTTAGGATTTTGGTACAGGGGGGTCTAAAGAAGTAAGATGGAGGAATTGGGGCGTGTCCTGTCCTTCTTCTTCTTCTTCTTGGCCTCCATCTTCTGTGGTGGTGGTGGCACTTTGGGATTGGTCGTTACTAGAAGTGCACAGGTTAATAAGGGTAGAAGGTATTGGGGAGAAATGATAAATATTGTACACGTAACTTAGGGTATAAAGATAAGTGACCGCCCAGGGGCTTCGGGAGTGTGCCCATGGCTGACTTGCTGTGCAGACCTCTGTCGGGCTGAAAGAAAATCTTTTAGATAAACAATTAATAAACACCAAGACCGAGACAAGATCAGAAGTCTCTCCTCGTCCTTTGAAGCGTCGGCTCTCCAAGGCCATCCCTGGGCCTTTCCAGGCCACCAAAACAGCAACACAGAAAACCTTACACCATGGTATAACTGGTCCTTTTTATTTAACTACCAAAAGGATGAGAAATTGGGGTTTTTTTCCTCTTTTTGCTTGGAAGAATTTTTGTGCAATGCTGGGGAAAAACACTGCTCTGTAATAACTTCCTTTCAGAGGGGACAGACAGACAGACTGGAGCTGGAAATGGAGCTGGCACAGTGTCTGATGCAGCTGAATCATTACAGATGTTTCTCTGTGTCCCCTTTATTTTTTCCATTGAAGAAATGGCTGTTTATCAAAAAGTGCCATAGGAAATGGGATGCAGTTGAGTTCAGCATGGTAATTCCATACAGGACCAGCCATTGTCTGTTTGGGGGCTTGGGGGGTCAGAGGAGACTTCTGGAGTCCCAACAGCAGCATTTATTATCAGGATTATTGACTGAGTAGAATTGGAGTGCAACTTTTTGGAAATGACCACATTGTTGCTTGAAATTTTTCAAGAAATGGAGCCCCCAGTCCATGGGTGGCTGTGCCTGCAGCCCAGGACTGCTGCAGGATTTGTGTCTCATTTCTCTCATTTCCTGCTGGAGCTGTGGCCCCTGGACAGTGGCTGGAGGCTGGAAGAGGTGACAGTGCTTGCCATGCCACAGACCCACCCTTGGCTTTCATCCCCATGTGGATGCTCAGACTTGATGAAATTGGGGTTTGACTTCTGTGAAACAAAACAAGAGAGATTTGTTCACTTTGGGGTGGGCTCTGCTGTGTGCCCTTTGCACATTCCTCATCCTCAGGGAGGGTGACAAGGGCAGAACATGCTCAGAGTCTGGGAGGATGAGCTGCCCCTTTCACCTCTCCTTTTGTGCACCCCAGATTTCCAAAGACTAAGAGAGAACAGGAAACAGGTCTCTCTCACCTCATTCTGCTGCTTTTCTTTATTTAATTTATTTTTCTAATGTAGCAACCAAATACATCAAACCTCCCTGGATTGCTCAAGTCCTAACTCTTTATTTAATAAGAATAATCTATGGTTTCTCCATTTGTTTAATCATAAAACAGGACAAAAATGAAATTAAGTAACCCTACTGTGGATTTCAGACTGAAAACTCAGGTGTAAATCCTGCCTGTGCCGTGTGCCCAGACCCTGAGATTGTACCTGTTGTGCCACCTTTAGTCTATGGGATGTTCCTGTGTTGTGTGATACCCCAGGAGCATCAGAGCAGCCCAGGGTGCTCACACAGCACCTGTGACTCACCCAAGGAAGGCCCAGGGCTTTGATTCCACCCATTCAGGTGCTGCTGAGATGCTCCAACACCCCAGGGAGGGCTGGGGGTGTTCACCTGGAGCAGAGAAGACTCTGGAGAGACCTCAGAGCCCCTTCCAGTGCCCAAAGGGGCTCCAGGAAACTTGGAGAGGGACTTTGGACAAGGGATGGAAGGACAGGACAAGGGGGAATGGCTTCCCACTGCCAGAGGGCAGGGATGGATGGGATATTGGGAAGGAATTCTTGACTGTGAGGGTGGGCAGGCCCTGGCACAGAGCCCAGAGCAGCTGTGGCTGCCCCTGGATCCCTGCAAGTGTCCAAGGCCAGGCTGGACAGGGCTGGGAGCAGCCTGGGGCAGTGGAAAGTGTTCCTACCATGGCAGGGGGTGGAACAGGATGAGCTTTAAGGTCCCTTCCAACCCAAACTAGCCTGGGATTCTGTGATTCCATGAGCTTATCCTTACAGAACACAGAATTCACTCGAAGACTCTCCATCACCCAGGCTTTATGGAAGATAAAACCAACATTGAGGAGCACTTGCTGAGTGCTTGGGCTGCTCCAGGGTCAGTGCAGCTCAGGGAACTGGGACTTCCAGCAGGGGTTCAGCTGCCAGGACCCTGCCAGGGCAGGATGCTTTGGCTGCAGGAGATAAGTCTGTAAGACACAACTGCACGTGTCACACGGGATTCAGGAAGGAATCATCTCTAGAATGCACACACAGCAACATAAGGAGCTGAGACAGCTCTTCTGTGAATCCAGAAATGAGTGTGCTGTTCTGAGAGTGGCTGAAGTACAGCCCTGACAAATGGCAATACACCTCATTTAGAAGGGAACAAATCTCATACTGAGAGCTCTCCTTGAGGACGTGAGCACCTCAGTCTGTGAGGAAACAGCTCCTCACCAAGAGCATCAATGGAGATAAAAGTCTGTCTGGAGGAGGACATAAAACCGCCACAGGAGAAGAATGAAGCTGCAGGTTCAACTCTCAGCTGCTCTTAGAGCCAGACAAGACTGGGATCAGGGAGTAAAAGGAAAATCTGGGATCAAGGAAAAAGGCCTTGGGTAGAAGGAACAAATATTTTCTACCCAAAGGCCTTGGGTAGAAGGAACAAATTTTTGTCTTTTATGACAAAAAGAAAAGCCCACGTGAACATGTGATAGACTGCCAGGTCCAAAGTTCCACTTCTTTAGAGGAAGGTTTGCTGCAAGGTGGTTGAAAAGAAATAAAAGAAATAGTGAAGAAATAAATTCAGAGGTGCAGCTTCGCAAAGGCTCCTTGTGCATCTCAGTTTTTCAAGTTCTAAAATACTGCTTACAGTAGTGTTTTAAAGGAATTTAGCTGTTTGTTTATTCATAATACTGATTAAACAATACTAAAATACAGATTTTTATATCTCTATATATAGATATATATAATTTTTTAATATATTTATTTATATATATGTAAAAGGGTGTGTGTGTGTGTGCTTGTTCATTGAAATCTGTGAGCTGAGCTTCTAAACATGTAAAGTAAAAGCAGCAGCCCTCTGCCTAAAGCACATGGAATTCACTTGAACAGTCTCTCCATCATCCAGGCTTTATTGAAGATAAAACCAATATTGGAGAGTGTGAGTCAAGTGTTTGGGCTGCTTTGGTGTCTGTTGGGATTTTGGCATTTCATGTTTTTGTTACTGTCTGGAGTTAGATTTTAACCAAGCAGGGGACAGGCTGGGCTAGCACCTTCTAACCCAGCTGATCCTTTCCTGCTCCATGTGCTGCCCTGATATTTCTTGGGGGATTTTTGCTTGTTCCAATAGTCCCATGCCACCTTCCTGTGGGGCCTTCCTGGGGATGGAGCTGCAGGGGGAGCTCAGAGCTGTGCTTTGAGCTGAAACAGCAAAGGCAGAAACAGGGAGTTCACCATAAAACACCTCTGCATGCCAAGAATGTCTTTTTGTGGTGAGGGAAGTGTCCTCCCAAAGAAGGGATGACAGCACTGGGGTTGGGCTTGGAGACCAAGCTTGTATTAGACCAGCAAGCTGAGTGCTGACTTTGCATGAGGGATCCCTGCAGAAACCTGTGAAGAGCCTGTGCAGTGCCCAGACAGGTGGGAATTCAAACCTGGAAAGGCCTGGAAGATCCAAAGAAATGGAGTTTCTACAAATACAGAAGGATGAGTTGGCACATTCAGGGTGGTTATGCATCACTTCAGCTGAAAGGAGCTCAGGCTAAGCTGGCATTGCTCTGGGATACCCCTCCTCTCACTAAACCTCATCCTCTTTTATTGAAATGTGTTTGTAAGGCAGAGGAAACTGATGCCATTGTGATCATGTTTGTTCCTTCCTAACAGATTCTTGCAGAGATGTGTCAGATTTGGTGCTGGCACTGAGAGGCAGTGAGAGCCTGCTGGGATGGGATCAGAGAACCACAGACTCAACAGGGCTGGAAAAGCCCTCCTAGAGCATCAAATCCAACCATTCCCCCAGCTCTGCCATGTTCACCACTAAACCCTGTACCCAGGGCCACATCCACACATCCTCTGAACACTGCCCTGGGCAGCTGTGCAGGGCCTGAGCACCCTTTTGGGAAGAAATTTTCCCTTATATCCAACCTGAACCTCCCCTGGAGCAACTCAAGGCTGCTGCTCCTTGTCCTATCCCTTGTTTCCTGGGAGCAGAGACCTGGAGCTCCTGCATCACTGATTGTGGTGCAGCAGCAGCTCACTTATGTTTTCCATTAAGCTGAAATCCTGACACAGTGCAGAGAGGAGTGATGACCCTGAGCTTGCAGAAGTCACACGTAAAAATAGGTATTTATTCCTCCAGCAGAAGCAGCATTTTGGATTGGGAAGAACAAGAGAGAAAAATCAAACATTCCCCTTGCAAAGACCTCTCTGGGGCCAGCAAGGACAGAGGAAGGGCAGGAGCTCCCTGGTTGCTCAGGGCAGGGCCCAGTCTGGGTGGGGCAGTGTGGCTGAAATGTGCCCTTCTCTTGCTAGAGAAAAATGTGCCCTTCTCTGCTACAAAAGTCCCAGCCTGTCCTGGTTGTGGCCATGCCTCTGGTTGGGAGTGGCCTCTCTGTGCAGTGCCAGGGAGAGCAGGTCTTGTCTGGGGTATGGCCCCTGCTCCTGTTTATCTGGGGGGAAAGAAGTTGGCCCAGCAGCCCAACTTCTGCAGAAGGAAATCTGACTTCATTCTTGGGAAGTTTGTGTGAGATGGGAATTGATTGCTCTCACCACAGCTGCCCAGGCTGTGTCTCAGGTGAGCACACAGGAGCTTCCAGAGGCACTTGGTGTCCCCTCTGCTGTCTTTGCTGATGTGAAGCTGCCCTTGCAGGAGCTGCCCAGGCCTGGAGAGCAGGCAGGAGGGTGAGGAGGGGACTCCTGGGGGGCTGGGGGCTGGTGCTGGGCACGTGGGTTCTGCCCTGTGGGTTCTGGTGCTGATGTGAGCTGGCAGAGGGGCAGGGCTGGAGCTGTGGGGCTGCAGGATGGGGGCAGCAGGACACTGAGCCTGCAGGGAGCTGAGCCCAGGCTTGGGTTTGTGTAGGATCCCAAGCTGCTCCTTCTGCTTTTACAGAAAATATTCAATCCAGGTTGCAAAAGTTACATGGGTGGATTTGCAGAATCCCAGACTGGCTGGGGTTGGAAGGGACCTTAAAGCCCATCTTGTTCCACCCTGGGCTGTTGGAAAGGACACTTTCCACTAGATAAGATTGTTCCAAGTCCCATCCTGGCCTTGAACATTTGTTATTAGACAGCACAAGAACAAGAGTGAATCCCAAATTCTGCTGGTGGCAGCACATCAGTGACCAGGTGCTCACTTGATAAACTCCAGAGCTTTGAAACAGGAGGAGCTGCGGGCAAGGAGAGCTGCCCTCACCATGGAGTGGGATGTTGATAGGCTCTCAGTGGAAAGAGGATTTCCCCCAGGATGGAGATGGTCTGAGTGCAAAGTGCATCTGCAGCAGCTCAGGGCTTGTTGGGCAGAGAGGCTGATGAAACATTGCCAGGGGCTCCTGTTGGAGTCCTGTACCTGGAGGTGTCCAGGGGATGACTGGACACAGCACTCAGTGCTCTGGGCTGGTGACAAGGATGATCCTGGGGGGCTTTTCCAATCTGAGTGATTCTGTGATTCACTGAATGTGGCTGCCAGGCTCATCCCCAACACTGAATGTGTCTGTAGACAAATCACTGTCACACTCCTGGGAACTCAGTGACCAAACCATTGCTGGTTACAGAAAACCTCACAGTGTGTTTCCTAGTGTGTGGGAACTGCTATCCCCATCCCAAAACACAACTCCATCACCACCCCCAGGTAAGAAACCCACTTTTGTGTATGGGTCAACACTGCTTTTTAATACCTGTAAATGCTTTGTAAAATTGCTTATACTTCCTCAATAAACAGCTGCAGAGAACACAGGTGGGCTCTTCAAGGCTTACACTGGGTGTTCACCACATCTGTGTGCTGGAAGAGAGGTTGTGAGGTGTTTCCTCCCTGTGCCTGGTGCCTGCACCCCGGGGCAGTCCCTGCTCTGGGGGCTCCATAGGACCCTGGGCACTGCCTCGGTCCCTGCTCCCCCTGTGGCATCCCACCCTTATGGGGGACAGAGCAGCCACGAGCCCTGGATGCTCCTGCTGGAATAGGACAAAAATCAGTCCACCAAAAATCAAAGCTTTATTAGTAAATTACACACTTGTCATAGAAATTGCTCTGTTATTCCCTGATCTACTCTATTAACCCATGGCAATGGGGTTTGGATAGGGGGGTAGGAGGAAAGGGAAGAGAGAAAGGAGGAGATTAATTAGAGAGAAAGAGAGAGAAATCAATCCATCAATCAATCATCAATCAATCAGCAATCCTGGCTCCAGCACGTTGATCCTGCTGTCCGCTCCACGGGGTGTGCAGGGTGCTGCCTGGGGATTACATTTTCTGGGCAGGTTTCCGCAGGTCCCTCCTTTCCATGCAACGAGAGTTCTCCTGCAACGAGAGTTCTCCTGCCAGCCCCTCCGTTCGGGCCCTCCTGAGCTGCCTCAGGGCCGTGAGGGCTCTGACCGTGCCCAGCCCTGCCCGGCCTGAGCCCAGCCGGGAGCTTTGTGCCAGGGGAGCGCTGCCCTGGCCCCGCAGGGTCCCCTGTCCCGCCCGTCCAGCCCGGTTCCGGCATTCCCAGCTTCTCCTGCCCGGGCTCTCGGCATTCCCGGCCCCTCCTGTCCGGGCTCGGCATTCCCAGCCCTTCCTTCCCGGGTCAGCCATTCCCAGCTTCTCCTGCCCGGGCTCTCGGCATTCCCGGCCCCTCCCGAGCCCGCCGCCATCCCCGCCCCGCCATGCCCGGGTCCGCCGCGCCGCCAGGGGGCGCAGTGCGCGGGCTCGGGCCCGGCCCCTCCCCCCGGCGCGCGGTGCGTTTGGCGCGCGCGGCCCGCGGAGGGGGCGGCGATGGCGGGAGGCGGCGGCGGGCCCGGAGCCGGGCCGGTGGCGCAGGGGCTGAAGGAGGCGCTGGTGGAGACGCTGACGGGGATCCTGTGCCCGGTGCAGGCGGTGCGAGCCGCTGCTGAGGAGCAGGTGAAGGTGCTGGAGGTGACGGAGGGTGAGTGAGGGCCGCGCTGAGGGGATGGGGGGACCCCAGGCCGCCGCCCCAGCCATTCCCGGTACCGGCGCCTCATGGCTGCGCCCTGGCCTCGGCCGACACTTCCAGCCCCGTCGCTGGAGCCGGCGGGAGGAGGCGGCCGCGGCTGCTTTCCTGCCGGCTGTCGGTGTGTGCCCCATGTCTCTCCCGGAATCTCAGAACATTTGGGGTTGAGAGGGACCTTTGGAGATCATTCAGGCCAAGCCCCTGCCCAGGCAGGGTCACCTGGAGCAGGTGACACAGGGACACGTCCCGGGGGGTTCGGAATGTCCGCACAGAGCGACCTCCCTGGGGAGCTGTTCCATGCTCTGCCTCCCTCAATGTAAAGTTCTTCCTCGTGTTGAGATAGAACTTCTTGTGGTTTAGTTTATGGCCATTGCTCCTTGTCCTGTCGCTGGGCACTGCTGAGAAGAGTCTGGCACCAAGCTCTTGGCACCCGCCAAGGTGGAGGTGCTTGTGTGGATTGCTGAGATTTCCCTCTCAGTCTGCTCTAGACTAAACAAGCCCAGCTCCAGAGGCTCTGCTCACCAGAGGGATGCTCCAGACCCCTCATCATCCTTGTGGCCTCACTAGACCCGCTCCAGCAGCCCCGTGTCTCTCTCCGGAGCAGCCCCTGCCTGCAGCAGGGCTCGGGGCCGCGGGGACGGGCTGGGCCCAATGCAGCGGGGCACGGTGCTCTGCCCTGGGCACGGCGGGCTCTGCCCTGGGCACGGGGGCAGCCGGGCTCTGCCCTGGGTGATCTGGGCTGCTGTGTGAGACCTGGGCACCAAGGAGCGCTCTGAGCTCACCAGGGCGGGCCCTGCAGGCTGTGGCTCTGGGTACCTTGGTCAAGCAGCAGGGCTGTGGCTCTGGGTACCCTGGTCCACCTCAGCTGGAGCCCCCAGGATTGTCACAGGAGGATCATGAAGAGCCCTTCCATCTGCAGACCCTGCCCTGCTCCCACAGGGATCTCCTTCACCTCTGGGTGTGTGTCCTGGTGTGTGCCCATGTCCTGCAGGTTGTCATCTGTACATGTGGTGTTTGAGGCTGGGGGTGGCCAGGATGTAACTGTGCCCTCACCCAGTGTGAAACTCCAGTGACAGAGCTCCACTGTCTGTCTGAAAGCTGAGGACAGTGGAGCTGGATAGCAACTGACCTATGGCTTTGGAAAGAGAGATTCTAAATGAGCAAACACCCCAAGTTCAAGCAGTGTCTCTAATCATTCCATTACTCTTTTGGCCTTTTTATGGTGGCACTAGGTCAGTTCATGCACTGGCTGCTTTTTCTGTGTGGAAGATACAGTTAAAAACCTATTAATGCCAACATTTTATTTTGCTTCAGCCCAAATCACTGGAGTTTGTAGAAATCAAGGGAAGATTTGCAGATGATCTGCTGTGACAGGAGCTGGAGAGTGCAGCACTGCAACCCCAGGCCTGAAGTTTTGCCTGTGGCCTGGCAGCTTCATGGGCTGGTTGTCTGTGGACCCTCCTGGAAGTTTTGCCTTCCCTTTAGTCTGATTGCACTGCTCTGAAGGTGTTTTGTGAAGTGTTTTGTGAAGCTCAGAAGTGTTACCAGAGGCAGTTTGTGGTGCAAAGAGGGAAGGTGTAAGGGTGAGACAGGGTCAAGAGTGGTGTTGTGATTTTGCTGCTCTGGGAGTGAAGGCAGGCAGATTGTTTGATAAAATTTTGTTGTTGTACAACAAAATTTTTTTGTTGTTTGTTCCCTTAAAGTGCTTGTACCACACTCAGCTTGGCTCTTCCTGGCATTAGCAGGAATTCTGTGTGTTGTCCCCACAGCTCTTGGAGTTTCACGGAGTGGTTTGATGCCATTGCAGCAGCACAAATCTGCAAGTTCTGGGAGCTTCACTGACCATGGAACAGCCACTACTTCAGTGGCAGCTTCTCCCCAAAGAGTGTGAACCTTTCCACAGTTATTTGGGTGACAGATTCCCAGAGAAGAATGTTTTCTGAGGGTTCTAGGCAATGGATGTCCCTGAAGTGCCTTTGAGAGCTCAGGATTGGAGAATTGCATGTAGTGGATGTTAGGGTAAGAGGAATGGAGTCATCTACCCTTCTATTTTATCATGCTTTTACAAATCTGTTCAAGTCCTGCAGGAGGCTGCAGGACACTGCACGAGCAGCTTGCAGGTGGCACCAAACTGGAGGGAGGGAGTTGGTGTCCTGAGGGCCCTGCAGGAGCAGAGCCAGAGGAGTTCAGCAAGGACAGACAGACAGACAGACAGCACGTTGTGCTCTGGGACAGGAGAAGGCACTGCTGGGATGTGGGTCAGGCTCTGCCTGGCCAGGAAATGCCAGTGCCTGCTGAGCTGGGCAGGGCCAGCAGAGAGCCCTGAGCCCACCTGCCCCCGGGCTGTGAGCAGGGCCAGGCAGGGCTCAGCCCTCTCCACCCAGGGCTCTTACACCACTCCTGGGCTTCCTGGGGGGTTTTGCTGCCAGCCCCAGGATGAGCCACAGCAGCAGAGGGGCTGAGGGCAGCAAAGGGTGGGGGAATTGCAGCGCTCACTGCATGGGGCGATGCTGGGGTTGAGGGGTTTTCACCTGGGGAAGCAGGAGGGTTTGGGGAGTGGGTCTGACAGCAGCTTCTGGTAACTATGAGGAGATTGTCAGGAACTGAGAGGTGGGAGAGGATGAGGGATAAATGGGCACAAACCCAAAACAAGAGGTTGCAACTGGATATAAGGAATTTTTAAGCAGATTGTCTCTAAAAGCTGTGTTGTTTCCATCCTTGAGTATCTCCAAGACCTGCCTAGAAAATCTGAGCACCCTGATCTTATGCTGCAGATTCTGCTTTGATCATGGGGGTTTGACTGGAAACCTCCCAAGGTTTAATTATTTTAAATTAAATTAAATATTTAATTATTTTGCACACCTTTGATTCCTGCTCTCTTGTACTAGTCAAGCAGCATGGGAGGAATAAGCCATATTCCCCTTTCTGTGCTGTCTTTGGCATGGAGAGGCTTGCAAAAACCAGAGGAGGAGCTGCAGGAATCTGGTGTGTCCCAGCACCATATTACTGAGGTAGAGAAATGTAGATCATGGGTGTCACAAGTTCTTTAAAAGACCAAAAAATTTATCATTAAGCAGCTTGAAGATGCTGAAATAGAAATGAAGAAATAGGAAAGAGTACAAGTGTTGGCACTTTTAATGCAAAGCAAAGCAAAGGAGGGCAAAAAGAGATTGAGGAACTAGTTAAAGTCATAAAAACTTAAAATGCTTTCAAATGTTGCAGAAGCAGAAAAGGTTTCAGAGGTGTTCAAAGCCAGTGACTGACTTGGGAAGGTACATTCAGTACAGAAGGACTGCAGAGGAGCCAAATTCCTTGTGCTGATGTTGGCTTGCAACATTGAGGAGCCTCTACAGGAGACACATCAGGGAATCCACATCAGATTGAAGCCTGAGTAGGAGCAGTTCCATTTACCAGTGCTAAAGAATGGATCTCCCAGAGTTTAGAGGGACTCAAACATTTAATTACTGATTAATTACTGCAAATGTTGGGCTGTAAAACCTGCCACTTAGGGACCAGCTTCGTACTTACTGGTAAACATGGGACAGCCTCAAGTGAGGGCTCCAAGGTGAAGAGCAGCAGGGCCTGGCACAGGGGAGTGGAGTGGGTTTTGCATTGTCTGTTATGGTTAAAATTCAGCAGCTGGAATGAGAAGAGACAGACACATGAAATTGTTGTGGCAGAAGAATCGTTTGAAGGAATCCTGGGACTCCCACAAAGCTCTTAGAAAGTTCACTTGCTGAAACTTTTTTTGCAGAAACTGAGCTCCTGACGGGCAGGGTCAGGAGTCCAGGAGAGGCTGAGCTGCTCAGCACATCTGTAAATGGTGTGGACAAAGTTGCTGATAGTGCTGCTCAGTCTGGCCAGAGTGAGAATCAGTGGCACAAATTACAAGATGATTTCACAAGGTGGGGTGAGTGCAGCCACAGAAGGTGTAGCTGGTCAGGGTTGGGCAGCAGAGCAGTGCTGGGGGAAGGGGAGCCAGTCCAGATAATGCCCTAAAAAGTTATGGGCGGTCCTAACCATTGTCCTGGGAAAAGAAATCCCATTGTGTGTGTGGAGAGGTCCCTGAAAACACCCAATCACTGCCCTGTCATGCTCCAATGAGCCAAATGGACCGTTAAGGAGGGAACAGAGAACAAAGCCATCAGAAATTCCTCATGCTTCCACAGCCAGTGCTGCATGCATTACTGCCTGCTGCTCCTGCAGGGACCAAGCAGGGCAGCAGAAGGGCAGCACAGACACTCACAGAAATGTGGAAAAGCTTCTGTTTTCAAAGACATAATTCATTGGCTTTTCTGCCTGGGAAAGGGTTAGCAGAGATAGAGGCCCTGAAATAATAAGCTACGGAGAAGGTGAGTGAGGAGGGATTGTTTGTGACTTTTCATGAAGCTGAGATCACAGAATCATGGAATATCCTGGGCTGTCAGGGGAAATGGATCTGAAACAGGCAGAGTTAGGCTGTTGCTGCAGTGTGCAAACTGTGGAATTCATTGTTGCTGGATGTTAGAAGTAGAAATAGTTTTAAAATGATTTAACATTTGTGGAGGAACAAACTCCTCCAGAACCACTGAACACAGTGGTTGGATGTAACATCCACTTCAGGAGGTTCCTAATGCCAGCATTCCCTTGGGGGTGTTGGGGCAGCACTGCTCTGCCCCCACCTCTTTTCCTAAGCTGCTCATGCCTTGGGTTGTATGATGTGGTTGGGCCAATGCTGCTGTTGGCTCTCCTGTGTGGTGTGTGCTGCTCTCTCTTCCAGGCAGGTTTCAGCCAGGTGAGGATGGTGAGTCTGGAGGATGCAGCTGAGCTCCCTGCAGCAGGCTGGCAGTGAGTAGCAGTGCACAGCCAAAGCCTCTGGAACAGGCTGAACTGTTCAAGGGGACTGTCCTGACTCCATGCACCTGCTCTGGAGGAATGTGGGATGTCTCCTCTGATTAAGGACATGGGAGCAGTTTCTTCCCACCATGTCACCCTCTGGCAGCTGCCTGATGTCCTCAGCAGCTCAGTCTCTCACCTGCTTCTGCATCTTCTGTCTGCTGAGGAAGCAGGCACCACGTGGCAGATTGGGGATGGGAGGTGCATCACTGTTGTCTCTGGAAAGAGGAGAGCTCACCTGGTGACCTTTGCTGGCTCTAGATTTTAGTGGAACATAAATAAAATAAAAGCAATGCTGAGACTGCAGGGGGAAGGCAGAGAAATGAGAGCTGCTGCTGTGAGTGTGTCTGACTTGGCTCCACTGTGGAATCAGAGTGTTGCTGGTGAAGTGGTGCTTCTGTTCCCTTTATCTGGTCCATCCAGGTGCATCACACACCACCCTGATGGTGTGCACTACTGCCAGTGTCATATCACCTGAGGATAGTTACCCAGGGTGGAAAAATGGTCTCTTCCTTTGGGTCTTACTGTATTGGAGAGCATGTGTGGAGCCCAGGTGATCTCCAGGAATGCCAGAGCAGGAACTCTGAGGAGTTCAGGTCCAGCAGGAGGGCTCAGACTGCTGGGAATCACAGACTTCTGAGTTGGAATGACCCACAAGGGTCATCCAGTCCAACTCTGTTGAATGGCTTACACCCTCTCTAAATTATGTGGGTAAGGAGGTTTAATGGCAGCTTCTCAGACAGCTGGAAAACACTGTTCTCTGCTTGCCGGGTTAGATTCCAAGTTTGATGCTTTATGATGACAGTATTTAGTTTCTGAACTCTTGTGCTCTGGAAATGTGGTGGTGAGAGATGAATGTCTCCAGGCTGGAGAATTGCCTATATTTTGCCTGTTTTATGTGTTTCTGTGTGTCCTTTTTGCAGGTAGAAAGGCATCATAAGGCCATCTTCAGCATGGCTTATGTTGTGACACCCCCTGTGTGAAAAGGCACCTTCAGCTCAGTCCTTTACAAGGTTTTTTGCTGCCAGAAGCTGAGATGTGCAGGTGGCTGTGAAGATGGTGCTGACCCTGGCAGAATGACTCCTGTGTCAGTCTGGGCATGCTGACCCTCTTGTCCATCTTGTTTGAGACCAGTCCTGTCCAGGAGATAACCAGTGCTTTGATTTGGTGTGATTTCAGAATGGGAGATTTGCTTTATGGGTCTTGTAAATGTTCTTTCACCATCTCTTCTTCCAGAGCAGGTGGCTCAGCACATTCAGTTTGATGCTTTAGAACTTGTTGATTCCCTGATGGTGTTTTCATGATACAGTTTGTGTCAGTTTGTACCAGAGCACCTACAGGTACCATAATGGCACAGAACACATTGCATCACTTGTGCTTCCCTGGTTCAGCACGTTCCTGCTTGTGGTCAGCTCCTTCCCAGCAGATCTGCTCTAATATGGCTCAGGAGGGATTGCAGTGTGGCCTCAGGTACTCTGTGAGTCCATGATTTATGTGAGTCCATAAACCCAAGCATTGTTTGGAAGGAGAGATTCTAGAGAATATGAAGACATGACCACAACATGTGGTTTTGTGGTGCTTTTGTGGCTGTAGCTTCAATTGTGGTAGAGTGAATGATGGGCAGAGATGAGTGAAAGTCCTGTGGGTGTCTTGAGCTGAATTCTTGATGGAGTAAACTTTAACATTGAACTGATTTGTAGCAGGGAAGTTGAAACAAGAAATGGCCACAATGCAACATATGATGCTGCCTGTCAGTATCAAACACCACCCTGGTGTTTGCTCTGTGAAATGCTGCAGGTGTGTTTGTAGAGAGAAGTTGTGAAGAAGGGTTTCAAAGGAGATACTTAAAACCAGCTCAGCTTCTGGAGAAGAGTGACCTCAATCTTTCTGTCTTTTGCTGAGAAATGAGGAAAATATGAATGCAGTTTTAGAGGTGGCTAACAAAAGGAATGCTTTTGGAGCAGTTCTTGAGCATCATGATGGAGGATGAAGAAGTTCCTCAAGGCAGCACATGTGTAGAGTATCAGAACTCTGGCTCAACATTAGATTCTTGCTTGGTGTTTCCTCCTGTCTGTCTGCAGGTCCTCATTTCATTCTGTGCTGGTCTGATCTCGTGGCTGGCCCTGCTTTGAGCAGGAGATTGGACTGGGTGACCTCTCAAGGTCCCTTTCAACACAAGTTTCTTTATGATGATGTTACTGAAAGCCAGTCCTGTGGAAAACATCTGTGCCTGTGTGGCTGAGGACCAGGATGCACAAAGGTGGGCAAGTATTGAGTAAAGGGAACTCAGTTTCTGGTGCTGCTGTGATGGTGGTGGTGAGATCCAGGCTCTGCAGACCAAGTGTTGCTTTAGTTTGGAGTGTCAGTGGCCATGGGATACCTGGATTCACCAGACTGCCCCACAGTCCTTTCTCCAGCTCACCCTGTCTCTGCCCTCAGCAGAGACAAGCAAAGGGACCTCTAGCAGCTCCTGAGCACGTCCATGCTGAGCTGGACTTGGTCAGTGCTGACCCCTTTCAAGGTGCAAAGATTCACTAGAAACTTCTGCTCATTTATTCCTTCCTGCTTGCTTACAAGTAATTTTTGGTTTCATGTGGCTTTGTTTGGCAAAAATGTTGGGGGTGAAGAGGTTACATAAACTGGTTACGTGGTAGATAGAGGAGGAGGGTTTGATTTTATTAATATAGCGGTTAATGAGGAGGAGAAGCAGAGCCAGTAGAAAATGTGTTTGCCAAGTGCTGTCTATGCCAGAGCACTTAAATAAAGCTTCATTAAAAGCTTCTAATCTTTGAGGTTTACAGACTTTATCTTGGGGAGAAGACTTGGTCTTTCTGATATCTCAAATTTACAAAATATAAGTGGAGGAATCGCCTGTCAGGGTCCATTTGAACTGCATTTACCCATGATATTTCCAGCCAACTGGGAAAGGTCCCAATAATAAACCATCCTTTGAGAAAAGAGGAGCCAGTGAGCTGTACAAGGATCAGTGTAATGTCAGTCCCTGGAAATATTCTTGGAGCAGCTCTTTAAACAGCTTGTCACTGTCTGTAACAATAGGATAAATAGCTGCTACACAGCTAGTACTGTTTTATGTGATCTGTTCTTGATAAATCCCTCTGATTTTGGTTTGACAGGAGAGCTGGCTTATTCCTTAAACAAGTGCTGGGTGTGAGTGCTCTGAATTCATCAGGATTCCTGATAGGAATTTGCCACAATGGTAATTTCTCAGTTAAGAAGATGCAGTTTTGTCATATTTTTAAGCAGGACATCAGGCTGAAAGCCTGTGTGTGTGTGTGGGGGTGTCAGTGGTTATTGTCAGACCCAAGGGGTTTGCAGGACAGAACTCTGGGTCACTGCAGCTGTGAGTGGCTCTGGTGTCCCAGTAATGGCACTGCAGTCTGCCTGGGGAGCAGAACTAAGGTGTTGGAAAATGGAGAAACTAAATATTGTAAATCACAGGCCATGATTAAACCTCCCCCTGCTGCCATCAAACCTCCTTACCACATAATTTGGAGGACTGTGTGCAGACACTGCTCCTCTCCATAGGGTGTAAGCCATTCAACAGAGCTGGACTGGATGATCCTTCCATTCCAACTTTCCAGTGTATGCAGAGAGAATACATCAAATGCATATATGTAAACAAATTCAGGATTGTGAACTAATATACTGAGTTGTAGCTGTGTGAAGCAGTTGCACTTACTCTGATTTCCTTTATATCTATTTCTGCCCTTTTTAGCTTTCCATTTATACTCCTTATACCCTTCCAACTTACCCTTTAGAGATGGGGCTGAAATGCAATGCCACACTTGATCATGGAAATCACACAGACAGCACACAGAATAATGACTGCTTCAGTTAAGAGAAGTATTATGTTAAGTACTTCTTGGAATGAGGCTCCCTGCTTTCACAGCTGGGATAAGAGGGTTATTTTCCTCTTCTTTAAATGCATGATCTATGAAGGAAGGGTGAGGGAACTGGGTATGTTCAGTGTGTGCTGTGGAAAGTGAGAGGCAATTATCTCCCAACCCAGAAAAGCCTCTTAGCAGTGAGGTGGGTATTAGGAGACACTCAGGCATTTGTGAAGCCCTCAGATGTGCTGCTGAGGGAAGTCATAGAACTCCTTTTAGAAGAATTTTCATTCTGTGTTTGTCAGGGGTGCTGTCAGCACGTTTAGCCTGTCTGCAGGAGGCAGGGTGTGCTGACAGGACCCCAGGGCATAACTGCTGCTCCACAGCTTCTAAGAACTGAAACATCACAAATGTGTTTCTTAAGCAGACTAGTGAAATTAAATGAAGTATTTAGGCCAGTTAGCAGCTGCCTGTAACTTAAAATTGCAATTTTAAGCAAATTTATTGAGTTGTATGGATTTACCATATCAGAACAGCTGCTCTTCCAAGCTTTTATTTCCTGTGCTCAGCATCAACAGGATTGTTCCAAGTGTTTGAATTTTGCCTTTGCCTGGCAAGAAGCCACAAGAAGCTCTGACTTTCTCTGGACAGATTCTTTGCAGGACAAGGTCCCACAGCCCTGGGGGCTGTCCAGGCAGTGCTGGTGTCGCTGTCCCAGGCAGGGATTGCTCAGGAAGGTGTTGGTGTGTCCTGGGCATTGGTGGGGTAGCACTGGCACAGCTGAAGTGATGCCTGCACATCCCTGTGGATGAACCCAGGGTGTCCACAGAGGCACTGCTGCCTGCCCTTCTGCTGCTGCCTTACTCCATCCTGCATCTTTTCCATGCATCTCTCCTGTAGAAACTTGAGTAGTGATTTTACATTATAGATAAGACTTTTATATATGCATTTAAATAATTTGCTAGTTATTAGCCCGCATTGCAAAAATTTTTGCCCATGAGAAAAGAAAATAAGATGCCAAGACAATAAATGAAATTTTTGTGGAGAGCACAGGGGAGAATTAATGCTTATGATTTATTTGAGTAGCTGTGCTTTGGAATTGCCTTTTCCTTCTTGCATATGAGTCACTCAATTGGTATGATGTCCTTTTCCAAAAACCTTGATGACTTTTGCTGTGTGGCAATAAAAGTTACAATACCAATATTTGGTTTTTTTCCTTGCAGAATTTGGTGTTCATTTGGCAGAACTGACTGTGGACCCTCAGGGAGCTCTGGCCATCCGGCAGGTGAGTTTTCTTGGAACTGCAGAAAGAATTTAGATGGAAATTTCCTTAGTTTTTAAAATAGTCTTCCATGCTTTCAGGTGAAATATTTGAAATAGCATTCTGAGTCTTTCTTTCAACATTATTCTGGTGTTATACTTTAACATTTGTTGAATTTTTTTTTTTACTTAATAAACCTGGTGCTGAGACAATACTGTACTGGAAATGGACACAGCTTAGGAGGTGGGTGTAGACATCAGCTAGCAGAAGTGTGGCTTCTCTTTGCAGAAACTTTTTCTGGAGGTGTTTTCCTCCTTGGAAAGGAAGTTTTGGTTCTATATTTCTTTAGTTACTTTGTGACCTGAGTCTTGTGCCTTTCTAGAGCTGCTGCCTTGGGTCAGTGCTGTGCAGGCCATTGCTGCTCAGTGGATGCCCAGCAGTTCTTTTTACTGCAGTAACTCTGTGGTCCATTTCATGGATTTTTAACATTTTTGGCAAGTCCTGCTGCCCCTCTAAAAGAAGCGTGATGGGACAGGAGGCTGAGCAAATGGGTCAGGGGTGATCCTTGCAATGGTTCCAGGATGTGTCCCTGATTGCTGACCTCTCTCCTGCCACAGCTGGCATCCGTTATTCTCAAGCAGTATGTGGAAACTCACTGGTGCTCTCAGTCTGACAAGTTTAGACCTCCAGAGACCACAGAAAGGGTAAGACTTGGTTTTACATTATCTGGTTTATCCATCAAGAATATGAATTCTTTAGACACTTAAAGAAGTACCAGCACCCATGTGTATTTTGAGGATTAATGGCTTCAGTGACGGTTTTTTGACAATTTGCACTTCAAAAATCTGTTTTTAGTCGCCTAAAACAACTGGGCTTGAGAAGCTTGGGCTGCTTCCTGTAGGGAAAGTTCAGCCACAATGCTCCTGTTACTCTCAGAACAAGACTAGAAGAAAAGCTGCTTCCTAAGTTTCACCAATACTGGTTCTGGCAGTCTTTTTTTGGAGATTTGCTAAATCTTTTGTTGTACATCCTGGGACTTATTTTCCCATGACAAATTTTAGTTTAAAGCTGCTGTGTTTCATTGAGAATCTGCTCAGCAGGAGTATTTAACAGCTAAGATGGCCAGAGATTCCAGCCCTTTCCACTCTGACTGTTGACTGGAGCATCTTTCATATCTAGAATATGATTCATCCCACCCAGAGATAATTGCTTGAATTATGTCCCAGAAGTGGCTTTTGTTTTTTCCTGTCCCTTCAGGGCTGGCTGACAGTTCTTGTTTACTGAAATCTTCCAAAGTAAGCAAACACAGTCCCTGACACTGGAGCTGGGATTTATCTCAGCTAACTCTGGATGTTTTCCATGTAGATCTGTACATCCTGTGTAGTTGCAGCTGTGTGCTGTTTACTCTGTGCTTGTCTGATGCTGTGTGTGAGATGATGCTATGTTAAAACACACCATGAAGTTTTCTCTAAAAAATTACAGGGTGTAGTGTGCAAGAGTGGTTTTGTCTGGAGTACTGCGGTAATTAGGACTGATCAGGTGAATAGGGGGGTTGGTATTGTGAGAGGACAGGAGGTTTTGTATTGATTGCTGTTGTAATGAAGTTGATTGCTTCTAGGATTGAAGAGATACCAGCTAGGTGTAGGGAGAAGATTACGAGGTCGACTGAGGCTCCAGTGTGAGCTAGGTTGCTGGCCAGTGGAGGGTGCACTGTTCAGCCTGTGCCAACACCTGCTTCAACTGTGGAAGATGCTGGGAGGAGAAGGAAGGATGGAGGAGTAGTCAGAAGCTTATGTTGTTGTGGGAATGCTATGTCTGGGGCTCCAGTTATTAGAGGAACTAGTCAGTTTCTGAACCCTCCAATTATAATTGGTATAACTATGAAGAAAATTATTACGAAAGCATGGGCTGTGACAACTACATTGTAGACTTGGCTGTCTCCTAGAAGGGCTCCAGGTGGGCCTAGTTCTGCTCAGGTGAGGAGGCTTAGGGCAGTACCTACTATTCCAGCTCATGCACCAAAAATTATAGTTATAAGGGTCCCAATATCTTTGTGGTTAGTTGAGAATAATAATCGGTTATTCATTTTGTAAAATGAAAATTCATTTTGATGAATTTTCCACGATGATTCATTTTGTATTGAATCAATATCAGGACGCAGCCATAGGTCTAGATTTTTAAAATTAGATTGTGCTGTGGCTCTGTTGTGAATGCTGTTGTTTCCCCAGGCCAAAGTGGCAATCAGGGAGCTGCTGCCCAGCGGGCTGCGCGAGTCCATCAGCAAAGTGCGCTCGAGCGTGGCCTACGCCGTGTCAGCCATCGCGCACTGGGACTGGCCCGAGGCCTGGCCCGAGCTCTTCAACCTGCTCATGGAGATGCTGGTCAGCGGCGATGTCAACGCAGTGCACGGAGCCATGAGGGTGCTCACAGGTCTGTGGCTGCTGTGCCTGGGCAGGGCTGCTCTAGGGAGCTCTTCGGGCTTTTCCTTGTGCCAGTATTGTGTCATGTTTCATCCAAATTGAAGAAGTTGGGATTGTCTTCCTCTCTTCCCCCGGTGCCTGTTGCTGGCTGTGGAATTGTGCTCAGCAGGTGTCATGAGAGCTGGGGAAGGAGGTGCTGTGCTGCAGGTTGGAGCTCAGAAGGGACTTGGACTGTAACACCCTGCTCTCCAGATACCTGCACTTTTTAGTGTGATATTTTCTGCTTGCCTTTGAGGATTGCCTCAGGTAGATCAGATGACCCTAGTCTAGTGAAGTGCAAATCAGCATGTTTCAATTCTCTTAATTTTTCCCAATAGTTCTGTTGTTGGTGTTCCCTAGAAACATTTTTTGGATTGGATTTCTTATAAGATTTGGATTCTTATAAGATTGCATTTCTTATAAGAACTTCTCTTCTTTTTCCTTTTTTTAGAATTTACCCGAGAAGTGACAGACATACAGATGCCACTTGTAGCTCCAGTTATTCTTCCAGAGATGTACAAAATTTTCACAATGGCAGAGGTAGGATCTTCACAGTGGGGTTGGTATTGGTGGGAAATGAATTCCCATTGGTGGGAAATAATTCCCATTATTAAATTAGCGGGAATGTTTCTTGGAACAGAGAAACTTCAGATTTAATGGTTAAGTCATACAGCAGTATGAGTTAGACTTAAAGAATTTTCTTGATGATATGATAGTTGATGGCAGCTAATGTTTTAACAGAAGAGTTGAAGCCAATAATAAAATAAGAGAGTAAATCTAAAGCAAAAATGAAATACAATTAAAATATAATTAAAGGAAGTATTTTGTGTAAGAAGAATGTTGTGTTCCTGATGTTTAACTTCTGTCCAGGTGTATGGGATTCGCACGAGGTCACGTGCAGTGGAGATATTTACCACGTGTGCCCACATGATCTGTAACATGGAGGAGCTGGAAAAGGCAAGAATTTAACTTGACATACAAGATGCTTTGAATTCAAACTGAGTGAGGTTCTAAATAGTTGTTAATATGGAAATGAAACACTGGAAAATTACATATTGTGTCAGCTGGAATTTGGGGGAAGAGGCTGTAATTTAATACATGTAAAGTAGCTGACTCCCTGCTTTACATGCATGCCTTGATAGTGGGACTTGGTTTCCATAATTAAGGTTAATTTATGGTTTATCAACAGACATGCTTGTAAGAGCTCAGGGAATGGGGAGTCAGCATGGGGAGGAGATGGAGTATCATCTCTTTGTTTATAAATCTGTAACTTGGCTTCCAGCCTTCAGCTGAGCCCTGTCCCAGTCACCTGCCAGGCCTTGGGTAACGAGGGACCCTTGGGCAAAGCTTTGGTTCCAAGCTCCTGGAGCTTCACCCTGTGCTTCAGGAGGTGCCTTGGCCTTGTTTCTGAAGGGGTGGGGGAAGCCAAACCCAGCCCAGTTTTGGAAGAATAGCTGTTAAGAAACAAACACAGCAGTCAAGCAGCTTTAGATGTGAGTCTGCTGTCTGGCTCTAACTGAGCACATCTGCATTGTAAAAGGCCTTTGACAGGTGGCTTTTCCAGCACTCCCAGACAATAAATGGTTATTTTTAACTTTTTGGGGTGTGAGGATAAGGAAGGGTGACTCTCAATCTAGTGGCTGTTCCCTCCCTGTTTGCACAGGGAGCTAGCAACCCAGTGCAGACTTTTGGAAAGTTCTGGTAATTACATTGTATCTGTACTGCCATGAGGAGGTTATTCATGCACTGTATCATGCAGCTGATACCAGTATCTAAGAGATAGTAGTAACTCCTCTGTCTTATTCTGGAGAAGGGCTGAAAGTGTCCGTTACATTGAATACTAAACCTTTTCTATGAAATTTGAACCTTTGAAATTTTATTTAAAAAAAAAAATTGGAATCTTTTTATAAATGGCATTTCCTAATTGATTTAAACATAGGACTGCCGTGTCCTGGCTCTGGATTTATGAGGAATAATCTCAATAAAATTATTTTGGCCCTGTATTACTTGCTCTGCCAAGGACTGATTATGGAGTGCTCTGACATCTGGAAAAATACTTGCTGCATTTTCCTAGGAAGAATCATCCTGTTAATCTTCAGGCCAGCTGTTGATACTCAGCTTGTTTGGTTTGGGGGATGGAGGCTCTGCAGGGAGATAAATGCCAGCCACAGAGTTTGGGGTGATTGTGTGTGTGATGGAGCCACCCCAGGTTGGTTTTGAAGCCTGGGGGTGCTGGGGGGCAGGATTCAGCTCATCAAATGAAATGATGGGGTGAGCACTGCTCCTGGGGCTTTCCAGACTGGATTGTCTGGATCTCTCCTGAGACTCCAAAGTGACAAGTTGGATGTGTGTGTGTTTTGTGGGAGCCTGTGCTGTGGGGTTCTGAAGAGTGGGATTCAGCTGAGCTTAGTTCCTTACCTAAAGAGAGAGCCCAAGTGATGTTTGAAGCAGCTTTCATGTGACTTTGCAATATTCTGCAGTAGCCATGAGTTTCTCTTCTATTTTTTACCAGCAAAGTGCATTTGCTGCCGCTTCTAGTGCTTTACCTGTCAGATGTGGGGGTTCTGTATCTGATATTCAGCTGTGCTTGCATTGTCTGTAACCAGGGTGCTGCCAAGGTCCTGATTTTCCCCGTGGTGCAGCAGTTCACAGAAGCCTTTGTCCAGGCCCTGCAGATGCCTGATGGACCAACATCGGACAGTGGGTTTAAGATGGAGGTTTTAAAGGTGAGTCACTTAGGGCTGGTTAAGTGGAGAAAGATCTGAATACCAACACACAGATGTGCTGGAAAACAAGCTCAAGTGGCAAATCTCCCAGTGTGCTCATGGGATGAACAGTGAAGGCTTTTGCCTCCCAGCACCATCAACAGTGAAACAAGTTGTTCACCTGTACTGAAGATACCTATGATGAGATCCATGAAGATCTGTCTGTAAAATGATCCACAGGAATCTGGTCCATAGGACCATCTGTCTCTGTCATTTGCTGATCTGATGTATCTTGGATATGTCCTGGACATCATAATCTGTAGTTGTAGAATTCTGCAATAAGTTGTAAAAGCTTATTAAGTGCAGGTGCTTTTCTGGAACTTGCCTGCTCTTTAATGCTAAATGATCTCTGGGAAAGAGAGATGGAAAGTCCTTGTACTGTCCTGGTTTCCTGTAGAGAGGAGATTGTGTTGGAGAGCTCTGTGTGCATGGGGACAGGGACAGTGCAGACCCCTGTAAGAGCTCACAAAGCACTGGAGCTGTCGGGTGTGTGCCTGCAGCATGGGAGAGCAAAGAGCCAAAAGCATCAGTTGCAGGACCAAATCCAAATCTTTCATTTCCCTGCCTGTGTGCTGGGGTGAGCAGCACTCAGGTCAGTGTACAGGTTTCTGAGGATGGGCACTGAGGCTCATTGAGTTCCATGAAGAAAGCAATAAGGAAATTACTTAAATAAGTGTCAAAAGTCAGGGTGACCAGCTTTGTGCTGAAGTGTCGGCGATGGAGAGAGACAGGGAGACTGACTCAGTGATCAGAACCCCATTTTATTGTGGGATACAAACACTTATATACTATTTCAGGGAGACTAGTAATGTGTACTACAATGATTAGGTTAAAATCACAAACACAAACTTATGCATATAGCAACATCTCTTGCTTGCAGAGTTTAATGGGATTTTCTTTTTCTGGTAAACTTGTTTGATTTCATCTTCTTGCAATCCAGGTCCAATTTTCAAAGTTCCATTTGCTTTTGCCAAGGCATCCTGTTATCAAATTTCTTATGTTAACCAGTCCAAAGTCCCTCATCTGTCTTGTGTCCCCCAACATTCCAAGACTGAAGTAATGAAAATACCTGCTGGGAGGTGCTGTTGTGTTACACAAACAGCAGCAGCTCCTGAGCTCTGTCCTGTGGAACTTGTCTCAGTTCAAGGCAGCAGTACTGGTCTGGGTATCCTGTGGCTTCTCAGTGAGGGCTGCATGTCTTGTACTCCAACAGCTGAGCTGTTCTTGCTGTGCAGCACTACTGGAAAGCAGTTTGGGGAAGGATGTTGGCAGTTTTTGTTGAGAGAATGTCTCTTGTGGGTTTTTTTTTCCTTTCTGTGCACTGGGATTTCTGGGGCAGTGATTTATAGGAACAGCAACATGAAAGGAGCACTGCAGGGTATCGTCTTAATTTGAACAGGCTGCAGCTCAAGAATATTTGGATCCCTTACTCCAGATACTCACATTTGGATTGTTAATGAGTAGTGGTATTTTTCAGCCTCCACAGAAAGCAGTTGTAACTGATGGCTTCAGTCTAAACCAGGCCAGGCCGGTTCTGTTCTCATTACATCCATGCATTCTGCAGCCTTTTCTGTTATTTAAGTAAGTGCTTGCTGGCATTGGGCTCTTTGCATGTGTGTCAGCACTGGTCCCACCAGGAGGTTCTTGAACAAGGTGACAGGCTGGGGAAGTCTCTGAGGAAATGTCACCTTGTTGTTGCTCTGCTCCTCAGCTGTGTGAGGGGCTCTGCCTGTGGCCTCTGCAGCACAGGAGGATTTGGATCTGGATACACTGCTGTGTATTGGGTGGCATTGATGGCAGCAGAGAATGAATGTGCATTTAAACAGAAAATTCAGGAGATCTCCTGCTCACAAGGGCTTTGTAGGGGGCTCTTTTTGAAGAGATGAGTGGTCTGGCTGTTGACTTGAGGCAGTTCATGGTTTTGTAACTTCAAGTTTCTAAGCTGATGATAGCAATTTTCTGAGGAAAAAAGGATTCAGGTGAATTGCCTTCACTTCCAGAGAAGTGGATTTTATAGTCATTGTAATGCAGAAGTAAGAAACCTTAGGGGATTATTTAAACCAGCTCTACAGATGAAGTCATTACAGGAACCCCTTGAAAAGCTGATGCAATG
The DNA here is from genome assembly GCF_027887145.1 of Ammospiza caudacuta. Lineage (NCBI taxonomy): Eukaryota > Metazoa > Chordata > Aves > Passeriformes > Passerellidae > Ammospiza > Ammospiza caudacuta. The sequence continues at coordinate 2,650,062 of NC_080616.1, read as the reverse complement.
GAAGAGGGAATTGAGACTTTTTTATAGCACATTTTCAACCAGATGCAAACTCAATTCCATTTTCTTTTCCTTAATGAAGTGCTGTGCAGCAAATGATAGGAAAACTTTTTTTTCCCTTCCCTGTCACTTGAGAGCTTTGTGCTCCAAGGCTCATGGAGTTTTTGATGGAAGTCAGAGGCAGTCCTGACCTAAACTGCTGTGCTGTCCATGTCAGAGTGTTCTGCAGGACAGTGGCAGAAGGTGTAAGGAATGAATGCTATTGCAGTGTGCACCTCTGCCTGATTAATTGGGACATTTATCCTGGTTAGGGGAGTGAAAGGTTTGGATCACATCATGGGGAGCCACTGATGGTTAATGTGCCCCAAGTTGTTCCCAGAATAGTTACAAGCTTTTAAGCAGTTATCAGCAGAAAATCAGGGCCTTTTATCCTTGGAGGAGATGAGAAGTTTTGCCACAACAGAAATACCAAGTGTGAGGACTAGAAGGAAATAGCCATGGGGTAATTTATTGTTGTGTTTGATAGTTCAGCATGAATTAAATTGGGGTCTCTAAGGATGAATGAGCTGCAACTGTGCAATTCTTGAATCCTAATTCCAGTGTTGAACATGCTACTGTTGATTGTTTTGAGAGAAACAGACTGATTAAACATGTCAGGTGACAGATTTAAGGCAAATTTCACAATAATGGAATACAAATTGGAATACAATGGTGTACTTAGTGTGTGGTAATATATCAGGAACACCAATTAATCAACAATCAAAGCATCTTGCAGTCTTGCTGTTGTGCTTCTTCATTTGTGCTTAGAAGCTGTTCAACACCTGTGGGTCAGAGAAGTTATGCTTACATTTTTCCTGACACTGGAACAAATAACTAGCTAGAAAAAATAATTAATCATAACCTCTTTGTTCTTGGATGGAAGATGAGCTGGGATCTGTGTCTTGGGACAAACTTCCCAATTTTATGAACAAGGTACTTCACCTGCTGCTTCTGAACTTTGACTGACAGTCAGCTTTAGCATGCTCTCTAGTGTGTATTTTAAGCTTTTTATCCAAAAATGTGGGGATTTCTTCTCTGTTTAAAGATGCAGTCAGGAAGAGAAGCAATAAAAGGCTTTGGTAGAGTGACTTGAAGGAGCAGTGCTCTGAAGAGAGAAGGATAAAGGGTTTCTTGAAGGATTAATAGGTGGTGGAGCAATACGTGGGGATTGGCAGGGGATCTGTGAAGCTGTTCTCTGAGTTCAGACAAGCAGTGGGAATTGGCAGAATGAGGGGCCAGGGGTTGAAATGCAACATCTGACAGGAGAGTGCTCTGTGTTTTAATGACTTGCTGTGCAGGGCTGTGGTGACCTTGCAAATGCAGCTTTCTGTTGTTCCAACTGCAGAGCCATTGGGGAGCTCCCTTAGCACTCCAGCAGTGCTTTCTGCAGAGCTGGTTGGGTGTAGAGCTTGGAAACATTTACCCAGGGTTCATATGGAGTGGCATATGGAACAAGTGTGTTTGGATGCTCCTGTGGCCCTAGGCAGGGTGTTTGCAGCAGTCCTGAGGATCAGATTCACATCCTTTGCCAGCACCTGCATAATTTTTTCCGTGGAGATTTCAGCATTATTTTCTGTAATGCTTCCTTCCAGCACCTGCCAGACTCATTCCCAAACCCACATAACTGGGTTATTCCTGATGCCTGCTCATCTCCAATGCTGATATTAGATTGCTCTTGTTTTTCTGGAAGGTGAATTACTATTTTTTTTGTTTCTATTAATGTACCCAGTGCTGCAAACAAACCAACTGCACAGAGTGATTTGTATTGGGTGAGCACAAACAAACTGACACCTGTGTGTCTGGGAGCAGCCACCTCTCAGGCAGTTTGTGAGGGGCTGTACACTGTTCTGGAACAAGTGCAACACAGCTGGAGCTGTGCCCCTGGGGAGGAGAGGGGGTACTGAGAGCTCTCTCACTCCTGGAAGGTCCCAAAAGGCTTTTGGCAAGTGTCAGTGGAAGGGCTCCCCTAAGTCAGGATGATCAGCTTCATGAAAGTCCAGGCACAATCTCCTGTGGAGCTGCTGAGCTGCTCCCAGAGCAGCCCCTGTGCTGGGCTGGCACAGCCAAAATGGGAAGGGAATTGAACTGGGTGGGTGTTTGCTCCTCCAGCTGCTCCCTGGATGTGCAATGGATGTGTTGCTCGCATGAGTAGAAGTGTGGAAAGTGGGCAGTAGTCTGGATTTACATTACACTAGAGTTCTTTTTCTGGGACAAACACTTCCAGGATAATTGTATCCAGATACTGATGTGCTTTGGATTTGAGTCATTGTCTTACCACTGCATTGTGGCATTGTCTTCACTCCTGATGCCACATCGTGTTATCCCTTTGCTTCCCTGCCAGAGAGGAAACACCAAGAGAAGTGTGTTGGTGAGTGAGCAAGAGAAGGATTGTGTGCTCAGGAGTGAGAGGTGACCTCGGTGACAGGAAGCCTTTGGATGATCTCAGTTGTTAATGGAACAGCAGCCTGTGATTTGAGTGTGTTGATGGCTTTCCCAGTTTCACTTTTGACTGATATTCTTTTTGGTTCCAGGCTGTGACAGCACTTGTGAAAAACTACCCAAAGCACATGATTTCATCAATGCAGCAGATCCTGCCCATCGTCTGGAACACCCTGACAGAAAGTGCTGCTTTATATCCTTGCTAGTGAATGTGCTTACCTGGAATCAAATGAGGCCAACTCAGTAATGACCTGACTGAGCAGGACAATTCATGGAGTGCTCTGCCCTGCCAGACAAAACAGGATCTTTCTGTTACTTCTGGAGGCTCCATTAAGTTTCTTTTTGCTTAAATGTGTGCTGATATGCATGTGCCCTGTAGAACTGCCATGAGCTCTGCATTGTTTCTGGTACTTTTTGGTAAAAATTGTCCTCTTAAAAAGGTGCTGGTCACAGTGTAAATACTTCAGGAGAGGGAGAACCAGCTGTTACCCTTGCTGCAGCAGAGCTAATGACTGATTGCACTTGCTGCAGAAGCTGATTTACCATTTGAATTTTCAGTCAGTGCTCACTGCACACCCAGCTGTGTCAGAGTGGTCTGTGGGTGCATTGCCCTGTACTCGAAAACTAACAACTCAAATCTCTCCATATTGTTTTTTCAGACCCCTGTTTAAATACAGTGGAAGGTGTCCCTGCTTATGGCAGGGGGATTGGCCTTTAAGATCCCTTCCCACCCAAATAATTTTGTGAATCTGTGAAAATACAAGGAGCTGTTTGTAGGATTTCTGATGGTGTATTTCTCCCTCTCCTGTCCTGACTCCTACTACAGTCCTGTTGGTGTGGGCAAACAAAATGGGCTTTTGTTTGCAAAAGGGAGAGTCTTGTTCTTCCTTGCCTTGTGTGTGCTCTGGTACTTGTTGGATCTTCAGTTCACCATCCACAAAGAAAACTCCTTCCTTTTTACCCCCAGGTTAGTTTTCTGTCATTTTCCAGGGCTGGTGCTTGTGGAGAAGCTTGGTAGGGAGCAGAGCAAACCTAAGGTAGGATGTGGGAACATGGGGTGGTTCCTCACCCTTGGGCAGCAGTGAGGTGTTGAATTGGCTCACATCCCCTGGAAAGAATGAGTCTGGGTGGTTCTGTTCTGGCAAAGTTAACATAAATGAAATTTTAGGTTACCTTGGTGAGTTTGATCTAAGTTAATCAAATAATAACAAAGATGTGCTGAAGTGATGTGTGAGTGGTCTGTGGAAAGTGGTCTTTGAACTTGGGCAGTGCACAAAGCCAGGAGCTCCTGGGGACGTTGTCTGTGTGTCCTGAAGTACAGGACTTTACACAAAATCAAAGGCTTTTAAAAGAATGAAAACTTCCCAAGTTATCAGCAATTTTAAGACAGGAACAGACTAATTCCAAAATAGATGTTGTTCTTTAGAAAAAAGCATTTCCTTAACTCCATCCACTTATGTGAGAACAGAAGTAAATTACACAGAAGAAGTGGAGGATCCTGTGGATTCTGATGGTAAGAACTTGCACTTCACTTTTACTATTTGAAGAGGAATGTAGTTACCTAAATATTGCTGTCAAAACAGTAACTGAAACACCATGGGAGATGGTGCTAAAGGTGCATTTACCATGTTAGAATGGTGTCCATCACTTCTTTGCAAATTACTTGGGATTGTGTTCAATGAAGGCACACAATAAAGTTTTCTAATGGCTCAAGGAGTGAGATTGGCAACAATTTTGAGGTAAAAGTAGTGGGACAAAAGAAAATCAAATAGGTTTTAGGTTGAGCTTGATAAATTTTAATGAGAGGTGTGTGGTGGGAAGAGAGCAGAAAGTGATGAGGTCTGAAATCCTCCTGGGGCTGCTGATGCACTTGCTAGTCCAGGAGAAGGAATAAATATCTGCTCAGAGAAGCTAACAGTTTGTAATTATTTTCACGTCCATTTGTACCTTTTTGTTTGTTGGCATATTCAGTCATGTTCTTTTTTGTTTTTCCCACTTTGTTCAGGTGAAGTTCTGGGCTTTGAAAATCTGGTGTTCAGCATATTTGAATTTGTACATGCTTTGTTGGAAAACAACAAATTTAAGAGCACAGTGAAGAAGGCTCTGCCAGACCTGATCTATTACATCCTGCTTTACATGCAGATCACAGAGGAGCAGGTGGGCATGTTTGTGTTGTGTAGGAAACAAAGGAAATGAGATATTTAAACCAGCAAGTGTCCTGGGAAGAGTTTCAGTGTGTGGAAGCTGCTGTAATCTAACAGACTGTTCCATCACTTTGCTGTGGCAGCACTCAGAGGTTCCAGAATGGTACAAGGTGGACAGAAAATCACAGATCACAGAAGGGTTTGGGTCAGAAGGGACTTTAAAGCCCATCCTGTTCCACCCCCTGCCAGGAGCAGGGACACCTTCCACCATCCCAGGTTGCTCCAAGCCCCATCCAGACTGGCCTTGGACACTTTCAGTGATGGGACATTCACAACTTCTCTGGGCAACGTACCCAGTGTCTCAGCACCCCCTTAGTTAGGAGTTCCTTCTGTAATCCAAACCTACCATCTTGCCCTTGTCCTGGGGCTCTGGTAAAAGGGCTTTATTTTTAAGGCACTTATAAGGTCCTCTAGGAATCTTCTCCAGGCTGAACAATCTCAGCTCTTTCAGGCTTTCTTCCTTCATTCTTCCATGTGCTGTGAAAATGAGGATTTTCATGCTGAAAGGAATAAACAGCTTTCTGTGAGAGCCAAAATATTGTGCTAGCAGGGTGAAATAATTTGTACTGAAATTCTGCATAGCTCCTGGCCTCTCAAGTGTCACAACCATCATCTTTTAGTTTAGGTAGGCATGCATAAAGACAAGCACTCTGTTAAAAGATTTATCTGCTACTCCCATTCCTCATCTAAAAATAAAGCTGCAGCATTGCTTCCAGGTCAGTCATTAGTTCTGTCAAACTCTGATCTCAAATGAGGGCCAGAAGAGCAAGATGAGCTCAGAACAGAAAGTTTCTTCTGTTCAAAGGTTTCTCCAATGGAATAGAAGAAAAATCAGTTGAGGATGAAGACTTCTTATGGCAGAGAAAAATTCTGAAAGTAGTTTTCCAAAACAGGTTGCAGAGAACAGAAAAGCTGCCTTTCACTGATGGTGTCCTGAATTCTCAGCTGTCCTGTCCTTTTTGTCTCCTCTAGATTAAGGTTTGGACTGCCAATCCACAGCAGTTTGTGGAGGATGAAGATGATGACACATTTTCCTACACAGTGAGAATTGCTGCTCAGGATCTCCTGCTGGTATGAAACATATCCCACATTTAGATACTGCAGTAGTAATAACAAGTATCAAACCTGCCCTCAGGAAGGGCATTTAGAGAAAAGGCCAACTTTTAACAGTCCATACAAATGAGTGTTCCCATTTCCTTGTGCACAGGCTGTGGCTGCTGATTTCCAGAACGAAAGTGCAACTGCTCTGGCTGCAGCAGCTACGAGGCATTTGCAGGAAGCTGAGCAGGCTAAAAACAGCGGGGCTGAGCACTGGTGAGGGGCTGGGCCGGGGAGGGGATGGCACTGGGGCGGGGAGGGGAGGGGACAGCGCTGGCTGGGGAGGGGACAGCGCTGGGATGGGTGCTGACCTCATTTGCAGCACTGGGTGCACCATGATTTAATCACATTTCATTTGTGACAATGCAACTGAAGAGCAAGGATGGGGCTGGAGAGCTCTGATTAGAAGAAGAAAAAGAAAGTACAGCAGTTCTTGAGCCAGATGGTGAAATCTTCATGTGTAGGACTTTGGGCAGTTCCTAGCACAAGTTATCTGTGCCAAGGCTCCCTCCCTTCAGAGCTTGATGTTCCTTGAAACATCTCATGGGAAATGATTATTACTTATAGAAAATCAGAAGAGAAATTTGCAATACTTCCTGCTCAGTAATTGGGATAAAATTTTCAGGAATATATGTATATGTATATGTATATGTATATGTATATGTATATGTATATGTATATAAATTTTCAGGAATATATATATGTTAAATATATATATATATATAAAAACACACACACACACACACACACATATATATATATATAAAAAACACATATAGATATATGTTAATTTTTTTTTTACTTGATGTCAAGTGGTGCTGTATGCAGATATATGTGTTCAATTTTAGAACTTCAGAGTTGCAGTTTTTAATGCTATTTGGGGATAGAAGAAGAAAACTCCACTGCAGGAGTACCTGGCTGCTGGTCCACAGAGATTCTCTCCTGGTTTTACAGGGCATTGGTTCAGTGGTTGTGTTTATTTTGAATTAGTGTCAGAGGAGCTCCTCTGATAATGAGCAGCAATGGAATGGCTGCACAATCAGACATTAGGTTCCCTAATTGTAAAGTAGGTTGGCTTCACAAATATAACCAAGGAGAAGTGTGTTTGCACAGAGTTCTATATCATCATAATTAACAAAATGTTAATGCAAAATAAGATGTTCTCAAACCTTTAATGTACTGGGTATCCCAGTGCTTCTGGACAAAAATTATGAAGGCATGGCTGGGACACAAGCTTTCATGGAAGAGGTTCTTTTTTATTATGAGGACAAAATTGGTACAAGTAAAAACTATTCCACCAATATTTTAGGGAGGGACTGAGAATGCTGCCCATCCTGAGGGAGTTTCCAAGCCCCCATCTTGCAGTTTGTGAATGTTAATCTCTTTAGGGGCTTTTTTAAATTCTCTTTTGGGATCAAGGAAATAGTTGTCGTAGCTTAGACCAGAAAATGACTTGTGACTTCACTTCAGAATATGTATTTATTTCTTGACTGATGACAGGAAAAGTCTTAAGGCGTCTGAACTGTTTTGCAGGTGGAAAATACATGAAGCCTGTATGCTGGCCCTGGGCTCAGTCAAGTCTATAATTACAGACAGTGTGAAGAATGGGAGAATACACTTTGATATGCATGGCTTCCTGACAAATGTGGTCCTGGCAGACCTCAACCTTTCAGGTATGTGGGACCCTGCATGCATCCCTAGGAGTAACTGCTGGGAGTCTGATGAATCAATCAGGTTGATGTGTGCATGAGGGATTGGGAAATGCAATTGTGCATCTGCTCATGTGAAAAAAATAAATCTTGTGAGTTCCCAGGTGCTCCCAGTTCTACTCTAAGTCCTTTATATGTGGGACTGTGCTTTCAGCTGGATTTGATTGTTGGCTGGATGCATGAGGCTGGAGGAGCTGGGTGGAAAATTGCTGTTCTGATGTCTTTTGTCTGTTCCTGGGAAAGGCACCAGCACTGTTTAACTGCCTTCAGAATTCCTGCTGCACCATGTCATCCCATTTGTTTTCTGCTGAGGCTGACACTAGTTGTAGCACATGAATTCCAATAATGCTCCTGGCTAAATGGGATTCTGTTTCTGAGAACTCAGCAGGATTTTGCTCTCTGTGTTATCTTACATCAGTGTGCAAGAAAATCAGAGGAATTGTTGAAAGTCAGACCTCAAAGTCCTTGCAAATTAAAATTTTAGAAGTTTAAGGCATTAATGTGAGCATCATTGATGAGTCCACATTGAGTTGTCAGGGTAGAAACAACTGATTCCTGGGTTCCTTTTTCATCAAAGAAACACTTATTTAACCCCTTACAAAGAAGGGTTTTTTGTTCTCTTTGTGTTAACATTGGGTGAAGAACTAGTGTGCAAAGTGCATAGTGTGCAATGCATGTAAGAAACCACCTCAGCAATTTACATATATTTACATTCATTTACATGTATGGCACTGGGTTGTAAATGAGCTGCTGTGCTCTAGAAGGGCTCCCACAGTCAGTGTGTTGATGGCTCTCCAAGGATATCCATTTAATGGTCAGTAATGGTACAAAGAAATGTTGTGTTTTATGATACTGACTTAAAAAACAAAGCTCTTCTCTTGCTGTACAGCTTGCACAGAGTGTTTTATGTCCTCATCTTAAAATTAGTACTTGCAGGAGCATAAATAATGGCAGTAAAGATGCTGAGGAACAGAGAGCATCATCACTTTGAGGCCAGCCTAGATAGGTAAGGAGATTATAGTCTGAAAAGGCAGCAGGAATAAGTGTGATAAAGATATATCATACCTTAGTGAGTGCAAGCAGGTGAGTGGATAATGAATGTCCACTGCTTCTGTGGTGCTGGTGAACCACAGAATTCCATTCTGTAACTGCAGGGTGATGGCTGTAGACTAGTAATGTAATCTATGAGAGGTCCCTGGGTATGAGCTCTTTTATTCCAATGCTTCTCCCTAAGATGCTGCTTTCTTCTGCTGGGGACAGAATATTGAGCTGGATAAATGGGAATTGGTGGCAAAGCCTCTGTTCTCTTCCTTTACTGTTGTTCAGTGATGAACAAATTCAAGTGTAAATAGTTTAAGGGAGGAGGCTTTTTAATAAATGAAAAATTATTCTTTGAAATAACTAAGAAAATAAACCGTGAGCAAAAATTCTTTGTATGTCTGCACACTTGTCCCGTGTGTCACATTTCAGTGTTTTCCTATTGGGATGACAAGACTGTAAATAATGGATGGAAGCAGCTTTATGATTTTAAACTCATAAAGCTCATTCTGAAACAACAGAGGTATTTTGTGTTGCTGCAGTGTCTCCTTTCCTCCTGGGCCGGGCCCTGTGGGCTGCCAGCCGTTTCACCGTGGCCATGTCCCCAGAGCTCATCCAGCAGTTCCTGCAGGCCACTGTCAGTGGGCTGCACGAAACCCAGCCCCCCTCTGTCAGGATCTCTGCAGTCAGAGCCATCTGGGGGTAAGCAAACCCTGGGACAGGGGTGTAAATCACACTGATAAACTGGTTTGTTAAAATAACATTTCTGTCTGGGCTGTGGGAGGTTTTGCTTTGAATGAAATAGATGTCGGCTTAAAAAGTGTAAGCAAACAGGTTCAAAATAGAATAACTCTAATGAGGAATGTGGAATTGAGATTCAGGGTTGGCTGCAGTAAAGTGTTGTGATGGATATGGTCACAGGGAGGAGCAGCACTAGGTAGTGTTGGAAAGCACAGGGATGAAACCCAGATTATTCCTGTTTGGCCATAAAGGTGACTGACATCATCCAGGCCTATGGAGCCAATCACAGCCATAAGGAGTGTTTGGGGTTTGATTTTCTTACCCCATTTTTGTCAGAAGGAAGCTTTGCTGTACTTGATGAACATTAGTGTAAAATCAAAAAAAACAGTCACTAAAAAATCTGCTAAAACCTAACTGTTCACCACTTCCAAACAGAGCACTTTGTCTTATTTGCACTGAATTGTTAATGAATAAATAAAGTCAGAGATTTATGACTTAGTAATTCCTGAAATTGCTTTATCACACCCCAGCTCACTTGTAGAACATGGTAGCAAAACACTTTGTAAGCAGTGTCTGTCCTGGACTTTTTTCCTTTTCTCCATCAATGGGCAGTTCTTAGAAAAGATCTGTCACTGAGGGGCAGTAGAAGCCTCTAACATCACTCAGCTCAACTCTGCTTTGTGTGCAATGTGGAGGGAAGAATTCTGGTGAGAGCTTTCCTCCTCCTTCCTGCTGAGCTCCTGGGGAGGTCAAGCAGTAGAGGACTGAAGGAGAGAAGTCCTAGAGGATTGAACTTAAGGAATAACAATGGACAGGATGGAACAACCCTTTTTGTATTATCCAGAATAGAATATATTTAAGTTACTTCAATAAATTAGGAATGTATTTTTGTATCACAAATTTCTCATCTAGCTACTGTGACCAGCTGAAGATCTCTGAGAGCACCCACGTGTTGCAGCCTTTCCTCCCCAGCATTCTGGATGGCCTGATCCACTTGGCAACTCAGTTCAGCTCCGAGGTGCTGAACCTGGTGATGGAGACACTGTGCATTGTGTGCACAGTGGATGCAGCATTTACAGCCAGCATGGAGAACAAGATCTGCCCCTTCACCATTGCAATATTCCTCAAGTACAGTAATGGTATGCATCCACTTACATCCCTAAGCACACTTGGTTTTGCTGTTGAATCCTGCTGCTGAAAACTTAATCAGTGGTCATTGAATGAACACTGATTCCTGTGGTAGAGGGGAAACTTGCTGCCTTGCCCAGCCAAAATAGTGGTGGCAAAGATTGAGATGTGTCTGTGTTTTAGTAAATGATGCTTTCTCTCTCCAGATCCTGTTGTTGCTTCTCTTGCCCAGGATATTTTTAAGGAGCTAGCTCAAATAGAAGCCTGCCAGGGTCCAATGCAGATGAGGCTGATCCCAACCCTTGTCAGCATCATGCAGGCCCCAGCTGACAAGATCCCAGCAGGGCTGTGTGCAGTAAGTGCATCACTGGGGCATGGCCTGGGCTGGAGCTGTTCCTGTTCTGTAACACTGGGCTGGCTGCCCTGCAAAGGGCAGAAAGGCTGCTGTGGGCATGCTCTGGAGCAATGGCTTCAGTCACTGGGGGAGGTTTCTCTGTGGAGGAGGCAAACTGCAGGTGCAGGAGGATGCTTCCAAAAGTTTGCTTTAAACTGCTCCTCTGGCCTTCTTCCAGTCTCCACAGTATCAGTCATCCCCAGTCATTTTGCTGTGACATTGCCATCTTTCAGCAGGAGCAGCCTCTTCTCCCAGCAGAGTACACCAACTGTTCCTTGCATTTCTTCCTAAGGCTTTTTCTGATTTATGCATCACATATGTATGAATTTGAGATAAATTATACAGGTGCCTTAATAAAAGATGGAGCACTGACTGTGTAGATTGGTTGTGTGGAATTAAATCCATAAATATCTGCATCAATATGCATATAATCTCTTAATTGGTGTGACTGTAACAATTGCTTATGGGTAATTAAGATAAATTTCAATCAATATCATCAAAATGGAACAAGTCAGCTGGAGCAGTTCTCTGGCTGTTCTGATTAGCATGCATCTGTTTGCCCTGTTTGAGTGATGACACTGCTCTTAATTTGGGAACTGTCCTGGGAACTTCTGCAGCTCACAGCAGTGATGCTTGGGTGTGTGACTCCAGGGTTCTTGCATTTAAAAATGATTCTAGGCTGTGAGTTCAGGATGTGGTTGCAGCAGTGGCCACATCCCTGCAGTTCACACCTTTGATGTTTGCAGCAGGGGTGGGTAGTGCTGACTTCAAGTTCTGTGGCTGCTGCTGTGACAGTTTGTGCTTTCCTTTCAGACCTCTATTGATATACTGACCACAGTTGTGAGGAATACAAAGCCCCCTCTGTCCCAGCTCCTCATCTGCCAGGCATTCCCTGCAGTGGCACAGTGCAGCCTGAACACAGATGACAACGCTACAATGCAGGTACTGCTGTGGGGAGGGGGAGGCTGGTGACACTTGGGGAGGATTGCAGGGCTGTACCAGCCCAAGGGAGGTGACACAGCCTTTGAGGAAGGCCAGGCTGTGCTTGCCAGTTGCTGTATCAGCAGCCCCTCAGAGCCTCTGCCACCTCCAGTTTACCATGAAAGTCCTGTTGTTCAGGGCCTGCAGTGACTTCTCCTGATCATTCCTGAATGTGGAGAACTACAGTAGAAAGGCAGCAGCCTGGATGGTTTTTCTGTTTTAGTGCACTGGAGCATGTTAAAAAAACCTACCAACCAAAGCCCAACAACACAAAAAAAATCTCCCAAAACCGAACAATCCTGTAAGGATTTTCTGTCCCCAATAACATTTATCACACCTGGTAATGGCAGGGGCTATCTTCAGGAATATTCACAGGCACAGGACAGCAAAAATCCTCCTAGCCCTCGTAATCTAGCAGCTTTCTGCTGTACTCATTTATGGGAGAAGGGGAAGGCAAACTTCTTTTTGATTGAGCCAGGTGTGGGATGGAGGGAAAGCAGGGAATGATCTCCAGCATCAGCTGAGCTGTGCTTGCAGGCAGGATTGGCTATGGCCTGGTGTCTTTGGAGGATCTGGCAAGAAGGAAAAAGCATCAGAGGCTAGAAGTGCAGGGAGCCTTTTCATTCCAGCTTCTAACTGGCAAATGAGTAACAAGGGTGGTTTCATTCCTTATGTAAGGAGTTCCATAGTGGCAGCTGCTCTTTGCCATGTGAATACAGACCATGGCAATGTGGTCTTTGCCTAAACAACAAACCAGTGAGAATAGGTGAGAGACCAACAGGGAGAAATTGTAGACCTGCACATTGGTTGCTTTGCTGGATCTTTGTGCTAAGAAGAATTCAAAAGGACTGCAGCTTAGCTGCAGTTGTGTTTTGTTCATGTCACACTTCTCTGTCTTCACCTCTCACTTGTTAAAAACTTTTTGAATTTCTTTAGGTAGCGAGATTGGCACACAACTGCAGCTACTTGAGGTTGTTGTTGTATTTATTGTTAATATTTATTAGTTATCTTGATTGCTGCTGATTGGGCAGTGAGGAGTAGTGTATGTGTGAGTGAGCTGGAGTCTGTAGAACTTACCTGTGAATCTTACCAGGTGCCAGCAGTTTTCCCCTTGTTTTCATTGTAGTTCAGGGAGGTTCTGGGATGGTGAAGGGCATGTCTCCCCTGCCTGCCCATATTGAATGCAGGGTGACCCCAACATCTGGGAATGACTCCATGATTCAGAGGGCTGAACAATTGCTTTATTAAAACAATACTATATTATATTAATACTATATTATAATTATACTAAAGAGATACTAAAACGATACTATACAAAAGACACTAAAGAATACTAAAGAAAAACCCATGACTGTCTGAGACAGGCAGGACACAGCTTTGACCCAATTGGCCAAGGAAACCCTCAGCAGAATCCAATTGACAAATCCCTTCACGTAAACAATCTTCCTAACACATTCCACGTGCAAAAACAACAGGAGCAGCAAGTAGAGATAAGAATTGCTTTCTCTTCTTCTCTCTGTACTTCTCCAGGAAAAATCCTGGGAGAGAGAGAGTTATATTCAAAGAGTGTGTGAATGCCACATGCCCACTCCCTTATGTAGGAGTGCCAGGGGGTAGGATGGTGGGGATGGATGGAGATGAGAGATCTCTGCAGCCAGGGCTGGGAACTTGTGGGTTATTGCAAAGGGCCTGGGTGCAGGAACATACCTGGAGATGCCAGCCACAGCTGGAGCAGGACTGAGAGAAGAGAGGGAGAGAGAGCATGAGAGGGTAAGGGAGTAAGGGAGTAAAAGGGTAAGAGAGTGAGGTTCCTGTTAGAATTCCATAAATCTTCTTCTGTATTAAATATTCTGATTCTCACTAACCAATCTAGTACAAGATACAAATCCTATAGCATCTCCATACAGCCTATAATAATAATTACATTACCATAAAGTGTTATGAGAGGGTAAGAGAGTAAGGGAGTAAAAGGGTAAGGAGAGTGAAGTTCCCATTACAATACCATGAATCTTCTTCTGTGTTGAATATTCTCATTCTCACTAACCAATCTAGTACAAGATACAAATCCTATAGCATTTACATACAGCCTATAGGAATCATTACATTACCACACTGTGTTACATTTTAAACCCTAAAAACTCCTCTTTGGGCCCCTTCTGCCAAGCTGTAGGGTCTGCTCTGACTCTTGGGCCTGTCTGCAAGCAGAGGGTGTTGTTCCATCAAAAGGGGATCACCTTCAGCTGGCCACACCATTGTTTTCCAGTTGTTCAGTAACTGAGGGATCTCAAAGCTTGCTTTCATTTCAATTTTGCTCATAGTTTCCATATTCTCAAAATCTTTTGCCAGGCAATCATATTTATAAGGCTTTCCTGTTTCATTTCCCCAACCCCTTGCCCATTGTGTCCCTAGAACGGCGGCGAGTGCCTGCGCGCGTACGTGTCGGTGGCGCTGGAGCAGATCGCGCAGTGGCACGACGAGCAGGGCCACAACGGGCTCTGGTACGTCATGCAGGTGGTGAGCCAGCTCCTGGACCCACGCACCTCGGAGTTCACCGCTGCCTTTGTGGGCAGGCTGGTCTCCACTTTAATTTCAAAAGCCGGGAGTGAGCTGGGAGAGAATCTGGACCAGATCCTGAGAGCCATCCTGAGTAAAATGCAGCAAGCAGAGACGCTCAGTGTGATGCAGGTGAGCAGGTTTGGCTCCCCGGAGAGTGAGGAGAAGCACCAGGAGAAGAAACTGTCACCATTTCCTTTCATTTATTGCCTGTTATTTATGGCTCATACAATTGGTGGGTCTGTGTATCCTGTTATGCCTACTCTGATCAGAGAATCATGGAATCTCCTGAGTTACAAGGGACCCAAAAGAATCATTAAGTCCAGCTCCTGGCCCTGCACAGGACACCCCAACAATCTCACTCTGTCCTAACATTCCTTGAGCTCTGGCAGCCTTGTGGGCATGATCATTCCCTGGGGAGTCTGTTCAGTGCTGACCACCCTTTGGGAGAAGAAACTTTTCCTGATACCCAGCCTGACCCTCCTGGGACACAGCTCCATGCTGTTCCTCAGGTCCAAATTTTTTTTTGTCAGGTTACAGGGTAAGCAAGATTCTCCTGGATAAGCTGTAATGCACCTTCAGTAGTCCCTCATGCCCTTGTACTTGGAAGCCTTTTTTGGAGAGATAGGAGTTGCCTCAGTAGGAACATCTTGGCAAAGGCAGCATGTGTTTTTGAGTGGATTTGTTCTGTGTTCCAAGGATAAATGCCTGGGACTTGAGACAAGATGAGCTTTTGGTGGATGGGAGACATAGTTGGCCTGAGTGAGCCCACTAAAGAGCATCACCATCTCTTCTAGCCTTGACCTACTTGTAGTGACACAGTTTTCTGGAGTGATTTTTTTTCCCAGTGGTCTTCATTCTCTCTCCTGTCTTTTTTTGCCTGTGCCCTCAATGTAGAGCAGCTCATGCTGACTGCCCTGGTTCCTTGGTAGCAGCTGGGGGAGGACATTTTGCTGGCACTGCTGAGCAAGATCCCATCTCTGCCCCCAGTGCAGCACTCAGCTGATCTTCACTCTGCTCTAACCATTTTATCTTATTTCTCTGATTTTTGAAAGTGCATTTTTCAAGCTGGCATGTGGTGCCACAATGGCCATTTCAATGTCAGCAGATCTCACCTGCTTTAAGATTTTTTACCCCTGGGTATACCGATGATAATTGTTTGGAATGGCTCTCACTTTGCTTGGTTTTGGATTTAAAAGATACAGAAGTTTAAATCTGAAGCAGTGCCATGCAGCCCTTGTAGCCAGGCATTTTGCAATGCTGGATCTCTTCCCTGTGTTAGCCTGGAACATGGTCCTCTGGAGATGGGCAGCTTTTTCCTGAGGAGGGCTACAGAGATGCCTTCAAGATGGGAAAGTGACATTTAGACATACACAGGAAATGAGTTCTGATCTTTAGGAGTCTAAAACTTCATGTTGTAATGAAACCTTTTCAGAAGTTGTAGTTCTTTCCCTAAAATCATGTTCAAAATGTATTCAAAATTGGGAAGGTGCCGCTGAGTGATGATGTGCTGGTGTTTATTTCCTGCATTTGTAGCACAGTGCTTTGCAGCTGGGTGTACTTTCCCTTCCTCCTGGGGTTGGTAAGCACAGCCTTCACTCCTGCAGGGAGCTTCAGCTTCCTTCAGCAAGCACAGCTTCACTCCAGCTCCTTAAATATTTGATAAAACATTTGCAGCTATTAAATTATGTACAGCTAACATTGCCTTTCTCCTCCTGCAGTCCCTGATCATGGTGTTTGCCCACTTGGTTCACTCACAACTGGAGCCCCTCCTGGAATTCCTGTGCAGCCTGCCTGGCCCCACTGGCAAGCCTGCCCTGGAGTTTGTGATGGCTGAGTGGATGAGCAGGCAGCACCTCTTCTATGGGCAGTATGAAGGCAAAGTCAGGTGGGAGCCACAGAGATTCCTGGTAGTGCCCTCATCCCTCTGCCTGTGAGTGCTGGCTCAGCTGGCAGCAGGGTGTGCCAGCATTGGGCAGAACTCCCTGCACTGCCAGTGGTGCTCAGCAGAGCTGGGGTAACTGGAGCAAGCTCTGAGCTTCCCCAGCAGTGCTCCTGCTGCTCCTGTGATGGAACAGACAGGAGGGGGAAGGGGATAGGTCCTGCAAACACGGGGCTGCTTTTGGGATTGAATTTCTGTGAATGAGATGAGAAGAGCTTCCACACATGGCATTGCCTTTGTAGAGTTCTGGAGTGTTGTGAAGTATTTCCTAAGAGAATCTGGTGATTTCTTCTGGATTTATTGATCTAGTTAAAAGTTGATCAAGAAGCCAATTGCAACAGTATTCTCTCCCTTTTGCTGTGGGAGCATGTTTGTGTTCTGCTGGAGGCTGAGTGCTGTATTCCAAAGCATGGGATGCTCTGTGTTCATTTAAATTTTGTCACAGCTGCTGTATTAGATTTTTCTGGAATCATGAAGCCTCACAGACCACTCTTAGGGGTCTCACCAGCTGTTAAATCACTTATTAGTGTGTGTTGTTATGTCATTGTTATGGACTGTCAAATAGCCTGTGAAATAAATAATGGGAAAATGCAGGTTCAAAATGGAAGTTAGTAATAATCCTGAAGGACAAGGAGCAGATTTGGGTTTCCAGTGCTCTTTTTGCTCACATTCTGTTGGTTTCATCCCTAAGCCTGGTGGTTTATCCCCATTTTGACAGTGCAGGCCTGTCTGCAGGATCTCTTGAGGCTTATGGCACAGGGAAAAGCCAAGTATGACCAGGAGAACAAGGTTAAAGGTGATTGCTTAGAGTTGTGTTGTCCAAAATGAGAAATGTTTGTGTACAGGTGATGTAACAGGGCTCCACACTGTATTAAACACTTGGATTTGGTTGGTTGTGGTGACATTTACCATATTAGTAAATGCTTGGAGTTTCTGTGTCCTGAGGAACAGCAGGGCCTGCCCTGAGGAGCCTCTTGTTCAGGGTTAGTAGAAGGACCCTGAAGGCAGCTGACACCTCCTGTGTGCACAGAAGTAGAAGCAGTTGGTAGAAGGACATCTCCTGTGTGCACAGTCCCAGCCACTGGGTGCAGGTTGAAGAAGTGGCTGTGGGGTTTTGATGAAATGATGGGAAAACTTTGGGCAGCTTGGGGCAGCAGGTAAGACCTGGGTCCAAACCAGCAGAAGTCAGAGCCATAGTGTGGGACAGAGAGAGAGGGTGAGAAGTGAAAGCACAAAAAGAGTTCCACAGAACTCCAAAACTTCAGTTTGAGATTCGTGGAGCCAGGAGAGAGAGATTTGGGGGTTCCAAGCAGAGTTTGTCAGCCTTGACCTGTAGTCAGCATCATCCTCAGTGTGCTTGAAAACAGTGTGGAGCTGGAAAAGGTTTGAAGTGTGGAGTAGAAATATGAGATCAGAGATGGAAAGAACATGTAAAGGGGAGGAGCAAGCTGGAAGGTCTGAGTGTGGCAGAGCCATGAAGGACCAGAAGTGAAAATCAGCATCGAGACTGGGGAAAGGGGGCAGATCATTGCTACAGATCAGCCAAATTACTGCTTTGCTGCCACTCCTGTTCTCTTACTTCCATCCTCGTGTGCACATGGTGCTGCAGGGGCACTTGAACCTGGTGGCCCTTCTG
Source organism: Ammospiza caudacuta (assembly GCF_027887145.1). Lineage (NCBI taxonomy): Eukaryota > Metazoa > Chordata > Aves > Passeriformes > Passerellidae > Ammospiza > Ammospiza caudacuta. The sequence goes on along the minus strand of NC_080616.1, from coordinate 2,632,163 downwards.
ACCTGGAGAAACCTTTAATGTGTGTGTGGATGGATGTCTGTACTGCTGATGGTGCTAAATCCAAAGCTTGAGCAGTGCCAAGCTTGCTCCTTGTGCAGGTCAGGAGCTGAGTCCAATTTCAGATGCTGACATAAAACAGGAGACATGGGGAAATTCTGTCATGCTTGTTCTTGGCAGAGATGGAGAAGAGAGAGCATTGGGGTTTCTGCTCTGGGTGTGTTCCCTGTTAGAGAGGGGCTGTGAAAGCCAGACAGTTCAGGGCAATTCTGATCTCTAATTTTCCTGTTCTCTGCTCCCAGCTCTGTAGCACTGTGCAAACTCCTGCAGTATGGCATCAACACAGATGACAAGAGACTCCAGGATATCAGGGTGAAGGGAGAAGAAATATTTAATATGGATGAGGGAATTCGGACACGATCCAAGTCGGCCAAAAGTGAGTGATCATTTTGCTGTGTTTAACAGAATGTTTTTTCTGTAAGTAGATGCTATGAAAGGCCTTAAATAGGTCTGGCAGATCACACAGAGCTGTGGGAGATAGTTCCTGCAGAAGGCATGTGTTGGTTTTTAGTGCATTCATACATCATGTGCTTAAGATGTTTGTTTACCTGTATCTATTTACCTTAATTCTGCCGGAGACTGGTTTGGAGGGCTCCTGACGTCTGATTTAATATAACTGGATGAGGCAATTATGGGATGGGGAGTTCTTCACTGCTGTTTTGCATCATGAGACAGAATTGATATTTCTGGATGCCTGGTAGCTTCTCTGAGAGAAAAGTGTCTTTAGTGCATGCAGAGATTTAAAACAAAGGGGTGTTTTTTTCAATGAGACATTTTCACAAAAAACAGTGATTCAACAAGTTAGAGATTTCTTTTAAGGAAACTTGACCAGTCTCCGCTTAATACTTTTCTTATTTTTAATAGGTTAAACCCAAGGTCTTTGACTGGAGGTTGCTGTTGAGATTAATCTTTTAAATTAGTGCAGAACCTTGGGCAGTATTTCCTGAGTATTTCCAGGGGAGGAGGACACTCAGGGGCTGCTCAGCCATCAGTCAGACCTTGGCTGTGCCACTTGCTGTGCTAGAGCTCCTTGTGCCCAGTGGTGGATGGGATGTGGAGGCTGTACAGACCCAAACTGGGAGCCTCTCCAGGCACTCAGTGCTCCTTGAGCTGCCACGGGCCTGGGATCTGCAGTGATGCACTGAAGGACTAAGGTGACAGCTAAGGAGATGAATGGGGCAAGCACTAGGGATTTTAAGAGGTGGGTGGTGGTCACAAATCACTTGCTACCTGATTATTCTTGGCTTAAAAAACCAAACCAACGAAGGTCAGAGAGAAAAATGGCAACTGCCAGCATTTGAGTTAAACAAGGATTAATACTAGCATTAGTGAGAGCTAAAACTAATGCTCTCAGATTTTTTATTTGATAGGATCTTTACTTTTGTAGTTAAGGGCAAATACACTGTCTGGCTGCCCTGTGGAATAGTTAAGCCCTGCAGGAACACTAGTAAGGAAAAGTTGGAGCTTACAGTGCCTCAGAAGGGCAGAGCATGCATTGCTCATTTACATGAAAGCATTGGTGGGTGTGCAAAGGGACTTCAGGAAAGAAAGAAGGTTGGCTCCAGCTGACTCTATTAAGCACCTGCAGGAGTAGAGTCACACTTTCATCCAGCTGTGAAGATTCTCCCCCTGCCTCCTCCTCACTTAGAATGTGCAAGGTTGATACTGCATTGAGATCTTTGGGAATGTAGCTCTGAGGGTGTATGGAAAGAAGCTTTGGGGTTTTTTTGTCAGTTGGTTTTCTCTCCCAACCTCCCTAATAAAAAAACCCCACCTCAACAAATAAGGGCCTGTTTTATAACTTTTAACTAAAAGCAATATGAATATGTGTATTTTTTTCTCTTACAGATCCTGAGCGCTGGACAAACATTCCTTTGTTAGTAAAAATCTTAAAATTAATAATAAATGAACTTTCTAATGCCATGGAAGCAAATGCATCTAGACAGTCAACTGCAGATTGGAGCCAAGGTAAAATACTGGGTTTGCTTTTACTCTTTGCATGGCTTAAAGCTACTTGATCTTCTCTTGAGAAGAATTTCTGGTATAGGGACTTTGTAGTTACAGGTACATGATTTAATGTCACAAAGGTTTGAATAGTGGTCCAGAGGATAAGCTCATAGAATCACAGAATCCCAGGATGGTTTGGGTTGGAAAGGACCTTAAAGCTCATCCTGTTCTACTCCCCGCTATGGTCACGGACCCCTTCCACTGTCCCAGGTTGCTCCAATCCCTGTCCAGCCTGGCCTTGGACACTCCCAGGGATCCAGGGGCAGCCACAGCTGCTCTGGGCACCTGTGCCAGGGCCTGCCACCCTCACAGCCAAAAATTCCTTACCAATATCCCATCTAACCCTGCCCTCTGGCAGTGGGAAGCCATTCCTTTTGTCAAAGTCCCTCTCCAGATCTCTTGTTTTGTTGTGCAGTTCATCATTAGGACAATATCTCTTCCTTCCCTGTGCTGTATTTAAGTGCTACCAATCTCTTCCAGGTAAAAATAAATAAAATGGGAGAATAAGATAAGTCAGTGTTGTGTATCCTTAGACCTAAAAATTCTTTTGGGCTAGTTTGGAAGATGGGATCTGACCATGTGCAAATAAAATTACCCTTTCATGGTGTATCTGGTTTGCCTTTCTTCCTACTTCAAATATCTGTTCTTGGTGTTGCCTTTTGCTTGGTTCCAGCTCTGGAATCATTCCAAAAGGATAAGGAGGATTGTAGGTGTTTCTGTTCATCCACCCACACAGGCAGAGTTGTGTTTGCCTACAAACTCCAGTCCCCTATAGAGTGATCACAGACCTCTTGGACCTCTTGAATCTGGATCATTTCTAGAACTTTTTTTTCTAAACAGATGATTCAAATGATATGTGGGAGGATCAGGAGGAAGATGAGGATGAAGATGAAGGCTTAGCAGGACAGTTCTTGTCAGATATTCTTTCCACAAACAAGTATGGTGAGTAACAGCTTGAAAGTCCTTCTTCAAAGCAATAATCAAGTAGGTAACATCCTAGTCAAGGTTTTATTCCCTTGCCAGCAGCAGAACAAATTCCTCAGGCATGGGGAAGGAATTCTGCTCTGGATTGTGAATTAGGACTTTCTGGAGAAGCCATGGCTTTGAGCAACATGGGGATTAGATTGCAGCATTATAAATAACATCACCTGGGAGTTCACATCCTGTACAGGCTGCACACCTAAGAGGTTCCTGCAGGTATTTCTTCTAAAGAGAGAATTGTTGCTCAAGGTGTAGGTGTGACCTCAGCATGGTGCTGTCCTAGGGTGGGTGAGTTCGTTTGTGGAGAGGCCTTGAGGAGCAAGTGCTGCATAAAGAGATGAGTGGGTGCATCATCCCTCAGGTTCTTGTGGCCTCAGAAGGGAGAACTCTACAGGGAAACACTGAGGGATGCTGCTCACATTAGCTCAGAACTGGCAAAGTGTCACCCTCACGTGGGACTAGGATCCTGGTGCCTGGAATTCCCAAACCTCTCATGTGTGCTTGGCTCACCTGTGTGTTCCTCAAGCCTCTGCTGACCCTGGTTCTGGGCTTCAGTGGTTTTTATCACATCACCTAAAGGAGAATATTCTGGATAAATTTTCTTTTTCCCAGCAGTGCTGAAACTATTTACTTTTGGATCCTTGGGTTTCAGTAGCTTAATAGAAAATTTCCTGGAATAGTCTGCTCTTTTTGATGTTAAAACCTGCTGATTTGCCTCTGACAGATGAAGATTACTATGAAGATGATGAAGAGGATGATCCAGATGCATTAAAGGACCCTCTTTACCAAATAGATCTCCAGGTGATGCTCTAGAATGAGGGATTTTATCAGAATCCAATCATTCTCTATAAACTTTAATTTTTTAAATGTTGTACTTTAACAAATATGTTAACACTGGAAACAGCAGTTACTAACAGAAGGCACTCTGTTAATTGAAATTACTTTGGAAAGGGCCAGGTGTCCTAAGAACTTCTGGAGCTATTTTTCATCAATAGTAGTAGTAGTTATATTATATTATATTATATTATATTATATTATATTATATTATATTATATTATATTATATTATATTATATTATATTATATTATATTATATTATATTATATTATATTATATTATATTATATTATATTATATTATTTCCATTCACGTGGAAATGTGAATGAACAAAACTCTTTGAACAGAGGGAGATGAGACTTTTGTACCTGTGAGCTTCACAGCTACAGGCAAAAGTCAGGAGTAGGTTGGAGAGTGAATGTGACAGAATTTTATACTCCACTTGGAGATGCTCCCACCCAGTCAGCCCCTGTGTTACCCTTTGCTCCTGCTTTTCCCAACACCTGCAGCTGTTGATGGGCCCTTCCATCTGCTCCCACCCTTTTTCTCTGCTCCAACCTTTCCCTCTGATTCCAGTCCTCCTCCTGCACGCTCCTTTCTGTTCCCTCCAATCCCGGGGTGTTACTTGGTGCATGTTGGGCTGTGTGTCCTGCCAGGTGGAAGCAGCAGGATTTCCCAGGAGGGTGGTGCTGACAGGCTGTTTCTGTCCCTCCCAGGCCTATCTCACCGATTTCCTGTGCCAGTTTGCACAGCAGCCCTGCTATGCCATGTTCTCTGACCACCTCAACGACAACGAGAAGCGAGTGCTGCAGGCCATCGGGATATAGAGCCACTCCAGAGACCACACCTGCCAGATCTGAACAATAGGTTATTTTTGGCTAATACCACGTTTTATGATAGGACATAAAACATTTTCCAGTGTCTGCCTGCCTTGTTCCAGATCGACAGTGTCCTCCTTGTTTTGAGCCTCATCTTAACGCACATCTAAGGATGTAAGGAGAGGAATCCTGAGAAAGCAGCAAGGACATTGCACATGGGTCTCACCACAGGAGCACTTTCATTTTCCACAGTAACTTTCCAGGAAGTTCTTAACGATAAAAAATAATGTGTCCTTAATATTTTTAAAAGGAAATGTCTCTACCTGTGAAGAGGCACTTTTAGTTTCCCACAGCACAGCTGGACAGAGAAAGGACCCGGGTCACTTACGGATTGCCTGAGAAGTGGGAGGGTTGTTCCTCTTGGCTGTTGTTCCTCCTCACGAAACACAGGGTAAATATCTTGATCCTACAACGTGACTTCTTTTATAGAACCACAGACTCTTTTCAGAGCTGCCTGGATGGGATGGAGCCAGTTCACAGGAGTTTGGAGGGAAGCTGAGACAATGAACCTGAGTGCGTTTCTTCTTTCCTGGTGTGGATGGGGCTCTGCTGCTCACATCTCCCATGGGAGCAGTTCTTCACTAACACTTGTGTGTGCACATGCTCAGAGGAAGCCATCACTTACATTTCTGTTCCTGTGGCATGTGGCTATGAAAGACTGGTTTTCTGGAACACAAGGAGCCACAGTTTTTAGGGGAAAAAAAAGAACTGATTGTATTTAACAGATTTGCTCCATGACAGCCACTCTGAACTACTTTGCTTTTTTCACACTCCTGTGTGTATTTTTATAGAGTGGTAAAATAACATTTGCAAATTGATTTCCCCATGAGAACAGTGTGATGTATCTCACAACACCTCTCTGCCTTTGGTTCCCTTTTGGGGAAAATGAAATAAAACTATTAAAATGTACATTGGTATCCTTCTTATAAAACAGATTTAAAAGGAACTTGTTCTTGTTTCCTGAAGTCACTTTTTATAAAGACATATTTCTCCTTAGGACACTTTCTGTATGTGCTGCCTGAGGATGTTTGGGTGTTTCATGGGAGCCACCTGGACAGAAAGGGAGTCCTGTGCTGTCTGTATCTGCTGCTTAAAATGGGCTGAGCCATTACAGTTTCCTTTTAAGAAAGGCACTTGCTGTTCCTTTGTGGAATCATTTGCTTTGACACTGTATCAAAACCCCCATAACCTGGACTCCTTCTGTCTCTCACTTGTCTCAGGTTGTGCGTGAGAGTGGGCAGAGCCAGGGAGGAAACCCCATCCCCTGCAGACTCCTCTGAGCCATTCTCAATTTTTTGAGTGCCTAACTAACTATGAGAAGCAGAGTTTGAAGCCTGATTTTTATATGTCTAATAAGGTACAAGCTCTTCCCATGCCATTGAGTCTCAGTGTCTTTCTTCCCTGGGGATTCTCTGGTCTATAAGAACGTGTAACAAAAGGGGTGCCCTGGCCCTCCTGTCATACAGTCCAGTAGGAGTTTTGTTCTGAGGCCTTTGTCTCTCAGCTTCCACTGAAAGGGCCAACAGGTTAAACCTAACAGTGCAGCTTTGAAAACCGACCAAGAAGAAGGCACAAACCCAGGCATCCATACTTGGACAAAAGTGAATGCCAAACATCTGCAAGCACCGAGGTGTGTTCAGGGTGTCAGGAGCAGTCAGCACACTGAACTGAAGGCTGCTTAGCCTGGGCCCACAGAGGAGGGGCTGCTTGGGTTTGTGTGTGCTCCAGTGGGAGCTGGAATCCTGTGCCTCAGGGGGGCTTTAGCCACGTCAGAGGGTGCATTTAATCCATGAAAATATGCATGAACATTTGCACATGCAAATAATCCATGAAAAATGAGGCTGACATTAGTACTGGCACTGAACTGAAACATCTAAAGGTGTCTGTGTCATTGTAAGTGCCAAAAGATGGATGGGTCAGTGCCATGTTCCTGCTGGAGCTCATCTGTGGTTTGAGTAAAACCAGCTTTGATTTGCAGTTATCAGTGCTTTTTCAAGGAGTGTGAGAAGGGAAGGATGGGGTGATAAGTGACATTGTCTCTTATGTGTAGAGATTTTCTTACCTGAGTTTCCCACAGCACAGATGGACAGAAAAAAGGCTATGTATCCCTTACAGATTGCTTGGGAAGCGGGAAGGTTGTTCCTCTTGGCTTGAACTGGTGCTCTGCACTCTCCCTGATTCATCCTCAGCTCAGATGCAGCCTGAGCTGGCTGGGCATGGTGCTGCTGCATGGCAACTGGAGCCTGGGACCAGCCCGAGGGGCAGGACTGGCACAGGGATGGTGTGGTTGTGCAGCAGCATTGCCAGCACCCTCACCGTGTGCAGGGGGTCTGGGCAAGAAATACTGCTTGAAGGAATCCCTAGGAAGAGGCTGGAGAGGATCTAAGAGTGCACAAGGGAGATGGTTTGAGGGACCTCAGCAAAGTCCTGCTGGTGCTCATGACTTCGTTGCTTTTCAGCTTAACCACTGTCATCTTCCTAATAAAATTCTGAAGGCTCGCTCTGTGGTGTGTCTTTATACAAGGATTGTGTTTGCTGCAGGAATTGTGCCAAAAACCTCTGACCAGTCACACAGTGATTGCTCAGCATGGAAACTGCTGGACTTCAAAGCAGCATCTGAGCTCTGGTTTTGAGGTGCAGCACCACTTGTGTTCTCTGCTGTTGTGAAGAAACTAAACTAATGGTCACAGAGGTGACTGGCACCATGTTAGGAAACATAAACTAAGGAAAAGCAAAGGATGGGCTGTGGGGGACTGCACAGCCGAGGGCACATCCATCGCTGCCGTGGTGCCTGGCACGCGTATCCCCCTCAGGACTCTGTGGGGATGAACTAACTGGCCACGTTCACTCCCGAAGCTCCGGCGCCACGGACCGCGTTTGACCAGCTCAGCTCAGACCCTGGAATGAGACTTTATGCATATTCATCAGTATTGTTCTGTTTTTGAATGAACAAATAAACCCTAGTAATGTAGCATCCCGCCTGGCTTCCCCGTCTTTACCCGGGCAGCGCCGGTACCGGCTCGGCCCGAGCTCGGTCCCCGCCCAGCCTCGAACGCGGCACCTCGGGCTCCACAGCGGCGTTCGGGCCCCCGCCCCTCTAGCGGTGCATGCTGGGAGCTGTAGTCCAGGGCTTAGCGGCTGTAAGGCCGGCACCCCGGGTGCGATGCACGCCGGGAGTTGTGGTCTGACGGCTGGACCGCAGGCGCGCCGGAAAGCGGGCGCGCTTGGCGGGGCACGCTGGGAGTTGTAGTCCAAGAGGGCAGGCGTGGGCCATGGCGGCGGCCGCGGCCCCGGCGGGTGGCGCGGGGCGCTCGAAGGTGGCCCCGAGCGTGGACTTCGACCACAGCTGCTCGGACAGCGTCGAGTACCTCACCCTCAACTTCGGGCCCTTCGAGACCGTGCACCGCTGGCGCCGCCTCCCACCCTGCGACGAGTTCGTGGGGGCCCGGTGAGCTAGGGAGCGGACGGGATGGTTGGAGGGGGGCTCCCGGCGCCGCTGACCTGTCCGTGCCGCCCGCAGGCGCAGCAAACACACTGTGGTGGCTTATCGGGATGCGATCTACGTGTTCGGCGGGGACAACGGGTAAGGGGAGCCGGGAACGCAGGGGTTGAGGGGAGATAGGTGTGAGGGGAGGTGGGTATGAGGGGAACGGGGTGAGAGGGGAGGTGGGTATGACGGGAGATGGGTTTGAGGGGAGATGGGGTGAGGGGAGATGGGGTGAGGGGAGATGGGTGTGAGGGGTACGGGATGCGAAGGGAGATGGGTGTGAGGGGAAGGAGGCGTGAGGGGAGATGGGTGAGAAGGGAACGGGGTGTGAGGGGAGGTGAGTGTGAGGGGAAGGGGGTGTGAGGTGAGGTAGGTGAGAGGGGAGATGGATGTAAGGGGACATGGGTGTGAGGGTGTGAGGGGAGCAGGGCTGAGGGTCCATGGCCGCCCCTGTCCGACCCCCGGCCTGGCTCAGCCGCTTCTCCCGTCCCTCCCCGCAGGAAGACGATGCTGAACGATCTCCTGCGCTTCGACGTGAAGGACTGCTCGTGGTGCAGGTGGGCAGTGCAGCCCCTCGCCATCCCTGGTCGCTGGCAGGGCCGGGACATGCCGCAGCTTCTGTCAGCACCTCGGGCTGGGTGTAGAAGTTTGTGGCACCACCTGAGTACGAGAGGAAATGTCACCTCCGCTCAGCGCTGTCACAGCTGCTCCCTGCCAGCCTGCTGTGTGCTGGGCTATCGGGCTTATGGATCCTGCCCGAGGGAGGGAGAGGACCAGGGTCACCTCTGTTCCTGCAGCCTGTGGGAGTGCAGAGGGACTGAGTGTGCTGCACCCCTCGGGCCAGGGAAGGTGCCAGGGCTCCTCACACCTTTCTTGGCTCCTTTGCTCTGCAGTAGGCGCTCTGTCTTATCTCACCTGTGTCTCACTTTCCAGCTCTGCCAAATAGATTTCAGCAGCAGCATGTTTGTAACCATCTACACTATATTGCTGTTCCATAAAATCTTAGTGCAATCAACTATCCAAAACCAGGGAAACACTCGAGCAAAAGAATAACTTCTAACAGTTGTTTCTTTTCTGAGTCTGCACAGTAGCTCTGGGTGCCCAAGATACAACCAGAGTGTTTGACTGGTGCTGTTGTAACCCGTGCAGGGCTTTCACGACGGGGACGCCGCCGGCACCACGGTACCACCACTCGGCCGTGGTCTACGGGAGCAGCATGTTTGTTTTTGGTAAGGCAGCAGCAGGTTGTACTGCAAGTGGGGGATGTGCTGCTGTACTGGTTTGGAAAAAGAGTCAGAGATCTTTAGGAGGTGTCAAAGATCTCATTCAGTAGCAAATCCAGTATTTTTCATGGCTGTGATTTCAACTTTAGTTTGGAAAGATGGCACTGTTTTGTTTAAAGACAACTTGAAGCTCATTACCATAATGATTTTTTAGGAGAAGGAGTGAAAGAGAAGTCTCCTTCTGTAGTAGTCCATTAGCCAAACATTTTATGCAATCTAAAATTTCTCCTAATGCAGTGCCTGGGAGCGTGTGTGCTCCATAGCCTGGGAGTCTAATGGAATTCTTGTTGTCCAGGTGGTTATACTGGAGATATCTATTCCAATTCTAACCTGAAGAATAAAAATGACCTCTTTGAGTATAAGTTTGCAACCGGGCAGTGGACAGAGTGGAAGACTGAGGGAAGGTAAGATCTGGTATCATTGTCTCATGCTTGGGGGGAGTGAGGGTAGCTTGGCATCATTTCACATGGCACAGTCAGACCTAGGTACAGTGCTGATGTTAGGGCTGCAGCATGACTGCTGCTCTGCTTTCTCAATTAACATTTTTGGTTCTACAGGAGTTTTTTTGGAAGGCCTCTTTCCAGAATGCACTATAATAGAAATTTGTCCAAAATCCCCTCTTCATGTTTCAGGTCCATGACAGAAGGAATGGGAGCATAGGGAGCTGGGGTTTTTTTTCTGAATTGTTTCAGTTTCAAGGTTAGCTTGTAAATTGTGGATCCCTTATGAAGAAAAGGGCTCCTGAAATTCAGTGTTCAAGGAAAATCAAAATCACTAACACATTCCTAAAGTTGGCTCTGTGCACATTTCAGAATGCCATCTCTGACAGTGATTGTGATCCAATTCTTAGTGTTTTTTACAAAGGCCTGAAGAGGATAAGAGGGAATGGCCTCATACTGGCAGAGCAGGGTTAGATGGGATATTGGGAGGGAAGTCTTGGCTGTGTGGTTGGTGAGGCCCTGGCACAGGGTGCCCAGAGCAGCTGTGGCTGCCCCATCCCTGGCAGTGTCCAAGGCCAGGTTAGATGGGGCTTGGAGTAACCTGGGCAAGTGGAAGGTGTCCCTGCCATGGCAGGGGATGGCACTGGATGGGTTTTAAGGTCTCTTTCTGCCCCAAACATTTCTGTGTTTACCACTCTCCAGTAAGGGTTGTGTGGTGTCTTTACCTGCAGTCTCATATACTACTAAAGCTTCTGGAATGCTGGTTTCAGTTGGTAGAGGGAAGGGAACATTTGAACATTTGTTATTTTGATTTGTGGAGAGGGATGAGGAATGTCCCATCCATTCTTGTGTTACTGTTGCTCACCTCTGATGAGCACGTTATGTTTCTGAACAGAGACTGTATTAGTCATTTCTCTCTCTGGTTAATTCTGGTAACTTGGGACATTTTGGAGAGCAATTCTTACTTAGTTTACAAACTCACATTTTGCTTGTTGTTCCCCAGAGTTAGTGTTCATGGTACACAGTGACCTCAGACAAGCCAACAGATGCCTCGTGGCATCACAGGTTTGTTCAACCTGGCTGATTTAGTTAAAACAACAAAGATTGTGGAAGAGGAATCATAAGTTTGATCTTTCATTGTGGGAACTACATCTTGGGAACAAGCCTGAGTGATCCCAAATGAGCATCCTGAGCTCTGTCCTGGTGTCATTTCTGTGTTTCTCCTGCTTAGTTGTGGGAACACGTGTGGGATGTTCAGAGCCAGAATTGATTGCCACCTTGCTCTACCAGTGGTGCTATGAATTTTCCCATTATTAACTACTTTATGCAAAATACTCTGAGAGTATTTGGGTCCTGACAAGGAATTAGTTGGGATTTTTTTCTTTTTTTTTTTCCTGTCTGCATTAAGGCAGTTTGTCTCCATTAAAGACAGCAGAGCGAAAACTAATACATGCCTTCAGAGGCTCACTCAGTGTTTGGAGGGCACATGGCAGAAACAATTTTGTGTAGGGGACTTTCTTCTTCTTTTCACATGTGCATTTTAGCTCTTAGATCCTTCTGCAGATTGTTGTGTGCATTTTCTTCCTTGCAGGTTGCCAGTGGCCAGGTCAGCTCATGGTGCAACAGTGTACAGTGACAAGCTGTGGATCTTTGCTGGATATGATGGCAATGCACGGTATGGGGCACTGTCACCCTCTCCTTGACTGCTCTTGGGAAATCCCAGCCCCTCAGTTTCCACCTTTGTAGAGACATTTCCACGTTCCAAGAGATTTAAACACTCAGCTGGAGCTTTGCAAACCCAGTCTGTTGTTGAGCATTGCCTTTTGCAGTTCACTGGTTCATGTTCACATGAGTGTGTGCTTAAAGCCTCAAGATCTGGTTACTCAGAGTGGCTGTGGATGTGTAATTTGACAGCATGCTTGTTTGTAAGGCTGCAAAATGATCTTTGGTATTTGGCAAATGCACATTTCTTGAAAGATCCCCAGCACAGGCCAGCTGATGTTGCTGAATACTTAGAGAGCAGAGCCTGGATTTGCTATGAAATCATCTGACACAACTAAGAGCAATGTGTCAGTTTTTTCTCAGAAATCTCTGGAAATATGTAATATTTGGGTTGAAGGGAGAATGGATTTTGTGTGGGGGAAGACTGTAAAGGAGTGGTGCTGAGATGTGAGAGGGAGCCTGGTGCTTGGTCTCACAGTGGCTCCTTGCATTTGCTGTTGGTCTGTTAGGAAACAGTCAATTCTGGACATGCCATTTTTTTCTATTATGATGAACTTGAGGAGTAATTTATGTTGATATACAATATTTTCATCATGAGAGAACAGAGATTTTCACAAATGAGGAGCTGAATTGCCTCCTCTTTTGAGAAGAATCTTCAGAAACAGCTGAAGCTTTGTGTCCAGCTCCACAAAGTCTCCAGGAGAACTGCTGATAACCAGGAATTCAGATGGGATGTCTTTGTTATCTCTGGAGGAGGAATTGGCATAGGATGCATGACTGTGGGATTTTTCAGTGCCAGCTTAGGGAGTCCCCCCAGGCCTTGAGTAGCTGTAAGGAAGGAGTAGGTGAGAGGAGCTATCTAATTTATGTTAAATATGTCAAATCACTTTAAAAAATTGTCTTTTTATGGAACTTGAGCCTCCAGGCACATTTGAACAAAGGAAACATCTGTAATTATTGTGAGTAATTCGTTCTGGGAACAGCACAGAGATGTGTCAGGTTACCTGCTTTGTCCTCTTCTGTATTTAAGGAAGGATTCAGCCATGTCAATAATTGTTGTGGTCAGTCTCAGTAGTTAACAGGGATGATCAGGGTAAAAAAGGGTATTTTGTAAAAATCCTGAAGATTAGATAGCTCAAATCCTTAAGCTCCAGACTGTAGCTGTTAACTGCAGGGTACTTGTAACTAGAAAGATGCTAAAGCAAGCTGGGGTGGGGCTGTAAGATTTAGGTATAGAACAAAGGGATTTTAAGAATTGTTTTTCTATCAGTGGAAGTAGGAGTCTCTTCCTGTGCAGGAGGAATGTTGATGAAATAGGATTTCTGCCCTTTCAACACTGTTGCAAAAAATGAATTGTTTCAAATCAAGCATTTTTTGTGTTATGGCACAGATTAAATGACATGTGGACAATAGGCCTGCAGGACAGAGAGCTGACCTGCTGGGAAGAGGTAAGAAGCCTTAATTTCAACTAACACATAAAATTCTCTTTTTTGGTTTTAATGCATAATTATTTAAAATTTCCCATGCTAGACTGCACTGCTCTTTCTCCAGAATGTGTTTTTGATCCACACTGAAAAGAAGCAGTTCAAATTTGATTTGGTTTGGGTATTTGGAAAACCAAATGTGTATGAAAGGGTGATTTTTTTGCTTGTGAATCTGTGAACTGGACTTGGACTTCCCATGGGGGATTTGCTGTGCTGGGACTGCATTCCCACTGTGACCACTGCATTCTCACTCAGGGCACTGACACAGACTGGGAGCTTTGCTGGCCAGCTGACCAAAGTCCTGATCCTTGCAGTACTGAGAGCTTTCAAAACATGGCCTCCCAATCTTTTTATCCAGGGAAAATCAGACATGTAAGCCCAGCAGGAGTTGATTACCTGTTGATTACCAGATTTACAGGGCCCATGCCATGTGCTCACCCTGGCTGCACCTGTGTGAGCATGGCCTGCAGCATCCTCAGCACGTGGAGTTGTGCACTGTAACAATACATTTCTCATTCTGAACTTAATTACCTTTCAGATTGAACAAAGCGGTGAAATTCCTCCTTCCTGCTGTAATTTTCCCGTGGCTGTTTGCAAAGACAAGATGTTTGTTTTCTCTGGCCAGAGTGGAGCAAAGATTACCAATAATCTCTTCCAGTTTGAATTCAAGGAAAAGATGTAAGTGTAGACAGTTAAGTCGTGCAAAATCCACATAATCCTTGACTGCCTGAGTTGTGCAATGTAATACTTGAGGGCAGTGAGGGAGAACACTCTGTGTCCTGGTGATGAAGTGTAGGAGTGACGGGGGTGGGACAGTGGGGACGGACAGAGATGAGAGATTTCTGAAGCCAGGTCAGGAACTTGTGGTTATTGCAAAGGGCCTGGGTGAAGGGCCCTGCTGGGAGCTGCCAGCCACAGCTGGAGCAAGACTGAGAGAAGAGAGGGGGAGAGAGGATGAGAGGGTAAGGAGTAAAAGCATAAGAGCATAGAATGGTAAGAGAGTGAGGTTCCCATTACAATGCAATAAATCTTCTTCTGTGCTGAATATTCGAATTCTCACTAACCAATCTCATACTGTGGGAACTCAGCACGTCACTCTGGATGTCCAGAGTTACCGAGAGAACCCTTGGGGGGCTCGGAAATCCTGGAATGTTGCCAGGAGCGCCAGGTGGCTTGACTTCAATCCCTCTAGGGATGTGCCACCTTTTTGAGGACATGAGAGTCACTTGGGAATTAATGGTGCAAGAATGATGTATTTACAGGGTGAAATATAGATTTTAAGGTTTTGGTACAGGGAGGTTATGGAGACAAGATGGAGGGATCGGGGCATGTCTTGTCCTTCTTCTTTCTTCTTCTTGTCATCCATTTTCTATGGTGATGTTGGCGCCTTGGGATTGGTCCATGGTGAAGGTGCACTTGCTAATATGGGTGAAAGGCATTGGGAAATAAAGGTAAATATGATGTACGTAGTTTTTAGTATAAAAAGAGACTAATGCCCAGTAGGAGGGCAGAGTGCCCTTGGCTGCTTTGCTGGTCAGACCTCTGTTGGGCAGAAAGAAAATTCTGTAGATAAGAAACAATAAACAATCTGAAGACTGAAAATCTGAAGAGTCCAGACTCATCCTTTGAAGTGTGGGCTGCCCCAGAGCCATCCTATGCATGTCTGGGCAGAGACAGACAGCCGACTGGACATAGGACAAGATACAAATCTTGTACTGGGCTGTATGCATTTACATACAGCCTATAAGAATCATGACATTACCATACTGTGTTACATTTTAAACTCTAAAAACTCTTCTTTGGACCCTTCTGCCAGGCTGGCAGGGTCTGCTCTGCCCCTTGGACTGTCTGTAGGCAGAGGGTGTTGTTCCATCAAAAGGGAATTACCTTCAGCTGGCCACACCATTGTTTTCCAGTAGTTCAGTAACTGAGGGATCTCAGAGCTTGCTTTCATTTCAATCTCCCTTATAGGCAATCATATTTATAAGGCTTTCCTGTTTCATCTTCCCCAACAACAAAGCACAGAGTTAGAAAATTTAAAGCATTGTAAAAAACCCCGTGTTTGCTGTTTGTGTGGCAGCTGGACCCGCATCCCCACGGAGCACCTGCTGCGGGGCTCGCCGCCCCCGCCCCAGCGCCGCTACGGGCACACCATGGTGGCCTTCGACCGGCACCTCTACGTGTTCGGCGGTGCTGCTGACAACACCCTGCCCAACGAGCTGCACTGCTATGATGTGGACTCCCAGACATGGGAGGTCATCCAGCCCAGCCCAGACAGTGAGGTAAAACCTTCAGCTTGTGGTTTTTCCTTTGTGCTCCTTCTTTTTTTGACTCATCTTTGCCATGGATGCTTTTTGACAAGAGCGTTGGGTTTTAGCTGAATAGTAACAACTCCTTCCCACTGATGGTTAATCAGCTCAAATATTGTGGGTAGCAGTGCTTAAAAATTAGTCAGTGTTGACACATCTAAAACTTCTCTTAACACGTTTTAAAGAAATACCATGAAACACTTTGATATGCATTTCAATCATTTGTTCAGTCAAAAGCTGGACAATTAATTCAGTGTGTACCAGTGGTTCTTTGGTTGGCTGTGTGATCCTCTTGAAGCAGAATTCACAACTAGACAAGGTTTGATTTGAAGGACACTGTAGTGCCCATGTGCATAAAATCTTATAAATTCTGATTATACATAGAGGTGTGGCTGGCAAATAGTAATATGGAGGCTCAGAAAGGGCTGTTTTAACATACTTTCATTAATAAGAGATACAAATTTAAAAATGTCTATTTTTACATGGACATCAAAAGGCTGTAGACCACCAAGTGCCAAGGAAACACTCCAAATGAGACAATATTTAAAAGAAAGAAAGATGAACATATCAATCTGTTTCTTTTGCTACTTGCCACTCATGCAAGGCAGTGGTTGTGTGATAAAATGTCTGGTTTTTTCTCAAAGCACACTCACAGATCCTGTCTGGGATCACCTTGTATTCCAGGCAGAAGTGCCAAGGGCTCACCTGGTTTCAGTGCATATTTCAGGTCATGTAAGTGAGGATCATTTCATCCCAGAATGCACAAGCAGTTGTTCCCTGAAGCCCATACCAGTGTGTGTAATGCCTGGCTTTGGAGCAGCAGCACTCATTGTGTTTAATAATGTGACTAGATTTTACCTTAAACCATGTTAAGGCACTGCAGCTGAGGTCACAGTGGGTGTAGGGTATGAGCTGCTCTGCAGGAGGAGATGCTGTGTGTGTGTGTGTCTGTGTGTGTGTGTCTGTCTGTCTGTCTGTGTGTCTGTCTGTGTGTGTGTGTGCTCTGCACACAACTGCACAGCCTGAGGTTGCACCTCAGACACTGAGTGTTGCAGGCATTGGGATCAGGTGCAGAGTTACTGATTTAGCAGCACAGGTGTGACAGGGCTCAGCCCCAGAGCTGTGTGGGGAGTTTGGTGGGTTTGTGTTTGCAGACAGCCCTGGATGAGCTGGAGAATCCCCCACACACAGAGCTCAAAATTAACCATGCACTTGGGCCTCCTTGGGAACTGTTATTTGACCAAAGGATTTCACAGCAACCTATTTAATGCTTTACAAAGCTGATTTATTGTCACATGAAATTAATAAAGCTGCTTCTTCAACTTTTTAAAGCCACAGTTGCCTTCAGGACTGTAGAACCTGTTCTGTTCCTGCCACTGTTATCATTTGACAAGTGAGGCTTCAGCAGGCATTGGTTCTTTGGGACACAGTTGCTTATTGCTTCCAGAAGCAGACCTGCTCCTGGCAGTGTTGTAAACCAGCATTATTCCCTGAGTTATCCCCTGCTAAATTTCATTTCAGATTTCAAAGCTCTTTTCTTCATCTGTCTGTAATCCCAGGTTAGTTGTCCATGTTTCCCATGTTGTATTTTGTAGTTTCTTTCTCTGGTACAGCATCTAGAAGCTGATTTGGTAGAAATGGGAGGTGAAACTGGTGATGTTGAAACACATGATAGTAAATTTTCCTGAAAGACTGATTAACTGCAGACTTTTGGTGTTTTAAGTAAGTTTTAAATTGTTTTGTGTCTTCTGGAGTCATAACTAGGTAATTTCTCAGAATAATTTTCTTAAAGTTTCCATGAGCTTTCGGCAAAGACTTCTAAAGGTAGCAATGAATCTCTAATACCATCCTGTTCCCTGGACGCTCTGAACTTGGATTTTCCTTTTTTATCCATCTCTGTGAATAAAATTACTCATGTTAATTTGAAACAAAGTAGAAGTCAATAAGTGCAATGCTGTCTCAGCACTTGAGGGTTTCTGCTGTGTGTGAAGTGACAGTGACCTCTGTTATTGTGCAGCAGAATGACCTACCTTGACTTTTAGAGTTGAGTTTTTTCCTTTCCACTTGATGGATAGTAGCATTTGCTCTGCTTGCTCTGTATTATGTGGTATGATCTTAGAAATGCTGCATTACAACATTGCTTGACCACCTCACTGTGGTGAGGTTACTTTCTTACTTATGGTCATGTGATGCATATCCTTAATTCTTTCTTCTTTTGGATGTTTAGCATGGAGTGACTAAAGCTTCTGGAGTCCAAAATAAGGTTTGGTGCTGATTAAGCTATAAATTCAGTGGTGATTGTTACTGTGCTTGGCAAAAGAGATTACAGAAGAGATTGCTTATGCTGAAGGAGAGTCATTACTGCCATTCCAGTCTTGTTCTCTGAACTTAGGCTGCCCTGAGGAGCTTCTCAGGGTGATCAGGGAGTGATTTGGACTTTTCAGACCTGTTAGTGCCAGTAGCAGGAACAGGTGTCAGGTGGAACTTGTATGTCCTGTGCTACCCTGTTATGGCTGACACAGAAGGTGACAAGTCACACAAGGCTGAAGAATCTTGGGATTGTTTTCTGGAAAAAGGGGGCACAGTTTGGGCAATAATTACAGCAAAGTGGAGTGAGTACTAGGAAGATCCTAGAGACACTTCCTGACCACGGACAGCAGTTGTGTGTCAGGTGCTGTAGGTGCCCTGAGACAGTCTGGCATTTTCTGCATTTTGAGAAAACAGGGAGAACAAACCTGGGAATAGATCTGGCAATGGACCTGTTGTAGTTATCTGCCCAGAGTGCTCAGAATTCCTGGTAGTGCCTCACTGTGGGATGGAGGATGGGAAATGGCTTATTGAGAAGAAGAGGGCAGACTGAGATGGAGCAAGTCAGTACTTCAAAAATAAACCAGGAGCTGCCATTTTATGCTTTAGGATGTTTCCAGAGTGGATAACAGGACATCCTTGCTGAGCTACACAATTGCAGTCTGTAGCTCCTCAAAGCTATATATAATACATGTACATACATTATTGTACAGAGCACACAGAGCTATTCCCCATCCTTGCTGAGATGATCTTCACAGCTG
This sequence comes from Ammospiza caudacuta, assembly GCF_027887145.1. Taxonomy (NCBI): domain Eukaryota; kingdom Metazoa; phylum Chordata; class Aves; order Passeriformes; family Passerellidae; genus Ammospiza; species Ammospiza caudacuta. The sequence continues at coordinate 2,613,612 of NC_080616.1, read as the reverse complement.
CAGGTTCTCCTTTTCTAAGGCAGGCACAGGAATGTCTTGTCTGAGTCCTTGCCTGCCTGCATACACTGCCAAGGCTTCCTGGCATGCTGGATTTTCTTTCTACAGGGCTACTGAAGGATGTCAAAAACAAGAAATAGATTTTTTTGTTTCCTCAAGTTTTTCTATTAAACTCAAAATATCTTTTACTTTCTGAAGAAGGTTGGAGCAGCATAAAAAATCAGCAGGCAGTAAGAGGAAAAGTGCCCTGTGTTGCACAGGTGACAAACACGTGCACGTGGCAGTCATGGCTTGTGCTACAGAGAGGAGTGTTCTGCAGGGAATGACAGGAGCTCTGGGTCTGGCAGGGAGCACAGCCCACAGAATCCAAGGTGATGTTTGGAGCAGCCCCTGCCTTCATAGAGGCAGGGTGTTATGTCAGGAAGAAGAAAATTCTCCCTCCTCACAGTTCCATCATCTCCCTGTGGCTGCAGGGACTGGCAAGTCATCCATCTCTCCTGAAGTTATGAGGGAAATCTCTAAAACTTGTTCTGGGAAACATTTCAGTCTCACAATTAGGGCTTTCAAAGCCAAGAGCAGTAAAAATCTCCAATTTTCAAAGCCCTTAATTTTTCTTTTAATAAGCCAAAAGGGAGGTTAATGTGCTGGTAACCTTCTTGGGCTTACTTGGAGGCTCAGTTTTGGAGGTTTTTCAGACAGATTACAGTGACGTGGTTTGTGGGCAGCTGAGGAAGATTAGAAGGACTTACTTAGTCATCCTCCTGGGGATGAGTCTGCCCCAGTCCCCTGTGCAGGGATTAGTTACACCCCTTGAGGTACCTTCAGGCAAGAGAAACACGTTGCTGTGTGCACAATGCCCCAATTCCTGCAGTGAGCCCCCTAACAGGATCTGCCTCACACGTGGGCAGGGTGGTTATCAAGGTATCATGTTCTGCTGGGAGAGATAAAACTGAGCATTTCACAATCCAGAGGGAAGACTGATACTTTAGGTGTTTATAAATAATGTGCAGTGCTCAGGCTTGCATCCTTTTTTAAAAATGTAGGAGCTTCATACCAGTGCCCTTTGCAGGTCTGTGCTCAGTGAACTGGAGAGAGACATCTTGAAAATGTTTGTGTTTATAAGAATCTGCACATCAGGGTACCTGTAGGTAATACTATTGTACAGCTCCACTTCTGTTTGTCAGTTCTGTGTTCATATCCTTTCTGAGGGGTGTTCTTTATTACATCCTTTTACAGTATTCTCCCAGAGAAAGCAAAATGCAAATGATGTGGATGATAGGCAGAAGGAATATTTCTGTAACTCACTCACTGGTGAGGAATTGTAACAAGACAGATTTAATGTGACCTGCATTAAGGTGGTATAAAATTGAGTAACAGAAGGAGTTGAAATATGCTTTTTGATTGAGGAGCAGTTATTCTGGATAAACTTATGCCACCAACCTTGAAAGACAACAGAAAATCACAGCTTTCCTCCAATATTTGCTAATTGTCCAGAATTTTGCCAATTACTGGTTATAATAACAGTCCACTCAGGGATTTGATTTCTTCTTAAGGTGGGTGCAAACAGTCCATGTTTCAGTTTGGCTGTAGGATACATTTATGAACAGAGTGTGTGGTCTGGGCTCCATGGTTTCCCTTACAGCATCCCTGAAAACAATCACTTAAATTCCCAGTTCTTGTGGGGAGCTGAGAGAGCTCCTGGTGGTCTGAAATGGCTGCAAGTGCTGTGATATTCTTCATTCTACACACAGTGTAGTGCCATTAAGTAACATAAATACATGATCCTTGTGTATATATCCAGTATAATATCTCCCCACGTTGTGTTTGCAAACAGGGAGGATGTTCAGAGAAGAATGATTGAAGATGGCCCAGTGTGACCAACTATGAATTGAAGTCTCTTTCAGGTGTAGGAAATTAAATCTTCCCTGGCTTACCTGGGGAACAGAGGGTTTTTAATCTGTCAGTGAAAGATAAAACAAGATCCAGCCACTTCAGTTTGAAACTAGAAATATCCAGACTGAAAAAGAAAGGAAAATAAATGTTTACAAATTCTAAAGAATGAAAGTAATTATTTACTGGAACATTTTATCTGTTTTTTGGGGTTTTTTTGTAAAGTCTTCATTACACTTAAACCAGGATTTGATATCTTTTAAAAAGAATGTTTTCCTCAAAACAATTTAAATTTCAGTACCTCTTCACAGAAGTTTGGTAGGTTGGTGTATCCAGGAAGTCAAACTAAGATCCCAAAAGTGCTATTGTGGTTATTGGATTTTTGAATGCATGCCACATGCCAAAGAGAAGCAAATGGTTGGTCACTGGATTTCTGTCAGCTGTTGTCAGATTTCAATATAGGATCTTTTGTGGTGTGTTCATTGGATTTGGCTGGAGTTTGCCTTGTTCTTCAAACTGCCTCATCCCCTCTGATGAATTATACATTAACATTGCTCTTTAAATTTGCAACTGATATGTACTAAAACAATTTTAAAGGAAATAACATTTACTATTATCACAGCTGTAAATAAATTACAGGCAGCCTCATACCCTGACCTTTGTGGTTATGCTGCCACATGTTTGGATGTCATTGTCAATAGATTTACCTTCCTGTTTCCATTCTGTGCTCTCCAGTGAATGCCAGATGGAAAAAGCTCATCCTCAGTGTAGAGCACAATTGCAAAGGATGTCTCTGTTGCATCCCCTGTCACTTATCATAACCACAGCTGATAATGGTACAAGCTTTTGTTATTATGACTTTTCTTCTGTGTGTGTTGATTTAACCCAGACCCCCCTGTGCTGGGCTGATCCCCCAGGGGGCAGCAGGGCAGGGGGGATTCTGCCCCTGTGCCCTGCTCAGGTGAGGCCCCACCTGCAGAGCTGCCCCAGCCCTGGGGCCCAGCACAGGAAGGAGCTGGAGCTGCTGGAGAGAGCCCAGAGGAGGCCACGGAGCTGCTCTGAGGGCTGGAACCCCCTCTGGGAGAGCTGGGGGTGCTCACCTGGAGAAGAGAAAGCTTTGGGAAGAACTTAGAGCCCCTTCCAGTGCCTAAAGGGGCTCCAGGAGAGCTGGAGAAGGACTTTGGACAAAGACCTGGAGGGACAACACAAGGAGGGAATGGTTTCCCACTGCCAGAGGTCAGGGTTAGATGGGATACTGGGAAGGAATTTTTGGCTGTGGGGTGGGCAGGCCCTGGCACAGGTGCCCAGAGCAGCTGTGGCTGCCCCTGGATCCCTGGAAGTGCCCAAGGCCAGGCTGGACAGGGCTTGGAGCAACCTGGGACAGTGGAAGGGGTCCCTGCCATGCAGGGATTGGAACAAGATGAGCTTTAAGGTCCCTTCCCACCCAAACCATCCTGTGATTCTGTGCTTTTGCTAAGTTGTAGGTTTCTTTCTATCTTCTTTCTTCAATCCCTGACAGTCTCTTTCTGTATTAATGGCTCCATATTAGGAAATGATGCTTACAGAGGTGATCCTCTGCTTTTCATCATTCTTAAGCTGCAATAGATCCATTTATGTTGACTATGTAGTTATGACAATCTCAATAAATAAAATCTCAATAAATAAACTGCAGACAAAATATTTTTGGCTTTCTGGCATTAGTGTAGTGTTTAAGATTTCATGAGATGTCTTGAGTAGTCTACCAGAAGAAATCTCTAAGAACAGGCTGGAATTTTTTTCTCTCAGAAACAGAATAAGTATTGTTGACCCTGTGTGGGGCAAAGGAATGGAAATAGCCTTTGAAGAGGTTCATTCTGTGTGTCTGGGATGGAGCTTTTATTCCCTGTTTTTTTGTCTGTACCACCAAAGAGGAAAAGTAAAAGCTAAGTTTCCATCTTGGATGTAAATTAAATTTCTGTTGTAACAAGAGCACAGCTGAGCTCCCAGCCCTGCAACATGTTAAATAACAGGATGAAGTCTTAGAATCACAAAAGCAAGTGGATTGGAAGGACTTCCAAGGTTTTGAATCCAACCTCATGCTCAGAGCAGGTCTGGTTGAGGAAGGCTGCTCAGGGCATTGTCCATCCCATCCCATCCCATCCCATCCCATCCCATCCCATCCCATCCCAGGGTATCTCCCGGCTTAGATATCCAGCAGCTTCTCCTGGCTTCCCACTATCATGGGAAGCCATCTCCTAGTACTTGTCCACTCTCATGATCAAAGACATTTTCCTCTCACACTAAGAAAGAGCTTCCTGTGCTGATTTGAGTCTGCTGGCTCCTCTCTTCCCATTGGGCAGCTCTGAAGAGCAGCTCTGAGTTCCCTGCAGGAAGGTGCCTCCTTTGCCTTCTCTCCTCTCATCATCCTGTGCTCCAGCCCTTGATCACAACCCTGATGTTGGTGTCCCTCCTCTGGACTTACATAGGTCAATGCCTCTCTGTACTGGGGATCCCAGAGTGCTTCAGCTGGGGATTACAAAGGGTGAGTAGAGGTGGACAAGTCCCATCCCTGGGCCTGCTGGAGCAGCTGAGAGGCTGCTGGCTGTGCTGCCAGAGGATGCTGCTAAACCTCTGCAGCTCCCTGTCCACCACATCTGTGTTCTGGACAGCCATTCCCCAGCCTGTACCATTGCAAGGAATGACTCTCCTGGGGACAGGACTTGGCAGAACCTCCTGAGGTGCCCATTAGCCCATTTTCCAGCCTGGCTAAGTCCTTTGGAATATCAGCCTCCAGCATTTCAACTGCTCCAGACAATTGGCTATCAAGCATAGACTTGCTGAGAATGCAGTGCCCTCCTATAACCCATGAAGCATTTTGAAGGGAGTGATCAGGTTAGTCAGGAAAAATTTGCCCTTGGTAACTCCTTGCTGACTGGTACCAGTCACCTCTTTCATATGGTACAAGTAGCTTCCAGGAAGAGTTTCTCTATAACTTTCTTGGGACAGCAGTGCAGTTGCCTGGCTCATGGTTAGCTGTGTTTCCAAAGTTCACACCAGGCCAGATTTTTAAAATTAATAAGGTACTTCTTAGGTTAGAAACTTTGGTTACTCTTGAGTACCTGCAGTGATAAACTGAATGACTCTGTTGCCATAATCTGAAAGGAATGACAGCCCAAGGAAATGCCCAATAAAGGAACAACAGCCTATGGAAAGGTTCAGTAAAATCCTTCAGCATTTCCCTGCTTCCCTTCATTTGTAGAGCTGCATGTCTTGAAGTTCACTCTAACATGTGTCTGTTCCAGTTTTGTCTGAAAGCAGAGATTGTCTGCACCCAGCATGGGAAAACATTTTAAATCCTTAAACCTCCTTGAACCTAAAGACAATCCAAAGCTCTGTCTGTCCATCTGTTTGAGTTTGATGCTGTTGCCTGGTGTAACAGTGTGAAAACATCTCAGGTATCAACAGCTCCCAATCTCCCAGTGGTGACAGCTCATTTGGACCTTTTGTAGCTTGGTTTTCTTCCACTTTCAGAGAAAAATAGATAATTCTTTTACCTCTTAGTTTATGTTGGTTCAGCAGGTTGGTTTGTTGATGGCTTTAGGTCTTATTTCATTTTGGCTTTGAGCTTTTAATGATACTGAAGGATAGAGAAGCTCATTGATGTTCCTGGGTTGGGAAAGAAATCTGAGCTCACCATTACTGCCTTTTGAGTTCAGTGCAACAATTTCCTTCCATAATACCTGCTCATTCATAGCTGAGTGTGAGGAAAATTAACATTTACACAGTTATAAATCTATTCTGTAAATATAAGAGGGCTTCTGAGGAGCTGAGAGTAAGAAAGTGTCCTGGTTTAGGACAAATTAGGGGAAACCTCCAAAAGGGAGCCCCCCAAAAACAAAACAAACCTCCAACCACCCCTCCCCCAACACCGGGTTCGGGAAGGAATTTCTCGGAGGAGCAAAGTGGAAAACAAAACCTATTTATTTACAAGTAACAAAAGAACACTCCCCAACACAAGAAAAGAAAAGAAAACAGAAAAAACCAGACTGTGTGTTGAGAGGGCGCGGCGCTTCTCTGCAAGCTTCGGGTGTCCTGGACGTCTACAGGTCACGTCCGGAGCCGGTCCAGTATCTTCAGGGGAGGGTAAGAAAGAGGGAGCAAGAGAAAAGGAAAAAAAAAACAGCACAAAAAGCAGAAAGCAAGCAAGCAAAGCGGCTAGCCAAGCCAAGCAGCAAAAGCCAAAAGCAAAAAGGCCTGGTCAAACACTCCCCCCTCTCTTCCCCGCCCCGCCGCAGCAAGACGGCCGGGGTGGGGGGGAAGAGAGAAAAGGCACAGCTGCCAGACACAACACACGATATTGGGATAAAGGCTGTCAACCCACGACACTCCACCCCTTATCCCATATCGTGAATATACAATAAAAACTTTCATTTCACTTACACCTTTGACACTTACGCATTCCTCTCATCTTACTTGCTCAGACCTTTGACACTTACAGTTTCCTTCTGTCTCACATTCAACAAACAATGACATTCATATATGAGTCTCATCCCACAATCAGGTCTCCCTGAGGTACACACCGTGTTGTTCCATCTTTCTGCATTATCCACCATGTATAACCTGGTCCTTGAGCAAAGACAATCCCACGGATGGGTTTGTCTGTATACTCGAGGCAGGGTTGATCCATACTGTCTTTCCCAACAAACCTCTGACATGGGCCACTGGGGCTTTATCCCCATCTACTATATTAAGGAGCTCAGACTGAGCAGGACCCGCTCGGTTGGTGGAACCTCGAGTGTTAACTAACCAGGTAGCCTTTGCCAAATGCTGCTCCCAGTTTTTAAAAGACCCCCCACCCAATGCTTTTAAGGTGGTTTTTAACAATCCATTATACCTTTCCACTTTCCCTGCAGCTGGTGCATGATAGGGGATATGGTATATCCACTCGATGCCGTGTTCCCTAGCCCAAGTATTAATAAGATTGTTTTTAAAATGAGTTCCATTATCCGACTCAATTCTCTCGGGAGTACCGTGCCTCCAAAGGACCTGCTTTTCAAGGCCCAAGATAGTGTTACGGGCTGTGGCATGAGACACAGGGTAGGTTTCCAACCATCCCGTGGTGGCTTCTACCATGGTTAGTACATAGCGCTTGCCCTGGTGGGTTTGAGGCAGTGTGATGTAATCAATCTGCCAGGCCTCCCCGTATTTGTACTTAGACCACCGCCCCCCAGACCAGAGGGGCTTCACCCGCTTGGCCTGCTTGATGGCAGCGCACGTCTCACAGTCACGAATAACCTGAGAGATACTGTCCATACATTCCTGAAATAAAGTCCAGCATTTTTATCCGACACATCATCATACATAAGACCAGCACAATGACTATTCTGGTTAGTGCCCCCCGCTTACAAAAGCTACTTATTAGGGCCAACATCAGAGCTATTTTTGGGTAAGGAAATAACCCCAGGGACCACAAAAGTATTAAAACTTCAAAAACCCCTAGGGACCAGAACGACCGGCAAGCTTCCACTCCAAATGACATTATGAATCACCGATATGCCCACAAAATAGCCAAAACCAAAATATTATTGTTATAGGTTTTTTTTCCACTGTTTTATGGCCTCCCTTTCCCGGCCAACGCACCAAAAAGTATATTGTCCTGGTTTAGGACAAATTAGGGGAAACCTCCAAAAGGGAGCCCCCCAAAAACAAAACAAACCTCCAACCACCCCTCCCCCAACACCGGGTTCGGGAAGGAATTTCTCGGAGGAGCAAAGTGGAAAACAAAACCTATTTATTTACAAGTAACAAAAGAACACTCCCCAACACAAGAAAAGAAAAGAAAACAGAAAAAACCAGACTGTGTGTTGAGAGGGCGCGGCGCTTCTCTGCAAGCTTCGGGTGTCCTGGACATCTACAGGTCACGTCCGGAGCCGGTCCAGTATCTTCAGGGGAGGGTAAGAAAGAGGGAGCAAGAGAAAAGGAAAAAAAAAACAGCACAAAAAGCAGAAAGCAAGCAAGCAAAGCGGCTAGCCAAGCCAAGCAGCAAAAGCCAAAAGCAAAAAGGCCTGGTCAAACACTCCCCCCTCTCTTCCCCGCCCCGCCGCAGCAAGACGGCCGGGGGGGGGGGGGAAGAGAGAAAAGGCACAGCTGCCAGACACAACACACGATATTGGGATAAAGGCTGTCAACCCACGACAGAAAGGAGAACCTTTAAACAGTTGCAGAGGATTTGATTTTAGCAATGGCCTAGTATTGCCCATAATGTTGAAATTTCACCAAAAGCACTGAAGCACATTAAAATGTTCTGAGAAAGGAGTCAGAGAGAGAAGATAAGCACTGCAACAGCACAAGCAGTCACAGCCTGCAATAATAGCATAGTTAATGCATTCCTCACAGCCAAGAGAGTGAATCTCACTACAAGGAGGTTGAATTTTGTCCCTGACCCAGTTCTGCTGGCTGTCCAGAAGAGCTGAGCGAGCCATGGCTCTGTGTGTGCTCCCAATCTGCCAGCTGAGAAAGGGCTTTACTTCATCCTCTTCCAGTGTGTCAGTCAGCTTTGACATAAAACACAGGTTGTCACTTTGGGGTGATCCATCTGGCCTGTTTTTTCGTCAAGACAAAATGTGGGAAGGCTGTCTTAGACTTGGGAATAGCTGATGGATCTTCCCTCTTCAACATCTTAGCTTGTGATCTGTGTTTTGCCTGTGAGCAAACCCCTCAGCTCCTCATCCTCATCCCTGGAAGTGTCCATGGCCAGGCTGGACAGGGCTTGGAGCAGCCTGGACTGGGAAAGTGTCTCTGTCCATGGCAGGGGGTGGAACAAGGTGAGCTTTAAGGTCCCTTCCAGCCTGAGCCAGTCTCAGATTCTGTGATTTGTGAAGAGCCATTGGGAGGAAGAGGGCAGACAAAAGCAGCTAATGCAAAAGATTTCATTGCTGTGTGTCTCTGTCATTGCACAAACATTGAGGAAACCACACAGCTAAAATGTTAATGGTTCAATCACAGTGGTGGGCTCCAAACAGGACCAGAGAGCTTTCTCTGGACTGACCCTGAATGTTCTGGGTACACAGGGATGATCTTCTGGAGCTTCAGCTGCAGAGGACTGCTGCCCCATGTCCAGTCTCTCATGCTTTCCATTTATACTTTTACACACTTTTGTTTTCAAACCTTGTAACCAGGTGTCCTACCCAGCAGTGTCTGAGAGGGTTTCTGCCCCAGAGCAAGCTCCCACTGTGCCCTGGAGAGAATGGGGTTTAAAATAACCTTGGGATGTATTTGGTTGAGATTTCAGCATAGCAACAGTAAAACAAAGACCTACAGCAGACTCAGAGGTAAATAAAGAAACACTTGAAAGTGAAAAAGACTTTAAAAATGGAAATTAAACCTATTATAGGAGAGAGAAGTTCCACTTTCATATATGCCTTTTCTTCTCCACTCCTTTTTTTCCCCTTTGCAATTTCTCATGAGCTATTTAACTTAAGCCGTAATCCAAGAACCATTTAAGCCTTGGCTCTGCATGTGCAAGTTCTAAATTGCACAGAGCAGGCTACTATTGACCCCTGAGTGGAAATGATTCATTTTACTTCTTTCACTATTTAATTTGACTTTACATTGCTTCAACTTAATTTATTAGGGACTTCAAGCTAAGCTGAATGTATTCCTGGTGAGATCAAAATGTAAATCAATGAGTTTATGAAGGGGTTTGCACAGGTATTACTGAGTTTATTTTAAAGTATATGTGCTCAGGCCCAGAGGTGATGCTCAGAGATGTAATCTCACCTATTTGAATGATTGCTGGGTGCTCTGGCACAGGGAGAGGCAACTTTAATACACAGCTTTGGGAGTCAAATTAGAAGCCTGATGAGCAGCACAGGACAAACTCCATTTGTGCTGTCTGGACAGGCTACAGTGTGAGTCTGAGCACAAGAAATGAGAGGAAAAAAGACTTGTGAAATACTTTTATTTTGAAAATGATGGCTTGAATCATGCCTGCAGTGTGGAAGGGTGTACTGAAAGGGAAGCAAAGGTGACCAATGAGCTCTGCTTTTGAAAGCAAAGATTCCAGCTTGTGAAGATCCTCAGATGCAAATCTCATTAACCTTAAATACAGAAACCACTCCAGCAGATGAAACAGGGTGATGTGCCAGCCCCCATCATTGGAATTGTCAGGATTGAATCCAGAATTTCTTTGTCAGGCAGTGTTAATAAAGTAAGGAGATCACATGGATGGAGAGGTAAGTACAGGATCTAGAGCTGACAAATACAGTCAGATTGGCAGTGCCTCTTTGTCTGTGATTTTTAGCATTCCTGTATGTAACAGGAATGAGAAAGACAAATCCCTTTGGATTCACACAGGACCATCTGGACTTGTGCCAGCAGATGAAATTAGAGTCATAGAATTACAGAACTGGTAGGGTTGGAAAAGACCTTCAAGATAATCAAGTCCAGTCATTCATCCAGCACTGCCACATTCACCTCTGATCCATATCCCCAAGTGCCATGCACCTTTTGAGCACTTCCAGGGATGGTAACTCTGTCACTGCCCTGAGCAGCCTGTGCTAATGCCTTTAAGCAGAAAATGTTTTCTAATATCCAACCTAAACCTCCCTGCTGCAATTTGAGCCATTTCCTCTCATCCTTTCTGAGCATCCTGGCTAGCAAAGTAGAAGGTATTTTGTAGCTGTTTCTTACAAATTCTACCTGGGCTGAGTGTATTCAGCAGCTGGATTTGGCAGCCTGGGAGATCTGCCAGTGAAAAATCCAAGATAAGGGCAGGTTCTGGGTGTCTGGTGTTGGTGGATGAGGATGGGGACCAGAATGTCTCAACAGCTGTTTGTGCTCCTGAGCTCTGTTTACCTGTCTTTCCTCCTGAATCTTTTCTTGAGGGCCCAGCTTTCCTTCCTTGCTCTGGAACAAAGCTGCTGTGGCCAAACCCTTGCTCCTGGGAGGGCTGAGCATTGTTCCCCATGCAGGTGGCACCAAAATGTCACTTGCAACGTTGTCGTCTCCACGTGGGGGTTTCTGCTGGCCTGAATTCTGCTCTGATTCAGTAAAACAAACACCCTGAAACTCTCAGCTGCACAATGTTTTGAGAACTGGACATGGCCTTTTCTGTTCCAAGCTGTCATTCCATGTTTAACATTTCTGTCTTTAAAAATGTGGTCTGTGTATTTAGAAAGTAAAGTTGTTTGATTACTTAAGTTATTAGTAACTGCAGAGCTCTGGTTCCTTGGCCAGAACCAACCATTACAAAAGAAAAATCATCATTACAGCATTCCATAGAGATTGTTGGAGTTGAATATGATGTGACTGGCAAGTACATCTTACTTAGTTAAATAGTCAGGTGGTTCATGTTTGCTTTCTGGCATCAGTTGTTTCAAAGATGTAAGGCTTTTTGATTAAAAAAAAAAAAAAGTGGTTGTTAAATTCAATGGCATCTTAAAAAACTAAATACTAGAGAATTTTGAGAATTGTTTCAATTAAAAGCAATACTAAAATACTATTTATTTTTAAAAAAAGTGGAAAATTACGTGAATAAGTAAAGCAGGTGGGCTGCATTTGAGCTCTGCTAGAACAGTTCTTTTTGTTTGGTTTTGGTTGCAGTTAGTTGTGAGGAAGATGTTACAGTACAGCTAACACCAGCCTGCCTAGCTGTGTGGGAATGGGTCTTGGCAAGCAAACTGGTTACTTTGGGATGAGGTTGGAGCTCCAGTTGATGAGGGTGACAGATGTATTTTTAACCCATTGTAATATGGTTGATTATTTCAATCAGTACATCTTATTTGGTTAATGAGATTATTGCTAAGAACAAGCAGAGGCCATAGAAAATAGATGATATTTGACAGAAATCTCATCCTCTTTCAGAGAGGTATGGAACAGGGTCCAGGCAGGAATGTACTGACAGATCAGTGTTATTCCATAACCCATCACAGTATTTATTAGAGCTAACTCTGCAGTTTCCTTGATAAAGTATCCATGAAACATGCTGGATACAGAAGGCACCTTGTTTATCCAGAGGAATCCAGAGGGTTTGTTAAACTGGCACAGGCAAATGTGCCTTTTCAGGTGAGCAAGCCTGTGGTTTGTACATCTGAGAAAAATACCCATGTCCTAGTTACTGACTGGGGGATTGTCTCCTTAAAAGCTGTAGTTTGAGGAGAAGAACAAGTCATGGAAAGTGTGGTGAGTAACAGGCTAAATGAGGCTCTTGTGTGATACTGTGGTGAGAGGGGTGAGTTGGTGGGAATGGGAACTGCCAGTCAGCATGCTTTCCTGGAAAATCTGCCTCTCCAGATAAACATAATCTTGTTTCATGTTTGACTTTACTTGAGTGGTGTCTATAAATATGTACAAGAAGCCAAGATTTCTTATACCAGAGGGCTTTTTATTTTGTAGGCAAAGATTTAATGAGATTTACTGCCTGGAAGACGAAAAGCCTGATCAAACTAGAGGAAAAAAAAGAAGTTTCTCTCACCACTTGAAGGCTTTCTGTGAGCTCTCAGTGAGATATGCTGATGTGTTCACACACCTTTGTGTAGCCTCAGAAGAAATGAGTAAAAATGCTGCAGTCTGTGTTCTGCAGGAGGGTCATGGTGGCTTTGGCTTGTAGTGACTCTTCAAAAATCACCCAAAGCTGCAGCTCTGAGGTAGGGTTTGTTGCAGGGATGGTGTGATCCCTCAGCCCTATAAATAGCTGCAGTGTGGGGGGCTTTTCTTTCTGTGGAGGTGGCAGGATGGAGAGCAGAGCTGTGGCTCTGAGGTGCCAGCTCTGCCAACAGCGCCAGCCTTGGGCTCCTGTTCAGCACTGGGCATTCCTGGGGCCTTAGCCAGATGGTTCAGCCCTTCAAGCTGTAGGGGAGGTGGGCACTCACAGGCCTGGGGCTCAGTCCTGCTGAGGTAGATGATCACTCACCTTTCAAGTTCTGACAGCATTTGGAATAAGCTGACACCATTTGGAATAAGCACAGTGCTCACATTTGCAGAATCTGCTTATTTCTAGAAGTATGTGTGGGGTTTATGTGGAAAATGACATTGGCTTTAATGTCATTTGTAAATGATACATTTTGTAACTGCCATGATAGTTAGACCTGTGGAGGTACCACTGTGGTTAGAAGTGCAGTGAATGCAGTTCTTAAATGTGACTGGACAATATGTTCTAGACACGCTAGGAAACAGCAAATGTCAGTCATAGGATGCAAGTGTGTGAGTGTGTGTGTGTGTGTGTGTGTGTGTGAGTGTCTGAGTGTGCTTCTGTGTGTGCATGTCTGAGTGTGTGTGTAACTATGAGCCTGTGTGAGTGTGTGTGAGTGTGCATGTGGGTGTGTGTGAATGTGCATGTGTGAATGTGTGTGTGAGTGTGTGTGTGTGCGTGTGTCTGTTCGTGTGTGTCTGTTTGTGTGTGTGTGTGAGTGTGTGACCCTGGGCTGCATTGGTTTGTCCTTGTAATGCCAAGGTTGCAGGTTCAATCCCCAAGCACTTTAACAGTTGGACTCGACAATCCCTGTGTGTTCCTTCCAATTCAGATGTTCTGTGATTTTCCCTTTTCACTGTTGATCTGTTAATAGCAGATCCTTTTCTTGGCAGAAGAATAGGCTTTTATTTATTACCTTGCCTTTTTTGTCCTTTTCTTTCTGCTTATTCCCTATTTTCTCTCCCCAGTTACCCAGTGGGAGACTCTTCCATGCAGCAGCGGTTATCTCAGATGCTATGTACATCTTTGGTGGCACAGTGGACAATAACATCAGAAGTGGAGAGATGTACAGGTTCCAGGTAATTTGCTGATAAACTTACTCACTTCCACACCAATTCCATGAGTCCTGTTTGTGGAGTGTGGTTTAGCTCACCATGAGCTCCATGGCATTTAGTCCATGTCCTTCTTGCAGGCAGCCTCTGTATTTCAGATTCAGCTTTCAAAGGTCAATGTCTGTCTTTAAAATCTTTTGAGAAATGTTATTTGGACAGATATTTTGGTAAGGTCAAGCGCTCTAGTGCCTTCTGAAGTCGTACAGAGATCATGACAATTTTGACAAATCATTGAAAAGTGTAGCAGATGGAATTTGAAATATTATTTCATTAAAATTGGCTGTTCCTCTTCATGTGCTGTCCTGTTCAGGGCTCTGGGGCAGTTTTGTATTGTGCTTTTATCTCCATGCAGCTCTCCCATTCCCATCTGACATAGCTATGGGAATTGAAATTTTTAATTTCAGGATACTCACACTAGATTAAATCCCACATACAGTCGAGTCTATTTTTATTGCATGGCACCCTCAGACAAGTCCTGAGAGCAGGTGAGACTCCCAGCCTCCAAATCCTCATATCTGAAAGTTGTGATGAGGCACCATTCTTCAGTGTTACACTGTGTTATTTGTCCTTAACCTCACCCTGGGGGAAGCCCTTGCATGTGTTTGGTTTGCTTGTGACATTCTACTTTATGTGCTACACTGAGGCTGAGTTAGGAACAAAATCCAGTGATTGTAGATGTAACCTTGGCCCTTCTGGTTATAGAATCATAGAATCAGGAATGTCCTGAGCTGGAAGGACCCACAAGGACCATCCAGTCCAGCCCCTGCCCTGCACAGACACCCCCAAGTCCCACCCTGGGCATCCCTGGCAGCGCTGCCCAAACACTCCTGGAGCTCTGGCAGCCTCGGGGCTGTGCCCATTCCCTGGGGAGCCTGGGCAGTGCCAGCACCCTCTGGGGGAAGAACCTTTCCTGAGATCCAGCCTAAATCTCCCCTGACACAGCTCCAGCCTTTCCTTGGTCCTGTCCCTGCTCAGATTGAGCAGAGGTTGAAGCTGTCCCTCCACTGCCCCTTGTGAGGAAGCTGCAGACCCTGAGGGGATCTGACCTCAGGCTCCTCTGCTTCCAAGTGATGTGAGATTTGAAGTTTATGTAGCCACTGAAATTAATTCTGTCTTCTGTGGGGTTTTATTTTTTTAGTTTTCTTGTTACCCTAAATGCACTCTCCATGAAGACTATGGAAGGCTGTGGGAAAACAGACAGTTCAGTGACTTGGAGTTTGTTTTGGGAGAGGTGAGTAGAATTTATTGGAGAGGTGCCAATGGGGGTGTTACTGTGTGTGTGGTGTGTTTGCTGGGAAAAAGCAAATTGTGCAGTGGTTGTGCCAGAAACCCTGGGAATGAATCACTGGTGAACTGTCTGCCTGGTTTATTAAGGTACACTGATCCAGATAAATTTTTAAAGCTGCAATGGAGAAGAAACTTTTTAACTTAGAAGATCTGTCACTGACTTAACCTGAATTTATCAAAGCATTTTATACAGAGTTGCAATATGAAAATTTACCAATGACCTCTGCACTCCCAGGTCCCAGTTGCCTCCTAGGAAGGCAGGTCAGTGTTTTGCAAACCCAATATCATTTCAAGAGCCATTTTTAATTACTGAAATAAAAGAGAATGAGAAAAAACAGTACAGGGGAATGGTTCTCTAGTAATGCAAACAGTTAAAACATTTAACAGAGAACAGGTTTCCTGAAAATAAACATGAGAAATTTGAATTTACCTGCATTCCTTTTGCAAAAAGGAAAAGTCAGAAAAAGCTTTGCAAAGCTTGGAGAACAGATCCTCAACAACAGGTGAAATAAATTATGGCAAACAATAGCAAAAACCATACTGTTATTTTGAAAAGGGAAAATTAAACAGAAGATCAGATGTAAGAATAAAAAGCAGTATAAGTGACACAGCAGCTTCCACTCAGTGGATGTGACCCAGGCTCTTTCCCAAATGGTGTTTGCCATCAGCCTTTGGGGAAATGGGCGTTGAATTTCATCTGCATGTGCAGAGCAGATGTAAGGCTGCCTTTAACTTGAAATGTATCATAACCTGGGGTTCAGCCCAGGTTTCTGTGACTTCTGCCATCTGCCATCACCATGTGATTTAGAAGCTGAATGTGATTTCTGCCTTTGCCTTTGGCAGAAGGAGGAGCGAGTCCGAGGGCACACTGCCATCGTCACCGCTCGCTGCAAGTGGCTGAAAAAGAAAATCATGCAGGCCAGGGAGAGGGTGAAACAGGTGAGTGTTTTGGAAAAGTAGCCTTGTAGCAAGGTAAGGCTTATTGTGCCCAGGTTTGGGAATAAGGTTGTCAGGAGAAAAGTAATATCTGTTGAGACAGCTGGAGGACAGGAGCAGTGTCTGATGCTAAGGGGCTCTTGAGCAAGTAAAATAAAGATCATTAGTATTAACTAAGACTACTGGATGTGTATCAGGAGTGTAACATGGAGGAGCCAGAGTTAATCCAGTTATCTGGATTTGACAGTGTGGTTCTTGGAAGCTCTTGTAGCTGTCTGAGGTCTAATCTTGTGGAATGCCCCAGAGAGGCGTGTGTACCCTTCTCTGTGGGGGTGGTAGAGCTGTGTCATGGGGATGGCCCACAAGATCAGACAGATTAGAGGGAAGAGGCAATGCTAAGGGTTTCAGCTGCCTCTCTTCCCTTAACTTTTGTATTTTTTACTTTTTCCAGAGGTGAAAGTCTGGTGCCTTCTAATCATTGTCATTTAATTTTGACTACTTCCATCTTTTCAGCAGCAAACATTTAATGGCTTTTGGGGAGGTAGTAGCACACAATCTGCAGTAAGATGTGGATGCCTCACTGCCTCCCAGTTAATTGTTTTGCCACTGGAAAGGCTGTGGGAAAAGGCTGTCAAAGTGAAACTTGAAGTAACAGAGTGCTTTAAAATACTTTTGTGCAGCACTTTGTGCTGTGCCTTTGCAGGGCAGGATTTGTGGAATCTACTCCCACCTGTCCCTCCTTCACAGAGTGGGGCAGAAATGTGAATTCAGTGCAGTTCATTCCTCCCTTGCTCTGATGTCCTGCTTCTGACCTGTATCCAGGAACTTCCTTGTATTCTCATCCATGTGTGTCCCAGGATATGGAAAAGTAAGTCTAAGACATGAATTCCTTGTTATCTCCAAGATAATCCTGAAGCTAAAGAGATCCTGACTCTTGGAGAATGTGGAGTAAGGAGAAGGATCCTCTGGTTTGGTGGTAACTTGTGTGAACTGGCACAGGCTTGTGCCATGTTTGGGTGGTTTTTCTGTTTCACTAGAAATCAAAGCAGGACATAGAAGAGGAGGGACACAGCACGTGCCAGAAGGATGGCATTGGTGGCAATGTCAAGCTGTGCCGGCTGCAGCCGCTGCTGGAGGTGCCCATCCGAGAGGCCGAGGCGCAGCCCTTCGAGGTGCTCATGCAGTTCCTGTACACTGATAAGATCAAGTACCCCCGCAAAGGTAGGGAGCAGGGGGAGCTAACACTGCACTGGGGAGGGGAGGGGCCAGATGTGTTCAGAAACAGCAGGATGCAGCATTTGCAGGTGATCAGTCCTTGCTGAGCACTTCATTACTAACCTGAGATTAAACAAAAAGCAGATTTTTATCAGAGAGTACTAACTATGCTTTTTTTCCTCCTAATTCTTTTCAAATATCAAGGAAGAACAAGTTATTGATCATTCCAAAAGGTGTAAAAAACCCTAACAAACAAAAATATTGTGGTATTTTGAACATCACAGCATCCTGCTTGGAAGGACCATGTATCTTATCCTGGCTTGGCTAATTTCCTTTTTCTGATACTGTTTTGATCCATTTTAAACTGAGCCCACACAGAAAGGTGTGCAAGCCAGTATTTATCACCTGTTAAAAATCCAATCTGAAGTAATGCCTCAAGAAAGGAAAAAATCCTTTTCGTGCATTCATTGAAGTTCTAGGAGTTAAAAATGCTTGTGAGTGAGGAATTAACAGCCAGAGATCTCACAGCTTCCACACAGGGAATCCAGCTCCTGGCTGTGTGAGTGGTGAGGGCTGTGGGCAATGGGAGAGGGGATGGATACAACTGGATACAGCAGGAGCTCCAGCTTCTGGGGCTGGGGAAGCTGCAGCCATGGGGGCTGGTGAAGTACAGAGAGGTACAGCCGTCCTAGCACTGAATTTTGCTTCAGCTTCACTCTGAGAGCTTTGCTTTCTGCAAAGATAATTCTCAGGAAAAAAGTGATACATGTCCATTTGGTCCAAGGCTCTCCCTGTGAGGAGGCCTGTCTGAGAATGATCCCACTGGCTGGGGGTGAGGGAACTGCTCCTAGATTCTGCTGACGTTGCCAGATCCTGCTCCCAGCCATTCACTGATCTCAGAGCCTTGAGACAGCCTCAGGCCAAGGGAAGGCTTGGACCCCTGAGCTCTTCCATTGTTACAGGCTTCCCAGGCAGCCTGCCCCTCTTCCCCAGCTCATGAGGGGCTCTCCCTGGTGCTCCCCCTTCTGCTGGGATCCTCCATGGGCCCTGCCCTGCCCATTTGTATTCCTAGCAGCTCCTCTGAGCTCAGAGAGCAGCACCCTGGGGAGCCATCCCGAGGCTGAGCTAATGGAATTGGGCATGCTCATCAAATGGGATTTTCCAATTAGCCACAGGGAAGGCACGTGACATGTGAGAGGGCTTTTCTCTATTAAAAAGTAGTTAGGGCAGATGGGCAGAGATCTCCTGTGAGGAAAGCAAAGGCCATGGGGGATTATTCCTTGAGTTGGTGTCCCAGTAGCCCCATTGCAGTGCCTATAAGGGTCTCCTCTGCCCTCTCTCACTTTAGCCCCTCTAGACCAGGTCTGTGCAGGCTGAAGCATGGAGTGAAAGCACAGAGTACCTTCATCAGGGTCTGTCAGAATCAGGGAGCTGATTGTTAATCCTGTGTAAACCCCAAGGACTCTGGCAGGGCTGTTGGCAGCTGGGCACTGTGAGTCATTGGGCTGCAAGCTCTGGGCCTTGACAGGGATTTTAGAGAATCACTTCACTTGCTTTGGAGGGTTTCAAAAAATTGTGATCCAGATTGTCACAAAATCTTGATCTTTTGCATGCTTCAAATTTGAACCTCATCTTCTAGTATTGATTCAGATTTTATCTAACCAGGAATGGAATTCTTTTCTCTATAAAAATACTCCAGCCAGTGCCTGTTCTGCTATTCCAATTGCTCCAGGTGATTTAAAAAATACTTTCAGAAGGGTTCATCTCTGTTTTGTGGGCCCTCCAGCAGTTTTCCTTCTTGCAATTTCAGGTCATGTGCAGGATGTGTTACTCATTATGGATGTGTACAAGCTGGCCTTAAACTTCAAGCTCTCTCGGCTGGAACAGCTCTGCCTTCAGTACATTGAAGCATCTGTGGATCTGCAGAATGTGCTCATTGTGTGTGAGAATGCTAACAAGCTTCAGCTGGATCAGCTAAAGGTAATCACATTCTGCATACAAAGTAACTGATAAGACATTTAAAAAAAGGAAATTATGTAATTAACATTTGGCCAAAGGTATCAGCTTTTGCAAATTCATCATTCCTTTAATTACAGTTGCTTGAGTATATTTAGCATGGGGTGTCCTACAGTGGCTTGTGATATTATGTAGGCTTTTTCAATACATGCTCAGTATTTTTGCATATCTGCTTTGTAGAATGTCAAGGGCAGAGTGACTTTGGCTCCTCATCAGTTCACTCTTGCTGCAGCAAGATGGAACCAGTGCATTTCCTGCTCTTGCTGTGTTACATATACTGACACTGCAGATAGGTTCTTTCATTTCCTAGAATGAAAAACTAAACTCTGTTCTCAGGCCTTTGCACTGAAAAACAAAATGTGCCAGTGATTCTGTTGCTGTGGTGGGTGAGAGGCTTTGGGGTGCTGGGTGACAATCAGGGTGGAGCTGACCCCTGGCTGCAGGCCAAGAGGTGCTGGCTGTGCTGACCCAGAGCAGTGCCCAGAGCCAGCTCTGCTGAGCCTGCAGGGAAGCAGCTCCTGCCCCCAGTCCCAGAGGCAGAGCAGGGCTGTGCAGTGCTTGCTGAGGATGTTCAGCCTGTGCACAGCAGTGACTGCATTGCTGGTGGCTGCAAGCACAGAGGCTGCAGAAAGCAGTGT
The DNA here is from genome assembly GCF_027887145.1 of Ammospiza caudacuta. NCBI lineage: Eukaryota > Metazoa > Chordata > Aves > Passeriformes > Passerellidae > Ammospiza > Ammospiza caudacuta. Next base: position 2,593,852 of record NC_080616.1, on the reverse strand, counting down.
GCAGCACTTCCTCACACTGTGTGTGCTCTGGATTTGGGAGAGGAAATGCCTCCAGGAGGAAGCAGCAGGGCCAGCAGCACTCTGTAAATGCTGACACAGCCTTTGGTGCCATCAGCTGCCCAGAAGCTCAAGCATTGGTGGATCTGGTGCCCCCACCTGCCCTGGCCACCTCTGGAGTGACAGAAGCTCTTGCACATGGCTCCAGTTGGGCAGGATCACCCTGAGCTGGCATCCTGTCTGCTCAGGTGCTCATTAGTCCTCATGGGTGGGTCTTCTGTAGAAAGCTGTCCTTTCTGGAATCCCAGTCATGGTTTAAAATGTTTCACAGGTGAGTCCTGACAGGTACATTTGGATCCCAGGTGGAATAAACTGCCAGAAACAGGCAGTAGTAATGATTCTTTGGGTGAACTTGTACCCACCTTATGGTGAGCTGGTGTAGATTGTATTTATTGCTTATAAAAGTGGAATGAGGGGAAGCTTTGGTTCACACTGGGAAATAAAGTGCCCTTTTTTGGTCTCTAACTGTTTAGCATTAGGTCTGGTTCATTTGTTACCTTTTCACCACACTGATTTTTGTAAGAAGTTTATTACACAAGAGCCTTCTGGAGCTCTTGAACTCTTTGCTGCTTTTATGGACCTTTATGGACCTTTATGCCTTTATGAACCTTTCCTTTTATGGAAAAGGTTCAGGCAAAACCCATACAATGAATCCTGTAAGCTCTTTGGACCCTTGATGGAGAGTGTCAAGAGTTAAGATCTCTTCACCCTTTTAATTAAATTTTGGCATCTAATTATGTTAAAAGTTATTATGAGGTAGCAACCAATCTTCATTATCTCCGTGAAGTTTTCAGTATCTCCTGAGATTCCTGTTTTAGAAAGCTTTGGAACAGCTCAATGGGCAGTTAATCTCTTCCCTGTTAATATTTCTAGTCAAATTTTTCTAGATGCTTAGAATTGTCCTGAATTTTCTGTTCAAGGAGGAGCCTAAAAGGTCTTTTAGGAAGGATGAGGATGTCACTGTTGGATAATTCCAGCTGCAGGATCCCTGTGGAGGTTCAAAGGGAAGGATGGTTGATGGCATATGCAACATGTAAGATTTATGGGATGCTCTAAGATGACTTCAAACAATAAACCATCAATTTCTTAATTAATATTGGTGTATTTTTAAGGAACACTGCCTGAACTTTGTGGTGAAGGAATCCCATTTTAATCAAGTCATAATGATGAAGGAGTTTGAGCATCTTTCTTCATCCCTGATCGTGGAGATTGTGCGGAGGAAGCAGCAGCCTCCTGTCCGAACCCACTCTGACCAGCCACTGGACATAGGTAACCTCCCAACAGCCTCATGGGCTCACTCCAGCTGCTGCTGTGGCTTTGCTCATGGCTTCTTCAGCCTGGGGAGGTGTGTGGGAAGCAGCCCCTGCAGCCCAGCAGTTCCCAGTTGGGATAAGTGCTCAGGCTCTCTCCTGAGAGCACAACAGTTCTGTTCCCAGTGAGGTTCAGTCTAAACCGTGTCCCATCAATGTACATGGGATTGTGTTCTTGCAATAAACCATCCTGATCCTGTTCAGAGACACGAGAGAAGGAGCAGAAGGGTGTAAAGAATGATCCAAAAAAAGGCCGTGGACAGTCACCGTAAGTGGCTGAAGGGTGATAGAGCTGAGCAGGGAAACTGGCTGCTTGAAGGTGTTCACCAGGAGGAGGGAGGAGGATCTTGTGAATGAGGCACTGCTCTGTGTGCCCGTGTGAAATGAACAGGAGATATAGAGGAGAAGAGAAAGACATGATTTACAGCTTTATTGTGAAATTCATCAGGAGCTGATTTGGGACTAGTCTTACTCAACATTCCTGACACACAACACAAGGAATGTAATAATGAAATTTTCTAAGGCCACAAAGTTCAGAGGCATTGGCAGTGTTGGTGTGCAGTGCTGCACAAAAATAACTGGGAACTGAAGAGAAAGAGAAGGAAGCTTGTCCTGGAAGGTCAAGCACAAAGGCTTTGTCTGGCATTTATCCCAGGTGGGTGAGGTGCACTGGCTGGGAAGGTGGCACAGCCAGTTCTGTATCCAGAGCTGGAATGGTGTGAGAGACCCAAATGTTAAAAACTGAAAGATGAACTTTGAAAATATGAGTGAGTATGGAGCAGACTTGGATGTGCTCTATTTCTCAGTTGTGTATTTACAAAGGTTGATTAAAATATTGGATAAAAGAAGCCTTTGTTGCTGATTTGGGAAGATTTTTCATTAAGACACAAAATGTTATATTCCTTGTGGTTGGAAATAGTGCAAAGGGAGGGGGAAAATCGGCTTTCATATCTATAGAGAGCATCTGTCAGTGTGGCCACAGCTGCAGTTTGCTGTCAGTGCAGAAAGCAGAGCTGACAGGTTTGGTTCTGGGAGGGGCAGTGGGGAATCAGCTGTGGTGGGGAAGGATGAAGCTCATTTTGCTCCAAGATTGTGAGGCAGGACTGACTCAAATTCACAGTGAGAGTCCCAAAGGAAAGAGGGGCTGGAGCTGTGGCTTGGCCATGTGTTAGCTGGTTAGTACCTGGTCAGCTGGAACTATCATGTCTTCATTTCATGATGTTTCATTTCAGGAACATCTTTAATTCAGGACATGAAGGCTTACCTGGAAGGAGCAGGGACTGAATTCTGTGATATCATCCTGCTGCTGGACGGGCACCCCCGGCCAGCCCACAAAGCCATCCTGGCAGCTCGCTCCAGGTGAGCCCTGCACCAAGGGTGTGTGTGCAGGACAGGGCAGGGCTGGGCAGCCTGGGCTCAGCTGCCTTGGTTCACAACACAGGGAGGAACTTAAATCTGCATGAAGTGTTAAGATGCAGCTTTGCTCAATGAGTGTAATAAGCCTTTAAGCAGCAGTGATTAATTTTTTTTTTTTTCCATTTGATACCCAGCAGGGAAAGATAGGGAGAAATTAGAACTGCAGAGATTCTGCAGAGGGTGTGTGAGAAGCTGCACTGCAAGACAAAGCATCTGTAAAATCACAGGAAGGGAAAAAGGGTGGAAAACATGAGGTGGTTTCAGTGAAGTGGAAAGCAACAGATGTCCACTGAGGTCAGAAGGAGCCTTCTGACAGTGAACAATTCCTATTTTATCATGTGGAACTTGATTTTCTTTCTCACTTTCTGATATTTAAGACTGATTATGAATAAACATAATGAAAAATGGTGCATGACAGAGTCTAGAGTGTTCTCATGCTTTATGCAGAGAAAGGAGTCCACCCTGCTGATGGTGGGACTGTTCTCCCTCCTCAGGGCATGGGTGAAGTGGATTTGTCCTGCACTTGTGTGTTCTGTGGACCTGCACCTTATGTTCCACCAGACATTAAGTGTTCATATAAAATTTTTATTTCAAATACCATCACCATTTTTCCCAGAAAAAAGCCCTAACAATATTCAGTATTACTTACTGTGGTATTTTACCAGAAGCATTTCACAGCTCTTAAAACAGCCCTGATGATTGGCAGCCTGTAGATACCAAGGAAATTCATAATGCTTTAAGCTCTCTGCTGGCTCTTATGCAAATTAGAGAAAAAATCAAAGCACCATGTGTCCTAATTTTCAAGAAACAGACAAATTTCAGGTAGTTCTGATGGTAATTAGGGGGTATATATTTGGAGTTTCACTGGCAGACATACATGAAAAAATAAATGAGCAGTGTTTTTGCCCAGGTTGTCACTTGAATTTGTTGCTTTGGAAGCTGCAGTTCTGAATAGCAGCCTTTGAACAATACTGGGTTAAACCATCTGTCTGCAGAATGTGTTCTATCAGTTTTATTTCCCTTTGCAGTTACTTTGAAGCCATGTTCCGTTCATTCATGCCAGAAGATGGGCAAGTGAACATTTCCATAGGTGAAATGGTTCCCAGCAAGCAAGCATTTGAGTCCATGCTTAGATACATCTACTATGGAGAAGTGAACATGCCTCCTGAGGACTCCCTGTATCCTTGCATTCCAAGGAGTTGGGGGATGTGTCTGAGTGCATGCCCAGCAGGTCACCTTCCTTTTGGGAGGGTCTGTTGGGGGGCACCAGCAGGCTCTGCACTCCCATCCCCACAGGGCTTTGTTTGCCATCAGTGCTCTCACCTTCCCTTTCTGGTTTATTCCTCAATGCAATGAACAGATACCTCTTTGCAGCCCCTTACTATTATGGCTTCTACAACAACAGGCTCCAGGCCTACTGTAAGCAGAACCTGGAAATGAATGTCACAGTGGAGAATGTGCTCCAGGTAATTGTCCCCAAGCCCTTCAGTTAGTCACTTAGAGGAAAAGGGGGCTGGTCAGGTGGGTACCCCCAGTGCCAGGTCACTGAGGCTGCCCAGGCCCTTCCAGGGGCAGTGGCCCTGTGTGATGACACGTGTGGGAGCCCAGCATTGTCCCTTACCTGTACTGTGGCACCTCTGTTCCTGTGCTGCAGGGTTCAGCAGGTGCTGCTCACCTGGCTCCTCCTGAGCTCTCATCCCCTGTTACAGAACTGTGTCCCTAAAGGTCTTCTTAAGATGACCACGTGCTCAGCACTTAACTGTAAACCCTTTTTGGCAGACATTTGTTCCAGGACAAAGGGTGGTCTGCAGGTGACAGACTTGAGTCTTGTTTTATCAGTGATACTGACAGGATTTTGCAGTGGAGTTTGAGCTGACAAAAGATATTTTGTGGTAAGAAAGCCAATGCTGGCTCCCAGGCAGGCAGCCTGAACCTCTGCAGCACAAGCAGAAGCAAGTCCTGCTGATTAACTCTTGAGGAGTCCATACATTTTAAATCCAAGGCTTAATTTTGAATAGTTCAGAAAATATTCCATTTGTAATGCAAAGTGGAGATGTTCCCTAGATAAGAGGAGTTACTGCTCTGGGTCAGGACTGTTTGTGCACCTGAGCTGTGCAGAAAGGAAATCACATTTTTGCTCCTGCTCTAGATTTTAGAGGCAGCTGACAAGACCCAGGCCCTGGACATGAAGAGGCACTGCCTGCACATCATTGTTCACCAGTTCACCAAGGTTGGTTGCATCTTTTCTGTGGCTTTGGAGAGCTGCTGTCCTCTGTCACTGCCCTGGTTAAAGACATGTTCATAAAGAAATCAGTTTAATTCTTCCTCTTGTGAGACAGCTGAGAGCTGGCTGCCTGTTCCTGACACTCACTGACAGGACTGCTAGGCACGTTGCTCACTCCAAAGTAAATTAAAGAGTAGAACAAGCTAGTCTAGAAATGTGAAGCCCTTCCAAGCAGAAGTTAGCCAAAATTGCTTCCATTCCAAATTATTCCAACTGTTAATTTTGTGCCATGCAAAGCAGGGTAAGCTTGTTGTATATTGAGGGCACAATCTCTCCCTCACTAGCATTTACCAGTGTGCTCCTCACACTCCCCTTGAAGTATTCTCTGTCATACATGTTTTGTTGTCATGTGCTCTAAAACAAATTACCATGTCCTGGCTGGGCTCTCTGTGATTTCCATGTTCAACAGTTGGACTCTATGGTCTTAGAGGTCCTTTCCAATCTTAAAAATTCTCTGGGTCTGTTTTGATGGGATTATGCATTCATGGCAGGAAAGGTCAAGAGCCCAATGTGCTGATACTCCTGTCCTCACTTGAGAGAATAAGGATATTGTCATTTAATTGTTCCTTTGAGATGTGATCCCTCCATGAGAGTTCCCCAGCATGTCATCAGTTCATTGCTCAGCTCATTAGCATTGCTGAAATAGGTAGATAAATCACAGGAATTGGGATTTCTGGATGCTACACACATACTGATAATAATTCCCTAGTTAATATTCAAGTAGCTCTCTCTGCTTTGTATATTTAAACTCACAATCCTCTTGGGGAAGAAGAGCACTGCTATGTCCCATTAGTGTCTGGAGAGGAGACAGGATGGTGTTCAGGCTCTTCATTAAATGCCAAAGTTGCTGGAGCATGACACATTTTACATTCAGAAATAACTGAAATTGCATAAAAAGCATTGAGAGTGGAGCCAGCATCCAGAAATCACTCCCAGAGGAGAGTCCACAGCGTGAGGTTGCATCCCCTGCCTTCATTCATCCTGTTTTCCTCTGGCCCCCTGAGTCCTGTGGAGCAGCCCAGTTCAGCAGGGGTGGGGAATGGTCCCACTGGGCAGGACAGGACAGGACATGGACAACACATCCCTGGGGTTGGGGTCAGTGCCTTGCAGCCACTGAGGGCTGAAATATCACAGTATCACTTCCCAGTGGAGGCCACAGGAAGACAAAGAGCTGTGGTTTTGCCCAGAATGCACAGGGGGAAATGGACATTACAACTCTGGAAGGCAGCAAGGGGAGCTGGAGGGCGTTCCTCAGCTGTACTTCCTCACCAGGATGTGGGGAAATGTTTTGTATTTAAACTGTTGACTGCTAGAACAGTGTTCATCAAAACGTGGCTGGAAGACTGTCAAGCAGATGTGCACAGAGAAATCCCAATTATGCAATGTTTTCCCTGGGCCTGAGAGGCCTCAGTGTGTGATTCTTGGCCTGGGCTGGGTGACTCAGTGTGGCTGGGCACAGACACTCTCTGCTTGCTCCTGGGCCAGCCCTGGGCTCTGAGGGGGATTTGTTCTCAGGCACAAGCCCTGTGGGTCACTGGAGCTCAGGCATCTCCTGTTCTTCCAGTTACTTAATGCTGTTCTGGATTTGGACTGTTGAGGAGTTTTCCCCACAGCAGGAGCATTTCTGCAGAGCTGTTCCCAGAGGTTCCCTGCTTTGGGCAATGTGTTTTCAGGCTCTTGTGTGTCAGTGTTGTGCAAAAGCCCTAATAAACCTGCTGTTGTGCTGTGTTTGCAGTGACACCCTGATCTGTTCTGCAGTGTGTGCCTTGGGTGGGGGCACATCCCACCAGTGCTCAGGGGGTCTCTGGCAGATCTTAGACTGGGATATTGCTACAAGCACATCCTGAGCTCTTCTGAGAGCACCCTCAGCCATTTCCCTCCTGGCCCTCAAAGGTTGCTCAGGACATCTTTACTCTTTACCCCAGTGCAGCTCCCAGGGTGAGGTGATAATGTCAGCTCAGGTGAGGAGGGTGAGTGCTGGGGCACAGCCTGCCTGCAGCTGGCTCTGTGTCAGTGCCTCGGGACAGAGGCATTGCTGGCTCCTTACCATGAGGCTGAGGACAAGGAAGGAATGTGGAGAGCTCCTTTTTGCAAACAGTTGAGCTTCTGAACAGTCCAAAAGCATAAAGTTTGCTGTAGATTCTCATCTATCTGATGTGGTGGAGGTTTTTGTTGGCAAGTGCTCCTGTGACCTGCTTTGACTGCAGGAAGAATGCCAGCAGAACCAGGATGGATACTGAGAAGAGCTTTTCCTCAGGAGCACAGCAGCAAAGGGATCAAGCCCTGAGTCACATTTTCAGTGCAAAACCACAGATCTCAGAGCTCAGGCTCTCTTAGGAGAGTGCTCAGTCAGTGTTTGTAGCAGTGGGGCTGTCAGTACCCACAGGGCAGCTCTGGGCCAGGTTCCTGCTGCTCCCCACTCCCAGCAGTCTGAATTTGGCTCTAAGCCCTGACTGGAGCCCTGTGGTTTGTTCCCTGCAGCCCAGCCCCACAGCTGGGATCTCTTGCACCATCTGTGCCCAGCTGGACTTGCTGTGGGGTGCCAAGGGTAAAAGGGTAATAACATGAGCTGTGATTTGGGGAGGGTTTTAATTTCTTCCTGTTTTTTCTGTTTTGTTTTCCTTGAAGGTCTCCAAGTTGCCAAATCTCCGCTCGCTCAGTCAGCTCCTCCTCCTTGACATCATAGATTCCTTAGCTACCCACATCTCAGACAAGCAGTGTGCAGAGCTGAGTGCAGACATATGACATGCCTTGGGAAACCACCTTCTCATTTGTTCCTGAAAAACACTGGCACTTTAGAGCTGGCTCTGGTTTACTGCTGTGTATGGAGCAGCTCAGTGTCTGCACACTACAGCAGCCCTGGAGGAGCAGGGACAGCTGAGGTGCTCTCTGGATTTGCTGGGTTTGTACCTTTGTGCAGCACTTGGACTTTGTTACATTTGTTACTCAAATGTAGACTTGAAATCATTTCAGGCATGAATTAATTCCACATAGTTTGGGGAGTTACTGAATTCATAATCAAGCCCATTATTACTTTCATACTGTAAAATCAAGCAGTCATGAGTAAGATCCACTAATCCTTTGAAATACAATATTTAAAGAATACTATTTAAAGAGCTTCAGCTGACCCAGCCCAAGGGCTGTGAGGGGAAGTCAGAATGAAACTGGGAACAAGAGCACGTGGTGTTCACAGGGAGACTGGCCCTTGGACCAGAATGTAGTGACTTTTCAGAGACTCCATGGTGTGGATTAACAGATAAGCCCCTGTGCAACTGCCTGGATTGGTGGGCTGCAGGAATCCAAACCTATGCTCTGCAGCAGGTCAGACTGGAAGATTACAGCAGTCCTCTCTGACCACCAAATCCATTAATCCTGTCTTGCTAAGCCTTTCTAAATTTATTTATTAATAAAGAATTAGTATCTTCTCCTGGCATTTCATGATTGACTTGGATTTCATTCTGGAAAAAAATTAAGCAAAAAACGTTCTGTGCTTGATGAAGGTCACATTGTTAAAAATAAGTGTGTTACATCTTGTTACTAATTTTATATTGAAGTGTCTCTGTGAGCCCTTGCCTTTGCAGGAAGGTGAATGAAGGCAGAATGCCATTTCCAGTCCCTGCAGGAGCAGCTGCTGTTCCCTCCCCTTGCAGCCCCCAGCTCTGTGCTGGATGTTTCCCACCTCTCCTCACAGCTGGATGGTGTTGGTGAAGTGTCTGGTGGTGGAACTGTCCCAGCCCTGCCCAGAGCCCTTGGGAGTGACAAGCTGGGAATCAAAACCTTGTCCTGCTCCAGCTGCAGGGGCCGCTCTCTGCTTGTCTGGAGCTGGAGTGGTGCAGGATCCCTGAGGAGACTTGCAGCCCCCAGCCCTCACACTCCACCTGTGCAGCCATGATCTTCATTCACTGAAGCGTTCCTGGAGCAGCAGTTGTGATCTCCTCATCAGCATCCCACAGCCTGGCACACCTGCACGTGCCAGGAGCATTGCAGTCTGGGCAACGGGGAGCACATCTCAGGTTTGATCCAAGGGAACTGCTCTAGGGACCACCCCTCTGTCTCCCTGGTGGCCTGCTCAGGTGAGTCACACCAGAGGTGACAGCTGCTTCTGAGAGCCAAGGGCACCTTCTAATCCACAGGGATTGTTTCCAGATGCCTCATAGATAGTGGAGTCCCTTACCAGAGGTCATGATAATTGTCCTGACAGGCTCTGTGTTCCCTGGGAAACCAGGCTGGCAGCTAGAGAGGTTCTGCACTGCAACTTGTAACAACACTACAGTCTATTTCCAGTAATGCTGATCCACTAGAGGACACCCACTGCCCAGGGAAACCTCATTCTGTCAGGCTGAACCTGCCATAACCAGCCCTGTGTAAATCCTGAGCCCACTTGTGAGGAAATGCACAACCTCTGCACCCTCTGAGCAGGCACTGTGGGGGTTTTGACAGGGCTCTGGGCTCAGTCACTGCTGTAGGGACCACAGTGCTGGGTCACATTTACTGTGAACACTTGTAGCCCATTGGGATTGGCCTCTGGGCTGCTGTTGTGCAAGTGCCAGGACTGCAGCTGAGAGGACACCCCGAGTTTCCTGGGAGATCACAGGATGGGAGGTGTTGTAGGGGCCACACACACAGACTGTGGGGTACACATGAGCTTCCCAGGGCAGTTAGGTGCTCTTGTTATCATCACCTTGTTATCAGTAGGGCCAGCAGGCTCTCGGGTTACTGATGCTCCTGCAGCCTTGGGCAGTTCTGTACTGGAATTTGTGCAGTCACATCCCTGAATTTGATAAGGAATAAAGAACACTGTGGCTGTCCAGCTCTGTCTTATTCCAACAGTCTCTGCCACATGCAGGCCCCACTGGCTCTTTAAAGCCCTTGGGAGAGCAGGAGCACCCCTTTCTCCAACCCAGGGTGAGCCCCAGCGTGGTGGCAAAAAGCAAGGCAGAGAAGCAATCCCCAGCTCCTCTGGAGCAGCAGGGAGCTCAGGGCACCGGAGCCAGGAGCTCCCAGCTTTGCCACACTGCAGCAGCTCCCCATGTCCCCATTGTCACACCTGTGGCAGCTGGGCAGGAGCCCAGCAAGGAGCAGTGTGGGACAGGGCCAGGAGCTGCTGCAGCCCTGCAGGCACTGAGGCCAAGCCCATCCCTCCCGTGCCAGCAGCAGGAGATGCCAGCAGCACCCAGAGCAGGGCTGGCAATAGGGCAAGGAGTCACTCTGAGGTGGCCCGCGGCTCACTGGGAACAGGAACAGGAAGAACACTGAGAAAAAATCCCACATTTTAATAAGGAAACGTGAGAGGGAGGCACTGAGGTCCTGCCAGCAGGAGCACCGGCGGAGGGCAGAGCCCGGGCTGCCTCAGGCCTCGGCCAGGCCCAGGATCTTCTTGACGTAGTTCTGCACGTTGACGTGGAGCTGCGGGGCCGTGGCAGAGAAGGTCTCCATGGCCAGGGCCCGCGCGGCCTCCGAGCCGCCCCACATGGCGCGGTAGAGCGGCAGCGTGTACTTCTGCTTGCCCTGCGGGGACAGCGCAGTGACAGCCCCGCCCCGGCACCGCCCCGGCACGGCGGGGACACCCCCGGGCCCCTGTCCCCTGGCCCTGCTCTTGGAGAGGCACTGAGCTCACAGCAAATGGCACAGGGTGGGAATGCTGCCGTGGGCAGCCCTTGGCACCGCAGCACCTGGAGAGGGGAGGGCACCTGAACCTTGGAGAAGGAGCAGACCCTGAGAAGCTCAACAAGGCCAAGTGCAGAGTCCTGCACCGGGTCAGGACAGGATGGATGGAGGGATGGAGAGCAGCCCTTCAGAGAAGGACCTGGGTGACAAATTGGGTGTGACCTGGCCATGTGCTCTCCCAGCCTGGAAAGCCAGCTGTGTCCTGGGCCCATCCCCAGCAGCAGGTGAGGGGGAAATTCTGCCCTCTCATAACACCCCAACACTGGAGCACTGCATCCAGCTCTGGAGTCTCCAGCACAAGGCACACATGGACAGAGCAGGTCCAGAGGAGTCCATGGAGCTGCTCCAGGGCTGGAGCCCCTCTGCTCTGGGGCCAGGCTGGGAGAGCTGGGGATGTTCACCTGGAGAAGAGAAGGCTCCAGGGAAACCCTAGAGCCCCTTCCAGTGCCAAGAGAGCTGGAAAGGGACTTCGGAGTGACAGGACAAGAGGAAATGGCTTCCCACTGCCAGAGGGCAGGGTTAGATGGGATATTGGGAAGGAATTCTTCCCTGTGAGGGTGGTGGGGCCCTGGCACAGCTCTGGAAGTATCCAAGGCTAGGTGGGATGCAGCTTGGAGCAACCTGGTCTAGTGGGAGGTGTCTCTGCCCATGGAGTGGGGTGGAATAAGATGAACTTTAAGGTCCCTTCCAACCCAAACCATCCTGTGGGACTATCAAAAGTGAGAGCCAGCCCCTGTCTCTCTGGCACTGAAGGCTTTGTACCCCATGCCCATCTCTCCCACTGGCATGCTGCTGGGCACTACCACCAGTGCCCAGGGACAAACCTGGCTGTGCAGGAAGTCCTTGACTTTGCTGTACTCAGCCTCCAGGTTGTTCTTGAGGACAATCTGGCACCAGCGCAGCCGCAGCTCAGCGTTCTGGGCCTTGGAGATCTTGGGGTACATCTTGCTCAGCCTTTTCACATTTCCTGTGAGAGGGGAGCAGTCACCATCCCCCAGGGAGCTCTGACCCAGCTCCCAGTGAACCCTGTCAGTGCATCCCAGCTGTGCTGTGAATTCTCTGGGATCCTCCCAGCCCTGGCCCCTGCCCAAGTGCCCCCAGCCCCAGCTCTGGAGCACCCCAGGCTCTTGCTGGCCCTGGGCAGGACGGTGCCCTTGTTGGGTGTACCAGGCTGGGCAGCCCTGCGGGGCCATGTGCTGGTGCCTTGGAGTGCCAGCACAAAGTAGGGGGAGATTCGTCAGCAAAGAGGGCAAGGAGAGTTGCAGTGACATGGGGACACAGCCCAGCAGAGCCAGCATGGGGACAGCAGGACTGCACATGTCCCCATAAATCCAGGGACAGGCTTCCCCTGGCATCCTCCACCACATCAACCGACGCTTCCCTGGAACCAGGACTCAGAGCAGTTGGACAGGAGCTGATGGCCACACACCAGAGTGTCCCCCCAGTGTGCCCTCTGCATGGACTTGGGCACATCACCCTGTGTCTCCTCTGGGCACCAGAGCCCTGGCAGTGCCCTGGCACTCACCTTCAGGCAGGGGGGACTTCTGCAGGATCTGATCCAGGAAATAGACCAGCTGGTATGTCCTCCAGCCCATGATGTCCACGGCTTCAATGGCCTCCATGTTCAAGCTGTCGGCTGCCCAGAGCTCTGCCAGCTCCTCCGCCGGCCTCATCAGCTGCTGCCCCGGGGATAGGTCAGGCAGGTAGGGCGGCCAGCCCGGCGTGTTCAGCCAGCGGTCAAACTCAAACCCTGCAGCAGGGCAGGAGGGAGAGCTGGGAACAGAGCCCTGAGCCCACACCAGCTGCTGCTGCCCAGAGCCCCCCACCTTCCCCCAGTGCCACCAAACCTGCCCGAGGATGGTGACCACCACAAACTAAAGAGGTGAGGCCATCAGACACATGGGCTCAGGGTGTGCTTGTGGGTATCAGCCCAGCACCAGCAGCTCCAGCTCCTGCCAAGCCTGGATCTCCAGCAAGGCTGAGCCAAGCCCAGAGTGCTGGCTGGGCCTGATCCCAGTGCTCACCTGACTCACCAGGCTGAGTCACAGACACCCCATGAAACAGCACCCAAGTGCAGAGCAAGGACTGGGTTTGAATGGAAAAAAATCAGGCTGAGCTGGCACATGGCCAAGCCTGGGCCTGATCCCAGCTGGCCAGTGCCACCCGTGCCTGCTCTGACAGAGCCAGGCTGGCAGCAGCAGCATCTCCAGTAAAACACACAATGTGCAAAGGCTCTGGGGGACATGGGCTGCTCTGACACCCACGGGAGTGGGGCTGAGAAGTGGCAGCCCCTGTTCCCTGGCCAGGATGGTGCTGTGCTGACCTGGGATGGAGTCCACGCCTTTCTCCTTCAGCTCTGGGAAGTACTCCAGGAAGAACCCGAGGGTGTCGTCCGCAGTGATGCTCTGGAACTTGAACCGGTTCACGTAGGCCTGTGGGGACAGATGGGGCTGATGCCAGACTCTGTCACCCAGCAGTGCTGCCCAGGCCTCTGTGTGCTCCACCTCATGGGGAAACCCCTTCCAGCCCGTGTTCCCTCCAGGGGCTCCCAGCCCCTGCATCCCCAGGGATACCCCTCAAAATTCCCAGCACCTGCTGCAAGCACAAGGCGAGGCTCTGCCTTCATCTTATTCCCCTATTCACATTCCCATTCCCCACCTCTTCTTCCTCTCCCCAGCCACCCTCTCAGCCCGTCCTTCCCAGGCTCCTGCTGTGCCCTGGCCTCTTTTGTGGCATTTTGACTTTGCAGCTTACACCCACCTGGAGGAAGGCATCAAACTTGCTCTGGTTGCCCACAAGATGGGCCAAGTAGCTAACGAAGCAGTACCCCTTCTCATAGGGTGTTTCATTGTATGTGTCATCTGGATTGATACCTAGAAAAAGGCAAAACAGTCAGAAATCCTCTGCCCAGCTGCAAAACAACACAGCCCTCACAAGCACCAAGATTCCCCCATCCGTGCTGGGTGCAGCCTATCCCATCCCTCCTGCAGCCACCAGGTCCCATCACCCGTGCTGGTGTTACTGCCAGCCATGGAACAGGCTGGCCCCCAGCCCACCTGTCCTTGTCTCACTCCCTCAGAGCCCAGGGACACCCAGGGACGCCCAGGGACGCCCAGGCTCACAGACCTGGCTCGATCACCACCCGCAGCTTGTTGAGGGGATGGTCCTCCCCCGTGGCGTCCATGTGCTGGCGCAGGAGGGCCCTTCCCGTGGCAGCCTCCAGGCAGGTGTAGGGCAAACCTGGGCAGAGACAAGCGGAGGCGTTCGGGGAGCCCGGGCAGACCCCTGCGCACTGCGGGCACAGCGGGCGCTGCGGCGGGAGAGGAACAGCATCAGTGCACGAGCTGGGACAGCAGGAACCCACACATGAGGAGCTGGGATGGCAGAGCTGCAGGGGGCATGGGGCAACCCAGCCCCAGGCAGTGAGAGATTTTTTGAGACACTTAAATTCATGTGGATACAGCAAATTGTGCTGGGAGAGCACAAGGTTCTGGACAGGACTGTGTGTCCAAGGGGGAGCTCAGGACAGCTGGTGTGAGCTCCACATGGAAGCTGCAGGAGGATGAGGAAGGTGAGGCAAGGACACAGTGCCCACATTCCTGGCAGGGGTTGCAGGGAACTGTCCATCTCAGAGCAAAGGCTACCAGAAATCACAGACATTAAAGATCATCTTGTTCCACCCTCTGCCATGGGTGGAACACCTTCCACTAGACCAGGTGGCTCCAAGCTCCTTCCAACCTGGCCTTGGGCACTTCCAGGGATGGGGCAGCCAAAGCTTCTCTGGGCCACCTGTGCCAGTGCCTCCCCAAACTCCCAATATCTAATCTAAACCTACTCCTTTTCAGTTTACAAACCCTACAGGGCCTCGCAGCTGCTGCCCTTCACCTGTTCTGAGATGCAGCGTGGGCTCCATCCCCAGGGGCACTCGGAGGGATGCCCTGAGCTGTGGGGCAGAGCCCAGACCCCCAGGGCTCAGCACCCCCCCGGGCAGGGCCACGCACCGTAGACCTCGGTGGAGATGCGCCTCTGGGCGTACATGGTGAAGCCCTCGTTGAGCCAGAACTCTCCCCACGAGGCGTTGGTGACCAGGTTGCCAAACCAGCTGTGGGAGATCTCGTGGATGATGACGTCCGCCAAGGAGCGGTCCCCGGCCAGCAGGCACGGCGTGACAAAGGTCAGGCAGGGGTTCTCCATGCCACCAAAGGGGAAGGAGGGCGGCATGAACAGGATGTCATACCTGCCAGGGAAGGGAAGGCCGGGCTCAGACCCTACTCCTCCTGAAAACAGGGCTGGGGACAGAAGGAAACTCTCTCCCTGTCCCCGAGGAACCAGGTGCTTCAGAAACCTTCCAGCCATACCTGCCCCAAACATAAGGTCCAAAGAGTTTCTCTCCAACCACCAGGAACTCCTCAATCACCCCATCGTATTCCTTTTTGGCAGCCTCGATCAGGCAGGGCTCGGCCCAGACACGGCTCCTGCCAAGTGCAGAGAAGAGGAAGTTTAACCATTAGGGAACTTTCACCTTGTTGCTTCATCAGACAGAAACTGCACAGGTTTATTCCAAAGAAAACAAAACCCTGCTGATAAAGGCATCTAAAGATGCCAATAGTGCAAATTGCTGTGCTTTCTTTCCTTGTCTGAATGTCAAAGGGCTTTTATATGGCTGCAGTGGCAGCCAAGAACTCAAGAAAGCACCAGCCTGTGAGGAAATGTGGGATTCTTTGTGCATGGGACCCACTGCCTTCATTCATGTGCAGGGACCCTCCTGAAGGTGAGGGGACACAGCATCAAGGCTCCTTTTGACACTCCAGTTTGAGAAGGACCCTCATCCCATCTGGTGACACAGACAGGGACTGACTGTGCCATGCTCATGGCCACTGTCTGCTCTCCAGGGCCCCGTGGAGCAGGGAGAAGCAGAAAGTGGCTGCCACAGGAGCTTCAGTGTGCAGCTGCCACAGCTCTGGAGCCCTCCTGAGCCCCTTACCTTGGGCCAACATCAGCAGACACGATGTCCCCAACAACCAGAGCAATCAGGTAGGAGGGGATTGGCTGGGACATCTTGAACACAAAGGTGTTGTCCTTCTGCTTCTCCCAGCTCGTGGCACTCATCACAGCCGTGAAGCCCTCAGGGACCTGACCATGGGGACAGAGCCACCCATGAGATTCACAGCACACACAGTGGCAGGCCAGCTAAGCCAGCTGGGACACCACAGTGTCTGATGGCAAATGTGTCCCAGCCTGAAGGTGCCGGGGCCAGGGGCACTGCAGGCTTTGGGGAGCAGAGCAGGAACACCCCAAGCTCCCACTCAGGATCCCAGCTGCATCCCTGCCGTGCTGGAGTAGCTGGAGCTGCCCCAGGTGCCCCTGGAGCCAGCAGGAGATAAGGAAATGCTGGAGCTGCAGGTGTGAAAGGGCAGAGGATGCAGATCCCTCAGCTGCTGACTCCCCTCCCAGTTCTTGCACAACAACTCATTTTTCCTGTTTCCAAGCCAGTGTAGAACCCATGGCAAATCCACCAGCCTGGGCTGAGCCCAGGAACACTGATGCAGTGTGCCCCAGCCCAAGCAGGGGGTGAGTCCATGGTGCACAGGGATACAGAGCTCACACCTTGGTACAGAGCTCACACCAGAGCTCAGCAACGGCCCCACGCTCACCCTGTGGCGCCAGAGGGGCTCTGCCCTGGGACAGCAAAATAAATCAATCCTGGCATCAGCAGCTGATGCCACCACACGCCATTGGCATGGATGGTGTCACACCATGAGGCATTCCCCTTGCCCGCAGCAGGATGGCACGCATGGCAGCCCCGTGCCAGTGTCACCACATGCCCACACAGACAAGGGGGGAATCTGGATTTAGTGCCATCTTTGGGAAACAGCAGCTGCTCTCTCCTGGAAGTCTGGCAGCCCCAGAACTGCCACCAGGACTCAGCATGGCCCAGCACCACCACCCTCCTTCAGCTGCTTCCCCAAACTCAGCCCCTCCTGCTACAGATGCCAGGGCAGCACAGCCAGGCCAGCACATGCACCCACTCCTGGGCACCAGCACTGCACCTGGGGAGAGGCAGCAGCGCCCTGGGGCTGCTTGTCTCCATCCAAAAGGGCATCTAAGAGAAAAACAGCCCAAGTACAGGTGAGTGATTTCACAGCTGGGGCCTGAGGAGGAGGGTTTGAAGCAGTGTCCCTGCTGTGACGCCCCAGGACTTTGGCACATTCCCTGCAAGGAACCCCACAGCTCAGACAGTTTAAGCTGGAAGGGACATTAAAGATCATCTTGTCTCACCCCTGCCATGGCAGGGACACCTTCACTATCCCAGGCTGTCCCAAACTCCATCCAACCTGGCCACGGACACTTCCAGGGATCCAGGGGCAGCCACAGCTGCTCTGGGCACCCTGTGCCAGGGCTTCACCATCCTCACAGCCAAGAATTCCTTCCCATTATCCCACCCACCCCTGCCCTCTGGCAGTGGGAGCCATTCCCCCTTGTCCTGGAACTTAGATCCTTGTCCCAAGTCCCTCTGCAGCTCTCCTGGAGCCCCTTTAGGCCCAGGAAGGGGCTCTTGGGTCTCCTCAGAGCCTTCTCTTCTGCAGGTGAACAGCCTGGCTCGCAGGAGGCTGAAATCCCAGCTCTCCCAGCCTAGCTTCACAGCAGAGGTGTTCCAGCCCTTGGATCATCTCCATGGCTTCCTTTGGACTTTCTTCCCCAGCAAACTTTGCACTCATGGAGGGTTTTGCTGCTGCTGGGTGTCAGGGAAGGGCTGGGGCAGCTCCTGGGGCTCCACTTACCTTCACGGTGGCTGAATAGGTGAACTTGACTGAGGGGGTGTCGAAGCAGGGGAAGAAGGACCTGTTGAGCACAGCCTGGCCCTGGGTGTACATGTAGGGCTTCTGCTTCCCTGCCGTCTGCTCAGGGGACAGCCAGCACACCTGGGGGGCACCAAGAGCCCAGTGAGGGGTGGCTCGACCACGGCTGCTCCCTGTGGAGGGAGCTGGGAAGGGGCTCCTCACCCAGGGGTGCTCTGCCCACACCAGGCCTGGTGTCCCCTGGACCATCCCCCAGCTCCCCTCAGGTCTGGCGGCCCCCAGTCCACACCCAGTGTTCTCCCGGTCTCTGTGGGCCTGGGTGTCCCACGGGGCTCGGCGTCCCTTCCATCCAACACATCACCTGTTGGGCTCGGTATCTCCTCGTCCCACCCTGCTCATCCCGGGCCCGGTGTTCCCCTCCCGACCCCGGGCTCGGTGTTCCCCGGTGTCCCCCTGCTCACCCCGAGCCCGGTGTTCCCCGGTGTCCCCCTGCTCATCCCAGGCGCGGTGTCCCCGCTGTCCTCCCGCCCCCTCGGTGTCCCCGGTGTCCCCGCGCTCACCCCGGGCCCCTCGCCCGCCTCGTAGTCGATGACGAGGGTGAGCAGCTGCCCGGCACGGGGGGCCTGGGGCAGGGTGATGTGCAGGGCGCTGCCGTAGCTGGTGAAGGGCCGGCTCTCCACGGGCAGCGCCTGCCCGGCCGCGTCCCCGGGCCCGCCCGGCGGCGGCAGGAGCGCGGCGCGGCTCACGGCCAGAGCGGGGTGCGCGTCCAGCCGCAGCTCCGCGCCGCCCGCGCCGTCCTGCTCGCAGCGCAGCTCCAGCCGCGCCCGGCCCTGCAGCCGCCCCGCGCCCGCGGCCGCGAAGGACACGCGCAGGTCCAGGTGCAGGTGCCGCAGCGACCACGGGCCCGCGCTGCTGGCGGAGGCCGCGTCCCGCACCGGGGCCCGGGCCCGCACCGCGGCCACGTCCGGAGCCGGGGCCGCCATCGCCGCGCCGGGACCGCGACCGCGCCGGGGCGGGGCCGCCTGAGGGGCGCGGGGGCGGGGCCGGGGGCGGGAGCGGGGGCGGGAGCGGGGCGGGGCCGGGGGCGGGGCGGGGGCGGGGAATGGAGGGGCGGGGAATCCATGGAGGCGGATGGAGGGGAGCCGGGGGGACCCAGGGGGAATCCGTGGAGCGGGGATGGAGGGGAGCCAGGGAGTATCCATGGGTGGGGGATGGAGGAGACCCATCCATGGGTGGGGGATGGAGGGGACCCCTGGGGAGTTCCCTCGGGGCTCCACGAATGGGGGATGGAGAGAAATCTATGGGTGGGATCCATCGGGGATCCATGGGTGGGAATTGGAGGGGACCCATGGTGGAATCCATCAGAGATCCATGGGTGGAAATTGGAGGGGACTCATAGGGAGATTCCCTTGGGATTCCATGGCTGGGGGATGAAGAGAAATCTATGGGTGGGGTATAGGTGGATGGGATCCATTGGGGATCCATGGGTGGGAATTGGAGGGACATCTATAGGGTGGATGCATGGGTGGGGGATCCATGAGGGGGCATGGAGGGGACGTGGGGTGAGATCCATGCTACAGGGATGTAGGGGGATCTGTGAGGGACCTATGGGCGTTCCAGAGAGAATTCAGGAGAAGGGGGGAATCTATGGGTTGGGCAGAATCGAGCGACATCTGGGGGAAATTGGGATGGGAGGAATTCGTTGGGGCAAGAAATCTAGGAGGATCTATGGGTGGGGATCCATGGAGGTGCGGGGGGCAGCAAAATTGAGAGGTTGGGAATCCATGGATCAAGGGAATTCCCGGCAGGGCACCCCTGGACAGGGGGGTCTGTAGGGATCCAAAATGGGATCCTTTGCAGGGTTCGTGTTGGGCTCCATGGAGAGAGGATGGGAAGGGAGGACCCAGCACAGGGGTCTGTGAGAAGATCCTGGGGGACCTCGAGGAAGGATAGAGATATAGATACAGATCTGGGGGAAGAGCAAGTGCAGGCAGGTGTGTCCCGGGGTGGGGGATCCATGTGGGATACGGGGAAATATAGGGGGACCCAGAGGAGGTCAGGATCCATGAGGAGGAGATCCAGAGCTGGGGATCAGGTGGGGCGAGATCCAGCGAGGGCATCGGGGAGGGACAGAGGGAAAATCCATGGCGGGGGATCCGGGGAAGAGGAGGGTGGGGGTGGAAGGGGCCGGGATCCATAAGAAATTCGCCGGGGGGGTCCATGGGGGATCCGGAGCGTGCTTGGGGGGGACAGTGTCAGGATCCATGGGGAAGGGATGGAGGGATGACCCACCGGGGGGGCTCGTGGGAACATCCGGGGAGAGTCGAGAGGGATCCGTGGGGGATCCGTGGGGGATCCACGGGATCAGGGCAGCCGCGTGGGATCCATGAGAAATCCGAGGAGGGGATGTTCCGGGCGGGACCGGGGGGGTCCATGGGGTTTCCCCGGCTCAGGCTCTGCTGCCGGTTCCAGGCGCCGCGTCTCGGCAGCGGAGCGGCACCGGCGGCGGCGGGGACCGGGCGGGACCGTCCCCAGGGAGCGAGCGGGGCACGGGCGGCCCCGCACCTGCCCCTGCGGGCCGGGGATCGGGAACGGGGACCGGGGGCCGGGGCGGGCACGGCGGGCGGCCGGAGCGGCGGGGCCGGGCCCGGGCCTGCGCGACTCCTCCCCCGGCCCGGCCCGGCCCGGCCCGCGCGGGTCCCCGCCGCTGTCACTCCGCCACCGGCGGCTGCGGGCGCTGCGGGCCGGGGCAGCGAGCGGTGAGCGGGGCACGGGCTGGGAGTGGGGCACTTCCCCGGGCAGCAGGGACACTCGGGACACCCCGGTGGGAGCGCGGGTGTGGGGACACCCTGCGCGGCCCCGGAAGGCAGGGACAGCCCGGGGGAGACCGGCTCTGGTGCGGAACACCCCGACGGGACTGGCGGTGACGGTCGGGGACACAGCGGCTGGGTCATCCTGCGGGGACAGCGGGGGTGATGGGGACACCCCATCGGGGACTGGCTGGCCACGGTGAGGGCGGCACATGATGGGAAACACCCTGCTGAGGTGATGGGGTCATGCTGCGGGGAACAGCGGTGACACGAGGGATGCTGGCAGGGACCGGGGAGCTGTCGGGGTGGCACAGCGTGACACTCGGGACAGCCCCCGCGTCCCCTCTCCTGTGCCCCACGATGTCCCCACCTCTCCACAGAGACCCTGTTTCAGCAGTGGGAGCTGCAGCGTGACCGGGCTGGCAAATCCCCGTGTCCCAGTGCCTTCGGTGTCCCCTGGACACCCCCAATTCCTGTCCCCGGCAGAGGGGGACTGCAGGAGAACGCTGTGGTGCCTCCCCAGTTCAGTCCTGGGGAGCACAAAATGGCCAGCAAAGGGTGACGGGGGAAACGGAAGCACGGGGACTGTAAAAATGTGTGTCCTGCTGCCCCACATCTCCTTTCCACGGGCAGAGCAGGTCGGTGCTGGCAGGTCATGGTGTCTGCCCTCATTTTTGGCATGGGAAGGTGTTTCTGGGCTGTAGGCATCGATGGGTGCTTCCCGTGGGGATCCTCCAGCACTGGGGTGAAGCAGCCATCCCCACACTCCTGGGAGCCGGGAGTGTTCAGCCAAACCGGGATCGCACAGGACAGAGGGAAAACTTTGGGATGACTTCATCCCAGACCGTGCCCCTTGAGGCACGGAGGTGCCGTCACCCTGTGGAGGGAAGGGGTGAAGCCCCGCCGAGTGCCGGGAGGACTCTTTTCCCGGATTTCACCTAGGAAAAAAACAACTGGGAGGGGAGCCAGGGATCTGGGTGTGCCGGGATGCCAGGCCCGCTGCTGCACAGCCGCCACTGCCCGGAGCGGGCGAGACCCCGTGCGGGCAGGGCTGGCCCGTGGGGTTTTGGGGCGCTGCCTGTGCTCCCCGAGGCTTTGCCACGGCTGCCGTGCCTTTCCCCGGTGCCGGAAAAGGTCCGTGTGCTCCCGAGGGGGTGACAGGATGGGGAGCTCCCTGCTCCCCGCAGCAGCGTGTGTTGGTGTCGGTGCTGTTGGAAGGAGGGGCTGGACCCCCCCAGTTTCACAGCCGGGGGAGCTGAGTCAGGAAATCCCGGCTGGCCCGGCCGGATCCCGGCTGAGTCATTCGGCGGCGCTGAGTAAGTGCCCGTGCCGGGGGAGCGGGGGCTCCGAGCCCGGGGATGGATGGGGCAGCGGGGGCTGTCATCCCGCACATGCCCCGCAGTGCCCCCCTGGCCTCGGGCACTGCCAGCCCCGCCTGCCCCGTGCCTCAGTTTTCCCCCGACATTTTCCTAGGACTGGATGAGACAGAAGGCTCCTGGGACGTGGACATATCACACATCCCAGCACGGGAGAGGGGAGACAGGTGGGGATGGGGACTCTGGGACAGGTCTGATGCTCACTGGGAAGAGAATGGTATCCCCAAAGCAAGATTTGGGATCCTCCTTCCAGTAAAGGGGGTCTCCAGTCTGGCTGTGTTGGTAAGCGCGTGGCATTGAGGGGAGTAATGGGGGTGAAGAAAGGATGGGGATGAGAACTGGGATGGGAAATAAGATTAGAATGGGGACAGGGATGGGGATAGGGAAGGGGTGGGGATGAGATGAGATATGAGGTGTGATGATGAGATATGAGATGAGATGTGTTGGAGATGGGATAAGGATAGGGGTGGGGTGGAGATGGGGACAGGATGGGATGAGATGGGGGTGAGGACAAGAATAGGATGGGGACAGGGATGAGGCTGACAGGGCTGGAGCAGAGCTTGGGGTGCATGTGGGGACGTGGAGGGAATCAGGCTGGCCCTACTGGCAGCAGGATGTAAATAACCTGCCAGGACACGAGGTTTTTTCCTGCTGCCCCCCCATGCAGCCCCACGGACAGGAAAAAGGTGTTTCCGGCTGCGGATGGGAGCGGGGCCAGCCCTGCAGCGGGGTGTGGGGCCTGGGACACGGACAGGGGGATCAGGGGACCCCCTCAGGCTGGATTTTGGGGTGCAGGCCCTGATCCCATGGCCAGTGGGACCCCTGACCTCAGTGGGGCCACTGCAGCCCCTGGGCCCTGGCCGGGCTGGTGGCAGAAGCTCGGTGCCGGCTGGCACCGCTGTGGGGATAGGACGTGGTGCCACCAGGCTGGGCACCCTGTCCTGTCCCCAGTGCCACCAACTGGGGCAGCCACCAGGTGAGAACCCTGGGGACATGTTCCTCCTTTCTGGCTGGAGCAGGATCCGTGTGCAGCTGGGAGGGGCACTGTGTGAGCAGAATGTCTGTCCTGTGCAGAGCCACTCCTGCCCACTGCCCATGTCCCCTCAGCTGCCTGTGCTCCCTGGGGAGGTCTGGAATGTTCCACCACAAAGTGCCTGGTCACCAACCTGGGCTGGGGACATCAGTCTGGAATGGGGACACCAGGATGGAATTGGGACATGAGTATTGCATGGAAGTCTTCAGCATTTGTCCCCACCACCCTGTGACCCCCCTTCACTTTGCTGCTGGCAAATGGGTGACAGTGTCCCCTCACCATTCATTTAGTGGCAGTCAAGACAGGTACAGCATCCTCTGTCCTTCCACAGCCTTTTGTGCCCCATGCAGTGGGAAAAACAGCAGCGACAGGGAGGGAGCAGCTGGGACCACAGTGCCTCTGCCCTGTGTGTCCCCAAGATGTCTCATCTCATGTCACTGGCCTGTCCTGGCTGGGCAGGATCGGTCCCTAAGCCCTAACCAAGGAGTGCCAGTCCCAGGAATGCTCTGCAGGGAGCCAGGACCTGCTGGGGCAGTCAGTGGCACTGGTGGTGACGAGGCTGGTGGCAGTGCATGGTGAAACTGAGGCACAGGCTGCAGGCAGGTGGCACATTGCCAACACCTCGGGAACTCCTCGAATGCTCCAGGTGACAGATCAGCCACCAACCTGTCCCAGCAGGCTCTGGTGGCTTCCCTGGTGCTGGCACAGCCTGAGTCTTGCTCATTAGCAAGTGACTGTAATGAGCTTTGCTGAGTTGTGCTGCAGGGTCTGGGCAGTGCTATGGACCCTGGGCACTGCTGTGGATTGAGTGCCTGGATCAGGAGACACTCATTGGGAGAGGGGCTGGAGGTTGCTCTGGCATGTGGCACCCACGACCACCATCACAGGAAGTGACAATAACTGGGGGAGCAGGATTTCCATTAACCAGGGTGGGGAGAGGTCCTGGATGAGCGGCCCAGGGAGGGTTTGCAGCTCTGCTCTGTCCCCGGGGTCCTGGCGAGGTGGGAGCTGGGGTGAGGCCGTGTCTGGATGTGGGACTTGGTCCCCCTGCACTGCTCTGAGCTTGTCTGGCCCCATCCCGGCCCCAAATCACCTGTGGCACCACCGCTGCCCTCGGGACTTTTATGGGGGACTCTGGGTCACCCCATCTCGGTGCCGGGCTGCCCTGAGTTTCACTGTGGGATCACATCCTGCAAGTTCCCTTCCACGAGCAGTTCCCTTCCCTTCCAGCAGCCGGTGTCGGTGCCACCCTGCCCCTGCCCTGCTGCCACCCTGCCGGCACTGCGGAGCGGAGCATGCGGAGGGAACAGGCGGGGACAACGTGCCCAGGGCCGGCTGGGGCAGTGGGATGCTGTCCTGGCATCCTCTTACCGCCCCCGGAGAGGGGAATGGGGCTCCGGAGGGGGGAATGGGGCTCCGGAGAGGGGAATGGGGCTCCGGAGGTCTCGGCTGTGCTGCGGGTTGGGAGCGGGAGCCGGGGCTCGAGTTAACGCATCCCACTGTTTGCCTGAGTTCCCTGGATCCCTGCTCCCATGGAGGAGCGGAGGTGGGAGCTGGGGGAGCTGGGGGAGCTGGGTTCGTGCTCATTCTCCGCTCCCATCCGCACACCGCATCCGAGGCCCGTGCGGACGCGGCCGGGCGGCGCCGCCTCCGGCAGCGGAAACTCCCCCTGGGCAGGGCAGGGCGCTAAGTCACGGTTCTCCTCCATCCCTGCTCCCCCGCCTTCCCTCCTCGCCCCTCTGGCCTCGGCAGCCCCTCCTCGCTCCCTGCCGGGCCGTCCGTACCGAGGATGTGCAGTGCGGCCATCCTCGCACGGGCAGGGAGGATGCCAAAGGGACATTGAGGGATGCCAAAGGGACATTGAGGGATGCTGAAGGGATGCTTGAGGGATGCTTGGGCTCCCCTCTGGGAAACTCAGGCAACTTTCAGATGTGACAGCCTCATGCTGACTCTGTTGGCTGCATCCTTTGGAGGGAGGAGATTTAATTTTACGTGTAAGAGGGTCACAGAACTAGAGCTGTGCTGGGCTGGTGAGGGGTATTGGGGTCAGGCATTGCCAGCCCCTGCCAACCTCTTCCAGCCTCATCTATTAAATGACAGTGCTCAACTCCCTTGGGATGTTGGCATCATGAACACGCTTGGAGTGGTTGTGATAAACCCTGGGGATGTGGATCCCTCTGGAGTGGTGACTGTTGCGACACACACACACACACACACACACACACACACACACCCGGAGCCAGCAGGGAGGTGTTTGCCAGCAGTCACTGAGGATTTATCAGCTTACTGGAAAATCCACTCATCCCATTAAGGGCTCCCTGTGGCTTTTGCTTTCCATTGCAAATACCTGGTTATCCCGAGGGAAACCCCTTTGGTGCCAGTGGGTGTGTGGGGCTCTCGGGACAAACCCCACAGAAGAGTCCAGGCTGTGAGAGCGACTTCATTTATTACAGGACAGATCAAGGGAGATCTGACTCACTTGGCCAGGTAAGACCAGACAGGGCAGTTTAGCTCATGGGAGGAATGGTCTGTGATGGGAATAGCCCATACTGGGGCAGGGATTGAGGGGCTCAGTTTGGAATCAGATCCATGGGTTCACTTTCATTCACTCAGTTCTTCACCCAAAGTAGGTTCAGCATCTAAAACCACCCCAATGTGGAGCTCGGCTGTGATGATGGCACATCCTCAGCCCTGTCTCTGCTCTTGGGGCTTAATCTCCCACTTGGCTGGCACACCCTGTTGCTGTGTCCCCAGAGATAACTGTCCCATGTTCCCAGTGGCATTTTTAAATCCTTAACCTGCTTTAGGGGGGGGAAAGTGCCTTTTTGGGTACACCCACGACTCTGCTCTGCCTGTTGTGTGTTGAGAGAGCCGAGTGTTGAAAGGAGCAGACAGGCATTGAGGGTCTCAGCAGGGACACTGGGGGTGCTGGGTATGCATTGCCAGTGCCAGGATGGGGGGGACAAGCCCAGCTGCCCCCTCGACCATCCTGACCACCCAGAGCTCACATATGCCTGCAAAGGTGACAGCATCTGCTGAGCTAATGTGTTTTGCAGCCCTCCTGTGCAGCTGCCTCTCCCTGCCAGCCCAGCAGCCAAGCCAAAATCCATCAGGCCCTTCCAGGATTCATGGGTCGAGGACTGGGGGGGGGCCGTTTCCATACAGCGGTGGCAAACACAGACACTGTGACATCTGGTCTTGCTCAAAATTCTCAGGAGCAAAGGGCCAGGTGTGGGATGCTGCAGGAACCCAGGGCTGAATAAAGGATGCAACTGGTTCCGTGGAGTTTTGGCCCAGACAAGTTTAGCTGAATGTCACCAGAGCTGTGGGACGGCTCCTGGCCCGGGTCTTGATCCAGCACTGGGAGCCCCTTGGCCCCATGGCAGCACTGAGGCTCTGGAAGGTTTTGGGGTGGTGTTGGGAAGGTTTTGAAGCCCTCAGGATGTGCAATAGGAGATGTTGTATTTTGGCTGCGGTGCTGGATGCCAGAGGGACCCCAGGCTCTGTGGTGTCCATGGTGGCTCCTGTGCTGGAGGAGGCACCTGCAGGGCTACCGAGGGCTTATGGCTCTGCTTGCCACACAGCGCGGGAAGAGCGGGGGGCCGAGGAGAGTGGGAGAGCCTTGGGCACAACCCAGACCTTCCCAGGTGACACTGCAGGGGCATCTGGAGAGGGTTCAGTGAGGTGTGACCTCATGGACGGACTGCCCATGGAGAGACAGCCCATGGAGGGACAGCCCAACCCTTTTCCCTGTGGGTGTTGGGGACACCAGGACATAACAGGCAGCGCTGCTGGGGACAGATGGCACCAGGCACCGGACAGATGGCTCCGTCCCAGACAGGCAGCCGAGGGGCCGGGCCGGGGGCCTCCGGCGCTGGGCTGCTCCCTGGGGCCTCCCTCTGCCGGCCCCCGGCTGGTGGTGTGGCCCGAGGGGGACAGTGACACCACCGACAGTGGCCCGTGTGGCACCACCGGCCACAGGCGGTGCGGGCACTGCCGGCCCGGTGGGCACCGGGTTGGGGAGGGGACACGGGCTCGAGGACGAGACGCTCGTCCCGGGGGAGCTGCACCGGCTGGGGAGGCGGTACCGGACCGAGGAGAGTGAGGCCGGTTCGGGGGAAAGGGTGACATCTGCTCAGGGGGTGGCAGCCGGCGGAGGGGAGGGTGACACCGGCTCGGGATGCGATAGCGGGTGGAGGTGACACCGGCCCGGGGGCGGTACCGGGGGGCGGTGCCCCGGGCGGAGCTGTCCAGCACCGGCGGCTCCTGAACGGCCGCAGCGCCGGGCCCGGGATGTCCCCGCTGCCCCCGCCGGGCACTGCCCACGCCCACCGGCCCGGGAGGAGCCAGGGCTGTGACAGACCGGGGTGGGCACGGGCTGGGGGAACACGCAGGGGCCGAGGCGAACCGGGCACTGTGTGGCCGGGATAGCCCCGGGGAGAAGCCTTGGGCATGGACGACCCTTGCCCAGCCTTTCACACCGTCCCCACCGTCCCAGATCCTCCCACAGCCCTTGCACAGACCCCGCACAGCCCCCAGGCTCTGCCCCAGCCCCAGTCCCAGCCCATCCACCCAGGATTTGTGCCGGGCACGGCTCAGCCCGAGCAGGGCTCGCTCTCCTGGGTACCCGCGGCTCGGTGGCAGCGGCTGCCTCAGCAGGTCCAGCCTAGAGCTCGGCTTTGCTCAGAGCCGGTTTTATTGAAATGGGTTAAATGCCTAATGGGATTGCTGCTGAGGGGCTTAGGCAGGGATTAGTGCTGTGGCTACGGGCTGGGCATCTCTGAAAGTGTTCCAAGAACGTGTGGATGTGGCACTTGGGGACGTGGTTTAGTGATGGGTATGGCAGTGCTGGGTTAGCAGCTGGACTTGATGATCTTGGAGGGCTTTTCCAACATGACAATTCTGTGATTTCTCTCTGATCTCTGCTTGGACAACAGCTGATTTCTGTCCTTCAGTGCCTGCCCTCCTCATCTCCCAGAGCTCCCAGCATCGTGCTAGGGGGAACAGACATCCAGGACAGGCAGAGCTGGCTCTGGCTGCCCTCCAGTTCTACCTGCCTGCCCCCAGGAGAAGCACCTGCCTGCACCCAGCCCGACATTGCCCTCCGGAGGGGCAGGAGAGGGGAGCAGTGGCACCTCCCTGGGGAAGGACCCAGCCTGGTGCCCCGGTGACACGGGTGGTGGCAGTGTTCCAGACAGTGACACCGGCTGGTGGGCAGGCCAGGTCCTGCCCGGGGCACGGGGGCTGGAGGGCTGGGCCTGGTGTCTGAATCGGCAGCTTGTTCTCCTCTGAAGGGCCCTTTCTGCCCCGGCTCCCTCTGTTTCTCTTTGGAAAGTTTTATGTTCCTTGTGTCACAAGGAGCCTTTTCTTTGTCGCCCTTGCCGAGCGTGCAGGGAGAAGGCTGTGCTGGAGCATGGCCATCCCTGATGGCAGCTCGAGGCTGGATGCTGCACAGGGCTGCAAGGTGCAGGCAGCAGCCTTTGGGGGCAGCTGTTTCACAGCACCAGGACCTGTCCTTGGCAGGGGCCCAGCTCCTCCTGTCTCTCACACCCTGGGGTTCACCCCTGGGCTGCCCCCTCCACCCTCACCCATAAAAAGGAAGGATGCTTTGAAGCCCCTGAGCATCTCTGTGGGGACACTTGGCACAGTGCTGCAGCCCCTGGTGTTCCTGTGCTGCCAGTCCCAAGGGTGTCTCAAGGATGATTCCCAATTTACAGAGCTGTTCTGCATCCCAGCACACACAGGAAAGGATCCATCCTCCCTCTTTCCTATTCACCAGCCTGGTTTCAGCTCTCTTACCCCTTCCAGAGGCTGTGTCAGGGTAGGGAAACAGGCACAGAACAGCAGCAAGGTGCCAGCAGAGGCTGAAGGGTTGAACACATTTTCTGTCACTCAGTGTCCATGCTCAGACTCCTGCCAGATTTATCCTGGGATATGGGACAGCATGTCATCCCTGACAGGGATCTAAGCTGTGATAGGAGACAAGCAAATTTTACCTCATTTATAAAAGTCACCCCAAAATGCTACAAAATAAAGAACAAAATGCTTGCAGAGCCATTCACTGTTCTCTTGGAAACATGGGACCCCTGTGGCTGGACCCCTCCAAGGCACAGAGGTGGGGCCAGGGGTTCAGCCACTCATTGTAGCCCCTGCAGGGCTGGAGGCTGTTCCCAGCTCGGCTCAGGTGATGGATGGCTCCAAAGCAGATCTGCTTCAGTGCTGGGAATGCTCCAGTGACCCCTCTAGGTCATGGAAATGGGGACATGAAAGGAGATCAGGCTCCAGGTCCCTGTTCATTTCTGGCTGCTAAAATCACACGTGTGAGATGGATTTGGACACGAGGCTGAGGAAGTAGTTCAAGCTCCGGGCACAACAGATGCCTCTTTGAAGGAGATGCCTTCAGGGATGTGCTGGCTTGTGTCTCTCCTGGGATGAAGGACACAGCTCAGCCAAGGCTTTCCTTCAATGTGAACACTCGTAACTCTGCATATGGCATTGTCCAAAGGGATCAAATCCACCTCACCTCTGGGGTTAAAAACTCAAGTTCACCTCCAGACCTGAGTTCTGGGGACACCTGGAATGAGTATCCTCTGCTTGGCTGGGAGACAAACAGCTCTGGCTGCCCAGGAGGCTCTGCCCTGATGCCCAGGCACAGCTCTGCTGCCCACAGCACTGCTGTGGCTGCTCCAGAATATCCCCTTGTGCTGAAACACCTCGTGTGTGCCTGCTGCTTTCCACTACCACGGGACCCAGTGATCCCAAACTGGTACCCAGGGAAGTGATTGGGCCAAAACCTCACCCAGCAGCTGGAAGTCCCCATATTAAATCAGGTGCAAGTTCTCAGGGCTCACGTTACCCAGAGGGGGAGCAGCAGCCTGTTCCTGAGAGCTGTTCCTGGGCTGAAGGAGAAAGTTGTTTCCTTTTTGAGCTAATTGCAAAGGAGCTGCTGAGTCTATCTGGGTCAGGCCATGACCTGCTTTAGCCAGGCAGAGGCAGCAGGATGCCAGTGTGACACAGCGTGACACAGCATGACACAGCGTGACATAGGGTGACACAGCATGATGGGTGCCTGTCTGCTCCCCTGCCACCATCATGGGGCATGTGCCAGGGACACCTAGTCCTGGATAGGGTAAAATCAGTCTGGAGGCAAAGGAAGAATTCCTTGGGAACAAGGACAGACTGAATCTTTCCCAGGAATGATTTTGGTTCATGGTGGTTGGTGCTGGATGTGAAAGGGGCTTCTGGGCAAAGGGTGGCTCCTCCTGGAGCTGCTGGGGGCAACAGGGGCTTGGCAGGAGCTGCTTTGGTTCATCCCTTTGATGGCATCCCCGGGTGTGGGACGCCAGCATGAGGGTCCAGGTGGTGTCACCGGCTGAGGGAGCGGGACCACATCCACATCATCCCTCGCCATCCCCCAGGAAGCCTGGGGAGGGGTCAGTAGTGCTGAACCACGCACAGTGGAATCCTTGGAGGCACCTGAGGTGTGTGTGGTGGGAAAAGGAGTGCTCTGAGCCCGGCTCCCAGCAGGCATTGGCATCTCCTGAGAAGCCTCAGCTCTGTGAGCACAAGAGAAGGATTGATTTTCTTGTGGCCAGCGCGGCAGCTTTGGCTTCTGCTGCAGCTGTGGCATCGCTGGTGGGCTCAGAGGGGGAGAAATGGAAGTTGTGTCCACAAGAGAGAAATCCAGAGTGGAAAAGAAATCTACAAAACCTGGTTACAGCCATGATGCCACATGCCCAGGGAGCAGGCAGGGCTGGAGAAGTGCTGCATGCTGGTGGTGCTCACTGGGTGCTGGAGAAGGTAAAGTCACAGCATAAATTTAGATAAAAATTTTGCCTCTGAGTTGGTTGAGGATGAGCTTGGGACAGATTTTACAGAGTGAGGGGCAAATGATCTTCCTCTGTGTTAGGAGAAAACCCACCAGAGCCAGCTGCTGGGCTGCAGGTGTTTGTGTGAGGGACCTCAGGGTGAAATGGGTAATTGCAACTGCTGGTTTCATCATCCTTGCACCTATGGGAAGGAAGGTTCCCTTATCCTTGGAAGTGTCCAAGGCCAGGTTGGACAGGGCTTGGAGCAACCTGGGCTAGTGGAAGGTGTCCTTGCCTTGGCATGGGGTTGGAATGAGATGATGTCTGTAAGGTCCCTTCCAGCCCAAACTGTTCTGTGAAGGTCAATTTTGTGTTTGCACAAGATGCTTTGCAGCTCAAGGCTGTGAACTGCTGTCCCCAGACACAGCACTCTTGAGGCAGAGGCTGCCTTAGAGGGGAAAGAGAGGGGGAAAAAGTGTAGAATTTGGGTTGGTAGGTGTGAGTTGTGTGGCACAGCCTGGGAACAGACGGGGGGACAGAGGGGAGCTGCTCTCTGCTGATTTCACAGCTGGTTTGGGAACATCAAGCCCCCAAAATTGAGCTGGTGTCCAGCTGGGTGCTGAGCCCTGGCCTCTCCACACTCCCAGGAGTGACCTTTGTAGGTTTGGGAAATCCTGCTGGCACAGGGACAGCCCTGCCTGGCTCCTGCTGCCCACGTTGCAGCACCCCTGGGTGCAGAATGGGGCCAGCACACCCTGGGGCTGTGGCTGTCCCCTGAGCTGGGTCTGTGTGCCCACAGGAGTGCAGAGCCCTGTGCTCCATCACACCTCCCACAGTGACTCGAGGATGGATCTGGGGGTTCCAGAGCCCCCCGTGCCTGTCCCAGCACTGCCTCCCCCAGCTCTGCTATGGCTCAGGGCCAGAGACAGCTCAGCCAGGATGTGGGGAGACATCCTCTGCAACATGCCAGTGTTTCAGAGGCTTCAGGGAGAGCAAGCCCAGGGCTGTGTGTGTCAGGTTCCTCTGCCCCTTAATCAAAATTGCCTTGGAAGGAGCTCTGCAGCTCCCAGCTGGCGCTGGAATTGGCGCTGCAATTCTTTGATCTCATCTGCTGCATCAGCCCTTCTCCCCGTGACCCACAGCTCCATGATCAAATGATCCAGCTCATGTGGGTCTGGGAAAAGGGAATTTCAGTGCTGCCTGTGGCAGGGACATGGTCATCCCAGGGTGGGGAGAATGTGGGGCATGGTTTGGTCCTTGCAGAGCCCCAGAAGCCTGCGGGGAGCAGGGTGCAGGGCAGCTCAGGATGGGGAAGAGGCAGAACAGGACAGTTTGGGACATTTTTGGACTTTGTTCATGTAATACCCTCTGCTGGGGAATGCAGTGGATGCAGGGCTGAGGCTGAGCTGCTGTTCCCAGCAGGGTGAAGGAGCCCTCTCCCTGCACCCCCAGCTGCTCTGCAGCTCTGGAGAAGCTCTGTCCTGGCTGGGTGGTTTGAAAGAGGAGGTGTGTGTGTGGGGGAAGGGGGGGGGGTACCTGGAAGGTGCATTCCCCAGCCCACCAGGAACAGCCTCAGTGGGCTCCAGCACATCCTCCAATGCACTCACTGCACCCACACAGGTAGAGGAACCCTTACCATGGGTGGCCAGCCTGGAGCTGATGGTCCCCACAGAATGCTCTGGGACCCCAAAAAGCTTCTCCTCCTCAGAGGTTTTCCTTCAAGGAGGCTGAGTGCAACCATGCTGGAGCAACCTGTGGGAATGTGTGTCCTGGGAGATTTGTGGCACCTGGTGTCTGAGGTACCACAGCTCCACATCTTTCTAGAGATCATTTCTTCCTCTGGAGAGAACCTTTTTCTTTGAGTTTTGATATTTTTTCCTGAAGAGCTGCAGGTGAGATGGAGCTCACCTGGGAAATTGTTTCTGGCTGGTTTCCTTGCTGAGCTCTGCTCTGCCTGCCTGGGCAAATCCTGTGGGCATGAGGAGTGATGAGCTTCTCCCCTCACTGGGACTGTGCTGTGACATCCCTGTCAGTGGTGGTGGCAAGGATGGCCCTGCTTGTGGGTGTTTTGGGTGGCATGAGACCACACCCTTATCACATGGAGAAAAACACCAAGGCAAGGGGAGGGGGGACATAGGGCATTTTCTGAGGGGTGACATGAAAGTCACCATGGGGCAAGCAAGATGAGAGCAGGAGCATGGAGAGATGTGGCAGGTGGCACCATGTGGGGGGACATCAGGGCTGAGGAGGACACTCCAGTGTGGGGATGGGACTCAGACACCAATAGATGGGGTCACAGAGCTGGTCCTCCTGCCTAGAAGAGCAGGAGGTGCTCTTGGGTGACAGGAGATCGTTTCAGGTGACAAGGAGTTGGTCTTAGATGACCAGAAGATGGTTTTAGGTGGGCAGGAGATGGCCTCAGGTGTCTGGGAGGTGGTCTTGGTTGATTGGGAGGTGGTTTTAGGGACCAGGAAAGAGTTTTGAGTGGCCAAGAGGGCCCCATCCTGCCTGTGGTGCAGCCCTAACTGGTGAGGGTCTGTGCCCAAATGTCCTTGCTGCAGGGACCTGGGGACACAGGGGTGGAGCTGCACAGCCTCCCTAGGGGGAGGACATCACATAGGCCCTGGTCCTGTGATCCCTGTCAGGGGACATCGTGTGTGTCCTCACTGTGGGGTGTGGGGTGCAGTGGCCTTCTCCCAGGATGGGGACAATGAGCACCCATGGCCAGCGGGAACAAAGACCGAGATCTGGTGCAGCTGAGGGGCTGTGGGTGCCCCCTCTGTGCTGGACTGTAACAAATCCTCCTCTTCCTCCACAGCCTTGCCAGCAGCTGCCTCACCAGGATGAAGGGGACAGCCAATGTCAACTCCACCGGCCGCAGCCACTTCCAGTCTGCCATCCCAGTGCCCCGTGCCATAGCCCATGGCAAACTGCACCCCACAGCCCCTCTGAGCACCCCGGGGTCCCCTGTCCTCCACAGGGCTCCGTCCCCTCGGCCAGGGAAGCTGCCAGCCCCCAGTCCCAAGACTCTCAAGCCCAAAGCCACTGGCAAAGCTGCTGGCCATGAGCTGGCCGAGGGCAGGGAGGGAAGCCCCGGTGTCCCTGCTCAGGGAGGGCAGAAAGCCCTGTCAAGATCCCTGGTGTCCCCTGGGAAATGGCCAGAGGCAGTGGGCAGTGGGAGGAGAGGGGCAGGCAGGGTGGGGGAGCTCACTGAGCTGTGCAAAGCCCCCCTGGCACAGGGCAGGGGTGGGGGGCGGCTGGGAGGGTCCCCTGGGAAGGGCAGGGGAGCAGCCCCAGCAGGGACAGAGGATGAGTCTCATGGTGGCTCACAGGGGAGGGGCCCTGTGTTTGGGTCAGGGGCCATCACTTTCTCCTCAGGGCCCCCACACAGCCACCCCATCACTGCCACTGTGGCACCCTTCCAGTACCGGTGAGTCCCTGGGGATGGGGGGCACGGGATGGGGGTGCCTTGGGACGTGGGGCTGTGGGGGGCATGGGGACAGGGGGCTGTGGGGGACATGGGGACAGGGGGCTGGGGGTGCCTTGGGACATGGGGCTGGGAGGGACATGGGGACAGGGGGAGGCAGGCAAGCCCAGCAGGGGTGGCCATGGGAAATGGTGGGGTTGGGTCAGGGGGCTCTGTGCCAAAAGGAGGTTCCCACTGGATTTGGGGTGCTGGGGCACCCCATGGGAGATTGATGTGGGGCAGGGGATGGACTCATTGGGGAATAGGGTGCCCTGGGACCCCTTGCCATGAGACCAGTGTTCCCAGACCACGGCAGAGCCTATAGCTCCAGGTTCTCATCTCCTGGGGCCAGTGTCCCTGATCACCCACCCTTACCCCCTCTGCCCACAGGCTGCAAGAGGACCGGGAGCATGAGAGGGCCACGTCCCCGGGTGATGAGTGCTCCAGTCCTGAGAAGGGATCTGACCCCAAGCCCAGAGGCCTGAGTGAGTCCAGAGGGGTTGGTCAGCAGTGGGGGTGTCCTGCTGGGGGGCTCCCGTGACAGTGCCAGGGGACAGAGGCTTGTGCTGAACGGGAGGAGCCAGGGCTGGAGGGCAGTGGGGTGTGGGGGAATCCTCACACTGGAGGTGCCCCAACTCCCCTGGGAAAGGCTCGTCTGCAGTTCCTGCATCAGGTGACCTCCGTGGCCAAATCCCTACACTGTGAGGAGCACAGGGGACTGACCCCTCTGGGGACGGTGCCAGGACATCACCCCTGCTGGCTCCTTTCCCTCCGCAGTTTCCCGGCGAGCTCCAGGAATGACCCATTTCCAAGGAGCGGCGCGGAGGGACCGGGGGCTGCCCACACCCACCACCGGGTCACCCCTTTCTCGAGGGCTGAATCCCAACTCCTCGCTGCAATGCCGAGGCCACCCCGGTCCCCTCTGGCGCTTGCTTTGGGGGAGATTTTGGGGAGGCGGGTCCAGGGAGGATGCTGGGGCGGCGGTTGCCAGGGCAGCGGCAGCGAAGGATGGCGGGATGCTCCAGAGATGTGCAGAGAAGGGGAAAAAGAGCCGGGAGCTTCAGCGGGTGATTTGTAGGGACAGAAGTCGGTCAGATCCACGGTGGCTCCTGGCAGAGCCCGACTCTGACCTGGGGTCCCAGTACTTCAATCAGAGAATAACAGCGTTGAGCCCCGATTTGGAAAGTGCTGAAGGCAGCGGGAAGCGGGAGGGTGTTCCAGGAGGAAGCAGGAGGGAGCGAGCAGGGCTGGCATGTGCTCAGCGCAGCTGCCCTGCTCCTTGGGGAGCTTTTGGGACAAAGCCGAGCGAGTTCGGCCCCGGGGAAGGGGCCGGATCCTTTCCCTCCCTCCGTGCCTGCTCCAGCTTCCCCTGCCCGCGGCACCTCCCACGGCTCGGATGGGCCCAGAGGGAACAGGGGACATTGGGAGAGCCCAAGAATCACCTCAGCAGCCCCAAAACGACACAACACCCGCAGATCTGCCCCCAACAACAGGCCCTGCAGCCAACAGCCCTCCCCGAACCCCGAGTGTCTTTGGGGTGCAGCCTGTGCACCCATCCTGCCCCAGCAGCACCTCTTAGTGCAAATCACCCTATTTTGGGGCACCCTTTACTGTCCCAACCGGGTGGAGTTATTTTGGGACTCTTCAGCACTACCATTGACCGAGCCCGGGATCGCCAGGCCGGGGTGGGCTGGGGGCTCGCACCACCCCCGCTGCTCCCGGCCTTATCTCGGCAGCAGTGATGGGGTCTAATGCAATATTTCCCGGCGGTTGCCATGGCAGCCCGCGTGAGGTCACCAAATAGACTTAATTCACCCCTCCCAAGGGACGGGTAATTAATGAAAAATGATGATAACCAGATCCCACTCCCCTCCTGCCCCCTGCCTTTAATTCCCTAGGATCAGTGGAGAGGCCCTGCTGGGTTTGGGAGCCACAGTGTCCCTCCCGGGATTCCTGATGCCACCCTGGGCTCTTGCTGCACAATGTGGGGAGAAACGGGGATGTTTTGCCCCCCCTGGGAATGGGTGCGCAGTGTCTAGGTGGGTGTGGGGTCCGTGGCGGGCGGGACAGGAGTGTGGGGGTCCCTTCAGCGCAGGGTGCTGGGGCGTGGGGCCCCCGCGCTGGCTTCATCCGCCTCCCACCGAGCCCCCAGCACGTCCCTGCCTGTGAGGGGCCGTGGTCGCGGGGCCATGGCCGGTCCCGCGCTCGCCCCTCACGCCGCCCCGAGCGCGCTCCCGGGGTCCCGCGCGCTCCCTCCGCCCCGAGCCCGCCGCACGCGCCCCCGCCCGGCCCCGCCCCGCCGCGCGCGCCCCCTTCCCTCCCTGCCCCCCTCGGGCGCGCGCGCCGCGCCCCGCCCCCTGGCCGCGCCAGAGGAGGGCGGGCCCTTTTTGTTCGCCCCTGACATTCCGCTGGTTCGCAGTGTCCTGCCGGCGGTGGAGCGGCGAGGTGGGGCCGTGCCGCTCGCCCCCCTCTCCCCGCAACCCAGCTCCCCGCCCGCGCCCGCGCCATCCCCTCCCCGCTCCGCCCCGGCCGGTGGGACGGGCGCTGACGGCGCCTCTCCCTCTGTCTCGCTCGGTGTGTCCTCGGTGCCGCAGCAACAGCAGCAGCGCCTGGCGGGTTAAATGGTTGCAGCGCGGGGATGCTGGGGAGCAACCTCAAGAGCCTTCCCGACGTGGAGCTGGGCGAGGAGGAGCGCGGCTTTCGGCGGGGCCCCGACGGCAGCACCGTGATGCCGAAGCGGGCGAAGGCGGCGGCGGCGGCGCCCGCGGGGCCGCGGAGCGCGGAGCTGCGCGTCTTCAAGGCGAGCAGCGCCGAGGGGCGGCTGCCGGCCGGCTCCAACCTGCGCAAGCAGAAGTCGCTCACCAACCTCGCCTTCCTCACCGACGCCGAGAAGAAGCGGCAGCTCTATGAGCCTCGCTGGAGCGACGACATGGCCAAGGCGGCAGCGCCGGGGGCGGCGGCGGCGGGGGGCGGCGGGCGCGGCGGCCCCCGCGGGCGGGACGCGCCCGCCATGTCGCGGAGCCTGTCCCGCTCCGAGCACTCGCTGCTGTCGCCGCGCCCCGCCGGCCCGGCCAAGCCGCCGCCCGCCGGGAAGCCGAGCCGCATCCCCCGCGGGCCCTACGCCGAGGTGAAGCCCCTCAGCAAGGCCCCCGAGGCGGGCGGCGGCGGCGGCAAGTGCGATGACGAGTTGCTGGGCGGCAAGGCGCCGGCGGTGGCGGCGGGCACCGAGGAGAAGCCGTACCTGAAGGTGGACCCAGAGCTGGTGGTGACGGTGCTGGGCGACCTGGAGCAGCTGCTCTTCAGCCAAATGCTGGGTGAGTGCGGCCGGCGCGACCGCCGGGCTCGACGTCGAGATGGGAATGGCCAGAGGTGGCAGCTGGAGGCATTTGGGCTCCTGGCACTCCGTGAGGACCCGCTGAGGGCGACCTCAGGGTCTTGAAGTGAAGGGAGGCTGAGGGGAAAGGAGTTATCAGCCTCGGTGTCCCCAGTCACTTAGAATCACAGAATGGTTTGGGTTGGAAGAGACATCAAAGCTCATCCTGTTCCACTCCCTGCCATGGGCAAGGACACCTTCCACTAGCCCTGGTTGTTCCCAGCCCTGTCCAACCTGGCCCTGGCCACTGCTGGGGATGGCACAACCACTGCTTCTCTGGGGACCCTGTGCCAGAGCCTTCCCACCCTCACAGGGAGAATTTCTTCCCAATATCCCATTTACGCCTGCCCTCTGCCAGTGGAAAGCCATTCCCCCTTGTCCTGAAGTTCCGCTCCAGCTCTCCTGGAGCCCCTTTGGGCACTGAAATGGGCTTTAAGGTCCCCCCAGAGCTTTCTCCAGGCTGAACATCCCCAGGTCTCCCAGCCTGTCTTGAGAGCAGAGGGGCTCCAGCCCTCAGTGCATGTCCAAGGCATGCTTGAGGGAAGGTGCTGTCAGCTGCCTCTTGCTTGGAGGAAAGGCAGTTCCTCCTCACAAGGAGCAGTGGCAGGTGGTGGTGGAGCTTGTCCTCCCCCACGTGTCTTGTCGGCCATCCCTTGTCTCAACACCCACCAAACACGATGGAGGCTGCACAGCCGGGTGCCACAGCTGCTCCCCACCATCAGCGTGGCTCGCCCTGGGGGTGACCTTGGGAAGCTGCTGCTGGAGGTGCTGTGCGAGGGGTTCATGCCGCTGCTCCATTTTGGGCAGATCCAGAGCTCCACTGAGGTCTGGGTCTCCGGCAGAGGAGGGTCTCCAAGGATGCTCCTGCAGGGTTTGTGTGAGCTGATTTTGGGCTGTGGCTGCCTGAAACCTGCTTTGCTATCCCTGTGGGTTTGATCCCTGGCTTGCTGTGTGCATTGTGTGCACAGTGGGTTTCCATGAGAACAACGAGCACTGGCCCAGAGCTGGCTGTGCCCCTGACCTGGGGACCCAGTGCCCCATCATGGGCTGCAGTGCTGGGTCTCGGTGCAGGTGAGCCCAGCCCTTGCCATTCTCTGGTGCTGCACGCTGGTCTCTAGGAATTGTGGCTGCCTCGGCAGCCCTCTGTTTCCCACTGACACCTCATCTCCCCTGCATCCCCCAGCAGTGCCTGGGGTCTTGGCTGGGCAATGACTGTGGGGGCTTGTGGCTCTGAAGAGCTGTGCTTGGTTTGGCAAACTGGCATGAGAAGGTGGCAAGGGAGCCGTGCAAACTGGCATGAGAGGGTGGCAAGGGAGCTGTGCACGGCCATCATGGTGCTCATGGTGCTCAAGCTGGCTGGCTGGAAAGCCCTGGTGCTTGGTGGTGGTGGGGGAGCAGCAGTACAGGCAGGACTGGTGTGTCCAGTCCCTTCAAGTTCCCTGCCTGGACCTCTTTTTAGGGGGTCGGGAGTTTCTCTGGTGCTTGAGCTGGCTTGAGATGCCTTGTCCTTGCTGTGTGATGAAGAGAAAGGGGAGAGATTTGCTGTGGCTGGGGCCTGAGGGAGGTGGTTTGGAGATGTGGAGCTGGAGTGTGTGCTGGAGCCAGGCACCTGGAAAGCCACATTTGCAGATTCCACTTCCCTGCATACCCCTGGCTGCTTCAGGAGCCTTTGGGGTGTCACAGCCCAAGCTCCAGCAGGGCTCTGGCACAGTGTGCACCAGTGTGTGCTGGCACAAAGGCATGGAGCCTCCCAGAGCATTGCCCTTGGCCCCCAGCCACAGGGCCAGCAGCAGTGCTGTCCTTGGCAGGGTCTGCCCTCATGCTGGGGCATCCCAGGGCTCACAAATGGAAGCCACAGGGTGAGCTCTGGGCCTGGGCAGGCAGGCTGTGGGGATAAGCAGGGGGGATGCAGGAGGTCAGGCTGGCTGTGGAGGCTCAGGCTGCCCCAGTGGTCCCACAGCTGGGTGTACAGCCATCCATCCTCAGGCCTAATGCTGTGGTAGCACCAGATGCCATGGGAGCCGGGCAGGATTGCAGGGGGATTTGTCACTTAGGGGACTAACAGACTGCCACTCACTGATTTGGGATGCCTAGGGGAATCTCAGTGTCCCCCCATGATGCTCTGCTCTTAGGTGGGAGTTTCCTCAGCATTCCCAAGAGAAATCCTTGTGGGACTGGCCCACGTGGGAGTGACTCCCAGTTTGTGGTACTCTGGAGTACCAGAGATCCAAGAAGGATCTTGTGCACACGCTGAGGAAGATCATGGTTGTGGAAGTGCCCCCAGCAACTGATTTGGTTTCTGGGGTGTTGCCAAACCTCCACCTGCATCAGTCAGGGCTGACTTTGACCTTGGGAGGTGTTGAACATCCTTTTGGACTGCACTTACCATCTGAAGGCTTGGTCAGCTGGTCTGTGAGGCCCAAACTCCGCCAGATCTGTCCTTTGTTTATTGCCAATAATTTTCCAAGACATTTGGACTGGCAGGCTTCCTGCAGGGGGGATTGAGGGCTGTGTCCAGAGTTGGATGGGGAGAGCATCTGGGGTGGACAGAGCAGGAGCTTCACCCTGCTGAAACTCCCCTTCTATGGGGTTGTACTTGCCACATTCGTGGGAGTTGTGATGTTGAATCACACCTACTTAGCCAAGCCAGCCATGACCTGGCACACCCATGCCAGCCTGTGTGGTGGGGATGCCACCAGGAGCCTGGGATGATGAGAGGAGGGAGCTGTGTGACAGTGGTGCTGGCACAACCACAACTCGAGGTTGTGTAGACACACGCTGAGCCTCCAGACCCCTTTGCTTTCAATCCAGGCAGATGAAGTCTTCCCCAATGGTGATGGTGCCTTCCACAACCTGACTTCCCCAGGAAAAGGTGGTTCCTGTGGTGGAGATGGACCCAGAGGGAATGGGATCCCAGGAGAGCTGGATTCAGGAGAGTGGGCTTCACACCCTGCCAGGGTTGGTGAGGAGCACCAGGAGAGGGGCTTTCTCCTGGTTGCTACAGGAGATGCTTTGGAGGGAGGAAAGGAAGGTCTTTGCTGTTTTCATCAGTCCCTTTGGCAAGCAAAACATCAGCCTGAGCTGTTTGGCAATGTCTGCTGAAGGACACCCTATCCAGAGTGGCATGGGAAGAGCCACAAGCTTGGTTTGTGCTGGGAAGAGAGAGGAAATTGCGGGGACTTCCAGCCTCTGCAGATATACATGGTTGTCCTTGAACTGCTGACCTGTGTTTAGAAGCCCATGAGCTCCTGGCCCTGCCAGCCACAGTGGCTTCCAGAGACCTTGTGTGTTCAGTCTCCACACCTGAATTCTCATCTCTGCCTCACGCTTCTCCTGCCAGAAGCATTCCCCAGCCTCTTGGCCAAAAATACAGTTTATTGAGTCATGGCCAAATGTTACCTCTCATTCAGTCACTGCCTCTGCCTCATGTGTTTGATGCCACGGAAGCCTTTGTAGCTGAACCACGTTTAAAGAGCAGCCTGCGCAAGCCAGGAGAGGTCACGGGCGCACAGCAATCACATGTGCTTTGTAGAGGCTATTTCCATCATCCAAATTACACGTTTTGCATCAACCAAAGGCTGAGGCTTCTCATCAAAACTGCCTGGCAGCTGGGGCTGCTAATTACACCAGTGCCCAGCCACAGGATGAAGGGGACAGAGGGCACATGGCCAGCGTGGTGGAAGAGCTGGCTGTGCAGAGCTCACCCTGCTCGTGTCCACGTGTGATGGACTGGGCTCATCAGGTGCAGGGGCTTTTTTGTACAGGCTGTGCCTGTGGTGCCCGGTGTGATGGTTACACTTACCTAGAGCTCCCCAGGGCACCTCTGAGATGCTGCAGCTGCTTTCTGCAGCCATTTCCTTGTCCATCTCTTGCTGGATGTGGTGCCTCTTAAGTGGCTGCTAATTCGCATCAACAAATAAGTGGTCAGTGTTGTGTGGACCAGAACCCAGGTGGACACACGTGAGGTCCCAGTGGAGATGGTGTTCCCCGAAATGCTCTCTGCAGGAGTCTGAAGCCCTGCCAAACTCTTCAGTTGCAGCTATAACCATCTCAGTCCTGCAGCCCCCAAGTGGGCCATGCTGCCCTTCCCCAGCAGGGATGTCCTTGCTGGGCAGTACATAGCCATGGGGAGTTGTAGCTTTGTGGTGCCAACACCCAGGCAGGACAGAGCCCGCTGTGCTCAGGCTGGTGCTGGGTGGGCACTGGGTGCCAGCAGCCCCTCAGTGGTGGGGAGGAGAGCCAAGGGCTGGAATGGGCAGATGGGCTCTGTGACAGGCGGGAGCTGTGTGTTGCATCTGACTCTGGTTTAAAAAGTGAACCACAGTGCAGAAAGGACTGGCATCTGACATGTCCCATGCAAGGACATTCCTGACCCTGGTGGAGATGGGAGCCAAGTTACTCCTTTTTGATTGCTATCCTTGCTGGGAAACACACAAGGTGGGATCAAGGAAGCACTTCCGCCCCATGGCATTCCTCCCTCTGCCCCACGTTGTTCCTGCTGGTTTAATTAAGCACTAATGTGCCCCTGGCAGCACTGGGCAGCAGTAGCCAGGCTCCCTGGCAGGAGACCATGAGGAGGTCAGAGACCAAGTAGCTCTTCACAGCAATGAGAGCGGGTTATTGCCTCGTAAAGTGCGGCTGTCCTGATACCACTAATGATATTCCTCTCTTAAGGTCCCTGTGTGACAGCATCTGAGTGACGAGGTCATTGGGATGGGGATTGATTTCCCTTTGCCCACAGAGCTGGACTCCTGCCTTTGGGGTAATAGTGAGGAGGAAGGGGAGTGCTACACAGTTGTATTGCTACTTCCAGCCTGCTCTCAGGAGCTGACAGCAAGTAGTAGATGTCTGCTTTCTCCAGCTGAGATGGCTGCAGTGACTGGGGAGAAGATCTGGAAATGGGATCCAAGGGCCGCCCCAGAGCTTCTGCTGAAGCTGTTTGGGATGTGCTCTGTTCCCAGTGATTATGGCAGTGTGGAAAAGGGGCTGAGAAAAAAATAAATCCAGATTTGTCTTTCAAAATTTCCTACGGAAAGGTAGCAGAGCAAACACTTGAAAACAAACATATTTGTGGATGCACTACTGAAAGAAAGTTCTCCCCAAAGAGCCTGAAAATCCCTGATCAAATGGGGCTTTCACAGTGACTGCCTATATCTCGCCCCCAAATCCAACATGGCTAAAAAGAAAATATGCAAATAAATAGAAAATTGTGGAAATTCTGGAAGTGCTATTTGGGATCTGCTGATGGGATATGACCACAGTGGGACCTGGGTGATGCCTCCTCAAGGCTTTACAATCCCATGGGTGTGACTGCTGAGTGCTGCTGGGATGGACCCAGTTCACCCATGGCTCCTGCCTGGTCCTGGTGCCTCATGAGCAGCTTGCTTCTGTGTGAGGGGCACTTGGAGAATCGTGGGCAGTTCTGGGTCCTTCTGGAGACCATCCTCCACATGCCTCTGTTCCCTATTTTGTGTATTTGGCTGCTCATGCTGTGGCATGTATCTCTGTGCCCACAGCACTCCCTTGTCACAATTCCCCCCCACCATCAATGTCCATTTTGCTTCCCAGCTCTTCATCTTCCTGTGCAGCTTCTCATGGTGCCAGCAAACAATGTCCCTGGTCCCTTCTACCTGCAGACCCCCCTGCCCACTCTCACTTGAGCAT
This sequence comes from Ammospiza caudacuta, assembly GCF_027887145.1. Taxonomy (NCBI): domain Eukaryota; kingdom Metazoa; phylum Chordata; class Aves; order Passeriformes; family Passerellidae; genus Ammospiza; species Ammospiza caudacuta. The sequence continues at coordinate 2,550,788 of NC_080616.1, read as the reverse complement.
CTGAGGGCAGCCCTTGGCTGATGCTTGTGCCCATTGCATGGGGGAGGATTTGTTCCAGCTCAGCACAGAATCAGAGCCTGCACACCCTCTGAGGTGTGTAAGCTGTGAGTGATGCCAGTGCCAGCCTGTTTGCCATGGCCAGCATGTGCCTCCTGGCCTCCCTGGCTCAGCTGTGGCTGTGACAGGGCAGTTTGCTGTAGGGCTGCAGTCTTGGGATCAGGATTGCCTGGCTGTGTGCTGTCAGGTGGACCCACTGGCACATCCTCTGAATCAGTCACTTGTCTGGTCTAGAGTGTGTTTTGTGGCACTGTGCTTGTGGCTTTTGGTGTCCTGAACATACAGTCAGTGTCCTGCACACAATGTGCATGTGTGGTGTTCCTAGTCCTGGTGACTGCAGTGTCCTGGGCTGTGTGTGTGTGGTGTTCCTGGTACCAGTGACAGTGGTGTCCTGAGCTCTGGGTGTGTGCTGTTCCTGGTACTGGTGACAGTGGTGTCCCATGGCCATGTGTGCAGTGTTCCTGGTATCAGTGACAGTGGTGTCCTGGGCTCTGTGTGTGCAGTGTTCCTGGTACTGGTGGCAATGGTGAAGCTGCTGAGCCTGGATCAACACCCTGGGTGGAGTGAGGATGGCTGCATCCCTCTGTGGTATCTTAGTCCTTGTCCTCTCCAGGCTTCACACCTTGGCTGTGTCTCCTGCAGAGCTGTGGGGACACAGGGGAGCAGATAATGGTGCTGTTCTGCCATATCCCCCACCCTGCAGAGTCACGTCCTCCTCCAGACACACCGAGCAGCTCTCCCGGGGGAGCCAGGGAAGGGGTTGCCAGTTCCCTGCCTGGAAAGCAGTGAGCTTGGGAGGGTAGAGGATGTGTGAGGCTCACAGCTCGGCTGCGAGGCTCAGTGTTGCCTCGTGGTGGGGTGGAGGGGCAAAAGGGAGAGCAGGGCTTGCCCAGGCTGCTGCATTGCAGCTCGGAGCACGGAGCTGAGCAGGAGGGGAGCTGGGAAGGCAGGGATGCTGCAGCCGTGAAGCTGGGAAGTCAGGGGATGCTGCATTGCAGAGCTGAGATTAGAAGCTGTGCAAATGGAGATGTGCTTGTGTCAGGGTGGGTGTAACACTGAGGTGCCCAGTGCCCACTGATTTGCTGGTCCTTCCTCTAATCCAGTTCTTCCACATTTTGTTTCACGCCAGCATTTCTCTCATTCCTTGTGCTGGTATTTGTCTTGTTCAATTGAGGGCATAATGTATTTTTTATTACTTCAGGAGGAGGACTGAGATTCATCTCCCACTGAAGGACCTGCTGGAATCCACACAGGGAAGCTGAGCAGAAGCTCAGCATGTTTGGTCAGGACATCTTCCCCGCTCCTGGGAGCAGCCATGGATCGGGGAGGTGGCTCCAGAGCCTTGTGGCCCTAGCACAGCATGGCATGTGAGCTCCCTGGAGGGGGGACCTGGGCAGACCTTGGGCACACACATGCTCCCATGCTGCCCAGTGAAATGCAGATGTGTCCTGCAGCTGGACATGTGCCTCCACCACTGTGAACATGTGAGCATGCCAGCACATTGGGAGCACAGGATTTTCCACCTGGCATAGGTATCAGTGATTCTTAATCACTCCACATTGCTCTGGTGTTGTGTCAGCCTTGTTGTCTCTGTTCTTAGCAGTCCGGCTTATCCAGAGGAGGGCACTTTGCAGTCCTCCTCTGAACCTGTGAGGGTCTGGCCTCAAGCATCCCTGTGAAATTACAGAAAGATTTTGGCAAATCCAGAAATTAGTGTCTGAAGATGTAAGGTAGGGCTGCTCTGCCTTCCCTTCAGGCTGGATCTTGCCTAGTGGGCAGGGAGGGGATGGTGAGCTGGCTAGGAGGGACCCAGGAGGCGCCTTTCAGTGGGGAACTGAAATTGAGGGTTTGAGCTGCGCTCTCGGAGCCGTGGTTCCCCGGCAGGTTGGGAGCCTGACTCGCAGCCACAGGTGACGCAGCGGGAGCGCCGGGCACTGCGCCAGCTCCCTGGCTCACCCGCCCTCGGCTGGCTTCGGCTCTGGGATCACAACCTCTCGTGCTTGGTGAGCTGGAAGGATGGCATCAGATCAGATCCTTGCTGAAGCTGCTGGAGGTTCTGGTTGTTTTCATGTAAGCCAGAAAAAAGGGCAGAGCTGTGCTGTGGGTGCTGCAGCCTGTGCTGTGGGAACTGGAGGGGAAATTACAGAACCATAGGATGGTCTGGGTTAAACCATTAGAGATCATCTTGTTCCAATCCCTGCCACTGGCCAGGACACACTTTGACTAGCCCAGTTGCTCTAAGTCCCATTGAATGTGACCTTGAACATTTCCAGGGATGGGGCAGCCACCGCTTCTCTGGGCAACCTGTGGCAGGACCTCACCACCCTCACAGGGAAGAATTTCTTCCTAATCTCTAGTCCATCTCTAGTCTCCATTCAATATAAAACTGTTCCCCCTAACTGCAGCATGGCAGATGGGTAGTACCATATCTTTAGCATTGGAGAAATGTAGAACCACCTTTATTTCTCATGTCAGCCCTGCTGGCTCCCACCCTACATGCTTGGTGTCTGGAGAAGCTGCATGTCCCACCTCTGTTCATCTTATGCAAAGTTGTGTCATCAAGAGTGACAAAGCTGGCAGTGAGACCCTGTAACCAGAGAAGCTTTTTCAAGAGCACCCAGTCATGGCCAAACCTGGCCCTTACTGGTTCTGTTGGGAGCCCAGACTGCCTGAAGCTCACACCTCTGCTTTGTCATGGGCCTCAAGCGTCCCTGGCACTGGCTCTGCCCCAGCCTGGCACTCCCAGTTCCACGAGCTGGCTTGAGGCACGTTCTGAGCTGTGGTGCAGGTACAACTCTGTTGCTGGCTATTTATAGTGTGTGAGCTTTAGCACTGCTGTGCACTGAGAATAACTCACTGAGGAGACACTTCTCAAAATCACACGTCCGTCGCCCATGCGCAGCGTCATCGTCTCAGCTTCCCACATGGCAGCTTGGGGCTTGTCTTGGTGCTGTGCCAGCCCAGTTTGATACTAAAAGGGGTTTACCCTGGTGTTTTTCTGGCCTGGAGATTCAGCTAGTTAATTGTGGCAGGGTTTTCTCGTCAGGACATCATCAGCTCTTGCAGGGAGTGTGGTGAGGGGCAGTTTGGGCTCTGTAAAACCCATCTGACAGAGAGCAGCCCTTTCACAGCCCAGCATGTGAGATGCAGGCACTGGCAGGGAGGGATGTGCATGGGGAATGCAGGAACCTGCTCTTCGGGCTGGAACCTGTGATGATGAAACCCATCAGCTGAATGAACCCCTCGGGCTGGAAGTATTAGGCCTGCCGGGGTATTTCCAGTTCACTTTATCTCTGGCCTGGTGTTAAATTTCCAAGCTGATGCAAACAAGTGGAAGAGCAGATAGCGGCTAATTCACATTGATCCCTGGATGCTGGAGCTCCCGAGGTGAGCTGGGGCTGGCAGGAAATGTGCTGTGGGCCATTCCATGGGGCCAGCACGTCCCTCCCCGGCTCTTTCCCGGTGTGCTGCCGCAGGGCACACGTGTTCAGCCTCGTGGATGCTTGCTCCCACATCCCGAGGTTTCTCCCAGCTTTGGTGGTTCAGAGGCCTGAGGCAGCAGTGCCAGGGTGGGTACAGAGTCACAGGCTAGCCTGGCAGTGGTGAAATCAGCTAAGGCAGGGTTGTTTTGGCAGGCTCCAAGGTGGGAGCACTGCTTTGTGGGAGGGGAGACAACAAAGTTCCCCTCATCTTAAAAGCAGGAGGAAAGGCATTTGACAGATTCTGGCTGGAAACTGGGACAGTCCAGCCCTGCCAAGGCAGGGCCAACATGGAGCCAAGCATGATGAGGCCACCATTGGCACAGGACCCCTGGGCACCCAGCTGTGGCCTTTCACAGCCACCTTGCATTGCCCTTCACTGCACCAAGGGAGTGACGAGGAGATGGCTCCACATCCCCAACAGGCAGTGCAGAAGCAAGGGAAATAATGAAGTTCAGCTTCCTCATCTCAGCAGGGAGGACAGACAGATGATGTCCTGCAAACTTCTGCTGCCGTGAGCCCAGAGGAGCGTGTGCTGAATCCTGAGGAGCTGGACTTGCACTGCAGCTGAACTGTGCAGGGCTTGAGGTTTGTGCAGACTAAAGGATGGGAGGAAATTGAGTCTGGCTCTGTTTGGCTTGGTGCTTTCTGTCCTGCTGGATCAGGGCAGGGCTGCTGGAGGGAAACAGCTGTGGAGAGTCAATGGGGACAGCCCAGGGCTTTTCTCTGGGCCTGCCCCATTCCCTGGGTATGCTGAAAGGTGGCTGCCCTGCATCCCGCCTCTCCCAGACCCCAGATTCATTAAAAAATGTAACAAAACCCTTCCAGGGAATCGGAGTCACCCGGTACAGGCTGTGCATTGCACATATGGGTGGGCAATGAGGAGAGGACCTGGGGGCAGAGGTGCCAGTTGTCACCTGTTGGCTCCTGGTGGTTTCTCTCCCAGACAATGTGTACATAGGCTCAGTGGGGTTAAAATCCATCCTGGCCTGGAGAAGTGTGATTGCTGGCCAAGGGGAAGTACCAGCATTTGCCTGACTCTGAGCAGGCCTGAATCTTCTCTGCCTCAGGCTGTACATTGCCTGGAGCTCACAGCTCATCAGTTTAAGGTCCTTTGGTAAATTCCATTTTGGTGTCTCATCCTGGGTTGTGTGAGGCTGGATTTATCACTGTCTGGACTCCTGTCTCCTACTGTGGTGGTTGGATGCATCAAAAGCTGACTGTATCCTGACCCTGTGGGGAGGAGCAGTGTCCAGGACCTATCCCAGGCCTCTTGCTCTTCAGCTCTGTGCCAGCAGTGCCATGGGCATGGCTGGGATGGGGCAGTGAGGGGCCTGCCCTACGTGGTCCCTCACCTTTCTCCCCAGGGCTCTGCCCTGTGCCCCAGCAGTGGCAAGGATTGCTGTGAGGCCAAAGCTGGTGTCCTTCAACACTCCAGGCTGAGTACAGCAGCTGTTTGGGGGCTCATTCACCAGCAGACCAAGACCCTCCCTCCTTACAGGCTGGATCATCTGGAGGAGGGCAGACTGTCCAGCAGCAGCACCTCCAGCCATCTCATTTCCATTTCCCTGAGCCCTTTTAGCTGTGTTTTTGCTGTGCTGTGCCAAACAGTGTCCCAGGACTGCTGAAGCACTAATATCCATCATCTGGCCGCAGTCTGTAGAGCACTCAGAAATCTGGTGATATTTTCAGTGAAGGTTTCCAAGCTGAGCTTATTGGCTCATGGGCATCTGCTCCCAGATGTAGAACATGTGGCTGATTTCTGCAAGGGGAGGGGAATGGCCCCACTCATAAAGCAGCATGGGGGAGGAGTGAGGGAATCTCATCCTGGAGCCCGTGAGATGCTTTCAGGACTGTGCAGAGTCGGGCCTGGAGGTTGGGCTTTTAAAGCTGCTCCTCTGAAAGCAGAATCTGCAGTGAGAGGTCACTCATCAGATATTATGGTGGGGAAAATACAGTAACCTGGAGGCAGGATTTGATCTCAGCTCAGCTGCTGTTTGCACCACTGGGCACTTCCCACCCTGCTCACTCTCAAAAATGAACAGCAGGTAACTGGTGCAAACAGTCCCTGTGCTAAAATCAAAATGGGTGAAACTCTGGGGGTTCCTGCAAACCTCCCTGCCTGGAACTGAGAAAGGAGCACTGGCTAAATGTAATGGCACATGAACCCTGAGCTCCAAATCAAAAGTAAATTTACAAAGCAGCTTTTCCTGCCTCACATTCCCAGGTGGAACAGGGTAATGTGTTTCCAAGCCCAGCTGCTCTGTGCTGCAGCAGTGACCAGCAGAGCTCTCTTTGCTCTATTCCCCCTTTGTCCATTGCTGCCTTCCAGGGGCAGAGGTGTGGGTTTATTTTGTGGCTGAGATTCTCATTCCCTTTGTGGGAATAAAGCAAATTGTGTTTGGTTGACATTCTCTGTAACTTCAAAGTCAAATAAAATCTGGGTTGCCAGCTTCTTTTTGTGTTTCAGGAGATGCCTGTTTTCCATCCCAAACCTTCCATGTTTTGCAGCTCAATAGCACATCCCAGACAATGGCTTTAGAAATCAGACGCCTGCATTTTGGGCCCACAGTGCTGAGGCAACGCCAAGTGGTGCATGGGGTGCCAGAATTTGTGCACATGGGGAGAGAGAAGGAGGAGGACAAAAAACTTGCTCTGATGGGATGTTTCCACAGAGATCATGGTAATGATCTTCCATTTCCATATAGCTTTTCATCCTCTGGCACAGTGTGCTCACTCGTAAGCCGATGCTGCTGCACACATCCTGTGTGGAGAGTGCAGCAGCTGTCCTCAAAAATCATGTTGTAAGAGGGAAGCTCTGGAACAGCAGAGAGGGATCTGCCTGGGGTGAGAGTGACTGCAGGGATGCAGGAAGGATATTAGGAAGAAATGCATTACTGTAAGTGTGGTCAGGCCCTGGCACAGGTTGCCCAGAGAAGCTGTGGCTGTGCCAGCCCTGGAAGTGTTCAGGGTCAGGGTGGATGGGGCTTGGAGGAGCCTGGTTGGGTAGGAGGTGTTAGATCGAGATGGACTTTAAGGTCCCTTCCAACCTGAACTGTTCTGTGGTGATTCTGTGTCCCTGCACCACTGGCCAGGGGAGCACCCTTGCTGCTGTGCAAACACCATCTTAGTCCTTCCCCAACTCAGCATCCCCTGTGGGGTGTGCCTCACATCAGCCAGAGTCCAGCTCTGAGCTGTGCCGTGGCCAGACACGAGCTGGCACTTGTCTTTGTGGAGTGAGAGCCCTGTCAGGAGCTGGGAGCAGCAGCTGGGGTTTGTGGTCAGTGCAGGCTGCATCCCACACCGACACCCAGGGTTCTTTTCCTGCCTCATCCATCCCTCCTTCCCCTGGTTGCCATGCTAGAGGAGCTGTTAGGCCATGGAGGATCACAGAACTCTGAGGAGGGTCAGTGAGGCTGTGTCTGCTGCTGGAGTGTGCAGGAGGTTGGTTAATATTCAGTATTCCCTTGTCCTTCCAAGTGCCTCTCGCTTTCCAAGAGCAGGGAGGTGAGTCTGGAAGCTCTTCTTCTCCCCTGTGCTGAGATAGGTTTGTAAAAGCTACAGTTTCTTCTGCCTTTTTTTTTTTCCCCACCCTCTTTTCCTGCCCAGGCATTTTTCCCTGACCTGATGAATTTTTAAACAAAAACATGGTGAGGAGAGAACAGGAGAGAGGGGAGAAAACCCAGGAGAGGATATGAGGAAAAAATTCTGGTTTCCAAATCAGAGTGATTGCAAGTGGAAGTTTAGGTTGTGTTTTTAATTTGAAAGTTCCAACAAATTTTAAGTCACTTTATTGACAGGAGAAAATACCTTTCCTAATACTCTTTTTAACAAACTCCTGTTTTACAAGTAGAAATAATAGTAGTTGGTTGAAAAATGCCATGAAATTATGGAAGTAAAAGGCAGCTGCTGTGCTCTGTAATTCCCCCTGGCTGTGCTGGGGGTCAGTGCTCCCTGGAGGTGGGGCACTGAGGAGTGGGTGAGACAGACCCCCCTGCAGATGCCTCTGGATGCTTGTCTGCCTGTGCACAGGGATTGCAGGGTTGATCACCCACACATGGTCACTTTGCACAGGGCAGAATGTGGACAGGTGTGGTTCCTTGCCTGGTGGTGCAGGGCACTGAGCAGATGCAGGACTTTGGGTGCAATGGGTCAGAATTTGGTCCAAATCCAAATTCTTCCAGCTGAAGAACTGCCTGGTTAGCGCTGGAGAAAGTGGAAGAAGGCAGGAGGGAGCACAAGGATGGAGGGAAGAGGTGGAGATAGGAGGGGAGGTTGGCACACCAGGGAGCCCAATCCCATCACCAGGAGAGCTTGTCCTGCTCCATAAGCCAAGCTCTGACCTGCGAAAGTTTGAATCACCAATGAAGTTGTGAGGTATCATGGACACCTTTTTGTGCCATGCCTTGTCCCTCCAACATGTCCCACTGACACCAAGGCCAGGGCCCAGCACTGGGACCAGCCACCAGTCAGGCCAGGCTGGTTTCTCACAGCTTTCACCTTGGCAGGTAGATTGAGTGTTGTTGGAAAACCAGCTGGTTGCTGGAAATCCACTGCTGTCACACTGTGCAGAGCAGAGAGGGCTCCTTGCAGATCTCATTGTATTTCAGGCTGGAAAAGAAAAAGAAACACTTTGTGGTAATTTTTTCAATGACTTTCCAATTTTTTTTTCTTGGTAAGCTGTCTGCAATCACTTACAGTGTTCCTGAAGGGATTAATTACTCACTGGAGCTCATTGTGCGTATTTCATATTCTGAACTGTTGGATGTGGTGTCTGCCTTGGATCGAGCGAGGGGTCACATGGCATTTCTTTTTCTATCCTTTTTCCCCTATTCTGTTCTATCTGTCAGGCTCCTGGTGTGAACGCTCCCCATTGCTGCTGCGGTGGGTGCTCGGTCAGCGCGCCACACGTGATCCTGATTTCCCTGCTCTGAGATGCTTTTTCAAGGGAGTGCAGCCAGAATAAGACAAATTGCTTCCTTGTTTGAGTGACTTTTGGCTGATGCTTTCCCCCCAAGCTGTAGTGTTGGCTCGGTTCTCTTGCAGCAGTTGTGGCTCTGGGCTGTGCATCATCAGTGCTTGGACAGGCCCCCAGAGCAAATTTGGGGGGAAGAGCTCAAAGCACATTGCAGAGCTGCTTCCCACGGCGAAGAGGGCTTGTGCTGTGCAGGCAGCCATTGCATGGAGCTGAGATATTCTTAGAGAAGATAAATCCCAGCTGCAGTGCTGCCAGGGACCCCTCTGCGCCATCCCTGAAGCGTGGCACTCCCAGGAGGGCCTGCCTGTGGGACGGTGTGCGCTGGCTCTGTGACAGCTCAGGGAATGGCATTGTCTCGAGCTTGGCTGGGGATCCCAGCTGCCCAAGTTGGGGCTGTAACTCCCTGTGCTCTCAGCATGCTTAAAGGGATCCTGCAGCCTGCAGGGGATGGGGCTTGTGTGTGTGTGGGGTCCAGAGGTGAGTGGCTGCTCTCCCATTGTGCCTGGAGGCTCATGGCTGCTGTCATCACATGTCACTCAGCCCCTGGTGTTGGCAGGTGCATTGTGAGGGCAGCCACAGGAGCTGCACAGGGGAAAGTCCAGAGGCTACACTGAAATCCCTTTGATTGGCACTGGTGTCTGACTGGGAGCATTTTCCACCCTGTCCATCCCACATACTGCCAGGCCCCCAGTAAAATCTGGAGTTGTAGGTGGAACAGCAGCTCTTTGCATAGAACAGTAGGGTGTGTCAGCATCCCTTCACTCACTAACGCAGGTGGGGGAGGTACAGCACGCTGCCTCCATGCCAGCCCCTAGCCCCTGGGCAAGGACCAAGTGGTGGCTCCCACAAAGCTTTCTGGCCCCAAGCATGCCCTTCCCTCCTGTGGCACAAATAGATTTCCTGAAGGAGACAGGACCTTCCTTCTCTGCAAATCACCTTTAGTGGGAAAAGCACAAGTGCTGCTCAAGAAAACCTTTCCCTGGTGGCAGGGACTCTCCCACCAGGAGTGTGCTTTGGGAGAGGGAGCAGGTCTGGAAGCAGTTGGAGGATGGTGTGGGCCGGCACCAGGAGTGGGCAACCATCAGTGCTAAGAATAGAGAGTTTATCTGCATCCCTCCCCCTGTGAAGGATGCTCGAGGCACTGTGCAGCAATTAACACAAGTTTGTAATAACACTGCTGGCAGATTGGCTGTGCAGCCTTTGGAGCTGGTGTCGAATTTGGCTGAGTGTGGATGCAGAGACTGCTGCTGCTGAGCTCCCCAGCACACACCCAGCATGTCCCTGGCACAGGGATGGGAGGCACTGTTGTGGGGCAGCAGGATGCAGTCCTGGGTGCTGGGTGTGGAGCCCCAGGATGGGGAGAGATGTGGGGCTGGTGCTGCTCCTGGCTGCAGTGGGTCAGGTACCTTTCCCAGGGAAGTTTGGAGGAGCAGGTAACAAGGCCAGCAGAGGTAATGGCAGTGTTGGTGGGGAGGGGAGCAAGCTGAGGGCTGTGGCAGGGCATGATGCTCTGTACCCACTGACTGCAGTGAGGGTGGCCCTGGGGAGCTGGCACAGCAGGCAGGGGAGACCATCTGCACTGATCAGGATCACCCCATGCTCCCAACTCAGTTAGCAGGGTGCCTCATCCTGCTTCTGGGCAGGGGGCATGGGAGACCTGGGGAGTGCAGGAGGTCACTGTGTTGCTGTAAGAGCCATGGCACTCTCTTCAAGCAATCCTTCTGCCACTCACCATGCACAGCTCCATCTTTGGGAGGGTATGGGGGGTTTGATTTGGGGTGAGCATCACCTGATGCTGCAGACTGAAGGGACCCCAAAATCCATGATACGCATGTTGGTCTTCAGCCCTGCCTGGGCTGCTCTTGCAGATGCTGCCATGATTTTCAGGGTGAGCCTTGCCCAGTGCCTGGTACGATGACCAGCATCCCTGGGCACCCCAGCAGTGCTCACCCACCCCGCTGCCGGGGCGCAGGTGCGGGGACAGCCCGAGCCGTGTGGGATCCTGGGGATCATATGTGTAGCAGGCTTGTTTCCGGCTCCCTGCAGGCTGCTGCTTCTGGTGCCAGAGTGAATTTGGCACCTGGCCCTCCTGCGAGGCTGGGGAGGGGGAGAAGAAAGGCCAAGCCCTCCTCGCCGCAGGCAGGAGATTCAGTTCTCCCTGGGTGTGCACAAAGAGCGTTTATCTGCGGAGCAAAGCCCTGGTAACCACGGGCAGAGCGTGAAGGGCTGATTAGGGGCTGCTGAGGAGGGGTGCTGGGGTCGCGTGCAGGCACTTCCCTTCCCATTTCCAGGGCTTTCCATGGTAATGGCTCCTGTTCTCCTCTGTTGTTAGGACGTCACTCACACGCAGCTCCAACGACATCTGTCAAAACACGTCTCCCTCTGTCCTTGGCGCTCCCAGGGAAGAGAGATCCGCTGGCCCCATAATGAGCCTGACATCAATTAATCATCAGCCTTAAAAATTAGCATCGTGGCAGTATATGTTGGAGGAAAACGATTCCCCAGATGGAAGCAAAAATAGCCTGTGTTATCTCCCTCCTCCCGCGGGATGTGGTAACAATAGATCTACTAACGAGCCTGGAACTCGTTAAGCTGGGTTTGCCCCCCGAGGTGCTCTGCCTGCTGCCCGGTCTCTTCTCTCGACGGGGCTATTGAGGGGCCCTCTGGTGCAAGGGCTGACGACCTACCCTGGGGTCTGACCCTGCTGTCAGCTGGACCCTCATGTGCACATCCGCCAGGCTTTGCAGAGAGCCCAGGATGTGCTTGCAATGCTGAGCCCCTTCCTGAAGCTGAATGTTTGGAGGGGAGCAGCTGTTCCAGGATCTCCCTCTTCTGGAGTGGAGGATGCTCATCCCTGAGTGGTGCTGCTGAGCTGAGATGGGGATTCAGCTGGTGCCTCAAGGACATGTCCCACACTAGGAGAGCACTCCCTTGTCCCTCTCCAGAGTGAGAGCTCTGAGGACTGCTGGTGCTCACAGCTTAATGAGTGCCAGCTCCGATATTCAGGAGCTTGGCAGTGAGCTGGAGGCTTCCAGAGATGCCCTCTCTGGGGAGTGGCTGGGCACCTTCTCTGGAGGCTCACAATGAGCTGCTCTTTGTGCCTGTGCCATGCTGGGATTTTCCATGCTTGGAGCTGCTCTTGCTTGTATCCAGGCGAGCTGTAGCCCCAGAGAGCAGCTCTGCTGCCTGTGGCTGTCTGCCACTCTGGTTGCTCACCCCAGGTACTTGGGAGATGAAGAACCCCCATCACCAGCTGGATTTTGGGTCCATTTGAATGTCTCTGATCTTTCAGTGTGGAGCAGCTCCACAGGCTGCCAGGGAAGCTGGGGAGGACATTTTGCATTCCTGCTGGAGACACATGAGGACTCTTGGGCTGATCTGGTGATGGACAGACAGACCAAGTGTCTACCAGAGCCCAGCTGAGGCCGGGGAGAATTATGTTTGCAACGCATTGCTCTGCACAAAGCTCTCAGTCACAAGGCAAGGGGGACAAAAGGCTCCCTGTTCACTCTGTCCCAGTGGGTGCAATTCCAACAGTTAAAAAGCAAATGTGAGTTGTTTGTCTCTGTGAATATAAAGCTTCCCCAAGCATGGCTGTATTCTGGCTGGGAATGGGAAATTTGGCTCTGCTAATGACTGTTCTACAAAACAGAGCCAACTCGAGCTAAGAGCTGCCCAGTCTGGCCCTTCTCTGCTGGCCCTGGTGCAGGGATGCAGGCTGGGGAGGGCAGAGCCTCTGGGGCCTGATAAATGCCCTTTCAGCCAGACCCGGGCACCCAGAGCGGAGGGATGAGTGTGAGGACCTTGGCCTCTTGTACACAGGGGTGACTGCCACCCATGAGCACCCTGCCAGTGCCTAGAACCTTCTCCTGTGCCCAAGGGATTCATTATCATTGACAGCAGGGAGCCCCAGGCAGGGGGACATCACATCAACTCATTTGGGGCAGAAGACTGAGAGTCCAAGGGCTGCTGTCACAGGGGCCTGGGGTGAGGGTGGGTCTGGGAGGAATGACTGCATCACATGCTGCACCTGGGCTTGGGGTGTGGACACATCCACACCATCTCCATGGATGATCCCCAGCAGTGATGGGGCTGTTGGGATGGCTGTGGTGCTGATGAGGAGCATACCCTGTGTCTGCCTGCATGGGGCTGCCCTGGGGGTGCTTGACCCCCATGTCCATGACAGCCAAGCCATTCTGAGCACAGCCCATGGCATCTCCTCCTCCTTAGCTGCTCCTGCATTTCCCCATCCTCCCCTTGGCTCTTTGGGTCACAGGGCCTTTGGAGAAGGGCTGTACAGGGTGAGGGAGGGTCCTTATGGGGTTAGGACATGGCTGTCACCTGCACAGGCTGTGCAGGGAGCCCACATTGGTCCTGGATACTGTGTAAGCAGGGGGTGCAGGGTTCCCCATGCACCCACATCCCCCCTCCTCCACCAGGCAAAGCCTGGAGCGAGAGCTGGCGACGTCCCCAGATGCAGGGCACATCTGGAGGGCACCAAAGCAGTTAAGTGAAGGGCTGATTTGTGCTATAGAAACCCGCAGTTCCTTCCTTTGATCCTCTGAATCAGCCCATTGCCTTCCTCATATAAAGCCCCATTTATCTCTGCTCTTCCCAGTAAGTTTGAAGGCGGTCTCAGCTCGTGGCTCCTCGGCAGCAGCGAGCAGCCCGGCTTTCTCTTCCGCTGAAGCAGAATCAGGTGAAATCTCTATGGCAACTGGCAGATGACAGGGAGTCTTGTTGCCTTGGAAATGAGGCAAGGCAAAAAAAAAAAAACCCACCCAAAAAGAGCCATCTGGAATTTTGAATTTCCACAATGTCCAACCTGCGTCTGGTGATGCGTGGGGAGTGTGAACCCGCTGCTGCCGGCTGCTCCGGGGCCTCTGTGCTGGGGCCTGCCTGTGCTGCTCTGCCTCACCCTGGGGAATTAGGGCTTTTTCCATTTCTTCCCCACTTTTTGGCTTTTTTTTGTTCAGGGTCTGCAGCATTGCCCTGGCCATCTGCTGGTGGCTGTGGGAAAGGTGTTGTGTTTGGGGTGCTGAAACCAGGCTGGACACAGCTGTGCTGTGTTGGGAGCCAGCAGGGCACTAGCACACCTTGGTAATGCAGAACTGTGAGGGGAATGGCAGCAGGCTCCAGGGCAAACTGAGGCATGGAGTGCTGCGTGACCAGTCTGATCCTCCTCTGTCAGCTTAGCACAGATCCCAGGTGCAGTGACCACTGGTGACACTGTCTCCGTGTTCCCAAAGCCCTGGGGCTGTCAGCAGGGAGTTAGTGTCACTGTGTGTGACTGCTGCTGTGAGTGCCAGTGGCCAGAGGCTCGGGGCATCCCTTGGAGCATGGATTTGGCCTGTTAACCTACCATCTCCCTCCTTCCCAAGCTGCACAAGTGTTTGCATGGGTTATTTTGGAGACCCGTGGTGCTGGGGACAGGGGTGTTGGGATGCTCCCAGCTCCTCTGATGCCCTCAGGAGCAGCTCTGGAGGCAGGTGTGGCTCTGGGGTGAGTAGTGCCTTGTGCAGAAGCAGAGTCTGTCCCAAAACATGGGACTTTGGGCTCCCCCAGCTCATCAGCACAGAGGAGCACAGAGGTGAAATGCCTGGACATGGAGCAGCTAGAGGCTCTGGATCTGGAAAAGGAACTGTGGTTTGGATGTGCAGGTGGGGTGGTTTGGGGCCAAGCACAGCATCCATTGAAAGAATAACCCACAAATGGGCTGGAGGCCCAGTCTGGATCTCTCCAGTGGATTCACTTGGAAACTTGTGTATGGGAGAGACCCAATTAAGTAGATTTATGGCTGCTCTAGCCTGAGAAAGTCTGAATCCCTTTTAAAAGCTTGGCTCACTGGAGCCAGACGGGGTCCAGGCTCCAGGTCTCTCAGCCCTGCCCTTGTTATGAGCAGTGATTTGCAAGGCTTAGCAGCCACGATTGCCCCTAAAGTGCTGATTCGGCTCCAGTCCCAGCCTGTCATTGCTGCACAGCTGCTTATTGTCTGCTCTCACCTGCCAGCAGGGAGGTGGTGGCCCCCTCCCACAGCGTGGGGCTGCCCCTGCCTGCACTGGTGGCAGTGGTGGGGATGGTGGTGGTGATGGGGATGGTGGCAGCAGTGATGACTGCAGTGGTGGGCATGGTGGTGGTGACGATGCCTGCAGTGATGGGGATGTTGGCAGTGGTGGGGATGGTGGTGGTGATGATGCCAGCAGTGATGGGGATGTTGGCAGTGATGGGGATGGTGGTGGTGATGGGGATGGTGGTGGTGATGATGCCAGCAGTGGTGGGGATGTTGGCAGTGATGGGGATGGTGGTGGAGATGATGGCTGAGATGATGACTACAGTGGTGGGGTGCAATGATAGAGTCAGTGAGTGCAGGTAGGGAATTGGTTTCCTCCCCTCTGCAGCCACTGTTGGAGCCTCCTGCAGAGCCATGTCATTTTGAAGAAGGGTCCACCAACAGGTGAGACGTGGGGTGGCTGTGCCAAACCAGAGCCCTGTCACCTCTCTGGCTCTGGCTCCTCAGGGGCTGGTGTTTCTTGGGGGACTGCAGGACTTGGGCTCTGCAGGACACATGCTACCCCCGCAGTGCTGCCTGCTGGAACCCCATTGTCTCCCCCAAGACTTGCTGCTGGCCTCTCTTCCCTCAGCCAAGGGCAAGTGCAGAACGTGCTGGGCCGTGTCCAACCTCCTCCCACAGCCTTGCAGGGCCACGTGCAGAGCAGCACCGTGTGCAGAGGCCAGCCTGCTTTGCTGGAGTCACAGGTGGGCCCTCAGGTATCTGCAGCTTCCCCTGCACCTCACCATCACCGATGGCAGGAGGCTGTGCTCCATGTCCATGGGGAACAACACCTCCAGCTCCACCAGCTGAGGGGCTGCTGCTGTCTTCCAGGGAATGGTGGCCAGGCTTTCCCCATCCATCTGCCTGGGGGCAGCAGAACACCAGCCAGCTGTCCAGGTACCCCAGTCCCCCATTACCAGGGTGCTGGCTGGCCCTGTCCCTGCCCATCAGGGAGCAGGACCCTCTCCTGACACTGCTGCAGAGGATGCAGGGCTGGCAGCCAGCTCTGCTCACACCAATGAAAGTAATAAAACCAGGAGTACTAATGTACCTGCTGCCTTCTGGGTGGGGCAGCAGGTTTGCCGGAGAGTGTGGTGCTTTCCCAGGGCACTGAGCAAGTGTGGAAGACGCTGTGCCCAGCTTGGGTGCCCTGGGACATCTCCAGAGAGAGAGGGCTGATTTTGGTACATCCTTGGTGAAAGCATGTAGGAGTTGCAGGGATGGGGCTTGAGCTGGAGAACAAGGCCAACACTGCAGAATGGCAGTCACCCCACAGAGCCCTGTTAGCCATCTCCACTGCTCATTCTGCCTGTTTGGGAGCTGTTGGGGGGAAAAGACAGTTAAGCCCCAAAGAGAAGGATTGCAGGTTGTGACCATCCTCCTGCCCAGCCATCAGGAGAGGGAATCAGAGCTGGATGTAATAATGCAAGATAAAGCCATTTACTACATTCAGGAAGACTGCAGGTGGCACACCTGGATGCTGGTGAGAGTCACAGGCTGCAAGGTGTGAGTGAGGAACCCACAGGGCTCAGTGAGGGTCACACTGGGCTTGGGTTGTTGGGTTTCCCTCGGGTGGTCTCCAAGTGCTAGGGTGGAAGGTTTTCAAGAAAAATACCAACAAAACAGTGCCTGTGCTGATTCATTCATAAACAGGACTGGGAGCAGGGGCTGGGGCAGATGGAGGGAGCAGTGTGAGTCTGCTCGAGGGTTCGTGGAGCCAGGGAGTGCAGCAGGGCCAGAGGAGGCTCACAGCCCCGTGAGAATGGGTTTTATTGCAGAGTTTATTAGTGGATTTTTCAATGCACTGGAAGGAATTGAGCAAGCAGTTAGAAATGTTTTCCAACCTGGGGAAATTCGTTACAGCTACTGTGTAATAGGGGCCCACCGGAATGACTCAGGAACACCACGCAGCCTTTCCTGGTGAATTCCTGCTTGCTGTTGAAATCTTTACTGGGCCAACTGGAGTCCTTTCCCAGTTGGATCCTCTGAAATGAGACCAGTTGGGTCACAGGGCACAAGAAAACACAGATGTGAGTGCCATGCTCATGCTGAATGCAGACGATGCACCCATGCAAGCCTGGCACCCTTGTGCCAGGGTTGGTGTCGTGTCCGGCTGTGCCACTGCCTGCATATGGACACGTGGGCACATGTGCAAGGTCATAGGCATAGGTGATACTCCTGCACAAATGCATCTTTCTGCAGGCTATTGCTGCCGTGTGGCCCCCACGTGAATGATGCAAACACACACACACACACACACACACACACACACACGCGCGCACACACGCACACACACACGAGAGTTTCTGTGCTAAGGCACATGGGGCACACGTGTCCCACGCATGCAGCCCTGCCTCGCCCCAGCGGGAGCTGGTGGCCACATGCTTCTTTGAAATGAGCTGTCAGAGCCATTTGGAGTTGATTATTTCCTCATTCCTTGATGTACTTGGCCACGTCGGCAGCACCCGGCTGCAGGGCTGGGGCTGCACCCCGACACACGGACAAAGGAACTGCTGCTGCTTGCTCTGGGAGGTGCAGGGAGAGCTGGACATGAGCACAGCCTGGAGCTCCCAGCCTTGTCCAGCCGTGGTGCTGTGCTGCCCATCAGTCAGACTCACAGCAAACAGTGCTGTGCCCTGAGCCAGCCATTCCAGCACAGCTCTCTCCTTCTTCCTCCTCCTCCTCTTCTTCCTCCTTGGCTGTCTCTATATCCCACCCTGCAGATGCTCCTTCTTGTGGTGGTGGTATCTGCTGCTGTCCCACCTTGGCAGGCAGGAGATGGGGCGATGGGCACTGTGTGGGTCGGGGCCAGGTGCCCACAGTGCCAGGTTGCTGAGTGTGTGTAATGTGGTGGTCAGTGCTGGAAGCCATGCCAGGGAGTGCTGCAGGTCAGGGGGTGGTTGGGGCTGGGCTGAGGCTTCCTCCCTCAGTTTCCTCAAGTGCCAAGTGGAGCTGTGTCATGTTTGCTGATGTTGAAGGGCTCAGTTGAGAAAGGAGTGTTGAGTGGGAGCTCTCAGCTGAGCGAGAGTTGCTCAAGCACAGCAGAGAGTATAGGCAAATGAGAGCCAGCCTGGCACAGGGACAAGTGATTTGGGCAAAGGGCTCTGGTGACCTCCCAGTGCAGGGCCTGGGACAGTGGCTGCATCTCATGGCTGCCCTGTGCATGGTCAGAACGGGAGGCAAAGGGCCAGAGGCAGCACTGCCTCCCCTCTGTAACAGCAGGATGGTCAGAGCCTGTGAGAGCAGTGGGATCTGCTGAGGGGGTGCAGGCCAGCCTGGGGCTGAGGCAGGGAGACATCAGTCCCTGAGCCTGCAGCTCCAGAGGAGTGGGGAGTGCTGCAGAACACATCCCAGCCATGGCTGCTGGGAAACTGAGCCTGGCCTAGGCTGAGTGTCTGACTGACCCTGCCACGGCATGGGCTGAGCCCTCTCTGCTGCTCCATGCTCCAGCAGCTGGAAACATCTGGCTGCACAAGCTTGCTAAATCGATGTGGGGAGGAATCCAGCGCTCTCCTGCTGTTCCCACACTTCAGCCTCTCCCAGTGGCTCCGGTTTCGACTCAACTCTGGCACGCGGTGACTCGGTGAGCTCCGAGCCAGCCCCTGGGCCCTCGCTGCCCCTGGGGAGGAGGGAGCTGCAGGAGTCCCTGTGTCACCACCAGGACAGCACCGTGGGGGCAGATGGTGGCACTTCAGTGCTAGCAGCAGGGTGTGTGCCAGAGGTGGGTGAGCAGCTCTTCCAGTCTCAATTTGGCCCTTTCCAGGGTGAGAGCTGCTGCTTTTCCTGGAGTCTAGAGTGACCTGGACTGTCACCCAAGAACTGGGGTGATCTCATCCAGGCATGGATGACGAATGGGGCAATGGTTGAAGCTGGGAATGTGGGTCGGTGTCATTGCCCTGGAACTCCTGTCCCTGATGCTGCTTATTGTCACTGGTGGCCCAGCAGCAGAGCAGTGCAGGGAGGTGGTGTCCCTGTGCTGGCCCCTCAGCCAGGGCAGCTGGGGACACAGGCAGGCTCGCCCCGCTGCTCCTGGGGCTGGCATGGCCAGAGCAGCCCCGCTGGCAGCGGCGCCCGGGGAGGAGGCAGCGCCAGGCCCGCGCTGGCTCTGTGCCCGGGCAATGGCTGCGGGTGGTCCTGGGGGAGGCAGATGGGGCTCTGGGAGGGAGCCATGCCCGGGAGGAGCACGCTGCCCGGCTGGCAGGGTGGGAGCCCTGCCGGCGCCAGGGGACAACAGTGACTCTCCATCCTGTCCCACTCTGTCCTGGCCCAGCACGCAGGGATGTGGCACTGCCAGGGTGTGTGTGCCACCTTCTCTGGCTGCAGGGGCTGGGTGTGGGTGACAGCACCCACTGAATGGGACCAGGGTGAAGGAGCTGAAGGTGCCAAGTCCTTTCGTGCATGGAGACCCACCTGGGGACACTGGTGGGTTTTGTATTGCTGTTCCCTGAGGTTCAAGGGCCCGAATCTCCCATTGCCCTACACACTGCAGTGTGACAGCCAGGGACCTGGCCACGGGTTCCTGCCCTGCCGTGTCAAGCCTGAAAATCCATCTTTGCAGGCAACTTGAGGGCAAGACCTTGCAGCTTTGAGGTGCCAACACAATCCTTTCTTTCCCCACCAGACAGGCATGGTGTCCCCTTGTCCCTGGCTGCAGAGCAAGGTGGGTGCCACCCTTCAGCACTTAGGGCCTCTCAAGCCTCTCCTGCACCCTGGTTCCCTGTGTGCAGCCACCTCAGCTACATTCCTCTCCTGTACAGCCTGTGCATCCCCATCCTGTGGCTCTGGGGACCACTTGGAGTTTCTGTGCCTTTGATTAATTCCTCCACGGGGGCAATGGATGAAGCTGAGGATGTGGGTCAGTGCCATTGGAACATGCACTTGGAGCTTCTGTGCCTTTGATTAACTCCTCCAATCTCCTCAATGGAGATTTAATAATGAGTTAATAATGACTGGTATCCTGCTGAGCCAGGTTCTGGGAGCTGGACTGGGGTGATTGGACGCATGCAGGGATGGGTGTCCTGTGCTCTGATGTGGCTGGCCACACTGGGTGCCCTGTGGGCACACCAGCCCTTTTACCTCATCTACAACTGACTTTAACCTGCTTCATTGAACCCGTCTCATCGGGCTGTTCCTGCCTGTCACCCCCTTCATGCACGAATCAGGGCTGCTTCACTGGTCTGAGGTGCTCCTGCCCAGGCAGGGGGGCAAGGGGAGCCTGGGGACGGGGCAGAACCTGTGGGTGCTGCCTGAGGTGTGGCCAGAGTGTGATGGGGACAAGGAACACACAAGGAGCCCTGCTCGAGCACTGGCATGTGGCTGTGCCTTGGTGGGGAGCTGCTGAGATGGGTGCTGGTGGTGTCTCCCATCCTCATGTCCTTACACTGGGCTGTGTGCTGGCAGTGTCCCCCATCTCCCATCCCTGCACTGGGCTGTGTGCTGGCAGTGTCCCCCATCTCCCATCCCTGCACTGGGCTGTGTGCTGGCAGTGTCCCCCATCTCCCATCCCTGGGCTGTGTGCTGGCAGTGTCCCCCATCTCCCATCCCTGTGCTGTGTGCTGGCAGTGTCCCCCATCCCACTGTGCCTGCACTGGGCTGTGTGCTGGCAGTGTCCCCCATCTCCCATCCCTGGGCTGTGTGCTGGCAGTGTCCCCCATCCCCCTGTGCCTGCAGTTCACATGGTGCCGGTGCTGTTGCAAATCCTGAAGCGCTGGTTGCCACGTTACGTTAGGAGGAGCCACATCCCATGTCCCTGACGCCTGCTGTCACTGCAGATCCGTGGCAGGCTGCAGCTGAAATGCTGAAATCAGGGATCAAAGCCACAGTGGCACGGCTGTTGGTGCCCGGGTGCACGTGCACAGGACAGGGACCTGGGGCTGGAGCCATGGCCTTGAGCCCACAGCACTGCTGGGGCTGTGCCAGGAGTGACCCCTGCTCTGTGCAGGTGTCTGTGTTCTCACTCATCTGTGCGGGTGTCTCTGGGCAGGGTGCACACCTTTGTGTGTGCAGGTGGATGTACGTGTTTGTGGAGGTGCCTGTGTAATATCTGCCCATGTGCACAAGTGGTTGTGATGTGGGCAGATGCATGTGCTCATGTGCATGGCTCTGTGTGTGTGTGTGTGTGTACACACCCATGGCATGGGTGTGTGTGTACACCTGGAGAGGTCCCAGGGCAGACAGAGCTTGGGGATCCTCAGCTCTGCGCTGTGCCTGTGGGGGCTCCAGCTGCTCCAGCCCTGCACAGAAGCAGCCACTCCTTCATGAGTGAGGCTCAGTGTCCTTCACCCCCCGACATCCCCATTGCCTGCACACCAAGTGATGCTGCTCCAGCACTCATGTTCCCAAGCTGGAGCACCCCTGGGGCCTGAGGGATGCAGGGCAGGTTTGGGGACATTATTCTAGGACTGCTGATTCTGTCACCTATGTGGGTCCTGTGGCCCCACTTGGTCTCTGCCAGCTCATCCTTTCTGGACTGGACATCACCATTCCAGCTGCATGCTTGGGAGTGGCATTTCAGGGTGGTGCAGCTCCAGCCTAGTGCCAGACTTGCCCTGTTCCTTCCTGATGGGCAGAGCCAGGGCTGTTGGTCATGGCCACGGGCAGGGGGGTGCTCCATCCATCCATCCATCCATCCATCCATCCATCCATCCATCCATCCATCCATCCATCCCTTTAAAGCCTTCACTTTGTCTCTCCACAGACCCCGAGTCCCAGAGGAAGAGGACAGTGCAGAATGTGCTGGACCTGCGTCAGAACCTGGAGGAGACCATGTCCAGCCTAAGGGGCTCTCAGGTGTCTCACAGGTGAGGGCCCAGCACCAGACCCCCCCCAGCCCCTTCAGTCAGTGTCCTTCCTGGGGCAGATGGGAAGCAGCTCTGCTCCTGGTGAGGGCCATGTGGGTGGGAGGGAATCACCAGTGCTTTGTGACCTGGGGACCCTGTGCATGGAGGCTTGGAGAGAAGCCCCCAAACCTGTGGGGTGTCGTGTGGGGCTGCAGCAGAGTCCTGTCCCCTAAAGTGCTCTGGGACAGTAAAGGCTGGGGAGTGCTGGCAGTGAGGGGAGCTGACAGAGCAGAGAGAGGGGGTGAGGTCTGTTCCCAGTGGTCAGGTGACCCTGAATGGACCACCAGAGGTCAGTATGTCACCTGTACCCACCCCAGTTTGCACCAGAGGCTCCATCCCTGTCTGTGACTTAGTTTTTCTGCTCTGTGTAGGGTGATGATGGAGGAACTCTCAGCCAGAGCCCAGGAGCAGAGGTGGGGATGCCCTGGGGTGCCCTGCCCAGGCTGGAGTGAGGGAATGGTGGGGATGGGGACAGGGTGAGCACTGCATGGACAACCAGGGTACAGTGTCTGTGTTTAGGGGGCTCTGCCACACGTCTGGGACTGCCTGTGTCCCTCTGGGTCACTCACTTGAGATCTTGCATGGTTTCTGCTTCACTCTGGATTTGCAAGGCTGTGTGGGGGTTTGCCGGGAACATCCTTCTCCTGGAGTGTGTTGCCACCTCGTGGTCTCTCTCGATCCTGCTTTTTGTCTTGGAAGGGACAAAAAGCAGCAGCTTCCTCCCACCTTTCACCCACCATTCACTATTACAGACCTTCCCATGTCAGCCCTCAAGCAGCCTTGTCCATGATGAAGCAGCCCTTTGATCTCCCTCTTCATCACCTGAAATTTCTAGACCTTGGAGACCCAGCTCACCCTTGCTGCTGTTCCTGGATGTTTTCCAAGCCAGGAGCAGCAGAGAGCTGTGGCAGTGGGATTTGCATGGGGCCATGGCAATATTTTCTGAGCTGGCCATTTCCTGAAATGATCCATTACAGCTCTGCCATCCCTTTGCTCGGTGCAGGAGCTGGGTCAGAGCCCAGCACTGCTCATGCCAAGCCAGGGCTGCAGTTGTGTTAATTTTGCTTTCATCAAATGAGAAGTGTCAAACTCCACCCCCCTCCTCACCCCAGCACTCAGCTCCTTCAGAAATCCTTCTCAGCTCAGGTCTTAGGAAAATAGGGCGAGGACATTAAGGGTGATTAAATTAGCATTGCTGGTGGGATTTGACTGTTCACTATCACTTCCTTTCCTTGATGAGCTGTGAGTATATCACATGGTGGATGCCTCAGCTGCATTCCTGCCGTGGAGAAAAATGGCTATGGATAGCCCAGGGATCCCTACCCCTCCTCTCTGTCCCTTTCAGTAGGACTTAAACATGTGAAGCTCTTCCCTCTTATCCCACGACAGCTGAATTTATTTGGAAGCTTTTTATATTCAGTAGCCCAGAGCAGCCTCGGCAGCTCCCTGCATCCCTCCAGGAGCTCCTCTGCGGCTGTGAGCCAGATTTTCCTTTCCCAAAGCTGTGTCAGCTCTTCCCTGCTACGTTGTAATTACACACGTACCCACTCATTCTGCTCTTGGGAACACTTCCTACAAGTCTGCCCAATGCAGATGTCATCTGCAAGTCCTCTGGATGTGCCTGCATTGCTGGTGTCCTGTAGCTGCTTTGAGCTCTCTCTTTATTCGTTCCACAAACTATTCCTCAAATTTCTCTTGTTACCCTCACTGTGTTCTTCCATCCAGTGGCTGAGGGCTCAGTCTTTGCTGTTCCCTTGTTAGAGCACAGTGTTATTCCTGAAAGATGTCACAATACTCCTGGCAGCAGGGCTGCATGAATGTCCTTGGGGCTTAGAGAATCATGAAATCACAGAGTCACTGAAGATACTCAGAGGACACTTGGAGGACACTTGGAGAAAGTTTCTAAGATCATCAAGTCCAACCATTTCCCCAGCATGCCATGTTCACCATTACACCATGTTCCCAGGAGCCACATCCACACGTTTTTTAAACACTTCCAAGGATGCCAAGGATGGTAACTCCACCACTGCCCTGGGCAGCCTGTGCCAGTGCCTCACCACCCTTTCAGGAAAGAAATTTTCTCCAATATCCAACCTAAATCTCCCCTGGCACAACTTGAGGCTGTTTCCTCTTTTCCTGTCCCTGTTCCCAGGGAGCAGAGCCCAACTCCTCCCCAGCTCCCCCCTCCTGTCAGAGTTGTGGAGAGCCAGAAAGTCCCTCCCGAGTCTTCTTTTCTCCAGGCTGAGCCCCCCAGCTCCCTCAGCTGCTCCTGGTGCTCCAGACACTTTCCCAGCCCTGTTGCCCTTTGCTGGACATGCTCCAGCCCCTCAATGTCTTTCTTGTCATGAGGGGCTCAGAACTGAACCCAGGATTCGAGGTGAAGCTCCTGTTCCTCCTGCTCAGAGACATGGTTGGCATCTGCTCTGAGCTGCTGGGAGCACATCCTCAAACAGCCTTTGTGCTGCTGACAAAAAAACCCTTTTAGTTCTGCTTTAACAAACTTCCTCGTTTTTTTAAATGTAGTTCCCTGTTTTAGATTCAATGCTGCAGCCCGGGTTTGGCTTTGGGTGCTCCTGCAGGAACCTTTAATCCAAGCTAGGGAATAATTTAGTGATAGTAGTGTTTGGAGCCAATTTGAGGGCTGTGGGTTCCCAAGGAGCTGCTCCAAGAAATAATAGTTTCTCGTGGCTAAATTTAGTTTTAGAATCACTGTTTGCCCAAAATACACCCTGAGAGGCACAGGGAGTGATGGAACTCCCCATTTCTGAAGTGCTTGTGGGCTCTGGGCTGGCTGCAGAGCACTGTGCTTGTGAGCAGCCCTCTCTTGGGGTCATCTTTCCTGCCCAGATGCTGGGGGTTCAGTCTGCAGGGGTTCAGTGTGAGGTGCTGCTGCAGGGACTGGTCCCAGGTCTGTCCCTCAGCATCCTTTCACTCACAGCCTCCACTCCCTGGCATGGCCCACTGTCACATTCTCTGGGATTGGTGCCACCACCCCAGCTTGTCCTGTCCTGGGTCTGGTGTGATCTTGTGGTGCAGATGTTGAAGTGCTGGGGGGAAAGTGGCTGAGCAGAAGCAGCTCAGACACAGGGGAGCATGTTCAGGCTTTCCACTAAAGGTGCCCTATTTGATGAGCTCAGCACAGCCAGATTTTGGGGCTGGAGCCAGTCTCCAGAATGGTGCTGATCCCTTTCCCAGGTGTGTTTGTCACCAGTCCCTGCTCTGAGGTGGGTGGACAGGGCTGTGGTAGAGTGTTGCTTTTGTAGATTGACTTGAGCACAGAGCCCCCATCATATCCCATGTCCTATTCCACCGTCCTTGGGGAGACATGGGCATCACTGAACACCATGGTGTGCATGGTGTCCTGGACTGTGGGACACTGGGGTGGCACTGGGCAGGGAAGGAGGGGACTGTCCCTTGCTGTCTGGGATGGAGATGGTCCAGGACAGACAGTGTCCCTGCAACCACAATCCTGGGAGCCTCTGGCCTTGCCTGGCTGCCTCAAAATGGGCAGTTTTGGTATGTGAGCACTGGCAGACCCAGTTCTGGGGGGTGAGGCAGGGCACAGATCTCCCCTGCCCCCTGTGCCCTGCCCTGACTCCCTGCCTGCCTGTCCTTGCAGCTCCCTGGAGATGACGTGCTATGACAGCGACGAAGCCAACGCACGGAGCGTCTCCAGCCTGTCCAACCGCTCGTCCCCTCTGTCGTGGCGCTACGGGCAGTCCAGCCCGCGGCTGCAGGCCGGGGACGCGCCCTCGGTGGGGGGCACGTGCCGCTCCGAGGGCACCCCCAGCTGGTACGCGCACGGCGAGCGCGCGCACTACTCGCACACCATGCCCATGCGCAGCCCCAGCAAGCTCAGCCACATCTCCCGCCTGGAGCTGGTCGAGGCGCTGGACAGCGACGACGTGGAGCTGAAATCGGGGTACATGAGTGACAGTGACCTGATGGGCAAGACGCTGACGGAGGACGATGACATCACCACGGGGTACGTGCCTGTGAGGGGAGTCCTGCCCAAACTGGGGCTCTGCAGGAGTTTCACCTGCTCCTGTTCACCTGGCACAGTGGGGGCGGATGGAGTGGAACATGGGTTACAGCCAGTCTGGTTAGCATTGGATCATGTCCCCACATCCCAGGAGATGCTTCCCTGCTAGCAGTGCTGGTGGTGCTGGGCCAGATGGGTTTTCTTTGGGCATTCTGAGAGAATGAGCTGCTCTCCCAGCATGTGGGAAGTGTCCAGCTTGATCTGGGTGTTCCTGGAGCAGGGAGCTGAGAAAAGTGCATGGTCTGTAACTGCAGAGGCCCTGAGCCACAGTCCTGCTGCTTTCAGAAGTGCTCTTCAGTTTACACCAGTCAGTCTGAGCGGCTTCCTGTGACCCAGGCACTGTGGGGACACCCTGTGAGACTCCTGGTGGTCCATGGTGGGACAGGCTGGGTCAGATCTCAGCACCCCAGTGAGAACTGGGCACTGAGGTGTCATTGCTGATGGATGACTCCACATGGAGCAGGGTGTGCTGCTGAGCAGAGTCCCTCCTTCTGGGACTCCCATCAGCCCCTGTCCCTCCACCCATGGGGCCAGGGGCATCTCCTGCCAGATGGGCACAACCCAGCACTCCCAGGGCTCACGTTTTCTTGCCAGATGTGTCCAGCTCCTGCTGCACTGTTGAGGTGCCCCTGACTTTGGCAAGGGTCCAGGGTTTGAACATGTTGGAGGTTTCCTGTTTCAGCACAGCAGAAAATAAATAACTTGGGCGTTTGAGCCGTCCCAGAGCCCGATGAGGTATTTGGCCTCCTGACAGTGCTGCTTTGGCCTTCCTAGGGTGGCTGTAGTCACATCAGTTTGGTGCAGGATAGAGCACAGTCTGTGGTTTCACACCCATCCTGGGGCCAGTGCTCTGTAGATATGGCCTGTAGGTGCTTGTTGCAGTTGCAGGGAACACACCTTTGGCTATCTGCTGGCTTCTGCCCCTGCCTTGCTCCAGCTGTGGGCTGAGAGTGTGTGGCACCGTGGGTGTCAGACCCATCCTCCCCATGGGCACTGACCTTGGGGGCTGCTCTGTGCTTGTGAATGAGGGAGCCTTGTGCTGGTTCCACATGGACCCTCCTGTAGATCTTAACCTATTGCTTGGCAGCCAGAGGTCCCATGTCACCACGTTCTGCCACTGGCCACTGGACTGTGAGATGTGACTGGCAGTGGGGTGGATTTGGGCTGCCCTGGATGGCTGAGGCTGCATCAGGGCTGGCTGTGGGGATGAAGGGTGCACTGCTCCCCATCTCCCTCCTTGTCTCACCTTGGTGCTGCTCATGCAGGCAGATAACCTTGGGGTGCCCTTGGCTTCAGAGGCAGTGGAGCAACACTTTGTATTCATCAGTCACAGAGCAGAGGGAGTGTGGGCAGGGTCAGAGACCCAGGACAGCTCAGCCCTGCACTGCTATGAGCAGGATTTACTTCTCCTTCAGGAAGGTGCAAGCTTTGGGGATGGATCCCTGCATGGCTGAGCCTCTGTGAGGCCCTGGCAGTGCACAATCCCTGGTGTGGGTGAGGCTGTCAGTGCTGTGGTGAGCTGGGCCATGGGCAGGTGCCACAGTCCTGTTCCTGTGCAGAGTCCCCAGCATGGAGACTCTTGGATGTGCCTGGAGTTCTCTGCCATGCCAGAGACAGACTGGGTGCTCTGCACTGGGTACCCTCCCCAAGGAATGGTGCAGAAGTGAGCCAGGGCAGCACAGGACTCCCTTATCCTCAGGGGCATCTCCTGGGGATCAGCCATTTCACCGGGGTCGTTGCAGGCACATGTAATGAGTGACCTACACAGCTTCACAGCTTCATCCCCCACGGCCCCACAGCAGGACCTGGGGGCATCTCCCAGAGCGGGCAGCATGGCAGGGTCTCTGTCCCAGAGCATGCCTTTGGCTGGGTGCTGGGGTACACTGAGGTGCCCTGTCCAGGAGCCTGCACAGTCTGGGTTCAGAGCCCGGGAAGCAGAGGAGGAGCATTCCATCCAGAGAGCCAGATAGGACAAGGAGCTGGCCAGGACCACCCGTCCAGCACAGCCCCTCATGCAGACCCCACTCAGCCAGCACATCCCTTCACCCAGTGCAGCCCCTCATCCAGCCTCCATCATCCAGCACAGCCTTGTATCCAGCACAGCCCCTCACTCAGCACAGCCCCTCACCCAGTGCAGCCCCTCATCCAGTGCAGCCCCTCATCCAGCCTCCTGTCATCCAGCACAGCCTCTTATTCAGCACAACCCCTCACCCCGTGCAGTCCCTCATCCAGTGCAGCCCCTCATGCAGCCTCCCGTCACCCAGCACAGCCCCCCTCACCCAGCACAGCCCCTCACCCAGTGTAGCCCCTCATCCAGTGCAGCCCCTCATGCACAGCCCCTCACCCAGCACAGCCCCCCTCACCCACACAGCCCCTCACACAGCACTGCCCCCTCACCCATTGCAGCCCCTCACCCAGCCTCCTCGCTGGCTCTGACCTAGAAAGCGGCACCGCCGCAGGCCCCATCTCGCGGTGCAGCTAATGCACCGGGCAGGAGCGGCTGCTGCAGATGGGGCCGGCAGCCCCAGCCCGGGCCGCGGGGCAGCGTCCCCCGCTCCGCGCCGGCGCACGGCCCCGCTTGTAGGGCAGTAGGTCAGAGACGGCTCGGAGGACGCGGTGACACGTCCCTGTCCCTGTCCCCGTCCCTATCCCCGTCCCTGTGGGACACACAGACGTGTGGGGCTGTGGGACGTGCCCAGGCATGCCCGTGGCTCGGCGGGGGAGCAGGCTGGAAGGAGCGAGGGCTGAGGTAGGTGAGACACGGCTGGGGCAAGGGGACTGCCCGCAAGGTATGGAGGTGGATTCAGCTGGGTGGAGGTTGGGGTGAGCCCAGCCAAGGAGGCTGTGAGGGACTTCAGGCCCAGCTCAGAGAGGGAGTGGGATGGTCAGGTCTGAGCAGGGATTGGCTGGGGACACCCGAGACCCAGCAGCATTTCTGTGTTAGCCAAATGCCCCGGCATCCTGGCTCCTCACCCAGCTGTGCCTGCATCCATCGGCATAACATTTGCCACTCCTCTCTACCTGCTGCTGGTTTCAGGGTCTGGAAAGCTCTTGTTTTTGCCTCCTGTTTGGCAGCACATACCTTTTGTTCCCAATGTCACTATATCCTCCTTGTGCACTGCATCAGGGCAGGGACCTGGCACAGGGAGCACCCACCAGGATGTCTGGGATGACTGAAGGGATGGAAGGGATGGTGCTGCTCTCCTGCCCTGACCTGCCTGTCCTTGGGGCCCTAGGCAGGGCATGTGCACCCAGTCTTGGGGTGTTTCTCCAACACTAAAACATATTTACTCCCTTCCTTGGTCAACTCTGGTTCCCATCTGCCAGTATTCAGTGGCCACTTGCTGTTCCCTACCCTGTGGCCAGTTCCAGGAAGGGTGCAGTGCACAGCGTACCTGTGACGCTTTCCCACTCATCCAGGCTGGGGTTGTTTGCTGAACTCTGGAGGTCACCCCACCAAGGTCACTCCACTGGGAGCTTCCCCAGGGACATCTCTGCATAACGTGGGTGCCTTTGTGTGCAGACCTGCATGTGAACCAGGCAGTGGTGAGGAGCAGGATGTGCAAGCCAGGTTTGGCCTAGTTTTGTTCTGGCCATGTCCTGCATGTCTGAGCAGTGCCACCACAGTGTGGCCACGTGTTGGTGTGCCTGCCCCTGTGCCGTGTGTGCCCAGAGCCTGACCTGATGTGGTGTGTCCTGAGTAGTGGCTCAGCACCATCCCTGGGTGTTTCCTAGGGCCAGTTGTGTCACGGTGGGAGTGAGTGGGATGCTGCAAGGCTTTGCTGCAGTCAGGAGCTCATGGGGTACAGAAGGAGCTAGAGGGGCTGGCTGCTGAGTCAGCATCTTCTGCTGCGATGGCTGCAGGAGCAGTGATGATGGTCTGTGTGTGCTGCAGTGCTGTGCTGTGGAGGTGTAGCTCTGGAGCCAGTCCCCAGGGCTCTGCATGTTCCTTGGGGCTTACAGAGCACTGGGGGAATGGTTGTGTGACCCTGGGACTGCTGTGATTTCAGGATGTCCTTTTGCATCTCGTTTGTCGGAGGCAGAAAGGGAGGCAGCATTGCATCCCACCGCAGCAGTGGCAGCATCTGCACCCTCATGAGCTGGGTACTGCCCTGACTCTTCTTGTGGGCATGAAATGGAGCTGAGGCAGCAGCTTTTGGAATTGGGAGTGCAGGGCACGCTGCTGGCCCACAGCACACCCCAGGCACCGTCCCAGGTCACTGTGGGGGTGCTGCTGACAGCCAAGCACTGCAGAACCTGTGGTCCCCTCCAGCAGGTCTGGGGGCTGCCAGCAGCATCCTCCTGGGAGGGATGCTCTGGAGCTGACACCCGCTGTGCTCTGCCTGGCCTGGCTCCGGCTTCCTCGCATCTCCTCGGGCTCAGCACAGCCCGTAGGCGGGAGCAGATGTTTGGCTCAGCTCCCCAGGAACAGCAGGGGAGCAGCCTCCCCCTGCTCCGAGCAGGACTGGCGCTGGAGCCTGCTCCCTTCCCTCAAACGCCCCTTGCTCCGCTTTGGCTAGTCCAGCATGACCCCATGTCCTGTCCCAGTGAGCCCATGAAGTCATTCCTCATCAGGGACATCCCTGGTGCATGGCTGTGGCCCTGCACGTGGCCTGGCGTGTGTGTGGGACCCTGGCTGGCCAGGGAGCAATGTTGTATAAATATTTGCTGGGCTGTGCTGTGTGCTGGGCTTGGCGAGTTCCTCCCGCCAGCTGGGTACAGGGGACGCTCCCAGAAAGGGGCCCCAGGCCCCCCTGGGCATCAGCACCTTCCTGTGCGCTGCTTTCTAGCAATTCCATCCTTTGGGATTTGGGCTGAGGCACCCAGTGCTGATCCCTGGTTCCTGGGGATGTGACAGTGTCTGCATGAGGCATGTTTTGGGAAGGGAATCCTGGGGTTGTGAGGCTTGGGGATACAGGGCACCTGGGGGTCAGTGATGCCCAAGATGCAGGAAGCTGCTGGCCCCTGCAACTTGCTGATGAGGCTGGATACCGACACAGGGCAGAGCCAAGTGCAGGGTTGGACCTCACACACCCATGTGCCCTGGGGAAAGCTGCTGGGGAGAATCTGACCCAAACCCACCTGCCTCTCTGCATGCCACCTGGGGACCTCGAGACCTGGCTTTACCATGTGCCACCCCGCTGCCTGTGGAGGAGCTGGCCACTCTGGACTGAGGTGTCCGAGGTCACCAGCTCGTCCAGACAACAGGAAAAATAGGAATTTCACAACCGAGCTGAGTCACGCTGCTCCCCACCCCGGCACTGCCCTGGGACTCTCTGAGCATTGCACGTGGCCTCTGCAGCCCCGGGTGCCGCCGTGGCCCGGGTGAGGCTCCACATGTCACCAAAACTGCCAGCGGAGATCCCCACACCAGGACACAGTTCCTCCAGGGTTTCCACCACCTGGGGGGGAGCAGAGGGGTGACCAGAGGTGAGCTCTCAGCCTGGAGTGTGGTTGGGGTCCATGGCTGATGTCACTGCAGCAGGCAGTGAGTGCTGGCTGACCCCCCCGTGGCCTTGGCCTCACTGCTGCGGGTAAATCAGACCCCACTGTTACTGAGGTTGGTGGTGCAGAGCTGGGATGGAGGCACAGCCTGGTCCCCCTTGCAGGGACCACGCTCAAGGCTCCTGTGGCAGAGTCCTTTGCACCCCTCAGGGTTCTGGGGGGCCAGAGACCAGAGGCAGTGCCTCGAGAATGGAGTCCTGAATCAAATGCAGAATGTAATGTTGATTCTCTTCTGCTGCGGAAGCTCAGGCAAGTCAGATCCCCCTTCCCTACCTCAGTTTCCCCATCTGCCGAAACTGCAGACCCATGTTCCTCTGAGTGCAGCTTCAGAGAAAGGTGCCAGATCACAGTACCCAAAATGCAAGCAGGAGACAGCTGGGGTCAAGGTAGCCTGACTCTCTGTAGGGCTGGAATTCTCTGAGGGGGTACCTGGGGAGGTGGGGGGCATCCTGGAGGGTACAGAGGGGTTTACAGGGCTGTGGAGATCAGGGTAGTCAGGGAGTGTTGTTACACTCTGATTCCTGATGTGGATGTGAGGGAGATGCAGAGCCCCACCCTGCCCACATCCATGGGAGCTCCCAACCCCCTCAACGGGATTTATGAAGCTAATTGTTTTTTCTGCCCCATTAAGTGGATGAGAGGGGGAGGGTGTGAAGAGCCCGGCTGTGCCTGTGCCTTCCTCACTGCTCCTATCTCAAGTCACAGCATGAGCTGGGCCTGGGAGCACCAGTGCCACAGAGCCCCCTCAATGCCAGTGATCTGGTGATGTGTGGGACCCCCTCAGTGCACACCCTGCATTTCCTCCCCTGCCACAGGAGGAAGGGGCCCGGGCAGACCAGGACTTGCTTCCATGCAGGGTGGGCTTCAGGATGGCAGTGGGGATCTGGCTGGACCAGCCTGGCAGGGACATGAGTGTCCGGAGCCCTGGCTGGTGCCAGTGGGTCTGGGTGCTACATGGGCAGGTGTCTGTGCTGGTGTGAGACAGGTGAAGCAAGGAGAGTTCAAAACCATCCAGATCCTCTGCTGAGAAATGTGCTGGGGGTACTCCTCTGTATGGGGCTCAGTGCCTGTGCTGGTGCCCAAGGGTCTGCTGTGACCAGCAGCAATTCTCTGCCATTATCTCACAGCAGGCCCGTGGCTCTGGCACGGTAGTAGCTGCCTTTCTGAGGGGCTGCAGAGCTGGGCTGTGCCAGGCTGGCTCCCCTGCCACCCGGGATGCCCGGATTTGTGCCCAGTAGAAGCTGCTCTGAGCACTGCCTGAGCCGGCTGTGGCGGGGCTGAGGCAGGCAGGCAGGAGAAGAGGAGGGAAGGGACAGCATCGGGCACGGTGCCAGGCCGGAGGGACCCGGGGGATGCGGTGCTGGCCGGGCTGTGCCGCTGCACCCGCTGGCACACGCGGCCGTGGCGCCGTACCCGCACCTCGGGCTGGCTGCACCACCAGCCCCGCCATGAGCTCCTGCCAGGGCTTGCTGGGTGTGGGCACGAGCTGGTCACTGGGGACAGGGATGGTCAGGCACCCCTGTCCTGCCATGTCAGGCCGGGACAAGCCCTGTGTGGTGAGTGATGGGACAGTGAGGAAGGAGCCAAGAGGCGTTGCCGTTGCTTCAAGGAAGGAATTACTTATTTCCCAGCCTGCAGGGACTGGTGTCTTGCCAAGGCTGCAGTTAACTCTCTCTGCCATACGTGGCTGGGCTGGTGAAATTGTCCCTGGTGCTACCATCCCGGTGAGGACCCTACCCTGCAGCATGGCTCTTGATGTGATGGAAGAGAGAGAGAAAAAAGGGACAAAAGTTGGGGTTTTGGTCAATGAAAGGCAGAGCGGGGAAGGCATGGATGTCCTTTCTGGGGATGAGTGCCGAGGTTTCTGGGATCAGCTGTCCCAGCACCCCACAGTGTGACCCACATCGAGGAGGTTCCTTTGGGACAGAGAACCGGGTGGTTTGGGGGGCACTGAGTCCAGGCCCAGTGCTGAGGAATGCCCTCTGTTATCACTTTGTGGGCTGGACTGGGGATCACTGGTGCTGTGTTTGGGGATATGAATCGTGGTTTGGGGGCTCTGCGGGCATTTGGGGGGACGCTGGGGAACACCAGGGACAGGTTCGGGGGGGTGGGCTGCGGGGCAGAATTCGGAGACACGGTCGTGGAGCTGAGGCGAGCGAGGCATGGAGCCGGGAGCCCGGTGCCGTCCCGGCGGGGACGGGGAGGGGCCGATGGACGGCGGAGGGGGTCCTGTGCCGCTGTCGCTTTAAGGCGCGGGCAGCGGGGCGGTCCCGCCGCCCCCCGCCCCTCTCTCTCGGCCGGCGGGGCCGCGCCGCGCCGCGGGCAGCACGATGCTGCGGGCGGGGAGGCCGCGCCGCGCCCCGCGCCTCGCCAGCAGGTACGGAGCGGGCACGGAGCGGGCACCGCGGCGGGCGGGGGCGCGGCCCGAGCTCGGCACCGGCAGACAAAGCCCCGCGCCCCGGGGCCGCTCCGCGGGCGGTGCTTTGTCTCGGCCGCGCTGGGGGTGTGAAAGGGGGCTCGGGGCAGCGCGGCCGCGCCCGCACCGCGGCACCGGGGCATCGGGGCGGCTCCCGCTGCCTTCCCATCCTCCGCCCCGGCACCCCCATCCTCCGCCCCGGCCCGCGCCCCGCACCTGCACTACGGCCGGGCCTGTCCTCCGCGGGGCTCCCGGGGGCTCCCGGGGCTCTGGTGCCTCCGCACGCCGGGTCTGACCCCGGGACTGCCGAGCGCGGGGCTCCGAATCGGGGTGCGGCCGGGGCGGGGCGGAGCATCCCCGCGCACCGCGCCGCGCTCCCGCTCCATCCTCCGCTCCCTGCCGGTGCAGCCGCCTCCCCGCGCCGGGCTGGGGCCGGCTGCTCATGCCCGAGGCCGTGCGGTACCATCCCGCCCTCAGCGGGACCATCCCGCCCTCAGCGGGTCCCGTCCGCCCGCCGGCGCCGCGGAGCGCGGCAGGACGGACGCGCTGCCCTTGAGCATCCCCGCTCCTGGGAGCTGCCGCGGGGCTGCTGGCGGGTAGGTTCGGTGCGGGATCGTCTGCAGGAGCTGGGAATGGCTCTGGATAAGATGGAGGGGATGGAGCACAAAGCAGGGGGTCAGTTTTGCCCCGGAGTGACAGTCAGATATGGCTGCCCCTCGTTTGAGGGTTCTGACGGGCAGTCGAGGTGCCAGGGCTCAGCCATGCTCCGGGAGTTTGTACTTGCTGCAGGGCCAGTGGGGCTGCGGTTGAGGCTTTCCTTGCTGTGCTGCCTACGACATACACATACCAGCTAGGGGGATCCCTCTGTGCACCAGCTGTGTGCCCATAAGAGAGTCAGGGACACCCTCACAGTGTGCAGCTGGCTCCCCAGCCTCATGCCATGGTTTTAGTGATTTTGGGATGTGACCTTGCTTGTTGTCTTTTTCTTGGCACAGGGTTGTCTTTTCTTGCCTTGGCCAAACCTCTGACCCTCTGTCCCTTTCTCAGTGGCTCTCTGGATGCCCAGGGCAGTGGGGTGTTGCATGCATGGCTGGGCGAGTGTTTGGGGTTTCCCTGTCTGGCCCCAAAAGCCAGACTGAGACGCCCAGCACCACATGTGGCCTCAGCTGTGTTGCCATAGGACACAGTCCTATGAAGCCTGGCCTCACTCCTGGCACTGCCCACTGCCAGGTGATGCCAGGCTGGGAGACCCTGGGGTCAGGATTTCCATCCCAGTGGGAACTCACCCTAGGCATAGGGCTGGTGGTGAGACATGATGGCTTGGAGCTGAGGAGCTCAACAGCACATCCTATTGAAATCCCTTGATGGGCAGCAGCACCTGCTGCCTCTGTCCCAGAAGCTGCTGTGGGGGCACAGGGGGCTGTGTCCATCCTGGCTTTGGCCAGTCTCTGATGAACTCCTCCCCTATGGAAAGAGCAGGACACACAGTGCAGGTCTTACGGTGCTGGAGCTGCCTCTGTTGCTCCTTCTTGAGCCTTGAGCATCTGATGGGGATGCTGGTGGCTGTTGCTTTTGCTCTGCCACTGCTCTTGGGGCTCTGCTGTTTGCTGGGCTTCACTTGCACCTCTGTGGCCCCAGTGCAGATAAACAGGCATCTCTCTTGCAGGGACCGGGGCTGGCTACAGCTCCCAGCTCTGCTCTGCACTCCTGTGCTACAGCTTGTCACAGAATCATGGCATGGTGTGTGTTGGAAGGGACCTTAAAATTCATCTTGTGCCACTCCCTGCCATGGCCAAGGGCACCTTTCAGTAGGTCAGGTTGCTCCAAGCCCCATCCAACCTGACCTTGAACATTTCATTGTTGGGGCAGTCACAGCTTCTCTGTGCAGCCTGTTTCAGTGTTGCCTCCCCCAGCCCCTCACAGGCCCTGGGGGGCAGCGAGGCTTCACTGACCTACTCAGCTGCTGACCTGAAAGGTGCTGTGCTCATCCTGCTGGAAGGTGCTCTGTGCCTGCCTGTGCCAGATCAACATGGGCACAGCCCAGTGCCGTGGAACCCGCTGTGCCCTTGGGGCACCCAGGCAGCTGCTGCCCCAGTGTGATGCTGACTGATGGCCTTGCAGATGGGCTTCTGCACACTTGGCTGAGCCCCAGCATGGAGCAGCCACCTTGGCACAGCAGCAGATCCCAGACTTGCTGCCTCTGGCTGCTGGGGGCTGGAGAGGGGCAGTAGGGTGCAGTGGGTGGGGATCACCCGGGAATGATGGATGCTACGGGGTGGTTGGTTTGTTTATTCCAGCAGTCCTGTCCTTTCTGGCAATCCCAACCTGCTTCCAGGGTCAGAGCAGGTTGCTGGGGGCTTGTTGACAGCTGTGGATGTCCCTCCATCCCCCCCAAAGCTCCACAGAGCCTTAATGGGGAGAAGCAGGGTCACTGAGGCTTGTGTGCCACAGGAACACAAGCCAATGCCAGGCTGGGCTGGAGCCAGCCATGGGGCCTGCATGCCATGTCCTTGTCATGGGCACTAGGAGCTGGATTTTGCCCCGGCAGCCCCTGGAACAGGGAGATCCTGTGGGTGGTGGGACCCATTGGGCTGGGCAGGGGTCTGATGCTGTCTCTCCCTCACAGCTGGGATGAGAGCAGCTCCATCAGCAGCGGCCTCAGCGATGCCTCAGACAACCTCAGCTCAGAGGAGTTCAATGCCAGCTCCTCGCTCAACTCCCTGCCCTCCACCCCCACGGCCTCGCGCAGGAACTCAGCCATAGCGGTAGGTGCCAGGGGCACCCGGACCCTTTCCAGCACCTGTCCCAGCCTTCCTGGCACGCCTCAAAGGGACAGAGGGCATGGAGGGTGCCAGTGAGAGGAAACAAGGATGGCACAGGGTGTCTGCTGCATCCTTCTCCCAGCTGGCTGACATTCTCTGGGGATGGGTTTGGGGTGGGTGCCAGGAGTGCCCCTGATTTTGCTCTGCCCCCAGCTGCGCACGGACTCGGAGAAGCGCTCGCTGGCAGAGAGCGGCCTGAGCTGGTACGGGGAGGGCGACGAGAAGGCACCCAAGAAGCTGGACTACGACAGCAGCAGCCTCAAGATGGAGCATGGCTCCTCCAAGTGGCGGCGGGAGCCCTCAGAGGGTGGAGAGGAGGGGCCCAAGGGTGGTGATCTGAAGAAGCCTGTCAGCCTGGGCACCCCGGGCTCCCTCAAGAAGGGCAAGACTCCTCCAGTGGCTGTGACCTCCCCCATCACCCACATGGCCCAGAGCACCCTCAAAGTGGCAGGTAAAAACCAGTTTGGGCAGGGTCCAGCTCCTTTGATGAAGAGAAGGTTGGTTGCTGTCTTTGTGTGCTTTCCCCAGGCATGTGGGCCATGGGATGGCCTATGGCTGTGCTCAGACCCAGGGGCTGGATGTGGGCTGGAAGGGGAGGCAGGGCTGTGTTGTGGGCTGCAGGCAATCTGGGGTTCTGTGCCTGCCCCATGGTCTCATGTCCACACACCAGGCTGGGGAACCATTGAGTGCACCAAGGGTCTGGCATGTCCCTTCTCCGTCACATCCCTGCATCTCTGGTGCCTATATCCTGTGTGGGCTTGTTCACTTCCAAATGTTCTCAAAGCCTCCAGGGACACTAACCTGTCCTTTCTTGCCACCAGGCAAGCCAGAGACCAAAGCCACCGACAAGAGCAAGCTGTCGGTGAAGAACACGGGCCTGCAGCGCTCCTCGTCCGATGCCGGCCGTGACCGCACCGCTGACGCCAAGAAGCCGCCGTCAGGGCTCACACGTCCCTCATCCTCCAGCTCCTTTGGCTACAAGAAACCAGCTCCTGCCACTGGCACGGCCACTGTCATGCAGGCTGGGGGCTCAGCCACTCTTGGCAAGATCCAGAAGAGCTCTGGCATCCCTGTTAAGCCAGTCAGTGGGAGGAAGACAAGCCTCGATGTCTCCAACGCACCTGAGCCCGGGTTCCTGGCACCAGGGGCTCGCTCCAACATCCAGTACCGCAGCCTGCCCCGGCCGGCCAAGTCCAGCTCCATGAGTGTGACCGGGGGCCGCAGCGCAGCCCGGCCGGTCAGCAGCAGCATTGACCCCAGCCTGCTGAGCACCAAGCCGGGCGGCATCTCGGTGTCGCGGCTCAAGGAGCCATCCAAGGTTGGCACTGGCCGTGGCACACCGGCCCCTGTGAACCAGACAGACCGTGAGAAGGAGAAGGCCAAGGCCAAGGCAGTGGCACTTGACTCTGAGTGCAGCACCCTGAAGAGTGCCAGCTCACCTGAGAGCACCCCAAAAGCCCAGGCCAGCCTCCCGCCAGCAGCCAAGGTGGCTGAGCTGCCCCCTACACCTCTCAGGTATGGTCCTTCCACCTCTGAGGGCAGCAGGTGCCTGGCACGGCTGTGCCCGGCACCAGTACCTGAGTCTCACCTGTTTCCTTACCCATTTCCCCCCTCCAGAGCAGCTGCCAAGACCTACGTGAAGCCTCCCTCGCTGGCCAACTTGGACAAGGTCAACTCCAACAGCTTGGACTTGCCCTCCTCCAGCGAGCTGCACACCCCACACACTGCCAAGCTCCAGGACCTGCACCCGGCTGGTGGGCACCTTGCGCCCTGCTTCAGCCCCAGCCCTGCCCCCATCCTCAACATCAACTCAGCGAGCTTCTCCCAGGGCCTGGAGCTCATGGGTGGCTTCAGTGTCCCCAAGGAGGGCAGGATGTACCCCAAGCTCTCCGGCCTTCACCGCAGCATGGAATCCCTGCAGATGCCCATGAGCCTGCCCAGTGCCTTTTCAGGGGGCAGCACCACCACCCCCGCCCCTGCTGCTGCACCCCCTGCCAGCACAGAGGAAGAAGAGGAAGAAGAAGAGGCAGGAGAGCTGGGCTGGAGTGGGAGCCCCCGGCTCACACATCTGGACAGGTATGGCTGGAAGGAGGTGGGTGGGTTGCTGCAGCACCTTCATGGGCACACATTGCTCCCTGCTGTTCTGCCATGTCCTTTGCCTGCTTCAGAGTCTCTTCCTGCTACATTTCTAGGGAAAAGCTCCCTGTTCCTACAATTCAATCCCCATGGTTCCTTCCCTAGTCTGTGCAGGGATGTCACTGATCTTTCCTTCCCTTCCAGTGCCAACCGCGACAGGAACACACTGCCCAAGAAGGGGTTGAGGTAAAAGAGCCCAAATGATTTTTGTGTGGTGCTGGGGTGGGAAGGGGAGGCTTTCCAGGCCAGTGCCCCTGAGCCAGGGAAGCTGGGCTGCAGTGCAGTGGGCAGGATCTGGACGGTGCTGGTCGATCTTACCATGCCTGTCTGCGGCTCCCCAGGTACCAGCTCCACTCCCAGGAGGAGGCCAAGGAGCGGCGCCACTCCCACGCGGTCAGCAGCCTGCCCGAGCCGGACGAGCAGCAGGAGCTGCCCTCGCCCCCCGCCCTCCCCATGGCGCTGGTGGGGAAGGGCCCGCTCACCAGCATTGGTCAGTGCCCTCGCTGCCAGCCCCTTCCCTCCTGCTGCCCCTGCTCCCTGCTCCCCTGGGCGCTGCTTGTCTCCCTGACACCACCAACACCAGCACCTGGTGCTTCGGGTGCTGGACTGGGACCAGGGGTGTCCATCATCTCTGCTTCAGGGCATCTCATCCACCTTTGGGCCTCAGGCCATAACTGCTCCTCTGGGGGTGCCTGGCAGGGCAAGGGGTAAGCCTTGTCCTGATCTGACCAGGACCTGAATGTTCCTGGTAAGCCTTGCCCTTATCTGACCAGGACCTGAATGTTCCTGGAGGGTTTGGGGGGGTCCAGGCAGACAAGTTGGGGCAGCAGGCTCCACTCCTGCACCTGCAGGTGTTGGGCTGGGACAATGGATTTGTTTTTCAGCCCTGTGATTACCTTGGTGCTGGTGTCCAGGTCTTCCCATCATCAACCTGCCTTTTAGCTTTCCCCAGCCCCTCCCTGCTTTGGGACCACAATCCCTGCTTCCTCACTGCATCACAGCTCTCGTGGATCGCTCCCAGTCCTGCTTCCCCATCCTGATGGCAGGTCCCCAGCGTGGCTCTGACACTGCCTCCTCCCTGCTTTCTCCTTGCAGTGAGCCCCACTGCCACCACAGCCCCACGGATCACCCGCTCCAACAGCATCCCCACCCACGACTCCACCTTCGAGCTGTACAGCACCTCCCAGATGGGCAGCACCCTCTCCCTGGCCGACAAGTCCAAGGGCATGATCCGCTCGGGCTCTTTCCGG
The DNA here is from genome assembly GCF_027887145.1 of Ammospiza caudacuta. Lineage (NCBI taxonomy): Eukaryota > Metazoa > Chordata > Aves > Passeriformes > Passerellidae > Ammospiza > Ammospiza caudacuta. The sequence goes on along the minus strand of NC_080616.1, from coordinate 2,511,212 downwards.
GACCCTGTGGACGATGGTGAGAGTGTGCTGTGCTCCTGCCCAGGCAGAGGAGGCTGCACAGGGTTGGTGGGGCTCCCTGCACCCTTGTCCCTTCCTACTGGTGCTGCCATGGCATTGTTGGATGGGTGGCTGTGTCCCATTCTTGGCATCAGAGGAGGGACAGCAACGCTGAGGGCTCTGTTAGACTCTGTGCTGGCATCAGCCCTGGGTCTGCCCTGACCCCCATGGGTACTCAGTTGCCCCCAGGGTGCTGTGACACTGGGGAGGAGGGGATCCAAGCAGACAGGGAGGGCAGCAGAGCCCCCGGGTTCCCCAGAGAGGAGGGTGCAGATGGAGAGCACATACAGAGAAACGGGCAGTGCTGAGCAGCTGCCATCCCACCCTGTACCTCCCCCAGGCACCCCTGAGAGCCCAGTCAGTAGGTGTGCCCTGTCCTGTAGCCCTGGGTGCTGCTCTCCAGGGCACCCTGACAAAAAAGCTCGGGTTTTCCTGTGTTGCAGTTCACGGATCGGTGCTGTCCCTGGCCTCCAGCGCGTCCTCCACCTACTCCTCCGTAAGAGCCGCCTCCGTGCTGCTGTGCTGCTTTGTGCATGGCTGGGGGATCCGGGTGGGGCTGGGGGGGGCTCTGTGCATGCCTCTGCCTGCTGCTGAGCCTGTCTGTGCCTCGCTGCCCCCCTGACTGCCTGCCTCTGTCTGTCTGTCCCTCTCTGCTCTCACGCTGCCAGGCTGAGGAGAAGATGCAGTCTGAGGTGAGCCCACACCCTTTGCTCACGCCTGCCCCTGCCCCCAGTGAGGGCAGTGCCTGGCCCCTCTCATCTCCCCTCTCTCCCCACAGCAAATCCGCAAGCTGCGCCGCGAGCTGGAGTCCTCGCAGGAGAAGGTGGCCACGCTGACGTCCCAGCTGTCTGCTAACGTGAGTCCCCATGGAGCCCCTGTGGGGCACCCCACTCCATCCCTGCAGGGCGTAGGGCTGGTGCTGGATGTGCCCATGGAAGGCCTGATTTCCCTTCAGCCTTTTGCATCCCACACCTGGCGGTGGGTGCTCACCTGTCCGTGGGTTTTTGCCCAGATGTTGTGGCTCACCTGCTTCTCCACTTCTCCCAGGCCAACCTGGTGGCAGCCTTTGAGCAGAGCCTGGTGAGCATGACGTCCCGCCTGCGGCACCTGGCTGAGACTGCCGAGGAGAAGGTGGGTGTGTCCTGGGGCTGGTGTGTGCTGGACTTGGGAGGTTGCCCCAAGGATGCTCTTGGGTGGGCTCTCCACCATCGGGATGCACTCCATGGCTCCCAACTCTGCTGCCCCAGGACACAGAGCTGCTGGACCTGCGAGAGACCATTGACTTCCTGAAGAAGAAGAACTCAGAGGCCCAGGCTGTGATCCAGGGTGCTCTAAATGGCACTGATGTCACCCCCAAAGGTAAGGCATGATGCTGCTGCCCTTCCTGAGCTGGGATGCTCCTGCTGAGACTGGCACAGGCCCCAGGGCACACTTTCTCTTGAGGGAAGTTCATCTGGAGACAGGATGCCCCAGGCAGCAGTTTTTCCCCACCTGGCATCCTTGACCATCTGAAACCAGGAATGGACAGCCAGAGCTGTCACCATGGGAGGTCACAGTGCTGGCATGTAGAGAAATGGTCAGTCTTGGGAGACTTCCTTGCCAGGCCCTTTGCCAACAGCAAGTTTTGCCTGCTGCTATTGACTTTGTTCCCATAAGTACTGTTTGTAGCCCCAAAACCCCAGTGTGAGTGCAAGAAGCTGTCAGGGAGATGGCCTGGGACAGCAGCAGGGTGATATGTGCCCTGGGCATCTCTCACCAGGTGGTGTCTGAGTAGTCCCATGTCATTGTTACAAGGTGGCTTCAAGAGCTCAGAAGGTGTTGGGTGGGAGGAGGAATTGGGTGTAGGGAGGAGGGACCATAGGGTGCTCTGGTTTTGGGACAGTTGCAGGTAACTGATCCCTCCTTTCCCAATCTCTCCTGCTTCTCTGGTGGACCCCAGAGCTGCGCATCAAGCGGCAGAACTCCTCTGACAGCATCTCCAGCCTCAACAGCATCACCAGCCACTCCAGCATCGGCAGCAGCAAGGACGCTGACGCCAAGAAGAAGAAGAAGAAGAGCTGGGTGGGTTGGATGGGGCACTGGCAGGAGAGCTGGGGCTTGGGGAGCCACTGGCAGGGTCTGCTCAAGGTCAACCCCGCAAACCAGCTGCTCTCAGTCTGCCTTGGCTTTGGGGTGTTGGTGTTCTTTGTCCTCTGGGGACAGCAGTAGTGAGGAGAGTGTAACTGCCATGGATTTGTGTCTTGAATTGTTGGCTGGGACTTCTCCAGCCCCTTCAGGAGTTTCCCAGCCCTGGCCCTGCATGCCTGCTTCCTTGTGTATTCCCCCATGTCTCCCTCCTGCGCACGCAGGCTCTGACAGTGTGGAGGGCTGGCACCTCGGCTGGGCAGCTCCTTCCCTGCACCAGGCAGCTCTGAGCTGGATGTGCAATTAAGTCTTGCTTTGTTTTGTTTCTCTTCCCCTATGCTGACCTCAACCCTTTTTTTCCAGGTGTATGAGGTAAGTCCCACGCTGTCCAATCCACCCATGCCCAGCCAGGGCCTTTGCTCCATTTCATGGATGGTGCTCATACACTCCCCATCCCATCCATCCCACTGGCACTAACCCCAGCACAGGCCATCCTGGGTCCCCAGCCAGGCTGTGCCCACCTTGGCTGCTTCCTTTGATGTTAAGGACAAATATGCACCCACAAGGAGGGGCTTGAACTGCCACACATAGACAGCAGGAAAGGCCTGCCCCATGGATGGGAACAGTCCCCTTCTTGCCTAGGGAAGGCAGGCACTCTCCTGACTTCCTGTAACTGCATCTTTTGGGGTGGAGGCCTTGGTGCAGCCCTGCCAGTGTCACTGAGGGCACTAGAGGGCCCATCTCTGCCTCTCCAGGGCTGTCTGATGTGGTCTCAAGTGGCTCTGTCTCTGCCAGCACCCATGTAGGTCTCAGTGTTTCCCTGCTCCCACCATCAGCAGAGCTGGATACCTACTTTGTTTACACTGAAATGCAATGCTTTTTGTTTTGAGAACACCCTAGAGCAGTCTGCTAGTGCCTGTGGGGATTGGGACAGATCCAGTGTGCTCTCCATCCCTTCCTTCTCCCACCTTCCCTTGGAGCAGGCCCTGTCAGTCCAGGGCACATGTTGTGAGCCCAGGGTGCTCGTCCTGCTGCTCTCCTACCAGCTGGTGGGACCCAGTTTGGGTCTAGTTTGTGCAGTGTCCATCCCCCTCCCTGGCCCCAGCCCGCTGCTCACCCACCACTGCTCTGTGTGTGCTGTGTGCATGCTGCATGCTCAGGTGAGACACCTGCATGCTCTGTGGAGGGCTGGCTGCCCCTCTGTGCTTCCAGCAGGATCCACGGGGCAGAGGGAGGTGTGGGGCAGGACTCTGGCTCTGCAGTGGCTGGAACAAGGGACATCCCTGAAATAAATGCCTCTTGCTGAAATGGCTGTGGTGGGGTGAATGTGGGGGTGGATGGACCAGGGTGTTGGTGCCATGCCTGAACAGCCTGGTGTAGGTGCTGGTGGGGAGCAGGGCTGGGAGACATCCTGACCAGGACATGGGTCCCACTCTGTGGGGCTCTGGTGCCATCCAGGCTGGGGTGAGTGTTGCCCAAAGGGCTGTGCACCCCATCCATTGGCAGTGCCAGCAGAGGGGGTCAGGCTGCAGCCTTCCCCAGCATGGTCGAGGTGCTGCCTCTGGTGGGTGTGGTTGTACTGGTCCCAGCTCAGACTGTCTGTGGGTCCTGGACAGACACAGCAGGACCAGGCCAGGTCTCTGCTTGTGAGGCTGCACTTTGGACTGCCTCTAACAAGTTTTCCTTCTCCTGTAGCTACGCAGCTCCTTCAATAAGGCCTTCAGCATCAAGAAGGGCCCCAAGTCGGCTTCGTCCTACTCTGACATAGAGGAGATCGCCACACCAGACTCGTCAGCCCCCTCCTCCCCCAAGCTGCAGCATGGCCCCACAGAGACTGCCTCGCCCTCCATCAAGTCCTCCACATCCTCCTCCGTGGGCATTGACACGGCTGAGTACGTGGGGCCAGGGAGGGCCAGTGGCAGGGGCAGCAGGCTCCTGCCAGAGACACGTGTGAGACCTGGTCTCTCCCTTGGCCTAGGCTCTTCCAGGCCCACAGTGAGGGCGAGCCCGAGAAGAAGGAGGTGTCAGAGCTGCGGTCAGAGCTGTGGGAGAAGGAGATGAAGCTGACAGACATCCGCCTGGAGGCCCTTAACTCAGCCCACCAGCTGGAGCAGCTGCGGGAGACCATGCACAACATGCAGGTGAGGACCCCTGCCCGCAGCCTGGCTGCTCTCAGTACCAAGGTGCCCTCAGTCCCTGCATTCTCACCACTGTGCTGCACCCCAGAGTGCTGCTGCTGTACAGCTCCTTACCCTGTGCCCTGCCTTGTTGTGCCCCAGCTGGAGGTGGATCTCCTGAAGGCTGAGAATGACCGTCTCAAGGTGGCCCCTGGGCCTTCAGCAGTGCTAGGTGCTGTTCCCAGCCACATCACAAGCACATCGGCCTCCTCTTCACCACGGCGCTCCTTGGGTCTCACCATTGGTCACGCCTTCAGCCCCAGCCCGGGGGATGCAGGTAGGGGTGATAGAGCTGCTGGCAGATGGGGAAGGGCTGGGATAGGGAGTGTGTGTGGTGGCAACGTGCTGCTGCTCACCTGGAGTGAACAGGGCATCTGTCGTGCTGCTGGTTCTGCTGTTGGCCACAGCAGGATTTGCCTCTGGCTGGGCACAGCCAGGCCTGGTGGCTCAGTTCTGGCCACTGCTCCATCCCCAGACATGTCCCCCATGGATGCTGTCAGCGCTGGCACCCAGAAGGATGAGCTGACACTGCGGATTGTGGTGCGCATGCCGCCCCAGCACATCATCAAGGGGGTGAGTGTGGGCTCTGTGGGGAGCCTGACCTGTCACCGTGTCATGGCCCTGACAAAGGGGAAAAGATGCCTCCCAGGGCTAGATATGGTGCTGCAGCACTGCACACTTCTGCCTTGGCTCCTAGGACCTCAAGCAGCAGGAGTTCTTCTTGGGCTGGACCAAGGTGAGCGGGAAGGTAGACTGGAAGATGCTGGATGAGGCCGTCTGCCAGGTCTTCAAGGTAGGAGCAAAAAGAGCACTCTTTAGAGCGCCATCCTTTGACACTGCTCCACCAGGCCTGCTATTCCTGGCCCAGGTCCTCTCCAAGCTCTCTTGGAGCTGCTCTCTGACAGCTCTGTCCTTCTCCATGTAGGATTACATCACTAAGATGGATCCTGCATCCACGCTGGGGCTCAGCACCGAGTCCATCTATGGCTACAGCATCAGCCACATCAAGCGGGTGCTGGACACGGAGCCGCCGGAGCTGCCACTGTGCCGCCGGGGCCTGACCAGCGTTGTCGTCACGCTCAAAGGTCAGTGTGGCAGAGGGGCTCCGTGGCTGTGCCATGTCCCTGCTGTTTGGGGCTGTTAGAGGGTGGGAGTGGACCCTCAGCCCTCTCCTGCCCACAGGCTTGAAAGAGAAGTGCGTGGACAGCCTGGTGTTCGAAACACTCATCCCCAAGCCCATGATGCAGCACTACATCAGCCTCCTGCTGAAGCACCGCCGCCTCATCCTCTCGGGGCCCAGTGGCACCGGCAAGACCTACCTGACCAACCGCCTGGCCGAGTACCTGGTGGAGCGCTCGGGTCGGGACGTCACCGAGGGCATCGTCAGCACCTTCAACATGCACCAGCAGTCCTGCAAGGTGAGGGCACACAGCAGTGTCCCTGTGGGCACTGGTGCCATGGTCCTCATGGCAGTCATGCCATGGCCCCACACGTGACACCCAACCTGTTTGTTCCAGGATCTTCAGCTGTACCTGTCCAACCTGGCCAACCAGATCGACCGGGAGACGGGCACAGCGGACGTGCCGCTGGTGATCCTGCTGGATGACCTCAGCGAGGCGGGCTCCATCAGCGAGCTCGTCAACGGGGCGCTCACCTGCAAGTACCACAAATGGTGAGAGCCCCCCTGCATCCCTCCAGTGCAGCCCCATGGCACACACATGCTCCCCGCTGCTCTCACCGTGGTCACTGGGCTGTGGGAATGAGGCTGCACATGTCTGCTGTGCCCAGATCAGCTCTGCCTTGGGCAGGGGTGACTCAGAGGTTTTTCTCATTCATCTTGTCTCTCTGTCACTCACTCAGTCCGTATATCATTGGCACTACCAACCAGCCTGTGAAGATGACCCCAAACCACGGCCTCCATCTCAGCTTCAGGTAGGAATTGTACATCCCTGGGGATCATCCTTGTGGGGTTGTGGGGGACAGAAGCCATCACTTCCACCTGGGTGTTTCTGTGGTCACATCCTATGGCTGAGGACCCTGATTAAGATTGAGCCCCCAGGCCTGTCCCTGCCATCCCAGAAGGACCTGAAATTCCCCAGCCTGAGGCAAATGCAGGGTGGGGATGCAAGGAGGGCCTCAGGAGTGCTGGGGAGCAGGGCAGCTTGTGTGGAGACCCAGCCCTGACCACTGGAGTCCTCCCCCAGGATGCTGACCTTCTCCAACAATGTGGAGCCGGCCAACGGCTTCCTGGTGCGCTACCTGCGGCGGAAGCTGCTGGAGTCGGACACGGACATCAACGCCAACAAGGAGGAGCTGCTGCGGGTGCTGGACTGGGTACCCAAGCTCTGGTACCATTTGCACACCTTCCTGGAAAAACACAGCACATCTGACTTCCTCATCGGTACGGCCCTGCCTCACCTTCCTCCTCTGCCCCAGGCTGTGAGGAGCCCTGGGGACTGGGACCAAACCCTCCCTGGGGACTGGGACCAAATCCTCTCTGGGGATTGGGACCAAAACCTCCCTGGGGACTGGGACCAAACCCTCTCTGGGGTCTTGGACCAAACCCTCCCTGGGTTCTGGGACCAAATCCTCTCTGGGGATTGGGACCCAAACCTCCCTGGGGACTGGGACCAAACCATCCCTGGGGACTGGGACCAAACCCTCCCAGAGGAGCCTGGGGGGGTTGATGTGTTCCCTGTGTCTCCCAGTCCTACAAATTACAGCTGCTGGGTGATGCATACAAGCATTGCTCTTCCCTGGGTGCTCTTTGTTCCTTTGGGAGCTGTCACTAGGGGTGTCAGCCAAGGCTCCCAGTACCCTTCCCTGGGCATGGAGAAGCTGTCTTCTCCCAGGTGAACCCCTTATGCCTCACCAGGCTTTTGGGGGATAGATTGAACTTGGCAGCCCCCTTCCTTGTCTGGGAGATGCTGCCTGTCTGCTGTACAGGTGGATGGTGCCTAGTCACTGTTCCCAAGGGCCCCGTTCCAGCCAGGTGTGCCCACCTCAGTGCTGTGACTGGAGGAGGGGCACCCAGCTCCCATTTCCACTGTCTGCCTTTCCCCCACAGGTCCCTGCTTCTTTCTGTCCTGCCCTATTGGAATTGAGGATTTCCGGACCTGGTTCATCGACCTGTGGAACAATTCCATCATCCCTTACCTGCAGGAGGGGGCAAAAGATGGGCTCAAGGTAGCCAGTGTTGCTGGCACATGAGAACACAAACCAGGGCAGGGACACACTGATACAGCCATCCTGGGTGGAGGCAGAGGGGAGGCACTGGGATGGTGGGTGTAAATCTCTGTCAGTTCCTGTACCTTGTGGCTGCTGTGGCACATGGCGCTGTCCTGGCGGGCTCAGGGTGCCACCCTGCTGGCTCTGGCATGTACTGAGGGCGTGGCTGCCACTTGATCCCTGCCGCAGGTGCATGGGCAGAAGGCAGCCTGGGAGGACCCCGTGGAGTGGGTGCGGGACACCCTGCCCTGGCCGTCAGCGCAGCAGGACCAGTCCAAGCTGTACCACCTGCCCCCGCCCACCATGGGGCCCCAGAGCGCCGTGTCCCCGCCCGAGGAGCGCACCGTGAAGGACACCACGCCCAGCTCCCTGGACTCGGACCCGCTGGTAGGCTGGCCAGCAGGAGGGGCTGGGAGGAGCTGGTGGCAGAGCAGGGCGGAGCTTTGCTTGCCCAGTTAATTCTCAGTGTAAAACGCCTGATCTGGGGTGCAGAAACACTGCGTGCTCCCTGGAGGAGCAGTGGGTGAGGAGGGGTGGCACTGGCAGGTGGGCTGCACACCAGGACACATGGTGACATGCCAGTGAAAGGGCACGACATGACACTCCATGAGGCATCATGTCCACATGCAGAGCCACAGACAGGCACACGTGCTCCTACACGTCCTGATGTGTCACCTGGAGAGCTGCTGGCTCCAGATGATGCCAGCTGTCACCTGGAGAGGCTGCTGGCTCCACAGGTGATGCCAGCTGATGCTGCTTTGGCACACTGAGTCTTGAGCATTCCAGCTGTGCCTGAGGCTGGATCCTGGCACAAAGGAGGGATTTTGCAGCATCTCTGGGACTTGCTTTACCCTCTAAGGAGCTTTCCAGCAAGGCTGGTTTGGGAGGGCAAGAGGGCCAAGTTGCCTCCCCAGTCACCTGTGGGCCTCGTGTCCCCCTCGGGCTCCTGCCATGCTCCTGTCCCCACAGATGGCCATGCTGCTGAAGCTCCAGGAAGCTGCCAACTACATTGAGTCTCCAGACCGTGAGACCATGGTGGACCCTGACCTGCAGTCGACTCTGTGAGGCCCAGATGTGCCAGCCCAGGTGGAGGGGAGCTGCTGCTGGGCTGCTCTCCTTTTCCTTTGGCATCCAGGAGCGTGGGGCTGGCGAGCAAGTGGAGAGGAGAAGAGCAGGGCTCTGGCGTGTCCTGGTGGAGCCTGGGGAAACTCAGCTCATCCGTGAAAGAGCACGAGCTACCATCTCCCCTCCCAGCCCTGGGGGTAGGAGAATCCTGGTTTCTCTTCTTGTTTTTTTTCTGTCTCTATTGCAAACTCTTGGGCTTTGGGACCAAGGTGACCCTGAGGCTGAGCCCTGCTCCCGGGAGCTGCAGGAAGGCCCCTGCGAGGGGCAGGGACCCTGCAGGAGCCACCTGGGCCACAGCTGGGGAGGAGCTGGGGCTGCAGGATGAGCACGTGGGCACGAGGGACTCTGGCTCCCTCTGTGCCCGCTGGGCCAAGCCACGGGAACCTCCACTGTGGAGCTCCCACCCCGTGCCAGCCAAGGGGAGCATGGCCCTGGCTGCTCTCTGTGCATTCCCTGTTCCACCTGCAGCTGCTGTGACCAGGACAGCCCAAAAACCCTGCTTTTCTTATTTTATTTTGTTTCCCCCTTCCCCTTTTCCTTTGGCCGAGTCCAGACTTTGCTTTGATCCCTTTTTTTGTTCTGGTACTTTGCTCTCCTGGCCTGGAGCCTGTGGCCTGGTGCCTACTACTTCCCTGGCAGCAGTGTCCTTCCCCTTTGGTTTCTTTTGCAGCTGTTGGTTTCACCACTCAAACCACCTCTGTCACAAAACTGGTGCTTACTGGATGATCTCCAGTCCCTGAACCCACCTCCTGGGGCTGCACAGGTTGGCTGAGGTGGGACTTGGAGGCAGTGTGGAGGCAGGTGGCAGCAGGAGGCTCCCAGAGCAGCCCCTCGCACGGCAACTCCCTCCTCCCCCAAGGCACAGGGCACTGGGATAGTGTCTCCCACCAGGCTGGGATGCCACAGAGCATCCCCTTCCTGAGCTACTGGGGCATGGGGAGGCTGCTACTGCTGCCCCATCCCTGGGCAGCTGGATGCCATCCCTATCCCCTTGGTGGAGGGGGGCCCAACCAGCCTCTCATCCCCTTGGTGCTGCCAGGCCTGGGGCTGTGGGTCAATGAGCCTGGGGTTGCTCCCCATGCTGCCTGCTCCCCCTGGCCCTGTGCCTTCCTGTAGCCTGCCAGGGTCTGTGTTGGTGCTCTGGGGGCACCTGGGGCTGCCATGTGTCCTCCTGGCCTTATCCTGCATTGTCAAAAGGCCAGACTCCATGGAGAGGGTCGGCCCCGGTGCTGCCATGGTGCCTTAATCTCTGGCCATGCGGGAAGGGGGAAAGGGGGCTTGGGACAGTGCTGTCACAGCCTGCTCCAGCATCTCTGTCCCCAAAGCCAGCTTGGCTGGATGGAATGAAGGTGCTGGGACTGCTGCCTGCAGCACCCTCACTGGCCTGTCCCCAGCCATGGCTGTGGGATGCCCTGCAGGTCTGCACTCCCATCCTGTGCCCACTTGGGCTCTGGGGGCCCTCTCCTCCCTGCTGCCCTCCAGCTCAGCCCCCACATCCTTCTGGGGCCCTGGAGAGACACATGAGGAGAGCTGACCCCAGGGCCAGATCACCTGAGCCCACCCTGTCCCCAAGCTCTGCCAGGCTGGGGACTGGGCTGCCTCAGCCCCCTGAGCTGCAGCTGGTGTGGCCTTCAGGGACCCCTCAGACCCCTCTGGAACGGGCATTCCCGCAGTGCCCCCGGAGGCTGCCGGCCCCTCTGCCCTCGGTGCTCCCGGCCGGTGTGTCCCGCCTCGCCGCTCCATGGTGCTCACTCCTCCCACTGTCCGTCTGTCCGACAGCCTCCTGCTGCCTCCGGGCCCGCCAGCCCGGCCCCTCCCCGCGGGGATCTCCGGGATCTCCTCCCCACGCTGGCTTGGGCGTTAGGGCTTTCTGTTCGCCGTCTCTTCTGTCGAGGACTCGCTGTACATAGATCCGTCGTGGAAGGCCCTGTGTGGGTTGGGGGGGCCCGGCCCTGCGCCTTGTCCCTGGTTTTGGGTTTTTTTTGTACTCTGTGATGACTGTGCTGTGCTGACTTCTTTTCTGATTGTATGAGACTCCGGCCCAGCAGCCGCTCGAGGTCTGCAATGGGGATGCAGCCGTTCCCTCCAGCCCCTCACACCCTCCTTGGGACTCAGGTGCCCAGGCAGGGAAGGGACTGATGCACCTTTGGGGGCTGCCCTGCGCCCAGGTGCCCTGAGGAGTCCTGTGGGAGGAGGGGCAGCCTTGCCTGAGCTTTCTTTTGTGACTCCTCCAGGAGCCACCCAAACCTGGACCAAACCTGTAGCCGTCCCCCACTGCTGAGCCTGCCCTGGCCTGTGTCCTGCAGGTTTGCCCCATCCCTCCCCAGGCTGGGGCTGCCCCTTGTGCCATCCCCTCAGCCCCAGCAGCTGGAGGTGAGCAGCCTGTGGGGTGTGATCCAGGAGGAATCTCCAGGGGAAGGGGAAGGGCTGTGCCAGCAGCCCCCGGGATCAGCTGGTGGGGGGCTTGGCTGGGGTTACCTGGCTGGAGGGGCCAGGTCCTGGTGCATTCCTCCTGGCTTACACCAAGCACCTCCTGTCCCCAAGGCTGGCAGCTGTCTGGGCCAACCGCTGGCTGTGGGCTGAGCCCCTCCGTCCCCAGGGAAAGGCTCCAAGGATTGCTTTAACTCATCCTCCTGCCACCTCCAAGGGTGCCTGCCCACCACTCCCAAAGGTGCCTGCTGTCCCCAAAGGTGCCTGCTGTCCCCAAAGGTGCCCATCACCCCACAAGGTGATATCTGCCACCTCCAGAGGGCAAGTTGCCCCTAAAGGTGCCCATGGTCCCTGGGAGTCCCCCTGAGGGGCTGGAGGTGGGTGATGCCAGTGCCTCACCCTTCTGCCCCCTTGAGCTGCTGCTGCCTGGTGGCCTGAACCTTACAATTTTAGCTTTTTTCTAATAAACACAAACAACCTTTTTTTAATTAAATAAAAGATGAAATGGACAAATTCCTGTTCTAGATTATCTGTGTAATTGACTGGGTTTTGTGTTTCTTAACTGCATGGTATTCCTGCCGAGGGGTTTTATAGCACTTTTTAAATTTCTCTTTAAGATTTTGGTCCAGATTTCTACTCACGCCTGTCTGTTTTTGCTTTTTCCTTGCACCCTCCACGTTTGTAAACTCGCTCCATTTTATACCTGATGTTGAGACCCAGCCCCACGTTGTATATAGCTGCGGGAACAATCATAGGGAACAAACAAACACCATCTGGACTCTTTCCACGATTAGTTGTTTTTACTTCAAAGAAATTTTAAAGGAAACATAAAAGGAAGCCAGGAAAAGGCTTGAGGATATTCTGAAAAGACAGAAACAAATCCAGCCCTGCACCAAGTCAGCTCCTGCTGCCCACACTGCCCGCACCAACTGGCATGTCTCTTCTCAGTCGTCTGTCTAACACCATTGGATTCAATAAAGTGATCTCCTGTACTCTCGGCTCCTGGTCCTGTGTCTTGGCTCTGGCCCTGTGTGGCAGAGGGGAGGGCAGTTGTACACGTCACAGAATTGTGATGGTTTGGGAAGGGACCTTAAACCTCATCTCAGTGGAAGGGACACCTTGCACTATCCCAGGTTGCTCCAAGTCCCTGGCCTTGAGCATTTTCAGGGATGGGGTGGCCACAGCTTCTCTGGGCAGCCTGAGCCAGGGCCTCACCTCCCTCACAGCCAAGAATTCCTTCCCAATATCCCATCTAACCCTGCCCTTTGGCAGTTTGAAGCCGTTCCCCCTTGTCCTGTCCCTCCAGACCCTTGTCCAAAGTCCCTCTCCAGCTCTCTTGGAAGGGAGAGGGACTGGAAGGGGCTCTAAGTTCTCCCCAGGGCCTTCTCTCCAGGCTGAGTGTCCCCCACCTCTCCTAGCCTGTCTCCAGAGCAGAGGGGCTCAAGCCCTCAAAGCATCTTCCCCTGTCCTTGGTAGTTTCCTGCCTGCAAAATGTGAAGGGAGCCTGAGTAGAAACACTCCTGGGTTGGAGTTTTGGCTGTTTTCAGGATGCTGGGAGCAGTTTTAGGGATTGAGGACCTCTCTCCCGAGGTCACACTCCTGTAGTCTGGGGTGGGCAGAAACTCCTGATTTGGAATCTTGGCAGTTCAGGACATGGAAAGCAAGAGGTCCCTTTCCTGAGGCGGGAGAGACAGTCCTGCCTGAGGTGAGCAGGGGGAGGAGGGCTCGGGGTAGGTGGGCATTCCCAGGGCCCCTTTTGCCTCCCCAGGTCTGATCTGATCTCCCATTTGAAAGGACACGATGGTGGCAGATGCCACATCAGCGCAGGGGGACAGAGCTGGGACGGTGTCCCTTGTGCAAATCCGGTTTCTCTGCCTGCAGCAGAGCACGGCTGGAGGCTGGAGCAGGCAGGGAGAGCCCGCTCTTCCCGCGGCGCCTCCAAATCTGTTTTCTCCCCTCCGGAGAGCGATGCTGCAGCAGGGACAGATGCTTCAGGAGCCGCTAATTAATGACGGGATGGCGATGAGCTGTAAGAGGCTGCAGTGGCGGATCCAGGGCCAGGAGAGGGCTCTTCCTATCGGCTCCCGCTCCTCCCGCAGGGCGAGTTCACACGAGTTCCTTACGTTGGGTGCGGTCCCGGACACGGAGTGGGACCGGTTTGGGTGACACCCGGCCCCTCGTCCGCAGAGATGTGCCCAGTGCGTGCCCCCCGACCTGTGCTGGCTCCGAGCCCTGTGCAGGCAGCAGAGCGGGCGGGACAGGAGGCAGGGGAGCGGCAGAAGGGTCCCGCACATCGTGACTGCGGGAATTGCCACGGCGCAGAGCCAGAGCAATCGGTCCGAGCCATGGAGGGTGGGGGGAATGCGGAGGGACAACACGAAGCTGATGCTGACATTTCAATTTCAGACGGATCCAGCGTTTGGGAACACTCAGCCTCCCTTTCCAAGAGTGACAGGCAGGGTTCGGTTCCAGCAACCAGCACCCCTGGGTGCTGCAGTGGGGATATGGCCCATGCAGGGCCCTTCCCCTGCCCCGGCATCCGCTGGGAGCTCCTGCCTGGCTCTGTGGTGTTGTCGGGGGCTGGTGCAAGGCTGGGAGGGGGTTTTGCTGCAGCAAAACTGGGGTGTGCAGAGGTTTTGGGCGATGCAGCTCCCAGCTGGGCAGGGACCCCGGGATGCTCTCCCTGCTCCAGGCACCACCTCTCCTGGAGCAGCCGGACCCTCCCTGTGTAGTTCAGATGCTCTGGCTGCGACACTGGCACCTGGGGCTGCTGGAATGGAGGTGGCAGACCCTCAGCTGGGGTGGTTTGGGGTGAACCCACAGGGCCCCTGTCCCTGGCTCATGTATGGGGAGTAAGGAGTGTCCAAGGGCTCCCTTTTCCCATTGGAGACTCCATTGATGGGAAGGGGATCCCACAGCACAGCAGGGGCAAAACTGTCCCCACACTGCTCTCTCCTCCCCACCCGGGATCCTCGTTTGTATCCCATCAACTTTTTCCTGATGTTTTGACTCTAAAACAAAACCTGGGTTCTCAGGAGCCCTCTGGATGTGGGGAGAGGCACGATGGAGGTGCCACCACCACAGCTGCCTCTGTCCTGTGGCCGCAGCAGGACCTGGCAGGTCCGTGTGGTGGCAGTGGTGGCAGTGGTGGGTGACTGGCGGGTGGCGATCTGGGCGAGGTCACTGGTGAGGAGGGACCAGCGTGCGTGACCAGTGCGAGGTGATGGACGTGAAGTGTTTGGTGCTGGTGCCCGGTATCAGTGCCCGGTGTGAGGTGCCTGCTGGCAGTCCCTGGTGTCAGTGCCAGGTGCCAGCACTGTGTGCGCGGTGACCCCGAGGCGAGGTGACTGTGCCCCGTGCCCGTGCTCGGTGCTGATGTGAAGAGCCCGGTGTGAGGTGACCCCAGTGGGGGTTTCCCAGTGCCCGGTGCCCCGTGTGAGGTGACCCCACGGGGTGCCCGGTGACAGGAATGAGGTGACCCCATGTGGTGCCCGGTGCCGATGCCGGCGGGGGTGTCCCGGTGCCCGGTGCCCAGTGTGAGGTGACCCAATGGGGTACCTGGTGCCAGGTATGAGGCGGCCCCATGCGGTGCCCGGTGCCGGTGCCGGTGCCGGTGGGGGTTTCCCGGTGCCCGGTGCCCGGTATGAGGCGGCCCATGCGGTGCCCGGTGCCGGTGCCGGTGCCGGTGGGGGTTTCCCGGTGCCCGGTGCCCGGTATGAGGCGGCCCCATGCGGTGCCCGGTGACGGTGCCGCTCCCGCTCGAGCCCCGGTGCGCGCCGGGGGGGCCGGGCGGGCCGAGGTGCGGGCGGGGCCGCGGGCGGGGCCTCCCGGTGGCGGGAGGAGCCTCGCGGAGCCGCCGCACGCGAGCCCGGAGGGGCCGGGGCTGCCGCAGCGCCGCGCAGGTCCCGCCGCCCGCCCGGCACCGACCGTGCCGACCGCTCCCCTCCCGCCCGCCCACGCCGAGCGGGCTAACCCGGACCGGACCGGACCGACCGCACAGCACCGACCGCTCCGCTCCCGCCCCGGCCGGTAAGTGCCCGCCCGCACTCCCGCCGAAGTTTCCCCGGTGCCGCAGCGGCGCGGACCATGCGGGACGGGGCTGCCCGAGCTCTCGCCGAGCCCGTCCCGGCGCCGCCACCCGAGGCGCGATCGTCCCCCGTGGGGTGGGATGGAGTACTCGCCGTGGGCACCGGGTAGTGCAGCTCGATTGTCCCGGTGCCGGGAGCAGGGCAGGGACCCGCGCTTTTCCCGGGAACCCATCCCGGGACACGGGTCCCAGAGCTGCCCGTGCGGGGCTGCGCCCAGAAGGCGGCTGGGGACGGAGCGTGGAGGGATGGGGAGGGGGCGGCGAGTGGTGCAGGAGGCTGCGGAGCTGGCGGGGAGCGCCCAGGGGCGGGGACCCTCCCGAAAGCGTGAGACCCCCTGGGAATGCGGGGCTGCCCCGAGGATGCCGCGCGGTGCCGCCGGGTCAGAGGTGCCCTCTGGGCGCGCGGGAAGCTCCAGCTCCTCATCCCTGCGGTGCCCCACAGTGGGTGCCCTTGGGGTGCTGGAGTGGCGGGGGCGCGGGGCTGTTCCCGCAGCACTGCGGGGAACTCACCCTGGTGCTGGGAGCGGCGTGGCCCCAGCGTGGGCAGCACAAGCCCCGCTGCACTGACGGCTTCTTTGTAGCGGCCTGGCCCGGAGTCAGCTCCAGGCAGACCCTCCATCTGGGTTCCCCCGCCGTGGCTGCACCATCTCCGGGATCCTCCAGCACTCCCAGGCTGGCTGGGTGCCCTCAGGGTGCAGCCCTGCACAGGAGGGGTTCGGGATGTCACACTGGGGTGCCGCAGCCCTTGCTGTGCCCAGCACATCGCTGCTCCCCTCAGCCTAGTTTTAAAGAGTGATCCCAAAGGAGCTCTGCAAATTGCGCAGGGGACAGGCAGCGTTGCAAGGTGACTGTGGCACAGAGAGGGGGGGGACACAAGTCTGTGTCACCCATTGCTTTGTGGTCTCCAACTGAATCAGCGCCTCAGTGTTTCTCTCCGCACGGGCGCTCCTTGGCGCAGCGCTCTTCTGTACTCGAGAGAGAGCGGCCGGGGTGCTGCGGGTGTCACCCACTGCAGAGTGTCCGACAGCACAGCCTCCTGCGCTGTGGAGCTGCAGGGCGCTGCTGGACTCCCCGCCTGCTCCTCTGCTGCAGCAAAACTTCAGTCCTGAGCGCAGGCTGGCTGGTACGGGAACTGCTGCTGCTGCAGCGGGGTTACTCCTGCACGCACCGAGCGGCAGCGCAGCCACCGGCAGGAGTCTCCAGCCTGCTGCATTATTGCTCGCTAGCACAGAGCCTCGGCCTCACGCTGCCGGGGCTGTCGGATCCCCGGGGCACCCCTGGGGCATTCCCGGCGCTCTTCGGCCTCGCTGCGCTGCGTGCGGTGCTTTTGGCCGCAGGGTTTGCGTGGGAGAAAGTGCGGTTTGCGGTGGTCTGTGTGCAGGTGGAGTGAGACATCAAGGGGGAGGTGATACACCCAAGGTCATTGAGGCCAGCAGTGGCAGCGGGAGTCACCTGTGCTGCACAGCCCAGCACAGCCCAGCACAGCATCCCGTGCCCCCAAACCCGAGCGCCTCTCGGGGTGATGCCATGTCTCCTCCTTGCTTATGGGTGTAGTGCAGGAATGGGTCTGACCTTGCCCGATCCCCTGGCACCTTGCCCAGCCTCCCCTGGTGAGCACCCCTGCCCTGCTTGCCGGGAGCCAGCCTGGAGCCCTGATGCCCCGGATTCTGCAGGGCGAGGACGCGTCCCTGGCTGCCTGAGCCCGGGTGGCAGCAGCGCTGAGCAGCACCCGCGGCACTGTGTGCTGCCTCTGCACCCAGGGCCCGAGGAGGGAGGACACACAAATCCAGTCATACAGACCCTGTATGTACATGTACATAGATATATATTATATATCCATGGCAGGGGGATTTCCAAACACAGCCACTGTGGAATTGCTGCTGACTGCTCCCGTGGGAGCTGCCTCCTGCTCCATAAGCCCCAGGGATGGTTACTGAGGCCACTGAAGTGAGCTGGGACTCCCACTCCCCCGCAGGCCCTTCCTCCAGTTCACCATGGTTTTGGCGAAGTCCCAGCTCTGGGAGCCGGATGACTGCGGCTCCTCATTACGACTGGAATTTCTCCTTCCCCGGGCTGCGCAGAGAGCTGCGAGCTGGCAGCCGTGATGTCCTCCAGCAGGATCAATGCCCAGTGTACAGATGGGACCCAGTGCCCACTGGTTTAAAATCCTGGATTTTTTAATTCCCTACTCCCGGCAGTGCAGCTCGGCACTGTGCCCAGCCGTGCTCCTCCTCAGCCTGGTGGCCACCAGCACCTTCCCTGTGCCAGTTATCTGGAGCTGCTGGGAAGTGCAATCAGCAAAAAGCTTTTGCCCTTGGCTGTGCTCGGCCTTTCCCTCCTGGGTGAGCACCCAGCTCCTGCCCTCAGCTCAGCTCCTGCCTGAGCCTGCGCTCCCCAAAGCGCTCTTTGATTATTAGCCCTAATAATTGTGTTATCGCATTGACTGAACTGTTTCAGATGCCAAAGCTAATTTTGCTCTTCAAGCCTTCCTTCATCAGTAATGGGATTTTGATAACATCACGCGTCCAAAAGTATTGGATAAACTTGGCATAATTCCCCATTTATTAATTAAAGCGTAAATTAGGCAGCGTGCGTCTGGAACCTGAATGCCCCACTCTGGTGTAATCCTGCTGCTGCTGGGGATGGTGCTGGCCCATTCCTGTCAGCCCTGGGCTGTGGGATCCTGGTGTCTCCTACTGAGTTTGGGGGCTGCCCCATTCCAGTGGGACCACCTGCTCCATTGCTTCCTGCCTGCTGGAAGTTGTGATGTTTCATCAGATCTGGTGTTTGGAGTAGGAATTGTGTTGTCCCTGAATTTCGCTGCTGGTCAGCAGAGTCTGGCAGAGCTCCCTGTTCCCCCAGGGTGGTTCTACTGCTGCTGGTGCTTTGGGAGGGGTGACTGCAGCCAGCTCTGGCAGTGCTGGGCTGTGCCAAATTCCTGCTGTCTGGAGCCACATCCCACTCACCCACACAGGAATTTGTCTGACTGTTGCACCAAACCCATCCCCACTGGCCTGGAAGGTACTTGTGGCACTGACAGGGTGTCCTTCTACTTGTGCATCTTAAGGAAAGCTGGTGTGTTTTAGTTAATCCGGGGTGTTTCATGCTCCCCAGCTTTTCCCAGCCCTGCAGGGTGCAGCAGATGTGGACTCTGGGCTTGTGCATCCCTGGGGATGTGGGGAGACCAGGAGCAAAGTGGGTGCTTGTGGCATGAGGTGTAGGTGGGGGCTGTGGGATGTGATGGGGTAGTCCAAGCCCCAAGTCTTGTCTGAGCTGGAGGTGGCCTGGGGGGTCTGTCCTGCTGCCAGGGACCTAGGGAGCTGCTCTGGGGCCAGGCCATGGGCATTGGGGTGTCTGTGAGCAGCAGAGAGTGTGACATGCCTGTCTGCCAGGCTGCTTTGGGCTCAGCAGAGATGATCTGGCAGCTGCTATTCATTCTGGCAGTGCTGGCATGGGATGAGGCATCCCTGACTCCTGTGAGCCTCATGTGGTGCCTCACACCACAGCAATTCCACCAAAACAGCCCCCTAACTGCTCAGCATTGTCCCAGGGAGATGCCTCCTACCTTCTCCTGGAGGACACAGGGTGTTTCTGGGGACATGCTGGGACTGAGGGCTGCTGGTTCTGGGGAACCCCAAGTGGCGTCACAGCTCCCAGCAGCCTCAAGCAGAGGATTCAGGGAAGAAAATAACCCCAAATTTCAGAGCCATGCATGGATTTACAAGCTCCCTGTGGGCTCTGTTGCTGTCATGCTCTGTTCCCAGGGGAGTCCCAGAGTTTCCTCCAGGAGCTGAGGCCTGGCAGAGCTGGGTTAGTGCCTGGATGCCCACTCTGCCCATGCAGCATGGTGGCACCAGTGCCAGCAGCCTGGCAGAGCCCCTGCCTGGTGCTGTGTGGGGCTGTGCCAGCTCAGCCTCTGCTCTGTGCCACGGGAGGGCCCAGCAGAGACCTCCTGGTGGAGTGGTGTGGGCCTGGCCATGGGGGACCCTTGGAAGGGATGGTGACCACCAACACCAGTTCAGGAACCAGGGTGCTTTGCATTTGGTTTTTCCAGGGGAGGAAGACCTGGAAAACCTTTTCCAGGATGCACTGGTGGAGCAGCTCTTCTGTGCAGCCCTGAAAGTGTGTGCTGCTGTGCTGACAAAACACTTGGAGTCACACAGGGATGCAGTCCAGAGGGGCTGGGCAGGGACAGATGATCCCTCTGTGGCGTTCAGGAGCTGTGCTCACCACCCCAGCCGTGCCCCAGCTCTCCCAGTGACATTTCTCCATCTGCACAAGGTTTTTTCATGGAACTCAGCCCTGTGTCCTGGCCTTGGTGGGGCTTTGTGCCTCAACAAAATCCCCTGGGCTGCTGTGGTGCCGTGTCCTTGCTGATCCCATCATTGTGTTTCCTCCATTCCCCTGCCACCCCAAATGCCACAAGGCTGGGAGGCACTGGGGACACAGAGCTCTGCCCTGCACCTGGGCTGGGCAAGCAGCACCAGCATTGCTCCCACAGGATCCAGTCCTGGGGGACCGAGCCCAGGCTGACAGGGGGAGGGGGATGAGCATCGCTGGGAGCTCCCCAGGGATGGGAGATGCTTTCCTGGATTCTAACACCAGCCCATCACAACCTCGTGCTTGGCTGGGAGCTGTGGAGATCTCCCTGGAGCCTCCCGCTGGAAATGGCCCCTGGTGGCTTGTGCCTGCTGGTTCAGCCGTGCTCTGAGCCGGGAGCACACGGGGCGTGCCCTCCCTGCTCCGTCTGGGATCGATCCCCGCGTCTCGCCCTGCTCCTGGAGCCGCTCCTGGCTCTTCCCCAGCAGCTGACCTGGCTCCTTTGCTCTCCTCCCTGCTGATCTGGAGCCATCAGCGTGGCACCGAGCCATGGCCGGGAGTGCTGGCAGCGTGGCCGTGGTGTCAACAGCATGGTGCCCACCCGGGAGGGCAGAACTTGGAGCTCTTGGCTCTGTGGTGGCTCCAGAGTGCCAGGGCAGCTCAGCCCATCACCATCTGGTGCCCTATTTAGCTGCTCTCGTGTTGCCTTCGGAGCAAGGCACTGCTGCTGTGGCATCACAGAGCTGGGGAGTGAGCTGGGCTGTGCCACCACCTAGAACCTGTTTCTGGGAGGCTTCTTTAGCCCTTCATGGCTCTGTGTGCCAAGGGTGGACTGAGTGAGCTGCTGGGGTTGGGGTGAGCCTGGTGGCTGGCTGTGGCAGTGGTCAGTGCCATGTGAGATGTTCCACATGCCCTGCTGGCCTTGGCCACAGCTGTGTCCCCACAGCTCAGGATGGGGTGTCCAGCATCCCCAGCTGCCTTTTCTGCCTGTGGCACATGGCATGAGCCAAAACCCTCTGGAGGAAGTGCTGGTGGTGAATGGTGCCTGAGCCTCTGCAGCATTCCTGTGGGATGAGAGAGCAGTGCAGCAGTGATGGGAGACAGTGGGAAGGAGAGAGCCACAGTGGAGAGGGGGACAAGGTGCTCATCAGTCCCTTTGCTGTTGGTACCCAAATTTCAGGTGGCAGTGGCTGTGGCACCAGTCCCCAGCTCAGCTCCCTCCTGCCCTTCCTTCCTGGGGCAGCTGCAAAGCAGAGCCAGGGCCTGATCCCTCTAGAAAAAGTGAGCTTTGGGGGATCAGCACCTCTGGGTGCCAGGCAGGGCTCTGAGTGCCCAGCAGTGGGTCCTTCTCTCCTCTGATGTGGGTGTTGGCATTGTGGGCTGTCACTGCCCTCATCCCCCATTTCTCCTCGTTCTGTTCTGATTTTAGAGGCAAAGGCACAGAAAATCCCTGAACTGCCTCACTGGGCACCCTGGTGCTGGTGGGTGCCAGCAGTGGTCCCCATGCAGGGAGGTGTCCCTGGGTAGGGACAAACCTGCCATCTCCTGAGTCACAATGCTCTGGGTGGCCCTGCCATTGCTGAGAAGCTCCCCAATACCTGCTGGGTGTTGGCTGGGGGTGCTTTGCAGGAGGAGATGCACAGGAGCGAGCAGGGCAGGGTGGGATCATCCCTTCCCCACACTGACCTTCAGGTGTCCATCCAGTGGGAGAGTCCTGGCAGCAGGAGCTGATGGTTTGGCTTGGGAACACCAGCAGCCATCAATCTGGAGCCCAGATGATGGACACAGGCTGCCTTAAGGCTGCATTTACTGCCAGACCTCACTTGGGTTTGCTGTGAGTAACACAGATCCTCTCTCACAGGCAAGCTCTGGCTACAAAACCACCATCCGTTTTATTTTTTTAATTTTACAAGCTCCCCCTCGTGAGGCAGGGGCTGAGTTAATTCTTCCTTGAGGCCAGGGGCTCCATGATGAGGAGCCCAGATTCCAGCTGTGGTCAGTGAGGCAGGAGCTGATCCTGAGCTGGGCAGTGGGGTGCCCTCCTCGGATTCCTCATCCCTGGGGAAGAGCCTGGGGCTGCTGAAGCCCAGCAAGTTGTTAGTTTTAATTAGAGAGCTGATGAGGCCAGGAGTGGAGTGTGCCCTGCTGGGAGGAGGGTGCTGCCAGCTCTGGTCCCATCCAGAGATGCTGCTGGAACCTGCAGGATGGGGAGCAGTGCTGGGGGGTCCCAGTGAGGTCTGGTGGCTGTCACTGGCCCACTCAGAGCTGGGGGAATGCTGAGCTTCAACCCTGCTCATGGATTTCCTCTCCCAGGATGCTGCTTCTCATGCTGTGCCTCAGTTTCCCTTGGAGAGTGGGGGTGTCTGGCCAGCAGCTCCTACATGGGTTTGGGGACAGGAACACGTGTCCCTGAGAGGGTGATGTCTCAGCAGCTCAGGTCCTCTGGTGCCACTTGCTACCAGAGTATCCTCACCCCATCACACCCCTGAGCTGCAGGAATATCCTCCCCTGAAAAATGTGGAGCTGGGGGAGCAGAGACTGCCCCTGCCCTCAGCACAGTGGATCAGGGTGGGAACATGGGGGGATCCTGGGGGAAAGTGCTCCCCAAGCCCTGGGAGCTGCTCCACCATGCTGGGAGCTGAGGGTCTGATGTGGCGCTGCTGATGCAGCTGCTGTGGTGCTGTGCTGGGGAAGGGGAGCAGGGATGGGATTCCACAGCTCGCTGGGCTGTTGCAGAGTCCCTTTGCAGCAGGGTCCTGCAGCATCTCCCCACCAGCACCCCCTCCCCTCCCTCCCCCCTGATCCTTTGGTCTGGTGCCTTCACACATCCCTTGCCCGGGATTG
This sequence comes from Ammospiza caudacuta, assembly GCF_027887145.1. Taxonomy (NCBI): domain Eukaryota; kingdom Metazoa; phylum Chordata; class Aves; order Passeriformes; family Passerellidae; genus Ammospiza; species Ammospiza caudacuta. The sequence goes on along the minus strand of NC_080616.1, from coordinate 2,488,820 downwards.
CTCTGTTAATTAAATGACCATTAGAAGCCAAGTCATGTTTTTGCCTTAATTAGAGTCTCCTGTCTCACTGCTGTGAGCTGAACCTCGGGCCCAGCATGTCCCCTCTGTGTCCCACTGAGGCTGGGGGAGCGCTGGGGAGCGGCTGTGCCTGCCCAGGGATGCCCGGGCACTGTGGGGGATGCCTGGGCACTGTGGGGAGTGGCTGTGCCCGCCCAGGGATGCCCGGGCACTGTGGGGAGCGGCTGTGCCCGCCCAGGGATGCCCGGGCCCTGTGGGGGATGCCTGGGCACTGTGGGGAGTGGCTGTGCCTGTCCAGGGATGCCCGGGCACTGTGGGGAGCGGCTGTGCCCACCCAGGGGTGCCCGGCTGTGCCTGCCCAGGGATGCCTGGGCACTGTGCCACAGCTCCAGCAGGGATGGGATCTCCCCCTCCAGCTCCTGACCCCGAAACAGAGCACCTGCTGGCATGGAAATCCAGATGGGGCACTGCCAGGTATCCCAGCTGTACTCTGGGATCGCTGCTTGCCCCCGGGCTGCACTGCAGGGTTGTGCAGGCTCTGTAGGGCCCAGGCTTCCCGCTGGCTTTGGGGTGGGAGAGGTCTTACCTTGAAACTGGCTCGGGATTTTCATTCATGACCACCCAAGCCCAAGCCCTGGCACATTGCAGCACAGTTTAAGGGTCAGCTCCTCGTTCGTGGAGGTCTGAGGGGTTCCCACATCCCTGTCCCAGCCGGACAGCTCAGACCTGGCTTTGCCATCCCCTAAAGGAGCAATAACTCATCCCACTGGGCCCATGGCTGCCCTTCCTTGGCTAACGAGCCCCCCGCAGGTCGGGGTCTCCCTGGGACACTTCATCCCTCTGGGCTGGGGGGACCAGAGCTGGGACACCCCCGTGCCTGCCCACACCCAGCCCATGCTGGGTCAGCACCGCTGCTGCTAATTGCTGCCTCAGCCTCATTAATCCTCATTTGTTACCGTTCCTGCTCTCCATCATCCCCGCGGCCTTCACCTTCCTGATGGGGAGAGGTTCCTGCTGCTGGAGGGGAGCTTCCTGCTGCCCCTGCAGAGGAGCAGCTGGATTCCCTCAAAGCCTCACCCTGATGGGGACTGAGCTGTCCAGGGACATCCCGGTCGTTCTGTGCATCCCCAGATTCTCACCCCGGGTCTGGTCCTTGCCAGAACATCCTGGCTGATGAGAGATCCTCAAAGCCCCCCAACCAGTGACTCCCCCCTCCATCCTTCCATCCCACCCAGACAGGGAGCTGCTGCTGGGGCAGGGGATAGCCCTGATAATCAGCTCTGCAGAAACCCCAAATCCCCTTTTTAGTGCCAGGTGCTGCAGCAGCAGGGGGGTGATCTCTGGGATCTTTGATGGAGGAGGAGGGATGAAGGCCTCAGGAAGGGGATTTTTCAGTGTCTAAATTGCTTTTCTGTACACTGGGGATGCCCTGGGGATGGATGGGGATGGAATCGCCGGCTCCAGCCTGGGATTTGCATCCCACCAGACCTTGGGATGGTGCCGGCCAACGGAATGCAGCAAATGGAATGTGTGCGGCACCCCCACCCCCTCTGCTCCCCAAAACCATCGATGGAGCCCGGGAGGTTTACACCAGGAAGGGCTGGGTTGGAGCTCAGTGCAGCTTTTCGGGGTTCAGCATCAGCTTCACCGCGGGGAGGGGGGATGGAAACCTGGGGCAGTCTGGGGGCTGAGCCTGGAGGGAGCTCGCTGGATCCAGCCCCAGGGTGTCCTAGGCCAGATGTTTGCAGCTGGGGAACACTGCCTGAGGGGTACCGGATAACACAGTGTGGGGTACAGAAGGGCTTTAGGGGCTCTGAGGGTGGTGCAGCATGCAGGTGCATGCAAGGAATGGGGCTGGGGTGATAGGTCAGGGGATCTGGGAAGTGCTGCAGGCACAGGATATGGGATGCGCTCTGGGGGTGGGGGTGCTGCAGTGGTGGATTTGGGGTGCCGCACTGAGGGGTGCAGAATGAGGCATTGGGGGCTGCAGGGGGGTGCATTAGAGGAGAAGTGCACTGTGAAAGTGATGGGTTAGTGGGGTTCAGGGTTACACACTGGGGGATTGGAGCAACACGGAGCAAGATAAAGCCCTGTGGGGGCAGAGGTGGCAGCTGGGGAGCTGTGGGGACCCCACACCGCGGGGACAGTGTAATGGATGTGCGTGGGCGATGTGCCACCCACCCCACCCGCTGCCCCTGTGGGTCTCTGCAGCAGCTGCTTAGCAGAAGCCTGTCCTGCTCCATGGGGAGCTCCTGTGGGGTTTATTTTGTGGGAGAAGGGGTGCAGTGCATTCCCATGGGGTGCATTCCCATCACCCTCCCCTGATGGATGCTGCACCCCGCAGAGGGGCTGGGGCATCCCCAGGGACCAGCAAGGCAGCAAGGGGCCCCTTCCTAGCCAGAATTTATTCATCATGCCTTAACCCATGCTCGTTCTTCGGCCAAGGACTGATAAAAATTGTTAATTATAACCCTCATATTTTCTTTGTCCCTAACTGCGATCTTGGCTGGGGGGGTTGGCAGGGAACAACTCCAAACCAGGCAGAATAAAGAGGAAACTTGAAGAACGGCAGAGAGTGCTCGGCAGGGGCGGCCCAGCGGGGTTCGGGGTGCGGTGGGGATTGCGGGGGCCGAGCTCCCTTCCCGCCCGCACCGCCGGCCCTCGGCTCCTCGCCAGCGGCTGCCGCAACTTGCAAAGAGGAGGGAAAAAAAAGTGCAAAAGGAATGGAAAAAAAAAAAAAAAAACCAAGCAGGCAGCGGAGCCGGAGCAGGACTGCAATGCAGTGCCGCAGCCGTGTCCGCACGGCCCCCGCCCGCTGCCGGGGAAGGGGCCGGGACTGGGACAGGCGGCCGGGACGGGCCCCACCCCTGAGAATCCGAGCCCAGGGCTGGCAGCAGCTCTGCCCCGCAGCTGAGGGCTTGGGCTGCCCCCCTGTGCCTGCTGGGGACACGGGGTGTGCCCGGGGACAGCCAGGGAGGCACCGCGGGGATGGGACCTGGAGCTGAGGGGACATCCCCGAGATCACAGTGCCCCGCTGGCTGCTCTCCGTGCCCCACAGAGTGCCCCCCTCCGTGCCCTCCCAGCCTCCCGTTCCTCCCCGGCTGCCCCACGGCACTGCCCTGCCCTGCCCTGCCCATGCCAGGGGCAGATCAAAGCCTGGTGCCCCGCCTGAGGGCAGGATCAGCCCCCGCCCCATGGCAGGGCCTGTGGGGCCCTCGGCTGAGGGGAGCAGCAACAGGGCCTCCATTGCCTGGCTCCCGCAGGCACCCCCGGCCTCAGCTCTGCCAGCGCCCGCTGAGCACCACACGGGAGCAATTAGTGATGCTAATTAGGTTGCCCGGTTCAAAAGCAGCCCCTCCAGCGAGGCCTGATGCTGCCTGCAGCCCCCAGCGCCGGGCAGCCCCGCAGAGCTCCCGCAGCAGCCCCTGAAGCAGTGGTTCCGTGGATAAGGGTCTGGGCTGCATCTGTGCCCCACAGGCCCCTGGCACCCAGCTGGCACTCGGGGCTGTGCGGGGGTGTGCAAACCTTGCACAGGCTGCGGCACCCGCACACACACGGCTGGGTGCTGGCACAGCCACACGGGCCCTGCCTGAGGGGACAGGTGACACAGCCTGGGCGGGTGTGCACCGCCCAGGGTACCCGGGACAGCCCCGGGTACACACTGCCTGTGTGTGCACTCACACACAGCCCCGGGCACACACTGCCTGTGTGTGCACTCACACACAGCCCCGGGCACACACTGCCTGTGTGTGCACTCACACACAGCCCCGGGCACACACTGCCGGCGTGTACACTCACACAGAGCCCTGGGCACTCACACACGGCCCCGGGCACTCACACATGGCCCCGGGCAGCTGTGCTTGCACCTGTGCATAGCTATGGGCACACGCCCGAGCGTGAGCATTCACACACACACACACACACACCCACACACACACACACACATACACACACACACACACACACACACATCCCCATGCCCTGTGCACGTTCACACACACACACCCATATCCTGTGCACATTTGCACATGCGCACACACACACACCCACACCCCCATATCCTGTGGATACACCTTGCACAAGCGTTCACACCTTCACACATCTGCATGTCCCACGCACGCCTGTTTGCACAAGTGCATGGCCACACCTGGACCTCCATTTCCCCCGGTGTGCAGACACACAGACACTCTCTGTGCACACACACAGACACTCCCCATGCACATGCACAGACACTCCCTGTGCACACAGACACTCTCTGTGCACACACACAGACACTCCCCATGCACACGCACACACACACACACACACACACACACACTCTCCCCATGCCCCATGCACACGCACCAGCCCTTGCACACTGATGCCCACCCCTGCACGCTCGCAGTGCACAGACACCCTCACGGACAGAGACACGCCTCGCTCTGCCCATGCCCGCCTGTGGTACCCTGAGATCATCCTGTCCCGGATGGCAGCGGGGCTCTGCTGGATCCCCCCAGGCAGTGCTGGCCTGAGCGCCCGAGGGAGGAGAGACAGCTCAGCCAGGTGCCCCCTCTGGGTGCTGCCCACCTTGTGTGGCAGGGCGGGTGCCTTGGGGTTTGTTGTGGTGGGGGGCAGCCCTGGGGTCCCCCACCTCCTGTTTTCTGGGGAGCTTGCAGGGTGTCAGTGGCCTGGACCCCACCCCTTTGTCCCTGGTTTCCAAATCCTGGCTCTTCTCCCACCACCCTGGTGCACATGGGTAGTGATGGGGGCAAACCCCTGGAGTGGTGGGGACAGACCCACACACACATCCAGGTCTCCTCAGCTGCTGGAAGCTTTGGGGAACCTTCGAGGCCTTCAAGATCAAATAACCCTCAGCTGGGTAGGGGTGTAGGAGCTACAGGAGATAGGAGAGTCGGGACGGACGGAGAGGAGAGATCTCTGCAGCCAGGGCTTGGAACTTGTGGGTTATTGCAAAGGGCCTGGGTGCAGGGCCCTGCTGGGAGCTGCCAGCCACAGCTGGAGCAGGGCTGAGAGAAGAGAGGGGGAGAGAGGATGAGAGAGAGAAGATGAGAGGGTAAGAGAGTAAGAGAGCGAGGTTCCCGTTACAATACCATAAATCTTCACATTACCACACTGTTACATTTTAAACCCTAAAAACTCCTCTTTGGGCCCCTTCTGCCAAGCTGTAGGGTCTGCTCTGACCCTTGGGCCTGTCTGCAAGCAGAGGGTGTTGTTCCATCAAAAGGGGATCACCTTCAGCTGGCCACACCATTGTTTTCCAGTTGTTCAGTAACTGAGGGGTCTCAAAGCTTGCTTTCATTTCAATCTCGCTTATAGTTTCCATATTCTCAAAATCTTTTGCCAGGCAATCATATTTATAAGGGTTTCCTGTTTGATCTTTCCCAATGTAGGGGTTAAATGGAGCAGCTCCTGGCTCATCCCAATAAGGATGTGGGGGTTGTGGGGGACCTCCAGCCTCCTGCTGCAGCCCCCCAGTGCCAGGTTTCAGGGCTAGGTGATGCTCATGCTGGTGTTTGGGCTGTGACAGTCCCTCAGTGGGGTGGGAAGGTGACTGTGGCCAAGGGTGACAAAGCTGCAGCAGGGACCTTGTCTAGGTGGGAGTCACATAATCAGATTTTGTTGTGTGAACGACTGTCTCTGCCTCATGGGGGGTTCCCCTAGGTCCCCACACCACGTTCCCCCAGAGCAGGGGTGCAAGAGGAAGGTGTCCAGGGGTGGAGCCACACTCTGGGTAATTCAGTGCTTGATTCACCCGTGAGGTAGCTGGAGACACAAGGCAGTGTCACTTTGGGGCAGCAACACCCCCAGGTCTCTCTGGCTGCCTTTTCTGAGGTGAGAACACTCCTTTCTGAGTTCTGCAGGAAAGGAGAGGAGCACCTGGCCCCAGGGGATGATGCTCTGGCCGAGAGGCTTCTTGAGTGTGAGGAGGAAAGAAGAGATGCAGGGAAGCCACAGCTTCCTTCACTCAAGCCACAGCTCAGCTGCCCCCAGGAACTCCTTCCTGGGTTATCTCTGATCCTGCTGTCTCTGCTTCCCCTGCTGCAGAGCCTGGTGTTCTCCTGAACCCCACTGGCACTGTGCATTCCCTGGCATTGTTCCCTGCTTTGCTCTTCTCTTGCAAGCTGCTTTCTGATGGGGTTGTGGAGGCCCTTTGGGGCTGGAGCTGGGGTTCTGGGGGTGCTCTGTACCAGGTTTTCCTGCAGGAGTCAAAAGCACATTTACAGGACGATAGCTGTGCCCATCCTTGGTGGGTGCTCAGACCCAGCTGGGCTGGGGAGGGGGTGCAGAGCCTGTGGGGCTGTTTGTGACCTGAACCCCTTCCCTGGCTCCATGGAGGAGCAGAGCCAGCCAGGGGAGCCCTGTGGGGTTGGGAGGTGTGACACCCAGGACATGGTACCTGTGACATGTGGGTGGACCCACTGACCTGCACACTGAACCTCCACTGCTGTGTAGAGCCAGCTCTTCCCTGCTTCCATCCATCCATCCTCAAAATGTGCCCTGCCAAAGCTCCCTGGGGGCTGGCAGAAGAGCAGGTTTGCTGCTGTTCCCAGAGTTGGAAGCTACCCTGGGACTGGGAACAAGTCCTGAGGTGCCACACCAGTGCTGGGTCCCTGTGGGTGCCCCATGCCTGGGGTCCCTGCCTGAGAAAAGGAGGAGACGGGAGGGCTGGATTTGTCCCAGCTGATCTCATTCGTCTCTCCTGGGGATGCAAACCCCCTCCCCTCATCCCAAGAGGCTTTGCCAGGTGAACTTCTCCCAGGAGTGTCCCCATTGTCCCCAGGAGGCTCAGAGCTGGCACCATCATTGATGCAGGGCTGGGTGATGCTCCCAGTGGCTTTGGAGGTGTCAAGGACCAGGAAACCCAGAGGCCAGCTGGGCTTCCCATGGCTTATGGGGGATCCAGGTGACCTCTCACAGCCATTGGGTCTGTGCCCCTCTAGCAGAAGATGAGGTGTCCTAGTGCAGCCCTGCTGCAGGCGCTGTCCTGGGGACCCTGGGCAGGAGTGGGGGCAGCAGGGCTGTGTGACCATGGGAGATGTGTTCCAGGGAGCCCCTGGCCCACCATGACCTTCAAGCAAGCGTCCATGATGGCCCCGGAGGCCACGGCCAGCACGCTGCCCATGAGCACCATGGAGAACTCCACGGAGGCTGCGGGGCCAGGCGAGAGCAAGGAGGACATGTTCACCAAGCTGAGGGACAAGTTCATGAATGAGCTCAACAAGATCCCCTGTGAGTAGCTCCTTTCCAGGTGTTACCCTCCTGATGGCCTCCCCACCGCACTGGTCCCAGCAGAAGCTGTGGAACCAGGTTTTGGTGGCTGGCAGGGAGCTGCAGGGCTGACCAGGACATGGCCTTTGCCCACAGTGCCACCCTGGGCCCTCATCGCCATCGCTGTTGTGGCCGGACTCCTCATCCTCACCTGCTGCTTCTGCATCTGCAAGAAGTGCTGCTGCAAGAAGAAGAAGAACAAGAAGGAGAAGGGCAAAGGCATGAAGAATGCCATGAACATGAAGGACATGAAGTCAGGCAACCAGGTGATGTCCTCCTGGGCTGCTTGGCCAACAGCCCCTCTGGCTGAGTTATGGGCTGTGTCAGGGCACTCATAGACCAGGCAGCAGATTGGGATGGAGCCACCAGGACCCCGGGATGGAGCCAGGACCTGGGACAGCAGCACTGTCCTCTTCCAGTGTCTGGTGGCCCAGATGGACCAGGCTCAAGCTGGCCTGGACATGCCAATGCTCCACCTGAGCCAGGAAATGTTGATTTAATCCTACCTCCCTCTGGGTCAGACTCATTTTTCTGAGCCTTTAACTGAGAGGGGAGGCCCACCAGGCCAGAACACCGGGCAGTTTGGGATCCCCAGAATGTCTGTGGTGAAGTGGCAGGTGCTGGTAACTCATCCTGGTGGCCAGCCCAGGGCAGGCTCTGGTACCACAGGCTTGGGGCCACCCCAGCCTTTTCAATGGCCGTGACCCATGGCCATTTGGAGGGGGTGGGAGAATTTGGGTATCTGTTCCTGCTTTTCAGAACCATGTGGGCACTGTGGGCATGCAGACAGGGCTGGAGCAGGAGAGGGGGCAGATGTGAGGTGTGATTCCCCAGGTGGCACAAGCCCTGATCCCCCCCCCCCGCCAGGTCTCTCAGTGTAACTCAGTGTCTGTGTAACACAGTGTTGGTGTAACTCAGTGTCTGTGTAACTCAGCGTCTGTGTAACACAGTGTTGGTGTAACTCAGTGTCTGTGTAACTCAGCGTCTGTGTAACACAGTGTTGGTGTAACTCAGTGTCTGTATAACTCAGCATCTGTGTAACACAGTGTTGGTGTAACTCAGTGTCTGTGTAACTCAGTGTCTGTGTCTCTCTTTGCCCACGGTGCCCTCGCTGTCCTGCCCTGGCTGCCTCTGCTTGGGGACACCTTCCATGTAAGTGTCACCATGAGCCTCCTTCATCATCTGCTTCTGGGTGGGATGGGGGACTGGGGACACATCAAAGAGAGGGCAAGGAGCTGGGGCTCCCACCCTATGGACTGTGCTTGGAGAGGCAGCAAGAGGGGTGGATTTCCTGGGGACAATCTATTTCTGAGCCTACAAAGCCTGGAAATGGCCCTGACAAGCCCTTAGCTCTGGCTGCAGTGCTGCTCCAAGCATGGGCTGGGGGCACAGGACCCACCAGCTGCAAGCACCAAACCTCCCTCCACTGCAGTCAATCCCTTGTCCTGGGCACCCCTGGCAGCCCCCCTGTCATTTTGGCTGGACCAGCACTGGGGCCTCCCTGGCAGCTGTGTGGCTGTGGCACAGCCAGTGCCACCCCAGTGCCACCCCAGTGCCACCCCCAGTGCCACCCCAGTGCCACCCCAGTGCCATCCCAGTGCCACCCCAGTGCCACCTCAGTGCCACCCCAGTGCCACCCCCTGCTCTGTCCGTGCTTCCTGTCCCCAGCAGGTGGGTCCCCCTCCCTCTGGTGGGGAAATCCAGGCTCTTGGGACACCAGGAGGGTTGGGTTGCTGAGGTGCCCAGGGCTGTGGGGCTCTGTCTGTCCTGCTGAGCTGGACCTGGCTGCCATTGCAGGATCAACAGGACGACGATGACGCAGAGACGGGTCTGACAGAGGGGGAAGGTGAGGAAGAGGAGAAGGAGCCAGAGAACCTGGGCAAGCTGCAGTTCTCACTGGACTATGATTTCCAGGCAAACCAGGTGATGGAGGGGCTGGGGCTCAGCTGAGGAGGGGGCTTTGCCTGGGGGGGAGTTGAGAGGAGGACAGGTCTGTGCTGGACCTGGGAGGCTCACCAGGGGAGGAGGAGCTGGGTGCTGTGTCAGAGGAAGTCCTGCCCCATGCTGGACTGGAGATGAGTCCTTGGCAGCTGCAGGGCGTGGCTGGGCTGTCTCACTGAGAACTCCTCTGCCCTTCCAGCTCACAGTGGGGATCCTCCAAGCTGCTGAACTGCCAGCTTTGGACATGGGTGGCACCTCAGACCCTTATGTCAAGGTGTTCCTGCTCCCTGACAAGAAGAAAAAATATGAGACCAAAGTGCAGAAGAAGACCCTCAACCCTGCCTTCAATGAGACCTTCACCTTCAAGGTGAGCCCTGCATCCATAACAAGGACCTTGTCTCCCCCTCCAGTCCTTCCCCCTGGCTGTAGCAGCCCCGTGTGCTGACTCTCCCTTCCAGGAGAGGTGATCCTGGCTCTGGGTCCCACTTGCAGCCTGGTTGCTGTCCCTTTGTGCAGGTGCCCTACCAGGAGCTGGGTGGGAAGACGCTGGTGATGGCCATCTACGACTTCGACCGCTTCTCCAAGCACGACATCATCGGGGAGGTGAAGGTGCCCATGAACACAGTGGACCTGGGCCAGCCCATCGAGGAGTGGCGGGACCTGCAGAGTGGAGAGAAGGAGGAGGTGAGAACAGCCCACGGCTGAACCCTGGCTGGGGGCCTGGCGTGGGGCTGGCCATGGGTGAGCTCTGCTTCCAGGACCATCCCACAGCTCGGGGTCCCACTCACTGTGGGGTCCCACCAGGGCACCATGAACATCCTGGCAGTCATTACTGGGATCTGACCTGTTGGTCCTCTCTGTGAAAATGCTTCTATAACAAAAAAATCAAGACTATAAAGTCTTGAGTGCTGTGCAGGGCCTACCTTGTCCTGGACCCGGTGATGAAACCCTTGTGTTGGTGCACAGGGTGCCAGCTTGTGCCTGGGCTGAGCAGGGTCTGGGGGGACCTGCATGTGTGATTGTGTCCAACCACTGGAGTCTCAGGCACTGGTGAGGCTCTGATCTCCCCTCCTTGCTGTGCTTGGCAGCCAGAGAAGCTGGGAGACATCTGCATCTCCCTGCGGTACGTGCCCACGGCCGGGAAGCTCACTGTCTGCATCCTGGAAGCCAAGAACCTGAAGAAGATGGATGTTGGGGGCCTCTCAGGTAGGTGTTGCTCAGGGGTAGCCTCCCCCTGCCCTGCTGGGGGCTCTCAGCATCCTCTGTGGGAAAGGACTCTGGGGGCCTCCTGTCTGGCAGAGCTTGGGAGAGCCCCCAGGGCCTCATTGTGCCTTGGAGGCAGCCCCAGGTCTGGCTGGGGATGAGGGGAGATGGGCATGGGATGCATCCCTGACTCTTGGGAAGGAACCTTCAAACATGGCCCCCAGGATGCTGCAGAACCTGGGTGGTGAAAGTGTCCTCTGCCATTTGCTCCTGCTCCTCCTTGACCTCGTGGCCAGGGACATTTGTTGCCAGCATGTTTTGTGCCTAAAGTGTCTTCCCAGCCCCATCCTGGGGCTCAGCTCTGTGCCCAGGGGTCCTCAGCTCTCTCCAGATGTGCTTTAACCACGACAAGAGCAGTACCTGCATGGCTGGAAGGATTCAGCTTTATTGTGGGCTTTCCTGCTCCAGAAACAGGGGTCAGGCCAGAGCCCACCCAGTGTCACTCACCTGACAGGCCAGTTGTCACTCTGCTGTCCCTGCCTTCCTACAAGGGGCCCACAGCACAGAATCCCAGAATCATTACTGTTGGAAAAAACCTCCAGGACCATCCAGTTCAACTTGAGCCTGGTCCCCACCTTGTCACCCAGACCAGAGCACTGAGTGCCATGTCCAGGCATTGCTTGGGCAGCTCCAAGGATGGGCACTCCACCACCTCTCTGGGCAATTCCAATACCTGACCATCCTTTCCATAAATAAATTCTCCTTGATGTCCAGCCTGAACCTCCCCTGTCTCAGCTTGAGGCTGTTTCCTCTTTTCCTGTCCCTTGTTCCATGGGAGCAAAGCCCAACCCCCCCGGCTGCCACCCCTCCTGTCACGGTGTTGTGGAGAATGAGAGGGTCCCCCGAGCCTCCTTTTCTCCAGGCTGAGCTCCCCAGCTCCTTCAGCCTCTCCTCACTCTCCTGGCTCTCCAGACCTTTCCCCAGTTCTGCTGGATGCAGAAGAGCTCCATCCCTTGGCCACTTGCTCCCACAAATCTTCTCCAGCCCAACCATTTTGTCTTTGGCATCCATCCACAAAGCTCAGACCATCTTTACTCAGGGCAGTCTCTCCCTCACCCTGGGTTGTGATGTCTCCTGGGAGCAGGAGGTGTCCCAGGGGTATCCCCAGGGCACCTCAGCCCTGGCTAATGCCCCATCCTGACCCCCAGATCCCTACGTGAAGATCCACCTGCTGCAGAATGGCAAGAGGTTGAAGAAGAAGAAGACCACAGTCAAGAAGAAGACCCTGAACCCCTACTTCAATGAGTCCTTCAGCTTTGAGATCCCCTTTGAGCAGATACAGGTTTGTCTGATGCCTCCCCTGGGGTGGAAGATGTCCTAAAGGTGCCTGAGTCCTCATCCCAGCCCTCCAGCAGCCTGGGCTGCTCCTGCTGAGCTCCTGATCTGGTCACCCAGGAGATTCTTCCAGTCTCATCTGGGGCCTGGGCTGATGCTGAGGGCAGCTGGTGTGGGGGCAGAGGTGGGAGGCTGGGCAGCACCCATGGGAGATGAACCCCAACCCAGATCACAGCTGAAATTGGGCTTTCCTCTGCTCCTGATCCTACAGTTCTCACCCTAAGCATAACAGGATGGTCCTGGGGGCATTTTGGACTCTTGGCCCCTCCATGTCCTGTGCAAGTCCTGCATGTGCCCCTTGGTCCTGCCCAGTAGCCCACAGCTCTTGCCCAGCCCCACACCACAGCTTGGTGACCTTTCTCAGGTGAATCAGCTCAGGATGAGCTGCGCCCCCACTGGGCTCTGCACTCCTCAGAGAAGGACATGAAGGAAGCAGGGAGGGGGCCTTGCCCCGAAATGGGCCGAATGTAGTTATAGTAAAATCTGATACAAGAAAACTGAGATTTTCTCAGATACAACATCCAGCAGCAGTTTGGATCCTAAAAGGGGAACGTTCACTATCTTAAAAAGATGATTTAAGAATGTTTTCTTCACATTTATTAGAGATTTTCATTGCTTCTTCTTGGGGGATCCCCTGGGCCTATGGAGCTGTCATGGCCACTGCACTTTCCCACCCCTCTAAACAAGGTTTCCTCCTTTAGAAAGTGCAAGTGGTCATCACAGTGCTGGACTACGACAAGCTGGGGAAGAACGAGGCCATCGGCAAGATCTTCACGGGCTTGAACTCGACGGGCACGGAGCTGCGGCACTGGTCCGACATGCTGGCCAACCCGCGGCGGCCCATCGCGCAGTGGCACTCGCTCAAGCCCGAGGAGGAGGTGGATGCGGCTCTCGGCAAGAACAAATAGTCTGCAGACAGCTCACCCAGAGCTCTGATACCTCAGTTCTGCACCCTTCCTTTTGGTTTTTGTTCTGTTCCAAGCTGAAATGCCCTTCGATGCCTCTGGAAGGGTATCCAGGCAGTCCCAATCGCTTCCAGGGGAAGAGGTTAAAGACATGGATGGTTCTTTTTGTTCTTTGGCATCGCTCCCTTCTGCTGCATGTCCCATTGCCTCTGCTCGCCATCCCTTCCCAGAGCAAAGCCAGCAGCACACCTGGGACCTTCCCCAGCAGCTGTGTCACCAGCCTGCAGCATTGCTGCCACCATCCTGCCCTTGGGATCACGTGGGGAGCTGTGGAATGTTGTGTGGAGGTGATGCTGGAGCCTGATGGTGTGAGATGACCAGTCCCACTGTGCTTGGTTGGGGCATGACCAGCAGTGAGACAGAAAAATGGTGCAAAGATCCTCTGAAGAGACCCAGGTGCCTCCCCCTGGCCCTCCCCAAGGAAGGCTGAGGGCCCCTGGCCAGCTCCAGGCTTGGGTTCTCTGAGGAGAGGCTTGCAGGGGCCATGGATCCTGCTGTGCTGGTGGGGTGCTGAGCCCTCGGTGTTGCAGCGGGAGCTGTGGAGGCCAGGCTGGGCACAGGGAGCCTCAGGAGGGCTGCTCCAAGGAGACACAGGGTGAAACGTGGATGCACCAGCAGCACTGTGTGGATCACCACCACCAGCAGCACCACAAGCTCTGTTTTGTCCCCAGAGGGGCAGCGCTGGGTGATTTGCATCTGTGTCCCACCATGGCTGGTGAATCCCATAGATCAAAATGCTTCCATGAGGCAGATTTACAATGAGAGGTCTCCAGATGGGATGGGGGCAGCTCCCCAGAGCTGCACCAGGTGTCTCCCCAGGGACTGTCCATCACATGTCCCATCATTGCTGTGGGCACCCCAGCCTCAGGGCAGCCAGGGGGCCATGGGGAGCTCCAGCCCCACCTGCTGTGGGTGGGGATGGCAAGAGCAAGCCTGGGGCCAACCAGGGACCACAGCCCCCGACCCGCATGAGATACTACTCCCCACCAGGCCATTGGCTGTTAAAGCCACCCCATCCTGCTCCCCTTGGGGGTATAAGCCATATCCATGACCCTGACAGTGGCTAAGAGCTTCTCTAGGCTACTTCTCCTACTGTCCCAGAAAAGGCCCCGAGCCAGAAAGCCAACACAGTTCTCTGCAGCTGGGAGAGGGTCCAGCAGCCCTGCCCAGTCTGTACTGGAGCACTGATGTTAGCTCGTGTCCCTGTCCCAGCTCCAGCCCCACAGCAGCCTCACACTCTGCTCCCTTTGGCGTCCCTGGGCTCAGTGCTGGGGGTTCCAGCCCTGCAGCAGTGAAGGATTGAGCCCCAGGGATGTGCTGGCACTGGGGGTGCTGCTCTGGGGGTTCAACAGCTGGGCTGGGACCGAGGCCCAGGGACACAGTGCCAAAACTGAGCTCATCCCAGAGCTGTTGGATGCTTTAGCAGCTCCCACAGCTCTGACTTCCCAAAGGGCATCCTGGCCCTCCCCAGAGGTGGGGAGATGATGGGACACTTGGTGGCAGTCACCAGGTTTGAAACTTGGCTCAAGGGGTTCAAATGGACACAGGGACCAACCCCCATGCCTGGACGGTTGTGCAGCTCTGGGACAGGTCCCCAGGGCAGGACATCTCCATCTGTGGCAGGTTTGGGGCTCGGGTGGCTGAGCTGCAGTGTGGGAAGGGGATGCTGGACAGGGACCTCCAGTGACCACCTCCACCACCACTGCAGCTGCACTTGGCCATGCCCTGGTGAAGGGGGCACTGGGGCCATGCTGGGTCTGCAGGGGTCATGCAGCCAGTGCTCTCTCAGGGCCATCTCCAGCTTTAATTAGTCCCTTTTCCTAATGGATGTGTCAGTGTCAACAGATGGGGTCCTGTCCTGCCCCTGTAGCCAAAGGGAGAAGAAGTCTTGGGATGCTTTTAATAATGGGGAGTTGGAAGGGGGCTGATCCCCCATGGTCAGGAGCACTGGTAGGACTCAGTCTCATTTTGGGGTCCATCCAGGCATTGGGGGAGAGAGAGTGTGGGGTGTGTGGGGGCATTTGCCTTACATGGAATGGGTTAAAAGAGGAGTAATTAGAAAAAGCACTGAAATCCTTGTTTGCACCCAGCGAATGTGCATGGCCCTGCAGCCTTCCCAGGGAAGCAGGTGGAGATGTGTTCACCTGCACACCTGTACACCTGCACATCTGCACATCACACCTGTACACCTGCACACCTGCACATCACACCTGCACACCTGCACACCTGCACATCACACCTGCACACCCCAGGTGCACCCCCTCCTGTGCTCCCCCCCGCCCCCAGACCCACCGCATCAGCCGGGCTCCGGGGATCCAGACCAGGAGTGCCGATCCCACCTGGCTGCTTTCCATTCAGACTCTCTAAGCCTTTGGGGAGGGGGAAGACTGTGACTTTAATACATGATTTAATTTTTTTTTTTAAATAAAAAAGGGAAAACCAACCAACATCCTGAAGCCATCTGCGCTGCCTCTGACCCGCCCCTTAGCTGTGTGTAGGTAAATTATATGGAGACATAGCTGTATATACCACGAGCAGTGCATGTGATGCAGCCACGTAGCAGCAGCAGCAGCAGCAGCAGCAGCAGCATGGCCCCATCTCCGGCTCCCCCACGGAGGAGGCGACGACAAAACCCCATCGCTCGAGAGCTCTCCACCGCCCTGATTCTTTTCCCCCCAATTAAAATGAAAATCCCCGATTAAATCATATAAAAGAAGAAAATAATGCCAAGAAGCAAAGCATGCCAAGCCCGACCCTCCAGCGGAGAGTGAGCTATCACCGCCGCGGCCGTGGCGTCCATGTGTGTCGTGTTCCTGTGTCTTGTCGCGTTTGTCCCATGGCCGGGTAGCAGCAACATCGTGGCTTCGGTGTCCTGTGTCGCGTTGGTGCATTTCACCGTCAGAGCAACTTTAGAAGCCATATTAGAGCACGGTGCAGCGGGACCCCACGGGACAGCCCGCGCTGAGCCGTGACCCCCTTCCCCCGTGTGTCCCCCGGCCCGTGGGCTCGGGCTCGCTGCCCTGGGGTGCCGCTGTCACCCGGGCCAGGGACGGGACAACGCTGGGCACAGATGTGGGGCTCGACCTGCCGGTGGTGAAAAGGCTTTTCGGAGCAATTTGGGTTATTTCTGCCATGCCCAGCCGGCGGTTTCTGTTTTGGGGACGAGGGCTGGCACTTCCCTCTCCTGGCGGCGCCGCGGAGCAAACCCGGCTGTGCCACGGAGATGCTGCCGGGGGTACCAAAGGAAAATGAATCCATGAGTCTTAGAAACAGGCTCGGGCTCCTTTTCCTTTTTTTCTGCCGGTCTGGGAGGGAGGAGCCGGCTCCTCTGGAGTCGCAGGCTCGGCCACCCTTGGGGCGGCGGTGCCGGCCCCGCTCGGGCCGCGCCAGCCCCGCAGCACTCGGCTCCGGCGGAAGCTGCTTTTAATGCCCCTTCCCCTCGTGTGGACTCTGTCGTTCCGTCTCTGATCGTTTGATGGTTATTTTGTAATGATTTACGTCTCCTTATTAAAGAAACGAGCTGAAAGGAGCTGGCTCCCGTCTGGTGTTGCTGCTGGGGCTCACAGGGCATGAGGGGCAAGAGCCAGGACAGTGATCCCAGGGACAATGGAGGGATGGAGGTGTGGGTGGAACCCCACAAGGGCCCAGGTCCCCCAAAACACGGAATCATGAAATAAATACTTTGGAAAGGCCCTCTAAGATCGTGGAGTTCAACCACTAACCCAGCACTGCCACGTTTACCACTGAACCACATCCCAGGTGTCACATTCACAACCATTTGAACACTTCCAGAGATGGCGACTTCGCTGCTGCCCTGGGCAGCTGTGCCAGGCCCTGACAACCCTTTCAGGGAAGAATTTCTCCCCAGGATCCGACCTAAACCTCCCCTGGCACAACCTGAGGCCATTTCCTCTTGTCCTGTCCCTGTTCCCAAGGAGCAGAGCCCAACATCTCCCAGCTGTCCCCTCCTGTCAGGAGTTGTGCAGAGCCAGAAGGTCCCCCTGAGCCTCCTTTGCTCCAGGCTGAGCCCCTCAGCTCCCTCTGACTTGTGCTCTGGGCAACCTCAAACCCCAGCTGAGCAAGGCTGGACCAGACCTGGGGCACAGGTGGGAAATACCAAAGGCCCCACAGAATTCTTCACCCCCAGCACACTGAGTCTGGCCCACAGTCACATCCTGCTCCACCAGCCCTAAGGGAAGGACTCAACCTGCACCAACCACCTCTGAACACTGGAACACATGGAGATTCCAGCAGCCTCACCCAAGACAGAGGTTCCCAGATGTGACACCACCTCCTGCCTGTGCCACACTTTGTGCTGACCAAACTTGTGAGCAGAGCAAAACCAGGGCTTGCCACCAGAATGGAAAGCGGGCCTGATCTCCAGTGTGATGTTGTGGAGGAGATGGGACCCTCTCCTGTTTTCCCTTCCCACTGGTGGGTGCTTTTCAGGGATATGCATCCCAGTTCCTTCATTTCAGCTTCCCCTGAAAAGGCACTTGTGTTGTAGCTGCAAAACTTTTGTGCTTTTATGGATGATGGACATTGTTATGTCACAAGAATTTTGGGAGAAACAGGGAATTTTAGCACAATTTGTAATTCCAGAAAGATGGAAGCAAAGTCAAAGCTTCTATTTTATCAACTCTTACTTTATTCATTTATAAATACTGTTGTGTTTACAAGCATCATAGCTGTGAATATTATTCCCAAACTTTCAAACACATAATACTTATAATACTATATAACAACAACCAGTAAAACAAATCATTCATCTCAGGGTTTGAAAGGCCACTCAAAAGTTGCATAAAAATACATTCTCTCCCCATCTCATCAGCCAGTCCTGCTTCTCCAAGGACTTTATTTACAAAGAGCCATCACCAAACTTGCAGCCACAACAGGTGGGTTCACCCCAAGCGATAAAAATTAACTCACCCCAAGCAATTGCTTAGAAAAAAAAGCTCATGTTCCCCGAGGGAGACCACGTCTGGCAAATGCTCTGGTTCCAAGAGGGATCAATTTTAAAAACCTATTTGCTCTGCACCTTGTGCCAAGCACAGGGTTTGAGGTGTCCTGTTTGTCACCTCCTCAGTGCACTGGTTATGTCAGGCATGAAGTGAGACAAAGAAAATCCATTCTCAAGAATGTGATTTGCAGTTGCGCCGTCAGCACGGGACGCTCACAGCTTTGGCTGATCAGGGACACTGAGCTGAGGGGCCCAGGGCTCAGAGAATCCAGTGCTCAGCAGCCACTGCAGCTGCAGTGGTTTGGCTTTGCAAGGTGCCACTCAGAACGAGCCCCCACAGCCTTTCCACTCTGCCCCTTGGGAAAAAGGCAGCGAGTGTCCTGGAAGAAGGGGCAAAACATCAGTGCAGGATGGAATTGTCAGATTGGGTTGAACCCTCTCCCTAAAACAGACACCAGGCTTCTTCCTGCTGCCAGGAACCTGTGAGAAGGACAGGATCTTGATTCTGAACTCTCCTCCTCATCCTGCCAGGATGCACGGCCTGAGGCTCCAGCCCAGCTGGGGAGCACCTCCTGCTCCACGGGCACACAAGGGACAGAGCTCCTGATCCTTGGGCACACAAGGGACAGGGCTCCTGATCCTTGGGCACAGAAGGGACAGGGCTCCTGATTCTTGGGCACACAAGGGATAGGGCTCCTGACCCCTGAGCACAGAAGGGACAGGGCTCCTGATCCTTGGGCACAGAAGGGACAGGGCTCCTGATCCTTGGGCACAGAAGGGACAGGGCTCCTGATCCTTGGGCACACAAGGGACAGGGCTCCTGAGCTCTGAGCTCTGAGCACAGAAGGGACAGAGCTCCTGAGCCCTGAGCAGAGCAGAGCCTGAGGCTGAAGTGAGGAGTGGTCACCAAGAGAGAAAACACCAAGAACAGCAGAAGGACTCACAGAAAGAGTGCACCAGGAGGGGACGGCGTGCAGGGCAAGCACTGACTGGATCTCAAGACTTAAAGCCATTAAATAGAGCAGGGTTAAAATCAAGGAATATAAAAAGGATGCCTGGCTTAGGCAGTGCTCTGCAGAAACCCTGATGCCTTTACCAGCTTTGGTCTCTTCCTCCCAAAGCTCAGCAGCAGAGGCTGCTCAGTGTACCAGGAGAAACGGTGCCTCAGCTGCACAATGGCTCCACCAGCTGAAGAGCAACTTGTGGTCAGAGCTGCCTGGGGAGAACTGGCAGCTCCAGGAAGAGCAAGAGAGGTGGAAACAGGCAGGACAGGGAGGGG
The DNA here is from genome assembly GCF_027887145.1 of Ammospiza caudacuta. Taxonomy (NCBI): domain Eukaryota; kingdom Metazoa; phylum Chordata; class Aves; order Passeriformes; family Passerellidae; genus Ammospiza; species Ammospiza caudacuta. The sequence goes on along the minus strand of NC_080616.1, from coordinate 2,469,790 downwards.
AAGGGGGGAAAATGGAGAATTAGGGGGGTGAAAAAGAGAGAAAACCCCAGAGAGAGGAAAACAGAGATGCTTTCTGAGGCAATAACCAGCAGAAGGTTTGAAAAAGCCCAGGATTGCCTGACAGAGAAGTTTTACCCTGCTGAGCAAGCTCAAGTATTCTGCTCATGTTCAAGTATCTCATCTCTCTGATAGTGGAGAGTCCCTCCAGCCAGAGCTGCTCAGGAACGTGGCAGAGCTGCCCCATGGCCACCCCCAGGTTCAGGGACCAAGAACTGCTGCCCTTGGCCAGACAGAGCCTGGGGAGTTGAAGGACAAAGGGGATGAAAGGATGAAAATATGGAAGGATGTAGGTGGGAGAATTTTTGGATACAGCAGGACATCTCTGGGAGGGAAGGTTCTGTTGGAGAGGAGTCTGTTAAAGGGAAGCTGAACAGAACTGCTGACGTCCCACAGCATGGAGAGAGGAGCCAATGTCTGAATGCCCATGGGAGAGAACAATTCCAAACTGTTTAGAGTGCATGTAACATTAAAGAGGAATAATTCTGGGGGGTTCCTTCAAGGTCTAAGCTTATCACAAATTTCTGACACGTCAGAAGACTCTCATTTACCATGATTCAGTTACCAGCAGCTCCCTGTCCCTCTGACACTGACACACCCTGGCCTCTCCAAGGTGTGTGGGACAGGATGCTGGCATTCTCTGTCTATAAATCCTGCTGCAAATCAAAGGGAGGGTACCTGAAATACCAGACCAGGATCTGCTATGGGCTCTGCCTTCAGGGAGGCAGCGGGAGAAGGTCCCAGATGGCTTTTGGGAAGGGGAGCCTGGTTTCTGGCATGGGCACAGCTCCCTGCAAGGTAATTCAGGCTCACACACAGGTGAGAGCAGCAGAGGGTCTGTAGGGGTTCAAGTTTGTCCTTCAGAAAGCTCAGCAAGTGCCTGGGATATATCCTGTCCCAAGGAACAAGAGTCCAGGTGGCAACTGGATGCTACCAACCACAGAGACAGGAGCCCTGGAAGGACACAAAGTGACACAGGATCACCCAGGCTGGGGGGAAAGGGAGGCTGAGGGACACTGAGCATCAGCACAGCACTGATGGTACTGAACAGGTTCAAAATCTTATCTAAAATTAAAGACTCAGTCTGCTGGGGCAAGAGGAGAAGGTGTCTGCGCAAAACAGCTCATCAGCCTGTGACAAACGTGTGCTCTGGTGGCTTTCACAGCATCACATTTAACCAGAGTCCCACATCTCTGTGGGCTGATGTGCATCCTCAGAGTCCCAGCCCAGGTTCACATTTCCCACCTGTAAAGGGCTTGGACATGCTGGGTTAGTTCTCCACATGTCACTTTTTACAGTAGGAGCTTCCCACTCCAGGTCAGAGTCCAAAACCAAACTGAGCTTTTGGAAGAAGTTTTGGCAGCTCAAACCCAGTCCTCACGTTTCTCCCTTGAATAAAATGTCCGAGATACCACAACATGCATCGATTAAAAAAAATAAAATGGCAGGGGGTGTGTTGGGGGAAAATAGGGCTAGAAAGGGAATGTACAGCAAAGGGCAGGGCAAGGCAGGTGTGACATTGATCCCACAGCTGAAACACTTGCTGTACTGACGGGAAGGAAGGGGTAGGGCTGGGTGGTGGGGTTGGCAGCTGGTGTAGGACACCCCTCCTTGTCCTCCCTTTGCTCTGATTCCTATTTGGAGAGTTTGCTGATGACTCGAATGAGGGCTCCGTTCTCATCCTTCAGCCTTTGGTTGTCCGACTTCAGCTCTGTCAAAATCTGCGGAGACACAGAGACAAGGTGGGATCAGAGGGGTTGGGGGGCCAGGGGGACCCTGCCCCCTCCAGCAGCACCTCCCATGGCTCTGCAGCATCCCCAGAGCTCTCACAAGCTGGGTGAGAGCCAAGGGTGAGGGGCCTCGAGCACAGCACTGAGCAGGGAGCCCTGGTGCAAAGCAAGGCCTCAGCCCCAGCAGCAGGGCAGGACCAGACCAGCAGGGCAGGAACCATTTCTGAGCTGCTTCATCCCAAACCTGCACCCAGAGGCCAAATACAGCTCAGCAGACAAGTAAAGCTGGTGTTCCTGATATGCTTTTTCCATTTTGCCAGGACTGGAAGGGAAACCAAAGGCCTGGAATCTTCATTTAGGACTGGACCTTGCCAAATCTCTTTACAATACCCCCAAATCTCCTTGGGACCCTGCAGATGTGTGATACAGCCCCAAGTGCTGAGGCCAGAGGACTGGTAGAACACACTGACACTGGAGGTACCTCCTGGGTGCTCAGCTGAGGTTGCAACAGACAAAAGCCTTTGGAAACAGAGAAGAAATGGCTTCAACAAGACCCTTCCAGCATTTCCCATTGGCACAAACCCTGCTGGCTTCCTGTGCTGCAGCCAGTGACCTTCCCTGGGCTGTTCTCAACCAGAGGGAGACCCAGCTCCTGTCTGGGGGTGGCACACAGGGGGTCACTGCCACCACAGGTGACCAGGGCTGCAGGGACACCCAGGGCAGAGGGGGTCACACACATGGCATCTGTATGAGCTCAGCCACAACTTCTGTCTGCCAAGTGCATCTTGGAGGAATTCCCTCAAATTAAAAATCTGCACTAAATCTCCTTCCTCCTAACCTGGTGTTTCAGCTTTGACCACAACGTTCTGCCCCCTCCACCTGCAGTCCCTCCCTGCTCACCAGCTCTGAGTGGGGGCAGCTCTTGGGGCAGTTCCAGCTCCCACCAGAGCAATTCCCTTCTTACAAGGTTGGGCAAGCCCCAACACCCCCAGCTCCATCCCTGTGGGCACTGCTGAGGGAGGTTCCAGCTGGGAGGGAGGAGGGGCTGGTGCTGCATGGTGGGACATTGTGGGAAGGATAAATCCACGTGCTGGTGTGACACCGTGGTGACAGAACAGCACTCGTGGATCCTTGTGCCATTTCTCATGGCCAAACATCACCATCACCCAAGGATCAGGAGCTCAGAGACACAGCAGAGCTCCTGGCATCTCTGCACTCCTCTGTCTCCTCCTGAGCTCCACCTGCCACACTCACACTGGTGCCTCCCAGTGCCTGCAGGAGCCCCTCCAGACACTGGGCAGTTCCCCATGGGGGGCTTCGTGTGACCTGTGTCACTTATTTGAAAATGAAGGAGTGTGAAATAAATGCCTCTGGACGCGTTTCCTGATCACAACCCAGCTCCACAGTGCCCACTGAGGCCTCCTGACAGCTGCACATCAGCCTGAGACAACACAAGCCCAGGGTGTTCCTCCCTTGGAAGCAGAGTAGCCTTAAGTCAGGTGAAATGAACCCCAAGGGAACTGGGGTTCCAAGGCTGGAAGGGCTGGAGTGTCCAGGAATGGTGAGCAGGGATGTGGCCCAGCCCCAGGGAAGGGCAGGGCTGGTTATGAGGCAGTGTTGGTGTCACCTGGGTTTGGGCAGAGCAGCAGGGCTGTGTGCCACCTGGGACATGGGAACACAGCTCCTCAGAACCCACGTGCCTGCAGGAAAATGAGATTCACTGAGAAGCTGTGCTGCCAGAGCGTGGGACAGCTGGCACAGCCTAACCCAGGGACAGCTCTGCACAGCTGTGATGTGCACAGACACCACTGAGGCAGAGTTTACACACAGCAGCAGCAGCCTGTGTCACACCTACTCAAAGAGCTGGAACTAAAGCAGCAGAGCTCACAGCCCATGGCTGTGCCCAGTGTGGCACTGGCAGGGAACTGCAGACCTGTGAGTGAGTGAGTGAGTGAGTGAGGAGGGCAGAGTGAGCCCCAGCCAGAGCACAGGGCATGCAGGGCAGTCAGCACATGGGCATGTCCTGGGAGGAGGAGAGGTCACTTGCAGGTTGTGAAACATCAGTTCTTTGAGTCTGGAAAGAATTTTGCCCAATTTTCCCTCTCAGATCTCAAAGCATGTGGGGAAAGGGAATGACTTCAACTCACAGTTTATGAGAAGAAATGAGGCAGGGTCAGGCTGGAGGATAGTTCCACAGATTAAACCCAGAAAGGCTGTGAGATCATTTCAGCTGACCACCTGCACAATCCAGGGCACACAATATAACCCCTGACTCTCCTGGCCCTGGTGACACACATGTGGGCTTGAGCTGACACTCCTGGAAAGGGGAAGCCACAATTCCCCTGATTAGTTTGTTTCTATGGTTAATCAGCCTTGGTATAATTTGTGTGCTAAGAATAGATTTTTTTATTCTGTGGTGCCACTTCCAGCCCACAAGAGCACACAACTTCTTGTGTCCCAAGGGATGTGAATATTCCTACTAACCTGCAAAGGACAGGCAGGGCCCCCTGAAATGAGCACTTACAGCTTTATTTTAGCATTGAACCAATGAAGTAGCAGGAAGAGATGTAATTTAACAGTGTGATGTGTGAAGGCAAAGCTTAGGGAAGACTCATCCTTCTGTTTCCACCACTAATTGTCCAGCACTGGATTTAAAACAGGAGATGAAAACACAGAGTGCTCCTGGTCTGGCTCCTGCTGCATCCCTGCATCCCCCATCCAGCCCACAGGAGGCAGGGGTGCTGAGCCTATAGACTCACACTCAAAAATTTCAATTTAAAATAAGGAAAGAAGCTTGTCCCTTTTGTTCAAGTGACCAAGAAAACCTGCTGAGGACAGTTCACTTTGTAGTTTTTCTAAAAATACCCTTTCTGTCTATAATGATTGCTTTTCACAACATCCCTGAAAATTTCCTGACTCTGGATAATCTGATTTGCTGAGTGCCAGCTTCTCCCTGAACTAAGTCCAATTAAAAAAGAATTCTATTCTAAGCAGACATGTGCATAAACCACTTATTTTCAAGTGTCCAAGGCCAGGCTGGATGGGGCTTGGACCAACCTGGTCTAGTGGAAAGTGTAGGGGGTGGAACGAGATGAACTTTAACTTAACCCCTTCCAACCCAAACAATTCTGTGGGTCTGTTTGAAGGCCAAGTACCAGGCAAGGAGCTGCTGGCACTGCCAAGCCACCCCAAAGCCATTCCCAGTGCTAAGCTGGCAAGGGCAGCAGCATCTGCCAAGCAGAGCAGGAGCCGGGGGGGAGCAGAGCTCCAGCAAAGCCCTGCCATGGCAGCAGCACCGTGCTCTGGGAATGCAGAGATGCTGTGCCACAAGCTCTGAGCCACAAGGCAGCCTGGGGAGCAGAGCAGAGCTGAGACCTGCCTGGAGGAGAGGAAGAGGAGGCAAGATGAGCCCGAGGGAAAGCAGCTACAGCTCCTCTGATTCCTTGGGCTTGGAGGGCAGAGAGAGTCTGGCTACAACCCGGGTCAGAGCCCTGTTCTCAGCCAGCAGCTGCTCATTCATCTGCCTCAGAGTGTGAATCTGTTTGAGCTGGTGGAGATTCTGCAGAGAGTGAGAGGAGTGGACAGAGAAATACAGAGAGAACATCATGGAAATGAAAAGGCACAGAAATGGGAGTTTAGTCCACAGGCAGTGAAAGAAAAAAAGAGAATAAAAGAAATTAGTAGCAGTGAGTGCTGGATGGGGAAAGCCTGACAACACACCAAGGATATTTTGGGAATCAGCCCTTTCTCCAGGGGCCCCCAAAATCTTAAAAAAGGTCAAATACAAGGATTTCCACCACAAAGCAGGATTATATTAGAGTTTACCCAGACAGCCCTGGGACCTGGGAACTGCTGTGAGACCTAGCACCAGTGACTTAACACCCAGACAGGCTCTAAAAGCACTGCTGGGAACTGGTAACTCCTTTAAAACTCCTTTTCTTCATGTATCTCTAAAAGCCAAAGCAGCTGTCTGGAACAAAGAGGAATCAGAGCTTCCTGAAGATCCCAAAGGCAGAGACTGAAGCACCTGAAAGTGTCACTGTCCCACAGCAGATCACCAGGACAAGTATTGTGTCTGCTTGTGTCCCTCATCCCTGAGTGATGCTCTGGCTCTGCCCAGGCCAGTCCTGCCAAAACCTCTGGGGTTCGGTTTCTCATCCATGCCCAGATTCAACTCTTCTCTGTCTCAGGGCTCAATTTATCCCTGACCTTCAGAGGGGACAAGTCTGAACCTTAAACTGTTCATTCTAGGAACAGGAGTCTGAATGAGAGAATCTCCCACAGTGGGGATGTGCCAGGAGGGCATTCCTGGTGACAAAGGCAATGAGGGGCACAGGACAGGGCAGAGACCAAGCCCCACACTGGGACTGGCACAGGAACCAACTGGACATGGGTACAAACTGTGAGTGGGTACAATCTGGGGCTTGCACAAATACAAACTGGGCACAGGAACCAACTGGACATGGGTACAAACTGGGGCTTGCACAGGGTTCAGCAGCAGAGGGAGGTCAGGAACAGAAGAGCCATGAGGAAGCAGAACAGGGAAATGGTCCAAGCCATGCAGACATCTCAGTGCCACAAGGATGACACTGTTCCCAGTAATGCCAAAGTGAATTCATGTGCTGGACATTTACACAACTGCAGGTGCCAGGAGATGCCAAGAGCTGTGGAGCTGCTTCCTGAGCAGCATCCCTGCCCTCCTTCCCCCTGAGAGGTTGGGCAGCTGGGCCACAAGACAACAAGAACCCCTCCTGAGCAAGAACCCATCCTGCATGAGGGAAGGAGCCCCAGCACTGGGCAGGGGCAGGCAGGAAACATCCACAAGAAGAGCTGTAAATTCAAGTGGCAAATTCCCAGTCCCAAACCAAAGCAGTCCCACAAAGCACCATATTCCTCCCCATGTCCACTTAGTGGCAGAAGAAAACAGAGGGAAGGGTTTATGAGGAAGAGGGTTCCTTTCTACCATTTCATTAGCAAAAAGCACTCAAAGGGAGGTGCTGCCTGTCCTGAACAAGGAGCACCATGAAAGAATCTACTGTGACACAAAGACAGTGACCATCCACCCAACCTGCACTACTCAGGGTGCCCAGAGAAGCTGTGGATGCTCCATCCCTGGCAATGTCCAAGGCCAGGTTGGACAGGGCTTGGAGCAGCCTGGGATGGTGGAAGGGTCTCTGCACATGGCAAGAGATGGAATGAGAAGGGCACCTTCAAACCCAAGCCACTGGAATTCTCTATGACCCAGAGCTGACTGCAGCTGGCAAGGAATCTGCTGTGTCCCAGGGCATTCTGTCCAAGGGCTCATTCCTGCACAAAACTGAAGCACTCTGTGCACCCCCAACCATCAGCTCTGTTCTTAGCTGCCCAAAAACCCTACATTTACTCTCCATGACAGAATGAAGACACCTCTTTGGAAAGCTTTGCAAAACCAAGGTAAGCAAGACAGGAAGGCAGGGAGCCAGCAGAGGATGGGGTTTGAGCCCCTGAGATCATCAAACTGACAGAGCAGCTCCTGGGACACACAAACACAGTTCTGACACTGGATAAATCAACAGATCCCAAGACAGAGCTACAGCAAACAACTGCAGGAAAGCTGCAGTGACACCACAGCAGTGAGATCCCTGCTCACCATATCCCATCCATCCATCCATCCATCCCATCCATCCATCCATCCATCCATCCATCCATCCATCCATCCCTCATCCATCCATCATCCATCATCCATCCACCATCCATCCATCCATCCATCCATCCATCCATCCATCCATCCATCATCCATCCATCCATCATCCATCCATCCATCCATCCATCCATCATCCATCCATCCATCCATCCATCCATCCATCCATCCATCATCCATCCATCCATCCATCCATCCATCATCCATCCATCCACCATCCATCCATCCATCCATCCATCCATCCATCCATCCATCCATCATCCATCCATCCATCATCCATCCATCCATCCATCCATCCATCATCCATCCATCCATCCATCCATCCATCCATCCATCCATCCCTCATCCATCCATCATCCATCATCCATCCACCATCCATCCATCCATCCATCCATCCATCCATCCATCATCCATCCATCCATCATCCATCCATCCATCCATCCATCCATCATCCATCCATCCATCCATCCATCCATCCATCCATCCCTCATCCATCCATCATCCATCCATCCACCATCCATCCATCCATCCATCCATCCATCCATCCATCCATCCATCCATCATCCATCCATCCATCCATCCATCCATCCATCCATCCATCCTTCCATCCATCCATCCATCCATCATCCATCCATCCATCCACCATCCATCCACCATCCATCCATCCATCCATCCATCCATCCATCCATCCACCATCCATCCATCCATCCATCCATCCATCCATCCCCCATCCATCCATCCATCCATCCATCCATCCATCCATCCATCCATCATCCATCATCCATCCCTTCACAGCCCAAGATTTGCTGGCTTCCACTGTGCTCAGTGAGGACAGACAGACAGACAGACATGGCACAGTGTCGTGTGACACATCACACCAGGAGCTGCTGTTAGATGGCTGTACTGGAATAGTCCCTTCTTTTGATAGTACCAAAACGAGCTGAGGATACTTGGTCTGTTCACCCTGGAGGAGCCTGAGGTCAGACCCCACTGGGGGCTGCAGCTCCTCCCAAGGGACAGCTCTGATCTCTGCTCTCTGTGAGCAGGGACAGACCCCAGGGAAGGGCTGGAGCTGTGCCAGGGCAGGGTCAGGCTGGATCTCAGGAAAGGTTCTTCCCCAGAGGGTGCTGGCACTGCCCAGGCTCCCCAGGGAATGGGCACAGCCCCGAGGCTGCCAGAGCTCCAGGAGTGTTTGGACAATGCTCTCAGGGATGCCCAGGGTGGGATTGCTGGGGGTCTGTGCAGGGCAGGGGTTGGACTGTGGGTCCCTTTCCATTCAGGCTATTCCCTGATTTTATGATACACAGATAATAAACCCCCTCTGTTTTATAACATGGCTCACAGCTGGCAGAAAGCATCAAACACACACAGCAGGGGCATGGTGCTGTGTGAGGTGCAAAGGACTGTGACCATTTCAGAGACCACCTTTGTTTTTCCACACCAGCAGAGCACAGAACCTCAGCACGGTCCCATCAGCCCCTGCTCAGCCTCCACACCTGCACAGCCCTCAGAAAGGATCATTTATGTAAAAATGTCTGTGTGCTGCAGGTAGGCCAGGCTCCTGTTTATGCACCAAATCCAGCAAGGGCTGGGAGGCTGGGACTGAAGCCAAGGGCAAAGAGCAGGATCTGGATGATACCGCTGTGATTGCTTATCACTCTGCTTGATACTTGGCTTAGCAAAAGCAGGTTTCTCAGTTCTCTGTACCTGCCTTCAATTAACAGATTTTGTGCCTGCAACACTAAATAAAAACGCCCAGAGCCTGCACGATGCTGCAGCACTGCCATGGAATAAAGGAGCTTCTGTGACCTTCAAGAACAATTGCTGTGTTAAGTTGGGACCTCAGGCACTTGGCATTGAGTTCAGCTCAGTGCAAATGTTAATTTTCTTTCTCGTGCTTCAGCCAAGGTTCTGGATCTCCAGTTGAGTTGTGCAGTCACTCAGGGAATGCTGAGTGTCTGTCAACTTTGCAAGAGCAGCTCTGAGGAGCAGCTCTGCCACCAAGGTTCTTGAAGTTACCAAGCCTGTCTTGCTCCTCTTCACTTCTCTATGGCTTTGGTAGCAGGGGTCACACTCCAGACAGGAACAAAGCTCACTCCCTCAAACACAGGCTGAAGTATTGCACATTTCTGCCACCTCTGCCTCCTCTTCCTCAGAAGTCAGCTGCAAGGAGAGGACAGCCCTGGCCAGGACATCTCATGTGCACAACTGGACATAGACATAGCTGGATGTGAGTCTTGCTGGATTCAAAGACTAGTGGGAAGAATTCCCCAAAACAGCCTGAGACCTCATCACCTGACAGGTTTGTTGTTTCCACATGAAAGGAAATTGGTGGATTTGCCTTTTCCTTCACGACTCCAAAGAATTCCCCAAAACAGCCTGAGACCTCATCACCTGACAGGTTTGTTGTTTCCACATGAAAGGAAATTGGTGGATTTGCCTTTTCCTTCACGACTCCTTCCTTATTCTGACTCTGCACAACAGCTACTCAGGTAGTACAAGGAGCAAGAATGAAAGCCCAGCCAGAATTTGCAGATTTTCCTGGCTCAACTCCCACAGAAGTGACTGACAGGGATGCTCTGCAGAGGTTATCTCCCTCCAGGCAAACACAGCAGGGCTGCTTCTCCCACTTCAAGGCATCATGAAAATGGACACAATAGTTTCCCTTTGGAAAGGTCCAGTTCAATGCTTCTTTCTTAAGGGATTTTATATTCCTTTTTTTTGAGTAGATGTCAAACAAGACATGTCACAGTGCCCTCAGGTACTCATTGCATGCTTAAGGTTTTACAAAAACTAGTAAAAATGTAGTAGCACCTCAGAAGAGAGATTTTCCAAATCCTTGGCTATTTGTTCTAGTAACAAAAGGCCACTGTGGTTGTCCAATGCAGCAAGAAGAGACAGAGCAGAGTCGGCACCACTCTCAAGGAGCTGAAGCTCATTTTCAGCTCGAGCACAGGTTCCTTCAGCTCTTGTCTCTTGAGGCAGTGAGAGAACACGTCCAACCTCCAGCAATGCTTCTCCTTCTGCCCTTCCTTGGCTTCCATGGCTCTGCAGCTCCACCTGAGCTGGAGGTGCTCTGGCTGTGTCCAACAGACCCTGCAGGAACCTTCCCTCATTACTTCTTCCAGAGCAGCATGTTTCCAAACTGAGGCCACTAGAGGCCACCACCTTGTCTTCTTACTCCACGGGCTGAAGCTGCAGGTTTGCAGTGATCTGCAGAGCTGAAGGACCAACACAAACTGCTCATGCCTGTATCTCTCTTGAAGACCACAGTGCTGTAATTACAGGAAAGTCTCTGTGCAGTTGAAGGTTCCTACCTGCTCACTGAACAAAGAGTTTGGAATTTAGACATATTCAATCCTTTCTCCTTCTCCTCCTGGCTCACACATTCACGCTTATTTTCCCCTCTCTGAGAGAACAAGAGCCTTACAGCAAGAATCCACCATATTGTTGTGCTACTTATTGCAGCAGAAGATGCAGCACAGGCCTTTCAGAGTTATGTGCTTGGTAGAAACAAAAGCTCCAAACAGAAACAGAGCTGGAGCCTCCTCCAGGGTGGCAGGAAGTCATTTCTGTCAGTGCAGGGAGAGCTCTCAGGTAGGTCCTTCCTTCTGTCTGAGAGCAGCTTGGTCCCACCTGCTGATGTTGAAAGGGAAGGAAAGCAGGGGCAGAGCAGAGGGGCACCCACTCTGTGAACACAGCACTGACATCCAGCAGAACTGCAGTGCTGCTGAGCTGGGTGAGGCTGTGGGGGTGTGAGGGCAGCCAGACACTGCTGGGCCCTGCAGGGGTCCCCTCATGGCCACAGCCATCCTGGAAGCCACACCATGGGAGCAAGAACGTGCCACAGCCCCAGTGGCCATGGCTGGTGACAGCAAGCCATGCCGCACATCCCATCAGGAAGCAAATTCCTCTCTGCTAGAATTATCCATCCCAGGCTGCTGTGGCCTCCCAGTGACATGCTGTGGGAAGGGAGCACAGGAACACAACCACTCTGTGTTTTCTCCTGGCCAGTGTGCGTGAGCTCAAAGCCAGCTTTGTCTTCTTACCCATCCGGAGAGAACCTCAGAGCCTTTACTCGGGCTGCAGACTAGTCAGAGCACAGGGGGTCAGCACACTGGAACTCAGCGATGCCACAGAAAGTTAGTTGGGGAAGGCATTTAAGGAGAACAGCTTTCACCATTCTCAGATTAAACAGCAGAACAAATCAAACATAGGAGCAATCAAATGAATAAGAACCAGGACAGTTTATTAGCATTTCATGTTCGGAGAACAGGGCCATTAAAGCAAGTTCTGACTGCAGAAAGGAAAATTAGATCCTTCCCATGGACACCTTTAACATCCTCCTCCTGGGTGACAGTCCCCAAAGACATGAATACAAAGCATATAAAATGGCATAGACACAGTGAAGATTATTTCTTACCTTCATTTCCTCCTCCATTTCAGAGAGTTTCCGCTCCAGGGCTCGCTTCTCCTGTTTACAAGGATTCACAACAAAGAAGGTCACAAGGATTTGGAAGAAAAATTTACAGTATATTTTCTTTTAAAGAAAAATAGAAATCTTGTGTTTCTGTAGCAGCATTCCCTGAAGACGGGAATGCAAGGCAGAGGTTACAACCAGGAGCTGATCAGATGGGAGAGGGCAGCTGGCAAACCAGCAGGGATATAAGCTGGGCCTGTTTGGGCAGAGCACAAGCTCTATTCATACCCCTAATGAAATTATTCCCCATTTTCAGTGATCCCAGTTCTCAGGAGCTGCTGATATAATGTGATTTTGAGCTCTGTAGATGAAACCATGGAGTTACTTATACTCAACTGAAGGTGGCAATGAGAAAAGTCCCTGAGCCGCTCAAATAGGAAACAGAACATGGAAATTCCCTGCCTGGAAATCCTGTTCCTCCCAGATAATCCAGGGCTGCAGAGCTGACTGCTTTCAGTGCATTTCAGAAAGTGAGGATTAGACTCTGCTGTGTGACTGGCATCAGCTACATCTGTACCAAGGTGAGGAGAAGTGCATTACTCAGTGACCTTCCCAACATGAAGGGGCTCAAACTGCTCCAGGGACATGCCCTGAGAAGGGGGAAGTGGGAAACATGCATCAAGAACAAGATTTACACACTCTGCCCGGCTCCTTTGCCCTGTGCAAAGAGCCATGAGGCCAGGAGAGTGAGGAAAAGGCAGCTTCTGAGTGTGCTGTGGATGATGAGTTCTGGGGCACTTTTTGCCCACAGCACAGTTCACCCAGGGATTCATCAGTGCAAAATGCATGAGCTGTCCTGGAAACAGTTAATGCATCTTCACTGAGAACAGCGGGACATGTTTTCACTTTCTAACTCAGAATTTGTGGCTGTTGTGATCCTAATTCAACAGAAGTTATACAGGATGTTGCCCTGACTCCAACAAGGCCAAGTTCAAGGTCCTGTCCCTGGGTTGGGGCAATCCTTGGTACCAACCCAGGCTGGGGAAAGAAGGGATTGAGAGCAGCCCTTCCAGGATTCTGCCTTGCTCCTCTACCACCCCAAACCAGCCTTTATTTGTAAGGATCAAGAATGTTTTAAAGCATAATGGACCAACAGTCTGTCAGTGTGATACAATCCATTGGTCCTCAGCTGCTTAGAACCAAAGAGAGGAATCAGAATAAGCTGAGAGCAGCAGAGTCTCAGGCCCTGCAAAGGTCAGAACACAATTATCATTGTGCACTGCTCCTCAAGGCAAAAATACAACTTATCTTTAATTAACACTCCCCTTCTAGAAATGACTGCCCTGCACGAGGCACAGCTGTGACTCAGAAGAAAGCAGAGACACGTACCCTCTTCTCCATCTCCAGCATGCTGGACCGGTCAGAAGTTTTCTCCTGTTTCTGCTATGGAAATTAAAAATAGAAAGTGATTAAACCCGAGAGCTCTCACAGGGTGCTGCACAAAGGCCAAGACAAGCAAGATGCTCTTGCTTGGGATGCAACATGTTGATTTACAAAATTACTTGTTTACTTCTGTTTCCTCTATGGCACCTTCCCTCCCTTTCCCATTCTGGAACAAGTGTTGCTTTGTCATGGCCAGTACTCAGTTTCTCCAGTCAGGACCTGGATTTTCCCTTACCTGGGCTGCTTTTTCCAACTTTGCTTTGATATCAGCCAGCTCAAGCTGGGCTTCTTGCAGCTTTGACTTCAGCTTTTGATTTTCAGACAGGGCACTCTCGTATAACTGAAATGCAAAACAAGAGCTCAATTAACCAGGCTGCTCCTGGTTAATTAACCCCATCCTGCCAGTCTGAGCAGACACTGCCCTCAGCACTGAGCTGAGGGGTTCCTCTTGCTCCCACATGTCAACAGATGAGAAGGGAAAACAAAACCAACTTGGATGCTTTACTTATGTTTTCATAATTCATTAATTAGAAATAAGAAAACAGGTGTTGAATTTTGTAGGGAGTTTAAACACAGCCAAGAGGGGACAGTTTTAATTTAGGTAATTCTTTACTCACAGGGTGGTCAAGCCCTGGCACAGGGTACCCAGAGAAGCTGTGGCTGCCTCTGGATCCCTGGAACTGTCCAGGTCCAGGAGTGTGAGAATTGGTTACTCACTTTTCATAGTTTAGGAAGGTCCATTAAACCTTATCAAAAATACAACAAAAGACTGAATAGAGAAAAAAGGTTACAGTGCAGGGAGCAAAGGATTTTCCCCACCATGTGCTCTCTCTCCCACACAATGGACCCTTTTTAACCCTTTAACCCCTCCCAAAGTTCTGTCCATCAACCCCTTCTTTGCTGTCCAGTGGTGGAGATCTCTTCTTCAAATCCTGAGTGGAGGTCAGGTGTTCCATACTGACAAGACAGCCCTCCCAGATGTCCCAACCCCAGCTGTCCTTTGATAACCACGTGAGGGGGTAAAACATAACTATAAATCTGTAAAACTTTTCTTAACCTATATACATGATATTTGTCTGTTAATTATGAGAGTCAATCATCACATTATTCATCTATCACAGTGTCCCAGATTGCAAGGCAAGATGTATTCTATTTGCCATCTGCATGGCAGTTGTATTCAGTTCAGTGGGCAGTTTTCCTTATCTCTTCCACAACTGCTCCTTCCTTTGGGGGCCATCTGCTGATAACAGCTACTGAATGTCCCTGCATGGCTGATAAGAACTACAGCATCCCATTGGGAGATGTGAGCCCAGAGGGAGGAGCCAAGCATTCCTTCCCGGATATAATCTGGAGATTCTGGAACACCAGCACAGCTTCTCCACTGGATTGCCCAGAGGAACAGCAGCTGCCTCTTCTTCCCCTGCATCTTCAGAGGCAGAGACTGCACCTTTCTCCAGGATCCCTGCTCCAGCAGAACCAGCCCTGACACTGCAGGAGGGCTGAGCCACAATTCCAATGGGACTGCTGCCAACACCCTGACCCACAGGGTGTCAGGTTGGGTTCTGACTCTGCCAGTGTTGTTCTAGTGTACTGCATTGTTTATTTTATCCTTTGATTTTCTTCCCTAGTAAAGAACTGTTATTTCCTGCTCCCATATTTTATGCCTGAGAGCCCCTTAATTTAAAATTTACAGCAATTTGGGGCGAGGGGGTGGTTTACACTCTCCATTTCAGGGGAGACTCCTGTCTTTCAAACCAAGACATACAGGAGCAACCTGGGATAGTGCAAGGTGTCCCTGCCCATGACAGCGGTGGAATGGGATGAACTTTAAGGTGTCTTCCAACTCGAACCATTGGATTCTTTGAAACAGAGAAAATGAAAATAAACATCTTCTCCTTCTTCCCGCTGATTCTTGGGGCTGGTTTCTGCAGAACAGGCAGGTTCTGCAGTGTGTGCAATGACAAGAATCAGTTTAAAGCCCTACTTTCTTGTAGTCCCTGTTGCTCTCCTCCTCGGCGCGGCTGCTGAGCGCGGCGAGCCGGTTCTCCCTGCGGCTGTAGGCGCTGGAGCGGCCCGAGGCGCGCTCGCCGTACGACGAGTCGCTCGTGCTGGGGTTTGTAGCTGCCTCCAACCTGAAACACGAGCAACATCCAGCACTGTGGAGCTGTGGGAACTTGGAACAGCCAGCACAGAGCCCAGCTGGTTGGGACTGCAGGGAGGGCAGACCCAGCTGAGCCAGTGGGAGCACCCTCTGCTTGGCCCTGGGCATCGCTGCTCAAAACCTGGCAGCCACCACCACTACAACACCTGAAAAAATCCCAGGGTACCAGCCCAGCCTCCCATGGGCACTGACTTCCCACAAACCTCTCATCTCCAGGGTGGGAACCAGCTCCATTTTTAAGAGGGCACTGAGGTTAACCATTTGGGGAGTTAAAGTTCCACAGCTTAGCTGTGGCACCAGAAGCAAACTGGTGCCACAGCTAAGCTCAGGAAAGGACCAAATAGCCAGTACCAGACTGGATTTGAAGCACAGGGAATCCTCAAAGGCATACAAAAACATGCTGCCAATAAATATTACACAGAAAAAAAAAAAGAAAGAAAAAAATAAAATTCTTACCTGGAAAGTCTTTCATGCTGAAGGAAGAAAAAAAAAAAAAAAAAAGAAAGGAAAAGGTAATTAATAATGAGAATGAAACATTCAATTCAAAACTGCAGAGCTTCCAGGCAGCAGCAATTTCCCACCTCAGATATCAGCACCCAGTTCAGACCAGGCTACACAGTGATCTCCCAGCCCAAACTGGGAATCTCCAATCTCTGCCTGAATCTTCAACTGCTTCAGCTCCTCAGAAGCACTTATTTCACTCACCTAAGAAATCCTGAACGTTGCTGTTCAAATTCTCATTTCCAGAACTGAAACACCTTCCCTGGAATCCAAACTAATCTACTGTTTCCCTTTTCCAGTTAAGTTATTCTTCCTGACTATGATCACTGTGCTGAGTGATGTGGGTGAGGGAGATGAACAGACACAGGCATCTCCCAGTGTTTGTGCTGAACTTGAGAAAATCACAAACACTCTTCTCTCCATGGGCAAGCAGCTCCCCATGGAGAAAAGCTTCACTGTGGCAGACAGAGACACAACAGCAGCTGCAGGAGGGAGGGAGAAGATCCTTACACCGGGGTGGTTGGAGTCTCTGTTGGGTTCTTCTTTCTCCATCAACCCAAACCTCTGCTGTGCTGTCCTGGATTGCCTTTGGACATTGAGGGGCTGGAGCATGTCCAGAGAGGGGAATGGAGCTGGGGAAGGGTCTGGAGCACCAGGAGCAGCTGAGGGAACTGGGGAAGGGGCTCAGCCTGTACAAGGGCGGACCTGGGTCTGGGCCCAGGGAACAAGGGACAGGACGAGGAAGGGCCTCAAGTGACGTCAGGGAGGTTCAGGCTAGCTGCGTATCAGGGAAAATTTCCTCCTTGAAAGGGTGGTCAGGCCCTGGCACAGGTTGTCCAGGGCAACGGTGGTCACACTCCCCAGAAATATTCAGAAAATATACAGATGTGATATCTGGGGTCATGGTTTAATGGTGAACATGGCAATGCTGGGGAGTTTGGGCTCAATGATTTTAGAGGGCTTCTCCAACTCAATAATGATTCTATGAATATCCAACAGAGGCTTAATGTAGTAAACCACCATTTCAATGACATTTCTGGATCGAATAGTTCCTTCCTACAGTTGCATAAATCCAGTGGTGACAGCATCACTATCCTGCAGGACATGCCACACTGACAGTCACCTCCTCTGACAGACATTTACTCAAATTCCAGGTGCATTCCAACTCTTTATCCTCCCTTGAACTGGAAGTTGAGCCCAGTATTCCTCTGTTGTTTTATCAGTAGCATCATTGTTCTGAGGGAGCACAAACCTCCCACAGGCACTTCCAGCCAGTTCCCTCAGCTCTTTTTAACAGAGTCAACACAAAGGACATCAGAGCAGATGAAAGGTCAGGCTTTTTGTGCCCAGACATGCTTGCAGTGCTGTGCTGTCAGCTACACCAGTAAATCCAGTGCTAAGGCCTCAGTGGGAGGCAGATGTGCTGCCTGTCTGGCGCCCACTCCTGCCTGGCACACAGACAACGCCTGCCTCTGATCATGGGCCGGGATCTGAAAGTACACCCCATGGAGAGAGGGATTAAGTCACGCAGTGGACAAGTGACCCAGCCACCCCTCCACTGCAAGCCTGAGGAGCAGGGGGCAGCTCCCAGAGCATCCTGTCCAGTGCCCAGCCCTGCCTGCTGCTTGCCAGGACACAGCAACCCATCACCTGCACCTGGCTGCTGAGGTTTGAACTCATCCCAGCCTAATGTGACCCTCATCTGGCATCCTGATTCAGGACAGGAAGGTGCCTAGGGAGTCTGCAAAGCGTGGGCTCTGCAGCACAGCCTCTGACACGCTGTGCTGTGAGCACCAGCACCAGGAAAATGAACTGCTGGACCCTGCACGTGGAGCCTCGAGGATGGACCACAGCTCAGGCAAAGCTGCTACCTGCAGAGATCAAAAGGACAAGCAAACCCTGCTATGGATTAGCACATTCTCCCTCCAGCTGTGCCCACAGGGCCATCCTTAGCCAGGCTCTTGGGCAGGTCTAGTGCCTGTCTTAGGTTACAAGATGCAGCTGGGGGTGTGAATTCTATCACCATCTGTCAGAGGTGGGGCAGTTCTCTGCTGTTCATGGGGCAGTTTTCTTTATCTCTGCCACAGCCAACCCTCCCTCCAGGAGATCTCTTCTGTTACTGGGCCATTAATTATCAATTATCTTCTGCTGTCCATGGCCAGCGAGTGTCCCTGCAGGGCTGATCCAATCCCACCATCCCATGGGAGATGCTCCGCCCAGGGGAGGAGCCAAGCATTCCTGCCTGGATCCAATCTGAGCCTGGCACAGCACAGCAGCCTTTGCCCCCTGCATTGCCAGAGGAGCAGCTTCCTGCTGCCCTGCATTGCCAGAGGGAGCCCAGGCCCATCTGCAGCAGCCCTGGAGCTGCAGAGGAAAACTCCCCCCTTGTGCAGGATCCCTGCTGCAGCAGAGCCACAGCTGGCACTGCAGGAGGGCTGAGCCCCCATGGGATGGGGCTGGGACACCCCCTGACACACAGGGACCAGGGCATGTTCTCACTCTGTCAGTGGTTTGTTTTGGTACTATTGCATTTGTATTTTTAATTTTCCTATAAAAGAACTGTTATTCCTATTCCCATATCTTTGCCTGAGAGCCCCTTAATTTCAAAATTATAACAATTCAGAGGGAGGCAGTTTATATTTTCCATTTCACAGAAGGGTCCTGCCTTCCTTAACAGACACCTGACTTTCCAAACCAAGACACAGCCCCACCCTGTAGACACCACACCCAAAGCTCCAGGAGGCCCCAAGCTACAGCCCTGAGCCACAGCAGTGGGTCCAGCCTGGCACTATTTTATTTGCTCTAATAAATTCTCTTTCTTCTTTTCATCTTAGAGGTGAGAAACCTTCCAAGGAAGACAGCAGATGCATTTCCACCCTGGCTAAGCCCTGCTGCACTTCCACAAGCCATGCTGGATGCTGTCTGGGAAGCATTTCATGCCACTCAATGTTGTGACAGGGACACAGCCCTCTTGTCCAAAGAGCCCTGGCTCAGGCCATGCTCTGTGTGACACCTGAAGGCAGCAAGCTGGGACAGTTTCTGTACAGATGGCTACTGCAGAGGGCTGTTAGAAAGACAGACCACAAATCCAACCACCTCCTGGGTTCATGCAGGGGAAGGGGAATTCTGCCCCTGTGCCCAGCTCAGGTGAGGCCCCACCTGCAGAGCTGCCCCAGCCCTGGGGCCCAGCACAGGAAGGAGCTGCAGCTGCTGAAGTGATTCCAGAGGAAGCCACAGAGATGCTCAGAGGGCTGGAGCCCCTCTGCTCTGGAGCCAGGCTGGGAGAGCTGGGGATGCTCACCTGGAGAAGAGAAGGCTCTGGGGAGATCTCAGAGTCCCCTCCTGTGCCTAAAAGGGCTTCAGGAGAGCTGGAGAGGGACTGTGGACAAGGATCTGGAGTGACAGGACAAGGGGGAATGGCTTCCACTGCCAGAGGGCAGGGTGACTTGTGATATTGGGAAGAAATTCTTCCCTGTGAGGGTGGTGAGGTCCTGGCACAGCTGCCCTTGCATCCCTGGCAGTGTCCAAGCCCAGGCTGGACAGGGCTTGGAGCACCCTGGGCTGGTGGAAGGTGATCCTACCCATGGCAGGGCTGGGAGGGGATCACCTTTGATGGTCCCTTCCCACCCAAACCAGTCTGGCATTCTAGGATTCTACAAAGGGTTTCCCATTTTCAGCCACACATGCTGATCTCTCCATGGTGCTTTGTGAGCTGAGCTTTCAACATTTGTTTCCTAAACCCCTCGACAGCCTAAGAGCTCCTTTTGAATCCTGGCCCAATGACCCAACCTCCCCTGAAGAGCTGGAGAAGGGAATTACACTGATGAACAAGGCTCTTGTTGAAAGTTTTTTGTGCACTTCATGCTAATCCCCTTCAGTGATGACTTTTGATACGATGACAAATGGCTGGGCAAGTAATCCACTCCTTAGCAAGCCTGAGTTACTGCAGCAAATGCATGTACTAAAGGATTTGAACAGTGCTCGGAAACACCCCGTGGCTGGGCAAGGTGACATGGAATCCAGGCAATGAACCCAGTCAGGTCCCTGAGCCAGCCAGGGCACTTGCAGCAAGAGGAAAAACCATTTCTGTCCTTTTTCCCTCTAAGAAATGAGAATTTCCATATGCAGGGGGAGCAGGGGCATGCTCCCACAAAGGAAGGCTGGGGTAAGAAGGAATCACCTTAAACATACACAGCAAAAAGGGGGAAACCCCTCAGGTTTATTGTATTTATGACTTTGCTGTGATGGATACTGCAATGGCTTGGTTCAGACTGTGACTGTCTCTGTGTGTTTAAAGAAAAGCAAAGTGCCAGATGAGAGGGGAGGCATTGCTGCTGCTGTCAGCACTGAGACAGCCACCCTGCAGTAACCTGGAACCATGGAATGACAGCAACATTAAGGATAAAAAAGCCCTCTAAGAGAAGAACAGTGAAGTTGGGAAAGGGGCTCAGCCTGGAGAAAAGGAGGTTCAGGGGGCCCTTCTGGCTCTGCACAACTCCTGACAGGAGGGGCAGCCAGGGTGGGGGTCAGACTGTGCTCCAGGGAACAAGGACAGAACAAGAGGGAACAGCATCAAGGGAAGGGTCAGGTTGGATAACAGGGAAAACTTCTTCCCTGAAGGGCTGGTCAGGCCCTGGCACAGCTGCCCAGGGCAGTGGTGGAGTCAACAACCCTTTAAAAGTCTTTCAAAAACATGTGGATGTGGCACCTGGGACATGGGCTAGCAGGGAACATGGCAGTGTTCACTCAATGACCTTAGAGGGCTTTTCCAACCTCACTGACTCTGTGATTCCATGATTCTGTGGAACACTGGAGGAGGTGTTTAACTGAGACATCTCTGCCATTTGTTCAGAGAGAGACAAATGTCTTCAGAGGCCACTGGGATGTCTCACTGGAGACAGTTTCAGCAGAGAACAGCTGCATTCCTGCACAGTTCTGCCCAGTGCTTGACCACAGCATCTTTGGAACCCTCTCCGTGTGCTTCCAGCTGCACCTGCTCCATCAGAGCAGCCCCCACTGGCCCTGCCTGCACTGCCCTGTCCTGTCAAACAGCCCCAAATATTCACTGGAATTCCTGCAGCACTGGCTGGCTCCCTGTGCTGCCCATGGCAGTGAGGAAGGAGGTTGTTTGCTCAGAGAGGAAATTCCAAGGTGAGAGTGAGAAGGTGAAGGACAAAACTCTTCTTCCTTCATTGCTGGGAACGAACAGAGGGAATGAAGAGCTGAGGCATCACACGTGCACCTGACTGAGCTGGTGCAAGAAGGGTCTTTTCCTTCCTGACTTTCCTGAAGGGAATTGTTAGGGTTTCTGAGGGGATGCTGAGAAACTGCTGTATATACTCCAGTCATTATCAACAAATGCATTGGAGGCTTTTTTCCTTCCCTGGCAAATTTGGAGCAGCACTGCAGTTTTGCCCAGATTCATTTATTTCCCTTGGGATCAAAATTCAACTAAAAACATCAAGAGCCAGGGAAGCATCGAGTTGTGAAATTATCCTTCCATAATCTAAAGAGGGTCAGAGCACTGCAGGGGTTGGGATGGGGGAACAGGCTGTCCTGGTTCAGAATCCAGCTGAGCTGAGCCTGGCTGCTGCTCCCCAAACACCCATGGGGGTGACTTCCAAAGGAAAACAAAAGCATGGAGCACTTGCAGACTTGCTGCTCCAGACTGCAAGGCAAGATGTATTCTGTTACCATCTGTATGGCAGTTGTCTTTTGTCAAGTGGGCAGTTTGCCTTATCTCTCTCTGAGTGATCACAATCACTCCTCCCTCAGGAGGGGACACCTGCTGATAACAGCTATTGAATGTCCCTGCATGGCTGATAAGAGCTACAGCATCCCATTGGGAGATGGGAGCCCAGAGGGAGGAGCCAAGCATTCCTACCCAGATATAATCTGGAGATTCTGGAACACCAGCACAGCTTCTCCACTGGATTGCCCAGAGGAACAGCAGCTGCCTCTTCTTCCATTGGATCTTCAGAGGCAGAGACTGCACCTTTCTCCAGGATCCCTGCTCCAGCAGAACCAGCCCTGACACTGCAGGAGGGCTGAGCCACAATTCCAATGGGACTACTGCCAACAGCCTGACCCACAGGGTGTCAGGTTGTGTTCTGACTCTGGCAGTGTTGCTTTGATTCACTGCATTGTTTATTTTGTCCTTTGATTTTCTTCCCTAGTAAAGAACTGTTATTTCCTGCTCCCATATTTTTGCCTGAGAGCCCCTTAACATAAAAATTTATAGCAATTCAGAGGGGTGGGGAGGGTTTACATTCTCCATTTCAGGGGAGGCTCCTGCCTTCCTTGGCAGACTCCTGTCTTTCCAAACCAAGACACCTGCTCACAAGCTTCTGGTAATCCTCAGGTCTTAGAGCTCTCACCACAGAGATCCCATCACCTTCCCTCCCATTCATCTCATGGTGGGCAGCACATCCAGGTAGGGCTGAGGTGGTGGAGGACACTGAAGGGGGTCAGCCCATTTTGCCAGCTCAGAGATCATCCAACCCAGGAGGGCTGGAAAATCAGCAGGATCTGAGATGGGACCCAAGAAAAAGGGCGAAGAACACCACAGAACCATGGAATCACAGGATGGTTTGGGGTGGAAGGGACCCCAATGCTCATCCTGCTCCACCCTCTGCCATGGGCAGGGACACTTTGCACTATCCCAGGTTGCTCCAAGCCCTGCCCAACCTGGCCTGGGGCACTGCCAGAGATTCTCAGGGTGCTGACATTGGTCAGTCTGAGGGAAAGGCACAGCTGGGTACTGGCTGTGGCTCCACCTACCCAGGTGCTGGGATGCTGCCTTGTGCCAGGAATACCATCCAGGACTGATTTTACAAATACACTTGGACTGTGGAGGGCAGGAGCCTTCCCTCAAAAACCAGAAAATCTTGCAGCTGTTGGGAGTTCAGTGATGAATAATTTAAACCAAATTCCTCATGGAAGGTTTCAATAAAATACAGCCCTGAACTGCAGTGACAAAAGGGGGATTGGCTGCTGCTTTTGCCAAGGCAGAAACTGCCCTAATTGCTTCCAACTGCATTCTGTGGCTGAGGTTGGAGCCAGTGAAGGCACAATTCCCTACTATTTACATTTTTTTCAAGAAAAAAGAAAAAAAAAAAAAAACAACAAGGAAGAAAAGGAAACAAAATAGATGCTTTGGGAACATTTTATACTTCTCTATATCCAACTGGCCAATCTCAGGACTATTTACACTATTTTAAGAGAGTTGTCAAGGAATTTATTTTGGTGTGTTTTCTCTCAGAAATCCTGATCAATGCCTATGATTAATTAACCACCATGTAATGAGATGCAGGGGCACAGCTCCAGCTCTGTCCTTCTTTAAGCAACAGGGGAAGTTTTAGAAACCCCTCAAATTATATTCTTGTGCTGGCAAATATCCTCTTGATGAGCTGTGTTTATTTTAGAAAGTAAATGTAAAATAAAGCCAGCTGGTTTTGGGGTTCTTTCCCTTTTATAAGCAAAAGTCACTATGTTCCTGCAGTTACGTAGCTCAGCTACCCCTACATGAGCTCCAGGCTGATGTGTGTTCCAAAGGACACCCTCCCCCTCTTAGGAGCATCAAATCCTGAGCAGGAAGGGGTCCATGAGGATCCAGCTCACCTCCTGGCTCTGCACAGACCCCCCAACAATCCCACCCTGGGCATCCCTGGCAGCGCTGCCCAAACACTCCTGGAGCTCTGGCAGCCTCGGGGCTGTGCCCATTCCCTGGGGAGCCTGGGCAGTGCCAGCACCCTCTGGGGGAAGAACCTTTCCTGAGATCCAGCCTGACCCTCCCCTGGCCCAGCTCCAGCTGCTCCCTGGGGTCCTGTCCCTGTCATACAGAGCAGAGATCAGAGCTGCACCCTCAGGCCTCAGGGTGAACAGACCAAGTGCCCTCAGCTGCTCCTCGTGTGGCCCCTTCAGACCCTTCCCTATTTCTGTGTCCCTCTTTTGGACACTCTCCAACAACTTCAGATCCTTCTTACTTTGCAGTGCCCAAAACTGCCCCCCCAGAACTGATGTGAGGCTGTACCAGGGCAGAGCAGGACACTGCTGAGGACAGGAATCCTCCAGGAGCAGCGCAGCCAGAGCTGAGCTGGAAGGAAGAGAAGGCAGGAGGAGGCTGCCTGGGACACCTCAGACCATCCCCAGTGGGTACAGCTCAGGTCGGTGTTCCCCTCCAGCTGCATTTGTCACTCCCAGCAGGAATGGCTGGGATCAAGTTTAGTTTTTCAGTGGGCGCAGAATAATTCGAAGGTCTGGCTGAACTCTACTTTTGAGAGTTATTTTGAGGTCATTGCCTCCCTCAGAAAGCTGCTCCTCTGACCTGAGAGTTGTGGTTTGTGCAGCATCCTGTTAGCTCCACTGGAGTGATGGATGTGCTGCTTCCAGCTTGAGCCTGCAAGCGTGCAAATGCAAGGATTCCAAAATCCTTGGATATGATTAATAATCCAGTGCAGCCAAACCACCTCCATGTAACCTCCAACTCCCCAAAGCCTGATGCAAAATATGTTTTCTCAAACTATAAATCAATAAACTTTGCTTAAGAAAAACTGCTTTTACTGAAGCATAACATTAAAAGCTTCTCCAAGATGGAATAGTGGCTTTGGCAGCTGGCTGCAGCAGATCCCATCGTTTTCAGTACAAACAGCACATATTTAATCAGAAACAAACATCCAGGGCTGTGAGGGACTGATGGCCACATCTCCTGCCATCCCAAACAAACTACAGTTGGAACAGTTGTCATGTGTACCATGGCCAGCCTGTGGCTCTGTGCTCCAAAACTCTCTCATAGACCATGGGCTTTCCAGCAGCTGCAGTTTATTCCCATTGTCTCTTGGGGATAAAACTCACCATGTAAAACATCAGGCTGGATAGTATTTTAATTTAGGAAAGGCCATAGTTCTGAAACCCAGGGTTCATTGCCCTTTTTCCCTTCTTTTCTAAGGGATAAAATTTTATTGGTGAAAAATTTAATTTCGCAAAGCGACGTGATCTTAGACAAAACTCTCCAGACATGTGGAAATAAAAACCGAGCGGCCAAGTGACATGAGAGGAAAAGATTTCTACTCCTAAATTTCTTCCAGATGAGAATGCCATAGGTCTGCAGGAACCCCTTCCCTGCCCTGAAAACCTCTGGCAGGATGTTCTCAGATGTTTCATTAGGGATTTGAATACTCTTGAAGCAGCAGTGAGGGAGAGAGCTGCCAGAGCCAACCAGCAACTTTTCAGTGTGAAGTTCACTCCAAGATTCAGTGAACAGCTCCTGAGGCAGCAGCCACATTCCCACAACAGCACTGTGGGCACAGGCAGCACATGGAGCAAGACTGAAATCAGGGAATCACAGAACTCTGAAGACTGGAAAAGCCTCTAAGACCATCAAACCCAAATGTTATCCCAGCACTGCCACATTCACCACTAACTCATGTCCCCAGGTGTGATATCCCTGGTGCCACATCCACATGTTTTCTGAGCACTTCCTGGGACGGTGACTCCATCTCTGCCCAGGGCAGCCTAAGCCAGTGCCTGACCACCTTTTCATGGAAGTTTTCCTCAATATCCAACCTGGACCTCCCTCAGCACAACTTGAGGCCATTTTGTCTTGTCCTGCTGCTTTTCACCTGGGAGCAGAGAATGATGCCCACCCAGCAGTGCTGGGTTAATGTCTGGACTCAGTGATCTTAGAGTGCTTTTCCAACCTTAATGATTCCATGATTATGATTCTCTGCACCACCACCTATGAAGAGCACAAGTAGAGCAGCCAGTACAGAGGGAAATGGATAAACTGGGCTCTGTGTCTCTTCCAGCCCTATTTTTGATGGGTTTGTGTTCATTTTATGAAAACCAGAACTCTAGTGGGCCCCTGCAGGGAAGCAGACACTGGTTTCCAGCTCAGCAGGATGAAGTGGTTTGCTCTCACAGAGGTTCCACCCACTCTCCCCATCACTCCTGTGGCTGCTCATTCCCATCCTGCAGCACTTCCCCCTCTCTCTGTCCCTGGTTTTGTGGCTGTACCATTAACTGACTCAAAATAAGGGCATTGTTTTTTCTCCTCCTCCCTTCATCCCTTTCAAAGTCCCAACTGATTCCCAGCTCTGGTGGAACCTCAGGCTGCCCCTGACCTTGTGACCTCCTGCAATGAGCCGTGGTTCCAAGGCTGAGCTATCCTGAGGGATTGCTCTCCAACTGCTTAACCAGCTTCTCCAAAGGCAACACCTCTGAGCAGGCAGCTGAGGGTCAAACAGGAGCTGTAAATGAGGCTGAGGTGTTACATCAGGTCCTTTCCAAATCATCCATGACCCTCAGAGCCTTTAACAGTTAACAGCCTCCCTGCTCCAGCTTTGGCTTGGATCAATTCTGCTGCTGGGGAGGGAGGAGAGCTGAAGGAACTTCAGCCTCAGGGACAGAGGCTGTTCAGCCCATGGGTCACAGCAATGCCCTGACCATCTTGTTTATTCATCCAGATGCAGGAGCATCGTCTGGCTACTGAGTCACAGCAGGGAACATCTCATGGGTGGTGCCCTGGGAATTACCACAAGTTCCCAATGTGCTTCCAGATATGGACATTTACAGAGGAGAACTCAATAAAAAAAAACCCAAGGACAAACAAGGGAGAAGGATTTCATCCTGATACCCATCTGAGAAACACTCTGCTGCAGGAATAACCAGAGACAGAACAAAGCAGGGTGCTGGAGAACACAGACAAAGGTTAATTGCCTGAAAGTTCAAGTTTCAGTATCCCACATTTTTTGCTGGCTGCTGGGAGAGAAGGGAATCATTTCCACAAACACTGTGTAACTAGTCAGCAATCCAGAAATGAGACAGAAACTGTCATGACACAACCTAAATTTGATCCTCTTCCAATTTATGCAGCATCACTTTTATCACAACCAAACGGGTCCAAGCCACTAAATGGAAACCCAGGAAGGTAAAGGTTCATGGAAAAATATTTTCATAACACTTTCTATTCTGTAATACACTGGCAGTGGCAGCACAGCAAGTTCAATGATTCATAGCAGAAAACCCCATGTAAGAATAAACCTGTGACCAGGAATATCTGAAAGGGATGGAACCTGTTGCAAAAACACCACAGAGCAAAAACTGACCCTCTGACACATTTCTGTTCCAAACTGGAGGAAGGCTGTAATCCTAGCAGGCGTTTGTAATGATCTCCCAGCACTCTGGGACATTGACTTTTTACATGAGCAAGTGACAGGACAAGTGGGGGGAACAGTTTTAAAGTAAGAGAGGAAAGATTTACATCAGATATCAGGAAGAAATTCTTCCTGCCCCATGCCTGGAAGTGTCCAAGGCCAGGCTGGATGGGGCTTGGAGCAACCTGGGCTAGTGGGAGGTGTCCCTCCCCCATGGCAGGGGGTGATGAGATGAGCATTAAGGTCCCTTGAAACCAAATAATTCTGGGATTCCGTGATTCTATGATCACTGAAACATTAACACCAACCCTGTCAGTGTGATTTGCATGCTGAGCACCTGCAGCTCAGTCACTCACTCACATTTCAGTGCATTAGCTTTTCCTTTTGCTGCAAGATTGGCTTTGCCTTCCCGCCGTGCGTGTGCACAGGAGCGTGGCAGCCTTGGTGCATTTGCTGCCATGGCAATCAGTGCTCAGAGCCCTGCTCAGAGCAGCTCAGGCTCATGTGGGGCTCCTTAACACAGACACTGCTTTGGGAATGGCTGCTTTTTATACACAAGCATTGCTATCAAGTGACTCGCTGCAAACATACGGCCCTTAAAAGGTGATGCTCCTACATCCCATATTTCACCCAGCACGGCTCCTTCAGATGCTCCAATGAAAGGCTGAATAGAATAAATCAGTGCAGACCACTGCATACACTTAGAGCTTTATTGCTGAGATCTTCCTGAGAAGATTCAGCTGGAAAGCTCAGGTAATGTACTCTGAAGGTGGCTTAACAAGGGAGGGGTCTAACATCAGAGGGAAGAGCCTTGCAGTGAAAGTGTGAGCATGGACAGAACAAGGAGAATTGTACAGTCTCTCTTGAGGAGTGAGTAACAACCATCAAGCAGCTACTTCACAACTGAGCTGGGCAGAGAATGGAGAGAGAGCAGCCCTGGGGAGAAGGACATGGGGGTGCTGGTGGATGAGAAGGACATGGGGTATTGGTGGATCAGAAGGACATGGGGGTGCTGGTGGATCAGAAGGACATGGGGTGTTGGTGGATCAGAAGCTCAGCCCCAGCCCCGTGCTCTGGCCCCCCAGACCCCCCTGTGCTGGGCTGATCCCCCAGGGGGCAGCAGGGCAGGGGGGATTCTGCCCCTGTGCCCTGCTCAGGTGAGGCCCCACCTGCAGAGCTGCCCCAGCCCTGGGGCCCAGCACAGGAAGGAGCTGGAGCTGCTGGAGAGAGCCCAGAGGAGGCCACGGAGCCGCCCCAAGGCCTGGAGCCCCTCTGGGAGAGCTGGGGATGCTCATCCTGGAGAAGGTTCCAGAGAGTCCTCAGAGCCCTTTCCAGTGCCTAAAGGGGCTTCAGGAGAACTGGAGAAGGACTTTGGACAAGGGCTGGAGGGACAGATCAAGAGGAAATGGTTTCCCATTGCCAGAGGTCAGGGTTAGAGGGGTTATTGGTAAGGAATTTTTGGCTGTGAGGGTGGGCAGGCCCTGGCACAGGGTGCCCAGAGCAGCTGTGGCTGCCCCTGGATCCCTGGAAGTGTCCAAGCCCAGGCTGGACAGGGCTAGGAGCAACCTGGGCAAGTGGAAGGGACTTCCATGGGACAATGTGGGCTTTAAGATTTCTTCCAACCCAAACTATTCTGGGATTCTAAGTGATGACAGCCACTACTGAAACAGCAGCCCACACACATCAATGACAATTTCAAATCTTGATGGTCTTTTTTACAGCAAAAAATATCAGCTAATAAATCAAGAAGGAGCAGTTTATATAAAAGCGGAAGGTTTGACAAAGAGATGGAAAACAAATAAAAAGCTGCAATTGGAATCTCTGCAGAAAGTTAGGAGCATGCATTCTCCTTCACCTTCGTTTTCCCACCTAACCAATAGCTGTGGAGAAGAACAAGGGTTACAAAGATGCACACAACAGGTTTCATGCCACTGGATGCCTATTACATTCTTGGAAGTGAAAATTATTTTTTTCAGGAGGAGAAACCTCAAGCTAAATCACTATGGTGCAAAACATGATGACAAGGTACCCACTGCCAAACACTTGAAGCTTGTGCCAAATATTGGGACCATCTGAACTGATTTCAAAGGGGTTTGGGTTTCCTCTTTTGAGGAACATCCTCATTAAAGCAACACTTACCCTGGGGGATTGAACAGGATTTGTGTATTTTAGTTTGTGGTGGTCCCAGGGCTATGGGACAGTGCTGCCCTGGCACAGGGACCCCATCCCACTGTCACCAGAAGCTCCTGTGCAGGGATATTCCCTCTCATGGATTGCATGAGTTCACTGCAGAGTGCTCCCTTCCTCAGCTGTGCATTTGGGGACTTCCCATCAATCAAAGGAGGAAAAAGCCCAGGCAATATTATCCTAACTCCTAAGGAGGGGCATTCCTAAGGAAGCAGCAGTGCAGGTGCATAGGGGATGCCACAGGAAACTGCTGGGCAAATGACATCTGGTGGAGCTTTTGGCAGTGACAACTTGACCAGTCAAACCTCCTTTGCTTCTGCAGGAGTTTTCTCCCTGTGTGCACCATGTGTGAGGCTCCTGCCTGCCTGTGTGAGCTCACAGCCCTGCTCAGAGCCCACAGCTCTGCTGGTGTCAATGGACTGCATGGAAAGATAAAAGACCCCAAGATATCACATTCCTACCTGCTTTATGAAGGGTGGTGGCTCCTCGTGGCACAGGCCTGTGACTGTGGGCATGGGGCAGTGGGTGGGGAGGAACAAACACATGGGAGAAACCCAGAGTAAACCAAACTCCCTTCTCTTGCTCATGGCAAATTTACATTGTCTTGGAGAAAGAGTTAACTCAGATCCTTATTTTAGCCTGAAGTCACTCCTGCCCTAATCAGCCTTTTAAGGCATGGGCTATTTCCATAACCCAGATAGCACCAGGGCTGTTTCCTACCCTGACTGAGTCCATGCTGCTGCATTCCCCACCTGGTTTTTCCCTGCAGATGCTGTGGAGTCACAGCTGGCACTGCCTTACCACTGCAAGGATTTCTGTGCTTGTGTGTTGGCTTTCATCAAAACCTCACTAACAAGCAGCTCTTCTCCAGGCCCTCATTCCCACCTGGCACCTTTCTGTAACCACCTGAGAACTCCCACCTCCTTCTCCGATACCCACAGCTCCCCAGGAGCCTGCAAATCTCATTGTGGTGATGGAGAGAGAAATTAGCACCTCCTCCACCCACCTGAGAGTTCCCAGCACTTTCTCCAACACTCAGGGACCCTCAGGAGCTCTGCAGTCCCCCCATGGCTCTGGACAGAGAAACCAGCCCCTCCTGTCATCTGCTCCAGGCACAGCTCAGGGCTCTTGTGAGATGTTTGTCACTCACTCATGTGCCCAGATGCATAAGAGGGAGAAATGAGTCAGTCTGAACATGCCTGACCTTAAAAACTTGAGGTTTGAAAGAAATGAAACCATTTCCAGCACACTGGGATGGTTCCCCACCTGTTACCAGGCTGGTGATCAGCAGTGCAGCCCTTTAGGGAGGAGTGGTAAGCACAGAGCTTAAACTGATGAGGGAAGCCCAGCCAAGCCCATGGGGGAGAGTTTTAGATTATCTGAACCATCCCAAAGCCACTACAGCTGCAGAAGGAAGGAACCACCTGCTCCTGATTGCAGTTAACAGCCCAGGGCAACCAGCAGCCACAGAAGCCTTGAGGCTGAAGTTCCCTAGGTCAGGAACTGCTTCCATTAATGCCACAGCAGTGAGTTAAAAATCAAGTATTTCGGGCAATACTTTTTCCAGACCGAGATCTGTCCCTTCCAACAGAGCAGGCAATGCATATCTGATTTGAGCAAATACCAGTGCTGGAATTAATTTAATGCTCCCGTTTAAAATTAGCCTGGCTGTTAAAAACTAATTCCTCCAGGCTTTGACTCCAGCATGATAATATTTCTTGATGGTGAAGAGGCTGCCTGCACAATCATACAGACCCAGAGGCTTTGTGACAGCTTCTCCCATGACAGGAGTTAGCAGCAGCATTGCTGGGAAGCATTCCCAACTTTCCAACACCTTGGGAAAGGAGGATACAGCTCTGGTTTGGGGAGTACAGGTAACTATCTTGACTTGCCTCCTGCAACAGGTGGTCTTACTCAATTTTTTTGTGGTGTTGAAATTACTGAACAACAGCACCGGCCAGCTCAGCCCCAGGGGTGAAAGCTGAACATAAACCTTGTTTCACCAGCGATATCAAAGTGTTTATGGAAAAAGTGCAGTTTAACAAGCTGGTCAGGTTCTGCCTCATTTTTACCAGGGAGGTTTTCATCCAGCAACAGCCTACCAGGCAAGCCACGTTTCAGGATAGGTGGAAACTACCATCCCAGCAATTCCCTCCACAACTAACACAGCTAATCCCAGTGCAGGGACTCTGGCAGCTGCTTAAAACCTGTTGCTGCAGAGGCACCATCCAAAGTTTCATTTAAACCATCCTCTTTCCAAAGGAAACCACAGGCACAGGTCTCCAAGGGTAAGACAACAAACCACCAGCACTGGGCTGTGCCCAGATCATGTGCTGAGCAGGGAATACAGAAAGGAAAAAGCTGCTTACTCTGAGAGTCTTTGCGATCGGGGAAGGAGAGGACGGGGGAGAGTCTGACTGAGACTTCCTGCTGCGAGTGTAATCCTTACTCCTGCTGTACAGGGACGACATGGCCTCGCAGGCTCTGAGCTGCAACACCAGGCGTGCTCTCCTGTCGCTCTACGGTGCTGGGCAGGTCCTTCTTCCAAGGTCAGAACAAACTAATTAAACTATTCACAGCTCTGGTAATTAAACCCTCCTGTTTAGGGTGTATAATTTTAGGCATTAATCTGCTGCAGGAAGACCTGAGGCTCCACAAGGTTTCTTGTCCGAGCAGAAGCAGAGAAGGTGTCAAGGACTCGCTGTGCTCCAGTGCCGGGCGCTGCTCTGTGCCAGCCTCACTGCCTGGGCCCCG
Source organism: Ammospiza caudacuta (assembly GCF_027887145.1). Classification (NCBI taxonomy): domain Eukaryota; kingdom Metazoa; phylum Chordata; class Aves; order Passeriformes; family Passerellidae; genus Ammospiza; species Ammospiza caudacuta. The sequence goes on along the minus strand of NC_080616.1, from coordinate 2,437,704 downwards.
TCCCGGCTTCTCCGCAAAAGGATATTTCCCCTGCCTCGGGCCCAGGGGGATCAACCTCTCCCCAAAAGTGCAGCAGGCAGAAACTCCCGGCTCAAGGAGAGAGCTGGAAACTGGCTGGGTATATCTACACACGAAGCTTTTGCCAAAAAAAGCTAAAAAAAGGAAAGGAAAAGCAAACCCCGATTTACTCCGGAGCGCGGCCGCAAGCTCTGCCCCTGCTGCATGGAGCCGCACGTTTTAAGTGAAACACAAAAGCATAAATCAGGAACAAACGCTGGTTTGGAAAGGGGCAGTCCAGCTGAAGTTGGGTTTTGTTCCATCCTCCTTCTCCTCCTCCTCCTCCCCCCTCCGGCGCCCTTACCCACGCACAGGCTTCTCCCGTCCCTTCCCTCCCGCCGCTGCCTCCTGACATTCTGACATTCCAGATCCTGACTCGCTCCAAGAGGAATGCTGGAGGGCAGCCAGCAGCAGCGATTCACTTTCAGCTTGGGATTTGGGCTGCCAAATTGGGCTTGGGATTGGTTTTAGGATTTGGGCAGGAGAAAAAATGAAAAAAAAAGGAAGGGAGAGAAGAGAAAATCCCTCTCGAGCTTCTGAGGCCTGGTGGGCTGTGAGTGGGATGTTGGAGGTGAGCTGACAGCACTTTGCTGAGGCTAAATTCCAGAAGTTGTGTGCGGCTGCAACAAAGGGAGATGATTTAAAGGCCACGAAGCAGCTCATGCCATGAAAGGGAGGACACACTTGGACAGCACAACAAGATTTCTGTTGTTTGCTCACAAGCCTGTTTGAGCTGTGCAAGGGCGGCAGAGCTTGTGTAATGTACCCTGGTTCAAGGGAGCCTTTCAAGGAGGAGGGAGAGGAGCTCGGGTGAAAGGACAGAGGGTGTGGGGAGCACGTGCCTCTCCCAGACTCCCCTCTCTCTGCCCAGCTCTGCCCAAGCTCACTGGAAGGGGTGAGATGGCTCCCTGCAAAGGTGGGCGTGTGTCCCTCGTGTCCCACTGCAATGGGCCCATGGGATGTTCGCCTGAAAAATGCCTCAAACCAGCTCACATAACCACAGAGAACCACAGAATGGCTGGGGTTGGGAGGCACCTCTGGAGATCATCCAGTCCAACTCCCCTGTCAAGGCCGGGTCCCTTAGAGCAGGTGCCTGTCCTGTCACTGCATCAGCAGCATCTGTCCTGCTCCAGCTTCACATCTGCTTAATATCAAACATTTCCTACCAAGGCCAGGCTGGAAGGGGCTTGGAGCAACCTAGGACAGTGTAAAGTGTCCCTATCATGGCAGTGGAGTGGAGTGAGATGAGCTTTAAGGTCTTTTCCCATTCAAACTATTCTGTGAAGTGCAGAATAGTATCAATATTAAAGTATTTTAAGAGTATTATCCCACTCTGCATTGCTCTGAAATCTTGCTCCTTTCTGCACCCTGCTTGGCACCTGAGTAACTTAACTGGCACAGAGCTGGGGAAGGGACTTGGAATAGCAGCTACAGTAATTCCTCCTGCCATCCAGCATCTTCACTTTTCAGGGGCAAAGCAGCATCACTGTGTAACCAGGGAGAGCAGGAGTGGGGCTGCCAGATTTTCCTGCTCTAAGAAAGTCACAGTGATATCAGGTTTCTCTGTATCTCTTCACAAGGAGGGAGGGGACTAATCATCCACTGACTGCAGGAGAGGGGAAAAGGGGTTAGGAGAGGTCTAATTCTGCCTGGTAATATCTCTGTATTCCCCTTTCAAGGTAAGGAAATGAAGTCCAGACACACGAGCAGGCAGTGAGAGGCACCCCACTGCTCCAGAGGGCTGGGGCAGGACCTGGATCTTTCCAGCCTCCATCTGCTGCACTCATCACACCCCTCCCTGTACCTGGAGCCCAACTCTGCTGTACAACGAGGTAATTCAGATGCTTCAGAGGCATATTTATAGCCCCTGCACACAGGGTGATCCTTTCACACCAGTCTCAGTTTCTGGAGTTTCAAAACAGTGTAAGCGAAACTGGGCAAACTGGCTGGTGGTGCACTGGAGTGTCCCAATCCCAGCTCCAGGGCTGACAAAGCCCAGCTTAATCACCAAGGTGGAGCTACACAGCTCTCAATTGCAGTGTTTGGCTTCCCCTCCCATCCAGTCCCAAATAAACCACTCTCCCATCCCTCCACAGTCACGTTTCTGCTGAGGAGGGGCAGGAAAGCTCCAAAATCAACATTTTGGTACAGAACTCACAGCCCAAATCCAAAATACACCCTGAGCCATTCCACACTAATTATTTAGTGACCCAGTGTAGATCTCACCCAGACTGATTAATACAGCTTGGTGGACAGTAACTCAGTTTAGAGAGAGGGGGAGGCTTGATTAGCCAGGACACAGAGAGCAGCAAGAGAGGCAATATGGCAAAACACACCAGGTTTCAGCATTATTCCAACAAATGCCTGATTTAGGGGTTTCTTCCTGCTGGTTTGTACAGTTTACTTTCAAGTAGTCCCCAGTGGAATTATGAAACATGACTCTCCTTCACAGTGCTGCTATTCCTCACAGCCTCAGCTCTGTCATGTTCAAGGTCATTGTTTAGATCTGACTGTTCCTGTCTGTTCAGGAGATTCCTCAGTCAGTACCAGGCTGGTCCATGCTTTAGCTGTGCTGCTATATACTTTATAAGGAATATTTATACAACTTTCAGAAAGACATGCACAAAAATCATCTTCCATGAGCATTTCCACAACCACTGCACACAATCCCCCAAGGCTGTCTGAATGCTGACCTCATGCTCTGGCCTATTTCTGGACAAAATCACCTTAAAGTTTCTTCTCACCTTAGACTATAGCAGCACAACTATACTACAGCATTGTGTCTTTCCCATATTCATAGGAAAGAGTGTTTTCCCATAGTTAGAGTTTGGCCTTGGCTGTTATCACTCTTCATACACCTTCACCCAAAAATTGGTCAGGTTCTTCCCCCAGAGGGTGCTGGCACTGCCCAGGCTCCCCAGGGAATGGGCACAGCCCCGAGGCTGCCAGAGCTCCAGGAGTGTTTGGGCAGCGCTGCCAGGGATGCCCAGGGTGGGATTGTTGGGGGGTCTGTGCAGGGCAGGGGTTGGGCTGGATGGTCCCTGTGGGTTCCTTCCAGCTCAGCAGATTCTGTTACTTCCTTTCCCATTCAGATGTGTGTCCTCTCCCTTCCTCTGGTGATGATGCCTGTGTTTGTACTCCATTTTTAAAATTAGTTAGACAGGAGAATTCATATGCAGGAAAATGATGTAGCAGAAATAGGATGAAACCCTGAGCTGAATATTTGAGAGGAAAATACACACCCCCTTTTTATCTGTGTTGAAAATCTTCACCTACAGAACATGATGCTGGTAAAACAAATGTCAGCAGTGCTGCAACATTCCAACCTGCAGCAGACAAAAATGGGAAACAAATCTGGGAGTTGAAGCCAGAGCTGCAGTGATGCTCAGGGATGATGCAAGCCCACAGCACATTCCCTGAGTGCAGAGGAGGAGAAGCCCTCTTGGGAGAGCAGAACTCTAACACAACTTGAAGAATGACAGTAGTTGGTATTTTTGGAACAAATTATCTCAAAACTATCTCCTTAAAATCCTAGCTGTCATTTTTCACACCAGGTTTACCATGTACCTCACTGAATTCCTTCCCATCCAGCTGAGCTCTTTCATCTGCAGCCAAACCTCCTCTATCTCCAGGTGCAGGCACATCCCAGGGAGCACAGTGGTGTCTCCAGCTACACAGGGCTCAGCTGGGGCAGAAAACACAAACTGGGCCCACACAGCACCAGGACATTCTCAGCACTGTGGCCTTCCCCCAGGGCCTCCCTGCCTACATCTGCTAAACTAACTGCTGGGCACTCTGGGTACCACTGGGCACTCTGGGAACCACTGGGCACTCTGGGTACCACTGAGCTCCTCTGGGTACCACTGGGCACTCTGGGTACCACTGGGCACTCTGGGTACCACTGAGCTCCTCTGGGAACCATTGGGCACTCTGGGTACCACTGGGCACTCTGGGTACCACTGAGCTCCTCTGGGTACCACTGGGCACTCTGGGTACCACTGAGCTCCTCTGGGTACCACTGAGCTCCTCTGGGTACCACTGGGCACTCCTAGGCACCATTCCCAGCAGGCCCCTTGGACCCTGATCTGCAGACTGGGAGGATTCAGTCTCTTCCTTCCCAGCTGGCCTCAGGGCTAGCAGCAGGTTGATGGCACTGTGGTCCTGAGCCTTTGAGGCTGGGCTCTCACAGCCCCTGCTGTAACCTCCTCCTGTGATAAAAGAACATGGGGCAGCACAGCTACCTGTGAGCTACAACCCAGCTGGAGGGGCAGAACAGGGAGAGGCAGGCAGCAGGCTTCATGTTTTCCTTTGAACCTGTCACAGAATCACTGAGGCTGGAAAAGATCTTTGAGTCCAACCATTCCCCCTCCACTGCCATGTTTACCACTAAACCATGCCCCCAAGAGCCACATCCACACATATTTTGAACATTTCCAGGAATGCTGATTCTACCATTGCCCTTGGCAGTCTGTGCCAGGGCCTGACCACCCCTTCAGAGAAGAAATTTTCCCCAGTTTTCAACCTGAATCTTCTCTGGCACAACTTGATGCTGTTCCCTCTCCTCCTGTTCCTGTTCCCTGGGAGCAGAGCCTGACCCCCACCTGGCTGCCCCTCCTGTCAGGAGTTGTGCAGAGCCAGAAGGTTCCCCTGAGCCTCCTTTCCTTCAGCCCCTTCTCAGCCCATCACTGAGCCCACTTTGCTCACTCTTCTTTGAGAAGCAAGAACCTCCATAATTGCTTCATGCCACTCCTAACACTTCTGATACCTGCTGGCACCTCCTACAGAGTTCAGCTGTTTGCTCTTCAAGTAAACAAATCTTCCCAATCCTCCCCTTCTGGGTTTCCCACCGCAGGAGCAGAATGTGCTGTTTGTCTGTGGAGTCATGTGCTGGTCCAGGGAATCACTGAAATTTGTAATTTTATGCAGTACCTAAATCAACTGTAACACTGCATTTATTCTCATGCCACTTCTCTGGAGAAATGGAACAAAATAATCTGGCAGTTGTTTCCAAGAGTCAGGCTACAAAGTCATTATATGTCCAGAAAATAATGTTTCTAGGTATAAAGCAGTTTTGTAAAATATCCAGAAAAAAAAGAGAACCTTGGAATGGTTTGGGTGGGAAAGGACCTTAAAGCTCATCTTGTTCCAAGCCCTGACATGGTCGGGGTCACCTTCCACCAGACTGCTCCAGCCTGGCCTTGAACACTTCCAGGGACAAGGCAGCCACAGCTTCTCTGGGCAATCTGTGCAGGAAACTCAGTTTAAACATAAAAAACCATTTACCATTGAACCACCCTCATGGGTTCTAGAGAGCAGAGTCAGAATTCGATTTCCAATGCTTTTCTATCACTGGAGTGGCTCACAAAACTGAAATCCATAGTGCCACAATCCTGCACCTCCCCTTTGCAACAGTGGGCAAAGATGAATGATCCTGTGATTGGCATCATCTCAGGGTGTCCTATATTGGTGCTTCCTTCAGCCCAAACCAGCAGCCATCCTTCGTGTCCCCCTTGTCCCTGCCTCTGTCCTGGAACAGGAACCTCCTCCCCTTACACCCAGAGCAGAGCAAGAGCTGGAATATGCCAAGGATGAGCCATGACCAGCCCAAGGGTGGCTCCAACAGCCAGGAACAGCTCTGGTTCAGCACTCAGGGCTGCACAGCCAGAGAAGGGGTTACACCCAGGGGGCCATTGCACCAGGGAACCAGTCACTGCTCTTTCCATATGGGATCTTGTAGTAAAATGTCCCTATCCTATCCTATCCTATCCTATCCTATCCTATCCTATCCTATCCTATCCTAATCCTATTTTATCCTATCCTACCCTATCTTATCCCATCCCATCCCATCCCATCCCATCCCATCCCATCCCATCCCATCCCATCCCATCCCATCCCATCCATTGGGAAAGGAGCTCATTGGAAGGAAAAGGTTGAGCCTTGTTAAGCCTCCTGCTCTCACCTCTTCATTCACTGCACCCATCCCATTCTGTGCAAAGAAATTATGGAGAGAAACTGCCCATTCTGGTGCATAATGAGTGAATTTGGAATTGGCAGCACAGTCACTTGTCCCAGGGGATGGGACCAAAAGCCAATCTTCAAAAGTGACCACAGAACCCAGAAAATCACAGTGCTGTTAAGTGTGGAAAATATCACAAGTCTTCTCACCTATTCTGTGTTCTGGGTGGTGTTTTTGGGCTTTCCTGACAAGGATTTTCTGCTTTGGTTATTGAGATACTCACAGAGCAGGAGAAGGACTGGACTCCAGCTCAGGGGTTGATGGCACTGGTTGGTTGGTTGGTTGTTTTCTGTGTTTAATTGGTCTTTTTTAACCTAAAAAATGTAACTCAGCTCCACTCTTCCCCTCTGCATTGCTTATTAACAGTCATGTTCTCATGACACTGGGGAACCTGAGCAGGTAATTTTGACCAAGTATGTATTTGAACAGTAAGAGAACTAAAACTGGCTCCAAAATACAGATTTTTTTATTCCTGGGGTATAGTCATGGGCAGCTGAGGAGCTGCTGGATTATAGAAATTAATGTGCTATACAGCAAGTATAGCCAAGGAACTGTGTGTACAGAAGAGCCAAGGAACTGTCTGTATATAGATGTATAAACACACATATATGAATTCCTTTAGCACTAACAAGGCCAACACATATCACCTTTAAAATAAGTTATTAAAACATGACTCGTACTCTAGTCTACAATTTGTACTTCTGGGCATTTGATTTAGCTTATTTAATGGAACTTTGTATCTCAAGATTTAATAATTCAAATTATTAATATTATTATTATTACTACTGCTACTGCCACACAACAACTGTACATGATATATAAACCCTACTGTAAATAAATGACTTTTAAATCAACCTCAAGCTTCACCAGGGTCAAATAGAGCTTGCAGGGTTTATTTAGCACTGCAGAAGCAGTCAGGGTTATGCTGGGCTGGGCTGCAGGACTGGAGCAAAGCAACATGGTCAGGCAGAAGCTGCTCTGTAAATGGGATGTGCAGGCTCTGCTGGAGTTTTCCATAAATGGAATCTGAACTGGAGGAGGGAACAGTTCCATCTGCAGGGCCCAGGCCAGGGTTCCCAGGAGCACATCTGCCAGGGTGCCACGCAGACAGGGAGAAGAAGGAAAGGGTCTTCCTCTCCTCCAGGCACACACAGCAGCTGAGAGTCTGTAACTGCATCTACAGCATCATTCTTCTCCCACTTTTTATTCCCATCTCAAAATTTATCACAAAAAAGCTGGACGCACCATGCATTAGGCACACCTGGATTAGCACTGAGCAGCACATGCAGATCATTTAGTGGGGGCTGAGAATAGCACATTTTAAATGTAAAATTTCAGTTTTTTTATTTTTCCTTTCTTATAAATACAGGCAATGAAGAGCAAGGGTGAAGACAGTTCAAAAAGCAGCATTCTCAGCAGGGAAACATCACTTTAGCACCTGCAAGTGCCCCATTCTGCATGCAGGAGAAACATCTTCCAGCAGTTCTATGGAGCAAAGTTGAGTTTTTGGAAGAAAAGGTGTCTTAGACACTCAAATCTAGCAGGTAGAGCAGGATGAGAAGCTGGGCTGTTCACTGACCCCATTGGGGACATCCCTAACTGCAGAGGGGAGAACTGGATCTAAAGCAAAGGCTGCAGAGAGGGAGATGTTTCACTGTCTTGAGTTCATCATCATTTGAAGATAATGCTCAGGACAAGCCCAGTAAACCAATCTACATCTGCACTTGTACAGCAAAGGCAAGGGAACCTGAGACAGGGCCTGGAGGGGGCAGACAAACCCACAGTTCGAGAGTATCAAAGGCAGAAATGCTTCTGAGAGAGCCCACAGATGTTCATGTTCCCCCTCTGAATGTGTCATTAAACTGTATTTCAGAGAATCCCAGAATATCCTGAGTCAGAAGTGACCCACAGGGACCATCCAGCCCAACCCCTGCCCTGCACAGACCCCCCAACAATCCCACCCTGGGCATCCCTGGCAGCGCTGCCCAAACACTCCTGGAGCTCTGGCAGCCTCGGGGCTGTGCCCATTCCCTGGGGAGCCTGGGCAGTGCCAGCACCCTCTGGGGGAAGAACCTTCCCTGATACCCAGCCTGACCCTGCCCTGGCACAGGCTGATGGTGAGAGGTTACAGAAATGGGTGGCCACAGTGGCAATAACCAGAAACAACAAACCAGCACCACAAAGGGCTGAAGGGGACAGATGTGTCACATTTGCAAAATAGAAATGTTTCTAAGATCACAGACAGGATTCCATTCAGGCTGTAAATGTAGCCATGGGCACAACCCTGAGGCAACCCCAGCACTGCCCATTGTCATGTCATAATCTTGGCCAGGTCTGTACACCAGAGATTGGCCTGGTGGCTATGGAGAGGTTGCTTCATGTCCACATAAAACCTGGCTCTTTCCTGAACTCAGTATTGTGCTTCGTTCAAAAAAAGCATCACAATAAAATCAGAGAATCACAGGATCAAAACCAATGAGTCCAACTGTTCCCCCACCACTGCCATGTTTACCACTAAACCATGTCCCAAGTGCTATACCCACATGTTTTGTGAACACTCCCAGGGATGGTCACTCCACCACTGCCCTGGGCAGCTGTGCCAGGGCCTGACCAGACCTTTCAGGAAGAAATTTTTCCTAATAACCAACCTGAATTTCCCCTGTCTCAACTTGAGGCCATTCCCTCTTGTCATGTTTCCTGGGAGCAGAGCCCAACTCCCCCTGGCTGCCCCTCCTGTCAGGAGTTGTGCAGAGCCAGAAGGGCCCCCTGAGCCTCCTTTTCTTCAGGCTGAGCCCCTCCAGCTCCCTCAGCTGCTCCTCATCAGAACTGTGCTCCAGCCTCTGCTCCAGCTCTGCTGCCCTTCTCTGGACAGGCTTCAGCAAACCCAGGGAGATGCTTTGCTCTGTCCACTCACAAGTCCAGTTTGAGCACTGCTTATGCAAAAAATCAATTGATTTCATTCAATTCCAACCATTAAAGGATAAAGTAGTGCTGGAACATATTATTTCCCAGGGGAAGTTGTCTGGCAGTTGCACTCAGCAAGTGTTTCCTGACAGGTTCTCTCTACCCACCCAGGTTTCTTACAAGGAGGAACACAAGAATTTGCACAGCTATGAACAGCCATGCCAGAGAAGCTGAGAAAGCAAACAGCAGTACAAGAACCAGATGGAAACAGCTATTTCAAGCTAAGGGACTTTCCAAAATATGACATAGAGAAATAAAAATCTCAGGGCCCTCACAATAGTCATGATGCATTCTGCTCTTTATCTGCATTGATCAGATTCTCTGTACCCATGGCTGTAAAACCTGTCTGCCAGCTCAGCTGTGGAAGTGAGTGGCTGGCACACAACAATGTCCCAGTGCCACTGGCCAGGCAAATCTGTAACTTCAGCACACTGTCACCTAACTGTGCTTCAGCCCATTTCTGACCAGCCCTCAGCAGCAGCACGCTGTGGTGCAGAGGGCCATGTCCTCTGCCAAGGATGAAATCTAAGATCAATTAAAAGTCAACCTATGTGGTAAAACACCCACTCAAACCCAGCCAGCACTGGGTACCTGGTAGGTACCTACTACAGAATCACAATGGCCTGGGAAGGGACCTTTGCAGGGACCTCAAAGCCCATCCTGTTCCACTCCTGCCATGGCAGGGTCACCCCTCACTATTCCACAAGCCCTGTCCAACCTGGCCTTGGACACTTCCAGGGATCCAGGGGCAGCCACAGCTGCTCTGGGCACCCTGTGCCAGGGGCTCCCCACCCTCACAGGGGAGAATTTCTTACAAGACCTGATCTAAACCTCTCCTCTGACAGTGGGAAGCTGTTTCACCTTGTCCTGTCACTACATGCTCTTGTAAAAAGTCTTTCTCCATCTTTCTTTTGGTTCCCTATAATGAGGAATGAGGTGTAAATTAACCAGAGCAGGTGGGAAATTCCTGCCAGAAGAAGTTTTGCAGCTTAAGGATTCAACATCTTGACACACCAAACAATGGAGCAGCTTATGCCACATAATGTCACTTACATGGAGGAAGTCCATGTCCAAGAGCACAAAACGAACAATGACTTTCCAAACATGGGGGTTTTTTCTGAAGAGAGGCATGTGGGAGAATATAAACTCTGAACAAAAAGTGACCTTTTAGAGACACAAGGGACAAACCACATCACCACTTATATCACAGCAACATACCATTTGTCCTACAGTGGTTGTTTCCAAATGATATATTATTGCCAGAGAATTTGACTCCAATTTTCCAAACAAATTTAGATTAATCCTTAGTTCTCTGCTAGCCATGAGGCAATACAGCTTCTGCTTTTTGTTCCTTCTGGACATGTCTGGGAGATAAATAATTGACTACATAAATGTGTGATGGCACCAGCCTGCAGGGGATGGCACCAGGATGGCAGGAGATGAGGACAACCAGCTTCTGGCTTTGCCAGAGAGAAACATCCACAGAATGCTGGAGTCACAGAATGGTTTGGGTTGGAAGGGACCTTAAAGCTCATCTCATCCCACCCCTTGCCATGGGCAGGGACATCTTTCATTGACCAGGTTGTTCCAAGCCCTGTCCAGCCTTGGACACTTTCAGGGATGGGGCAGCCACAGCTGCTCTGGGCACCCTGTGCCAGGGCCTGCCCACCCTCACAGCCATTAATTCCTTCTCAATATCCCATCTAACCCTCCCTTTGGCAGTGGAAAGCCATTCCCCCTTGTCCAAAGTTCCTCTGCAGCTCTCCTGGAGCCCCTTTAGGCCCTGGAAGGGGCTCTGAGATCTTCCTGGAGCCTCTCCAGGTGAACACCCCCAGCTCTCCCAGCCTGGCTCCAGAGCAGGGGGGCTCCAGCCTTCAGAGCAGCTCCATGGGCTCCTCTGGACTCATTCCAGCAGTTCCACACCCCTCCTGTGCTGAGACCCCAGAACTGGATGCAGATTCTCACACTAGGGAGAAGGGCCAGACAGCAGAGCCTGGGCATGGCACACCCCAACTCCATGTGCTGTGATATGGGGTCTCCTCAAGCCAGGTCCTATGAGCCCTTGGAGATCTATGTCACACCTGAGACAGCTCAGCCACCTCAGATGGCACAAAATCAGCAGGATGGCTTCTGTGTTGGAAGTGTTGGAAACAGAAAAGTTTTAATAAAAGGCAAAATAACACAGCTCTTTACAGAGAAAAACTGAGCCAGGACAAGAGGTTCTTGCTCCTGGTAAAACACCCCACAAAAGCAATTAGTTTATTTTTCTAGTAAATTGTTTAGGCAGAACTTTTTGGCTCCTGTCCAGTTGGCTATCCTTGAGGTGGCTATCCTTGAGGTGAAACCCCTGAGGTCCTATGAGGTGTCTTTTTCCCTAATTGAGGAGAGAAACTTCTGGGCTTTTCTCCCTTTTTAGGAGACAAAGGATAATTTGGTCACTCTGTAAACAGGGGGTACATTCCTACAGTGCTGCAGCCCCCCCACTGTCCCCAATCCCCTTCTCCAGGGCAGACCCTGTGTCACCACGACACAGCCCACCCAGATATCCACTGCTCCAGGCAGGAATTTTAATTCAGCAGATCAGATTTTTTGGAGGATGACTTCAATCATGTCAGGAGAGACATCCTCCCCCAGCCCAGTGGATGACTGACACTGAGGTGGGATCATCAGCTCCCAGAGGGGCTCAGAACCTGCTCCAAGCAGCTCAGCAGTCACAGACTCCTTTCCATAGCTCTGAACATGTCACAAGGAGACAGATTTTGACAGTTTCCCACAAAAAGTGGTGGGATGCTCTGTTACATGTATAAGCACAACCACACATTGTTAACCTATAAAAAGTCAAATATTACAAACAGACATAAAACAATGGTGAGATTTATTCTGTCTCTGGGATATGGGGCAGGAGCAATGCTGCTCCTCAGGCTGGTGGTTCTGGGGTAACATTCACCCTGGAGTGAGCACTCCCATTTCCTGCAGTGGCTCTGCTGTGTGCACACAGCACTGGAGAGAAGCACACACGTGTCATGGATCCTGTTATGACCCTGTCCATCACACTGCTCCCAGCTCCTTCTGGGAAGAAAGCAGGAGAATCCCAGGACCCTGTGCAACAGCTGCCATGGGTGCAAAGGAAAAGGAGCCTGGGCTGAGCTGGGATCAGCTGAACTGACTGCCCAGGCCTCCCAGCAATGCCAGCAGCAGCCAAGGGAGCTGTGGGTGGCTGCTGCAGGGCCAACCCCAGCCCCATGGCTGCAGGGGAATGACTTACCAACAACTGAGAAGGATCAATCACCTCAGACTGCACCCCAAGGCTGACAGCAATCTTCTAACAAGATGCTACAGCATAAAGTTACCTTAAATAGTTATGAGTTTGTGACCTTGGGAATCACTCCTGGAGGACTGGCTGTTTTGCTTCATCTTCCCAGGACTCACAGATTGGCTTTGAGCTGGTTTTGTGTTACCCATCCCCATCCTCATCACTGCTTCACATTACACCTTCCTAATCCTTCCTAATTCAGCAACTTGGTGAGTTAGAGGAATTCACCTGAAGGCATTTAGCTGTAACCCTGTAGTCACATAACCCACTTGGGTCACTTGGCTTTAGGCACAAACAATGTTTTCCCAGAGCTGTAAACTGGTGCTCAGAGCCAGGCTGAGGAGTGAAGTGCTGTACCAGCATGGAGAGCAGCCACCCAGGCTGGTGCCCTCCTCCACATACTGAGGTTAAGAAAAACCAACACAAGCACACCAGGCTGGAGACTCACAAGGCAAATCCTCTGTGCAGATGTGAAGCATTTTTGTAGTATTATTTGCAGAATGAATTTTAATTTCTGTGCTGTCTGCCCCCTTCACCTCCCAGAGCACCCAGGGCACTCTGAACACACTGAGGACGTTCTTCACCACGTCCAACTCCATGGCAAAGCCTCAGCTCCTGCTCCTTCCTGCAGCACTTTGCTGCTCTTTCATATTGCTATACATATTAAAGATCTTTCCTTGCAGCATACACAGCCCATTAGAGCAATTTGTTTATAAACAGGACTAAACAGAGCCAATCTCTGCCAGCCTTATGTTACACAGAATTAAATGCTCTCCAATTTAACTACATGATGCAAGTGACGCATAGTGCCATCTACGTGCCCTTGGACAGGAGCCAGATGGTTTCCTTCCCACATCACACCACATCTCTTCTAGAAATAAACATTCAAGGGTAAAACCAGGGGGAAATACTCATATCCTTCATCCCCAGAAGGGACCCCAGGTCTGCAGCAATGAAGCAGAGGATGAGCACCACCATACAGCACTGTCTGGATTGAAAGGGTTTCAGTTTCTTATCAGCTGGCCAGAAGTTCACCTATTTTGCTCCTTTACTGGTCAACTTTCCCTTGTATCCCAGCGAAACAGCTCAGCTCCTGCAGACATACCTTACCATATTAGGCAATGTGAGCCCTGAAAGTGGAGGACTCTGAGCCTTCCTTGGCTCCCAAACACAGTGAACAGGCACAGGGATGGCTGCATGGCACTGGGAAAGGGGCAGCAATGACTGGGGACTCCCAGTACACCCAGTCTGGCTACCACAGCACATTCACAAAGCACTTAACAAAAGCTATTCCTGATCTTCTAGTTATTCATCACATCCATCTTTCACAGAAAGCCAAACAGCATGGTGACAAAAGCTGAACTGAAGCCTCTGTGGAGGGATAAAGTGGAACTAAAAGCAAAAATATAGGTGAAAAATAGGGCACACCAAAATCAGGACTCCCAGGTCATAGCTCTGAATCAGCAATAACATTAAGACATTGAGTTTGTATAACGAATTTTCCAGTTCATTGGTCCTCCCTTAGAACTTGTGGAATTAAGCTTGGAAATTCAGCCCTTCTAAGACAGAAATTTAATTTATATTGGTATCCAGTTGCATCTGGTGATTTCATGGTACCAGTACAAGTAGGCAGAACACTTATTTACAAACCAGAGTGAGCCTGGTTCATTCCATAAATCAAAGCACAGGGAGACAGGAATGGAGCCTATTTAATCCACTTACTGCAATTGTAATTCACAATCAAACGTTTCAGTGCTATTCCTCCATAAAACTTAATTCCATTAGTGTGTCTGGGGTTTATACTGGGCTATACAGACTGTCCTGAAGGCAGTTCATGACAACAGACATTTTGTTTGATACTTTTACTGCTCAGAAATTGTTATTTTACGAACACAACACTCAGTGTCTTCCTCTGAATTTAAAGTTTTCCTTTGACAAACTCTCCTGTGGGTGAGGCACATCTGTAATGCTCCAGCAGAGAACTGCAAGGAGAAACAATCCTTTAAATTATTATAAACATTTTCTACTTGTTCTCTATGCTCTCTCATTTAAAATATACTTTATGTTTCTAATTGTTCCTGCTGTGCAACAGCAATGGCAGAAGTTCCCCAGAGCAGCTGTGGCTGCCCCTGGATCCCTGGAAGTGCCCAAGGCCAGGTTGAACTGGGCACCCTGGGGTAGTGGGGGTGTCCCTGCCCATGGCAGGGGTGGGACTGGATGGGCTTCAAGGTCCCTTCCAATCCAAACCAGTCTGTAATGGATTCCATTATTTTAAGTCAGGACCAAATCAAAGAAAGCAGAGTCAGGGATAAAGAAAACCTGCTCTGAAATGGAACACCGGAACATTCTCTTTATTCTTCATCATCATCATCCTCCTGCTGCATCCCAGATGAGCCCATGGATCTCTGCCCACACTGGCTCTGCTGCATTTGGCCTCACCAAGGAATTCCCACTGGCATTCTGCAGTCAGTGGCTTGAGGGAACAGGGAAGGTTTCCCAGCTCCAGCCTCCCCCCAGCTCAGTCTGGGTACAACATGAGCTTTTGACTCTCCCAATTTTTATTTTCTGAGAAACAGAGACAAGACTGTGGCCAAGCTTCTTCCCCACCTCTGTTTTGAGCTCAGGTCTCCCCAGACCACACAAAAACTCCTTCCTTTGCAGCTCCTTCCCACTGGAATCATGAAAAAACTTCTCCTAACGCTGCTTCCCCAGAGGCTTTTTCCAGCTGAAGTCCTTGTACCCTTGAACATTTATTCCACAATAAAATTTTGTCTCCTCTTCCAACTTTCCACAGTGCATCCAGGCAGTCTGTGTCCCAAGGAGGGAGCTGGGGTGGGAGCAGAACACATGGAGGACACTGACACATCCCACTATGAGACCTCTCAGTTGCTAAAGCTCAGCCAAAGTGTCTGGGCTGGTTTCCCACTCTGGTGCTCATGAGCTCAGCCAAAATAATTCATCCACTTCTGAGAATTAGAACAACATGTATTTGCTCCTTTTTTTTCCTTCCCAAAACTGCCTTTACCTTTTCTGTGTTAGTCTCCTGCACTGCAGAGCTTGGAGGAAGGATTTCAAGCAAGTTCTTTTTTTGGCTTCCATGAAAATCATCCTGATATCAGCCAAGATATAAACACTGGAGGAAAAATGCAACTGTTCCCACAAAATCTGATTATTTGGGGTTCTGCTACTAAAATGGGACACTCCAGACTTCAAGTTCACAACCTGGTGACATTTGGCACCTGCCATTCCAGAACTATAGTTACTGAAGAATTAATGATTATTAACTGTACTTTCTTATTGGCACTAGAACTGAAACCAGAGAGCTGTTCCATGATTCCTGCCAAACTGATGGCCAGTTAGGACAGAAATCTCTGATTTGGATCTCAAATAAACCTGACCAAGCGACATGATGCTGGAGACATGCATTCAAGAAAATAAACTGGGAACTGGATAAAAACAAGAGGACTGGGAAAATGGGAAAACCAACTCTAGCAGAGTAGGAGGAGAGTCTGACCCAGGTCTAAGATATGTTGGGTGCATAAGAAATCATGGTACTGGTGCCATGAAGCACCTGCACAAAGGGGATGATGGAACTGAAAGGAAGTTCCTCTGCTTTTAGATGGATCCCACAAGAAAATCACATGAAGTGTTAGGCAAAAGGAATCCTTGCTGTTAATTTGGGGAAAACCAGCATTATTCATTGTAAGAGACAGGGTGACCTTGAATTTTTGGGCAGCTGGGTTCTCCCGAAGTGCAGCTTGTCCATTTACATGAGCAGTGAGGACTGTGCTCAATAAAATCCTCAGCAATTTTAGAACTAGACTCCAGGAAGCCTCCAAACCTGCAGCCTCAGCTACTCTTTTGTCTTAATTTAGGTAATCTGGAACAACTTCCCAGAAGAACAAGACATTCCCAGCAAGTCCCAAACATGCCTGCTGGAAACAAGGTGTCCCTATTATGATTATTACTTTTACACATTACAAAACTCCCCTCCTTCAGTCTTACTGTGAGGCAGCAGAAATGTCAAAACAATTTTAATGACGATAAATGGCCGAGTCTTTGCTGCAGGGTTCAGTGAGGATTTCAAGAAGCTCTGCACTATGATGAGCAGAAACTCCTGTGGGAAGAGCTGGCCTCCTTGAAGCAGGTGATGCTTCTGTGAGCAGGAATATCTCACATTTCAAGTGGAGTAAAGTGCAAAGTAAGCACTGGGAAAGCAAGGGCTGGCATGGAAAGATAAACACATGCTAAACACCATCCCAGCACCACGTGAGGCTCTGGCCCCAGCAAGGCTCGCCGTGACTTTGCCGCATTCTGACTGAATATTGCAAGAATGAAAACAAAAACACAGTCTGAAGAGTGTTATTGCCAAATTTCAGCAAAGAACCAGTTAATTCCAACTAAATGATGCTTCAAGCACTCTACTGTATTGCAAAGTACAGGGAAAGGCTCCTCCACATTCAACATTTCCCAGCAAAAATGGAACATCCCACAAGCAGGCTGACCCCTATGCAACCTTACATTTGCTGCTTCTCCCAGGTCTTCCACACTGCACTTTAATAGCTTGGAAATGTATTTAGCTTTGACATTGTCAGAGTCAGTCATGTTGTCAGGCTCAAATGTGTTTCAGACAAAGACAAACAAAACCAAAGGAAACCAAGGCAATTTGGAAAGACTCAGTAATTATTATAAAATGAAAGAAAGGGCCTCAAAGGATGAGACTATTGCAAAAACAGGGGAACACTGAACAACCTCTGACGTGCTGCTTGCAAAGACCGTTTCCCACAAGAAAACAAATCCAAGAGACAGGAGAGCAGATTCCAGAAATACAAAACATTCTGTCCAAAATAGCAGTGATTCCAAGATCCAGGGTCACACCTTCCCCAGGACACTTGGGATCCCACTGCCCCAGCACTGCAGCCCCACTGCTGCATTCCCTCCGGGCTCCACAACTCCTGTGCAGCTCCCCAGGAGCCAACACTGAGCTCAGGCCACTCTGCAGATACACCTCATCTTTCACAAGAGAAATCAGTAAGGAAATTGCTGCTTGGAGCTACTTGCCTGTTCATACTCCTGAGCAGAGCCTGAACTCTCTTACAGACAAGAGTGAAAGGCACAGAACACTCTGCCACCAACACCCAAGAGTGACACATCAGTGATTCAGATACATGGTCTCACTTACCCGAGTTTCCTTCACTTCCTCGTTTCCATCAACTTCATCTTCATCCTAGGAAGAAAGGCAAACAATAAAATTAGGCAGCTCTGGAGACAACAAAACTTTATCCCAAGAAGATAATGTCTTGTTTATAGAATCACAGAATCATTAAGGTTGGAAAAGACCTCCAAGACCAACAAGTCCAACCTTTGAACACACCATGTCAACTCCACCACAGCACAAAGTGCCATGTCTGTGTGTGTTTTGAACCCTACCAGGAATGGTGACTCCACCACTGCTCTGGGCAGCCTGTGCCAGTCCCTAACATCCTTTCAGTGAAAAAAATTATTTGATGCTAATGTTAGGAAAACTTCTGTCAAAAGAAATGCCAATCCAAATGCTTTTGGCTAATTATCAGGTCTGGTTTGGTGTCCTAATGGCCATTTAGAAGATCTTGGTATTGAGGACAGAATCACTCTCTTGAGATGGCTCCTGCCATTCCAAAGCCCTGAGGAGCTGGGAGGAGGTCCCTAATACACTGATGGAAAAAACTTGGAAAAACTGCACATCTGAAACACTGTCACAGTACTGACTTCCTGTCATAATATTGACTTCCAAAAGTATCTCCAGCTCAGTTAGACTCCAGGTGGAAGGACTCATCATCCCAGGTATCTTGCACTTGCATAGCCTCTCTAAGCCACTGCCCTTTGAAACTGCTCCAGGATTTCACAGAGCAAATGTGAGCTACCATGGCATCCCAGCTGACTCTGGACTCAACTCATTAACCATAATTTCATAATTCTTATTCTCTCCTGGAAAAGGTGATCTATTTTCCTAGCTGAGGCTCTAACCAAAGTTTGGAGGGTAGGATTTCTTCCCTCAGACTGAAGAAATCCTCTGAAACCAGGACTAAGAGAAATGACCATGACACAGACAGCTCTTCTGCACTTATGCTGTGAGTGTTCCCTGGTGCTGGGAGGGGACCCAGACACAAGTTTTCTTCCTATTGTCTTTCTTTCAGGGGGCCTAAAAAGCAGACAAATTTGGGCTTGAAGAAATTTGAAAATACTTCAGGCGGCTTGTGACGTCCTTCCAAAGGAATCAGACTGTGAATCTCTCCTCTCCCATGTGGCCCTTCCCCAGTTCTGCACGGTTCCATAATATAACTCAGGAAAAGGCTGCCCAGAGCTGCTTGGTCTGACAGAGCCCAAACAGGGATGTGAGACCTTTGGATAGGCCAGTCTGAAAGAGCTGGAGAGGGAAGAACTAAGGGGAAATCAATGGACTGGGCAGAAAATCCTGAAGCTTGGAATGGGAAGAAAATTGAGCCTGGAGTTTCTCTTTCTAAGGAACTCAAACTCACATCTTGTGTGGAGAAGATGATGCCGGTGCCTCTCCGTCTCTCCTTTGGCCGTCGCCGCTCTCGGATCGACTGTTTGTTCAGGGATCTGTCGTCTGAATCCTGATCTTCACACTCTGGCCAAGCAAAGAAAGACTGCTTTGGTTTCAGTGATTTACATCTGTGCTTTTTGCTAAGGTTCCGGGGGTTCTTTTCAAGCTGATCAAGGTCACCTTGCCTTGTGTTATATTACAAAGGAGTTATTAAATGAAATGAAATGGAATCTCAGTGTCCTACTACAGCTGGATACTGTATATATACACTCCTTCCCTCATTAGAGCCAGGAAAGTTACCCCAGCTGCCAGCTCTCCCCAAGACATCCTGACTTACTCCTCAACCTGTACTAGGGGAACCTCTTTCCCCAGCTCTAATAGCTAAATGCTCCCTGATCACTGTCTCATTTCTTTATCCAAAATGAAAAATATCCTTTTATCCCTCTGTTACAAGCAATAGGAATTTGTTTAACTTCATTTAAACAAATAACATTTGTTTTATGACATGGCAGCTTCCCTCAGAGTAACAGGTAAACATGTTCTCTCCATCTGTACAACTGGAAGTTCTACACCACAAGAAAACCCCTGAGCTTTGTCTGTTCTTCACTCTCCTGGTACGTACCATTTTTCTCCATCTCTGTGCCTGATGCTCTGAAATCTGCTGGATTCACAGAGTCCAGCCCTAGGTATTTATTTGTTCGAGTCAGGTATGAGCTGGTATAGAGCAGAGGTGCTGCTGTGGAAGGAGACACAGGCGTTGTGGGTTTGTCAGGCTGTGCTGGGCCCCTCAGCCGCCGATAGATGGTCTAGAAACAAAGAGCCATGACAGAAAAATAGCACAATGAAAAGGAAGTACCAGATTCTGGATTTCAAGGAATGCAGTAATTTTTCAGAGTGCAATGTTTTCTTCACTGCTGCTGGAAGTGATCACCTGCACTTGCCAGATCAGGTCCATTCTATCAAATAAGGATGGATGTTAAAGTCATTGCACAGCTACAGTGTAAAAGCACTCTCCACAGCAGGGAGATCTGGGATCAATCCCTTTGTTCCTACAGCTCATGGGAGGAGACACAAGTTATCTAATAGAAAGATATGATTTAGAGTGAAAAAAACAGAGGTGGTGGCAGGGGCAGAAAACTGGTCTCTCCAGCTTTCCATTACACATTGAACATCTGTGGAAAAATGTGAACACAAAGGCTCTGCCTAGACTGCACAGCAGGATGGATCCAGGCCACATTTCTATCATTAGCCTTCTCATTACACTTTCTGGGATTTACACTGTTTTATTTTCTGGCAAGAGACAGAAAGGTGAAATTCCCAGAGGAGAACAAAGGCAGAGCTAAGCTCCAGCCCCTCCACGTGCACCTCCCTCCCACTGAACTGCTGCTCCTCAGCCAGCAGTGTCTCTTTCCAGCCAGGCTGTCCCCCTCAGAATAAAAAGATAACTGCCAAGGAATATCTCCTGGTGTCAGCTCTCCTAAAGGGTTTTGGCAGCTCTCAGGCAAGGGGTGCACAAGGATCACCTCGTCGTCCGCGCTCCGTGCCCAGCGTGCAGCTCTGTCCCCGCTGTCCTCGGCTCTGTCACTCTGCGGTTCCTGCGCCTGGCGCTCCGCGCGCGACCGGCTGAACGTGCGCTCGGCCTCCTGCAGGTCCGTCAGGGTCACTCCCTGCAGGGAAACAGCAGCTCCATTCGTGCACACAATCACACAACCCCACACTGCTTTGGCTTGGAAGGGACCTTAAAGCTCATCTCGCCTCACCCCCACCAAGGGCAGGGACACCTTCCACCAGCCCAGGCTGCTCCAGGCCCCATTCAGTCTGGCCTTCGACACTTGCAGGGATCCAGGGGCAGCCACAGCTGCTCTGGGCACCCTGTGCAGGGCCAGCCCACCCTCACAGGGAACAATTCCTTCCCAATATCCCATCTAACCCTGCCCTCTGGCAATGGCAAGCTATTCCCCCTTGTCCTGTCCCTTCAGGTCCTTGTTCAAAGTCCCTCTCCATCTCTTTTGGAGCCCCTTTAGGCACTGGAAGGGTCTCTACAGTCTCCTTGGAGACTTCTCCAGCCTGAAATTACATTTTCAGTCTTCCAGGTCAGTTTAAAATGCCACAGACTCACATCTGGTCAGGCTCATGTTTCATCCCTATGGTAAGAGAAAGGGAAGAATTCTGTTGCCTTTACTGTATTTCTCAGCCTACTGACAATATCACTGACTCAAAGCAACCCAAATACATGTGATCACACTACAAACTAAGAGGCAGGTACATTGCAGAAAGCAAAGCTTGGAAATCTAATTCATGTATGTCTGTGGGAGGGTTTTGTAATAACTGCTTGAAGGAAATTTTGCCAGAACCTCTCTAAAACAGTGTGAGTGCAGACAAGTCCCTTGTCCTAAGAAATAACATAACACAAAAGAAAATGCTGCCTCTTTACAAAATCATGGAATGGTTTGGATTAGAAGGGACCTTAAAGCTCATCCTATTCCACCCCCTGCCATGGCAGGGACTCCCCCCACTATCCCAGGTTGCTCCAAGCCCTGTCCAAACTGGCCTTGGACACTTGCAGGGATGGGGCACTCACAGCTTTTCTGGGCAAGCAATTGAGCAGCTCTCCTCATCCCACACATGAATGTGAACATTTCCATTCTGTACCTGGGTAGACCTGCGAGTCTGCCGGGCCTGTCTGGATCGTGCCTTCCTCAGTGACTCTGCTTCCTCATCCCGCACTGGAGTCAGATATGACCTGGAAAAAAAGAAGGTGCAGAAGAGGTTAAAGTAAAAGCAGATGATCTGCCTTCCTGTCTCTGTAGACTCCTGAGCTATTATTCTCTTTCTCATGGACAAAAATTAATTTCAGCTTCATCTGCTATTGCTGTTTCTTTGGGACAACTTCCCCATGAGCACACAATACACACATGTTCACAGCACGTTTTCCTCACAGCCTCTCAATAAACCCTTTAGTTCTGTTTAAAAGGTGCACCTATTGCCTAGATTATTTGCTCCATTCCAAATCATTGCATCATTAGGAAAAGAACCCCACTCCTCATAAACACCCTCTCACTCAGACAAAAATCTCAGAACAGAAATCCTGTGCTGGTGCATTCCTCAGACCCTCCTTCCTGTCATTACAGTCACGATCATATTCCTGCAATCTGCTGCCTTCATCAATATGAAACCCATCATGCTGGGAGCCACTGAACTGCAGGCAGCACACAGACACACTTTGGAAAAAGCCATGGAAATAAAGAAATGACCTTCACACTCTGTGTAAACCAAGATCCTTAACACTGAAAAACCCACAGCTAAACACAGACCTGGGCACAACTAGATTTCATCACAGCTGGAAGAATTTGAAAGAATTATTCACATGAGAAAACATAAACTGCAGCCTCTGCCCTGGCATTCACTGGGAGGAACTGGTGAGGAATTGAGCAGTGCTTTGAGTCAAGGAGTGCACAGCAGTAAATGATTTCCATGCTGGAGGAGAGGCTTCAGTCTTATGAACAGTTAATTAAACTTTGCTCTCAGCCTGGTTAATATGGAATGATTATTCACACTGTCTCACTGTACAGGGAGGAGGGAGCAGGAATGCTCTTTGCAGGTTTATCACTGCCAGGTTCACACTGTACCAGAGGTCTGCATGTGTTCAAAGGGCAGGGAGCTAAGTGAGGGATGAAGGTGAATACACTTCCTGTGTCCTTGGACTCTTTTCCCTGTTTTAGTCCACCACCTTCATGGGAAAGGTAATGGGCTGAAAAGGATTTGCATCTGATCCAGTATGTTAAGATATTTATTAGAAAGTTCACTAAACTGCTGCATGTGACAAAACCACAGAGAATCTGGAAACTTGGACCATTCTACAATAATCTGCCATGGTGGGTTTTATCCACCCTCAGGACTGTGTTCAGTGCTGGTTCAGCTGTGCAGCAAAAGCAGCATGGCCTCCAGAGAGGAATCCCCTTTACAGGGTTTCTTGGCTTGTGGGAGGTACAGACAGACACCTCCCAGCTCCTCAGGTGTTGTGGGCTCATGTGAGAGCCTTCTCACCTGAAACTGGTGCAAGGACTGACCTGACAGATAATGTGCTGAACATCCCTGATCTCCAGAGGCCAAGGAAAGTGCAAAGGACTGAGTCTGTGCCAGGGATGCTGCACTGGAGCCTCCTGGAGGGGCAGGCACTGATCTGTGCTCTCTGTAACCAGGCACAGACCTGGAGGAATGACATGAAACTGTGCCAGGGGAGGGTCAGGATATTGTGGAAAAGGTTCTTCCCCAGAGGGTGCTGGCACTGCCCAGGCTCCCCAGGGAATGGGCACAGCCCCGAGGCTGCCAGAGCTCCAGGAGTGTTTGGATGATGCTCTTGGGAACAGACTGGGGTTGTTGGGGTGTCTGTGTACAGCCAGGGGTTGCACTCAATGATCCCTGAGATCCTTTCCCACTCAGGAGATTCTGTGATTCCTTGAACTGTGCCCTGGGAGCTGCCTGCAATGGAGATGAGAGGCCTTGCAGAGCTGCACTTCCAGGGTGTGATTTATCACCTTCACAAGGAGCCTCCAGCACAAGGCATGTGCATGCACTGCAGAGGAGCTCATTTCTTGCCATTGATTATCCAGACAGACACAGGAGCTGTGATGGATATGCCAACACGGGAAGCGCCTACACTCCAGAGGGATGACTGTCTCTCAAGGATCTGCTGTTTCATGAACAAAAAAAGCTGCTGTTTGATGTCTGAAAGCTGTGCAACTCCTAATATTGCAGAGCAGGAGCTCTCCTGCTCTCTCTGCTGCAGTGTGTGCACTGTCCAGATAATGGCACATTAAGGAAACAATAAGCATTTTCTGCAGCTTTTGACACAAGCAGAATCACTGCTGTTTGCCCAGCAGTCAGAAGCAATAAGCCACCTACAGGAAGAAGGCATTTGCAAAATATACTGCAAATGAAGTTCAGAGCAGTAGTAAAATAAGATAAATTCCTGAAATGTATAAACCAAGTAAATTTATAGCTCAGTACAGCAGGCACTTTGCTGCAATGGCTTTGAATCAGTGGAATTTACTCTGCAATGAACACACAGGCATGTAGGAGCTACAGGTACAGAGAGGACAGAACAGGTTTGCAAATGAGCTTCAGGAATGGTTTGGCAAATCTGTGGGGACCAGGTCAGCCCCAGGCATGGGGAGGGGCTCTGCAGAAGGGGCAGCCCAGGCATTTGCAGGAGGCTGCTGCATTCCCTTGGTGCAGTTCAGCCACAGCTTTGCTTTGGGTATGGCAAGAGAAAAAACATTTTGGGTCTTTTACCCATCATCCTCCCAGGCTTTTTCCCCTCTGCTCCCCCAGAATCTATATAAAAATACAGACATCTTACAGCATCATCAGCCATTCTGGGAGTCCAACCTGTAAGAGGGACTTGATGTTCAGCTGAGCACATCCTGCAGGTCAGCACGGCTCAGCCTGGGCCACAGCCACAGTTATTCGCCAACTTTTGGGTTCTTTCCATTTACACAATTCATCCCTTCCTGGAGCTCACCCAAAGCCATTTACAGCATGAGATAACTGAATTTTCTGAGGCAAGTCAGCAGAGCCACTGCACAGTGACAGAGCTGGTTTGTGCCAGGGAGCAGCCACAGCCTGCTCCATGTGCCAAAGGAGGGGCTCTGCTGTCAGTACCCGAAACTGCAACAGCAGCCTGGCAGTGCAGGCCAGGTGTGTCCTGCTTGGGACCCTGTGTGCTTTGCTTTTTAATTCTGGGAGAAGGCAGAGAAAAGACAGATTTTTCAATGTGTCACTTTGGTTACAAACTGAATTTTGAGAGACCTGAGCGTGCTAAATGGGCAGGAAGAGTGAGAGAGAACAAATGCACAGGAAGGAGACAGCGAGCTGGGTGCAGCTCAGGGCTGGGCTGGATGGCACAGGCAGAGCATCACGCTGCTCTCCAGAGCACAAACACTGCAGAGCACAGCAGGCTGCAGGGCACAAGCACCAATGGGGTGTGAGGCAGCCTCTGAACAAGTCACAGAGTTTTTAATTATGTTTTAAAGGAACATGCTGCTGCCTCAAGTGCAGAGCCTGTGTCACCCTCTTAATTCAAGCAAATATCTCAGGGTCCAAGCAGATCTTCAAAGGAAAGGCCCTATGTGCTGTGTTTCCTTGCAATAAGCTTTCTCTGAGAAATACTTGCAGTAAGAGCAGCCATCACACCAAGCTCAAGGCATGTATAAAGCAGAACAGATTTTTACCAGAGTTTTGGCTGTAAGTTCAAGGAGAAGAATACAAATTGTTCAAGATGTGTATGTGAGAGTCAGCAAAACAACTGCAGAGGTTTACAACTCCCATAGACAGAGAAAAGTGTGTCCTGCTGCCCTGAGAGAGCTACAGGTTTCTGGTTTGTGTATTACCAAGGAAAAAACCTGGAAACTGACTGATGAACCTGGCTTCAACTTAATTCTGCCTGTTTTCAAGAAAACACCTATTTTCATCCGTCAATTCTTTCATCAAGGACAGTGTAAAACTCAAATGGATCCCAACTACTCATGACCACATCAAGGCCAAAGGAGCTGCAATACAATAGTAATAGAAGGGGAGATTCAACCCAGGAAATAGGAAGGCTGGGTATACAGGCTGGCAAACCAGGAATACATGAGCAATCTGTATGTTAGAGAATGCTGGCCAGAAGGAAAGAAAATATTGTGAGGAGAAACTCCTCCCAAGTCAAGGGTGAATGATGCAGAAAAGAGAGGTACAATGCTCTGTTGGTTGGTGCATGGGTAACAAGAACAGAAGATTAATTTCTCCAAGAAACATAGAGTCATCTGATAACCCTTTTATGACACTGGTCTCCATCCTGCCATCCTGAGCTCCTTCAGGCACTCAGAGCTTTAAGTGTTTCTGTCAAACACCATTCACCACCATGGAGTCCTTTGGCAGAACATCACCAAGTCCCAGAGGAAACAGCAAGAATGTGCAAAACTTGGTGTTTTACACCATCTACATGTGGCAGAGCAGCTGTGGCTGCCCCATCCCTGGAAGTGTTCAAGGCCAGGTTGGACAGGGCTTGGAGTCACCTGGTCTAGTGGAAGGTGTCCCTGCCCACAGCAGGGGATGGAATTAGATAAGCTGTAAATTCCCTTCCAACTCAAACCTTTCTGACATTCTATGAACACCTGGCAACAAATTTGGAAGCTAAACATCCACCAAATTCTACAGCTGCTCTCTTCTCAGAATTTCTTCAAGGAATTTCATTCTGCTGTCAGGACTGAAAATTGAGATACACCCCCAACACGAGCTGCATTGGGCCATGACAAGTTCCCTCCATCCGTGTCAGGTCCTTCTCCAATAAATCCAGGTCCTGCAGCACAGTAAGAACATGAACTGCACACAGTAACTGGTTCACTATCACAGTTTGCCCCAGTCTGTGGCAATGAGACTCTGCTGGTTGTGAATTGGAGCTGGGCTTGATGGGCTCTTCTGGAGGAAAGCTCCCCCTAGGCCAGTCCAAATCCTCTCACCTCTTTCTAGTTTAGAAATGACTCTGGACTACACTCACTAGACTGGAACCAACAGTGACAGTTTTCCTGGAAGCCAGGACAGACTTTTGGCTCTTCCAAATCCAGGTAACACAGGTACAGCTCAGGGGAGCCAGGCACAGGTTTGGCTCCCTGTGCACAAGGAGGTGTGTTCACCACATGGAAAGCTATGTGGATACTCAGGCTTAACATGTTTGAAATTGCTCTTCTTAAGAAGAGTACAGTATCCCTATTCCAAACACTGGAGTGATTTAAAATGTCTTTGTCACACACAAATCTATTTCTCAGGCATACACACACACACATATATATGTTTGTATGTACATGTATGTGTGTTAAAAATTCACATGCACTGTGAAAAAAGGAAGATAAAAATAAAAGTCAGCAAAAGTCTCAAGTACAGATACTGTTCTCTGGAAACAACTGGAAAAGTACAGCATCCCAGCAATGCACTCCTCCCAACTGGAGAGCTGCCATTAGCAAATAACTATCAGTAAGCTGGAGGAGGGAGGAGAAGCAAGTGCAAGTTCTGCAAGCAACAATGCTGACAGCAGTTCCCAAAATACAATTCCTTAAGTTAGAAAATGAACTATGCCCCCAGCAGCAAGTCAATCATTGGCAGCTACATGGAAACAGTCAGAAAAAGAAACTTTCCTGCTCTCTTATCCAAGCAACAGGTTTTGGTTCTTCCCTGAATTTATCCCTGTGCTGACATGTTCTGCCCATCAGCCCTCTGCAACTGGAAATAGTCATTAGAGAAACTGCAGAAGCTGGATGTGCTCTGAGAGACCCTTCCAGGCAGGAGACAAGGACAACACATCAGACTGTGAGTGCTGGAGCTCAGAATGAGGGGGGAGACAGCCTGACAATGCTGAGTTATTTAATAAGCTGATGACAGAAGGATAACAAGATCATAGTCCTAAAGCCTTTCACAGCTGGCTGGAAAAGGCTTGGCTGAGAATTCTCCATTTTCAGGCTCTTGCTGCTGGGAGCTGTTGTGTTTCAATCTGGACAATGAATTGTCAGCTCCTGCAAGTTTCAGTGTCTGAAACTTTGGTTGCAGGTTGATTAGCAGGTTCACTAGCAGCAGATTAACTTTTTTATTTCCCACAGCACTGCTTTGCTCAACATGTTCAGGTGCTGATCCAAGAGATTAAGAGGTTGTGATCTTTGCCACTTGTTAATCAGGACAACCAGGTCCCTTTGTACCTGCAGAACTCCTTCTTCCATGGGACACTTACAAGGGGGTGAGGTTAAATGTGTGACAGCTGAGGCCACAAGAACATTTCCCATCAGGAAGTTCTGAACAATTCTGGTCCTTTCCCATGCCCCATCCCTGGAAGTGCTCCAGGCCAGGCTGGATGGGGCTTGAAGGCACCTGGTCTAGTGGAAGGCATCCTTATGATGAGATGAGCAGATCCTGACCAACCTCCCAACCCAAACCAAAGCATTCCATGGTTCCATGTTCAGTTCTGTGTGTGCCCCTCACACAGCAGAGCTGCTCCTTCTGTGTTGTGCCCCCAGAGCAGCTCCTGGTGCCTCTCTGGCAGCCTGGATGGCTCCAATACGAGCTGAGGAGTGCTCAGGTTGCAGATCCAGCTGGGAACACAGCCCTGCAATCCCTCTGCCAGAGGAATAAAACACAGCATTGGTGCTCCTGACAGCTCACCAAGTTTGGGGCTGGGGCAGTCAGCACATACATGAGAAGTTTTAATGATCTATGTAATCCCTTCACGTTAATTAATGTCACTCAGCATGACGGTGAAGAGTGAAAAGGCAACAAACATCACAGTGATCACATTCCCTAAAGTGGCTGCAGTAACCATTGCTGTGAACTCAGACCTTTAAACTTCTGCCAGAAGAGGAGAACACTTACTTTTCTAAAAACCAAAAACAATCCAGGAATTCTTTCTGTAAGAGAAAAGCAAAGAGTGCTGCAACCCCAGAGCAGAGACAGCCAACACCAGCACAAAGCTTACCAGGATGGAACATTTTGGAATTGTTTGTGTTCAGCACAGGACTCCAGGTGTCAATACACAGCACTGAGTAGGTTATCACTGTGATAGGGAACAAGGTGCACTGTCTGCAGTTCTCAGGAGCTGCATCCTTGCATTAAAAATGTGCTGCAGGAATTGGAACAGGATGGAACTTCCTGACACTGACAGAGGAAACCAATGTCCTGCCCCTGCCAGCATCCCTCTCATTTGCAACTTAACCAACACAATTTGACATTTTCAACACCTTTAAGCAGACCTGTTAGAGCTTTCCCAAAAGCTAGTTTGCAGTCTGAAACAGGAAATTTTCCAGGGCAGAAAATCCCTGGGGAAACAAAAAAAAAATTACTGGGCAAAACTCTGAGTGTTTGGTAAATTGTCTTCTGCAAGTAAAAAATAAAGTGAAATCAAAACTTGATGGTGATCAAATTCAGCTGCTGAACCAAATAAGCCCGAGGAGCAATGTTTGCCTGGCAGTGCATCCCAGCAGCCTCCCACTGCCACCTTGTGGGAGCAGGAGATGCTTGAGCAGCTCCAAGGAACGGATCACAGATCAGCCCCAGCTGAATTATGCAAAATATCACTGAATATTAATAATGTATCAAAGATTTCCATTTCCTACTGAGCTCACACTGCAATTTCTTAGCCAGTGGCTTTGGTTCAATTTTCAGTGTCTGCTGTTCTCGGGTACAGAAAATTAAGCCTGCACAAAAACTTCTCAAATAGAAATGCCAGGGAGGTTACTTGGCTTCTTTGGCTCCTCCAACTGTCACATCTCCAGGTCAATATCGTGGAGCACAGAATTTAAATCAGACTAGCTGATTTAGTGCTGAATTAGCTCTCAGCTGTAGTGACACATAGGATCTCTGTAAATATTTCAGGTACATCCTTGGCTTTAACAGCCATTTTGGGCCCAGAGAAGTAGCTGAATTTGTCAAAGTTAGTAAAGCCCAGCCCCAGAACACGCAGGCAGTGGCACTGGGATGGCAGTGGAGCCAGAAGGTGCCATCATTGCTGTCAGACCCAGGGGGAAGCAGGTGCAGCAGGGCAGTGGTTCCCATTAGTAAGCCAAGAGGAATAATTGCACACACACTGGGCATGGACAGGGCTGGGGAAGAGGCAGTTTTACCTGCTGCTTGCTCCACGCTGCCAAGCTGCAGTTCTTTTACAATGCTTAGCTCAAGTGGTCCCTGCTTCCTTTCCTTGGCCATTCCTGAGGGATCCTGCATGGATTCCTGCTTTTGTTAGCAGGGCCAGCCTACAGCCTGGGCTCCCCCGCTGAAAGCAAATGCCAAAATATCCACCCCCCTTCCCTGAGGCCTGGCTGGACAGAGCCCTGCTGGCTGAGCATGCAGCACACACCTGCTCACCACCCCTACAGGAAACAGACTGACCCCAGCCCACACCTCGACCTCACTCAAAATAAAAATGCAGCCTGAATTCTGATCCAGCAGGAGCAACCTCGCCTCTTCCCAACATGGACAATCCCAGGCCAGCAGAATTCCTGCCTTCCCACGTCATCTGTACCAGCAGCCTTTGAAAAAGGGACAGCTTTATCTGAAGGTGATTAAGTGCAGAGGCAGAGGCAGTGGCAGGGAAATGCTGTCACAGCAGGTGCCAGATGATCGTTCAGCTCTTCACAGGAGAGAGAAACTTCTTAACTTCTTGTTGTCCAGTGTGTGGTGTGGACAGGAATCCTTCCCTTGCCTTGCAGCAGCCCCTTGCATGAACATCCCACTGCTCTGCTTCCCAGGGACCTTTCCCAGGAGATTAAGACCACTCATCTTTACATCAGCCAGTGATAAGGATTATAGAGTCAAATGCTATTAAAAATATGGCAGCAGTGAACTATTGCTCACAGCCCTTTGTGCCAGCTCCTCTCAAGTGAAATTTAAACACTCCTTGAATGCAAATTTCATAGTTTAGCTTTCACAGAGGTCAGGGTCCTTTACTCCATCAGATCATAAGGGTTAAAGGACATATCAGGTGACACATTCATGCTCTTCCTAGAGGAGAAACACTCAGAATGCCCAGAGGACCAGAACCACGAGGTAAAAGGACTTGCCAAAAATTGTTCATCTAGCAGTACTGGTGGAGGAGGACTCAGTTATTAATGTATTAATAATATATGCCACTATAATTAGCAGCTGGATCCTTAGAATGAAAAATAAATTCCTCTTGGGAATGAAGCAGGAAACAGAAATGTTTGTCAAACACAGTTACCTGGCAGGTCAGTGAATTTCCTTCAGCTGAAAAGTATTTCTAGGGGAGACTTTAGAGGGCAAGAAGGCTGAGCAGAGCCACCAGCCCCAAAGCTGCCCAGAAAACAAGTCCACCTCACTCCTGCTCTGGATTTGTCATGGAATCATGGAATGGTTTGGTTTGGAAGGGACCTTAAAGCTTATCTAGCTCCACCCCTGCCATGGGCAGGGGCAGCTTCCACTCCACCAGGTTGTTGAAAGCCCTGTCCAGCATGGCCTTGGACAATTCCAGGGACTGGGCAGTTATGTGAGAAACTGGTCAGAATAAATGAAAAAGTAAGGAGAGAGATGAGTTTCCTGTCTCTAGGAGCATGTCTGATGGCAAGTGCTGGAACCTTCTGAGGAACAGGAAGAACATACACAACAGCAGAATTCACTAGTATAAACACAATGGTGGGAGGGGGTTAAAAAAAAATAAATCCTAATTCTTGGCAAACCAGGAGAGATTTCAAATTCAAGAGTCCTTTCAAACTGGCCACATAGCTGAGAGCACAGACTTGCCTTTCAGAAGTTCTCAGGCAAAGTGTGTCTCACCCCACATGCCAGCCGTGGGCTGCATGGTCACATTTCCAGCTGTTCTGGGATGTAAAAGTTCCATAAGAAGAGTATGAAAAGCTTCAGCCAGATCTCCCAGACTTTCTTTCCAGCACAGGTATCTCATGGCTCAAGTGACATTCCAGTCACTTGGGTGGAATTCCAGTACAGCAGGATCTCCTGCAGCCCCTTCCTAAGCCCAGGGGACAGAGCCCTGAGCAGCCCAGGCCTGTGACACCAGGAATACTCTGCTGGGGGCAGCAGTGCAGGACCTGCACTGACCCTGCACAGACAGGATGCAGAGAACTTGGGTAGGAAGCTTTTGGTGGCACTAGAGGCCGCTGTCACCCTGGATGAAGGTGGAAAATCCAGCACTGGGCTCCAACCAACAGGAATCCCCATTCCCCACCATCTACAGACACCCAGCAGAAATGAGGAAGCTGTTAGTTCTGCCCTAGGAAGAGCTGGGTCTGTGTGAGGTACTGCAGGCACTACATCCACACAGCTGAAATCCACCCTCAGCAGAGCCAGGGCTGTTTGAGTCCAGTGGACAAACACACTGACAATGGGACACAATTTGCTTTTGGCAGGAGATCATTCAAATGGCCAGACCACACTGATCATCAGCAGCTCCAAAATTCCCAGAAAAAGGCCAAAAGAAACTGCCTGGCACAAGGAGTGACTGTGGGAGATGGCACATTTCCAGCTCACAGCACTAGCACACTGCAGTGCTGCAGAGGAGCACCGGGAGCCTGGCATGTGCAGCAGGACACACAGAACACATGTGGCAGGACACACAGAACACATGTGGTCAGGAGGCTGAGATGTGCAGCAGGACAGACAGAAGGCTGGGATATACAGAAGGACACACAGAACACATGTGGCAGTGACAGGAGGCTGGGATGTGCAGCAGGACACACAGAACACATGTGGCAGTGACAGGAGGCTGGGATGTGCAGCAGGACACACAGAACACACATGGCAGCAGCCAGGCCCCAGCCCTGACCGGGCACAGCTGGCACCATGTAGCATCACACACCCCAAACAGATCTCTGCTCCACTGCCCCTCTGCTGTTTGTTCCTTCCTCCCCCTGTAATTTACACCATTTTCCAGCATTTACTGGAGCCTGACCAATTCAGCTGGAAAACAAGGAGCAGGTGAATCACCATGGGTCACACTGTGGTGGGGCAGGGTAAGGCTTATTGGCCACCACAGGATGCAAACCAGCACCCCAGAGCACTATGCCAGTCATTCATTCCCAGCCCTAAGCTGCCTCTTCTGCTTTAACCTTTTGGCTTCACACAGATAATTTTAAGGCCACAAGCTCGGAGATATCCCTGTGATCTAAAATTAGATGATCAGGCTGTTTATGTTTTTGTTGCTAAGAGCAAGCTGGTGCTTTGGAAACACCGAAGCAGCCCAAGCACTCCTGCAACAGCTGCCACTGGGAACTGAAATCCATACAGGACTGCCCTGACAACTGTTTGCCATTTGCCTTTTTATTTTACTGGAATTGGTCTCCTCCCCTACTAAGCTTTTCCTGTTCAGGTGACTTCTCCCGTCTCCCTGGGTCCATGTGTCCTGGTTCCAATGTGCAGTCTCTTCATCCCACCGTGAGGACATACATTCATCAGTAAGGTTTCCTCCCCCACGAGCACAATGGATAATTTCTGGGCTTTTTTCCTTCTCAGTAGTTTCAAAGCATCAATTAAAGGTGGGAGGAATTTTCTGGTGTTTTCTCTTTACATTACCATAATTCACAGGAGATGGTTCTCTAATAAAAATGTAGGAGACAAAGAGATCTTCTGTATTATTTATAGAAACAGATTTGGCAGTAAATGCCAATGCAGTAATAGTAATGGATGCTTTTTTGGACATCTACAAGTAACTAGCCCAGTCCAGTTCTTTATCTGCAGACAGTGCCAGAAGTCTGGGGGAACTGTGAGCAGTCCACTTCTGCAGGGAAAAATCTGCTTCTGCAACTTGATTCTGGGCTTGCTAAAATGGAGAGACCATTGTGAAAGGTCTTCAGTGAGAACTGAGAGCACAATACTCACTCTGTCCTCTTGCACAACCTCAGTGGGCACTGGCAGTATCTTCTGGCAGCTCATCTCGATTCAATTGCAAACTACCCCAAGCCAGTGACCTCCAGGTACACAACAGGAGCACACAGAGGCACTTCCAGGGCTAACCCAAATGTTTAACACCAAAGATACCCTGCAGTGGCTAGTGCAAACTGTCCCTGCACACAAAGCTGATGAACGTGGCTCCTCATGAATGTTTTAATACTTCCAAGTGCTCCCTGTGCAAGCTCTGGGAAAAAAAAAAATCCCAAGCAGCATTACAAGTTTGAGTATTTTCCAACAGCACAGCCCACCTTGCTTGGATGTGCTGCAGGTGAAGCTGAGCAGCAGCTCAGCCCCACCACCTTTAGCCCTGTAAACTGATAATTCCCATTATTGCTTTTGCCATCCTTCAGCCTCAGGCCATTTAAGATGTGTCAGAGCACTATCTGCACTCAGGAAGGGTTGGATTTCAAGAAATCACTATGACAGTTTGGAAGAATCCAAGCACTCTGCATGAACTCACTGCTGGTTAGAAACACCCAGTTCATCACTGCATTTTGTTTATTACTATTTGCTTTCACTGATGCCATTAGAAGAGACCAGTTTTGGAAAAGTTAACCTGTTTGAAGGAAGAATATATGGATCATTTCATACTCTGTAATTAATGCATAGGGTAGAGCTCCTTTGAAAAGAGCTCTGTCTCCCCAGGTTTGTATTTCCCCAGTCTGAAAATAGCACCATGTGATAAGAAAGAGATACCACCAGCTGGAGTCAGAGTCATTCCCACTGCTGCTACTGCTGGAACAACTTCAGCTGCACATGGCAGTCTCCTACCTCTGGCCTGTCCAGTCAACCAAAGCTACACCTGCTGCTGGAGTCCATCTCCTACTGTGTCACACACCTACACACACCAGGAATGTGTCTTTTCTCCCAGTAACTGTAAAGGGAATCTGGGGGACCTGTGCAGCACAGACATCTCCATCAGGAAATGAGTAAACACAGCTGAGCTGAATCAGAGGGACAGATTTTATCTGACTGTATCTCAGTGCAATGTTCTTTTTAGGATGGAATTCGTTTTACAGAACCTACTGCAAGTGGACATGCTCTGCTGTGTGTCCCTGCAAACACACTGGGATGGGCTGAGATTAGGAGCTGAGATTAGTACTGAAGAAAAAGGCTGAGATGCTGAAGAGACAAGTAGAAAATTATGAAACTAAATTTAACCTCCAAGCCAGTGATGATTCCTTCAGAGTAGGGACAGCAGCCTGGCAACTTCATGGAACTAAATTATGAACTAAATTTAACCTAGAAGCAGATTCAGTTCAAAACCTTCGACAGAGTAGGAACAGCACCCTGGGAACTTCATGGAACACCTAAAAACCAGTCCTTACACCCCCACCATCACCACCATGTGAGAGCTGCCCACGCAGAGGGCCAGCAGAGCCCAGTCCTCACTGACCTTCTGCGCTCCCTGGCCTCCTCAGCCGAGAGGTCCTTCCCCGGGCAGGCAGCCCCGGCATTCGCGGCGCCGTTGGCAGCGCCGAGCACAGCATGGTTTGTGATTACACCTAGAGGGGTGCTGCCACTGCTGCCCTCTGTGTTTTTCTCTACAGCAGAATCACTTTGTTGCCTGAAAGGGGCTCTGAAATAGAGAAGACATATGGAAAGCAAAGCAAGTGAACTCCAGTGCTGACCAAGCCCAACCTCCTTGACAGAGCATGGACGGTTCATCCTCCTCGCTTTACGCTCACGTGTTTGTAGAGAACAGCCACAGCAAAATGAATTTTACAAAACTTGGAGAAGAATGAGCAGGAGGAATTATTAGCCTTCACATTCCTGTTAGTAGCAAAAATGATCAGAAAGTGTACCTGGTGAAAAAGCAGAAGGAAGGAACTCCAAGAGCTTGTACACTGAGCACCTGAGGGCAGCCTGGGCACGCGCTGTGTCACAGAGGGCGCAAGGGACACACTGAGGGCTGTCACCTGCCTGCCAGCCACACCCACTATGGGACTGTCCAACACCACCATCCTGGGATTGCTTATCACTGTGGAATTGCTTATCAGCACGTCCCATGTGGAAGCACACCTCCAATCCCTAATCCACTCCAGAATTCCAACCCAAACGCTGATTTTTGGAGCGGTGTCTCTGGGAGCCATTACCTGGTGCTGTGCAGGGCTGGAGCAGGAGTGTTCACACCGAGAGAGGTGGGGCAGCAAGAGACAGGATGCCACGGGGTGCCCAGGGAGGTAGATGAGCCAATGGCACTGGGTGAGGTAGCTAGAGATGGACTGGCTGAAATGTAGGGACCGCTCAGGTCACTACTTCTACCAAAGGAAGCACTGTAAAACATCACAAAACCACGTCCTTCAGAGCACAGCAAATACTCAACAGCACATCCCACAGCTGGGCTGGCAGCTGGGAAGGGAGCAGGTACCACAGGGCAGCAAAAGGTGTGCAAGGAGATCAGAGAGCAGAGGAGCTGCTGCTGGTTGCCCACACAGGCCAGTGCCTGCAGAGCCCTGCTTAGCCAAGCTCAGCTCAGTTCCAGCAAGAGAAAAATGGCATGGGGGTGAGCTGGAAGGATCGGGGAAGGAAAAAGCCCTGCTGCAGTGAAAGCAGGGGATATTGAGCACCCTGTGCCCTGGGGAAAGGCAGGGGCAAGGATGAGGATGCTTGAAGCAGGAAAGGAGAGTGACAAAAGCTGGGCTGGCTGCATGACCCCTGAGGATGCCCAGGACTTCCAGTTTTAAGAACTTATTTCCAGTGGCTTAAAGTTTTGGCAAAGATGATCAGTTCAGACTTTAATTCTCTTTAAGACATGTTTGGCACAAACTGTATTTCTGGAAAATAACTAGCACAGCTGTCCAAAAATATTCAAGAATGAGCAAGGGAAATAATATTTTGCCAGTTTAAAGCAAGCCCTGAAAACCAATCTTACTGAAAAGCTGTGTTTGTGTTCATATTTTGGAGAAGATGGAGGAGGAAAGAAAAAGGGCTCTTATACAAGGATGGACCCTTTCACTTTTTCAAAGAAAATCCACCCTAATGGGACAGAAAATCCATTCTAGTGGGAAAAGCTGCATCATATCTCTGAAAACAGACTTGATGAAGTCTGGCAGAATCTCCTTCTCACACACATCCAAGCCCTGCACACAAGCTGCTCCCTGCCTGCACAGAGCAATCCAGGGCTCCCAGGGCCCTGCCACACCTTTCCCAGCACCTGGCACGCCTAGTTGCTACTGGTCAGACTGGACTGTCTGAAGGATCAAAGCCTAGCAAGGCTGGCTCTCACCTTCTGCTCCTAACGGCTCCCAGGGCAGGGCACACGGACCCAAGTGGTTGCACAGGAATAAAAGCTGACCTAGAGGAAAGAAGCAGGACTGGACAGAGCTGCAGGTTTTAGGGAAAGCCAGGGAATGAAACTGGATGTCAACTCTAGAGTAAGAATCCAGAGAGCAGCCCAAGGCTGACACAGCACTGGGAAGGGGCAGGAGCACAGCCAGGGACAGGAGGCCAGAGAAAGGATCCAGTCCTGCTCACCCAGGCACCAATTTACAAGCCAGTTTTACATGCCAAGGCCCCCAGCAAGCCCAGCATGAGCAGCTGGTCCCTGGGGAGCCAAAGGGGACAACAGAGCATCCTGGAGGGCCTCCACAGGGAGGAACCTCCCATTTGGGCTCCTCAGTTGATGGCTGCCTGCCATATCCAGGTCACACAGGAACAAGCAAGTCATTGTCACCGGGTAGCAACCTCTGCCAGAGCCTAAAGAGAGCTTTCTCTGGAATGCTCCATGCCTGGAGCATGCAGGAGCAGCAATTCCTTCCCTTCTTGGCTCTCTGCTCCAGAGGGAAAAGCCAAGGCCTGGAGATGGGCTGGGAGGAGGGGGGGAGTGGGAAGAGGAGCCTGGCTGGGGTGAGTGTGTGGAGCAAGGGTGGTGGAGCTGCATGAATGAGTGTTGTGAGGAGAGGAGGGCACAGGAGCCTGTGTCTGGGGAGGGGAGGAGAGGATCAGCAGGGGAAAAGGTCATGGCAGCCCTGGGGGAACAGAGCTGATGTGGCACCATCCTAGGAGAGCCCAAGGCAGAGAGGCTGGGGCACAAGCGTGGCTGCAAGGTCAGGAAGGGAGGATGCAGGAGGGTTACCAAAAAAGCCCTGCCAAGGATTGTTTTTCAGAAGGGAAAGGCAATGGGTGAGGAGGATGGAAACAGCACCAGGTGCCTGGGAGAGCAGTGATGTGGGGGATAAGAGGAAAGGAGGAGGAGGAGTGGAAGAAGAGGGCACAGGGATGGCATTGTGCCAGCTCCAACACACATGGGCAGAGAAATATGGTGCTGGGGCAGCAGGAACAGCCTCCTGCTCCAAAGGCAGCCAAGGCACTGCCACCTCTGTGGGAATCCCCCTCCCAGCCTGTCCCCTGCATGGGTGGCACTGCACAGTGGGAGGAGCACTCCAAGGCATTTACTCCATTGTTCACATTTGATCTAAACTGGACCAGAAAATTGCAATATAAAGGTTAGCCAGGGAATCCTGTTAATTGACAGCTGTATCCATAGGAGTCTGTGAAAGGGAGGACTATGAAATTATGCTGAATTAATTCAATGTCAGAAATAAAAAAAGGCACTGACACAATGCTCTTCATTCTCTAACATTATCACAACAGAACCATCAGGGAATGAGCAATGAAATGTAAAGCAACATTTCAAAGCAATAAAGAAAAAACTACTTATGACTTAAAAAAATACTTTGAAGGCATTAAAAACTTATACTTAAGAACCTTCACACTCTTAAAAAGCTTCCACATGTGGCAATAAAAAAGGTTTGCACAAAGCACATAAGTATTCTTTAAACACACTGCCATGGGGTGTTGCACAGATCAATCTGGGATTTGGGTATGGAAGCTGGCTGCAGTGGTGGCTATTAAGAACAATGGTTAA
Source organism: Ammospiza caudacuta (assembly GCF_027887145.1). Taxonomy (NCBI): domain Eukaryota; kingdom Metazoa; phylum Chordata; class Aves; order Passeriformes; family Passerellidae; genus Ammospiza; species Ammospiza caudacuta. Next base: position 2,399,498 of record NC_080616.1, on the reverse strand, counting down.
ATATAACCCCTGGCTCCTCAATTCCTGATTGCTGGAAGCAAGGAGAGTGTGGGAGGTAGCAAACTGCTCTGAAGTTATCCTGGCTCTTGCAACTTCTCCTTCAAAGCCAGCTGCTGTCAGCAACAGTCTGGGCTGCAGGGACTGCTGTCCTGGCTCACTGCAATGGCTTTTATGTGACCAGAAACAGCAAGGAGGTATTTGCAGAAATGTGAAATGAAGGAGAATCTGTGTGGCTGAAGGATTTCATTCCAGTGTGAGCCCTTCCTGGGAGGCAGCACTTCTGGCTGATGTCAAAGGCAGGATGCTGAACTAACCCAACCTGCTTTGCCAGTTTTCCTCCACATCCCTTCATTTACAGTCCAAGTGACCTGGATTTTTGAAGGCCAGCACACACTAAAATGGACACCAGGATATTAGAGCAGGGTTCTGTAGATTTCTGGGCCAGTGGCACACACAGAGAAAGCAGGACAACTGCCAGTACCACAACAGAGACAGCATCAATATATGCTTCAACTAAAGCTGAAGAACATTTGTAACATTGCTGCAAGTTATTTTATTCCCTTTTATTTAAAAAAATGGAAAAAAAAGGAAAAACCCAGCTTTTTCCCCATCTTAAGATGATCTGCTGCTGTTGTTCATTCATGTTTGGGGTGTCACATAAAGCACCTGAAGAACATAACTAAGGGTTAGAAGGGATATTGGCAAGGAATTGCTCCCTGTGAGGTGGTGAGGCCCCAGCACAGGGTGCCCAGAGCAGCTGTGGCTGCCCCATGCCTGGAGGTGTCCAAGGCCAGGTTTGTGGAAGGTGTCCCTTCCACAAGGGGGTGGAAGGAGATGGGATTTAAGGTCCCTTCCAACCAAAACCAGTCTGTGATCTTTATGGAGATCAGTGAAATGCTGAGGCAAGGGGAGCTGCAGATGTGTACAGCTGAGTGACATCCAAGCATGCCATACTCCCTTGAATTCTTCCTCTCTAAGAAGCTTTCACCTTTTGGAGCTGGGTTGAAAGTTTTGCTAGTACTTGGAAATGATAAAATGCTTATGTCTAACCAGGTTCCTTTCCTCATCTTAGGGGTGGATGCACAAGGCTGGAGAAATCAAAAGTTCAATACAATTGTATTCAATTCCTATGTGCTCTCCTACAGAATGCTATATGGGACAAAGGTCTAATTGATCATGGTTTTACTGTTTGTATACGAAATGCAAATCAAACCCATTGATCTCTCCTTTAAAAGCACATTTATTCCTACCTGACAAAGCTATTCTCTGTACCTGCATGTGAACCAGTCACTCTCTTATGAAAGGGCAGAATTCAGCCTTTATAACAAGAGCTCATTATTAGTGACCTCCCAGTGCAGCCTAAACCTTCCCCACTCCGTGTACAGTTTAACCAAGGAAATACAGTACAACTGTGTGAGTGCAACACTAAATCTGGTGCAGGATTAGCTGGGATAAACCAGCAAGGTTTGTAAGATGGCCTGGGGGTGACTGGGTTGTCCCTCAGCTCAGAAAGCAGCACAGGTGGGCCAGCTGCAAGGGACAAGTTTTCCAATGTAATCAGCTGCAGCTTGTCAGACCAGCTTCAGAGAGAGACAAGTCATGGAGGCTGGGCTGTCATCACGTCCCAGGATAGCTGTGAAGTCACCAGAATGGAGCAGCAGAGCAGAAGCTCCTGCTTGAAGGGGCTGCTTCACCTTTTGTGGCAATGGATCGGTATGTGCTCAGCAATTGGCCACACACACCCTTGAGCACCACTTACCTCTACAGAAACAGCACAAACACTGGAACAAATTGCCTCTTCCCAAGTATCTCAAGCAGTTGTTCTGACTTCAGGACAGTTATTTAGTTCAGGGTGTAGAATCTCATGAAACTCAGTCTAGAACCTTAGGCTATTGCTGCTGTTGTCCTTAAGCAGAAATACAATGGCTTTGCAGTGTGACATGTTTATTACAGGCTGTTCTGATGGTCTTCAGTATCAGCTGAAATAAAGGTGAGGTGCTGGCACTGCTGATCCTCCTGCTCACATGAGAACCCAGCAATGCACTGTTTGCTCACCAGAGCAGAGCATTGCTCCAGCTCACTCAGAGAGCCCTGAGGTGGCACCTCAAGGACACTGAGGCTCTGCCTCCCAAGGGGGTCCAGGCCACTGCAGGTACAGGAGTTCTGCCTGGAATTGCCTTCCTGCTTCTGCCTGGCTCCTTTACCAATAATCAAATAATCAGCCTCTACAACTTCACACACGCTGTGAACAAACTGCTTCCTCTCTGCCTTACAAAACAATGGTGGAAGCATCAGTTTCACTCCTTAGCAAGTGCTGTGCATCATGCACAAGAGCACTGCCACTTTCTGACAATACTATAAACATGGACTAATATAAGCCAAAATTAGAGATAAGCTATAACTTACTCACCAAGAGCTATCTGAACAACGCTTTTGAACTCTTATTACATTAATCTGTGTTATGATCAATTTTGGTTTTATTCTCTAACCATAACACCAGCATTAAACAGAGAAAACTTTGCATTTGAATTATGTGAAGAAGAGTATTTGAATTCAGTGCAGCAATTTGCAAATTAATAAAAATTATATCCTTTAAAACCATTATTTAGCATGACAAATCTAATAAATTTTTTCTTTCCTGCTCTCAGCAGAAGAGGGTGCCAAGGCCAGTTACAAGATGCAGGAGGCAACAAGCAGGAGGCTGAGGTGTGGGAGGCATGTTAAGAGTGTTCTGACTGTCTGAGAGCCCATGGAAGACAGAACATACCTTTTCAAGTAGGTGGATACGTAGGTAGTGGGTGCCCCAGAGGGGGGAGCTTCGTTTCCCTTTGGCTCGTCCCTCCAGGGCTGCCGGGTGTAGGAGCCACTCCTCACCAGGTTCACAGCAGATTCCCTGCAGCAGCACAGAGCACAGAAAAGCTTAGAAAAACCTCTGGAGTCTGTTTTTGGTTCCTTCAGTTTCACAACACAGATCCTTCCCTTACACCTATGTGCTCCATTGTTCAGGTGATACAGCTCAGAGAAACACCTGCTCTGGCCTTAACATCAGCTCCTGCTCCTGCCAGCTCACTCAAGAACCACAGATGATGTAATGTTTTGCATAAAGAGGAACAAGATCCTTTATAGTCAGAAAACTTGCAAATGAAATTCAGATTGTCCATAAAAGTAATTTAACATATTAAATAGTGTCATTTAATATTCTCACTGCTGTCTGTATCAAACAATAAGGTATAAATGGGCAGATATTGGAAGTGTAGGGCAGCTTTTATTCTTCAAGTTATCCAGGCAAAAACAAAAGCAATTCAGCACAGCAAAGCCTTTCACAAAATCATTAGGCTTGGAGAAGTCCTCTAAAATCATTGAGTCCAACAATTAACCCAGCACTACCACATCAACCACAAAATCATGAAGCAGAAAACAACAAACAAAAAGTTTATAGCATCTAAAGCTACTTGACAAGTTATCAAGAAATTCCTAGTAGTCCTGTTTACCCTGATTATCTGAAAACAGGGCTCTTTCCCAATGCTAATACACACTCTGGCAGTGCATCCTGCTCTCTGCTGGTGCAGGACAGCACCTGGAGCTTGCAATGCAGCACTAATCCATTCCCCTATCAGAAAGTAATTATTTCTCATTTCCAGTTGGCATGCCTAGACTGATGCTCTATCAAGACACCTGTGGGTTCCAGAAAGGAAAACCCAAATGTTTTGAAAGGAAAGAATATTAGGAAAAAATCTGTACTACACAGCATGCCTGGGCACCATCTGTTCCTGAAGGCCAGTACTGCTCAGGCAGTCCCAACTCCGCCCAGAAAAGGACACTGAGCTCCTACAGCAGGATGTGCCACTCACAGCAACCTCTGCCAAAGCTTCTTGAGCTGATCAACAGACACAAACTGTCTGTGAAACTCTGGATCTCAGAGACTGCCTGAGAGTGAACAAGAACACAGCAGGGAGGTTCCAGCAAAAGATCAGCAAAGATTCTCAAGCTGTGCTGAAATTCTCTCAGGGTGTCATCTGTCACAGCTCCTGCCCAACAATTACAGCCCACAGCCACTGCTCTGCATGTGCCTTTCCTCCTTTGCTGGGAGGAAGTAGCTGGAATTGAGGCTAAAGTCAAATTTTATTCCTTCTAGTACAAACTGAATCATAGAATGGCTAGGGTTGGAAGGGACCTCAAAGCTCATCCTGTCCTTCTACCTGCTAGGCAAAGTCACCTTCCACCTGCCCAGGTTGCTCCAAGCCCCATCCAACCTGGCCTTGGACATTTAAAGGCTTGGGGCAGCCACTGCTGCTCTGGGCAACCTGTGCCAGGGCCTGGCCACCCTCTCAGCCAAGAATTCCTCCCCATTATCCCATCTAACCCTGCCCTCTGGCAGTGGGAAGCCATTCCCCTGTGTTCTGCCACTCCAGGACCTTGTCCCAAGTTCCTCTCCAGCTCTCTGGGAGCCCCTTTAGGCACTGGAAGGCCCCTGAAGAAGCTGCTAGAAGAGAGCAGCTCCTCAAATACATCTGGAATTCCTGGACATACACACACCATTTACACCATGGTTAGGACCAGGGGCATTTACACACACTGACTGTAAAAACAGCCATGCAAGGAAACAGTTCCTACATGGCAGAGTTCACAAGCTCGAGTGAATCTCAAGTGACAGAGGTGTGAACAAAGGGATTGAAGGTGACTGCTGAGCAAGTGACAACTACAAGTTCAGGTGGCAGCTACAAAATGAGGCACTTGCATATTAAAAGGAAAAAGGATCCATAAATCTGATTGCCTGGATGGAGCCTGTGCCTGTGTGAGGACAGGGTGGAGGAACCAGTCTGCTGATTCCTGCTCACCTAAATGAAAACCAACGTACCAGAACTTTTACAGACAGAGCTGGCTCTTGATGTTGTGAATTCCTGTGTACTTGAGACTGCTGAGAAAATATACAGAGCATGACTACAGAAAAATTATATTCCAGAAGTACTATTGACAGAAGGGAAGCTGAGCATTAACTTCAGCCAGTCTCACCTGTTTTCTTTTTCTTCTGTATCACTCGTACTGCTCAGTCTTCTGGGGACTATGGTGGCAAGATAACTCTTGTTGTCTCTGTCCTGGTGAAGCAAAAGAGGAACTTCAGCTACACATCTCTTACCCTTACAACACATACAGTGGTAAATAAATTCATGTTCAAATTTCTTCAACTAAGAAAGCATTCTCCTACCAGCTGGTTTAAAGCAACTTCTTGCGTCTCTAATGTTGCTTAAAGCAACATACCACAGCATAGAAATATCAGTTCTGAAAGGGATTTCCTGATGACCAGTGAATAAAAGCATCTTCTAACTTAGAGAATAACTTGTCAATCACAGAATCAGAGAACTGGTTTGGGTTGGAAGGGATCTTTAGTCCACTGCAGCAGAGCTCCACCCAAGGTGGCCATGAATGCCTCCAGGGATAAGGCATCTACCCATGGGCAGAAAAGTTACAGTTACTGAATACATGGCATGGGATTTACAAATGGAGCTGGTAGACAGAGGAGAAATCCATATAAATGATGGAGAAGGACAATCTCCACTGCAGGTATGTGCTGTTGTCTGGACATTTTCTGGTAAAGAACAGGCTGTGCCAGATTGGCAGCCCAGTCCAAACTGAGTAGGAATTGGGCCAAAGGGGCACCAAACTCCAGTTCTGGCGAAACAACTGACAGGAGGAAAATATTTTTCAAAAGAAAAAGGAGATAAGAATGAAAGAGACCCTTGTTTGTTATGGATACAAACCCCAGCAATAACTCAAAGGGAAAGGGGTTTACACCTGTGGGGTGAAGTGGATACACTGAAATATCCTTGCTGAAAGCCAAACCTTTTCCTTGTTGTCCAAGAGTGCAGAAATGCGAGGGCTGGACGAGGAGCGATAGATGGAAGAAGTTTTATCCCTCTGTGCCTCACGAGTGGCAGAGACCTCACTCAGCATGTTGTGGCTGCCAGTCTTCCTCAGGCCCAGCCGCCACGACGAAGGCGACTCGTCCTTCTGCTCGTCTGACTTGCTGAGCCAACTGAACTGTGGAGGAGAAAATGAACATTTGGGAAAAGGAAGAGCACTGCAAGGCACACTCTAAGTTGACAAAGTGTTTCAAAAAGCTCCATTTTTTGCTGGGCTAGACTTGTAAGGTAGAATGACTTATTTCCTGCTTCACTTTAATTACAGGACTGAGCTCAAGGTGAACTCACAGGGATGCAAACTGCTGTGGTGCCTCATGTCCAAGGACAGAGGATGAAAGGAATCTTCTGTCACTGTGCAGGTCTTTGCCTACACAATGTCCTCCTCCAGCTTTGAGGAAAGAATATATGGAACAATGAAGCTTTTATTATCACCCATTTAGGAAAGGGGGATTATTCAGTGAAGGCAGAATTCCAAAAACAAATACTCAGGTCTTATGGAGCTAGCTGCAAATAAACCCCTCACACCAGTGGAGTCCAGAAGAAGCCATTGAGATCACCAGGGAGCTGTAGCAAACAACACTGTAAAGGAAGAAACTGAGGCAATCTGGATTGTTCAACATGGAAAAGAGAAGGCAAAGATAGGATTTAGTTGCTCTGCTACCTGGGAGTGGGTTTACAGAGGACATGGAACCAGACTTCTCTACAGTCTACAGTGAAAGGAGGGCAACAGACAAGTTTCCACTTGGGAAATCCCAGCTGACATGGAAATGTAACTCCCAGCAGGATCAGAGCTGCACTGGGACAGAGAGTAAGGGAGTAGAGCACCTCCATCCTCAGAGACATTTCAATACTCAGCTGAGCTCAGATAGGACAAAGCAACATGACAAGAGCTTAATCCTGCTTTGAGCAGGACGTTGGATTTCAGCCTCACTAAGGCCCCTTCCATGGGCAGGTAAATGCACAGCACAGAATGGGCTTTGTGCTTTTTGTTACATGAGGCACTTGTGACCTGCCTGTATTAGTCCTTAAATGTACAACTGCTTCAATGTACAACTGCTTCAATGTACAACTGCTTCCATGTACAACTGCTTCAATGTAGAACTGCTTCAATGTAGAACTGCTTCAATGTAGAACTGCTTCAATGTAGAACTGCTTCCATGCACAACTGCTTCCATGCACAACTGCTTCCATGCACAACTGCCCCAATGTGCAACTGCCTCAATGTGCAACTTCAATGTACAACTGCTTCAATGTACAACTGCTTCAGTGCACAACTGCTTCAATGTAACTGCTTCAATATACAACTGCTTCAATGTAGAACTGCTTCAATGCACAACTGCTTCAATGCACAACTGCTTCAATGCACAAATGCTTCCATGCACAAATGCTTCCATGCACAAATGCTTCCATGCACAACTGCTTCCATGCACAACTGCTTCCATGTACAACTGCCTCAATGCACAACTGCCTCAATGCTCAACTGCTTCACTGTAAAACTGCTTCAATATACAACTGCTTCCATGTACAACTGCCTCAATTTACAACTGCTTTCATGCACAACTGCTTCAATGCACAACTATAGCTACAGTGATCAAGTCTTACAAAAGGCTGCACACTGCCATTCAAGAATGAAGCCTGAGCATCACAAGAGACACTTGTGCAGGGCTAAGCACCAACTTGTACAGGAATAAAGCAAATAAATTATTAGGAATTTTTGGCAAAGTACAGAATACAAACCACACAACCACTGTGGCTGTGTTACTGCAGGGTACAATCACACCTTTGGTACCACACACAGCTCAGGTCCAGCAATCAGCAGCAGTTGACAAGAAGGGAAGAGTTCAGGGAAAGGCAGCAAGAATGAGTAGGGCAAGAGAGGTTGTGCATGAGGAGATATTCAGTATTTCAGTAGTCTCCAGGCTGAGATATGACCAAGGGACATGAAACCCTCAGTGGAACACAGAAGGGTGAGTAAGGAACAATTGTTCCTTGGTCCTCCCCATAAAGGAATGAGGGACAGCAAACAAACCCAATGTGTGGTTGGTTAATGGGACAGGGAGCTTTGTAGAGTTTTGAACTAAGCTGAAGGACTGGACATTAGAGGATCCCAATTAAAAAGTGAGTGCTTAAAGGAAAAGTCCAACAGGGGCTACTGAAGACCAAAAATACACCAGGTTCAGTGAGTCCCTGAAATGCCAACTGCTGGACTGTGGGAGGGAATTCCTACAAGACTGCTCTCCAGTAGCTTCTGATGGCCACTGTTGGGCAGGACAGTGGGCAGACAAGGCTTTTGATCAAAGCTGATCTAAGCATTATTACACCATATTCTATCTGACACTATTCAGAATAAATGGAGCTACTGGAGAGCTCTGCCCTCAGACTCACTGTCTGAAGACTGCCAAGCTGAAATTATCCCTCCAGTATTTGAGCAATGTTTTCAGCTCATGTCATTTCAATGCAGATGCAAAGGGTTAATCTGTACTCCACCATTTCCAGCACTGCCAGTCTACTGAGCTACACAGCTCTAACATTTTCATGTAGTTTTGATGCTTTCCTCAGAGAATGCTCAAAACCACAGCAAAAGCTGCCATCTGTAAATTCTGAACAACACAGGAACAGCAAATACTAGTTACTCCCCTCATAGAGGGCAACACTATCTAAAGCCCAGTCTGTCAAAGAGAACTACAGAAAAAACAAACAGGTGAGAGAAGGTAAAGAAGCTGATCTTAAGTCACTGAGGTCAAATCAATAATTCCTCCACTCACAGGTCAGCTCCTACATCCTAACACCCTTATTCTGTGTTCAACAGCTCAAAGGAGTGTGAGACCAAACCTCTGCAGCTGGGAAAAGGTTAACTGAAGTACTCACACTTCCCAGCATCCTTCTCCCTCTAACAGTTCCCCTGCTAAGCCAGCCTGAGCTGAACAATGCCCAGAGGAGCTCTGTTTCATTTGATCTTGGTTATGCTCTGTTACATGTGAAAAGTAAAAAATTGTGACTAAGCAAGAAACACTTTCCCCTGACAAGCACCAAGAGCTTCAGCCCTGGGCCAGGTTTCTGTGTTGTTTTCTCCACAGTCTGGTGCAAAAAGAAAGCAACAGCACACAACAGGAGTCCTGTGCAGAGCAGAGTCTCCTGGTGCCATCTAGCTGAGTGATCTGAGAGCTGGAGGGTTCAATCACACAAGATTTCAGTGACCACTTCACCTTTCAAAGCTTTCATAGCCCAGCTGGCCAGCCACATGCAAACCACCCTCTGCTTGCTGGGCAGTAACAGCACACCACTGACTCAGCTGGCTTTGGCAAGTCAGAGGCACTTTAAATGATGGTGCTGAACTCACCACAGGCACACAGGCAGAAATCAGCTCTGGTGACAGATCTGCTGAGAAGACATTGGCACCAGCCCCCTGAGAACTGAGCACACAGAACATGTGCTCTAGGCTGGCTTTCTTCACCACAATTGCCTTTGGAGGTCAGAGATTCAAGAGGAACCATATTGTCCCTACACTGCTGTTAACACACATCTTTATCAGAATTTCATACTACCAGGCTTTTCTAAATTCAAGTCTTTAAGTGCTCTGAAGACTGGTTTCAGAGCATCCACCTCCCAGTAACACCTCCTGCTTCTGAGCACTCCTGGGGTCCCCAGGGATCCACATTCACTTACTCTTCTGGCAGATGCAGTGAAGGAGTTGGGCTCAGGTGCTGGCTCAGGGATGCTGGGCCTGGATTCCCGGCTCGAGTGGTTGGCAAAGGGCTCTTCCTTCCTCTCTACAATTTTAAACAAGAAGAGAAACCAAATGTTTCAGTATTGCACTTCTGAGGCCCTTCCTTACACAGAGTGTGGTCTGCACTCCAGTTCAGGGCTGTGTGACCTCCCTGGATCACAGATGTCAGTGCCCTCTGCACTGGCAGTGCCAGGGCTTTCTGCAAGGAGCTTCCATTCCTAAACAACAGCATGGACACGTTTGCCAGGCAAAGCTTTTGTACTTTATCCTCACAGACAAGCAAAATCTTTGCAGAAAGCACCATAAAGAGGACACATAGGTTTTTGTTTTTCACAATTTTGTTTCCTGTATGGGAATTTCTTCCCTGGTAAATCTTGGGATGAAAAGGGGCACATGCTGTTCCTCCTTCCTGTACACAAGTGTGGTACAGCCCACAGCCCTGAGTGCCCAGTGCTGGGTTTCACTGCACAGTTCTCTGCATTTGCTTGTGCTGCTGGGCAGAATTTCTGATCTTCTGCAGCAAAATCCATTTTCTACAGGAAGTCAGGATTGCTGCCCAACAAAAAGCCTTACTTGGGCTCCAAGCAATCTAAGCAACCCTTGTCCAAGCTCACAGCTGGCTCCCTGCTTGTTAGATAAGAGCAGCTGTCCAGTATCACGTTTATTTTTTGTATCTATGCACATTCTTGACAAAAGAACATTCAGCAGACATTACCAGGGGGAGAGTAAGCAGAAAGTGTGACTCAGGCAGCAGGTTCACTTGACAGGAGAGCACAGGCTGGAGACAGACTATTCATCATAAACCCAGGCACATGGAACCTGCCTGAGAAATGATGTACCCACACTCACCAATCAAAGCTTTCCTTATAGCTATGAGTGCTCACACAGTCATGGCTTGGAAAAAATAAAGCAATTTTAAGCATAAGCATCCCAACAGTCCTAGCAAATAACCTATGTGCAGGGAATAAAAATCTGCTGTTCCATATTTGGAGTTGTTTGGGATGGAGCATCTGGAGGATGGCACCTTGGAGTGTCAAGATCAATCTTTCTGTAACAAATATTCTCAGTACAAGAAAAATAAGGATTCAAAGGACACAAAAAACCAGAAAAGAGCAAGGCAAAAGAAACATTTTAAAATAGCAGGAAGTTATCAGGATTGACAGAGCCTGAACTAAAGAGACAATGACAGAATAAGGAATCTCCTGAGTTGAAAAGGACCCACAAGGACCATCCAGCCCAACCCCTGCCCTGCACAGACCCCCCCAACAATCCCACCCTGGGCATCCCTGGCAGTGCTGCCCAAACACTCCTGGAGCTCTGGCAGCCTCGGGGCTGTGCCCATTCCCTGGGGAGCCTGGGCAGTGCCAGCACCCTCTGGGGGAAGAACCTTTCCTGAGATCCAGCCTGACCCTGCCCTGGCACAGCTCCAGCTGCTCCTGTGGGTCTGCAGAAGAATGGATTCCCAGCCACTTTCCCTCTCTGTGAAGCAGAAATGTCAGTTCTGGAGCAGAGCTTTCACCCAGCCTCCCTCACTCCTCCCTGCAGGCCCTGCCTGCCACCCGGGCATCCAAGAGCATGGAAATGCCCATTTTGTGCCAGCTGCTCTCTGCTGTGACTGAGGCTGTACCACAGAGCACTGCAGGCAGGGAGGGTGGCAGCAGCTCCCCAGGCTGGGCTGGATGGGCACTGGAAGCCTGCTCTGCAGTTCACAGCACACAGGACAGCTTTTAAGGTCAAGCCTAATTAGAAGGGCACAGGCTAAAGTGGTAATGACAGCTTGGGAAGGACTAACTGTGAGCAATGTGACTGGGACATCGTGGGACATCTTCTGTCACTGCAGAAAGGGACAAGCAGAGGGACTCTGTGCTGGCAGGGCTGGCTTTGGGCAGGATCCCACATTTTATTCTACCAAAATTTCAGTCATAAACATTATGAATTCCAGACAAGAAAAACTGGAGAGGATTAGTTCAATCTCCTCAAAACAAATTTGTAAGAGTAAAAATTTAGGTTTCTAATTCCTTTTCTGTAAGGGTTTTTGGATAAGGGTTTTTGCTTGATTGCTTTCTAAACAAAACAACATTAAAAGCTTCCTTGGCCTGCTTTAATTCCCAATAATTACATATTGTAATAGTTCCCAGCACAGATAATCACCACAGAATTTTACACTGATCTTTCTCTTTTTTACAAGAGTTCAATGCCAAATTAATTGTCTTCAAAATGAATAAAGTGACATGAATGCTCTTAGCTTCCTTTGTCTGAAGAACAAAAATTTCTTACAGATTATAAGAAACATACTACTCTGAAACCCTCCAACAATTTCACTGCCTCCCTCATCCAATTTCTTCCTCTCACTCTGCAAATTCAACAAATTAATTGCAACCTGAGACTCTTCAAAACACACCTCAAAATAAACTTGTGTGTTACACTGCCAGCTTCTACATGGCCTGCTGTATGCTCAGCTACCAAAGGGGTTGGGATTTTTAGGTTTAAAAAGACCACTAGGAATTTTTTTTTCATCTGGACTTTGAACACTTCAGAACAACAGCCATAATCTATGTGTCCAGAACTGCTCAGAATGATAAAGGTATGGGAATATTACAGAAAAAGAAGAGGAATAAAGGAATAATAATCATGTGTTCATACCCCTGCCTCCTGTAGAATACAAGCATGTAAAATGCTGACCAAATAAACACAGAACCACAGAATCCCAGACTGGTTTGAACCAAAAGGAACCTTAAAGCCCATCTCATTCCACCCACTGCCATGGCAGGGACACTTTCATCTATCCCAAGCTGCTCCAACCTGGCCTTGGCCACCTCCTGGGATCCAGGGGCAGCCACAGCTTCTCTGGGCACCTGTGCCAGGGCCTGCCCACCCTCACAGGGAGGAATTTTTTCCTATTATCCTATCCAAACCTACTCTCTGTCAGTCTGAAGCCATTCCCCTTTGTCCTGTCACTCCAGGCCCTTGTCAGCAGTCTCTCTTCATCTTCCTTGCAGGCTCCCTTCAGGTCCTGGGAGGTCACAATGAGGTCACCCCAAACTCCTCTTCTCCAGGCTGAGGAATGCCAATTCTCCCAGCATTTCCTCCCAGCAGAGCTGCTCCATCCCTCTGATCCCCCTGGTCCCTCCTCTGGGCTCTCTCCAGCAGCTCCAGCTCCTTCCTGTGCTGGGCCCCAGGGCTGGGGCAGCTCTGCAGGTGGGGCCTCACCTGAGCAGGGCACAGGGGCAGAATCCCCCCTGCCCTGCTGCCCCCTGGGGGATCAGCCCAGGAATATCACTGTCTGTCTTTGAAATCAGTAATACTGTGACATTTGTTATTTTTAGTACCAAAATGAAAAATCCTACTTCTCTTTGGAGGCTCCTACAATGTGGGCTGATGCTGTAACCTTCCAGAATCTTGCTTTAAAAAGAGCAACAAGCATGTGACCCTAAACTCACACCTGCAGCAAGTGAGAGCTCTGTCTCCATCCAGCTGAGCAACTCCACACTCATTTTAGCAGAGATTTCAGGAGTTTATAAGGTGAGGTTTCAATTTCTCAAAGGACCCAATAATCTTCCCAGGAAAGGAGAGCACAGGTAACAAAGCCTGCAGCTGAATCACTACTGAATCCTTGTTGTCTCCCATTTCTATTAGCTTCAGTGGTTTAACATATACTCCTATAATGTGCTTTGCTCAGTGAATTACTGCAATAAAAAGACCTGTTCTGGCTTTAAACAAAATTTAATGCTGAGTGCTGTAGACCTTTCCTTGCTGAAGGATCTTAGGCTGCTCCTGACTCAGTTAAACCCCACACAGCTCCAGGTCTTAGAGGTGTGCAAACATCTGAGTTGTTTTGGTCAAACTGCCACCATGTTTACAAGGATTACAAATAATGACACCCAGCTAGACAGATATAATTTATATTTATATAACTATGTATATAATCAGGGTAAACCCCTGATTTATGGAGAAAATATATGTGACCTGTGCTGCATGTCTCTTTCTACCCCAGACATGTCCACTAGACTTGCTTGATTTAAAAGCCCCAGGACCATTTCCCTGTGTTCCTGCCATGCCCATGAGCTGGGGCAGCAGAACCCAGCCAGGATTTCCCACTCTCACACCCTGCCCCAACAGCATTCACTGATAAATAACACAGTGACAATTTCACTGGCACAAAGCACAACAAAACTTTAAACTACACTTCTCCTCAGGACCTATTTCTTTGTATATTGGATATAGACCAAGTGAGTTGATGTTAAAAGTAGTTTAACCTTTAAACACATCATAGTCCAAGATCCATCTGTGTTTGAAAAATATTAAGTACAAATAAGTCTTGCTTTACTGTACAATTAAGTATCTGTATTTAAACTTTCTGTGCTGCACATAAACACTTTTGAAATTAATTAAGGTAGCCACAGAAATTATGGAAAAGGAATGAGAGTAAGATGCCAGCAATATACTGTAATGTAAATGCTACTGTGACTCTGTGTACTTAATCCTTATTTTCCACTATCTTTTGCAATCATTATTCATTACAGCCTAGAAAACAGAAGTTCCTCACCTCTATAATCAGTCAGAACAGTTTCAGTCCTTCATTTCAGACTGATCCAAACACAACAGGCTATTGCCTCCCTACACCTTCACCTGCTTCCCTACCCTCCTGAAGGATTCCTCTTGAACTGGGCCAACAAGAAAAACATCCTGTTTGAGAACAAGCTATGGACAATGTGTTATTTTCAATACATGTGAGCTGAAAGTATGAATTAAAACAGGATCTGAAGGATTTTTAAAAAATAATTATGCTGACCTGTGAGTCAGCATTTGAATCAGCTTTTTTAGCACAGTAGCTCCAGGTTTCTCCAAATTCTGTGCATATACACCAGAAGTAAAACTTTCAGCATGTCCTTAACAACTAATTATATAATTAGTTAACAATAACAACACCATTAATAATGGTAATAGCTAGGCTAGTTATTAAATCCAAGGCTGTACTAAGTCTTACCTGACTCCTTTTCAGCATCTGACTCTGAAACTTCATCTTCAGCTTCTTCCTCTTCAGAACTAGAACTGCTTGAGTCCTTGTTCTCTTCCTCGGTTTCCATGGACTTCAACGTGTCTTCCTCATAAAGAATCTTCTCTTTGCTGCAAAATAGGAAATTTTTAGGACTAGGCAAGCAAGTTGTACTTCTCAGGAAGACACAGACATTATTTACTACATACAGAACAAGCAAAGGATAAAATCCATCTACAGACTGAACACTCCAGCACTTCCATCATGGCCAATTTGCCACGGATTCCACTGCCAGTCTGACATTTTCTAATTCTGCAAGCATTTTTCCATCCACAAAATTGTGATCTCTCCTTTTCTAGTGCCACACAACACAGCAGTTGGGCTGTTGGGCTTTGTGCAACAAAAAGGTGCAGTTCTCAGCCCAAAGATCTGATTGATCCTCAGCCAGAGGAGGAGCTGGAGAACCAAACACCAGCTCAAGCCCTTGATCCACCACTCACTGGGTATGTTAAGACACAACACAAACTGCATTTGACACAACTAAAACTGTACTTGAGAGTGCTCAGATTAAAAAAAATGCATGAACTAAAGAGCAGTGAATTGTTTTTGACCCAGCTGAGGCCAGCTGCCTGTGAGAGCTGAAGCTGCTCATCCATTACTCTCTGGGCAGTTTCTTTTCAACTAAGAAGGAGAGACTTACTTGGTGAAGAGTCTGTTTTGAGGCTTGCCATTCATGTCAGCTTCAATCAGCTTATTCCTTGTCTCCTTCTCACTTCGCAGCTGTTCACAGTCCAGGGAGATGGGAGAGAGAGAATGAGGACAGACATTAACCAGCCCTGGCAGCAGAACCCAGTGAGCACCAGCACAAGGTCAGCCAGCCTTGTTACACCAACCACTGCAGATTGGTGTGAGATGCCACTGGGACAGCAGCACATCTGCAGTGGCACTGTGAGCCTTGGGCACAGCACCCAGCATGTCCTTGGAATGCAGCTGCCATTTACCAAAAACTTTAAAGATTTTATTAGCAGCTGCCCCTGCATGACCAGGGATGAACCTTGAGTGCTGCCCAGAGAGGCTGTGGGCTCCCCCATCCCTGGAAGGCTCCAAAGCAGGTTGGATGGGGCTTGGAGCAACCTGGGATAGTGGGAGGTGTCCCTGTCCGTGGCAGGGGTTGGAGTGGGATGAGCTTTAAGGTTGCTTCCAGCCCAAACCATTCTGGGATTCTACTGGAGGTCTGTCCATGTGTGTGTGCCCATGAAATCAGAATAGATTCAGCTAAAAATCTGCTGCCTTTGTGGCTGTTATTGACTTGCTGTCAGAGGAAAGCATTCCAGTCTGCCCTGTACAGGCAACCAGGGAACTCCTGTGAGGATGGGTCACTTCTTAAATCTCTCAAATGCATAAAGTGATTGCATGGGAATAACTGGGATCACACAGAAATGGAAAGATTTTGTCTAGAGAGCAACAATATCAGTGGACAAAAGAGTACCCAAAAATTGTTTTAGTACCTTCCAGAAGCACAGAAAGAGCTGAAGCAGAAGTAGGGATGGCAGTTAGGGGCTCAATTTAAGGCTGACTCTGCTGTGTCATGGCTCACCAGGTTATTCTTTTTCCTTTGACAGCAGTTGACACCAGGCAAAGGAAGTAAAAGCACTGTAAATTCTCAATCATAGAATCCCAGAATTATTTGGGTTGGAAGGAACCTTAGAGGTCATTCAGCCCCAGCCCCTGCTATGGCAGGGACACCTTCCACTATCCCAGTGGCTCCAAGTGCCATCCAGCCTGGCCTTGGGCACTGCCAGGGATCATGGGGCAGCCACAGCTGCTCCGGGCACCCTGGGAAGTGGGAAAAGCTGCATGGATTCCAGGGAAGAGCAAAAATCTGTGCTACAACGTTGTTAAACTGACCCAACTGCTGGAGCACAGCAAAGGGAAGTGCAGGAAACAGCCTGCTCCATTCACAGATAATTCAGTAACTGGGGAAAAAAATCCAAACCCAAACCAAATTAATTGCTTCCAGCATACAAAAATGCCCCCTGCTTTCCAATAATGGCAGCAGATCTTTCAGCAAGGGTGGTACAGTGCTCTGCCTTTGACTGAGAAACATATCTGGTTTGAAAGCCATTTTGGAAGTGAAATAACATCATGGAACTGCCTGTTTTATCCTTAACAAATATAAGTTTTCTGGTTTTAAGTGATAGAACATGATAAACACATGATAAACTGGCTTTTCCACTAAAAAAACATATCTACTAAAAAAAAAGTGTAATAAAATCTGGATTCTTCTGCTCAGCTCTACATTGACTGAATAAATGGAGAAGGCCTTTATATAGTGCTTCTATATAGAGAACAGGAGGTTGTAGCCCCTTCAAAGCAGCCCTAAAAATGGATGAGCAGTCACCCAAAAAATTCTTCTTTTTCTTTATTTTAAGAAGTGCAGTTATCTGCAAAATCCTGGGTAGTGAGAGAGAGGAGAATCCAAAACACAACCCTGATAGTATTTATCAACACCTCATTTAGGGAGAAGCTGATTAATTTTTAAGAGGTTCCTGTGAATACTAAGGCTGCAATTTGAGGATGGCAGCAGCTGTGTTGTGATCAGAGCTGGAGTTCTAACCACGCACACTGTCAGTTCCTGAAAATCCCTTCCTGGGTTTATCAGCAGTGCTCCCATTCTGTCTCTTTCTGAACCCAATGTTTTAAGTGATACTTACAGATTTTTAATTCTTTTTGAAAGAAGGTTAGCTTGTGTTTTGGAAGCACCCAAATGAGATAATTGAGTAGATCAGATGAAATAGGAAAAAATTCAATCCAAACTTTCTGGCTTGACAACTGCCCTTACTTTGAACAAGATATATTTTGCTTTCCTTTTTTAATGTCAACTTTTGGCTTATAATCCCTTCCACTGCATTATGAAATGGCAATTTATTATCATTTTGAAACCACCCATTTTTTCAGTCCAGAATTCCCTGAAGTTTATAATTTCTTCTTCCTCAATCCAAAGTCTCCCTACTGAAAGAGAGAGGCAGACATGGTAACAGATCCCTTTCTAAACACTGACAGTGTATTTCCCTGGATGCTAACACAAAGCTGACTTGGGTAATCACTCATTGGGAACAGAGCTCTTTGATGCTAGAGAGCCTGCCAGCCAACAAAGCATTGCAGGGTAACAACAGTTACAAAGATGAACACAAAATCCTTACCAGTTCCCATAATTCTGCATGCCATCACACTACTGACCTCCTTGCTGCTGTTATCTAGATTTCTAGCTATTAAAAATGTTGCTGTGATTAAAGATTGCAAATGAGTAACTAAAGAAAATAGCTAGGCCTCAGCTTCCTGCATCTGTTGGCACCATATGTCCTGGAGAACACCTGGGTGTGAAAAGGTAATTGGAAAAAGATCTCCAGAAACTCACCACAGTCTGTTTCTTCTGCAACATTTCTAAATGCTCCACAAGTCCCTCATCAGCAACATCAAAGGGTGTCTGGCCCTGGTGCAAAGACAGAACACAAGAGGATGTCTGAGATGGCACAGTGGGAATATTCCAGAAAGTCCCATTTCCCAGAGCATATGCTCCACATCCTCCCTCCCCAAGTGGTGAGAGACACTGTTTCACTCCAGAGCAAGGAAACCCATGTGATAACAGTGATCATGGAATCACAGAACCATTTTGGCTGGAAAACACCTCAAGGATGTTGGAATCCATAAGGTTAGAGGATTTTTAAGAAATGGTTAAAAGAAGTATGTAGGCCTCAGACTGAAGTTTTGTTAGCATTGCAAATACAGCAGAAAAGTTTCCCATGCAAGCAGAAAAGTTTCCCAAGCAGTAGACGTGACAAACTACAATAGGTCTCTGTGGAATTGGCTTTAGGATGGCAACAAGGTTATTTAATGTATATCTTTAGAGGTTAGCATGAATAGAACTTTGTTCTTTGTCTCTTATGAACTAGTCTTTGTTTTAACTATCATTGCGTGTGCTTTGTGGGATTGGATAGAATGCTTGTCAATATGTGTTTTCTGTGTCTGATTGGCTGAATTCTAGTCTGAGATGATTTTATGTATTGCTGTATGAGCCCTGTTGGGAGAGACATTTTTTGGTGTGGATCAGGGAACTGTCATGTCTCCATTTTTGTATTTTGAGACTGATGTGCTGGAAATAAAAGCAAAAATCTCTTCACTGGTCTGGTTACAATGTTATCCATATTTGGATATTTTGCTGCGGCCTAGTGGGTTCCTTTTTTAAGACGTGGGTTCCCGACACAATTGGACTTATACTTACCCCGTCCCCCGCAAAGGATCATGTTTATGTTCAGTGAGCAGCTTTTCCCAGGGCAGTGCAGCTCCCTGGCTGCTGCTGCTCAAGTCCAACAGCCAGGACTATGCTTGAGTTTCCAAGTTTCTAAAAAGGACACTATTGTATTGAGAGGGAATGTGATCAACCTCTCCTTGCGCTGGATCTCAGGAAAGGCTCTTCCCCCAGAGGGTGCTGGCACTGCCCAGGCTCCCCAGGGAATGGGCACAGCCCCGAGGCTGCCAGAGCTCCAGGAGTGTTTGGGCAGCGCTGCCAGGGATGCCCAGGGTGGGACTTGGGGGTGTCTGTGCAGGGCAGGGCCTGGACTGGATGGTCCTGGTGGGTCCCTTCCAATGTTACTTTATCATCATGTATTTAAACATTCAGAAAGGCTGCCAGCAAGGAAAAAAATTTGGGATCCATTTCCACATCCATTTATCAACTAAAACAGACCAGAAAAAATACTCTAGTGCACAAACCAAGCAATTGGTTATATTTTCACCAAACTAAAACTCTAAATGCCATTAATAACCTGAAGCCCAATGGCTACAGGTCAAAAAATAAAAGGTAGCCTTGTCCATCTGACCCAACAAGGAGACAATTCTGGGCTGGAAGGAGCAGGTAACACAATAAATGCACCTGTGGCTGTTTCAATTATGGCATGATACAAGACCCCATACACATCCTGAACACTGAACAGGAAAAGCACCTGATGGCATTTGAACAGAAAAGATTCCCCACATTTTGGGTGCCAAAGAGCTCACCAGGCTGAAAGAGCTCCTCATGGGGCATTTGAGTTGCAGCAGTTCCAGCACAGCTGGATGCACTTGAACACACAGGGCCCTCTCTTATCACCTCCTCCTGCCTTCACCCCCTGGTGCTCCTCCAGCACATTCAGCCTTCCCTCCTGCCCAGAGGCAGCCACAGCACACCTGGCCCGGTGGGAGCAGCTCACAGACCAGTGTGCACATCCCAGCAGGGATGGGAACAACAAGAGCAGCCCTGGACAAACTCTTGAAAGTCCAAGGGCTCTTCAAGGAAAAACCTGCAACTGTTAGAAAGGAAATGGTTTTGTTCCTTTTCTTCCGTCCTATTTTTCTTCGCTCATGTCTCACAAATCTTCAATTTCCTTTTTTATGACCAATACATAGAAGAAGGAGGATCTAAAACTGCCAGTTTCTCCTGGGTTCACTTGTTTTCAGTGCCTTATACTTTAATATTAGTATATTATTTGCACTCCAAGACTGTTTCTTTGCTGCTGTTTGATTTCTCAGGGTTACATGAACTCAGGATGGCACAGATCAGCTCCTATCCCTTCCTACAAGCTCAGTGCTAAAGTTCAATCAGGTCACATCTCCCATAATATTTGAAATCTTTTCTGTCTTCTCCCAGTAAAGATTCTTCATGTACTGATGTATTTAAATTATCCACTGCACAGGCAAGGAGGACTGCAATGACTTTGTCATGTACATGCATCATGATGTTGGATCTCTTATGAGACCCCAGCTGGATTTCTGTGTCCAGCTCTGGAGCTCCCATCTCAGGATAGACATGGACCTGCTGGACAGGATTGAGAGGGGCTCCCTAAACTGACCACAGGGCTGGAGCCCCCCTGCTCTGGAGCCAGCCTGGAAGAGCTGGGGATGTTCACCTGGAGAGGAGAAGGCTCCAGGGAGAGCTCAGAGCCCCTTCCAGTGCCTAAAGGGGCTCCAGGAGAGATGGACAGGGACTGGGGATAAGGGCCTGGAGGGACAGGACACAGGGAATGGCTCCCACTGCCAGAGGGCAGGGTTAGATGGGATATTGGGAAGGAGATTTTGGCTGTGAGGGTGGTGAGGCCCTGGGAGAGGTTGCCCAGAGAAAATGGGGCTGCTCATTCCCTGCAGGTGTCCAAGGCCAGGCTGCACAGGGCTTGGAACAACCTGGGACAGTGGAAGGTGTCCCTGTCCGTGGCAGGGGTGGGATGAGATGAGCTTTAAGGTTTTTCTGAATACAAACCAGTCTGGGGTTCTATGATTCCATGATCAAGCAGAAGGCATCAGTCACTCTCAATGTGGCTCTAGAATACCTGCATTAGTTGTGTACTGACCAGCTTGTTCCTGATGTCCATGTCACACAGAGCCTCAGCCAGGATGGAACATGCTTCCTTCACTCCCCAGTGAGCAGCAGCGTGGAGTGGGGTCCAGCCATCATTGTCCTGAACGTTCAGATTAAACCCAGCCTGGATCAGGAGCCTGAGGAAAGCAGCAGCATTGATCTCTGCCCCTCAGGAATGACTTCCTGACAGAGCACTTTCCCCTGCTAGGCACCAAGTGGGCAGCCTGGCTCCATAACAGCCAGGAGCTTCTGGACTTGTTTATTAACCAAAGCAACCTCCCACTTGATGTGCTCAAAACTGTGATGGAAAGGGAAATGAACAAAAAGTGACTTCAATGTAAAACCTGCTGGAACATGCCAAACTGATAAGGTTCCCTTTCAGCATGCCCTGAACTGGGAGAACACCTTGGCTTCTCATCTGGCACTGGTGACCCACCCTGAACTCCTGCTCCAGCAGAGGAGAGAGTCTGGAGTGGCTCAGCTGCATCCCTGTGCCAGGAGAGGACAAGGGGGAACTGGAGAGGGACAGGTGGGAACTGGAGAGGACATGGGGGAACTGGAGAGGGACATGTGGGAACTGGAGAGGACATGGGGGAACTGGAGAGGGACATGTGGGAACTGGAGAGGGACATAGGAACTGGAGAGGACATGGGGGAACTGGAGAGGGACAAGGGGGAACTGGAGAGGGACACAGGGGAACTGGAGAGGACATGGGGGAACTGGAGAGGACATGGGGGAACTGGAGAGGGACATGGGGGAACTGGAGAGGACATGGGGGAACTGGAGCTCCAGCTTGGTTCTCTGAGAACACAAGGCCACAGTGGGGGGTGGTCCTCAAGGAGACCAACAGGACTGCAGGGAAGCACCAGGGACAGTGACAGAGGTAAAACGTGTATGGTAAACAACCCTCATTTGGATTAAACAACCCAAATCCATTTTTTCAGAGTAGCCCTTGGACAGTTCAAGCAAATCTTCCACAAGTGAACTTGCCTGGGATCTCCTTCCCTTACCCTCACTGCTGTGCCCCTTCCAGCCTCCCTTCCCCATCAGAGGAGAACACTGGTGTTTCACAGCACCTGGAGCTTGAATATTTAACACCAAAACAAACACAAAAGGTTTGAGGTAGTCTGGAGCTCCAGAGCCATGTGCACAATGGTGTGGCAGTAACCAGGCAAGAGCTCTGAGCAGCTCCGGTATCAAAACTATTATCCAAATTGCTGAAATAGTGAATAACATCCCAGGGGAATCCTGCAAGTCTGGTCAAACTGCTCCTGAAAATTTCCATTGTGGGAAATTCCCCCATGCAGAGCCACCATTGCACAGCATGAGGGAAATCCAGCAGGACCCCAACATGGCACCAATGCTTGGAAACTCCTGCAGCTTTACACCAAAGTGCTACTGTGCTAAATAAAACACAGTCACAGCAGAGCAGCTGTGGGCTTCTCTGTGAAAGAAATTGTAAATTAGGTGCTGAGTTTCTGTTGATTTTCCAGCTGGCAGAAAGGAGAAACAAAGCTGCTAAGAGACTCAAGGTCACAGACAAATTCCATGCCTCATTTAGAGTTAGCTGGCTCCTGGCTGTCAGCCCCCTTGGTTTAAGTCACTGAAGCTCTGGATTTGAACTTCAGCACAGCCACCACATACACAAGAGTGAAACAATGGCAGCTTGCTGTGATATGTGTTTATCATTACCCCAATTAATGCCAAGGAGAGACTGTACAGAGCTAAGTCATCCTGCACACACTGAACTTCATCAAGGAGCACTGGATACACAATCCTCCCCTGACAGGTGATGGGACCAACACCTCCAACTCAAGAGATACCACATTTCTATTCACATGAGCTGTGTTAGATTCCTGTTCTTGGGCACAGTACAGGTACAGACAGCTCATCACTCAGTTATAAGTTCTAATGACTGAATACAAATCAGAAACATGAAGTACAGTAAAATGCTTGGGCTTGATATGAAACAGCTCTTTGACATCAAGTCATGTCACTTAAAATTATGAAACTTAGGATCAAGATAGATGAACACTTCCAGAATGGATTTTAACACAGGCAATAGAGTAAGCTTGTGTGCTGGTTACACAGCCTGGCTTTTGGTAGCAGGCAGGTCACAGAGGTGGCTTCTGTGAGAAGCTGCTGGAAGCTTCTACCATGTCTGGCAGAGCCAATCCCTGATGGCTCTGAAGATGGACAGGCTGCTGGCCAAGGCTGGGCCAGTTAGAGAGGCTGGTGACACCCCTGTGACAACAGATTTAAGAAGGAAATCAAAACAAAGTGGGCATGCACAGTTTTTCTTCTTGTCAGAGAAGAGGAGGTGAGAATATGTGAGGGAAACAACATGGAGACACCAAGAAGAATGAGGGGAAGAGGTGCTCCAGGCACCAGAGCCAAGATTCCTCTGCAGGCTGTGGTGAAGCAGCTGTGCTCTGCAACTCATGGGGACCCACAGGGATGCAGAGATCCACCCACAGCCTGTGGGGATCCATGGGGGATGCAGAGATCCACCCACAGCCTGTGGGGATCCATGGGGGATGCAGAGATCCACCCACAGTCCCTGGGGATCCACGGGTCATGCAGAGATCCACCTACAGTCTCTGGGGATCCATGGGGGATGCAGAGATCCACCCAAAGCCCACAGGGATCCACGGGGGATGCAGAGATCTACCCAAAGCCTGTGGTGATCCATGGGGATGCAGAGATCCCCCCACAGCCTGTGGCGACCCACAGGGATGCAGAGATCCACCCAAAGCCCTGGGGGATGCAGAGATCCACAGGGATGCAGAGATCCACCCTCAGCCACCTCCCAGGGGAGGTGCTCGCACTGCAGTGGGTGGATGCCTGGAGGAAGCTGTGATCCAGAGACAGACCCAGTGGAGAGAGGGGGCTCTGTTTCCAGGCTGGAGCAGCCTGTCCTTGGAGGACTGCACCCTGTGGGAAGAGAGACCCAGGCTGCAGCAGTTTTGGGAGGACTGTTTGCCCATGGGAGGGACTCACATTGCAGCAGTTTTGGGAGGACTGTGAGCCTGTGGGGGGAATTCACATTGCAGCAGTTTTGGGAGGTCTGCTGCTTGTGAGAATGAAGCCACACTGGAAAGTTCACAGAGAACCCAGGGTCTCACAGGGGAAGGATACCTCTCCCAGAGCAGCAAAGAAAATCTCAGTGATGAACTGACCAAACCCCCACACCCTGTATCCCTGTGCTGTCAGTGGGAAGGAGGGAGGGACTGGAGTTAAAAGGTGTTTTAGAGGCTTATTTTACTTCTCATTATTCTCCTCTGATTCTGTTAGTAATAAATTCACTTTGCAACTTTAAGCTGAGCCTGTTTTGCCCTTGCAGGGTTTTCTCCAGTCCTTATCTCACCTCATGCACACTTTGGTAATTTTTTTCTCTCCTCTGCCCAGCTGTGGAAGGGGAGGGTGAGTGAGTGAGTGAGTGAGTGAGTGAGTGAGTGAGTGAGTGAGTGAGTGAGTGAGTGAGTCCTACTACGACACTTTGGAAAGACCATTTACAAGAGCATGTAGTAACAACACAAAGATGAACAGATTCACATGAAGAGAGGGCAGGATTAGATTAGATATGAGGTAAAAATTCCTCCCTGTGAGGATGGGCAGGCCCTGGCACAGATTGCCCAGAGCAGCTGTGGCTGCCCCATCCCTGGAAGTGTCCAAGGCCAGGCTGGACAGGGCTTGGAGCAACCTGGGACAGATGAAGGTGTCCCTGCCCATGGCAGGGAGTGGGACAAGATGAGTTTTAAGGTTCCTCCCAACCCAGTCTGGGATTCCATGAGCTCTATGTTCATGAGCAGCTCCAGCCACAAATAAAGAGCAGAGAAGAAAGCTTTATTGGTGGAAAGCCTAATTTGACATTACCTGTAACAATATTAATGTTTTTTTATCAGGAAACGCTACACTGGGCAGGTTTATGGTCATAATAATCTTGTTAGTGCCAGAACAGCAGAGCTGTGAGGTGCTGGAATCCCTCTGTCACTGCAGGAGCAGTAACATGAAGGGGCAGAGGACAGTGAGACAGGGGTGGACACTGCATTTTCCCACAAGACTGGTCATGTTTGTGACTCTCATGCAGTATGTGTTGTCACTTTGTATGTCAACATTATACTTTTATCCCCTACTGCTGTTTAACTTGCTAGTCCTGAAACTGTAATAGTGAAAATCAGATCTTGTGATTAGAAAAATTAGAGACCTCCTAATTTATGCCTCATTCTCCAAAAAGCTTTCATTACTCTAAAAAGGCCTGGAGGTATGAAAGGGAATCCTCCAGTCCCTGTGTATTTCTGGGTGAACCACTGTGGCTGTACACATAACCCCACAGAGAAACAGCAACCTGGAAATCTCAGTATGGAATAAATTTCTCTGAATGTAAAGCAAGATGTCTTCAGCCTTAATTTCATGCATCAGCCCTGGAGGAGCTCCTACCTCATGACTTCAGAATATCCCTTGGCTGCAGCAACATGCAGAGCTGTGGCTCCTGTACGGGGCTGCTTCACATCCTCGATCCTGCCGCTGTTCAGCCACTGCCGGGCGTCCTGCAGCATCTGCTGCTCCTCCTCCTTCCTGCACAGCTCCAGGTCCACACCTAGGGGGTGAAGCACAGAACAAAAACCAACAAGAGATGAAAGTCTGAAGTACTTGTTACACTTAACCTATGCTTCATTTGCTATAAAATATTGGTAAACTATTTCTGATCTTCCACAAAACAATCAGCAAAAGCCTCTTCTGTGTCATTGACAGAGACTTCAAAAACTGCCCGAGTTAAAAATTTTGAAAGCTGGGCCAGTGGTTGCAACCCAGTCCAATTAGCTAAAAGCTCAGGTGTGCATTAAGGGTGTCCCAGACTGAAATAACAAAGTCATGAACAACAGTTTAACTGACTCAATTGACCTGGTAACATCTACAGAGAAGGTCTGAGGACCCTCAGGTGTCTCCTGCAAGAGCTCAATGATGCCAGCTCTGTGCTCACTCCATATTCAGGACACTGCATGTGACAAACACAGGAACCTGCACTGCTCCAGAGGCATTCCTGATAGGCATGCTGAGAGAAGGGCTGAGTTATTCCACTGAGCAGCACACCCCCAGATTCTGACAAAACACAATTTGAAATAATTTTGGCATTAGAAGGCCAGAAGAAGTCTATGCTGATGGCCTAAGTGACTGCTTAGGGGCAGGTGGAGGTGTGGGGAGGCAGGAGGATGATGTGGAGAGGGAGGTGTCTGGCTGACACACTCATTAAACCAATGAGAGGAAAAACCAACTTTGACTTGTTTTCCTAAGCAATGAGATCATAGAAGGACAACGTATCAATCACAAGTATTGATACCAATCCAAACAAGATTAATCAGAGTAGAACTCTCCACTCAGGAAAACATACAAATTAGAAGATGACAAATCTCAAAAATCAAGAAGGGTCCTGAAGTGCAAGTGTTCCTATGGATTAATACTTTTAGTATAAGAATGACATAATTGCTAATTAAATTATGGGGCATTAGGTTTAAAACAGAACCAAGGAAAACATTTAACTCAGAGTGAGGCCCTGTGAGACCCACTATTGCAGGATTTTGCAAAGATCAGAAATAAACTGGCTTCAGACCAAGGACTAGACAAGTTTGTAGCTGTTACACACAATTCCTGAACATGCTGGAGTTCCCAAGAAGGGCTACACGAGCTCAGGAAACAGAAAGCCATGGGGCACTCACAAATACAAAGAAAGCCAGTTTGGCTCAGGAATTTCTGGAGGCACAGTGGCTGGAGGCTGGGAGGGCAATTGTACACACTTGAGCTGTTGTTACAGTCTGCAGCAGGCATCTGCTCACAGCCCCTGCTGAGGACAGGCTGCAGAGCTGGACAGATGCTTATTTAAAGTTCAACCCCATTTCCTCCAGCAATATGATCCTTTAAACTGTGAGATGGGAATCTTCATCTGGAGACAGATGGTTGTTTCAGGGTATCTTAGCAGGATGCCACTAATGTGGTGAGGCAATGCAAGCAGAATCCCAAAAAGTGTCAGACAAAAGACCTGCAGGTAAGGCAGAACCACTGCCTCAATGTCCTGTAAGGTTTCAACCACATTATTGTCATTTAAGGAACCTGAAGGTACACAAGTCCACAGAACCTGGTGAGATGCACCCAAGGAAGCTGGTAGAGGAAGTATCTAAGTCACTCCTGTATTTGAAAAGTTGTAGCAGTCTGGTGAACTTCTCATGGACTGGAAAATGGAAAACATAACCCCCATTTTTAAACAGGGACAAGAGAAAGACCTGGGGCACTACAGGCCAATTGGCCTCTCGTCTGTGCACAGCAAGACCATGGAGCGGATCCTCCTGGAAACTGTTAGGGTCCATGGAAAATAAGGAGGTGACAGCCAGCCTGGCTTCTCTGAGGGCAAGCTGTGCCTTTGGTGGCCCAGGAACATTAACAGGGGTGACAAAGCACCAAGGGACTGATTCCTGCCTAACTATACCTTAAAAAACAAAGTGACCACCATGTGTCAAAATATATCCGATAGAGGGACTGGATTCAATCCAGCATGTAAGCAACCCCCTCAAACCTGAAGGAATAAAATAATCCAGAGCAGAGTCTGTGGGGCTCTGTAGCCCCAACACACACTCCAAGGAGAGTAACTTCAAAGCCAGATGAACCAGCTCAGACATGAATGCAGCTGAGCTTTGCCTATGTCCAAGGATAGAAGCTCCAGGAATTCCTTGGGTTCCTTTTCCAACATTGTTGATGAAATTCATAGACATGATTTAAACTTCTCAGACACACATGCAGACGTTCAACCACTCCCAAATGAATTCCATGAGTATGAAGAAAATTTTAGCCTAATAAAGCAATTCTTTATTTTAACATCAGTCCCAAACTAGTCTTCAGCCAGGGATGTTTGTGGAGGGACAGCCTGGAGAGCAGCCCCTCAGCGAGGCACACCTGCTGAGAAAGGGGATATGGCAGAAGAAAACTAGGGAAAGATCAGGATAAAGCATGTCATTCCAGGCCTGGAATATTCATTTCCTGGTCCCTGCCTTTGGCAGTCCCATAAATCTTGTGGAGGAATTTTGGATAGCTGACCAAGAATTGGGAGGGTGCTGGACCCAGCTAATCTGGGTCCCTGCACCTGCAAGGACACTGTAGCCTTGAGCATAGCTGGATTACAATAACAAAGTGCTGCAGCTGAGACAAAGACGTGAGAATAAGTAAATGTAAAATATAAAGAATGAAGAAGTTAGAGAGGAGCTGATAATTATAGTATAACCAATAGATTGCTTAGCTTACAGAATATGTATGAGCTTATAACTTGTTGTCCATAAATGTCTGATGCTCTCTTCAAAAAACAAAGCTTGCTGATTCTCATATTGAGCGTCTGAGTCTTCCATCACCACGACAAATCTCACCTCAATTTTATCAAGCCTTAGTGAAACAAGACCTTTCATTGGTATCAGAGGTCAGAATTAAATCTCACTTTAAAAGTAACTAGATCTGATGAATCAGATTTCAGGACTGTGGTGCTCTGAAGAAAGCCAAGGACAGAGACCACAAACCTCCTGTATCTGCTCCACTGTCCTGACAGCAAAGCAAAATTTGCCTGCTGCTTCCTGGGCCAGATCTCAGATCTCTTCACCAACAGACAGCAAGGCAGAATTCTCACACAGAAACTCTTAGGGGTGCCATCTCTCACCATTCAAGCCCCTCCTTTACCTTGTTTCTTGACTTGCTCCAGGAGCAGGTCCTTCATGGCCGCCTCCTCCGCGATGTCGGACGGGACCTCCCCCTCGCTGTTCACAGCAGCCACGTTGGCCCCGTGGCTGATCAGGTACCTGCAGCAAGGACAGCCTGATAATCTTTTTTTTTTTTTTTTTTTTTTTTTTAAGAAAAGGAAATTTTACTAATTTTTTAAAAAGTCTCATGAAGTATCACCAATTTTTAAATTTTTCCTCTCATAACTTTACAACAACAGACATCTTCTTTGGCTTGCACATCTTTTAATCAGTAGAATTCTGAGAAGTAAAAGAAGTATCTGTTTAAGCACACAAATATAGGAGGGTGAGGTTGCCTGGTTTTATAATTTATTTTCAATTAATTTAAGAAATACTTATCTTAATTCAAATTTTGGAAACTTTCTGGTAGCTGTGGTGGACTAAATATATAAGCATGGCATGACTGGTAAGGAATAAAGGGTTGGTGCTCAGCCTGGAGAGAAGGAGGCTCAGGGGGGATCTTCTGGCTCTGCACAACTCCTGACAGGAGGGTGCAGCCAGGTAGGGGCTGGTCTCTCCAATAGGGAACAGGAACAGGACAAGAGGAAATGACCTCAAGCTGCAACAGGGAAGGTTCAGGTTGGAGATTAGGGGAATTTTCTTTTCAGAAATAGTGGTCAGGCCCTGGCACAGCTGCCCAGGGCAGTTGTGGAATCACTATCCCTGGAAGTGCTCAAAAAAGGAGTGGATGTGGCACTTGAGGTTTAGTGGTGGATGTACTGGTGGTGCTGGATTGACAGCTGAACTTGAAAGTCCCCACTTAACCACAGCAGTGCTCACACCAGTCTGTCTGTGGTAAGGAAATGCACTCACAGAATCCCAGCCTGGTTTGTGTCAGAAGGGACCTTAAAGCCCATCCAGTGCCACCCCTGCCATGGCAGGGACCCTTCACTATCCCAGGTTGCTCCAAGCCCTGTCCAACCTGGCCTTGGGCACTGCCAGGGATCCAGGGGCAGCCACAGCTGCTCTGGGCTCTGTGCCAGGGCCTGCCCACCCTCACAGGGAGCAGCTCCTTCACTACACATCCCTGTGGCAGCTGTCCCATTTTCCTTTCTGCTTGGCACTTTAGCTAAAGTATCCAATGAATCATGAGACAGTCTAATGGCAACAGAAAAAGGCAACCAGTTGAAGGCTTCACCTTCATCCTCAGAAGTTCAGAATTCAACATCAAGAGAAAAGCACTTCTTTTAGCATTGCTTTCCAAAGCATTGAACAAGGCTTAGAGTATTCATCACCTATGCACCTGCTCTGAATGGAAAGGCACAGGGAAGTGTTATAAATACCCAGAGCAGCCCCAGACTCACTCACTCGGCTATGTTCAGGTAGCCACACGATGCCACTGCGTGAAGAGGGGTCCAGCCCTCGTTGTCTTGCTGGTTCACATTGGCTCCATTTTCCACCAGGAACTTCACCATGTCCAGGTTCTCATCAATACAGGCCTGAGGGAGGATGGGAGGGGATGTCCAGGGGGCAGAAGAATTGAAGGGAAAAGAAAGAGAGAAAAAAAAATTGTGTTGGTGTTAAATCTAACGTACAACCCTCACCGGCAGCAATATCTGGGTTGAAATTCCTCTGCTGTGAGCAATCACACCTTAAAGCTCAAGATAAATTCAATCTGTCAATGAAAACCAATTAATTTCAGAACTTTGAAAAATTAACTGTAACCCAGAGGTCCCAGATGGACAACCTCTGAATTTGCTCCAACTTCCCTTTTCACCAGAGATCTCCTTCCACTCTCCCTCACAATGGGGACATTGACATGATGGATCTGTGGTAGTTTTAGGTACAGCATCAAATCCCTCTAAGCAAGGCAAGCTGTGCATTTACTTGATTATACTGGTCCTCAAAATGTCAGTGAATAAGAGTTGTAGCAGTGAACACAATGAGGCCTCACTAGGGCCAGGGATGAGAAGGGAAAGCAGCAGCTCCAGGAGCCAGACTAAAGCAGCTCAGTTACAGAGGTAATCATCGCAAAAACAGAGTTCTAGAGAACTTAATAACTTCTTTATTCAGCAGTACCTCTTTGTTTTCCTGAGTCTGACACAGGAAACTTTCCCTGCTTGTTCTACAGCCCCATGAGCTGCTGAAGAGAATGACAGCCCTTGATTAGCTGCTGTAGTTATTCCTGAGCCTGCATTTACAGAGAGCTCCCTGCTTTGAAGCTGCCAGAAGAAAACCTAGCTTGATTTTCAAGTCTCAGCACTGCTGTTGGGTGGAATTCCTCCTTCCTCAAATTCCTGTCTCCAGCACATTCTGCGTTACATTTACAGTTCACTGGAAGCTGCTATTCAAGGATGAGCTGGCAACTTCATACACACATCCCAATGTGTGTGCCTCTGCTGGGAGCACAGGGCATGACCAGGACTGCTTTTTACCACATGTCCATCCCCAGGCAGAAACACAGCTCCTCATCACTACAGAGGGAAACAGCTTGTCCAGGATTCCTCCAGAATCCCAATCCTTTTGCACAGTTTGATGTGGCACACCTATTGTTTACAGCAGGCAGGTGACTCTCAGATGATCCATCTCAAATAAGCACCGACTATCCATCCATTCCTGTCCCAGCAAGGGGAAAAAAAATGAGGAAATCCTCTCAAACCAATATCCACACACCCCAAAAATAAACAATCCTGATTTATCCACACATTCTTCTGTGCTGCATTGCTCAAGTCAAAGGAGAGGCATGTCCTGGACCAGGACAGCCAGCTTTTGTTATTTTTACTGCAAAGAGAGTTGGGCTGGATGATCCTTGTGGAGCTTTTCTGACTCAGGACACTCAGGATTCTCAGTGCAAATCCCACACTCCCACTTAGGACACAATCACTCCTCCATCTGCTTGGCCCACAAGCAGCCATGCACAAGCCCAGCTTTGAAACCCCCAAGGTAGCACATTGCAGATAACTAACTCCCAGTGCAGGTACTTGGCAGACATGGCACAGCTCAGGGAACATCCACAGCACTGGGAAAGGATGCCCCAGGAGCAGGCTCACGTCCCAGCTGAGCCTGTGCTGAAGCATCAGTGTGTTTCCTGGCCCTGCTTTAGAGTGGTTTACCTGAACCTTGGCCAGAAAAGCACAAGCAGAAATCTAGAAGTCATTTACTTCAGGGGCTGCTCCTAACCCAGAAGGGCTGATCCCAGTCTGGACTGGCTCCATTCCCCCTGCTCAGTCCACCTCTGATCTCCCACCCTCAGGCCCAAAACAGTTTTGTCCTGTATACCCTGCTCTGAGAGGCTTCTCTTAGATGATTTCAAGAAGTAAAACTAGGAAAAAAACCAAACCAACCCAACACAAACAAAAATCTTGGGGACTGAAGAGCATCACCATAAGGTTGGAAGAGCCCCAGATCCAAGCACGATGGGGCAGAACATGGTTACATCTTAGCAATGTGGATGCAAACCAGGTTTTACCACCAGCCTCAGGAGCAAGGGTTTGGTCTTCTTTTAGTTTATCTGGTCTGACCCCCTGTTCAAAGCGTGGCTAAATCTTGTTAGACCACACAACTCAGGGCCTGCTTCAGTTCAGTGTGCTGGGATGAACACTCCCTATCCCTGTGCTTCACCAGCCCCTCTGTGGGTAATTCTTCTCACAATCTAATCAGGATTTTCCTTGCAACTTATTCCTTTTGCTTCAGCAACACAGATGCAGCCTCCAAGTCTCAGTCTGTCTGTGGTAAGGAAATGTACTCACAGAATCCCAGCCTGGCTTGTGTCAGAAGGGACCTTAAAGCCCATCCAGTGCCACCCCTGCCATGGGCAGGGACACCTTCACTGTCCCAGGTTGCTCCAAGCCCCATCTAACCTGGCCTTGGGCACTGCCAGGGATCCAGGGGCAGCCACAGCTGCTCTGGGCTCTGTGCCAGGGCCTGCCCACCCTCACAGGGAGCAGCTCCTTCACTACACATCCCTGTGGCAGCTGTCCCATTTTCCTTTCTGCTTGGCACTTTAGCTAAAGTATCTAATGAATCATAAGAGAGTCCAATGGCAACAGAAAAAGGCAACCAGTTGAAGGCTTCACTTTAATCCTCAGAAGTTCAGAATTCAATACCAAGAGAAAAGCAGGAGTGCAGGATAGGCAGAAAAGTGATGAGGGCAGGAAACACAAGTCAAATATTCCTAGTGTCCAGGAGAACTCAGCGTGCCCAATGTGCATCTGATTAATTTTAAGACACACTGTAGAAAGGATAAGTGCCTGATATCCATAATCCCACAAACCACACAAACAAATCTATGAATTCTTCTGTCTGTACCAACACACTGAAATGCAGCAGGAAGGCAAAGGATGTGATGTATAGAGAGGTGTATGGAAACACATGGATCCATAATAATCCCTCTTCAGCTCAAGGAGGAATTCTCTGAGAATTCAAGTCTGATCCTACAAAACTCAGATCCAATCTCTGGTTTGCTGCCACTGATATTTATTGTGATTTACTTCAAGTTTTGCCCCAACACATTTAAAATAAACTGCACTTAACATCCTCCTGATGAGTTATTTACATTTTGACCTGGAACACCACCAGTGTTGACTTCATCTAAAACCACATTGCTCTGGAAATAGCCAGGCAAGGCTCACCCACGCAGTGCTTTTCTTTTGGGCACAATCCCTTCTGGCTGCCCACAGCCCTGGAGCCTCACAGAGGAATTTTATCAGCCAAGGCAGCAAGGTGGATGGATGGATCCTGCCTACACTCACT
Source organism: Ammospiza caudacuta (assembly GCF_027887145.1). Lineage (NCBI taxonomy): Eukaryota > Metazoa > Chordata > Aves > Passeriformes > Passerellidae > Ammospiza > Ammospiza caudacuta. The sequence goes on along the minus strand of NC_080616.1, from coordinate 2,365,999 downwards.
ACTCCACTGGCTTTGTTCAAGTGTTACCTGTAGCTCGAGTGCGAATCTAAATTTAGACTGAAGAATGTCTCCAGAGCGTGAGCTTTGTACATATTTGAGAGAGAATTTTATTTACATTGTTTATCAAACACACCCACTACATCTGTACAGCCTGGGAATCAGCCAAGGGAAAAGCACAGTTCTTGCCCAAGCCACTGGATAAACTGAACTCTACAGCCAAATGCCTGTTTAAATACATAAAAGAGCCCTGTCACTCTTTTAAATTTCTCCCTGTTACTGGCCCTGCTGTTGAGCTGTGCCCACCCTGCCTGGCTCTGATGGAATGCATGCTGGAACCAGCAGGATGATGGGATCAATGCCCACCTGTTCCTACACAGAAATCTGCAGAGATTTGCCTCTCCTGGCTCCTGCAGAGAGCAAGGATGAGGAGTCAGGGCTCTCTGGGTGCTGACAGCACCAGGGACTCCCAAGGGAGCCAGGGCCATTTAACACCTGCTGTCTGCACTTACCACCAAGAGAAAGCCAAGTGCAAAGGTCTCCACCTTTATCCTTAATGCAGCAGGAGAATATTCTTTAATTTGTAAGAGAAATAACCCTCCTCCCCTCTTCTGTAGTTCATGAAAAGCTCTGTTCAATGTATGTGATCAAGGAAAAGCTGCTGTTCCATAGCCATGGAACACTGCCTGGCAAATATTGATTTTAGTACGAGCTGATGACACACAGGAATGGAACTGAGACAGAGCAGAGTAACATGAACAGTTTTTTAACTGACAGGTATGACCATGCCTACCTCAAACACCAAAATACAAGATTTTTTTGCATTCTTGTATCATTACATGCAACTAATTACCTTGGCTGAGATTTGAAAAAGTGAGGTGGAAAAGGAGTTTCCAAAACCTGCATTAGACAAAAATGTACTGAGTAACTCCTACTCAGCTCTGAAAATCTCATCATGGTGTCATGCAAGAAACTGTCAGGCAAGGGATTATTTACATAATTTTTAGTCAAACACCCTAAAAGAACACACTTCTCAGATCTTAACATGATAATGACATGTTTAACACAACTCAGAGCAAGAATTATGAGGTCAACAACTTGGATAATGAGTAAAATTGCTAACTTCTAAAGATCTTCTGAACTTTAAGAACTTTAGAAAACCTTTAAAAATGTTACAACAGATTAAATGGCAACTTTTAGGGGTTGCAATGTATTTCTGTGAGTACTTTTAAGGTATCAGCTGATTAACACTGATGTTATCAGAGAATTCATACTTGCACATACATCAATGGTATTTATAGTTTCATACATGTCACCATTTAACCAAGAACAAAATTCTCACTGTTTAGAAGAACTTAGGGCACACATTTGTCCACCTAAATTTTTTGAGAGGCCTGACTGCTGATACCCCTCTGGCACATCTCTGCTGTGTGTTTTCTTGTGCCAATCTACTGAAATTAAGCCCTGTGAGCCAGCCTGCAGGAAAAATGGCCTTTCTGGGGTTCAGGGGTACAGCTCACCTTCAGGCTGACCAGCTGGGTTACCTAAGGTTACTGGAGGAAGGAGAAGAGGACAAAGAGGAAGTAAAGGGGTAGATATGTCCTCCTTTAAGTACTACTAATCCTGCAACAGATTTAGGAGAGTGGATAAGTTTAGTAACCCGAGAGGATCTATTGCTATGCAGAGTTCTCCTCTCTTATTTGATCCCTCATTCCTCAGGAACATGGTAAGGACCACGACCTCAGGGAGCAGAGTCACAGAGCAGACACCTGCCCTCAGCCCCCAAAGGGAGGGGAGACAGTCAAAAAGAGTTGGTTCAGAAGTAATGTTGCCTTTCTGGTGGGTAGTTTCTTCATGTGAGGAAACACTCCCTCTCTTCAACTGCCCTTGGAATCAGGCATGAAGAAAAATAGAGGGATAGGCTTAATTCTCTCCATTTCAGGCCTTGCTAACCCTCAGCTGCTTGGTTCACACGTAGGAGAGGCTAAAAGCAAGGTTAGCTACAAAGCATAGCAATTTTGTCTTGAAATTTTTAATTCCTTCTTTATCCTCTGCCTCTGTACAAGCTCTAACACAACCTTCAAGGTGATGTGACAGGGTGGGAGTAGAAGGTGAGTATCTCTCCCTCTCATGGTGGATCTTCAGCAGGCTAATCTCTTGCCACCCCTGTATTTTTCTTGGCACTTGATAAGCTTCAAGGGCTTCTGGAATGGTACTAATGTATTACAGTTTTAGCAGTCCTTGATGCAAACCACATCCAGTGCCCAGAATTACCCACTCAACACGCAAAGAAAGTTGGCTCATAGGATTTAAATCCCAGGCATCGCTGGGCAAGCCTCCATCCCCAGCTCATGGTGTTCCTCCAGCTCCTGGCAGGAGACCAGCATTTAGCAGTTTTTCCATAGGGAGGAAGTGCTCAGTTTCTAAAATTTGCAGATATGGCATATTAGCTTACCCCCTCTGCAGTGAACAGGTGGAGCCCATTCCAGGCAGGGACACACTCTGCAGACTGGAGTTTGCCAGGAGCTCTTGCCAAGGCATTCTTCTTCCCAGCATGAAGTTTACATTACAGTAAGGAAACGGGGACACCAGGAAATGGGACAGAACAACTTGGCTTGTCTGGCAAGGCTTGTCCAGCAACCAGACAAAATCTGATCTTATCTTGAATGAAACCTCATTATTACAATGGTGTTGTGTTTGCTCTTTCCTCTGAGCACCCAGAAGGCACAGGCACCGCTGAGCCTGATGAGGATCTGCTCCAGCTGCCTGCCAAGGGCTTGGTTTGCATATCTCCTGAGCATCCCCTGGTCCTGAGATTGGAGGATCAGCGAGGAAAAGGAGACAGATGGGATGAGACTGAGGGTTCAGAGGACTGGGAATCGAGCTCCAAGAAGGTGTGAACAGTGTGACACTGCTCACTTTCTAGGGGGGAAACACGTTTAGCAAAGCCCCTAGGACTGGTGTTACATTTCACTATGTATTAGATACACACAGGATAGCAGTGAGGAGAGCATCTAAACCACCTCACAAATTCCTAAGAAATTACTTGGGATCAGCTGAGAGGGGAAAAAACCCCACCCTTTTCACCTCCACAAGGAGAAAAGTGGTTACAAACACTTACAAACCCAGGAGAACACAGATGCCAGGCAGTAACTGCACATCCACAGTGCTGAGACAGGCACCCACGTGGACGTGGTTGTTTTCTCCACAACTTGCCCAATTGTTGGTGATTTAACATAAATACAAGAATAACATTCAGAACATCTGTTTGCAGGAAGAACAATTTTGGCCAGGATGTCAGTGAGGGCCACTCAGCAGCTGGGCCACGTCCTGCCCTGTGCCCGCACAAGGTGCTGGCCCTGCCAACAGCAACACCTGTAACAAGGGGGAACCTGGCTGGGAGCACAAGGCTCTGCTCCCTGCAGCCCCTCTGAGCCAACAGTCAGTTTACAAATAATATGTCACATCTGCCAGTGTCATATGATCATAGGATAAAGCAGCGTGTAGACACCTGGCATCAGCCAGCCAGGAAACCTGTAATAACTGCTGTGGGCTAACTTTGGCTGAATTTAATTCCCTGGTGCTCCCAATGTGGTTGGTTGGGATTTGAGAGAGAGAAGCCATGCATCTGCTCCAGGCACAAGGAAAATGCAGGAGGGGGAAAGCAGAAAGGGCTGCATGCTTGGCTGCTGTGTTACATGTTTCTGCTATGAATACCCAGTCTTGTGACAGAACCCAATCTCAGTGACTTCTCTGTGCACAGTGAAAATCTCGTAATCCTACCGTGTCAGATCCTGGGGTAGCAATCCCCATGGTTCCCACATGGAAATCACACTTGGCAGCTTCCCTTGTCACACATAAATGTGATACATAAACTGCCTGCTCAGGCACATGCTGGCTTTGGAAATGGAGTATGAGCTGCCAGGCCAGGAGAGGCCATGCTTCAGCTCTTCTTGATTACTGCAGGGAAATACCAACCTCCAGAGCCTCCCAGCACTATGGCACCCCTTGCCCTGTGCAAAATGCTGCTGCTAAATCAGATTGCTCATGAAACCCCATTATTAATTCTTCTACCAGACTCTCCTCCAATCTAGAAATCAAGTGTTGGACCATGTTTACACACCCAGCCCTTCCCTGACATGGTTTGCTTCCCTCTGTTCCACCACCAATTTAAATTTCTGTAACTCTTGAGTCCTTTGAGATTCTTCCACACAACCACACATCCATCACTCCTGCACTGATCTTCAGGACCTTTCTCCACATATCCATGTGCCCAGAAGGCCACTCCATCCTTCCATCAGTTGAAAGCACTTACAACTCAGATGGAGAGACCCTCAGAGCAGGGAGCAGCTGCTGCTGCTTGAAGGGCACCCAGCTCTCAACAGAGCCCAGTGCCAGTCAGGCACAGAGCAGCCACAGACACACCAGGGAACCAAGGCAGCTGGGAAGTACCTCTGGAGACTCCTGACCTAGTGCCTCCAGTGTCAGCAGGGAATTCTCCTCGCCCTTCTGGGCTGTGTGGATTATCACATATGTGCATGTATGTTCATATAGACATAGACACATTTATTCCTTGAAAATTCAGGGCACTTTATAATTGTGGGGAAGGACTAGAAGACAGATTTGTGCAGCCATTCTGATCCAGACCTGACTCACCTCCACAGCTTTGATGCTTTATGTGCCCAAGCCTCTGGCTTGTGCCTCCTAAATGATGTCCTCATGTTGAAAACGTGATGCAGACTCATTTGAGTGACAGAGGCTGCACCACCCAGGAGCTACAAAAAACTCTGCATCAGATATGGGTGAAAAAAGTTGGTTTTGTTTAAACAAACCAAGGGGAGACAGCACACTCAAATTATTAAAAGGTTTGCTCTGTGCTAAGTGAAGTGTGAGACTGAATAGAGGCCATCAAAAGCAGCAGTCTACAAGCAGGATGGTTTCTGAATTCATATAAGTGCAGTTTGAATTCAGCCCAAGATCACCATAAGAGCCCCAGCAGGTTTAAGCCCAGCTTGCCAGATTTCCTCCTTCCCAGCCATGTGCTCCCACACCTTGCCTTGCACAGGATCAGTCTCATCCACATTTTCACAATGTGCCCAGAGGGCATTGCCTGCCTAGCTGGGTGGGATGTGCCTGTCCTTTCCCACTGCCTGCAGGGCAGCAGAGCCAGTGACACCAGGGGAGCTGAGCCCCATCCTCCAGGACTGACCAGCAGCCACAGGCCACGCTCCTCGAGCCAAGATCCACCAGCTCACCCCTTAGCCTGAGCTTTGAGAGGGCTTTCTTTACAACAACATTTTCTTCTACTGGTGTAACGAGATGACTTTGAAGTTCTGGAAATGGTTAAAGGGTTCCTGCAAACCAGAGGCCAACGCTGACACCAGCAGCACCATTAACTGTAACACACTGGGCTGGAAGCACTGGCAGGGCAGTTCAGCCATGCTGTCACAGCACAGCCAAAGGGATTAAAAGGCAAGACTCACTTCTCAACTGTTCTCCTGTCATAAGTCTGAAATCCATGAACAAGGTTAGCCAGGAGATAGAGGAGTGCATCTTCCAGCAAATGCAAGGCAAGAGTAAATACGTGATGTCAACACACACCTCAAAACCACAAACAAAGGCAGGGCTGATGACAGCTGAACAGCACCAGGGTTAAATGTGGGAGCACAGAGAGAGGAGTTCACAGAAAACAAAGGGAAAAGCGCTCCCAAAATAGCCTGGCAACTGTCAGCACTCGGACTGTCGGCACTGCAGCTATGACCTTGCCATGGTGTCCCATAATCACAGCTCTGCTCTTAAGGGGCTTCTGTCAGAACCAGCACGGCCCAAAAATTCCACCTCCAAGTGATCCCCTATCTCTGGCAGCACAGATTACACTCACCAGTGATCTGGGGAACAACAAACAGCTCCCACTGCTGCTCCTGCAAAACCACAGAGCTTTTGCACCTTCTCTCTGCTCAGCCTTGGCTTCTGCATGCCCTCATGCCTTGACATCCTGCACAGGCACTTCTGTACCACCAACCCAGCTTCAAAATCTTTATGCTCTAAAATTCTTGGCAAATCTAATTCTGAAACAACCACATTAAAACCAGGAGAGAGAGGTAAATTCTGCTTTAAAAAGAACAGAGGAAAGGAAGTGAAATGAGATAAAAAGATTCATTTTCTAGTCTGATTAATTAGCTATGGAGGTTCATTTCTTTAACAGCAGTTGAGTCATACTTCTCATGTAAGCAGGAAGAGAAATATGTGGATTATGTCAGATTTTTCCATTGAAAAAAGCCCCACACACAACGAGAAGTACTCAGCAGTATCCATGTCAGTCATCAAAAGAAACCAACAACAAATCTCTTACAATGATTAGCACAACAAAAAACCCAGCAGAGCACATGGGAAGAGAGGAATATATGCAAAGGCATAATTATGCCATGAATGTAGCATTTCCAAGATGAAACAGCAGCATGAAATGTCAGGTGGAGAAGTGCTTTGAATAGAAGCTACATTTTGAAACTATTTTGAAACTCCCCACACCTTCATATATATGTACTGGGGGCACCAAGTTATTTCCAGGGAGTTAGATGTAAATCCCTGCTGCACTAAAGCAGAGATAGCTTGGCTAAATGTCTGTGGGATTCTTTCCAGCTGCCAGGACCCCTGCATGTCCTGCAGGGATGGAGCTGCCAGTGAGGGCTGGAGCACCACACTCTGCTGGTCCCTGCCTGGGCAGGACCTGCCCTCACCCTGGGAATGCCAAAGCTCCCAGCTCAGCTTCTGTAAGAAACAGAAGCCACTGGGAAGGAGAGAGAAGGTCAGCTGGACACTCACACTCTGTGTTACTGAAAGGGGAGGGAAATTGCAAGAAAGCTAAATTGCTTTGCTTTTACTCTCCTAGGATGACAGGTACAGGCATGCAGGATTGCCAGCTCTTTGCCTCTCCTTGAACACTTCTAATCAAAGTGCATTTGGGCAAACCTAGGAAGATCAGTATGGACCACACAGACATGGATTCACTATGCAAAGGGCCCCAGGGACCAGGGAATGGTCACAGCCCCAGGGCTGCCAGAGCTCAGGGAGGGTTTGGACAAGGCTCTCAGACACAGAGTAAGATTGCTGGAGTACCTGTGCAGGGCCAGGGGTTAGATTCCATGATCTCTTCCATCTGAGGACATTTTATGGTCCTATGAACCCCTCCAGCCCCACAGTATTTGTGCTCCCATGTGTACAACAACTTGCACTGAATTCACCTCTCATTCAAACAGGGCCCAAGACATTGATTTGCCACTTCCACAGTGCTCCTCCTCTGCAGCTGACTGACTGGTTTGCCATTTGTGTTTACAGCCCACAACACAGCTCTAAACCAGCACCAGGCCATGTGGGACTGACATCAAAATTCACTCTAGATCATTATTTTACCCCCTTCCTTTTCTTCATCTTCATCTTCATCATCATCTCATTAGTTCCAGTATGATTTTTAATACCCATTATTTCAACAGCAGAGGGTAATGCTTGGTACCATCTGAGAAGAGCCTGAAATGAGTCCAGTACGTGATCAAGTGCCAGCACTAAAAATAAAGTCTTTCTGTCACTAAAAAGCAGGGACTGCCAGTTTTCTAATGGTGTGGAACAGCACTAGCTTTTCAAGTCTCACCAGTTTAGTCATTCTGACCACTAAGTATGTAATTTCTCTCCCCCTCAGCCAGCGCTCCCTGGCACTTGATCAAGACAGTCTATATAAAACCTTGCCTTTAAATTACTGAAATTTTCATTCCTGCCCAAAATAACTATGTTTTATAATTAGAAAACTCACAAGCATCTCAATCGTGAGTGGAAAATGGAAATTTAGGTACTGCAGGTTTGCTTAGCAAAGAAATGTTCAGCTAACAATCCTTTGACCTGACAGGAGCTCCATCACGGGCTACACTGCACTACTTAATGCAGTTCCTTAAGACTTCATTTTCACAACACAAGCAAATACAGATATGGTTCTGCCATCATCTCTACAACACAAACATACCCTAAACTCCCAAGATGCAGCCTTAGATCAGCTTCAGCCAAACCAAGGTGGTGCCCTGCAGGCCAGGGCTGACACTCACCCCAGTGCCTTGCAGGACCACTGGTGGGGGTTAAGCAGCACAGCATGGCCAGTGCCAAATGGGGACTCTCCAGGTGAATAATGGGAGGAAAAAATGCAAAATCACTTTGTGGCCCACTTGGAAAGGTGGCTCCACTCACAGCACACCTGCTGGAAGAGCAAGGTGGGGTGGGAGGGCCAGGCAGGGCCCCTCTGCTCTGACAGAGAATCCTCTACAGGAAGAGCCTCTCCAGGTCTCCTACCCCAGCAGAGACATGGAAAAACAGCTGCAAATGATTTTAGCTACAACTTGGCAAACCAAAGGTGAGATTTGTGTTGCTTAACTATAGACCTCAAAGGCAGACAGAAAAATCTCTGTGGATCACTGCAGGCTTTCTTTAGTCTCTGCCATGGCAGGATTTTGCAGCAGGCTCTGCTGAAGCCAGGGCTGCCCTCATACACCTGATACCCTGCCAGCAGACCCTCTGCCCCAGCAAGGGCACTGGCACTCATTTGATACCCCACTGAACAGATCCAGGAGCTCAACTGGCTCACAGTGGGACCAGACAAGCACGGCCCTGGTGTCAAAGGCACATGACAGGAGCAGCAGGAAGGGCAGCACTGAGATAGTCTTAAGCTGCCACATAATACCTTGCTTATGTCAAGACAGACAGCTCATGCTGCCTACAACCCAGGGAAAAATGGATTTTTCAACACAGAAAGCATTCAAGTCACTCCAGGGCCAGTACTGCCTTCACAGAAACCAGCTCTGCTGTACAGATATCAAAGTTCATGTATGAAAACTTTCATGAACTCCTGCAAATGCCAAAAATGCTGAATTAGCACTAAGGGACTGGAAACCAGTGGCTGTGAGCAGAAACACCTCAACACAACCCCAGGTGAAGAGCAAGAGGAGATTCCTTGGAGTGATTCACTGTCAGTTTATTCACAAACACACTATCAGGCCCTTGGTTTCCCTGCACATCCCTGTCTTGCTGTCTTGTTGCCACATCAAGTTTTGCTTCAAGATCTGAATTTTACCTTTGTGGCCAGAAAAAAAGAAGGTGGTATATAAAGAGAACTGTATATATACAGTTCAGTAATTCTATTTACTCATTTTCCTTTCCAGTCTGGCAGCATGCAGGAAAGTTTAAATTTGCTACTTTGCAGTTTTATATTCAGTGGCTAAAACCTCTCTAAGGATCAGTCCATGTGCTCCTAGAGGCAAAAATCATCCCCAGACAGATGTGTGGCAGCTTGCTTGGGCATTTTCCAGTCCCATGCCACTCAATGCCTTCTCAGTCAAGTAACAAGGGCTTTTTCTGAGTTTTGCCACTGTTCCTGCCCACACCTGAACAAGAGCCTGGCATCCACCATGGCTCAGCTGCCACAGTCACAATTCTCAGCAGGAAAAGGCTCCACAGCAATCAGAGGACACAGAATTTTCTTTGAAGCAAAACAAATTATGGAGCTGACAAAGAGGGGGCTGGATAAAGAAATCTTTCTAAAAATAAACTCATTCCACACTATTCCTGAAAGGCCCACAGCCACGATTTTGCAGCATTTCCATTTCTAGTGCCATCATTGGGATTTGCAACATCACTTATCACAGCTCAGTCTTAAGGAAATGCTTTCTTTAAAATGCTGCTGAAACCTTGATACAATTAGATATTACAGCAGAAGTTAAGTTAGGCATTTTCCCAAAACACAGCAAATAAATCTACCTAAAGACAGCAATTTGAGCCTGGACTACAGCTGGCATTTTTAGTGTAGCAGGTAAAGGAGAACACAGGAGTTCATGATCCTATGACAGAGTCCGCACATCCCTTCACAGAATCCAGACTGGTCTGGGTTTGAAAGGAACTTAAAGCTCTGAAGCTCCTCTGCTGTGACACCAGGCTGGGAGAGCTGGGGGGGCTCAGCCTGGAGAAGAGAAGGCTCTGGGGAGACCTAAGAGCCTCCAGGAGAGGCATGGGCAGGGACACCTTCCATTGGCAAGGTTGCTCCAAGCCCCATCCAACCTGGCCTGGAACACTTCCAGGGATCCAGGGGCAGCCAAAGCTTCTCTGGCCACCCTGTGCCAGGGCCTGCCCACCCTCACAGCCAAGAATTCCTTCCCAATATCCCATCTATCCCTACCTTCTGGCAGTGGGAAGCCATTCCCCTGTGTCCTGGCATTTCAGGCCCTTGTTCAAAGTCCCTCTCCAGCTCTCTTGGAGCCCCTTTAGGCACTGGAAGGGCCCCTATAGAGTCTCTTAGCCTTCTATAGGCTGAACACCCCCTGCTCCCCCAACCTGGCTCCAGAGCAGAGATAAAATGTCTTCAAGAACTCCCAATACTGGAAAAATATATATGTTTGAGGATCCAAGTTGTGTGAGTCAGGCAGAGCTCATTTGCACTTGCCTTTATTCACAGGAAAAAAAGAAGAAAAAGAAATCAATTGACATTGCTAGGGCTGCTTGGTCACAGCAAAGTGCCTTTGTGTTTTTTTATTCTTGTGGGAAACAAGCAAATCTCAGCACAGCCACCAGTAACAAAATCCTTCACTGCTTGTTTCTGAGCACATTCCATTCCTGCTGCCATCAGCAGCCCAAAGAAAGGGCAGGGAACTCCATTCTGGTGATGTCTGTGGAAAAGAGAGGTGGTGGCCAACATGGTACAGAGAGCACTGAGCTGTTAAAGAAAATGACCTGTGGAATAAGGTCACTGCAGAGGGAGAGGAACTGCCTGACTGCCCTGTGAGATCTCCCAGGGTAGCTGAGTGTGCCAAGGATGTGGCCATGCACTGCCCCTTGTCACAGCATGACATCAGATACCTTGGGAGTTTGAAAGATGGACACAGCTAAAGTGTCAGCTTTCCCCAGTGGCATGAATCACATTTCATATCTAATCACAAACTGTGGTCTCCATGATCTAAGAAATACAGACCTGATACAAACTTTGATGTGTTCCTCAGAGTAACATAAAGCCAGTCACTGCCTCAGTGCTGTGCACATACCCCACTGGCTGAGGTCTGGCAGCCTGCTGTGAACTCTGCCTGAGTGCCCCAACAGGACTCCCAAGTGTCACACACATGAAAAAAGGTCACAGCCAGACATGGTGAGAGCAATGAATGCATCCAGCAAAGGGAGGGCTGGCAGCAGAGCAAACTCCCCACCTCTGGAGCCACCAGGAGCACCAGCCAGGCAGCTGCCTGGGCTTACAGGTGAACTACAGCCCTTACTCATCCCTGAAGTAAATCAAAAGCTGGTGGAAGTCCAGCTGGAGGATGGTGAGTTCCCTGTTTATTGCACTGTGTCTCCTGAGCATGAGTCTGCCCTGCAGGTGGGTGGCACAGGAAATCCTCAGGAACAGAGTGCTACAACCTGCATGGTGAACAGGAGAATCAATCAAGGAGAGGGTGAGGTTTGTCAACAAAGCCCAACTGCCAGAGGCAGGGAACAACCTCTTGTCTGAGTGCATCACCCCAGCCAGACAAAGCCACCAAGTGAATCAGAGGGATGGAGCACCTCTCCCATGAGGAAAGGCTGAGGGAATTGGGATTGTTCAGCCTAGAAAAGAGAAGGCTTAAGGGTGACCTAATTGTTGCCTTCCAGTGTCTTAAGAGAAATTTAAAGGAAAGATGGGGCAAGACTATTTACTATCTCACTATTTACAAGAGCATGTAGTGACATGGCAAGGGAGAATGGTTCAAATTGAAAGAGGGTAACTTTAGATTAGATCTTAAGAAAAAATTATGTACTGTGAGGGAGGCAGAGGCCCTGGAAGAGGCAACCCAGGGAAGTTGTGGATGCCCCCCCCAGGGGTGTTCAAGGCCAGGCTGCATGAAGTTCTGTGCAACCTGGTCTAGTTGAAGGCAGGGGGGTTGGAACTAGATGGGTCTTAAGATCTCCTTCCAACCCAAACAATTCTATGATTCTATGGTTTCTGCTGGAGAGTAGAGACACAAAGAACATCACACAGGAAGACTTTCAGAGGGATCAAAATGCAGCCCCATCTCTGTGCCAGCTGTGAAGGAAGACCTGAAAGGAGGAAGAAGTGAAATGATCCTTGGGAGAGCAATCCTGTGTTTCTCTCACTGCAACATGACTGCAGAGCCCCAAAACCATGGATGCACCCCTGAGTTCCCAGCTTGAAGCAAAAGCCAGGCCATGAGCAGGTGGATTTCAGGCATAAGTGTGGGCAGGTGGTGATGGCCATGGGATGCAGGTGAGCTCCTCCTGCAGGCATGGCAGGCACAGCCAGGGGAGGCTCCAGAAACTCCAAGGCTTCGAACAGGAGCTGGACAGGAGGACTGGAAACCTCATCAAGGCTACACCAGAATCATGGAATCTTCTGAGCAGGAAGGGACCCTCAAGGACCATCCAGTCCAGCCCCTGCCCTGCACAGACACCCCCAAGTCCCACCCTGGGCATCCCTGGCAGCGCTGCCCAAACACTCCTGGAGCTCTGGCAGCCTCGGGGCTGTGCCCATTCCCTGGGGAGCCTGGGCAGTGCCAACACCCTCTGGGGGAAGAGCCTTTCCTGATACCCAGCCTGACTCCCTGGTGTAGCAGACAAACGGACAAACAGCAAGTGTGTCACTATATGACTAAGGAGATGGAAAGAAAGTCACTGATAAGTGAAGAAACTCCTGGAATGGAGAAAGGCAAAGATTTCACCAAACCCAAGAACCATCAACCTGCTGGGGTCACTTTAGTGGACGGCACAATGCAGAAGAGCAGGTGTATAAGAAATGGTTTCATTTTGGGAGGGAAATCATGTGACAGAAAGCCACTGGAATCTTTTGAAAGGTAAATAAGCATGCAGACAAGGAAGGTCCAGAGGTGACATTCACCTCAGATACATGATGTGATTTTTTGGGTTGTCCTGTGCAGAGCCAGGGCGTGGGCTTGAGGAGTCTTGCGAGTCCCTTCTAGTTCCAGAGATTTTATGAGATTTTCTACAGGATTCTCAACAGGCCCCTCACTGTGGCTCCTGAAGCCACTGAGTTGCCCAGGTAAGATGGAAGATTCTTGCACAATTAAATGTATTTTCCTGATAAGGAGACCAGAATATGAGACAGATCTTCCTGGAGAGCTCTGCAGAAAGCTCTCTCACAGGGTCTATGCTACCAAACATGCTGCAAAAAGGACTTTGAAGAGGAGGGGATCAGTGAGGTGAAGTTTGCTGGTAAAACTATTCAAGGGGTAAAGCAAAGGACAAACTTGAAAAATCTCACAGTACTGAGCAACTGCTGATAAAACAGCAGATGAAATGCAGTGCAGATCACTGCAGAGTGAATCACAGGCACAAAATACACCCAACAAAACATACCAAAATGAAAGGCTCTGAGCTTATTACTGAGTTCAGGGAAAAGCTCTTAGGATTATAACAAATAGCTGTAGGAAAATATCAGCTCCAAGCTCAGAAATCAAAGCAAATTCTAGAAATTACTTGGAGCGGAACAAAACAAACCATAAAATATCATTAGGCCTCTATAAAATGCAACAGATTTTCTGTATCATAAGAAATTCTGGTCTCTAGAACTGAGAAAGATACAAGATATGAATAGGACATGAATGAGAAAAAGCTTAGCTAAAAAAATGAAAAAAAAAACAAACAAGAAACAAAATTCACTCCCAAAAACCCCAAACAACTTCCCTTATTTTCCAATAGCATTTCTTAAGGATTTCTGTGCCATCACAAATATGGTTGATGCTATTTCTAGGGTACCACAGAAATAAACTCCTTGGATAAAACAAACTGGCTGAAGAAGATTTCAGAAAGATAAAAAGATAACAAGCTGTAGAAAGTTGGGGAAACCAGGATGTTTGCTCCACATGTGCTCCCCACAGCTGCTACCCTGACCCACTGCAGCCACATAGCAGGGATGGGGCTGGGCAGGGAATCCATGGAATCTAATTATATCAAGATTTCAGCAGCATTTAAAAGAAAGCATTTCCTTAAAGCTGAACTGTGATAAGTGATGTTGCAGTTCCCTGAGTCCTCCAAAGGTCCCACACCAGCACAGCCTAACAAGGCCCAGCTCTGTCCCTCCTGTTCAGCAAAAGGAGAATCAGAGCTCACCTTTTACTGGTGTGAGATGAAACCAAAGCAGAGAAGGTGGAGAGCTCCAGAGAGCACAGCCCAGCCTCTCATAAACAGTCCTACAATGAAGCAAAATAGCAATATTCCTACATTTAGGTGGGAGAATCTAAAGGCAAAACAAGCACATAAAGGCCACAGCACTGGGGATCTCTGAGGAGGCCAGAGCAGCCCCAGCCCTGCTGTGCTGCAGCCCTGGCAGCTCCCATGCTGCTTCCTGGGGGTCTCAGTCCTCCACCACAGCCCTCACTGAGGTGTTGTTACAGCACCAGTGACTGAGAGCTCTGCTTTAATCCAGCATCTCTGTGCCCTCCTCTGTGTCCCCAGTGGGTAACTGAGGCTGGCTGAATGACTCACAGGAGGCTGCTGAAGAACATCTCCCATGGTTCCAGCTGAGCCTGCCACCACTGGGGCTCTCACCCGCTGGGGGAGGTGCACACAAGTGCTTTGTGATGATGTTTGGGAAGGGGATAATTAACTGTCTTTTCTAAAAAGCTCTGATAAACCTGGTCATGTCTCAGTACAGAGGACTGAACTAAAAGAGTTTCTCTGACCTCTTCCAGCTGTGTCTGGAACTCTCCAACAGCACCACCTGCCCTCACCTGTCTGTCACCAGAGACAGGTGACACTCACCATGAGACAGCCCAGTCTGGTTTGTGGGCAAACAGCAAAAGGCCAAACACATGGCAGCAGGAGAGGGGCAGCTTCCAGCATCCACCACAGAAGGGGAATTAGCCAAGCACTGCTCCAAGAAGCCAAGGCATCACGAAACAAGTTTGACCAAACTGGAGAAGAGGTGAATGGTTAGAGACTGAGACCAGGCCAGCACAACACATCAGCAGGACAGGGGCTGGCTCCTTCTCCCAGGCTCCAAGGGACAGGACAAGAGGAACAGCCTCAAGCTGTACCACGGGAGGTTCAGGTGGGACATCAGGAAGAATTTCTCCACAGAAAAGGTGGCCAGGCATTTCAAGGGGCTTCCCAAGGAGGTGTTTAAGGACTTCCCCACCTCTGAAGGTTTAAGGACCAACTGGAGAAGGCACTCAGTGCTCAGGTCTGCCTGACAACATGGTTGGTCAAAAGTTGGACATGATGATCTTAGAGGTCTTTTCCAAACATAATGGTTCCATGACTCCATGTTTAAAATAAATAAATTACAAAAAGAAGCTAGAAGCTTTGTCAACAATAGGTATCACCCAATCTCCAGGACTCTGAAGGTTCGTTTCATCACCACAAGACTGTAATTTAAAAGATGCAGCAGTTCTTGTTTAGGCCAGGGCCTGAACTGAAATGCCAATCACAATTTGCAGGAAGCTGGCTGTGCTGTCAGCATATGGGTGCCCTCCCAAAGACTACAATCAATGTTTTATTCCTTGTTCACTTTCTGCAACATTGAACAATTTCCTCACAGATTGACAGCACCTAAACTAAATGGAAAAGAATGGATTTTGAGGACAGAGTTGTAGACTGTAGAGAAGCCAATACTCAGAGTAAGTGTAAGACAGGATTTGGCCTTAAGCACAGGGCTCCTTCTACAGCAGCTATTAATATAAGGGAACAAAAATAACTCTTGCAATATGCTCTGAAGTTCAAACCCTGGCTCTGCTGCTGCACAGGCTGGCACAGCCCTAAGTCTCTCATCAGAGACAGACACATTTACCACTTATCTTTTTCAGCACGAGGGAATGCTTGTTCAGAATGACTCAAGTGATGTTCATTTAAAAGACAAACCATTTAGGGCTGTGAAGGTCAAAATCTGTTTGTCAATCACCCAAGAATGAAAAGAAAAGCCAGTGCAGATGATGAAGGAAGAGGAAATCCATCCCTGCATGAACACCTGGACTCTGTGTTCAGTCAGATGTACCAGTTCAGTCTATTATGAGCCAGGAAGAGAAAAATGCTCAAAACCTCCTGGACTAGTGAGATGATATCCCACACATATACATATTCTTTCTAGTTTAGAGGATATTATGAAATACCAACTTCACATCACTGCAACAAGTTACCAAAAACTTCAATAAAATTGCCCACTAAGCAGAACTGCCACAATTTCTGCAGGACAGTGTTATGAGCCCTCTAAAAAGCACCAGGTTTTTATTTTGAAACTTTTGCTTTAACATTTGAGAAGGTTTTTGGCCTTACTAGTTTTCCCATATCTAATTTTCTCTTCTTGACTCTCACCTGCAATAAATAATGGTTTTTTAAAATTGCTTTTTGTATCTTCCACCCATCCTAGAGCTTGGCAATCCAGAACTTAACTTACACAGTTAGAATTGAACCCACTATTCTCTGAATACACTGAAGCTTTTGGCATGAGCAGTGTTCTAAAGCAATTAGTTCCACAGCTGAATTTTACACTGGATGAGAAAAAGTATTTGTTTTAAAACTCTGATGTCCTTAAATCCCTCCTTGTAGGAAAAACTGAACATCCTTAATGCCATTTTACATATAATTTTGGAAACCTTTATCCTATCTGTGCTTGTGGCTTTCTGTCAGTCAGAAGGAATACAAAGTTCTGCTCTTTCCTGGTATAGAACCCAATCCATGACTTTGATCCCTTTGATGTTATTTTCCACCTCTTTCCCTTAACTATATTTTTTTGAGATGGCAGAAAGAGAACTGCACACACTAATCTACACATGAGCACAACACAAGCTTTTCCAGCTGTGACAGCTGGATTGGAAGCCACTGTTTCCCCATAAACATTATTCCCCATTTACAGACCAAATTTTGCCAGCCATTTTATCAGTGAATTGGCCAATACAGAACCCTTCAGGGCCAGCTCACACTTCACTACCTTGACTGAGCAGGAACCTTTGCAAACTGTAACCTCGCACTATTCCCTTTGTTATGAGTAGGAAAGTTGTCCGTTTTTAAAAAAAATTTGCAGAGTTAACAGGTTAAACCAATTGCTGCTAAGTTGGAGTTTTAACTATTTGTTGTTAATAATTTCATGTTGCAATCACCTGCTGTTAATAGTTTTCCTTTAATTACCTGTTGTTGATAGCTAGAAATCCCCTTTGTTGAGTATCCCCCTGCTGCTTCCTGGAAGGTGGCACCAGGGACTGTGAGGAGGAGGTGACATCGGGGTTGGCATGCAAATGTGGAAACCCCTCACCAAATCTAGCAGGAAAAGCCCCTAAACCAACGAGCCACCATGGAATTAAGAGAGCCAAGTGATGTCTAGAGGTGAGGAACTGAATCCAGTATCAGCTAAGACCCTTTTTACCTCTCACCCTAACCTAAAAGGATGCCAGAAAGAGGACCCTGAATGTCAAACTGAAAAATGGGCATCTCCTAGTGCTCTTGTGAGGATGGAAGCCCAGCTCTGCCTGCAGACCAGCAGACACAGCTGCACTTTTACTCCTCCTCCTCTGTGCCCCTCCTGGGAGCAGCGGTGGTGTGAGTGTGACCTATCAGTTCTCCCCACCCAAGCTGATTTTTAATAAAGGCATTAAAAAGGAGAAAGATCTCCTGCCCTATTTATTTCACCTTTCCCGCCTCACATAAAGGTGTGCAGAGCAGCACAGACTGCAGAGGACATGCACAGGATAACTCTCCTTCCTCCTGCAAACTGACCCTTTATTGCCAGCCTTTGTGTTCTCTCTTTCAGACAGTAATTAATAAATTCCCTTTATTTCACAACAGCTTTGTTTCTCAGAGCTTCCATAGAGGGATATTGTCAAAAGTGTTATGGAAATCCAAACACACCATCTCCACCAGATTTCTCCTCTCCACATGCTTGTTGCCTGCTTTGGGTTCATCACTCCCCAGGTTCTTGGAGTCCCTTTTGAAACTCTCATTTCCTGCTGACATCCCCTGGTAGCTGCTTTAAATGATACATCCACACAGTGGAGAATAGCTCAGTGCCAGCTCCAACTGATGCTGAAGACCTGATACTTCTCATTTGTCTGAGCAGTTCTGGAACCTGTTCTGTCAATACTACAGCTTGGGAAATTAATTTTTTGTCTTAAGAGATGTTTGTACAGGAAAGACTGACAGCACACAGCCCTGGTATCACTGAGAAAACACTGCAAAACTATTCAGCACACAATGCCAAAAGTGGGACAGATTTGTCATTTGAAACTATTCTGTTGAGCTGTATCCAAGACTCAGATTCTCCCAATACACTCAAAAAAATCCCCTCAAAAACAGACACTGTGTGCTTCCTGAACAGAGTATGTACCTATAACAGTGATTTATGATAGAGAAGAGAATGCACACAGGCCACAACATATACAAGATGACATGTCACAAGAACAATATATCATTCTTTCCAATTTGAAATAATTAGGATTTAAATTCTTCTAGATCATCACTTTTCTATTTTCTTCATTGGAAGTCCTGTTTCATAGGTCCAGTGTGTAGATGTTTGCAGAAGTACCATGTGTGTGCAGCAAATATGCTCATGCTCACAAACCCACTCTCCCTGTACACCCCACCCTCCAGATCATGTGTGTGGGAACAGGGAAGGGGCAAACCCCAGCAGAGGTGTGGGTGATCTAACCTGGAATTTGGAAAGTTCATGCCCAGAGCCGTTGCACAGAGGGCTGACACACCAATACCTGAGCACCTCTGTCTACAGCAGCATTTTGGGTGCAGCTCAGATGGCACTGGGCACCACAGAATCACAGGATGTGTCAGGATGGAAAGGACCCCAGTGGATCATGTGGTCCCACCTCCCTGCTCAGGCAGAGTCATCCCAGAGCACAAGGCCCAGGATTGTCTGGAAGGGTCTGAGATATCCCCGGGGAGGGGGGCTCCACACATCTCTGGGCAGCCTGTTCATGGCTCCATCACTGCCCAGGGACAAAGTTCTGCCTCATGTCCAGGTGGAACTCCCTGAGCATCAGCTGCTGTCCATTCCTCTTGTGCCAGTGCTGGGCCCCAGGGAGCAGAGCCTGGGCCCTGCTCTGAGTCCTCCACTGCCAACAGGAATGAGATCCCATCTCAGTTATCTCCTCTCAAGGCTGAACAGCCCCAGCTCCCTCAGCCTTTCCTTGGCAGGGAGATGCTCCAGGCCCTTTCTCATCTCTGCAGCCTCTGCTGGCCCCAAACCAGGAGCTCCAGGTCCCTCCTGAGGAGCCCAGACCTGGACACAGCACGCCAGATGTGCCTCACCAGAGCTGGGCAGAGGGGCAGGATCTCTGACCTGCTGGGAATGCTCATCCCAGTGCACCTCAGGACACCCCTGGCCTTCTTGGCCCCCAGGGCACCTGGATAAAAAGTGGACCTCTGAAGACCTGGCAGGAACTCTACTGCCTTTCAGCTTTTCACTGAATTAATCAGATTAGGTTACTAGAGGGTCTGGGAAACAAATGACAGTTGATAGGAAAGTAACACAGGGACTGGCATAAGCTCAACAGCTCCAGGGAAGTTTGAAGCCCCAGAGCAGCAGTTTGGTCCAGAAGGCATCTGGGCAGCCCTGGAGGAGCACCTGGGGATGCAGCCAACACATGGTGGAACTGCCCAGGAACAGAAAACAAACAGTCCCACCCAGGACTATGCAAAGGAACACAGAGCCACAAGCTGTCAAACAGGGCTGCTATCCTCACTGGTTCCTTCCCCTCCCAGCCAGAGGCTATTCCACTTGGTCCAAGAGAGGGACTGCAGCTGCCAAGCCCTGCTCTCCCCTCACTGCCCTGCTTGCTGGTCTCCAAACCTCAGGTGCCACTGACTCCCACCCACCAGCCCAGTTTCCTCACCTGCTGGCAGAAGCAAGGCTGTGCCTGCACAAAGCTCTGGCACTCAAAGCTACTCAAACCCAGCTCCCCAGGGTGGCACATGTGTCAGCTGGGCACATGGGACTGACTTGTGACAAGCTCATGGAGTTATCAAGTGAGGTTAAGCAAGTGGGACTGGGACATTCCTTTTTGCAAGGACCAAGCTGAGCCTGCTGACTTATGGCTGCTCAGTCTTGAGCAGCTATCACTGACAGGCTGTGCATCCTCCCCAGAGGCCAGCCGCTACCTGGTGCCTCCTGCACTCCCTTCCCATATTCAGAGAGCACTGAGCAACACTTAATATCTAAAGTGCAGCAGTGATTAAATTGGTAGCTGGACAGAAAGTAGAGAGGGCTCCACTAAAGTGGGCTCAGGAACCAAAAATGTCTGTTCAGCTTTGTAGCATTTCCTACAGTGTCAGCACACTGCAGCAGCGAGGAGCATTCCTCAGCAACTGGAAGCGATTGCTAAGCCCATTAATAAAATTAAGACAGCCAAGTTCTACAAGAGAATACCTCCAACCTTAGGAGCCACTGATGTCTGTGCTGCAGGATGGGGAGGAAACATTTACCAAAGTGGTAGCGGAAAGTAGAAATCTACAGCTATCATCTCTCCTGGAGACATGAGGAAGCAGCACTGCTGATTGTGTGTCTGCTCCTGAAGAACAGAGGTCACAATGTGCCTCAGAACTGAACTGGAACTGAGGGTGAAGTGCTGTGCAAGGTTGCACCAAAAAGTAGGGAAGGCACCACAGGTATGACACAACAGCAACTGCTCACTGGCTGTTCCTGCAGGACTGAGTGCTGAAGAACAGGAGACAAGTCAAGTGGAAAGAACATCTCCTATTTCCCTCCTGGCAGGGACTTCACCATGAAACTTGCATTTTGTAGAGGGGGATGGGGAGAGGCAGAGCAAGGCTGGTGGAGGGGAAAATCAGGGAGATGAGGAAATCAGGAAAATGCCCTACAAATGGTTTGTTTGTGCTCACAGGACTATCCCAACCCTGCAAGTGTCCAAGGCCAGGTTGGACAGGGCTTTGAACAACCGGGTTCAGTGGAAAATGTCCCTGACATGGCTGGAACAAGACAATCCCTAAGGGCTGCTCCAACCCAAACCATTCCCTCGTTCTGTGATTCACTGCAAAGAGTCAGAGGCTGAAGCTCCCTGCAGGCCCACAACTCCAGCAGTGCTCCTGATGACAGCCCTGGTCCTACAAGAGGCACACATGCTCGAGGGAACAGACCAAGTGCAGGTCCCAGGAAGCACAGACGTGTCCTGTTAGCCCCAGTGTGCAGCACCAGAGCCCAGACCCAGCGAGGGAGGGGGAGGGAATGACCATGGACCACTTGTGAGATCAGGTGGGATGCAGACATGGCTTAAGAGGGAGCTGCAAATCACTGTCAACTTTCAAATGTCATGGTGACAAAGGGAGGCCTGATGACATGCAAACACCACCCCACCATGTTAGAAGGATCCAGGGACCATCAGCCATCTCAGTCTCACTGTAGCCCCTGCAAAGGCTGTGTAATAAATCCTGCTGACAGCCATTTCCAGCAGCAGGTGGAACAGCCAGTATGGATTTACCAGTGGCAAATCTTGCCTAACTTGATTGCCCTCTAAGCTGCCTGTGTGGAAGACAGGAGAGCAAGTGTGGTACACCTTGGACACATCTCTGCCAGTGTTTAACAGGCAGGAGCTGGACTGCAGAAGCAGGTGACTGACACTGGTGAGAATATCAGGCTCAAAAGCTGTACAAAGTCCAGCCAGCAGCTGATCACCAGCAGCATCCCTCAGGTGATGATGGGGTCTATACAAATCCACATCTTCATTAACAAACTCAATTAACACCAATTATGGGACAGAGTGCTCTCACCAAGTCTGCAGATGATACCAAACTGCTGGCATGGCTGGGGCAGGAGATCCTTCTCAGAGGGACCTGCAGAGCCTGGAGAAAGGGGCTGATGGAGGGTATATGAACAGAGGCACATAGTGCCCTGCCCAGGACAGAATTGCTCTTGCACCAGCACACCCTGGGGCAGCTGGCTGGAAAGCAGCTCTGCAGCAAACCTGCCAAGCTCTCAGGGAGAACAAGGGGACAGAGGCCAGACAGACACAATAAACTGCTCCTACAGATAATCCATACAACTGTCTGGAAGACTCTGCAACTCAACAGTGACTTTCTGCCTCTCAAAAGCCTTTGAGAGTCCCTTTGAACACAACTTCTACCTTTCAAAGCCTTGCAGGGTACACAGAATCCCCTAAAAGGGTGTGATGAGAACATCAGCCCACACTAAGTCAAGCTGACTGAAGCATGGAGCAGATCAGTCGGCTTCCTGAGAACACAGGGAGGGAGCATGAAGACAGCGAAAAACTGAGAGCCAACATCAAGTGATGGAACCACCTTTGAAGGTTTAACCCAGCAAGTCAGCAGCTCTTTATACCTCTGTTCTAGAGAGCTATTTCAGCCCAGAAATCACAATTCTGCTTGAAATATTTGCTGCAGACTCTTAAAAGCCACATTGCACATAAAAATGGAAGATGATCTGGTAATAGGCTAGAATGTAGCATTTCACTGCCATCAAGTTGCTTAGAAAGCATCTTGGCCTGTGGAATATTTTTTGGTAACACAAATGATTACATTAAAACAACAAGTCAGTCATACCAACATCACTTGTGATGTTCAATAAAAGGCTCCAGTAAGGGCACAGGGTTCACTACTGCAGAAACCACCACTGGCATGTTCACAGCACTTGAAAAAAAATTAAATCACACAGTTGGCAAGCGTGAAGTGTGTCACAGGTGCAGCCAGACTCAGGATGTGCACCTCTTACTGGACATGTGTTTGTTCTGCTAATGTAACCAGTAGCTCAGATTTAGGTGCTATCCACAAAAACACCAAAGCTGTCTACACTGAGTGTGTCATCTCACAGAAACCACAGAGCAAATGGGGTAGAAAAATGGTTTGCTAGAACATTTCATCCTCCAGTACCACAACAGTATTTAAGGTAAATATTCTGATTATTTCTGTTGGCACAGGCAGGGTCTCTGCTGATGATGTAACTCAGAGCAATTATATATATATATATATATATATATATATATATATATTTGGGTTTACTAAAGCAATTAAAGCAAGCCACAGCACTCACAGCCAGCTGGCTTAGAGCTCCCCTGTCCCACCAACCTTCTATGGGGGAAATCCCTATTTACATGTCTCACATAAAGTATCAAATTGTCAGAGATCACAGAATCCAGCTGGTTTGGGTTTGAAGGGAACTTAAAGTTCATCCAGTTCCATTCCCTGCCATGGGCAGAGACACCTTCCATTACACCAGGAGGCTCCAAGCCCTGTCCAGCCTGGCCATGGACACTTCCAGGAGTGGGACAACCACAGCTTCTTTGGGCACCCTGTGCCAAGGCCTCCCCACCTTCACAGGGAGGACTTTTTTCCCAATATCCAATCTAAACCTCTTCCCTTTTAGCTTAAAACTGTTCCCCCTTGTCCTATTGCTATCTGCCTGTGTAAAAAGCCACTTTTTAAATAAAGCTCCTGCTTTTTATAATTGTCACTCAAGATAATTCATAATTAATAGCCGTTTTGGGTAAGGATGACAATCCAAATGAATTGAAATCCTGGAAGATGAAGATGCTTCATACTTTGACTTCAGAATGAAACCAGCAGCACTTCTGGATGCTTCAATTCAAGCACAAAGCCCATGTGGTGAACTAGGAGCAGCTCCCTGTGCAGGCCCTACCAGCTTCATGCTGGTTTACATTCCTCTGGGGGATGCTACTCTATTTACAGGTCCAAACCAAACAGACTTAAGCTGGGTATGGGCAGAGCCCACACACACTCACCTCACCTCCCTAAAGCACTGCTGGAGTCCCCTCACTAAGCCAGCACTTGTGTTTAGACAGGTCTAGACCAGGACTTGCTAGTATCCCACATTTCAGATGTAAAACCCATCAGTCTTTGATACAAAACCACATTAACTGATACAGCAGGGAATGGCAAATTATAAATAGGAGGTGGCTTCAGACAGATTCCAGAAATGGATGGTGAGCAATCACTGTGGCAAATCAATGCTCTGGCTCAGGGGATCAGACAGGGACCAGGTTTAGTTTTACCCTGAAAAGGCAGTGACACATAAAAAGCTAATGGCAGGTGGTCACTCTGCATTCTGTACATCTCACAAAGATTTATGAGCAAGGCTGAATGCTGGAAAAGCAATGCTGAAGCTGCTTGTGTCCCTCTACAAGGTCAGCTTATTGTATTATAGAAACATTTCCAGTGAAACTGAAGTTAAGAGTGTTCTATTTTGTCCAGCCACAGGAAACAAGTTACAAAAATCCCAAACAAATCAGCATTAAAGAAAAATAAATCATACCATTTACTCTCAAAGAGTGAATTTTCAGTTATTTTGGTGGTTTTCAGAGCAGCAAAGACTATATTTAAACTTAGAGTTTAAAGCTGGAAGGAAACTGATTTTTCTAAAATTTGTTTAACAAGGAAAATATTTAACAAGAGAACACACAGATGTATTTTCTAAAATACTGATCACCTGTAAGCACTGCATGTTATAATTATTATGAATGAAAACTGACATGAAAAATTGTGTAGGTGTCTCAATCAGGAATTTTGATGCCCTTGATTGTCAGCTTGATGTGAAAAGAGAAGCCTGACTGCCAGGATCTGGCAATGTGTGGTATTGTGCTCATTAGCCTGGAAATGCAGAAAAGCAAATTTCCTCTGAAAATCATTTGAAGCCTTAGGTATTTAAGAAAGGTTGTGTTTCACTACAGTGAGAGGGGGAACATCTCAGGAGTGGAGGGAGGAAATGAAACGTGGCTCCCTGAAGCTGTGCAGGTTGGAGCTTCATCTCACAGCCACGCTCTGGCTTCCACTGCTCCCATTTGAAGTTCACAGCAGCTTGAAACATCTCTGCACAGGCCTGCAGAGACTATACCCACCATGAGCTTGTTCTTAAGTCCATTCATGCTGAAGTGAACCCCATGAAAACAAACACATAAATCCCCACTAAATCCTTCAGAGAATCACGAACTGGTGTGGGTTGGAAGGGACCTTAAAGTTCATCTCACTGAACACCCCATCATGGACAGAACACCTTCCACTAGGCCAGGCTGCTCAAAGTCCTGTCCAACCTGCTCTCAGATTTTCAGCAAGTGAAGTTTTCCTGCTCAGGCCCATGGCCCAGCTCCTCAGGCAAGCTGCACCTTCCTCCCCATGCAGATCAGTTTGCTGCAGCCCAAGAAAGGAGATTGCAGGGACAGCTGTGGCACCTCCCTTCAGAAGGACAGCTGAAAATAAACTGCAGACTCAGATCCCAGGATTTATACTGGGCACTCTCACCATCCCATCATCACTAGGTCAAAAGGTTCACTCAGCTGGGGATCCTGCCACTGCATAGCAGGGGCTGCCATTCCCCTGAAAGGCTCTGGGTTTCTCTTTCATTCTTTACCCCAACCCTCTGCACAAACACATTTTTTTAAACACATGTTTCAGAATATTTAATGCTCCACCTGCCTTCATTTGTATTCAAAAGTTAGAAAGAATAAATATCAATTTATACAATCACTTATATAATATTCCCTTCTCCCAGCCTTCTTAAAACTGATTGCTCTAATATGCACAGTCTGACAGGCCTTTTTGACTTATGGTATATAATAATCCTCAACTGGGAGCCAGCATACCAATTCAGAAGTCCTATATTTTAATATTAGTCAGTTATTATCTCAGTATATTACAAAGCACAGCACTTGTGATGTCTCACAAGCCCCACAGTACCAAGTCTGAATTCTAAATCTCTAAAACTGTTTGAAATAGAAACAGATCCCAGCCCAAACACTCCCTGTTAAAATAAGCAGAAGACATTATAAATTGCAAAAAATAATGCCAGGATGATGGGAGCTTCACCTAGCTTACAGCTGAGAGTTCTGCACATAAATGTACTGAATGTTTGAGCACAAACACTGAATGTTTCCAGCCATGGCAGCAGGAGCTGTGCTGCTGGAGCAGGGGCTGGCCAGGCACTGCATTCATTGCTAATTCCTGCATTTCTGCTGAGCTGGCTTTCAATCTTATCAAGCCATGTTGATTCAGACAAGTATGCAGCATGGAAAACTTGTCTCCATCTCTGATGCAGGCTCAAGAATTTCATTTGCACGAGTCAGAAAGCTTTGAGCACACATTAGGCACAACAAGCTTTCCCTAAAATACCTTTGCTTTCCAATGAGGCCAGGACTCCAGACTGCCCAGCAGCTCCAGTGGAGATGAGAACTTTTCCACAGGCAGCACTAAGGAACCAGGGTCAGCACTTCCAGCTGCTGCCATGAAGGAAGCTGTTGCTGCAAGTCCCACCAGCTCCCCTGCTCAGTGTTTATGGGGAGCAGCAGAGCCTGACACATGGAATCACTGGGGAGGATAAACAACGGCTGAGGAAGGAAGCAATGAAGATGCACATTTCCCCTCCCAAACACCCATTTACTTACTAAAATGCAGTTTCCTCCCAGGCACCCAGTACTGAGTAAATGATGTGGTTGTCCTCAGTTTCCAGAAGCCAAAGCAAGCAGCTGAAAGTGCCCCAAAGCAAACCAGGGAAGGTTTGTGCCCTGCTGCCAGGAGCAGCAGCTCTCCCAGGCTCTAACTGCAGCTCAAGGTTAGCTTGTGTAGTCTACAGTTCATTCTGCCCACTCAGGAGATTGCTTGGAAATAGAGATGCAAGAGAAAGACAATTGAACCCTTGATGAAAGTATCAAGGCAAAACAGGGACTGAGAAAGCCAAAAGGAGGAAAATAAAAGCACAAGGTTGATAAAACAGCACTGCAGATTTTAACTATTTTGTCTCATAAATTCCTTGTGTACTGTAGGCATTTTCCAAGCTATCTCACTTTATTCTGAGCCCTGTGGGATGGTACATGCTACTAAATTCCCATTTCCAACTGAAATCCAAAAACCCCATTCCACTTACCCCAGTGATAAACCCTATTTTTGACAGTGCCATATTTCACTTTGACGAACAGTGTTACATGCAGCACAAGAAGATTGCAACTTTTATTTTTCCTGGCAGAAGAACACCTTCAGAAAGGAACTCTGCACAGCACAGTGGGAAAGGTATGACTCTCCCTAGATAACCTTCTATTCCAGGAATGAATGTATTTTTAGGCAATGCAGCCACCCAATCTTAAAAAATGCAGCCTGATTTATGATGCTATCATCACCAACTTAAAGATCAGAAGCTGAACTACCTTAAAACACAGCTGTGATGCCCCAAAGACGGGCACCTGAACATTCATTCCAGAGTTATCATGCCAATCTAAGTTGTGTTATCTCCTCACCTTTCAAGGCACAGACTGGCTGCTACCTTTCAGTGATTAAGAAATTCTGTGTCCAGAGAAGGGAGCTGGGGAAGGGTCTGGAGCACCAGGAGCAGCTGAGGGAGCTGGAAAGGGGCTCAGCCTGGACAAGAGGAGGCTCAGTGGGGACCTTGTGGCTCTGCACAACTCCTGACAGGAGGGGACAGCTGGGGGGGATCAGCTCCCAGGGAACAGGGACAGAATGAGAGAGAACAGCCTCAAGCTGTGCCAGGGGAGGTTTAGGTTGAATCTTATGGAAAAGTCCTTGCCAAAAGGGGGGTCAGGCCCTGGCAAAGGAGTCACCACTCCTGAAAGTGTTGAGAAAGAGTATAGCTGTGGCACCTAGGGACATGGTTTAGTGCTGAACATGGAAGTGGTGGGGGAATCCTTTCCTCCTTTTCCCCTCAGTCTCCAGATTTTGTTCCAATGTTATCACCTCAGTGACTCTTCCAACAGTCTCCAGACTGCTGTGATGGGCAGGGTGCTCTCTAATATCTCTGTCTGGTTTCTGGACTGTCCTAAAATTCTGCTGCTTCCTGCTTTGTTACGGCTGCACACAACCTGTATGAGGAAATTGCAAACTTGCTGAGCAGCAACTGAAAATTGTCCAAAACTTTTGACACAGATGACACCTTCTAAAGCTCTGAGGAGCAACCAGACATGCCTGCAGTTTTACAGCTCTGGCTCACAAGGAGGAATAACAAACTGAGAACAACAAACAGCCTCCACCTAACCCAGAGTTACTGCACAAAGTACCTGACTATTCAGGAAGCAGCTCCTGAATTATCACAGGCACCCAGCACCTGAAAACCAAGTCAACAGCAAGCACCAAGGTACTGCAGAGTGCTGTAAATGACACAGGAGCTATTTCATGAGCAACTCACTGCTCCTTGGAACAGGCCAAAGGGAAACAGAGTAAATCATCAAAGGGCAGACAGAGGATAAACAATCTTTGCTGTCATCCTTTGTGAACCAGTCCTTGAAGACAACCAAGCATTGCTATTATTACACTGGGAGATGCTTTACCAACTAGAAGCAGCAGAATGTTTTTCCCATAAGACTCAATTTTCACAGAGTTTACTCTTTGGTTTTATCTGTCACCCAGGAGACAGAGGAGCAGTTCATTCCCATTTCCCACCACCTGCAAACACCAGAGAAGTTCAACTGCCACCAACAGCTCATTTCACCAACTGGTAGCAGCTTTCTTGTGATTTCTAAATGTTCACTCACATTTAACTAATATCCCCCTTTCCATTTTGCATTAGACACAAAATCATTGTAAAAAATAATTCAGTGAATATAATGAAGTTAATTATTGAAAATACAGGACTGATGTTCCTCCAGCAACATTCTGCAGGCACTGAGGTAGACAAAGCACAGGTGAAGCCACCCTGCAGGTTCCAGACACGGTCTGTGGTGCAGGTCTGTGTGGCACCTGATGCTTCTAAAGAGGGCAGTGACACAGGCTGCAGGCTCAGAAACATCACTGTAATTTAAAAGGGTATTTTCAAAATACAGCTTGGTGGCTATAAATAGCCAAGGCAGCTTCTCACACAGCAAGTACACAATGGTCTTAGCCACAGTGGCCCAGATACCAGAGCAAGTGTAATTTTACCTTTGTGAACACACACAATATTGGGGCCACCCTGCACTTCAAACAAACTAACCTGATTTGTAAGATTGGTCTTAGGTTTTGTGGGAGCAGCTGCTGAGTCTGACAAATTAAGTCAATTGACTTGGTTAACCCTTCCATTACCTAAAAAGATCTGATGCTCATCCAGAGCAAGTCTCATGTACTAAATTATTTAACCAAAGGAAAATATTTTACCTGATCTTTCTGTCAACAAAGACATCTCCTTTCAATATGTAGGATTTCCTTCTGCACTGAGTGGCCATTTGTTGCACAGGTATTAAACAAGGGCAGACTGTCACTATCACCTGCCCTGTAATGTAACATTGTGTTTCTAATACTAAGAGACGTTATTTAAATATCCTCACATGCACTACATCATTTCAGCTGTCAACCGGTGCTCTGGGGATCCCCAACCTAACTGGCCTTGGCTGATGCTTTACCATAGGCAGCATCATTCTCCAAGCAACATGAAAACAAATCTGTTTTAGAGAGGTTCAGAGAAAAGAACTCACAACAACCTCCCCGACCATGCTAATAACCATTTTCACCTGATAGACATTTACAGACTGAGGCTACACATGCACAGCAAAACCTTTTACAAAACAGTGTTTGTTCCATTTGGGTGTGCAAGAACATCTTGTCACTCCTCAGCAAAACTGTTATTACATCCATGGGACGTTGGAACAGAGTTTTTATTCCAATCCCAGTAAGGTCACCCTCCCTTTCTGTCAAGTTTGTGAAGAAACACTTCACATAAGCAGCTGGCTGGTACTGCCAGCATCTGCTCCACCACTCACTCATCCAAGCTCTCCCAAGTATCAAGCCCTAGGTGTTACTGGTCAGTGTCACCTGATACTGTGCTCCTAAGGCACATATGATACAATTCTGTATCCTTTACGTACACAGAATTCAATTTGCAGCCTGCCTGTCAATACATGGCCTGCCACAGTCTGCAGGAGTGTGACCTTGCTGAGCTCAGTGCCTGCCATCAGATCCAGCACTCACCAGACACCTCAGAGTACACAGCCAGGCCCCTCCAAGGGGATCACAATCCATCCTGGCTGGAAACCCCTATGAAGTCATCCCAACTCTACCGTGTATCCACCTCAAATTCAGCCTTCTTGGCTGTCAAAATGAACAACCAGCTTTTCAGTGGCTGGTTCTGACCAGTGTCCACAGGACTACTTATTTACCTGATAATAAATGTACACGTGCTGTGCTGGAGGCCACCAACACAGGGCAATTTATTTGCTATTGCTACACCAAACTCCACAAATAACGAAGAAAAAGGCCCATCCATTACAAAGGTCACTGCTTTGCCAGCTGAAGTCTCATTCAACCTGACAGTCAGTAAGCTTGCATGCTCCTTACTTCACTACTTATTTTTGGAAGCCTAAACCAAAATGAATACCAAAATGAATACCAAACCAAAAACCCTGCCCCTTGCTTCCTGACAGCCAGGAGCCAGCAAGCCCCTGAACCACCGTGTACAAGTCCCAAATGCTTCTGTAACATCAGCCCAGCAAAGAAGAAATCCTGATTAACTCAAGAACTATCCTGCTATTTGTGCTGCTAACACATTATTCTTTACAAACACATTAGTTCCAGATGTTATTCCTGAACTGTGCTTTTTTCCCCACTCCTGTTGCTACACTACATGCTTAATCTACACTATCTTGTGCTAAGAAAATTTTCTTTATGAAGCTGGCCTGGATCCAAATCAGATTCATTTCACTGACCAGATGTACCAATCTGGGACACTGATTTCACACATTCTGCTAAATCCTCAATCAGTCTTGGACAGCAACAGGTTTCCCAATATTCTGTGCAGGCAATTTTGCATGTTCCCTCGCATTCCTGCTCATTTATACAAGAGCAGCCAAAGCTACGGATGGAACACAGCACATGTTTCTTGACAGTCAAGGCTTTACCGCTCAGCAGCCAATTCCTGATACCACTTCATATCATCTTCACATTTGGATGAGTATAAATAGAATCTGTGTCGGCCATGCGGCCACTCTCTGCTCCCTGCCAAGGAACAGTTTGGGGAGTTTTAAAGAAACTCTGGTAAAACACAACACAGGAATTGGCCAGACATCCCTGACCTTGCAGAATTCGCACTCTTGCCGGGAAATTTTCCCGGCATTTCAGGAGACTCCAATCACATCTTAAGTTTTTAAAAAATTAATAAATTAGCTGCCTGGTCAGGCCCGCAACCCTGCCAGCCCCCGCTTTATTTTGCTAATTAAGCTACTTAATAACCCTGTGAAAGTTGGTACATCCCGCTGCCCGAGTGGAAGCAGCCCGGTCTGTTCTGTGACACCGGCTGAACGCGCCGCACGGCGCTCGGACCGAGGCGCACCGAGCCCTTTGTTTACCGACACCCCCGGCCGGGGCTCAGGTACCGCCGCGCCCCCGGCCCGGTGCCGACCGAGCGCACACACAGCCGGGCCGCCTCCCCGGCCCCGGTACCTGGTGCAGGGCTGTCAGCCCGTCCACATTGGTGGTGTTGATGCGGGCGCCGCGGCCCAGCAGCCTCTTCACCTCCTCGGTGTCGCCGCTGGAGCAGGCGGCCAGGAACACGGCGCCCTCCTCGAAGCGGACGCGGGACCCCCCCGCGCCGCGGTGCCGGCCACGGCCGCCCCCCGGCGCCACCGGCTCCTGCTCGGTCAGGGAGCCCTTCCAGCGCCGCAGCTGCTCGGCCCGCCGCAGCCGCGCCGACTCGGCCCGCTTCCCGCCCAGGTGCTCCGGCTCGGACATCGCCGCCGCCGCTCTGAGGGCCGCGCGGGGCCGCGCCGCGCTCAGCCCGGAGCGGGGCGCAGCGCCCCCGCCGCCATCTTCGCTACGCCCCCGCCGCCGCCGCGCCCGCGCCGCGCGCGCCCCGCGGCACCCCGGGACATGTAGTTCGGGCGGGAGCGGCGCCGCACCTGCCCCGGGGCGGCCGCGGCTCCCGGCGGCCCCCGCGCGGCGCCGCACCTGGGCGCGACCGGGACTACAACTCCCGGCGGCCCCCGCGCGCGGGCGCGGTCGGGCGCCATTGCTGTGGCATCCTCGGACCCCGCCCTCCCCGGCCTCACGGAACGCCGGCACCGCTGAGGGCGGGGAGGAGCTGCGGGAGCGTCGGGGCCAGGCTGTGCCCGATCGCCACCTGCCCACCCAGCCCAGAGCTCTGAGTGCATCGTCCAGTCTCCCTTAGACCTCGTGCCTTCAGGGATGGAGACTTCACCGCTGCCCCGGCCAACGCCTGACCG
Source organism: Ammospiza caudacuta (assembly GCF_027887145.1). Taxonomy (NCBI): domain Eukaryota; kingdom Metazoa; phylum Chordata; class Aves; order Passeriformes; family Passerellidae; genus Ammospiza; species Ammospiza caudacuta. The sequence continues at coordinate 2,333,867 of NC_080616.1, read as the reverse complement.
TCCTTTCCGGGAAGAAATTCTTACTGATGTCCAACCGAAACTTTCCCCTGGCACAACTTGATGCCGTTTCCTCCTGTCCTGTCCCTGTTCCCAGGGAGCAGAGCCCGACTCCTCAGGCTGCCCTCTCCTGTCAGGAATTGTGCAGAGCCAGAAGGGCCCCCTGACCCTCCTTAGCTCCAGGCTGAGCCCCTTTCCCAGCTCCTTCAGCCGCTCCTGGGGCTCCAGACCCTTCCCCAGCTCCGTTCTCTTCTCTGGAGCCTCGGGATAAATGTCCCGCTGCCATCGGGACGGACAGAGGGGTGCGGAGCTCCCAGAGCTGCCAGTCTAAAATCAGTCACACAAGTGGCTGATTTTATTGAGGAAATGCCAGAACCTGTAGATTTGCGAGCAAGAACTGAGCAATAATCAGGTAGGTCTGTGAAAACTCTAACCCTGGCACAAAGAATATTAAAAAAAAAGTATGGAATTCTGAAACCTTCATGAAACCAAATTCATCCTCCTTGAAAAGCTCAAGAAGGCTTCTCAGAACTTTGTGCAACTCTTCTGCCGCACTAATACAGGACTTGCACAAGGTTACAGACATACAGAAGAAATATTACAAGAATTTTTTATTCTCTGGACATTTTAAGATGTATTTCAAGAATTCCTGGGGAAAATAGCGAGGGACAAATATGCGTGATGGAATACATTTAGTATTTCAATGTCTGGTTAGCCCCGAGCCCGGGCGTCCCCGGGAGACGAGCGGGACCTGCGGGGCTCCCCCAGCACAGCCCCGGCCGCTCCTTCCATCGGGGCTCCTTCCCTCCGGCACAGCCCCGGCTGCTCCCTTCCATCGGGGCTCCTTCCCTCCGGCACAGCCCCGGCTGCTCCCTTCCATCGGGGCTCCTTCCCTCCGGCACAGCCCCCGGCCGCTCCCTTCCATCGGGGCTCCTTCCCTCCGGCACAGCCCCGGCCACTCTCTTCCATCGGGGCTCCTTCCCTCCGGCACAGCCCCGGCCACTCTCTTCCATCGGGGCTCCCCCGGCCGTTCCCTTCCATCCGGGCTCCCTTCCCCCGGCACAGCCCCCCGGCCGTTCCCCTCCATCAGGACCTGCGGGGCTCCCCCGGCACAGCCCCCGGCCGCTCCCTTCCATCGGGGCTCCTTTCCCCGGCACAGCCCCCCGGCCGCTCCCTTCCATCGGGGCTCCTCCGGCACAGCCCCCCGGCTGCTCCCTTCCATTGGGGCTCCTTCCCCCGGCACAGCCCCCCGGCTGCTCCCTTCCATTGGGGCTCCTTCCCCCGGCACAGCCCCCCGGCCGCTCCCTTCCAGCCGGACCTGCTGCAGCGCCCAGGGCTTGGATGAGACATTTGCCTTGGCTTCGTCGTGCCTTCCCCGAGCCCCCTCTCGTGGCTGCGCGTCCGTCCCGTCCCGCTGAGCATCACACAGCACCTCTGTTCTCGGCGAAGGGGCTGCCCCTCTCATCAGGTTGTTCTGTGGTACCCAGCTGCCGAACGGAGGATTTGCCTCAAATTGTTCATTGGAGGAATCTCAGGATGGCTACGCTGCTGAATGATCAGTAATAAGTCCCCCAGAGCGGATGACATTGGCTTGTTAGCCTTAAAGCAACTCCAGCAGTTTTCAGCAAAGTTCCAGGGAAAACCCCCAGGAGCTGTGGAGCCAAGTATCTGATATCCCCAGCATGCAAAATATCATGACCCACTCTAATGAACTGTTAGAAGCCACAGGGCTGTTCAATATTAATAGAATAGCCAGATAATGGTTGACATGACGATATAAAATCACAAACACGGCGTTTGGAATTGCTAGAACAGAAATGGTTCAGTTCAGAGCAACAAGGACAAGGGCTTCACATGGCAGAGTTCCATGTGGAGCTCCTGGCAGTGGGCGGTAAGGACAGTGGCTGTTGAGGTGGTGTCCTATCTGCTATAAAGAGAGGAGTCGGCAAGAATTCTTTTTGATAGATTTGACAGACGAAAATAAAGCACAAATGCAACAATATTATATCTGAGAACCGTTTATTGATAAAAAATAGTAAGTGTTCCTACTAAAGGGTGATAGGAAAAAAAGGAGCAGAGAGGGAAAACGAGAGGCAGAGAACCAAAGAAAAGACAGGGCCAGCGTCAGCACAAGAACCCGGCTGTGTGTCAGCCTGGCTTGGCCGACCCAGCGTGTGCGCTGCGAACCGCGCTGCGTCTGCGTGGCTGCCGAGGCGGGCAGGGCGCGATATCCAAACAGCAGCGGGCTGTGTGTGCTCCTTCCCTCGGACACTGCGGGCTGGGCACGGTATCCAAACAGGCGCGGGCTGTGTGTGCTCCTTCCCTCGGACACTGCGGGCTGGGCACGGTATCCAAACAGCAGCGGGCTGTGTGTGCTCCTTCCCTCGGACACTGCGGGCTGGGCACGGTATCCAAAAGCAGCGGGCTGTGTGTGCTCCTTCCCTCGGACGCTGCGGGCTGCCGCGGGCGCGGCCCTAGAGCCGCCGCGTGTTCTCCGGTCGGGGCGCGACGGCTCCGGGCCGGGGGCCGCGGGAGCGCGCCCGCTCCGTCGGGGGAACAGCGAGCACCGGCTGGTGGCGGCGGCGAGCTGCATCGCGGCATCGGCCAGGCAGGGCAGGACGGGGCAGACAGGGACACAGAACCACAGGGAGGAACAGGCCAGACGGAGAGGGGGCCGGGCGGACTCTACGGGCGAGCCCCGCTCCCCCCGAGGTGCCCGAAGGAAACGCTCCCGGTGTGTGGGGAGCCGCTGCTGCCGTGCGCTAACGCTCCCTCACACCCGGTTTGGCGGCATCTGCCCCACCGGCCAGAGAGTGGAGGGCCGACTCACAGCCCGATCGTGAAGGCTTTCCCTGCCCTGATTGCCTGCCAGGTGAAGCCTTCCTGGGGACAGGGCTGCCAGCACATCTGCAGCCCTATGAGAACATAACATATGCTGAGGCATAAATAAAAATCAGATTGGTACCTCTCAGGTGGATGTGAAAGAAACAGGACAAATTATTTACAGTAAGTCAATACCAAATAATTCTCCTTGGCCTGAAAGCCTGGAAAAGGCTTTCAGCAGTGGGCTGTTGCAGGCTGGGATTCCTCTGCACACACTCCTGGGGAGCAGGAGACTGGTTGTGGGGTGGGTGATCACCTTCCCATGCTTCATATCATAGAATCACAGAATCCCAGAATGGTTTGATTTGGAAGGAATCTTAAAGCTTATCTCATTCCACTCCTGCGATATGCAGGGACACCTTCCACTAGACCAGGCTGCTCCAAGCCCCATCCAGCCTGGCTGGATGAGCACTTGAACACTTTCACAGATGGAGCAACCACAGCTTCTCTGGGCAACCTGTGCTAGGGCCTCACCACCCGTACAGGGAGGAATTTATTCCCAATATCCAAACTAAAATCTTTCCTCTTACAGTTTAAAACTGTTTCCCCTTGCCCTGTCACTCCAGGACCTTGTAAATAGTCTCCCTTCATCTTCCTTGTTGGTTCTGTTCAGGTACTGGAAGGTTGCAATTAGGTCACTACAAGGCCTTTGCTATTCCTGTCTGAACAACACCAACTCTCTCAGCCTTTCCTTAATTCTCTAAGTCATCTCTGTGGCCTCCTCTGGGCTTGCTGCAACAGCTTCATGTTATTCCTGTGCTGGGCCCCAGGGCTGGGGCAGCTCTGCAGGTGGGGCCTCACCTGAGTGGGGCACAGGGGCAGAACCCCCCCCTGCCCTGATGCCCCCGGGGGGATCAGCCCAGCACAGGGGGGTCTGGGTGCCAGCACGTGTGGATGGGCCATGTCCACCTCTCACCCACCAGGCACCCACAGGTCCCTCTCCTCAGGGCTGCTCTCGATGCCTTTGTCCCCCAGCCTGGCTCTTCCCAGCAGGTTTGGTTCTTCCTGAGGATGAGCATGCTGGGTCTGTGCTGGAGCAGGCCTGCAGCTGCTGAGCTTTTCCCCTCTTGTTTCCAGAATGGAATTCCTTGGGGCTGGAAGCCAGGCTGGCATGAGCTGGAGCCCTGGTCCGAAGCTGTGGGCACGGCCACGTTGGTGTCTTTGGGTTCAGCTTTGGATTCTGGGATCCCCTTCCCTGCCTGAGCTGTGGGACTGGGAGAGAGCCCACCCTGTTTGCACTGCTGACAAGAGCAGGCTCCTGTGCACACTGCCTGGCTGGGCCAATCAGCCATCTAAAACCAGGGCTTTTCTTGTCCTGACAGGACTTGATCCTGGTATTTGTGGAGATTTCTGCCTCTTCCCAGGACTTCTGACATTGGAGTGACCTACCAAAGGCCAAGAAGCCCTGCACAGCCACATCTCTGGAGAACTGGCTGTGACCCACACCAACAGCCATCCCCAAACCCCTGCACTCTGTGCCATTGTTTCTGGTTTTTGTGAAAGATGCAGCACATTGGAGTCAAGCTGTCATGTCCATATGAAGACCAGATTATATAATTTGACAGACATTTGGAGCAGTTTCCCAGCCTGTGGGTCCAAATTTGCCATAAACAGAACTTGAAGCAAAGGGAATTGCCTTAGATGCCAAGCTGGGGCTGTCCCCAACAACTGATGTGGAGACTCATAGAAATCTTTTGGAATCCTCTCCTGCTTTGGTATGAGGAGAGTGGAAATGAGACCAGGAGAGGTCCCCCTTTCCCCACGGCATTCCATGGCTGACTGCACCGTCCAAGAACTCTCGGGAAACCAGGCAAACATACCCATTCCAGTTTCAGAGAACATTTTATCCCAGTAGTGTGTATCAATAATACATCTTCTACAATTACAGAGTCCAATGTCAATCTCTGAATTTTACAGCTCAGCCTTTATCTATTAATCTTAACACCTACTTTTGAACAAGCTCAAACAATTTTATTGGGAACTTGAACAGAAAGCAAACTTCTCCATCTTGAACAAACACTACCAACTCATCTATCTACAGAAAACAGAAAATCTTTTAACAAACAAGAGCTAAACCCAATACAAACTAAACCTATTTAACATCCAACTGCTCCTAGCCTGAAAATCCCAAAATGTGGGTTTCCTTCCTTAGGCCAGATGCTGTCTTTTCTTTGGAATTACTTCCTCTTGATCATTGGCAGACTCCACTGGTCAAGGTCTCTGCCAAATAGAAAAAAGAAAAAAGGAAATTCTCCATTTGAAAGAATACTTAGAAAGGTGCAATTTTTGTACACCCAAATGCCATCTCCTCTGTCCATGCCCCAGCCAGACCAGCCAGTGGGCAGGGCAAAATCCACTCCTTGGTGGACCCAGTTCTCAATGACATGGGCAACCAGGGACTTACAATCTTCCTGCAGAGGAACAAAACACGGTCTCAAGTCTCCAGTGGTCACAGGCCAAAGTTCAGAAAGCTTCTGAGTTCCCTTTGCAAAGGAACAGATTCCTTGGCCAGACTAAAACACATTTGTCTGGAGCAATCCTGAAGCAATTCAGATTGATCCTGAAGGCAAGAGCTGAAATCTGGAAAGAAGGATTCATCTTCTCATGGCAAGAGACACCAGAGTCAGCAGTGTCCAAGGCTGCTGGTGACAGCGGAAGCAGGAGGCTGCACTGGGCCTGTTGAGCAGAGAGGCCACAGCCATGTCCGAGCTGAAGCTGCTGCTGAACTCCAGTCTGAGGAATTCAAAGAGCTCCAGCACAGCCCAGTGGAGCAGGTTGGATGTAGCTCCATCGTCCAGCAGAGCCTGCACAAGGGGTGCCAAGAGCTTTCCCTGGGTGATGGAATGGGTATAAAGCTCATCCTTCAGGGCAATGATCTTCCTCAGGAAGTGCAGAGAACCTTTGTGAAGAGAGAAATGCAAGGATTCCAGAGCCACAGGCCAGGGCTGTATGAACAGAAACAGCCTACAAAGAATTCCCTTGGCTCCAACAGCTCTGCCTGTGTCTTTCTGGTGGGGCCTGAAGCATTCAGGTGTCCCCTGCACAAAGTGCCATTTCTCTCTTTGGGAGGAAATCTGAGAGACATCCAGCCCACACTGCTACGCCCAAGAGAATCCTCACCAGGGATACTAATCTCTCATGGCAATCCATCCAGACTCCCAAGGCTTGGCAAAGTGTCCTTCAAGTTCTCTGCAAATGCATCATGACAACTTGCCAACCTTTTCCCAGAGCTATGGGAGCTTTGGCATTGGAGTGGTGCAATCCACTTCCACTCTCAGCAGAGCCACTCTGCGCCAGCAGAGGGACACACAAGTGCTCAGCAGGTCCAACAAATGTCTCAGATGCTCTTTGGCATCTCAGGTTCAGAATGAGTTCCACAGACATTGCACCTGGCCCTGAGAGGGAATCCCAAAAGCTGCTTGTTCCCCAGCTCCCCCCACAAGCCAGCTCCAAAGCAGGCTGTTGCTTGGCCATCAAAGAGAAGAACTTGAGACCCTTGACAGCCCGTTCAGGAATCTTTAGATCATTCTCCAAGCTCTTCCCTTATTAAACTACAGAATCCAAGGGAGGAGAAAGAAGGGGGATCATTCCCATCCTGTGCTCATGCAAGCATGTCTGAGGAGCAGTCATCCCTTGGCAACCCCAGCTCCAGGTCCCAAGCCGTTGAGAGCAGCTCAGAAGGCACTAACCTCCAATGGAAGATCTCCTCTTTCTTGCAACTGATGAAGGAGGTGAGGCTGGGCAGAGAATCCTCCCTCAGTCCAGCTGCCTTGGCCAAGATGACAGCCTGAATACCCTGTGCCCAGAACACCTGGTGGAATTTTTGCTGGAGCTCAGGGTCTCGGATGGGAAGAAGCTCCTTCAGCTTGGTTGTTTGCTGCAGGAGCTGCTGGTGCCATTTGGGCTGTGCCGGAGAGGGGCCATACTCGAGGCATCCGACCACATCCACGATACACTCCTGGGACAGCATCACCTCCAGCAGAGCTGCTTGGTCCAGCCACAGAATTCCTTGTATAATGGCTGACAAATGATAAATGCTGCAAGGCCCATCTGAGCTGTAACTCCTCACAGATTTGGAAAAGCTTTAAGAGTTTGGGAATGTGGCCTTCATTCTTCAAGGCCAGCACCAGCCTTTCCCTGCAGCTGGCTGAGGAGAGAGCAGAGGTGATCAGCCCAGAACCTCTACCAGTCTGTGGGTTTTGCAGGGAGGAAGGTTGATCCCAGGGCCAGTTGCAGCCATTTCCTCCTGCTGCTCCTCTGGTGGCTGCAGAAGATGTGGGGTGAACTTCCAGTGAAGGTCACGGCTGCCAAAAGGCAGCAAGAGGGAAGTGACAGGGGAGCACAGGACAAAGGAAAGGCCACGCTGTGTTTTCCTCCTGCTGGCTCTGCCCCTGGAGCTGCCTCAGCTCCTCTGGCTCTGCAGCAGGAGGCTTCCATCGCTCTGCTCCTTGATAACCTGGCCCAGGCTGCCAGAGCTCCTGCACTCTGCTGTGTCCCCAGTGACCAACAGGTGGGACTTGAGGAGAGAACTTGCAGAACTGAGGGGACACATCCCAGTAGCCTCCCAGTACCCACCCGGAGAAGGACACCAGGAGGCTGCAGAGGGACTTTTCCCTACAGCCTTCAGGGACAGGACAGGTGGAATTGCCTGAAGCTGAGGGAGGGCAGGTTTCAGCGAGGTCTTGGGAAGAAATTCTTGCCTTGAAGTGTGGCTGGGCACTGGGCCAGGTTGCCCAGAGAGGTTGTGGACTCACAGGCCTGGAGGTGTGCAGTGGTTTGACCCTGGTTGGACACCAAGTACCCACAAGAACAGCCCTGTCCCTGCCCTCTGCACCTGGACAGGGCAGAGAAAATGGAACCAAGGGTCCCTGGGTTGAGATAAGGACAGGGAGAGATCCTTCCCCCTTCAGCTTCATGGGCAAAACTGCCTCATTTTTTGGGTATCGACTGAATTGACTACTCCGAGCATCAGGGCAGGATCATGAGAAACCAAACAAATCTCACAGTCACTTTTCCCCCAGCCCTCCCTCCTTCCCAATATCTCCCTCATCCCCCCTCCAGTGGCACAGGGAGATGGGAATTTGGGTTCTGGTCAGTTCATCCCACAGTGTTGCTGCTGCTCCGGGAGAGGGGTTGGAGTCCTTGCCCTGCTCCAGCACAGGGGCCCTGCCACAGGAGATTGTTCTCCAGGAACTTCTCCAACTGGAGTCCATCCCAAGGGGATCAGCTCCCCACAGCCTGCTGCCAGGTGGGTCACTCTGCCTCAGGGTCAGTCCTTCAGGCCCTCCTGCTCCAGCCTGGGTCCCCCACAGGCTCCCAAGGCCTCCCAAGGCAGCAAACCTGCTCCAGCACACAGGGCTCCTCCCTGCATGGCTCTGTGGTGCCCTGCCAGGACCTTGCTCAGCGGGAGCTTCCCAGGGGCTCAAAGCCTCTCTCAGGCACCCCCTGCTCCAGCCTGCAGGGTCCTGCAGGGGCTGAGGGGATCTCTGCCTCCTGTGCCCTCCGTGGGCTGCAGGGCACAGCTGCCTCTGCATGGCCACGCCGTGGGCAGCAGGAAAATCTGCACCTGGAGGAGTTTGTCCCAAATTTCGGCACAGCTGCTTTCTCTGGAAAACTCCATGCTAAATCCCATCAGTCAGGGATTCACAAGGCAGGGCTTGGCCCTCTGTAAGTGTCCTGTCCACAGGGGGCTACTGCCCGTGCACCAGTGCCCTGAGTCCTTCCCCTCAGGGAACACCACCCCATTTGTTCGAGGTGTAAACAATATTTGTGATGCCTTGATTGGTTTTGGTCACTGCTTTGGGCACCTCTGGTCCCATCTCACTGCCCCAGGACACTTTTTGGCTGGACCTTCAAGTGTGAGCATTCCTGAGTGTTAAAAATGACCAGATAATATTGGCTTTCACATTTATGTATTAGCTTTTGCAAGCTGTTATTGATCATAAGTATTTAGATATGGTACAAATTATAACTTTTCTTAGCTGCTTGTTAATACAATATAATCCATCAGTTTATGTAATGTATTGCTCATAGAAACAGTAGTGTAATGAATATGATATCTATGTATCACTTATAGAAACAGTAGTGCCATGAACGTATTGTACTATAGACCTGAGCAAACATAAGATGTGAAAAAGCTTTTGTGTAACTAAGAACAGTGCAAAACCATCCATTGACTGACTGTCCAAGTGATAAGATAACAGTGACACAAGACAGAGCACCAGAGGAGAGTGGGGAAGAGCTCCTTCACTCCTCTCATCAGAAAAGTGTGAAACAACGAGGATGAAATCTCAGGAAGGAATACAATTTATTGACTTGATCTCAGGATGTCATACAGATAAGTCAGGATGGGAAAGCTAAACACGAAGAGCCCTGCAGTATCAAAAGCTCTCAGGAATATTTAAATAATGTACAAGTTAATGAATATGCATGTAACCCCAGCAAGTAACTGTATATAGAGAGCATGATTTTAAGGTTTTTTGGCATGCTCTTTGGCCATTTGTCCAAAGCACACCAGCACGGAAATATTGTCCTTTTTTATCCTATTATTAAACTTTTAAAAATTCTAAAGACCATCGAGTCCAACCATTCCTCCAGAGCTTTGCACCATGCTCAGCACTACCCCGTGTCCCCGAGTGCTACACCCACATCTGTCACATGAAAAGAGATTTTCTATACTGTTAATGTGGGGAGAGTTACTTGACCCTCTGTCCTGGATTGCCAAGCAAATTGGATTCTATTTGCCATCTGTATGGCTGTTGTATTCAGTTCAGTGGGCAGTTTTCCTTAGCTCTTCCACAACTGGGCAGACATCTGCTGATAACAGCTATTAAATGTCACTGCATGGCTGATAAGAACTACAGCATCCCACTGGGAGATGGGAGCCCAGAGGGAGGAGCCAAGCATTCCTACCCAGATATAATCTGGAGATTCTGGAACACCAGCACAGCTTCTGCACTGGATTGCCCAGAGGAACAGCAGCTGCCTCTTCTTCCCCTGCATCTTCAGAGGCAGAGACTGCACCTTTCTCCAGGATCCCTGCTCCAGCAGAACCAGCCCTGACACTGCAGGAGGGCTGAGCCACAATTCCAATGGGACTGCTGCCAACAGCCTGACCCACAGGGTGTCAGGTTGGGCTCTGACTCTGTCAGTGTTGTTTTGATTTACTGCATTGTTTATTTTTATCCTTTTATTTTCTTCTCTAATAAAAAATTGTTACTCCTGCTCCCATATTTTTTACCTGAGAGCCCCTAAATTTAAAATTTACAGCAATTCAGAGGGAGCAGGTTTACACTCTCCATTTCAGGGGAGGCTCCTGCCTTCCTTAGCAGACTCCTGTCTTTCCAAACCAAGACACCCTTGGTGTTTAATTTGTCTCAGTGCCCCTGGACAGCCAAGCCTTGTGCCTGAGCAGTCTGTCAGTGTCCCATCAGGAGCCTCCCCAGGCCATCCTGCTGGATCCTGGTGGTGCCACTGACCTTCTCCAGCATTAGGGAGAGCCCCCAGCAGCTCTTCCTATTTTCTGATGCCACAGGGGTCCTTCCTCTTACTGAGTGTGTTCCTTCCTGCTGGTGACAGCCGGTGCTGGGGAAGGGCTCACCCTCAGAGTTCACTGAATAAATCCCTTTATTGATATAAGACTGTGAGGTTATAGTTCAAGAATTGTCTATGTTACCACCTGTCAGTGATAGGATTTGTCACTGATAGGATCTGACTGCATAAAGGTGTTCAAAGCAATTGCCAGACAAACTCTAATCCCCAATTAAAGCATTCAATGTGCACAGAGTGCAGTTCTTACCCAACAGGTCCTGAAGGGGAAGAAGGCAGGTTCAGCCCACTGACTAAGCCCAGCAGTAACCATGGAGTCTTCCCTCACTCCTCCCCCATTCTCAACTTACTTTTTATCAGTTTATTTCTGTTTGGGTGGAACTTGAGTGACTCAAGTTGTGCAGGCCTTTATGTGTAAAATTCCATTGCTTTGCTTTTACAGATGAGTCACAAAAACCACCCCAGTGAGGGGTAGTCATACTTTTGTGAGAAGGGGTACCTTTGGGATGGAGGGGTGTGTTAATGATACAATTAGACTTTAATGAACCATGTTTATCAGAGGACAGCATTTTCACCCAGCTGTTGGCTCGGATGCAGGACATTTCCTCCTCCCTGACGTGGCTGGCAGGTGCTGAGCAGTTTCTCAGCTGCAAAGCACTATTGAGTTTTTCCTAATATCCATCCTGAACCTTCCCTGGGGAAACTTGAGATCGCTTCCTCTTGTTCCATCCCTTGTTCCCTGGAAGAATGGACTGACCCTGCCCTGGCTATGAGTCCCTGAACAGAAACTCCTGCTCTCCTGCATCCCTGGGCTCTGCTGGGGAGATGGGAAGGCTGCAGCAGGTGAGGGACAGCCCCAGGTTACAGAGCCCAAGAGACACCACTCTGCCCCTGGGGAGACACTGGGGGTGAGCTGGGATGGCTCTGGGCTCTCTGCACCCCCTGAAGGGGCTCAGAGTGTCCCTGGGGCACACAAGGCATCCTGAGCCAGTGCCTGGTCCTTCACAAGCCTGGTCCCCTTCAGGCATCTTCAGAGCAAAGACCAGAGATGGCATTTCCACAGTAAAATTGGGGATACAGGGAACCTTTCTGAAGCTGACAGGCAGCTTTTAATCCACTTGCTCTGCCTCCTCTGGAGAAAAGAAATAGGAGTAGGAGAAACTCTGAAACCTGGCAGCCCCTGCCTTGCTCCTGTGGGATGGAGGCTGGAGGAGGCAGGTCTGCCCAAGGTTGGCATCTGCAGCACCACCTCCTCCAGCCTGCCTTAGACACAGCCTCTGAGCCATCTGCAGAGGCTTCCCAACCCCAGGGAAAGGATGCTTATTCCCAAATGCTGCAGTGGCATCAGCTCTGGGATGTGTCTAATGCTCTACTCGGCCTTGGGATCCCTGTGGGAGATCCATGGCCACCAGGAGCAGCTGCAGGGGGAGATGTTTTGGTTGACAGCTGCTCAACATGAGTGGTCAGTGTGCCCAAGTGGGCAAGGAGGCCAGTGGCATGTTGGCTTGTGCCAGCCATGGTGCAGCCAGCAGGAGCTATGCCTGTCCCTCTGTGCTGGCACTGCTGGGGCACCTCCAGCCCTGGGGGCAGTTTGGGGCCCTTACGGCGAGAGAGACACTGAGGGGCTGGAGTTTGTCCAGGGAATGGAGCTGGGGAGGGCTCTGGAGCACCAGGAGTGACTGGGGGAGCTGCTGGGGGGGCTCAGCCTGGAGAGAAGGAGGCTCAGGCAGAACCTTCTCATTTTCTACAACTACTGACAGGCGGTTGGAGCCAGGTGGAGATCTGGCTCTTCTCCCAAGTGGGAGGCAACAGGACAAGAGGAAATAGCCCCAATTGTGCCAGGAATTTCTTCACCCAGAGTTCACAGTAAAATTCCTGTGGGATCTGGTGCCAAAAGCTTTCCAGGTCCAAAGGAAGCAGCTCCTTGTTGCCCTCCCAGTCCTCCTCCCTTCCTGCCAGTTTCAGTTGCACAATCCCAGCAGCTCCAGCAGACTGGGCTCCCCGGCTCCTGCCCCAGCGAGCTGTGGTGCCTCAGAAGAGGGGTGGGGAAGGGTCCCTGAGCCCCAGAGAGTGGCCATCAGCTCCTCGTGTCAGCTGCCTGCTCCTCAGTTCCCTCTTCCCTTTGTCAAGGAGAAAAGGCCAGCCCAGGGAGAGGAATTCAATGGGAGCCTTTGGCAATGGTATCCTGGCCTCCCTTGGCAATCCTGCCCGTGGCCACTGCCATCAGGAGCTCTGGAGCATCATCCAGCTCCTCTCCAGCCTCACCTGCTGCAAGGGCTGGCAGATCCTCCTGGAGCACAGAGCCCCAGGGCTGCCAGGGCAGCAGCTCAGGGTGGGAAGCCATTTAATCAGCAGAACTGTTCCATTCTCCTGATTTCCCCTGCAGGGGCTTCCTGTGCAGCTGCTCCTGGAAGTGGGAGCCTTTTGGTGACCTCCAGGTCCAGGGAGCAGAACATTGATGGATGGAATCTTCTTGGAATCTTCCAGAGCACTAAAAATGCCTAAGAAAGGGGAGATCCTTTCCATTTCTGGTGCCACCTGGTTCCTGATGCTGTGTGGGCTTTGCTGGATCAGGGAGGGTGTCCCACTGCCATCCCCGCCCTCCTCCACAGGCACAGGTGAGTGCCAGAGGGGGACAGAACCAGGACACTGCTTCCCAGGGAGATGGAGAAGATGGAGAATGGGAGTTTGCACCCTGGCAAGCTGCAGATCCAGCAGGGATGAGCACATGAGGGCACAGCCAAACTCCAGCTGGGACTGGGGTCCTGCCAGGGCTCTGAGCACGGACAGAGCACTCAGGGTGGGGTCAGGCTGCAGGGCCACACATGGATCACCCTCAGCCTTTCAGGGTGCAAACAGCATCCCCTGGAGCCTTGGAATTGTTTGTCTGTCATAAGGTCCTGGGCCTTCCTGGGCTCCTGTACTGCCCTGGCATAAAACATGCAGGAAAAGGGAAAAGCAGCTTTGCAGCCCTGCAGCCACACTTTCTGTAGGCTGCTCTGGGAATGTTCGGGCTCAGAGGGACACGTGTGAGGGTACAGGGGGTGTGTGGGACATCAGGGAAGGGCAGCAGAGTCTCTGCTCCTGCACTGCTTTGGCCTCTTTGCTTCTCAGAGCTCTCCCTTCACAGGGAGCCAGGCTCCCACCTGTCCTCCAGCTGTGCTGGGAGTGCTTTCCCAACACCTCTGCAGCCTTTCCTGTGCAATTTGGGGCTGTGCATATTTCTCCAGCCCATCTGTCTGCACCCAGAGCAGCACTGTTGTGGTGGGTTCCCATGGGAGCCATTGCCAGAGAGTCTCTCCTCATCCCCTGCTCCGCAATTTGTTATGAGAGACTCATAATCCCAGCCTGGGCTGGTTGGAAGGGACCTCAAAGCCCATCTTGTCCCACCTGTCCTGCCAGGGACACCTTCCCCTACCCCAGGTTACTCAAAGCCCTGTCAAACCTGGCCTTGGACACTTCCAGGGATGGGACAGCCACAGCTTCTCTGGGCACCCTGTGCCACGGTCTACCTACCCATATTGTACAACAATTCTTGCTGAAGTCCTATGAACTCCTTTTTATCTGTGGAGAAGCTGCAGTAAGACTTCCCTGGAGAATCCTCTTCTCCAGGTGAACACCCCCAGAGGGGCTCCAGGCCTTGGGGCGGCTCCGTGGCCTCCTCTGGGCTCTCTCCAGCAGCTCCAGCTCCTTCCTGTGCTGGGCCCCAGGGCTGGGGCAGCTCTGCAGGTGGGGCCTCACCTGAGCAGGGCACAGGGGCAGAATCCCCCCTGCCCTGCTGCCCCCTGGGGGATCAGCCCAGCACAGGGGGGTCTGGGGGGCCAGAGCACGGGGCTGGGGCTGAGCTTCTGATCCACCAACACCCCATGTCCTTCTGATCCACCAACATCCCCATTCCTTCCCCCCAGGGCTGCTCTCTGTCCATTCTCCAATCTTGCAACTCTTTTAACTTAGAGGAAACCGCCCAGCAGAACAAACCAGCGCCGAAACATGGGGCAGCGCTCCCGCCGCCCGGAGCCAGCCTGGGGCTCTGACCCGGAGGATCCCGGCCCGGGTGCTGGGATGGGGCTCCCGGGCAGCCTCAGGAGCTGCCGGGGCCGCTCGGGCCGTGCCGTCCCCCCCGGTCCGTGACATCAGTGCCGCCCTCCGGGCCCGCCCTGCCCCGCCAGCGACAAAAGCGCCGAGCGGCGCCGGCCCCGGCGGCTCCGACACCGGCAGCGGCACCGACACCGAATCCCAGCACCGAGACCGGCACCGAGCCCGGATCTGACACCGAGCCCGACACCGAGCCCGGCCCGGCCGCAGGTGGGTGCGGGGCCGAGGCGGCCGCCGGGTCCCGCCGAGCGCAGCGGAGCCGCCTCCGCCTCCCCTGCCGTGCCCGGGGCTGCCTCCATCCCTGCCCATCCCTGCCCATCCCTGTCCCTGTCCCGAGGGTGCCCCATCCCCGCGGGCCGCAGGGGGGTGCGGGGCTGGGAGGGGCTCAGCCCCCCGTGTGCCCGCGGGGTGGGCACGGAGCCCCCCGAGCTGCCCGCGCTGCCGCGCACATGGCGGGATGCGGAAGCCAAAGCTCTTGCATCAGATCGGTGCTCGGTACCGCTCACTGCCAGGGAGCCTGGGCAGCTCTGCTGGGGGCTCGGGTCGGCTCGCAGAGGAGATTTGCACTGCTGGGCACCGGGCTGGGCACAGGCTCCAGCACAGCTCCAGACGCTGCTTTTCAGCCTCAGAGCCCTCAGCCCGTGGGAGGGGGTTCAGGAGCACTGGGTAAAGCCTCGGGTTCTGCCAAGTTCCTGTGTCAGATCTTCTGTCTTTGCCTGCATGAGAAAGGGCCAGTGTTAAAATAGTGTAAAGGGTGAGACTGGGTTTGAGCCAGGCTGCTCCTCCTGGCTCTGGAGCTTGGGGAAGGGTGAGAGGAGAAGCCCTGCAAGGAGCAACTGTGCTCATTTGGTCTGATCCTGCTAGAGCAGAGCAGCCTGAGATCAGAGCT
This sequence comes from Ammospiza caudacuta, assembly GCF_027887145.1. NCBI lineage: Eukaryota > Metazoa > Chordata > Aves > Passeriformes > Passerellidae > Ammospiza > Ammospiza caudacuta. The sequence goes on along the minus strand of NC_080616.1, from coordinate 2,318,455 downwards.
CCCCGGGGTCTGCAGCTTCCCCCTGAGGGGCAGCGGAGGGACAGCTCTGATCTCTGCTCTCTGTGAGATGGGACAGGACTGGAGCTGTGTCAGGGGAGGGTCAGGCTGGGTATCAGGGAAGGTTCTTCCCCCAGAGGGTGCTGGCACTGCCCAGGCTCCCCAGGGAATGGGCACAGCCCCGAGGCTGCCAGAGCTCCAGGAGTGTTTGGGCAGCGCTGCCAGGGATGCCCAGGGTGGGATTTGGGGATGTCTGTGCAGGGCAGGGGTTGGGTGTGATCTTTGTGGATCTGTTCCAGCTCAGGATGTTCAGTTGTTCTGCTGGGGTGAGGCTCGCAGGGTGCACTGGGCCCTGGGGAGGATTCACCCCTTCCCAAGAGCCCAGGGCTGTGCTGCTCCAGTGGGGCACGGGCTCTGTGCCAGCCTCTGCTGTCCCCTGGATCAGGGGCTCTCCAGGCAGGTTGGCAGTGCCTGAGAGCGTCTGAGCTCAGCCCCCTGCTCCTGGAAGGGGAGGATGCGACCAACTGGGGCATTTCAGGGCTTTGGGGAAGCTCAAGTGGGCTCAGTCCAGTGATGGATCTTGATCCCTGTGGGAGTCAGGAGCTTTTGTTAGCACCCCTGAAAATGCTGTTGCTTTTGTTCTGGATCAAGTTGGGATTTCATGGAGAACCCTGCTTCTAAAGAGACACAATCTCAAGCTGCGCCAAGGGAAATATAGGTTGGATATCAGGAAAAAGTTTTTTATGAGAGAGTGATAAAGTTCTGGTGAAGTTCTGAAGAGAGTGATAAAGCCTGCCCGGGGAGGTGGTGCAGTCACCATCCCTGGGTGTGTTAACAAAGCCTGGATGTGGCACTCAGTGCCAGGGTTAGTTGAGGTGTTAGGGCAAGGGTTAGACTGGATGATCTGAAGGTCTCTTCCAGCCTGGTGATTCTGTGAGTTCTGTGAGTTCTCTGTAAGCCAAGCCTGGGAGCTGTGTGTGCAGGCAGGGGCCCGTGGCTGTGAGAGCTGTGTCTGGCCGGGGGCTCAGCTCTGTGCTGGCCTCTCTCAGGCCCCTGCTCTGCACAACCTGAGGCTGCCTTGGTGGCAGAATCATTTGATTGCTGCTGGAGTCAGGCCTGACTGCTCTTGGAGTCATAGAGCAGATGAGCCACGTGTGAGCATCACTCTCGAGCTCAGAGTCTCTTGACTTCTTCCCTCCTATCCCAGCAAAGCCCTCAGAGGCATCAGGGGCATGATGTGATCCAGCTGCATCTCCTGGGGCAGTTCTGTGATTTCTCCCTGGTAATTCCCAGTGGTTTTCCATGTCTCTGAGCTCAGCAGCCTCAGGTCCCCGTTCTCTTGCTCACCAGTTCAACATCACTAGGTCACACATGACCTTCACTTATCCTTGTTTATGCTGTGGGTGGCCCAGAGTCTGCTCACATTGCTGCTCCTCCCAGCCCATGACACGGCAGGGACAAGGGGACAGCTCTATCTTGCCCCTTGTAGAGCTGTCCCCAGCTGTGCCCAGGTGATGGGGAAGCTGCCCTGGGACAGTTCCTGGCTGCCTGGGGCAGGGTCCCCATGGCTCTGACTGCAGGTGCCCATGCTGAGCCCCTGGTGCCACATCCCCAGAGCAGGGGATGTTCCCTGCTCTGTCCTGGGGCTTTCCCAGGGGATGTTCCCTGCTCTGTCCCTGGGAGCTGCTTCCTCTCTGCTCTGCCCACGTCTCATCTGTCTGGGTCCCTCTTGCTTCAAATTTCTGCCCATTTTATGGCCATGCCAGCTGCTCTCTAAACTGGAAGGCTCTACTCAGACCTCTGGGCTTGGGGCTCCTGCTGTGGCTTTCTCCCCTTTGACTTCTCCCTTGCCCAGGGCATGGATTAATTCTGCCTGGACTGCTATGAACATGCTTAGGAGTGAATTTTGTGTATCACTGATGGTGCTCTTCTGTCATTCACTTGTTTTAATGCTCTCATTTGGAAAAAAAGAACTTTTTATATGGGTCAGTACAAGTCTGCTGTTCCTCAGTGATCTCCAAGCACAAAGTGATTGTTCTGCCATTATTTATTGTAGGATTTTAGTAGGGCACAGACACAGGGAGATTGTCCAGCTATAGCAGAAGGTTGGATGGTTGAGCTGACATCCTGGTGGCTGCAGGGATGTTCCTGGAGTGACAGGAGGTCCTGCCCTGCCCTGAGTGCTCCCATGGAGCTGCATCCCCACAGCCACAGGCCCTGCTCAGCTCCAGCAGCTCCCACCCAGCTGCCCTCAGGATGGCAGGGCTGAGGTGTCAGCTCTGGGGGCAGTGACAGGAGCACACTGAAAAAGAGGATGAGTGTGTTTGTGCTGCCTGATGGCTGCAGCAGCTCACTGCTTCCTCTTACAGCCAGTGCTGACATCCCAGAGCACCAGGACATCCTGGATCCATGCTGGTTTATGCCTGGGTGTTCAGTGTGGCTTACCCTGCCTCCCAGGCTGGTGCAGCACAGCACTGTGACCGTGTTCACAGGGGTCTGAGGATGAGGGAAGAGATGAGGATCTGACTCCATGTTTCAAAAGGCTTGATTTATTATTTTATGATATATATTATATTAAAACTATACTAAAAGAATAGAAGAAAGGATTTCACAAGAAGGCTAGCTCAGAATAGAATAGCAGAGAATGATAACAAAGGTTTGTGGCTCGGCTCTCTGTCCAATCCAGCTGACTGTGATTGACCATTAATTACAAACATCCAACATGGGCCAATCCCAGATGCACCTGTTGCATTCCACAGCGGCAGATAATCAATGTTTACATTTTGTTCCTGAGGCCTCTCAGCTTCTCAGGAGGAAAAATCCTAAGGAAAGGATTTTCCATAAAAGTTGTCTGTGACACAGCACCTCTGAAACGTGTGTGAGCCTGAGCCTGGATTTCATAGAGCCACAGCCAGGTTTGGGTTGGAAGGACCTCAAAGGGTACCCAGTGCCACCCCTGCCATAGGCAGGAACACCTTCCACCATCTCAGGTTGCTCCAGGCTCCATCCAAGCTGGTCTTTGCTGGAGAGCTGGACTGCTGCAACATCACACTCTGGAACTGGGGTCAGCCTTGGCTGGTTCTGCACAAGCCTCCCTTGTCTGTGCTCCCCACGGTGCAGCTGCTGCTGAAGGATGGGATCTTGGTTTGGGGCCTCTTCCCTTATCTGTGGTGGATAATGGAGTGGCTCCATGGCCAAGCCCTGCTTGGCACTGAGAGTGGTGTTTGTAGAGCTCTGGGTGTGTTTGCTGGGAGTTGTGGAGCTGCAGGAGGAAGGGGAATAATCTTGGTTTGTTTTGGCAGCCCCTTGCCTGTGCTCAGTGAGGTCATTGGCTCTGGGATTGTCACCTCCTGTTCCTTATTTTGCACGGGGCACAGAGTGACTTGGAGAAGTGTGACTGTGGTGACCAAGTGTTGCAATTGGGCAAAATATGCAAAGCATTCTGAAAATAATGTTGAAGGGATGTAAACACTCTGACATATCTTGAGTGGCCATTCCTCAGGGAATTGGGAGGGAGGATCTGTCTGGATGGCAGTTGTGAGGACGTGGCTGGTCAGGTTCAGGCACCCAGAGCAGGGATTTCCTATCCCTTTTTTTGCTGCTGCTGAAAGCCTGTAGCACAGATTTGGGCTGTGTGTGGCCTGCTGGGCTCACAGCACATGGGGGTGGTTTATTGTGGATTAACAGGGAATTCTCAGCAACTTAAATCTTATCTCATGTTTTCTCTGTGTCTGGCTGTGAGCCCTCACAGGGATCCCCAGGATTGATTTCCATGGTCTCTGCCCTCAGAAAATCCATCCTGGTGTGTGCCAGGAGGTTTTGCTGGGATGTGACTTTGCTGGGGCTCTGTTTGTGCTGCATGGTGAGAGTCACCTGCTCAAATCACGTTTAATCACATCATTTAAACTGAGTGGAGGCACCTGCAGCCTTCCCGTGGTGGATTGAGGAAAATCAGCAGCAGCAAAAGGGCTGGGGCTCCTGTTGTGGCAAATATCAGGTGAGCTTCACTCACAATCAGATTTTCTCCTCCTTTAGGCTTCCAGGCAGCTCAGGGGAAGGTGTCCCCACTGCTGATCTCAGGGTAGCCTTGGTGTTCAGGACAAACCAAGTTCAGAGAGTTTGAATACCACATCTTCCTTCAGTGCTGCTGCTCTGAGGGGAACAAACGTGCTGTGGAGGCAAAGGGAGCAGCTGCTCCCACACCATGGGGTGCAGCTGTGGATGTCCTGGCTCTGGGCTGCCCCAAAAGCAGGGCTGGCAATCCCAGAGATGGGGTCTGCCAGCGATGTGTCTGTCATTCCTGACTGGGATCTGACACAGGGGCTGTGAGCTCCCAGCCCATGCAGGGCTCAGGGTGCTGCTGGATGTTTCTGCTCTCCAAGGAAACTCCCGAGCCAGGTCAGGCTGTCCTGATGGAGGGGAAACAGCAGCAGAGAGCAGCCTGTGTCCTTTTAAGGCAATCCAAAGGCTGGGACTGGGAGGATCAGGCTGGAAGGGAGGGGTTTGGCACGGTGGGGAGCCCAGCCTGTGGAGAGGAGACTTCCCAGCTGCTGTGAGCACAGCCCAGACACGCTCCAACATCCCGGGGACCAGCACAGCCTCCCCAGCCCTGCCCTCCCCTCCTCTGTCTGTCTGTCCTGCCCTGAGACCCTCTGGGCACCTGGGAGCTGTGCCCAGGGTACAGTGGGGTCGGTTCTGACCCTGCCCTGGTAGCCAGGCTGGGATCAGTTTCCCTTTTCCTGACAAAATGCTCTCACACAGGGCAGATCTTCACTCCCCCTGGCCTGGGAGGTGCAGGGATCCTGCTGTGCCTGTGAGCCCTTGGTGCTCCCCATCTCTGCTTGGGGCTTGCACAGCCCCAGCCCTGCAGGGCTCAGCTCCCACCGCCCCAGCTGGGACAGCCACAGGGACTGGGGGCTGGAGGTGACCCAGGATCTGCTGCAATGGGGGCTCCTGGTGTCCCTGCAGACCCTGCTCCCTCCCTCATCTCCACACAGCTGAGCTGAGGGGGCTGATGAGATCCAACCCTCATGGTGGACTGGCAAATCTTGTACTGTGAAAGTGGGGTTTGGTTTTGGAGACCCCTGCCCTGCTTTAGCTGTTCAGGGGTCAGGAAGCACATGGTGACTTGTGCTGCCTGTCCCCAGAGGGGAGCAGGATGGAATTCCAGAGGTGTTGATGGAAAGAGGCCCCTGGAGACCTCTCAGGCTGTAGCTTGTGCCTATTGACCTTGCTTGTGTCATGGGCCCCTCCAAAAAGTGTTTTATTGTCTTTGTAGCAACCCCTGGTGTTTGATCCTTCTTGGCTTCCTCTTGGCCACGCTCAGTGAGCCTGGCTCCCTCAGAATCTCCTTGCAGGACTTTGTTGTGTGAATATTTCAAGGTTTATGGTCTTGACAAGTGTCAGGGCCCCTCTGGGCTGGAGCTCTGCTGCTCCTGTAAGCAGCTGACAGTATTTTGGGGTTATCTGCAGATCCAGGGGCCTCTTGATGGTGTCTCATCAGACACAGTTTAGGAATGAGAAGAGAAATAGAAGCATTTACAGCCTGCTGAGGAGCTGGATGGTGCTTTAGGCTGGAGCTCAGGTCTTTGCTCTGCTCTATCTTCTTGCTTTCAGGTTTTCCAGGCTGTGACTCTGCCTGCAGACCTGGGGGAGACTGAGAGTGCAGGGAGTGCCTGGGAGGGAGGCTCTGGTCAGGCAGGAGCTGGTGGTGCTGTGGGAGCTGTGCCAGAGCTGGGCTTTGGTGGTGCCAGGGGCAGCCCCGGCTGTGCCCTGCCCTGCAGTGCCTGAGCTTGGTCAGGGAGGAGGAGCTGGGACTGTCCAGGGCAGCAGCAGCTCTGTCACTGCAGCACCAAGGTGACAGTCACCCTGGCCATGGCAGGGGTGGCAGCAGGGCTGTGACCTGGGTGGCTCTGTGGGTGCTCTGTCCCAGCATTGTGCTGCTCCCCCCTTTTCCTGCCACTGCCAGGAGCTGTGAGGTCCCACAGCTCCAAGGCAGGATTTCTGCTGCCCCTGGCAGACAGGACCAGTGCTCCCTGGGCTGCAGCTGGCACTGCTGGGGCCCTGAGTTCCAATGCTTCTGCCCTTCCCTGCCTTTGGGGATCTCATTCCCTGCACTGTGTGCCCCTGCAGACACTGTGGGCGCTCTCTGCACCTGTGGGAAGGTGCTGGAGCTCCAGGCCTCCTCTGGCTGCCCCATCCCGGCCCCACAGAGCCCTGGCCCTGCTCCTGACTCTGCTTTCCCCTGCAGGATGCCAAACTGGGGAGGAGGGAAGAAGTGTGGGGTGTGCCAGAAGGCCGTGTACTTCGCTGAGGAGGTGCAGTGTGAAGGCAACAGCTTCCACAAGTCCTGCTTCTTGTGCAGTGAGTACCTTCCCTTCCCTTCCCTTCCCTTCCCTTCCCTTCCCTTCCCTTCCCTTCCCTTCCCTTCCCTTCCCTTCCCTTCCCCCAGGGAAGGGCCAGGCTGGGTCCCCTGCTCTGTGTCCAGATGTTCAGGACTGCAGCAGGAGCCAGGGGGTGGCAGGAGGGTCCCAGCAGTGGTGGCAGGGCAGGGCAGGAGGTGGCACATGCCATGCAGTGCTGCAGGAGGGGCTGCCTCTGGCCTGCTCCGTGCCTGTGCCACACTAAAGGTGGCTGAGCCTGGGGAGCTGCCATGGAATCTCCTCATGTCTGAGGGGATAATGGGGAGGAGATCCTGTCCTGGCCCTGGTGCTGATGGAAAGCGTCCTGAGCAGTGCTGGAGCATCACCCCAGCCTGTCTGCAGATCCCCTGTCACTGAGGGTGTCTCTGGGCTGTGTTTGGACCCAAGTGCCACCTCTGGGGAGGGGCAGCAGGGCAGGACCTGGCCGCAGGTGGTGCAGTGCTGAGCCCCTTCCTCTGCCCCCTCTGCAGGATCCTACAGATGCTGCTGGGGTCCTGCTGCAATCCCCAGACCCCCTCCCTGCCTTTGGGGATCCCATAGCTGGTGGTGTTGCAGTGCTGAGAGCAGCTCCTTAAACCTGGGGAATCCAGAGGGGCCACAAGAGGTTCGATTCAAAAGTGAGCAGTGTCCTCAGCCTGTGTGGTACCAGATCACTGTCCTCTGTCCCTGGTGGCTGTCACCTATCAGAACCAGTGGTTCTCCTGTGCCTACAGGAGATGGGGCATGGAGCAGCCTGGGCTGGTGGAAGGTGTCCCTGCCCATGGCAGGGGTAGGACAAGATGAGTTTTAAGGTCCCTTCCCACCCAAACCTCTCTGGAATCCTGTGGACAGGAGCACACACGTTGTCTGTGTCTGCGATGGCTCCTTGAGACATTGATCTGTCACTGAGCAGCAGAAGTGCATCTCCAGGCTGGCCTTGCAGCAGGGCCCCACTGAGGTTTAAAGTCCCCTCAGCTGCTCCCAGTGCCCCTCAGCATCCCATCACAGCAGGGAGCACAGCTGGGGTCTTTGCCATGGGGGCAGCAAGCAGAGGTGGCATCTGGAAACAAGGCACACTCTGGAGCTGATCCCTTCCAGCAGGAAACTCCAGGGCCCTCATGGGATGACGCCTGTGGTGCCCCTGTGCCCACCCAGCCTGGCTTCAGGACCTGTCCAGCCTGGCTGGGCACAGCTGGCACAGGAGCTGCTGCTGTGCCTGTGCTCCCTGCAGCATGGCCACGAGCTCCCATCTGGGGCAGTTTCCAGGCTGCAAACCTGCTTTGGCTGGAAGGGCTCAGAGGGAATTGTTGAGGCGTTTCCTGGGCAGGATGAGGGCGACAGTATGGCAGCTGCTCTGCAGAAGGAAATCCTGTTTGTGTTTTAGCCTCAGATAAGGAGGGTGGGAGTGCTGCCCTCACCCCTTGTGCACACAGCTGTTTGTCAGGGAAATGCCATGGGACGCTGGGCAGGCCTCCAGAGCCATGGAATGAGGTCCAAGGCATTTCTTCCAGGAGGGAATACACAGCCAGAGAGGGGAGGAAGGTGCCCTGTGTGTGATCGTGGAAGCAAATGCCCAGGGAGGGGTCCTGGGCTCAGGGCTGCTGTCCCTGTGCTTTGCAGGCATTTGTTTTGCCATTCCACATGTACCCAGCAGCTCTGCCTGTCCTGGCTGTGGCTCCCCTGCCAGGCTGTGCCTCGTGTGCCAGCCCACCCTGCTGCCCACTGTTCCCAATCTGTTCCCAGGCTGTGGATGGTGCTCCTGAGCTCCTGCATTCCCAGCCTGTTCCCCAGTGCTGCATTTGGGCCCCATCAAGGAACTTAAAACCATTATCTTTAGGGGAGAATAACAAATACTTCAACCAGATCTGCCAAAAACATCATCTAAAAGGAGCCAAGCCTACCACAGTGCATTAGAGCTCAGGGAGCAGCTTGGTGATTGACTCCTGGCCGTGGTCCAGCTGCCTGGGTAGTGCAGCAGAAACGAGCTGGAATGAGCCCCATGGCCTTGGAAAGCAGAGGCAGCTCTTGTTTAATTGTTTTGGGAGCAGCTCAGCTGCTCTTAGAAAAACAAAGGGTCCTTAACTCCTGAGTGCAGTGCCCTGGAATTTCTGCAATGCACAAACCCGGGGGCTGGGTAAGAAATTTTTCTGTTGCCTCTCAAAGCTCTGAGAGTACAGATGAGGGACTGTGAAAGGTTGGGCCGAAGCTCCAAATCCATCCAGATCCCACCGAGACCATTCACTGCTGCCCCCGGGCAAAGCTCACACAAAACCCTTTGAAATGCCACCGAAAGTGCCCAAATTCCTTCCCGATGGTGTGGCTGAGCAGTGTCGCTGCAGGGCAATGCAGGGAGCCCAGGAGCAGCCCAGGAGCAGCTTTGCAGTCAGTTCCCTGCTCTGGTCTCTCCCAGCAGGGATCTGTTCTCCATCCCAGCTCCTGCTGTGGTCAGGGCATGTAGCCAGGGGAGGACTCTGCCAGAGCCTCCTTAGATGGCAGGAGATGCTTCCCTTTCCTCCTCCTTGGCCCAGCAGAGGCACACAGGGTTCTCCTGGCTGTATTTAGTCATGCGAGGGCTGCCTTCTGCCCCCGCTCAGTTTGTGCGGCTCCAAGGGGAGAACTCTGCTCTGTTTGCATTCCTGTGATATTGGGAAAGGCCCAGGAGCTGCTCTGCTGGCCCAGAAGCTTCTGGAAGCCTCGACATTTAAGGCGTGGAGAGCAGGCTGGGGGAGCTGTGGCAGCTGCAGCTGGATGTGTGTGGGGCTGGCTGCCAGCGCTGCAGACTCTGCCCCCGGGGTGCCACCCTGCACAGGGCACAGGGACACGGGGCAGCACCTGCAGCCTGGGTGCTGGGGCCTGCTCTGCCTGGCAGAGTGAAATAAACAGGGCAGGAGATCCTTCTTCTTTTTAATGCCTTTGTTAAAAATCAGCTCCCGTGGGATGAACCGACAGGTCACGCTTATGCCGCCGCTGCTGCTCCCGGGAGGGGCATGGAAGAGGAGGAAGAGTGCAGCTGTGTCTGCAGGCAGAGCTGGGTTTCCATCCTCACCAGAGCATCAGGAGAGTCCCAATTTTTGGGTTTGACATTTGAGGTCCTCTGTCCAGCCAACATCTTTCGGGTTGGGTGAGAGGTAAAAAGGGTCTTAGTGGATACTGGATTGTGTTCCTCACGTGTAGACATCACTTTGATCCATCAATTCCATGTTGGCTCGTTGTTTTTAGGGGTTTTTGCTAGGTTTGGTGAAGGGTTTCTTCATTTGCATGCCAGCCCCAATGTCCCCTGCTCTTCACCATCCAGTGCCATCCTCCTGGAAGCAGCAGGTGCCACCCGACAAAAGGGGGAATTCTTAACCATCAACGACAGGTAGTTAACGAAAAAGGTGATTACAACAACAAACAGTTAGAACTCCACCCTGGCAGCAACTATCCCAACCTATGAACTCTTAAAAAATGGGCAGCTGTTCTACTCACAACACAGAGGGTTTCAGAAGGGCTGGGAAGGAACAGGGCAGCTGTGGGCAGAGCTGGGACAGGAGCTGGTACTCCAGGACCTTATGGGGGTTATAAAAGAGAGGCAGAGTGACTTTAAACGCAGGCAGATAATGACTGGGTAATGGGGGATGTTTTAAAACTGAAAGAGGAACAATCTAGATATAAGGGAGAAAGTTTAGATTAGATATAAGGAAGTAATTCTTTACTCAGGGTGGTGGAACATTGCTTCCCAGAGCAGCTGTGGCTGCTCCATCCTTGGAAGTGTTCAAGACCAGCTTGGATAGGGCTTGCAGCAACCTGGGATAGTGGAAAGTGTCCATGGCAGGGGGTTGGAATCAGATAATCCGAATTGAAGATCCCTTCCAACCCAAACCAGTCTCTGATTCTATGGAAACCTAAAAATCAAGAGAAGGCCTGAGCCCAGCACCAAGCTCAAGCTCAAGCTCTGGGTGGGCTTAGCAGGGCCCCTGAGCCTGGCTGCCATCTCCTCCAGTCCCATCTTGCATCCCACATGGACCCCCAGGGCTCAAACACCCGGCTGGGTTAGTGTTCCTCACCTGAGACCCCCCATGCCCACCCCAGACCCAGGGCTGAGGTGTCAGGGGAGCCTTTCAGCTCTGGACAGGTGACTGTGCCCAATGTGTGAAGCCCTTGCAGTGCCTCGGGTGTGGCAATGGCCACAGGGCTGCTCTGGGATGGCTCTTGGTCCATCCAAACACCATCAAAACCACATTTGCTCACATTTCTCTGCCCCAAGTGCTTCCTGCTGTGGATTTGCAGTGGATAAGGCGTGGGGCTAGGACATCCATCCCCAGTGATTCCTAGGGAAAATTCACCCCCATGGTTTCAATGCAGCTGCAGGAGAGCAGCGCCCAGAGGGTTAAGGGAGCTTTCCTTCCCTTGGTATCACCCTGTTGGCTTTGATGGTTGCTTCCTTTTAAAGCCAGACACCGCTCTTGTTGTGATCCTTATCTGCCTGGTTTGCATGTGCTCCCTGCAGCTGGATCCTGGCGAGGCTCTCCCTGCTCCTTGAGAGCTCTGCTGTCCCTGTGAGGGCTTGTTTTCCGCAGCTCATTAGGAGCTCTGCAGGAGCAGGCTGATGCCACTCCCTCCCCTCTGTTCCAGTGGTCTGTAAGAAGAACTTGGACAGCACCACCGTGGCCGTGCACGGTGAGGAGATCTACTGCAAATCCTGCTACGGGAAGAAGTACGGCCCCAAGGGCTACGGCTACGGGCAGGGAGCTGGGACCCTGAGCACGGACAGGGGAGAGTCCCTGGGAATCAAATATGAAGAGTGAGTTGGAGCCTTGTTTTCCACACTGGGGCTGTGGGCACCTTCTCCCCACACCTGTCCCGTGGTGCTTGGCTGTGGTACAGCCTTTGCTGAGCTCCCAGCAGTGTCCATGGGCTGCCTGGCCCCTCTGCTGCTCCAGGGAATCCCACTGAGCCCTGTTTGGTGTGTGGGATGGGATGGGATGGGATGGGATGGGATGGGATGGGACATGTCCCCATTGCCTGAGCACGCTGCCCAGCCCTCCCAGCACACAGCCCCCAGGCTGAACTTTCCATGGGGCTCACTGTTCTGGAAGTTCCCTGTGACCGTGTTCACAGGGGTCCCAGGATGAGGGAAGAGATGAGGATCTGACTCCATGTTTCAGAAGGCTTGATTTATTATTTTATGATATATATTATATTAAAACTATACTAAAAGAATAGAAGAAAGGATTTCACAAGAAGGCTGGCTAAGAATAGAAGAAGAATGAATAACAAAGGCTGACTGAGACAGTCCATACAGCTGGACTGTGATTGGCCATTAATTAGAAACAACCACATGAGACCAATCACAGATCTGCCTGTTGGATTCCACAGCAGCAGATAATCATTGTTTACGTGTTGTTCCTGATGCCTCTCAGCTTCTCAGGAGAAAAAATCCTAAGGAAAGGATTTTTCAGAAAATAGCATGGCTACAGTTTTCAACACTGGGGCTGTGGGCACCTTCTCCCTACACCTGTCCCGTGGTGCTTGGCTGTGGTGCAGCCTGTGCTGAGCTCCCAGCAGTGTCCATGGGCTGCCTGGCCCCTCTGCTGCTCCAGGGAATCCCACTGGACCCTGTTTGGTGGCTGGGATGGGATGGGACATGTCCCCATTGCCTGAGCACACTGCCCACTCCCTCCCCCAGGCTGAACTTTCCATGGGGCTCACTGTTCTGGAAGTCCCCTTACAAACTGGGCTGGGATTTGGGATCCACCTTGCATCCCTGATCATGAGCTCCCTGCCACCCACAGGGGCCAGCCCCACCGACCCATGAACCCCAACGCAGCCAGGATGGCCCAGAAGGTGGGAGGATCTGACGGGTGCCCCCGCTGTGGGCAGGCCGTGTACGCAGCCGAGAAGGTCATCGGAGCTGGGAAGGTAACGGGGATGGGGGCACAGGGATGGGGAAATAGGGATGGGGGGCACGGGGATGGGGGCACAGGGATGGTGGGTATGGGGCACAGGGATGGTTGGCATGGGGCACAGTGTGCTGCATGGCAAGGACACTTCAGAGGGGGTCTGGACCTGCCCTCCAGGGCTGAGCTTGGCTCTAATGCCATGTTCACCTGGAAGCCTGGCACCAAGAGGAGATGTTGGCATGCCTGGAAGCCAGGCTGTCCAGGCTGCAGCTCTCACAGACTGGTAGATGGGGGACAAATACATTTTATGTTAAATATTTCTGGCCCTGCTCAGGAGAGGCCACAGTGGACATCCTGTGTGATGTGCTGGGAGGGTGAGCAGTGACATGTGCCATGGCCAGTGTCCCTGGTCACTCAAAGGTGCCTCTTTCTCCCCTCTGTGCCACAGGCCAGGATGCTGTGGCCAGGCTTTGGGGCAGGCAGTGAATTCCAGTGGTCAGCACTGCCCACAGCTCGGGCAGGGTGCTGGAGTGTGGCCATGGGTTTGGTGGATGGTCCTGGGGCTGTTCTGGTGGGGCTGGGTCAGCTCAGGTTTGGTGTGAAGGTCTCTGTCACAGCCCTGGCACCCCTGTGCCAAGCTCATCCCTTCACCAGGGTTCTTTGCACCCTGAGCTGTGACCTGGTGCCAGCCCAGCTCCTCTGCAAGGCCTGGGGATCCCTTCTGCCCTGTCAGCCCTGGGACCCCAGATGAGGCCCCTGCCTGGAGCTGCCCTCCCCACAAGGTCAGGCACATGCAGGGCCTGTCAGGGACACTAGGCCAGGCTGCCAGGCTTTGTGCCATGGGGACAGGGTGGCCATGCTGGGACAGCCTCCCTTGTGATGAGGCTTCACTCCCTGGGGCTTTGTGCTTTTCCTGTGTCCCCAGAACAAGGAGGGGGTCAACAGAAGGAAGGGGCCCCTCAGCATCATCACCCCCCAGCTGGCTTGTGATGGACACGTTGGGGGTCAGCCCAGGGTCAGGAGCTGAATTTACCCTTAAAACCATGATCTGGGCTTCCTGGTCAGCTTCTGGCCCCAATGTTTACTGAGAACCAAAGTTGGTGAAGCAATTACATCAAAGTAGACCCACAGAGGATTCCAGAGCATGTATTTCATGTGCTAATGTTTGCTGGATGACTGCATCCCATACCTCCTCCTCCAGCCCATGAATTTCACATTTTCTTCCAAAAAAGGTTTCATGTTTTCCCAAGTGTTTGTTTAAATTCCTCGGTGAGCAGCTCTGGCTACTTAAGGTCTGCCTGAAGGCTGTGAGCTCATTTATCTCCAGGGGACTGCTGGAACCATGGGGGGTTATTTTTAAACACTGTCTGGTTTTGGCATTTTTCCTCTCTGTTTTCTGCCTTCCTTGGAGCTGTGGTTGTGTGGGGCAGTTGTCCCATCCCTGCTGCCACCCCAGTCATGGGTTTCAGCTGGACAATGGGGGGATTTATCTCACTGGTTAAGAGAGGGCAGTCCCCAAAGAGGGGAGAAATTATTGTAGAAATTACTGCACAAGTGACTTCTTAGTGTTGGCAAAAAGGTCTCCACAGCCAGATCAGCACAGGAGCAGTGCCCACACCTGATGTTTCCTCTCTGTATTTTCCCTGTGGGACTGGGAGTGCTTTCCAGGGAAAAGCTTTGATCCTGTTCAGAGCTCTTTGCCACCCCCTTTGGATCAGCAGCAGGGCAGGGAGCCTGGCTGGTACCAGAGCCTGGCTGTGCTGTCCCTGGGCTCTGACTGGGCTCTGCTCCTGTCCCACAGTCCTGGCACAAGTCCTGCTTCCGCTGTGCCAAGTGTGGCAAAAGCCTGGAGTCCACCACCCTGGCAGACAAAGATGGGGAGATCTACTGCAAAGGTGAGCCCCACCTTCCCTGCTGGCTTCTCCTGGGCTCTGAGGGCTGGGGGGACAGGACCCAGGGGGGATGGATGGAGGTTGGGAAGGGGTGAAAGGCCCCAGGGGAATGGATGGAGGTTGGGGATGGGATGGGGGTGAAAGGACCCAGGGGGATGGATGGAGGTTGGGAAGGGGTGAAAGGACCCAGGGGGATGGATGGAGGTTGGGGATGGGATGGGGGTGAAAGGACCCAGGGGGATGGATGGAGGTTCGGAAGGGGTGGGGGTGAAAGGCCCCAGGGGGATGGATGGAGGCTGGGAAGGGGTGGCCCAGCAGCTGCTTTCAGGACAGACTGTGCCAGCCACAGAGCTGGGGAATTTCCTGCTGAGCCAGGGCCTCTGTTTGCCCAACAAATCTGGCAAACCTTGTCGTGGCCAGGCAGGGTGTGCCCCTTGGAGGGACCCGCTCCTGTGCCAGCCTCACCCGTGTCTCCCTTCCATCCTGTGCAGGTTGTTACGCCAAGAACTTCGGTCCCAAGGGCTTTGGCTTCGGGCAGGGCGCCGGGGCACTGATCCACTCGCAGTGAGCCCCAGGGCTGAGCCCTGCCCTCGCCCAGGGCTGTCCTGCGCTGCCCGCCCCACGCCGCAGTGAGTGCCCCCCTGCCACCCCCTGTCACCCCCTGTCACCCCCTGCCACCGCTGCTTGGCAGCACCAGCCCCTCCTGCCCTGCCCCGGCGCTCCCCACAGCCGGGGGGTCCCAGCCTTGTCCCCGTGGGGTCCTGCTGGGGCAGGGGGCACGGGGGGGGCACTCCCTGGCTCTGCAGAGAGGCCCCGGTGCCCGAGTCCCGCCCGTCCCGTGCTCAGCCGTGACACCGAGCAAGCAATAAAACATCAGCGACATCAGAGCCTGGCCCTGCCTCTGACTGCGCCTGGGGCTGAGGGCCCGGGCTGGGGAGGGGTTTGTTTGCAGCCCTGGACTGGAATGAAAGCCCAATGGCAGCAATGTGTGGGTGCAGTCTGACACGGGATCGGCTCCCCCTCTGCTCCCACCAAGAATCAGCATGGAATGGTTTGGATTGGAGGAGACCTTAAAGCTCATCTTGTTCCACCTCTCGCTAGCCCAGGCTGCTCCAAGCCCTGGTGAAGACTTCCAGGAATGTGGATATCTGTTCCAAAAGCAGAGGTTGATGCTGGGAGGCCAGGACAGCTCTCCTGGGTGTGTTGGTAGCACCACAGGTGTGCTCAGGCTCTCAAAACCCCTATCAGTGCTTTAGGTGGCACCTCTCCAAGAGATGTGCCCAGCAGTGCCAAGTAATTAACAGCTTTTCACCTACTCCCTGCTTTTTTACAGCTTGTGGATCATTAAGCCTCCAGTTTGGCAGCTGCCCAGGTCTAATTGGTTTTCATCTAAACTCTTCACTCCCTTTCTGTGATTCTTCTGTTGGACTGGTGGGACAGACTCGGATCAGCCTCGCTGCAGCTTAGGGACTCCACAGGCAATTGAGTTCTGGGTTTTTAAAGTTATAAATATTGTGATTGAGCAAGTGAGATGGGGAGTGTTCTGAGAAGCACAACAGAGGCAGAAATCTTTTTTGGGGGCAGGACTGGGGCTCCTCTATCAACCTCAGTGCTTTCTCCTGTTCATCACACCCTCAGCTTTACATGATGTTTATGAAATGCAGATGGGGAGTTGCCATCTGCAAAACCTTTACCATCTCCAAAACCTTCCCCCTCTAGATTCCAGCAGGACCCACTGCTCTGGGCTGTGGGGTGGCTGGGATGAGGGGTCTGGTGTGGGGGGCAGACAGCCCAGGCTCAGGAAGGGCTGGGAGCTGCAGCACAGAGGGCTCAGGTACCAGCCTGGTGGGGAGACCCAAACCTGCCTCCCTTGCTTGGCAGAGGCCCTGCTGCTCCACCACAGAGGTGAGGGGGCCTGTTCTGGAAGCTGCTGCAGCGATGGGGGGTCAGGAAGCTGCTGCCTTCTCTGTGAGCATGCAGGGGATGCTGTGCTGCTGCTGCTCTGGCATCTCAGCTGGATGTGCCCCAGGTGGGATCGTGCCCAGGCAGTGCTGGTTGGTCAGTAAAGCTACAATGAGTATTTTGTCCCTTCCTCATGCAGCTGTAGGGGTTATGTCAGAGAGAGGGGAGGAGAGGGAGCCCCTCTGCTCCGGAGCCAGGCTGGGAGAGCTGGGGATGTCACCTGGAAAAATCTCCAGGGAGAGCTCAGAGCCCCTTCCAGTGCCTACAGGGGCTCCAGGGGTGCTGGAGAGGGACTGGGGACAAGGGCCTGGAGTGGCAGGACAAGGGGAAATGGCTTCCCACTCCATAGGGCAGAGATAGATGGGATATTGGGAAGGAATTCTTGGCTGTGAGGGTGGGCAGGCCCTGGCACAGGGTGCCCAGAGCAGCTGTGGCTGCTCCTGGATCCCTGGAAGTGTCCAAGGCCAGGCTGGACAGGGCTTGGAGGAATCTGGGACAGTGGAAGGTGTCCCTGCCATGGCAGGGGGTGGAACAGGATGGTTCTTAACCTTTCAACCCAAACCAGTGGATGGTTCTATGAGATAGTGACATTTCACATGTGATGGACCCCAGAGAGGCCAATTCCACTTGGAGGCCTGGTCAAAGCCAGGAGAAAATGCTGGATTTGGTTTTGGAGGGCCATGGATAGATGTAGGTTGGAAGGGACCAGCAGAAACCTTAACTGCTTAAGGCAGGGTTCCAAAGGTCAGGTTGGTCAGAGCCTTTGGTGTCCACTCAGGTACAGGAACCCTCTGAGGATGGAGGTCCCACCACTGGGGATCCTGTCACAGCATTGAGCCACACAAGCCTTGGAAGGGTTGTTTCATCACTGAAAGGATGGTCAGGCCCTGGCACAGCTGCCCAGGGCAGTGCTGGAGTCACCACCCCTGGGGTGTTCCGAAGCCCTGTGGGATGTGGCACATGGGGACATGGGATTGTGGCAGTGCTGGGGGAGTGATTGGAATGGATGATCTTGTGACCTGGGAGGGATTTTCTAACATTAATGATTCTTTGAATCCCTGCTTGTCCTGTTGTGCCCCTGTGCCTGGTGTCTTGTATCCTTTTGCCAGGCAGGGCCATGTCTCCACAACCTTTCTATAGACAGTGGAAAACTGAAGTTCAGCCTCCCCAGGTCCTCTTTTCTCCTGCCTGGTGGGTCCCTGCTGTGCTCCCAGCCCCAAAGGTCCCGGATAAACCATGTCCCAGGACAGGGATCATGTCCTGGGGGTTTGCCCTGGGTGCCACACTCCTGCTGACCCTGCACTGGTCACTCAGGGTGGCTCAGGGAGTGACAGAGCCCACCGTGGGGACGCCAGGATGGGATCACATCCCGACAGAGGCATGAGGGGGGCGGGAGGAGGTGGTGGGACATGGCCCAGGAGAAGCAGGGTGGGACTAGAGGTGCTTTTTGGGCACCTCCTGCCCGAGCTGGAGTGGGACAGCTCTGACCATGCTACCCTCTGCTGGCCAGCAGCACGGCAGGGCCCAGCCGAGTCTGCTCACCTGTGCCAGGTGCTGTCCAGCTCCCCCTCGAGGCAGCAGAGCCGCGCTGAGCCCGGCAGCTCCCACCCTTGGGGGGCTGCAGCCTGGGGAAGGGGCTGTGGCACCCACACCTGCCCCCAAGGGAGAAACCAGCACCCTGGAGCCTCGAGGTGATGGCACCGCTTGAGGGGTCAGAGTGGAGCCCCCAAGCCCCACTGTGAGGGGGGATGTCACCCTGTCACCCAGCCCTGTGGGGATGTCACCTCGGGGCGGGGCTGAGCCCCACAGCACCGTGAGAGGGGATGTCACCTGCCCTGAGGGCCCGTGTGGATGGGATGAGCCGTGGGCAGCCCATGGAGCAGAGCAGAGCCCTTGGCTCACCCACAGCCTGGCACAGCGGGTGCTGCAGGGTTTGCTGCAGGGCAGGAGGTGCCATGTGCCCCCGGGCAGCCTGGCAGGGTGAGAGCCCTGCCCCTGCTGTGTCTGGGGAGACGGGAGTGGAGAAGGACGTTCCCAAAGCTCCTTCACACCCAGGGCTGCAGGACCAGCTCCCTCCCTTGGTGGCTGGTGCCTGGAGGAGCAGTGACTGTGGTGAGCAGAGGGGCAGGGGTCTCCGGCAGGGACTGGCAGCCCTTGGCTCTCCCCCGAGCTGTGAGGATGGAGCTGGAGCTGGATGGTGAGCCAGAACTGCCCACGGACATCCCAGCTTACCAGAACAGTGACAGTCCCAATACTGCTCCCCCTGAGCTCCCAGGGCTCAGCATCCCTGAAGCTGAGTGTTAGCTGTGTGTGGGAAAACAGCCTTGCTCTGCCAGGGGAACCCACCCTGCTCTGCCCCTTCCGAAGCACCGGGGTGCTCGGGGTGACCTCCGTGGCCGCCCCACGTCAGGAGCCCGGGTCTCGTGGGACAGCCGGGATCTCTGCCAGCGTGGCGAGGTTGGCCTCAGGGAGCACGAACCAGTTCCTGGCTCCGCCAGCCGCCCCGCCCTCTTAATGAGGGATAATGAGGTGCATCTCATCAGCGCTGCAGACTTGCCCGCTGGCCACGGCGGCTGCCGGCAAAGCCCCCGGCAGGGAGCGGAGCGATGGAGGGGCTGGGGCAGGAGGGGACTCCGGCCGGGGCTCTGCGAGGGCTGCAGGAGCAGGGTGGGCGCTGTGTGCCAGGGAGACAGCGGCTGATCCAGCCCCCGTTAGTGACCCCGGGAGGATTTCTTCCCATTGCAGACCTCATCCGGGTGAAGGACCCACTCTCACATGCAGGGGCACATTCAGCTGCCCAGCCAGCTGTGACCGTCACCCTCCGTGGCAGCCCGCATAAGTCCCCAGGTGTGCCCCCGGCAGCCCAGCCCGGCCTGGCCAGGGGAACCCTCGGTGCCAGGCGCTGGCACAGGAACAGACGGTGCTGCGGTGGCCGGGAATGAGACGGGCTGGAAAGGAGACGGTGCTTGCCTGCAGGGCGGGGAGGATCAGGCAGGAGGACCGGGCTGCGCTGCCCCGGCCCCGCTCCGCGGCTCCTGCACAGGTCACAGGGCTGGGGATGCTGCTCCTCGCTGTCGGACAGCCTGGGCGCTTCAAACCCCCGTCTCAGGGCTTTGAGGGATGGGAGCTCTGTGAGCTGAGTGGTGGCCCGGCACCCTCGAGTGACTGACTGGGGGGTGGGTGGCTGTCAGGGGTTGTCCCCATTGCTGCTGTTCTCTGCTTTTGTCTCCTCCTGGGCTGCACTCGGGGTCCCCAGAGCCCCTGCCTGGTTGGTGCTGCAGGCACGGCCTACTGTCCCAGCTGGCACTGCACCCAGCAGTCCTTGCCCTGGCACTGCAGCCCATTGTGCCTTCTTGGCTGGCACTGCACCCCAGCCCCCCTTGGCCGGTAGCACTGCACTCTGTACCCCTGCCTGGCTACGCAGAGCCCCCTGCACCCTACAGCCCTGTGCCCGTGGGGCCGCACACCCAACACCCGGTGCTGCACCCCCAAGAGCTGCTCCTGCCCCTCCAACATCTGTGCCTGCACCCCGAGCGGTCGTGCACAAGTCCCCGAGCCCTGCTCCATCCCATCCCTGCACAGCTGCCATGCAGCCCCATCCCATCCCTGCAGCGTTGCCATGCAGCCCTGTCCCTCACACACCCTGCACAGCTGCCATGCAGCCCCATCCCATTCCTGCAGCGTTGCCATGCAGCCCCGTCCCTCACACACCCTGCATTGCCACCATGCAGCCCCATCCCATCCCTGCACCGCTGCCATGCATCCCCATCCCTCACACACCCTGCACCGCTGCCATGCAGCCCCGTCCCTCACCCCGCCTGTTCACATGAAGGCCCCGAGGCCGCGCCTGCCCTCGGGCACCCCAGAAGCTCCTCCCGGGTGAAGCGGGGCTGCGCCGGGCATGGTCGGGCTTCGCCTGGGCGTGAAGGGAGCCTGAGAGCAGGAGGGGCCAGGCGAGGCGCAGGAATGCGAGTGGGAGAGCGGCCGGGCAAGTAGCGACAGCTCCTGCGAGCGCGGATCCCACACGCGGCTCGGGCAGGGAGCGGAGCCCGGCACGGGCCGGACGGGGCTCCCCGAGCCTCGGCCCCTCTGAGAGCCGCGGCGGGAGCGGCCAGGCCCGGGGCAGCACGGCCACCGCGGATCCCGGCCCCGGGAGCTCGGCTGGGATTCCCCCGGCGGGTAATGCCCGGCTGGGCCGGCGCAGGGTGCTGAGGAGCCCGGGGCCCAGCAGCCGCGATGACCCCCGAGAAAGTGCTGAGGGAGGGGGTGCTGGAGAAGCGGAGCGGGGGGCTGCTGCAGCTCTGGAAGAAGAAGCGGTGCCTGCTGACCGAGAAGGGGCTGCAGCTCTTCGAGCCCAAGGGCTCGCGGCGCAAGGAGCTGAGCTTTGCCCGCATGAAGGCCGTGGAGTGCGTGGAGTGGAAGGAGCGGCACATTTACTTCACGGTGGTGATGGACGACAGCCTGGAGATCGATTTCCGCTGCGCCCAGGAGGACCCGGGCTGGAACGCCGAGATCACCATGGGGCTGGTGCGCTTCAAGAACCAGCAGGCGATGCAGGAGGTGCGCGCCCGGCACAGCTGCCGAGCAGGTACCGCAGCCCAGCATGAGGTCCCTGGCCGCAGGTTCCCATCCCTGAGTGGTTTGGGGAACCACAGAGGGGGTCCCGTGGAGCAGGGTGGGTCTGCAGGTAGATGTTCCCATGTCCCCCTGCACTGGCTGGAATGTCCTCGTGGATTTGGCCTCTCTGTATCCCTGGACAGGGACTTTCTAACATCCTCCCTCTGTCTGGGGTGGCCTGGGGGATACAGGGCCCTTTGCTATCCTGCACGTGGGATGGGGTGGGGAAGTTGTCTGGCCCCACTCCCCAGTGCCCTCAGGATGCCCCAGCAGGTGACAGGAGCCTTCTCTCTGCAGTAGTGCAGCTGGACACAGCCCCGGTGAGGCAGCCCCGGGAATCGCAGCTTCCCAGGAGCCGGATGGAGATGGCGCTCGGCTCGGCAGGCGCTGGGGAGAACGGGATCCCTGCGGGCAAGTGAGGTCGCCGCTGTGCAGCCCGGGGACGAGGACAGTGGCCCCGGGGAGGCCGGTGCTGGCGCTGGCTCCCCCCTTGCCGGGGCAGGACAGAGGCACCGCAGGAGCTGGGCTGGCACAGCCACCTCCCGTCGGCACAGCGGGGCACAGGACACAGGCAGAGCCACCACCTGGCACTTCAGACAAGGCAGGAGGTGACATCCCTGCCTGGGGCCCCACCGCCCTTCATTCAGCTGTGTGCAGGACCCGATGCACTGCTGGGGACCCCAGGCCTCTCCTGCAGGACAGGGGATGGATGAGGCTGTGCCCGAAGGATCTGTGCCACAGGGAGCTCTGCCTGTGTGACAGTGACACTGGGACAGATGGATGTGGCTGGGCCCCAATTTTAAAAAGGGGCTGGAAAGCTGCTGCTGCAGCAGGGACCCCTCAGCAGGGCACTGAAACGATGCTGTGGTGACACAGCCGTGCTGCTGGACATTGTCTCACCCTGGGGTGTCCTTGCGCTGTGGGGGAATGGTCGGGACCCCAATTCCCTGTACCAAAACTGTCCCTTAACAGGACTTTCAGCTTCTTACTGTGGTGTTGCTTTGATTTGTGGGACCTACAGGGCACGGGAGAGCACAAATCCTGTGCAGAGCTTTGCCAGTCATGACCCCTAAACCAGCATCCCCTAGTCGGGCTCCAGAGCCCCCCAGCAGCACCCCGAGGCTCCCCGGTCACCAGTCCCGCTGCGCCCGTGTCCCCAGGGATTCCCACGGTGGTTTGTGCGCCGGTGACGCGGGAGCAGCGCTGTGGCTCCGCAGCAGGGAGGGATGGCCCTGCCCCGACAGGCAGCGCAGACAGCAGCGCCTGGAGCCAGCAGCGCTCCGCAAGCCGGAGCCTGAGCCCAGCCCGGGGCCGGAGGCGCTGCGGATCCTGCCGGAGATTTCCCGGCTGCGTGGGAACCACGGAGCGCGGTGTCCTTATTGCCCGGGCCAGGCAGCCTGCGCCCCATCCTCAACCCCTATCTTTACCCCAGCCTGCATGCCAATCTGTACTTGTACCCCAGCCTGAACCCCAATCTGTAGTCCAGCCTGAACCTCAGCCTGCACCCAGCCTGAGCCCCAATCTGTACCCCAGCCTGCACCTGTACCCCATCCTGTACCCCACAGCCTGAACACCACCCTGCACCCCTGTATACCAGCCTGTACCTGTACCCCAGCCTGAACCCCCCCCCCGTACACCTGTACCCCATCCTACACCCCAGTCTGTACCTGCACCTGAACCCCACCCTGTACCCCAGAGCCTGAGGGGTCCCATCCCCATGCAGAGGCAGCACCGGTGGCTTTGGGGACAGTGGCAGGGCTCTCTGTGCAGGGCCAGGCTCCTGCTGGCTCTGCAGGAACAGGCCCTGGGTGTTCCACCCAGCAGAGCCTCCTTGGCCAGGGGGGCTCAGAGCCGCATTTACCGAGACCCCCCCCCAGCTGGGGTGCAGAGGGGCAGGGGCCAGGCTGGGGCTGCAGATGGAGCCACACCCAAGCATTGCACAGATGGGGCTCTGCACCACCCCAGAGTCATGACAGGGACAGGGGGGCTCCAGGGGTGGTGGGACCCTCCACAGGACATGCTTCAGGAGTGGTGCCCTGTGTGGACAAGCCCCAGAGCAGGTCCCTGCACATGTGTCAGGGGGGAATGGGGTGGCCAGGAAGGTGCTGCTGGAGCATTTCCAGGGCAAGGATCCCTGTCCTGGGCTTTCCCCCAAATCTCCAGCTTCCAGAGCCAGGGGATTCAGTGAGGCTCAATGAAAGCCATGTGAGCATCCCAAGCCTGTGCCATGGTGGGTGCCAGGGTGAGGAGCACCCAGTGCCAGAGTGAGGAGCACCCAATGCCAGAGTGTTCCCAAAGTTACTAGTTTTATTCAGTGTGACTCCTTTTTTTCAATTTTTTCTGCTCTCTTGCCCCCTGTAAACAGATATTTTCTGTTTTCCAACTGCCAGCAAGGAACTGTCAGAGAAAATTATCAAGGAGAGCATGTAAGCACCAGCCGTGGCTGTGGTACATCGCTGGGCACTGATGATGAGGCAGCAGAGAGGCCACGGTACCCCAGAGCTGGGGAGAACTTCAGGCAGTCAATGCAGGGAGGGGACAATAAGGAAACACAAATCCCTGTGTCAGTGTTTCAGGTCCAGGCCAAGTCAAGCTTCTCCATCCTCATCCTGAGCCTTCATCCAGTCCAACACACATCCAGGCTCCCTGCCTGGACCCCATATCCCCCAGGGACTTTAGAGCTCCCCAGGCCTCCAGGTTTGGGATTTCCTTCTGAGCAGACACCCACACCTGCCTCATCCTCTGGGGGTGGATTTCCAGGCTGACCCTGGAGCAGGGGCTGGGTCAGAGCCCAGGCTGATCCTGTGGGGGTGGAAGGTGTGCTGGCTTCATCTCCCCTGGGAGGCCTGAATGTCTCTGCAGAGGAAAAATCACCCCGAGACTGAAAAACAAATAAACAGCCCAGAGAGCCAGCCAGGGAGTGGAGAGGGGCCAGGGCCAGAGGCTGGAGCATGCCCAGCACCAGGGACGTGGAGCCAGCGCCCTCCCAGGCAGCCTGCAAAGCAGGAGAGGACCCATGGGAAGCATTTCTTATGCCCCTAGAGGTGGGGAAACGGAGGCACAACAGGGGATGCAGGGTGGGTTTGTGGCCCCTCAGCCCCTCCAGCACAAGGGCTCCCATGGCCAGACCCCCCTGGGGCTCCAGGGAGAGGAGAGAGGTGCCCCGGGGCACCCAGAGTTCAAAGGCAGGAGCCTGAAAATCTGGCTCTGCTGCTCCCAGCCCACGGTGCCCTGTTCCAGCATCCCTCCCCACACTTCTGTGAGGGTGCCCCAGTGCTGAGGCTGCTCTGGGGGGCTGCCCTGTGCCCCCCCACCCTGGGCAGGGGCACCCACAGGGACTGGCACCTTCCCTGCAGCCCCACGGGGGTGCAGTGGGTGCACAGGACAGGAGTTTTTCCCACCTGAGCACATGCCAGGTCTGGCTCTGGGGTCAGTTTGGGGCTGGCTGGACACCCTGAATGCCAGGGAGGGCACTGGGGTCACAGCGCTGAGACAGGGAGGTGCAGCCTGATGGTGCCAATGCTTTTGTCACGTGGGAGCTCCTCCATCACCGAGTGCCCTGTGGAGAGCCTGGCACTGCCCTGCTTCTCCTGGGATCATCCCTGAGCTTGTGGGTGGCTCCTCTTCAGATAAAAATGAAAAAAAAAAAAAAGAAAAAAAAAGAAACCCCAGCTGTACCAAGTCGCATTCTGCTTTTTGGCTTAGGTCAACTGTCCAGCTTCCTCCAGATGCTCCTAAAATGATTTCATTGTTGGCCATCCTTAATGACAATTCCTAAATCACTGGATTTTGGTTTGGGACACGGCACCCACCCAGAGCTCTGCTGTCTGTGTGTCCATGCTGCAGGGAGCAGAGCCTGGGATGTCCCCAGCACTGCTGTGGGGGCTTGGCCATCCCCACTGAATCCTCCTGCACTGGTGTGTAGGAAGAAGTGCCTGTGCTTGCAGCACAGCCCCTGGGGTGCTCAGGGGGCAGGGCAGGGACTGCAGGGTCACACCTTCACTCCCCAGCCACAGGGTCCTGCTGGAGGGACTCTGTGTCCCAGGGGGTTCAGAGCTGTGCCTGTGACATTCCCAGCAGTAGAGCAGAGGCTGTGGGAGCCCAGGAAGAAACAAAACAAGGGCCCAGACATTGCTGGAGCTGCAGGGGGAACGACCAGCACATGCCAGCACCTGTACGTCCCCAAGCAGGAGCCACTGAGTGGCTCTGGAGGCAAGGGTGGCACAGCCAACCCAAAGTAAGGATACTGAGATGTGTCTCAGAGACAGATGCAAAGGTCTGCAAGTGTTGTCTTATATATCAAGAGTTCTCTTATCATTATAGTGTAAGGATTCCATGTTACCAGAGTTTCATACCTCCTCAATGTTTCTTTTCTTGTAGGCAGCTCCTCCAAGCACTGACTGTTCCTGGCCCTCACAGTAGCCATCTAACTCCTTTGACTCCCACCAATCCACTCTTTTATACCCCTGTTCTTATTTGCTACAGGTGTGGCCTGTTATCATCAGGCCTGCTCCTAATCTTTAGTTATTGGTTCAGCTGCAACTCTTTAGGGGGTAAGATTACTTTCTATACCACCTTCATACTGTATCCCCCTACATGCAAATACCCTGAAAATGTCCAAAAACGCTGTCAGGGTCCCTGCCAGGCCAGAGAAATTTTGAATTATTTGGAACAGGCTTTTTTTGCTCATATAGAATATTTTGCCTTAGGCTGGAAACCAGCCTGGAGTTTGTGATACTCAAACTGATGTCACTGCTGAGCCGTGGCTGCACTGGCACAGAACAGCCCAAATCCCCCTCCTGGTGAGAAGAGCCCACAGGATCAGCACTGGGAAGGTTTCATGTGTCACTGGCAAAGCCATTGAAAGCTTCAAGTCCTCAGTGGGTGGCTCCATTTCAATAATGTCCTTCCACTATCCCGAAGTAGGTAATTCCTCCTCATTTAACAAAGCCTTTTCCATGTGCCAGAGGCACAAGGCTGGAGCCTGTGCTGTTCCTAAAGGGCCCCTTGGCTTTTGGGGGACCCTCCCCAGCTTTGGCACCTTGTGCAAACATTTCAGGTCTCCACAAAGTATTCAAGCAGAGAAAAACAAACTGGCCATGGTATTTCTAGAAGTGAAAGGTGTTTCTTGCATTTTGGGACATTGTCCTGCTTTGGCATCCAGCCCCAGAGCTGCCTGCAATGGATTTGCCCTCCGTAGCCAAGTGGGGAGGGTGAGTCCTGTGCCCAGGATGGAGGGTCTGGCATGGGCACCCTCCTGAGCTGCACCAGCCCAGAGGGGCTCCAGAGCTTGGGGGTCCCAGAATGGGGCTGGGATAGGAGCAGGACATGGAGCAGCACATCCCAAAGGGATGAGGAGCCTCTGCCCTGCCAGGCAGTGGGAAATGGGGATGCCCTGGTGGGGCTGATGCAATGGAGTGAAGATCTGTGGGGCAGATGAGCTGAGAGAGGTCTCTCAGTCCCTAGGGAATATTTGGGATCTGGCCTGGGGCTGTGCTGGTTCCCAGGCTGGGCTGTGATGATTATCCAAATTCTGCCCCCTTTCCATCTCGGGGCATCCCTCAGGTTTGGTGGGATCTGTTCACAGATGCAGCAGGGGGAGGAAATTCCCCCCAGGGCTGCAGGAGGCATCAGCTCTTAGAGAAGCATCCCAGGAGCTTCAACTGCACTGTCACCAATCCACAGAGCAGGTGGGACTGGCTGGTTCCTGCTGGATGGTCTGCAGGAGGAACACCATGGGAGACATTCCTCAGGACATGGCCCTTCACCGCTTCACTGCCGCCTGACCCTGCAGCCTCGCAATCACCCAGCTTAGGGGGTGACCTCGCTGTCCCCTGGTCCCTGAGCTGTCCCACACCAGCACACCAGAAGGAAAACCTTCTCCCACTCCGTGGTGAGTCTGTGGGGCATCATCTGTCCCAGTCCTGTGACAAGCCTGGTGCAGCTGGGGGCTCTCCTGTCACCCCCCAGTGCTGGACTCTGAGTGTGGCAGCGAGGATGAGTCCCAAAGGACACCAGGGGCTCAGTCCCAAAGGACACCAAGGGCTTTGTCCCAAAGGACAGCAGGGACTCAGTCCCAAAGGACACCAAGGGCTTTGAACCAAAGGACACCAGGGGCTCAGTCCCAAAGGACACCAAGGGCTTTGTCCCAAAGGACACCAAGGGCTTTGTCCCAAAGGACACCAGGGGCTCAGCTGTCATTTCTAAGTCTCTCCTGGATGCTCTGGGAGCTGTTGGCTTTGTGAATTCCATCGGGGTTGATGGAACGAGGATGGTGGTTGGGAGAGGGTGAGGACAGGATTGGTGGGAAGGTTCCAGAGGAGGGGGAGAGATCCCTCCAGCATTGCTTCAAGTCCATTTCCTCAGGGAGATTGGCTTCATGTGGGGCAGCTGAACTGCTCACAGGAGTCAGGTACCTCTGCATGTGGAGTCTCCAGACCTTGAGGAGCCACTGGGCAGCTCTGGCAGCCCCTGCCATGGGTGTGGGGGATCCACCAACACTCTCCAGGGACTTGGAAAGTCCAGAGGGGGAAATGCCCCATCCTTCTAAACACATGCCAGGGGGTCCACGTGTAAGAGACTAAACACAAGTGACCTGTGGATCCCAGGGACATTCAGGGACAAGCAGCTGTCCCTGGGGACCTGCTCCTGCCTGGCTCTGAGCTCCCATACAGCTCTCTGGGAAATTTCTGCTGGCATCCATCCCCTTGGTAGCAGCCCATGGGGAGCCCTTCCCTTCAACCAGTGGCTCCCAGTAACAGAGGAATATTTGATTTGTAGCAGCAGCAGCATGTCGACAAATCTCAGAAGGATGGAATAGTCTGAGTTGGAAGGGACCCACAAGGATCATTGAGCCCAGCTCTAAAGTGAATGGGAATCAAACCCATGACCTGGGTGTTATCAGCACCCAGCTCTGACCACCTGAGCCAATCCCAGATATATATTTTTATTATTTTGCTCTGAATTTGCCTTCAGCACTGCTTTACCCTGTAGATTTCCAGCCTGATCCTTCCCACCCCAAGCAGCTCAGAGTGGTGTCCAAGGCTCTGGTGGCACCTGATAAAACAACCCCTCACCTGGAGACAGCTCCCTGTGCTGTGTGAGCCAGGGATGGGCACTCAGAACGTCCCCTCTGTGTCACTTGGGGAGGAGGGATGGGACATCCCGGTCCCCTGCCAGTCCCTCTGTGCAGCCCCCATGGCAGAGCCGGGGTTTTGAACCCCAAGGAAAAACCCCAAATCTGTGGGTCCCATTGCCCCATCCCGCTCCCTCCTCCTGTCCCCGGGTCCCAGCAGAGGGTGAAACCCGAGCCTGGAGCAGATGGCATCCGGAGCAGCCCCCGCCCCATCCCCGGAGCTGCGGGAATGCAGCGCCGTTGTCACGGGCTAATTTTGGCTGCTCTGTGCTCCGAAAACAATTCCAAGGCATCCGGGAGGAAAGATGCTGGAGGCCTGGCCCCGAGGGGGCTTTTCCTTATAAAGGTCTGACGGGGCTGCTAAAAGCCTCCTCCTCCTGCTCCTCCTGCTCGAGGGGAGAGCAGATCCTCTGTGCTGGCCAGGGAAGGGTGCTTGCAGAGTCCCGGGTGGGTTGGATGCAGGGGAGGGTTTTCTCCCCTGCCCACTGGGACTTGCTGGGTGCAATTCCCACGAGGATGGCACTGCCACTGCCAGTGCTGCTGCCACCCATCTGCCAGGCAGGGGGAAGGAGCCGGGAAGGCTCTGCAGGATGGGGCTGTCTGTGCTCCCCACCATGGGAGCTGCCCCACTCCTGCAGCTGTGTGTCCCTCTGTCCCTCCTGACCATAAAAGCCCCAGGATTAACATGCCAGGCATTGTCCCTGCTGGGCCCCACGTTGGGAATTGTTTGCTCCTAAATTTGTCCCTGAAAATATCCTGGGGAACAGGTGCTGCCTGCCCTGCAGCCCTTGTCATGCAAAAGGACATCGGGCAAGGGGCTTTGTGGGGAGCAGTGGGCACAGACAGCAGCTTTTCCACTGCTTCTTCACTGCTTTTCTTGGGGAAAACCTCAGGGCCTGTGAGGGGCCGGGAGCTGGCTGAGCATGCCAAGCTGCAGTGCTGTGCTGGGGGAGTGGGGCTGCTCCTTCTCCTTAGAGAGGGGACAGTGCCCTCTTGGTCCCCACCCCACCTGGCCTGAGGTGTGACCCCACATTTGCTGGTTTTCACCATCACCCCTCAGCAGTGCAGCCTGGCCTGCTGGGGTTCCCTGTCCTGCTCTGGTGCCTCTGGTGGCTCCCAGGAGTCCCCTTGGCCAGCACTGTCCTGTGTGTGCCCCACCGTGCAGGGCAGCAGCTCCCAGGCTGTTCACTCCCCCTCCCCTGCCTTCTGCAGCCTCTCTGGAGCTCTGTCACACCAGAGAGACACAAGGCAGAGGTGCCAGGAGGATGCAGCCCATGCCCAGGGCATCCCCAGCACTGGGCAGCCTGAGCCTGTGTGTGTGACCCCCAGAGCTCCCATGTGAGCAGGGGCTGTCCTGGGGACATCCCAGTGCCCAAAGGGGCTCCAGGAGAGCTGGGGAGGGACTGGACAAGGGATGGAGGCACAGGACAAGGGGAATGACTTCCACTGCCAGAGACAGGGATAGAGGGGAGACTGGGGAGAAATTCTTCCCTGTGAGGGTGGGGAGGCCCTGGCACAGGGTGCCCACCATGCACAGGACTGCCCCATGCCTGGCAGTGTCCAAGGCCAGGCTGGACAGGGCTTGGAGCACCCTGCCATGATAGTAGATAGTAGATAGTAGATAGTAGATAGTAGATAGTAGATAGTAGATAGTAGATAGTAGATAGTAGATAGTAGATAGTAGATAGTAGAAGGTGTCCCTGCCATGGCAGGGCTGGGACTGGATGATTTTTATGGTCTTTTCCCACCCAAACCAGTCTGGGATGATTCCCGTGCAAACAGCCCTGGAACCAAAGGGGGGTTGTGGGTGCCCTGGGAGCCAAGTGCAGTGACACAGGGGTGACCTGTGTGTGCCCCTGTGCGCCAGGCAGGGCCCCAGGTGTGAGCAGCAGTCTCAGCACGCCTGGGGTTGCAGCAGATGCCTGCAGAGGAGGGGATTTGTGCTATTTTTACCGACCACTTGCAGGCAGGGCTGGGATTCAATATCCCCCCTCAGCCCCAGTCCCGGCAGAGCGCGGCTGCCCCAGCCAGGCGTCACCTCCCTCCTGCACAGCCAGGTAAGGCACTGCCACTGCCCTGTCCCCCTGGGTTTGCTGGGGCTGAGATGGGCACGAGACCCCCAGCACTGGCACGGGACACAGAGGAACCCCCAGCACGAGGATCTGCCTGAATTTCTGCCCCTCTCTGAGGGGCTCAGACATTTCCTCTGCTCTGGGAGAGAGGATTGGTGAGGCTGCAATGGGGACAAAGACTTTGAGCTGATATTTGCCTGTTTTTTCCCAAACCACGGCAAACAGGACTGTTTGAGGAGCACTTGCTGTGTGTTCCAGCCTGGCTCACTGGTGGGAGGTTCAGGGTGGGAACAAAGGGAACAGAGCTCCCTCCTGGTAGTGGGAGAGTGCTTGTGCTTTGTCTCCAGCCTCCTGGGATGGAGGAATTGACTGTAGCTGCGTTTATGGGATTATTTCTTTTAAAGATTTCCATGATCCAGTGGTTCAATAAGCTTTACAAGCTTTTCACAGCTGGGACAGTGCAAATATTACAGAATTAGCTTGCCCAGATCTTCTCATCCCCATCAGGGACCAAAGTCTCTCTTGGATGCTCCAGATCCAGCTGGAGTCCAAAAGTTCTGGCACTGGGGATTGCTGGGGATGTCTCACTGGCACAATTGAGTCCCCGCAGTTGTTTGGGAAGCCAATTTAGGACCATTTGGCCCTAAAATGTGACTGACCTTGGTAGAGGTCGTGAGCTCGAGGTGTGGTGTGGATCCCACCCCAAGGAATGCTGGGCTCTGCTCCAGCAGGGGACAAAGGAAAGGCTGAGGCTGCTCCCAGCCCCCTCAGCTCCAGGGAAAGAAAGGCTCCTCTGCCACCCCCAGAATAAACCTGGGAGCAGGAATAAACCCAGGCTGCTCAAGGCACCAGTGCTGCCTGCTGTCCTCTGGGATGTTTGTCACAGCACCAAAAACCTCCACAAAAGCAGGAAACTGAATGTTTGATGTGGTTTGAGGACAAAGAAATTCCTGTTCTTGGGATTTCTCCTTGTAAATCCTGGGATCTGGATCAGGAGGCACTAGGGAAGAGGATTCCTGATGGGATTTTATCACATTCCCCCCATCCCCTGAACTTCATTTATTCAGGACATATCTGGCTGAGCTGTGGGGGTATGGGGAGGGAACGGGGACAAGGGAACAGAGCCAGGATATGCCCTGAGATTTGCTTGGCACAGGCTCCACACAAACCTGTGAGCAGCTGTTTCAGACCAGCTTTTCATTTCCCCCAGCAAGAATCCTTGGGGTCTAAAACAGTTTCAAAATATCAGGGGATGCAAAAGGATCAAGGCAAAAAAATCCCAGATTGTCCATTTCACTCCCAAGGAAAAGCACTAAACCCATGCCTGGAAAATGCTGTTTGAGGGGGAAAAAATATTAAAATTTCCCCCCCACGTTTTTCTGCTGCTTGGGCTCACAGGGTGCCCTGGCTGCTCAGCACAGGAGGGGTCAGAGCAGGGCCAGGGGAGCAGCGTGGGCTGGAGCAGCTGCCAGGGCTTGGGATCACCAGGCAAATGTAAAACAGGAAACCCTGAGTGTTTCACCTGGAATGTGACTGCTAAAGGACCCTGCTCAGCTGTGGGATCTGACTTAGAGAATCCCTGAATGGTTTGAGTTGGGAGGGACCTTAGAGCCCATCCAGTCCCACCCCTGCCATGGCAGGGACACCTTCCACTGTCCCAGGTTGCTCCCAGCCCTGTCCAGCCTGGCCTTGGACACTGCCAGGGATCCAGGGGCAGCCACAGCTGCTCTGGGTGCCTGTGCCAGGTCTCACAGCCAAGAATTCCTTCCCAATATCCCATCCATTCCTGCCCTCTGGCAGTGGGAAGCCATTCCCCTTGTCCTGTCCCTCCATCCTTTGTCCCAGAGTTCCTCTCCTTCTCTCCTGGAGCCCCTTTGGGTTCTGGAAGGGGCTCTCAGGTCTCCCTGGATCCCTCATTTCTCCAGGCTGGGCACCCCCAGCCCTCAGCCCGGTTCAGAGCAGAGTTGTTGCCCGTTGCTCTGGCGTTCCCCGGTTGGTTTTGGCTCTCCCATCCCTGCCTTGCCCACGGCAGCTGCAGGACAGGAGCCGACCCAGTGGGGAACC
The DNA here is from genome assembly GCF_027887145.1 of Ammospiza caudacuta. NCBI lineage: Eukaryota > Metazoa > Chordata > Aves > Passeriformes > Passerellidae > Ammospiza > Ammospiza caudacuta. The sequence continues at coordinate 2,286,433 of NC_080616.1, read as the reverse complement.
CCCGAGGCACCCCCATTTCTCCCGGTGTTTCCAGAGCTGGGGCGGGCGGGGGAGCAGCTCGGAGCTTGGGAACAGCCCCGAGGAGCCGCGGGCCGAGCCCTGCAGGGCCGGCTGTGCCCGCCGCAGCTTGCCCGGGATGCGGGCGGGGTGTCCCGGAGCGGGATGGAGCCGCGGGGCCGCTTCCCAACGCCGACAGCGCGGGGCAGCAGCGCCTCGGCATCGCTCCTGCTGCCTGTGCCTCTGTGAAATGAGATTTGCTCTTGGGTTCAGCCGCTTTCCTCTCTCGGCAGGAGCAGCCCCGCCGCGATGCCGGAGCCGTGAGTAGCTGCGCCCCGGGATCCCCAAAGCCTCGCCCGGCTGCGCTTGTCCCTTTGGGGAGGGTCCGCTGGGAGACCCTGCCCTGCCCCACACCTCTGTGCCATTCCCCTTGCAAAAACCGGCTTTAAATGCAAATTGTTTGCCCTTTCAATGTCCCAGTTCAGACCTCGGGGCTTTCCCAGATCCCCAAATGCAGATTGGAGGGGAGGGAGCACCTCTGGATTTGCCGTGAGGCTCTCTGTAGCACATTGCACAAATCCAACACATTCCCTGGTGAGCAGAGAAGGGAGGAACTCCCTGTAAATCTTTCCTGGAGCAGCGACCTGGGGATGTCCCAACCCTGTGAACCTCAGCAGCATCCAAGCATCCCGGCCCAGCTGAAGTGGGACTGGGGCAATGAGGGTGTCTGAACCACAGGGAGTGAACTGGGATTGGCACGATGGGCACAGTGCCAGCTCACCTGTCACACCTGAGTGACATTTTGGCTTTCTAAGCTGTGGCCCTGAGCTCCCACTGCATTTCCAGAGGGCACCTTCCCCTCAGGCCTGGCTCACGTGCCGGTGGCAGCTGTGAGATACAGAAAAAAGGAACCAACTGCAACCACACAGGATGCATTCCTTGACTGTCCCCTCTTTTTTTACTCTCATTCCTTGATGCCCTGTTCTCTTCTCTTGCTCTTTCTGCTTCTCCCTGGCTGCTGCCCTGCCTGCAGGGAGGTAAGTGCCTTTCCCTGGGAGAGCCCTTGGTGCTGCTCTGCCTTTGCTGCGCGTTTGTTTTCAAAGGGTGTTTTCCTTCCCTTCCCTTTCCCCCAGAGAAAATCCAAGATCACAGCCTCACGCAAACTCTTGTTGAAGGTGAGTCCCGAGGGCTGGAAACTCCCTGGGGTTTGTCTTGCTGGGGGAAAGGAGCCAGGTTGCAGCACATTGGTGGGACAGGGGCGAGGAAAGCTCAGGGATGGGCTGTGGGGAGCAGCTCCCACCCACCTCTCTCTTCTCACTCATGTGGGATTTGTGGTCCAAACAAACCTCCCCTGCACTGGGGTGGGGAGAGACCCCCACACCTTCAGCTCTGAGGCCTCAGCCCGACTGTGCTCCTGCACAGGCCTGGGAGCTCCCCGGGCTCTGCTTGGGATAAACATTGCCTGCCCCAGCAGGGCCAATGGCAGCAGCCAGCGGGAACAGGGACCCATAGACCCATGGCCCCTTGTCCTACGGCCCCACAGACCCATGGCCCCACAACCCCACGGCCCCAGAGCCTCACAGACCCACAGTGCTACGGCTCCACAGACCCATGGCCCCTCGTCCCACAGCCCCCACAGCCCCACAGCCCCATGGCCCCACAGCCCCATGGCCCCACAGCCTCATAGCCCACAGCCACATGGCCCCATGGCTCCACAGCCCCATGGCCCCACGGCCTCACAGCCCCTCATCCCTCAGCCCCATGGCCCCACAGCCCCACGGCCCCACAGCCCCACAGACCCTCAGCCCCATGGCCCCAGAGCCTCACAGACCCACGGTGCCACGGCCCCACAGCCCCATGGTCCCACAGCCCCACAGCCCCACAAATCCATGGTCCCTCATCCCACAGCCCCACAGGTCCAGAGCCCCACAGTCCTACAGCCCCACAGCCCCATAGCCCCAGAGCCCCCACAGACCCACGGCCCTACAGACCCACGGCCCCAGAGCCCCACAGTGCCACAGCCCCACAGACCCACAGACCCACGGCCTCACAGGCCCACAGCTCCATGGCCGCCCCACATCCCCACATCCCCACAGCCCCACAGGCCCTACAGCCCTACAGCCCTACAGCCCTACAGCCCCACAGCCCCACAGACTCACATCCCCATGGCCCCACAGACCCACCCAGCTGTGGGGAGGCTCTGATGTGTTTGGGGACAGCAGGGAGGGGGTGACACACGGGTCTGTCCCATCCTACAGATGTGGTGTGAGTGGCTCAGGGCAAACAGGGGCCTGTTCACACTTGTGCCATTTGCTGTGCTCACAGAGTTTGATGCTGGCCAAGGCCAAGGAGGAGTGGGATCAGGAGATTGTGGACAAGCAGGCAGAGAAGGAGAGGTACCTGTCTGAGAGGGTGACCCCACTGCACACCAGCGGGCTCTCCCTGAGCCAGCTCCAGGTACTGCTCAGCCTGAGGGTGCACTGGGCTCCCTGGGTGCGTGAGGGGCCTCACTCACCCCTCTCCTGTTTTCTTGGCCCAGGACCTGTGCAGGGAGCTGCACGAGAAGGTGGAAATTGTGGATGAGGAGAGATACGACATTGAAGCGAAATGCAACCATAACACCCGGGAGGTAGGAGGGAGGACGGGCTGGTTCCTTCTGTAAGCTCCCTCCCAGTGGCAGCTCTGGCCTGAATGGGGATGTGTCATGGACCTGGCTGGGCTGGGATGTGGGACAGGCACCAGGGTTTCTCAGGGCTGGTGTTTGCTCTGCAAGGCACCACTCAGAGCAAGGTTCATCGCTGCCCAAGGGAATCCCAAGGGAATCGGGGTCCACAGAGAGGTTCCTCACTCTCCTGGTCACGCCTTTGGGTCTGGGAGCTTCTGGTGGCACAGCTGCCCCCTGAGCAGGCTGGGCCCAGCCCATGGCCCAGCTCTGAGCCTGGTGGGGCAGAGCCCTGGTGGGGATGGTCCCATAGGAGAGGAACAGATCCCCTTGGGGCTCGGTGCTGCCAGAGCTCCTGCTTCCCACAGGGGCTCTATGTGCAAGGCAGCCAAGCAGTGACCTCCCCCCCGGCTCCTCCCCTGCCCCTGCAGATTAAAGATCTGAAAATCAAAGTCCTCGATCTCCGGGGCAAGTTCAAGCGGCCTCCCCTGCGCCGGGTGCGCGTCTCGGCCGACGCCATGCTCAGGGCTCTGCTGGGCTCCAAGCACAAGGTGTCCATGGACCTCAGGGCCAACCTGAAGTCTGTCAAGAAGGAGGACACGGAGAAGGTGGGTGACTCCCCTGGAGGCTGGAAATGGTCACACTTCCATGGGGTGCCCTTGCCCTTCTCCAGGGCACCCTGTGCTCACCCCCATCAGTCTTGAAAGAGCCCTGTGAGGCCATTCCCACTGTGGGATCTTGTGGGACCATGTGGGACCAGTCTGACTGGGCCAGGTGGATGGTGACTGGTGAGATTTAGGGATCTGAGTGGGCCAGGTGGATGGTAACTGGTGAGATTTAGGGCAGTGTCTGTGCTGCTCTTCCCTCCCAGAGTACGGGGGGGTCTCTCACCAGGGCCCCTCAGCACCATGGCTGAGCTGCACATGCAGAGTTTGATCTTGTAGGGAACCACGAGAGCTCCTGCTGGGCACAATCACACCCAGAAATCTCCCAGGGAACTCCCAGACTCAGATTAGATAAGACAGAGCAGCCCAGCAGTTGGCCTGAGATAAATGGCCCAGTCTCCACCTGCTTGGCAGAGGGGTGAGAAGGGAAAGTCTCAATGCCAGCGATGCCCAAACCTGCCTGGGGTGTGCAGGTGCCCCAGCAGCAGGAGCTGGCCTCATCCCCAGGCACAGCTGGGGATCCCCTCTCCCCAGAGGGCTTTCACCAGCTCATTCCAGCTCAGCAGAGTGAATGAGGATTGGATGAGCAGAATTGGATGAGAATCTCAATTTTCAGCAGTTTTTCATTTGTCCCCCCATTGTGGTATAGCACTTTTCCAGCCCTTTGGACAGAAAACTGTGCTTACAGCCCTGGGCACCAGGTGGAGAACAGATCTGGGTTTGTTCTAGGTGTGGTGGGATGGTGTTGGGGCACAGCTTGTAATCTGTGAATGCTGGGGGGCAGAGCAGACACCTGGGCTCCCAGAGCTGCTGTCACCTGGCCAGAGCGGCTCTGGAAGTGTTTGCCAGGCTCCCACTGTCACACCAACAATCCCAGTCACCACCAAAGGCTCAGGGAAGGTGAGGGCAATGCAGGAAGTGTTTTTACTTCATTAAAAACATTTGTCCCACTGTGCTGCTGTAAACCCAAAGTCCCACGTGGTTTCTTCCTCCTAAAGAAATCTTTCTGAGATTATTGAGCCTTCTGGTGCATGAAAGCAGCTTGGCCAGGCTTTGGGGAGGGGAGTGCCCACAAGGATCCAGAGCTCCCTGTGGAGATCAGGGCACTGTTTGCCACCTCCCCAGGACACATGGCAGAGGGACAGGGGCTTTGCCAGGGGCAGCTGTGTCCCAGCTGGGGCTCTGTGCAGGCAGGGGAGGGTCAGGCAGGGCTGCCAGAGCCTCATGCCCAGCCCTGTGCCCGGCAGGAGCGCCCTGTGGAAGTGGGAGACTGGCGCAAGAATGTGGAGGCCATGTCGGGCATGGAGGGCAGGAAGAAGATGTTCGACGCTGCCAAGTCCCCCACGGGGCAGTGACAGGTAGGGCTGATCCCCCTGAGCTCCCTCACCTCCTGGGCTGTGCTTGGAGAGACACAGAAATGTCCCCACTCCCTACAGAAAAAGGCCACCTGTCCCCATGTCCCACACTTTGCTGGGGCCTGTCCCACACCTCCCTGCCACGGGGTGCCTGCCAGCCCCCTCCTCTTCTGCTGGGTGCTGCCCTTTGGGTGTGCTGCCTGTGCCACCCTCATCCCACAGGCACTGCTGGCACCAGCCACAGCCAAAGCTGCCCCTCTGCCCTTCTGTCCCTCTGCCCCTCTGTCCCTCTGCCCCTCTGTCCCTCTGCCCCTCTGTCCCTCTGTCCCTCTGTCCCTCTGTCCCTCTGCCCCTCTGCCCCTCTACCCTTCTGGCCCTCTGCCCTTCTGCCCTTCTTCCCCTCTGCCCCTCTGCCCCTCTGCCCCTCTGCCCCTCTGCTGTTTCTTTCCCACAGGAGCACTGGGAGGAGGACCGTCCCCGTCCCTGCTGCCAGCCTGCCCTTGCTGCTCCCTGTCCCTTCGTGCCCTTCCCTGAATTCCCCCTGAGCTGGAACACGAGGACAGCGGTGTGGGAAGGAGACCTGAGCTTCTTCCTTCCAGCAGTGCCCTCAGCCCTGCTCCTGCACAGCGTCCCTTCAGCAGCCACAGGCCGTGCTGTCCCCAAGGGCCAGTGCCACCCACCCCTGCCAGCCCTGCAGAGCTGCCCCCTGTGCCCCCCGTGCCCCCTGTGCCCCGTGGCACCCCGAGATGTCCCTGGCAGCCGGATGTGCATTAAAGGACTGTCCTGGGCCGAGGCTGTGTGCACTCCTCACTGGGGAACTCTGCCCAGGGCCAGGCCACCCTGCAGTGTCCCCATGCTGGCACTCAGACCCCCTCCCTGGGCTCACACAGGCTTTGGGCTCATCCCTTCCAGGGTTGTTCCTCACATCCCACAGCCCTGCTGAGCCCCCTGGCCTGGGTCAGAGCCAGCCCTGCTGGGCTCAGGGCTGCAGAGCTCCCCAAGCACCAGCCTGGGGGAGTGGAGCTGCCTGCTCTCCATCCCCACTCCTGTGCTTCTGGAAAAGCCTTCAGAGCTCCAGACACCAGCTCCCCTCCAGCTGCCCACCACAAGCACTGCAGCTGTGGCAGTTGGGGCATTTCAAGGGTTAATTCCAGAGATGAATCCATATTTCAGGCCAAACATCCTATGCTTCCCCCCAGCCCAACCATTTCTGTGTCACAGCCCCCAGCCTGCAGCTGGGCAGTGAAGGCAGCTGGGAATGTGCCAGCTCATTCTGGAGCAGGGCTGGAGGGGTGAATTTGTGAGAATTCAAACTGCTGGGGTCTCCTGGCTGGGGGCACTGCAGGGGATGCTCAGCCCACAGGCAGAGCTGCTCTTGGCAGTTACAGCAGTGCCTTGTCTGTGTTCCCAGGGCATCCAGAGAATTGCAGCACCCCCAGATTGAAGCCCACACCACACCAGGGTGTGCTGCAGCACCCCCCATCGCTTTGGAGTGAGCCTGTAATGTGCAGAAAATGCCATAAACTGAGAGCAAAGGACAGGTCCCAGACAGGGCTGGAAGGAAACAACATCAAACAGTGTGTGGGGTCCAGAGAGATCAACCTTCCCAGGAAAACACTGCATTCCCAAAGCAGGGGATGGGAGAGGATGGCCCCATGCAGATGCTCCTGCAGGACATGGCTGGCAGAGGCAGTGAGGGAGAGGCTTTGGGAGGTGGGTTTGGGTTTGTCTCCAGGACAGCTGAATTCCTCTGGCCTCACATCTCTTCCTTTGGCCAATCTGGGGATCCTGAGCCACTCTGCTCACTGTCCCTGGCCACAGAGGGTGAGGGGGACACTACTGGGGACACCTCTCTCTCCCAGCCACCAGCATTCAAGGCTGCCACAGAACTCTGCAGCTCCTTCAGGGAGATTCAATACCCATATGCAAGCTCTTCCCCAAATCAGGATTGGAGCAGAGGAAGCTGCCACTGAAAAATCTGCTCCTTTATCTGCTCCTTTGGCTCAGGCTTTGGGATGCTCAGTCCTTGTCCTTCCTCCTGGCCCTTCAGCCCCTCAGCATCCCCTGCAGGACTGGAGCAGTTGCATGGCACACAGAGCCTTTCCCACCCATTTTTTATCTTTTCAAGCTTAATTTGGCCAAGCAGCTGCAGCCTAGCAGGGTGCCAGGACTCCCCTGTCCTCATCCCAGGTACCCCAGGACAGGTTCCAGGCAGGCCCAGCCCTGGGAAATGTCTCTGTCGTGGCCAGCACGGGTGGCTGAGCTCCCAGGGGTGTGTGGTGAGACCCAGGGCCTGCCATGGTGCCCACTCTGGAGACAAAAGGTTCTGGATTGCAGCTCTCCCCTCCAAGCCCAGGGCCCAGGCAGGGGCAGGGCCCAGGTCTGAGATCCTGGGATGTCTCCAGGAATCCCCAGAGGGAGCTCACACAGGTCCTGGCAGAGGAAGAAAGATGTGCAGGGAGAGGTAATAACTGTGACCTGACCAACTGGTTGAGCTGGAAAATGCAAGAGAAGTTTCATGGAAACAAAGTCTTCTTCAGGCCTGGAACAGAAGCAGAAAATGGCACAGCAGGGGCTGAGTACAGTTCTCTGTGCTCAGTACAATTATGCTAATTTAGTAATTAAAAAACAAGGGTGGGGTTTGCGGGGCTGGGGAGGGTTGGAAGGGAGAGGAAAGGCCACAGGGAAGGTGGGTGCTGTGCAGCAGGCCCTGGCCAGTGCTGGGCACTCAGGCTGTCCCTGTCCCTGTGTCTGTCCCTGTGTCTGTCCCTGTGTCTGTCCCTGTGCCCAGCCTGCCCTCAGATCCTGCTCACCCCAAGCTGCTGCAGAGCCAACCCAGGGGCTCCCCAGGGAGAATCTGCAGCCCCAAATGCAGCCAGGTGTGCTCAGCAAGGTCCCAGGGCCCTCAGGCCCTTGTCATGGGCTACAGATGGCTTTATGAGGCTACCTTGTGTTTTAGATTGAGTGGGGAGAGAAAAACCCACCCCAAAACTTTTCCCTCTACAAGATTCCCCACTTTTTCAAGGTATAATGTTCCCCAGTCACTGGGTCCCATTTTCATTCCTCTCTGGTGAAAAACCACACTGGCTGCCATGGGAAAACAAAGTTCTACAGATTGCAGTTCTATTAGGAACACAAAAAAGGTCTCTTTTAATGGGACTGAATCTCCAGGGGAAGATGGGACAGTCAGCTCTGAGCTCTCCTGGTTGGATCAGGGACTGATCCAAGTCTTCCTCTCCATCTCTGCCCTGGAGCTGCCCTGTGGCCATGGACCAGCTGGGTGCCAGTGCTCCCATGGCAAAGGGAAGGCTGAGCCTCCCACCAGGGCTGCAGCTGCCTTCCCTCAGCCACAGCTCTGCAGTGCTGTGGTTTTTCCCTCCCAGGTGACAACAACCTCAGTTTCTGCTCACTGAATTAGAAAGGAACCCTCCAGTACATTTTTAATGAAAATTCAGCCCAGATGGGGGAGTTCACAAGGCTGCTCTCAGGGAGAGGGGCTGATGCTGGAGGAGTCACTGGTGTCTCTTTCTAGAGGGACTGCAAGTCAGCCCTGACTCCCTGAGCTGAGCAGAGCCCAGTCCCCACTGTCCTGCACTTTTCTCCACTGCAGCCTAAACTCCCAAAAGAAAGCAAAGCAATGCACTGGAATCTTAAAATTACACAAATTTCAAATTAATTTGGACAGAAGGAAAAAAAATATGATCAAGGCAGTATGGACTTCCAAAAACTTCCCTCCTTGTTGGTTGTAACATGGTCCCTTCCAAGTCACACAGGGGCTGTGTGACCTCCTTGCTGACCAGTCACACTCAGAGACACCTGAACTGTGCCCAAATATCTCCCTGAATATTTGCAGCTCAGCTGGAGGTGGTGCTGCAAAGGGAGGATGGGAGAAAGGTCAGTGGTGATGGGAAGGGAGTGGAGTTTATTCCATGGCCTCTGCAGGTGGCTGCAGCATCTTGCCCTGCACAGGGCTGCCACAGGATCAGTCCCTGAGGTGAGGCTGGGACTCCACCCTGGGACCCCTGAGGGCTCTGGGAGCAGGGTCAGACCCCATGGCAGGGCCATGGCACAGCCCCCTGGCCCTGTGTGTCCCCTGTGGTAGAAACCAGGAAGGGATTTTTCCCTCCTGGAGCCCCCCATGTGCTGCAGCTCCAGGGAGGAGCAGGGCACAGGGGGAGAAGGGCACATCCCTCTTGTCCAGCTGCCCTTGCTGGGCCTGAGCCCTGTCCCTCACTGCTCAGGGGCTCCTCAGGAATCACAACCAACTCAGGGGTGCCCAGGGACAGCACAAGCAAGGGGCAATGGCCACAAACCCCAACAAGAAATTCAACCTCAGCATGAGGAAGAACTTCACTCCTTGGAGGGTGCAGAGCCCTGGAAAGCTGCCCAAGGAGGGTCTGGAGTGTCTCTCTCTGGAGCCATCCCAAACCCAGCTGGATATACCCCTGGGTCCCTGCTCCAGGTGACCCTGCCTGAATCCCAGAGGTCCCTTGCAGCCCAGGCACCCTGGGATTCTGTCACTGCCTGTGCTGGGAGGGTGCAGCTGTCACAGAGCTGCTGGCACTGAGCCTGTTCTGTGCAGCACCTGAGAGTTTGCACTGATGGCACTTCTGGGGGATGCCCCTCGTTTGCCATGGTTAGATCTGGAGTGTCACAGGGATGGCATCTGATGAGGAGCCAATCTGCAGAAAGGGAACCTGAAGGACAATAAGGCACCATGGTGGAATTTCTGAAGCAAGATTTGTCTTTTTTAAATAAAAAGCTAAATTCTAAAGGAAAATAAGCCCTCTGGTAGCTGGTGCCAGGCAGTTCGGGCAATAGATATTTCCTTTCCTAGGAATATTTCCTGTCCTAGAAAAGGCCATGGTTTGGTTTCTGAGCAAGCACCAATTCCAGACCCTTCACAGTGCTCTCTCTGCATCATCACACACATCTCTCCAAAAGCTGAACACATCTCAGGGGGAGGGAGAGCCTTGCACCATCCCAGGGATGGAGGGAGACCTCCAGCTCCTCCCCGAGCTTTTGAATGCTGGTGGGACCTCTGGGAGCTGTGGTGGATGGAGCCCAGCAGGAGTGAAAACCCCTTTGCCTGGCCATGGAGCCCCATGCCCCAGCTCAGGAGGGAAGCCTGGGAAGAAAATGCAGCTCCACCACGGCAGAGCAGCAGGGATGAGCCTCAGGAGAGAGAGAGGAGCTGAGCCATGGTTGAGGCTGAGGGACCAGCACAGCACAAGGGACGGAGGTGCAGGGTTCAGAGCTGGGCCCCAGAGAAGCTGAGGAATGCCATAATTACACACAGTTGTGCAAACTGGGAGCTCTCCACCACCCTGTAGCCAAAGAAACAGGCTCTGCTCTGTGATGAGACACAGGACACTGTTCCCAAGGGAAAAACAGCCCTGCTGAAACTGGTCTAGCTCCTTAGAGGGTATTAATGAGCTCTGCTGATCACACCAGGGGAAGCTCTGGGCTCCTCCTCGGGCAGGTGCAGCTCCCCTGGGCAGAGCAGGGGAGAAGGCTCGGGGCACATCCTGCAGCTCTGCTCCCTGGGCCACGAGCACAGAGCCTTCCCCTGGGGGCTGTGGGTCTGGAACAGCAGATGGGACAGCCTGGAGAATGGAGTGGGTCTGGATAAACACCACATTGGTTCTCCAGGCATCCCTTCCCTCACAGACTCATCCCTCTGCCTGATTTCATCACCCTCAGCTCTGGGACCTGCAGCTTGGGCTGTGCTTTGAGGATGAGCTCAGGGTGGCCTAAATAACTTTGCTGAGGGAAATCCGGTCTGACAAAGCGACTGCTGTTTGCTGAAGGCATCAATGAGCCTATGGATAAGGGTGACCTGGGACACAAGCATTTCCCTGGGATTCCAGAAGCAAAGACCTTTAGGTCAAGCACAGCTCAGAGGGAAAGTCCAAACAGAGCTAAATAATCAACCAGCAGAGAGGAAACAGTAGTGAGATAACAGACTGCTGATAATTCCTGGGATTTTGTCACAGCAGAGGGGAAGACTGGTGATGCAGACATTCAGAAAGATCTGGCAGCACTTGGAGTTTGGGGATAAAATGGTGATGGAGGTTTAGAGGGGTATGAAGTGACACACAGGGGAAAAATCCAACACAACTTCATCTATGAGATGAGGAACTCTGGACCTCGGCTTTACCTCCTTGGCAGTGAAATTTTGGGGTTATGGTGGAGATGAAAGGACGTGAGGAACATCAGGGACAACAGGAGCTCCATGGCAGCAAAGATCTCCAGACATGAGAGGTCAATGCTCTGTGCTGCTGTACAGCCCAGCAGGACCCATCCAAGATACAGGAGGAGATTCCCAGCACTGGGGAATCTGGGGAATTTCCAGATTCCCAGCACTGGAAATCTGGACCTTGGGAACTTCTTGCTGAAGGAGATTTTATCCTCTAACCGTTTTCATGGGTTTGAGGGAAATGGGGCAAACCCATGGAGGAGAAAGCCTCTGAGGAATCTTGAATAAAGAGGAAACTCTGTTCAGCTCCAAAGGTTTCTGAGCTGCAAATAAAGCCCCAGGAAGGGGCAAGTGTCAGTGAGGGGGCGAGTGTTAGCCAGGCTCATCCTCTGACTAATCCCCAGGCACTAAATGCCCATCTAGAATTTCTTCAACTTAATAACCAGAGGAATTGCAGACTGGGAGGTTTTATATTCCTTTGCTGTGTAGATCCTAGCTAGGGGTGTTCTTTCACTGCCACGTTCAGTCTAATCCTTTGGAAAACCCCGCTAAGTCCTGTGCTCCAGTGCTATCCTTTAGCAATGAGTTTTGTGAGCACTGTGCTCACCGTGCATTAATCACAGAGTTTTTATTGCTCTAGAGGAGCTGCTGATGCTGGACTGCTATATATAGTCTGTCAGCAATTAGCAGGATGATTGCAAGGTTATTTAAGTAATTTTTTTCCTTATGCCACAACTAACTGAATTCTCTGTATATATGAAAACACTTGAAAGACGAGCGATTACTGCGAGAAGAAAGAAGAGCAGAGAGTGAGCCCTGCTTGGAGCGGGCGGCTCATTTGACAGGGCTATCTCCTAGAAATGGGATTTTAATCAGGAGCCTTTGATTAAAATCATTGCTCAGGTCATGGCACACCCCTGTGGGCTGGAGGCATGCAGGGCCAGCCCAGCCTCACAACCAGTTCCTCGGGCTGGTGCAGGGATGGATCTCACTGAGAGCAGAGCTTGTACTCGAGGGGTCCTGGATGACATTTCCTGCAGGGAATAGTGCCTGGCAGCCCGAGCAGTGGGGTCGAGGCCATGCTGTGGGAAAATCCGGGCTGGGACCTGGCTCTGCTGTGCCTGGGCCCCCCATTCTCCCCTAAGACAATCCCACCAAAGGCAGTGACCCCATGGCTCCACACCTGCCCTTGTCAGGAAGGGCTTCCCTGTGTAAGGGTAGGGGTCTCAGGGCACAGCCAGAGAGGGATGGGATGGATGGGCTGGGTCTGGGTGAGGGATGAACCTGGGCACACAGGTGCTCTCTGGCACAGGGCTCCAGCACACGAAAACTGGATCCCCCCATGCCCCAGGCCCCTCTGAGACTGAGTGCTCACTGCTGCAGCAAAGCCCAAGAACGAGAAGACCTTGACAGCTCCATTTGAGAATCCAGAAAGGTTGGAAGGAGCAGGGGACCCTCCCAAGCTCTGTTAAGGCCGCACTGCGCCCAGCCGGAGGTGTTTTAATGACTGTTTTGGATCCCCGGAGCCAACCTCCTCCCACTCGGCCCGGGTAATTCGCCTCCTCCGCGGGCTGCAGCGGTTGTTGACGGGCGGATCGCGGCTGGTAGAACAGGTTCTGTGCAGGGAGTTGTCTCCGAAAGCCGGGAGCCGTGCATGGCCCGAGCCGCGGGTCCCGGGCCTGCAGCGAGGAGGGCACTGCTGGGCAGGGCGGCCCTGGCCGCTAGCACACAAATCACAGCCCTGCCTGTGCCAGGTAGATAAGGAACCATGTGATGCGGCTGGTGGGAGCAGGCAGGCAGGGTGAAGGTGCACAGGGAAATAACCTTGCAGGGAGTTCCTCCCTCCCTCCGTCCCTCCCTCCTCAGAGCAGAGTCTCCGGGCAGCGCCGAGCCCCGGCTCCCTGGGCCTGGATGCCCGCTCAGCTTCTGGGGCCTCTCTGAACTCCCGGCCAGCAGCGATGTCCTTCAGCAGGAGGAACTGGTCCGATCTCTCCAGGTGAGTGCTGGGGATCAGTGCTTAACCCTTTAAGGAGGGGTGAGAGTGGCCAAGGGGCTTGGGGAGGATGGGAGGAGGGGGCAGCTGCCCTGGGGGTGTTTGCTGTTTGCAGAGGTGAATGCCAGCCCCACGGAGAGCTCGGCGCTGCTGGAGTTCCTTGTGGCTGGGCAAGATCAGAGGCGTTTTTGTTTCTGCTGCCTGGGGAAGCTGGGCCAGGCACAGGAGAATTACCTGGATAAGTGTTCTCGTGCCATGCTGGATACATTTTGGGTCTGGTTTGCCTTTCTTTGGGGAACAGACCATCTGGGCTGTGCCTCCAGCCTTGCTCTGAGCTGCCTGGAGGTGTTTGCCTCCCTCCATGCCCATGCAGCCCCCGGGTGTGAGTCCTGCTCTGCCTGCGGAGTCTGCAGCCCCTCCTGTGCTGAGCCAGCCCTGATTCAGCGGCACTGAGCAACCCCTGAGCAATCCCTGAGCAACCCCTGAGCAATCCCTGAGCAATCCCCGCAGCACTGCCAGCTCCCTCGGCTCCCCAAAGAGTGCTCCAGAGCAGGGGAGGCTCCTGGGCACCCTGGGCTGGGTCAGGCTCTCACACGAGGCTGGGGCGAGGTGGGATCAGCCCTGACCCCCTGCAGACCCCAGGGCAGCCTAGGCTGGGGATGGAAACTCAAACAGAGCCATGCTGTGCCACCATCAGAGCAGGAACCCCGGCCCAAATGGATGCTATGGCTCTGAGACTTAATTGCAAACCTCAGTACCAGGTGTAAGAAGGGGAGTCCACAGAATCCCAGACTGGTTTGGGTGGGAAGGACCTTAAAGCTCATCCAGTCCCACCCCTGCCATGGCAGGGACACCTTCCACTGTCCCAGGCTGCTCCAAGCCCTGTCCAGCCTGGCCTTGGGCACTGCCAGGGATCCAGGGGCAGCCACAGCTGCTGTGAGTGCCCTGGGTGCCAGGGCCTGCTCACTCTCACTGTGAAAAACTTCCTTATCTTAGTTGAGACCCCTCTGCTCAGAGGCCACCAGCTCTCAGCTGCCTGTGGTGTGGGTGGAACAGACCCAGAGGCCCCTCCAGCCCTGTCCTGGTCCATCTCCCCTGAGCCAGACCTGCCCCAACCCCAGCCCAGCTGGGTCCTGCATCCCGTGTGCTTCCCAAGCCCAGGAGGCATTTCCTGAGCTCTCCTGAGATGAGGCAGCACTGAAACAGCAGAAATGTCAGAAACCTCTGCACTAATTATTGACAGGGCAGGAGAGGACAAGGCAGGGACGCTTGCCAAAGTTTTTTACTCATCTCTTTCAGCTAAAAAAGGTAAGACAGCAAAAAATAAATCCATCTTTGAAAAGAGGAGAGAAAGATTGGCAGAGTGAATCCATAGCCTGATGGGTGGATCACTTAATTAAAATAACGAGGAGCTGCCTGTGGATAGTGCCAGGTTTTGTGCTGCCTCAGAAGGAGCTACGGTAATTCAAGGCAGGAAAATCCCATTTTCACTTGGAAGGAGGCTGTGTAAAATCAAAGAAGTTCCTGGTTGTTGTGAGGATTTAGCTCAGCATTAATGCTCCGTGAGGTCACTGCTTGAGGGACAGGAGTGCAGAGCACCAGGATCTGTGTCCCCTCCCCGGGAATCTGCGGCTGGGATGTGCGGGCTGGGATGTGCCCGGGAGCGCCGGGGCTGTGCGAGCACGGCCGGGCTGTCCCAGCCGGGGCTGCTCCCTGGGCTGTCCCATCCAGGGGATGCTCCCTGGCTGTCCCAGCCTTCTCCAGCCCCGTCCATCCCGGTGCTGAGCAGGCATCAGAGCCCGCCCGGAGCTCCCCAGCCTGGGTCCGATTGCTGCTGGGGCTGTTCGGCTGCGGGGCCAGTGGAGGGAAGGGCAGGGCAGGGCAGCCCTGTCCCCAGCCCGGCACAGCCCTGTCCCCAGCCCTGTCCCCAGCCCACACTGCCCTGTCGCAGCCCTGCCCTGTCCCTGTCCCCAGCCCTGTCCCCAGCCCTGCCCTGTCCTGCCCCTGTCCCCAGCCCTGTCCCCAGCCCTGTCCCCAGCCCGGCACAGCCCTGTCCCCAGCCCTGTCCTGTCCCCAGCCCTGTCCCAGCCCTGCCCTGTCCCTGTCCCCAGCCCTGTCCCCAGCCCTGTCCCCAGCCCTGTCCTGCCCCTGTCCCCAGCCCTGTCCCCAGCCCTGCCCTCGCCCCCTCCGCGCTCCGCTGCCCCGGCGCTCCCGCCCGCCCCGGCAGGAGGAGCAGAAGCCGCACAGAGCACTCGCGGGGGGTAAAGCGGATTAATTTATGACCGACTGGGATTACTGAGTAACTCAGAACCAGCCGCGAGTCCCCGCTCGCAATGCGGCCCTGCCCCTCTGACTTTCACTAAAAGTCAAATTGGTGGCAAAGGCTGAGCTGGGCTGAGCTCCTGGCACGGACCTGGGCAGGGAGGCTCCCCTGGGTGCCCTGCACTGTTTGTGGCCGATTGAGGGCTCGTGCTGGGGGAGAACCAGGCTCTGAAAAGCTCCATCAGCCAATAAAAATATTTTCCAGCACATTTCATGCACCAGCACAGAGGGTGGGCAGCTTTGGCACAGAGAATGGACGGCAGAGCTGGTGTTTTCTGGACAACTTTTTATTCCGAGTGGCATTTTATTAAAACAAAACAAAAACCAAAACTAATAAAACCCAACCCACATTGTGCAAAATAAAATGCTCAAAGATGATTCCAAATCTCATCTTTTGGTCTCAGTCTGTGATTATAAACAATTCCCAGTCCAGGCACATGCAGGGGAGTGGAGCCCTGCCAGCCCCATCCCCAGGCAGAGCCTCTTAGCAGTTGCCTTCAGCCTCTGAGACTTTTCATCTGAGGCTTTTTGCTCTATAAAAATTAAATTGCCATCACCACATCTTGGTTTTGGCCTAAAATCTTGTGCCATAGTAGTTACCCTTCCAGTTTGTGTGGTTGAGGTCTGTGTGGTAGCTCAAGGGTCCTGGTCTGGCTGAGCTACAGGTTCAATATCCTTCCCCTGCAAGGTTTGCTTAATGTAGGGACTCCTTTGAAATGAGTGCTCCCTCCAGCAGGAGAAAATGGGAGCTGGGAATACAAGTGCTTGTTTTGGGAAGGGCCTGCATCAGCTGGGTGGAGTGAGAGCCCTTTGGGGTGCTTGGCTCGTGCTGGCCCTGCTCTCCTCCAGCAAGGTGACTTCTGCCAGCCCTTGGCCTTGCCCAGGGTGTAGCGGTTCCTTTCTTGTCTGGCACCAGAGCTTCAGGGTGCCCATGCAGGATGCAGCCCCCCCATGTCTTTGTGTTTCCTCCCAAACAGCCTGGCCAGGCAGAGGACCCTGGAGGATGAGGAAGAGCAGCAAAGAGAGCGCCGCCGAAGGCACCGGAACCTGCTGTCATCCACCTCCACAGAGGAGGAACCTGCCAGCCCTGCCAAGGACACCAGCCCAGCCTCCAGCAGGTCTGTGGGGCCCTGCTGGCACTGGCCTGGCTCCTGACCCTGGGCCCTGGCTGAGCTGTGGGCAGAGCTCACAGCCCTGGGGAGGAGGGATGGGCACAAGGGGGGCACAAGGGGGACACCTCAGGTGGGCTCCCCATGGCACAGGGACTGGGGAAGGGCTGGTGCCATGGCCAGGCTCAGGGTGGGGCTGCAGGGGGATCTGCAGCAGGTGAGGGGTGCCCAGCTGTGCAGGGCAGCAGAGCAGGCAGAGCCTGGCTGGCTGTGCTGCCCCTCTGGACCTCACAGTGACGCTGTGGCTCCTTTGCTGAAGTGGGGATCTGAGCCAAGGGCTTTCCACTGGTGCTGCCAAAGTCCCTGGCTGCAGGGAGCTGGGGTTTGGAGGTACTCTGGGACCAGGCTGCCCTTACACAACCTGACCTACTCTCTAAATTGGTCCTGGGAGTGTCCAGTGTTTATGTGGTTTGTGTCCACAGTGACACTCCCACTCCAGAGGTGTTCCTGTGTTTCACAGGATGCAGTTGGGACACTTGGGCTGGATATGGGGAATGGCTAAAATGAACCAGGTGGGAAGGACAAGGTGCTGACACAGGCTGGCCATGTGGTGATTGCAATTCAGGAGGAGGGCAGATGTTATCCCTTCTCCTCCCCAGTGCTGGGAGTGTGCAGACACAGCCTGCCAGGTGTCCTCCTGCCCCTTCCCAGGCCTTGTGCCTGTTTGCCTGGGGGAAGGAAGGGAAACAGCTTGTCACTGTGGGTGGACCTGCCAGAGCAGATTGGCTTCCAGCCAACACTTCCCACTTTAAGTTGGTGGGATTTTTCCTAGTCCAGTGAAGAGTCACAGCCACACTTCTTATCCAGCAGCAGACCCAGCACACTGCCCTGAGCCTGGATCTCCTTGGCACAGGATTGGTGGGTCCTGGTGTCCTGGAATGAGGCTGCAGAAATGCTTCATCTCTATGACAGAAAGGATAAAAAAGAATTTTAATGCAAACTTTTTCTCAGACAGCCGAGCTGGGGTGATGGGGATGAGAGTGGCTGCAAGCCTGGTCTGCAGGGAGGACTCCAGGATGTTTGTGGGATTTTTATGTCCTCTCCAGAGCCTTTTGCCTCACTTGCAGCATGAAATGCACCCCTCTAGGCCCAGGTGCAGAGGTTGTCATCCCATGTTGTCCCTGTCCTTAGACCTTCGTCCCTGGTGAAGCCGCAGTCCCCGGAGGACGGGGAGGAGCGAAAGCTCTCAGAGGTGCTGAAGACACAGGAGGGGAGAAGGACGAGGTGCCTCCCAGCCGTGTCCGAAAAGCTGCGACAGGAGAAGGAGCAGAAGGAGGCGGGGGCGGCAGAGAGCTGCCCGCAGACAGAGGCACAGCCCCGCGGGAGGCAGCAGAGCGGCCGCGCTGCAGAGGAGGCGCCCGGGGGCAGGGGGGACCCGGCCCGGGACAGGAACCCGGAGCCAGCCCCCGAGAGGAAGGTGATGCTGAGGGCACGGCTCCAGGACACAGACCAGGGAGTGCAGGCTGCTCGGGGGGAGAAGAGGAAGGAGGCAAAGGAGCCACCAGAGGTGGGGAGCTGCCGGCTCCGGGAGGTGAAGATCCTCACCAGGGTGGGGAACCGCAGCGCAGAAGAGAAAACCTCAGCGGTGACCTCATCTCCAGAGCAGCAGGTAAGCAGGAATGGATGGGGCACCAGGCCTCGGTGGGGAGAGGTTCTCACCTCTCCTGGCTGCTGGGAGAGCCAGAGAAAGACACAGCCCAAAAGTACCAGGAGAGAAATGGGACCTGATGGATTTTGAGGAAGGATTTTTGGAGAGCTGCAAAGCACGAGGTGGTGAACAGGGTCCCACCACCTCCTTCCCCTCCCTGGTCTGTGCTGTCCTGATCACCTTCTCCAGCAAGTCCTGCTGATTGCCATCATGGGGACACTGAAGGGCTGTTGGGGACTCTGTATGTCCAACGGAGACAGGAAAGGTTTGGAGGATTTTGTTCTCAAACTCTGGCCTCCAACCCAGTTCCTGCCCTGACTGTCCCACTCCTGCACCTCAGTCCTCCCTGCAGGCTCTGCAGGGATGCATCTGAGGTCTCCTTTTTCCTCAGCAGCCATTCAGGAACCCCTCAAAGCAGGTAATCCAGCTGTCCCCTCCCCAAGATGAAGCTGAAGAAAAGCCAGAGCCTTCTCCAACCCACGTCACCTCCATCCGAAGGGCCAGCCCCAGAACCGTCTCCTTCAGGGTAAGAGCTGAAGCAGGTGGGGAAAGGATTCCAGTGACCGGAGGAGGATGGGGGGAAGGAAGGATTGCTGTGGCCCCTGGAGTATGTGGGCAGAACCTGTTTCCAGAAGTGTGCTCAAAACTTCCCCTTGGTCTGGGCGCTGCAGTCCTGCTTCCCTCTTCCCCCTGTTTTCCTTCTCCACGAGGATGAGCCTGTCCAGTTCATCCACCTTTTGCTGGCCAGAAAACTTATGGGAAGTGATGAGAAAACCGGGAACTCATTGTCCTCAGAATTTCCAGAGCCACAGGAATTGCCATCCCCTTTCCAGCCTTTCCAGTCTTATGTGAAAGCACAGGATAAAAATAGCATCCATGTTACAGTCTGAGAATATATTTCATTTCAAAAGAGATCTCTGGAATGAAGTGATTGGAGAGACTGGGAAAGCCTAGACCTGTCAAGATCATCCCTGCTGTGAGTCAGGGCTGACTGGCTACACTTGATTGACTTCCATGAGGCTTGACTGGAAATAAAACGGTTATCACCATAAAGTGTCTATGGTCTGGGGAGCTTTGATATGAGATAAGCTCTAGTGTGGGTGCAAATGGAGTTTTCCTGGGGGAGATCAGTGAGATAGTGTCTCCCATGCTTATCTTGGATAAGCAAAGTTCACTGCAGGATCTCCTCTCCTTGTCTCTTCCAGATCATCTCCAAGAAGCAGAAAGAAGAGAGCCAAAGCCCTCTCACAAGGAGGTCAGCACCTCTCGTCGTGTTGCTTTGGTCCTGCTGGGCAGGAATGGCCATGCTCTGTTTTCCAAGGCAGGAGAAGGTGCTGGGGCCTGGCTCAGATCTGCTGGACATTGGTCCCCAGCCCTGTGGAGTGGCAGGGGACAGAACAATGTCCAAGTGCAGCTTGCATCTGAATGAGATCCTGGAACCACAGAATGGTTTGGGCTCCAAGGGACCCTGCAGATCTCACTCCAGCCCCTGCCATGGGCAGGGACATCCTCCACTGTCCCAGGTTGCTCCAATATCCCCCAGCAAGCCCCCACTTCTCTGGGGTCATGGAGCTCCATGTTGGTGCTTGTGTGCACAGGTCCCATCCATGGGGACATCAAAGCAGCTCCATGACAGCCTGACCTGGCTTTGGTGACCAGATCAGGGGCAGGTGTATGCAGAGCCACACTGACATTGGGGGTGATGCATTCAGGGCTGGCAGGGCTGAACCCAGGGCAGGCTGAGGAGCTCTGAGCTGTTTTGGTGTTGAGTATGGCCCTAGAAAGGCAGTGACACCCAGAGAGCTCAGTCACCAGCAGGACTGGGTTGTCTGGTGCACCTGGCAGAGATACAGGAGTGCTGGGTGGGATGGGGCCTTCTCCTGCTGCCCCAGGACCATGGGCTGATCCCAGGACATCCTGGGGGGGGCCTGTTTCAACTCTTCCCTCTTGTTCCCCAGTGCGAGTCTGAGGATCCCAGGCAGCAACAGCACCATTGGGGAGAAGCTGGAAAAGTACAACTCGGCTGTGCAGGTACTGAGGGCCCTCAGCAGAGCCAGGAGGGAGTGGGGGACAGAGAGGGGTGGCCTGGAGCCGAGTGGGGAGGGGGGGCCTGAGCTGCACCAAGTACAGAGCTGATGGGGGTGAAGGAGGTGGAAAGGCAGGAAAAGGGATTGGCTTCAGGGTTTTAGGAGCAGGGACCCTTGCAGGGGTCCGGGGATGCTGCATGGCCCTGCAGGGAGGAGAGGTCCTGTGGAGAGGCTCTGGGGGTGCTGTGGTCCGCTGAGGGGAGCAGTGATGGGCAGGGGGGACCGGACCCCAAGGGCTCAGGGTATGAGCCAGAAGCTGGACTTTTCCTTTTCATCGCGGCATGCAGCACAGCCCCGCTGACGCCCCTCTCTGTCTCTCGCAGCGCTCGGAGGGGGTGAAATCCTCCATGCCGGCCCAGAAGAGCCGCCTGCTCTCCTCGGAGGGGGTGGCGAGCAAGCGCAACTTCTTCGAGCGCAGCGCTCCGGGCAAGGCCGAGCCGGCGGCTCCCAGGAAGGTGAGGCCGGAGCGGGCCCGGAGCGCTCTGTGCGGGGTGGGCACCGCTCTGGGGCGAATTTCCCCTCTCCCGATCCAGGCTTGGCCTGGCAGGCTGCGGCAGGGATGGGAGAGCCGGTGCCAGGGCTGCCCCGGCGCTGTGTGGGTTCTTGCCGAGCTCTGGAATTTGGGGAGCTGGGATGGAGCCAGTGTGTGGGCTGGGCCCTGCGGACCGGGCCGGGTTACATTCGTGCAGGCAGAGCCGCTGCTGTAACCCCGGTGTCCCTCTCTGTGCCACAGGACAGCCTCAAGATCCCAGGGTCGGTGACATCCCGCATTAATCTGTGGATCAGCCGAGCTCAGGAGCCTGCCAAGGAGGAGAACGGCAAGGTAGCAGCTTGTGTCAGCCTCAAGTGAGAGCCCTGGGAGCAGGCAGGCTCACAGGACATGGTGCTGTGACTTGGGGTGGTGTTGAAGGGTGGATGATCCCTTGGCTGAACCTATTAAAGGGTTTGGGAGCAGTTTAGCCAGGTTTGGAGGTGTCAGAGCTGCAGGAACACCACAATGAGATATCAGGGCTCTCCTTGCTGCTGCATCCTGACTGTGAGCCCAGAATTCCCAGGACAGCTGATTCCAGCCCTTGAGGAGGGAGAGGCGCCAGCTGGGTGCATGTCCCAGGACATGCAGGGGTACCTGACCCTGCCCCCAGCATGATCCCATCTCTGCCATCCATCTCCTCTGTCTGGATGAACAGCTCTGCCTGGGGCCAGTGGGACAGGAGCTGTGTGCTCAGCCCTGCAGCTCTGAGGGGCTTGAGGGGTCTGGAGTCATCTGCACCCCCACTTGAAACCAGCCCCCTAAAATGAGGGGGTCTCGTGGCTGTGGGTGCCAAGTGCTCAGCCAAGGGGACTCAGAGGTCACCACTTGGCCACGTGCAGGGGAGGGACAAGAGAGCCTTTGGTTGTTTGGTGTTCCTGGAAAGGAGGGGCTCAGCAGCTCCTGGGCAGGGCTCACTGCTCACAGCAGGGAGGGCTTTGGCCCCTGCTGGCAGCCCAGGAGGGGCAGCTCCAGCCCAGCCCTGCAGCCAGGGAAGGTGAGTCCAGGCTGGGCTGGGAGATCAGCACTGCCCAGACGTGTCTGTGCCAGCAAAGGGTTTGCTCCTGGGGTGACTCCTGGGGAAGGCCTGCAGCTCCTTGGTCAGTTCTCCTTCAAAAGCACCTGCTCCACTTCTGTGGCTGGAGCTGCCCTTGGCTCTGAGGGTCTCCCAGGTGCAGGAAGGATCCCAAAGCTGGCTGGTTTCACCTAGACACTGTGTGCTTCAAGGTCTGGGTACAGTCACACCAAGGCAATGCTGCACATGATGCTTGGGGAAAACTTCTCCTGATACTTCTGACTCTTCTGTTTGCAGGAAATCCGGAGAATCAACAGCCTGGCAAAGCGAGATGTCTGGATAAAGCAGCCTGGAGACACCTCTGGAGACACCAAGGTAATTTTGGAGCTGCTCTGGAACCTGGTGCATCATCTGAGGCAGAGGCAGGATATACAGGGAGAGGTGACGTGGGGGAATCAGGACCCTGTGACTTTGGGAAGTCAGCAGTAGGGGACAACTGGAGGCATCTGTGAGGGAGAGGAGGACTCTGGTCTGGGAGGAGAAGGGAAGGGGCTGTCATGGGGTTTAGGGGATCCCTGCCTGCCCCATCCCCTGCTGGGCTCAGCCACCGTCCTGGTTAAAGCAGCTGCTCTGGGGGGGTTGCAGTCTCAGGCACAGCCTCAGTGGTTCCCACTTTGTTTTGCAGTTGCAGTAACACCAGCTGTGCTATCAGACCATCTGGGAAAAACTGGTTTGCTCCAAAGATCAAAGCCCAGCCCTACCCAACCGTCCAGCAGCCACTGCCACGAGTCCCCTGTGCCATGTGTGGGTGCAGCCCAGGGCATGGGGTCCTCTGCTTGTGGGATGGGAAGGAAGAAGCCTGGAAGAGTCTCCCTGTGCCCCCAGTCCCCATCACTGCCTGTCTGTGGGTCTGTCCAGGCCTGCAGGCTCCCCACAGATGCTGAAGGCAAACTCCTGCCTTGTTTGCCCAGCTCATTTTGCTCTTCTGTTCCTGATCTCTGCCTATGCCCCAGAGCTGCCCTGGCCAAGGGATCCCCACAGGGCTCCCTGGCAGCTGGAGGATGTCAGAACCTGCCTGCCTGAGGGAGCTCCTGCTGCACATCCATGGACCACGTCTGTCCCTGCTGCCTGGGGCAGGCACTGTCACCCTGCCAGGCTGTCCCTGCCACAGGGGCACAACCAGAGGCTCATGAAGCCACACGAGTGCTCAGAGATGTCCCATGGAATGAGGGGGGACTTGGCCCTGGTGTTTCCCTCCACACACAGCTGAACCAGAGACTTGTCCTTGTCCCTGCCATCCCCTGCCCCTGCAGGCACTGACCCTTCATCCAGTGACCCAGGGGAGCTGAGCTGGCCCTGGCCATGGCCACAGCCCTGTTGGGGGATTTCATGGAGCTGAGTGCCCCGGGCTGGGCCCCATTTCCCTCTTGCCTTTCCTCCTGAGCCCTATGCTGTGCAGCCCCTGATCCTGCATTCCCGTGGCTGCTGAGCCCACCCAGCAGGGATGGGGGATGCTCTCTCACAGCCTTTAGGGTGGCTTTAGGGTGCCATGGGCAAAGGACTCAAATTCTCTGATTGGGGCCATTCTTTGCGTTTGGGTTGTGCCTTGAACAACCACTGTGGTGACAAATTCAGTGTGGGAATCTGCTGCTGCCCCTGGAGCTGATCCTGCTTGTTAGGCTTGGGAAAGGACTCTGCTTTTTTTTGTTTTCTAATAAAAGTTGCTCTTTCTAAAACATTCCTGGTCACCTACTGCTGGTCTGGGACTGGAAACTGTTCCCTTCCCTTCTCCCGACAAGGGGAAAATAAGGAAAACCCCGAATCCAATGTGTCCTGGGGGTTAAAAGCAGACTCTTCCCTTGTCATTGCAGCATCCCGCGGTGGGAGCAGGGCTGCGGGAGCCGGGCCGGAGCTGCGGGCAGGGGCTGCTCCTGTGCTGGTGACAGCGCTGCCTTATCAGCGTCCCGGCCGCGGTGACAGCTGGGCTGGCTTGTGTCAGCCCCTCGGGCACTCACGTATCTCGCTCCGGAGGGTTTAAAATAGCAAATCTCTGAGGCCACACAATAGCTTGGGCTTATATGGGCTCCTGGGGGGGAAGGGGGAGCGGCGGAGGGGGCCAGGGCCGCGGCTGCCGAAATAGCAGCTCACAAGTGTTGCATTCCTCGCTGGGCGCCGGGCACATTCCTGCGGCGCTGCCCGCCCCGGGGTGGGCGCTGCAGCCCCTTAAAGCCTCCTGGCCCAAAGAGCCTTGCCCAGACCCCGCGGCTCCCCGCACTCCCGCAGCTCCGGCGCCCAGGTACGGCTGGGGCGGCGCCCGGCCCGCGGGGGATCGGCCCCAGGATGGGGTCCGGGATGGGCTCAGGATCGGCCCGGGATGGGCTCCGGGATGGGATCCAGGATGGGGTCCGGAATGGGCTCAGGATCGGCCCGGGATGGGCTCGGGATCGGCCCGGGATGGGATCCTGGATGGCTCTGGGATGGGCTCGGGATGGGGTCCGGGATGGGGTCCGGGATGGGCTCAGGATGGGCCCCGAGGTGGGGTCCAGGATGGGATCCGGGATGGGCTCCGGGATGGGCTCGGGATGGGCTCCGGGCTCGGGGCATCACCGGCTGCCCCTCGGGGGATCTGGTCCGGGATGGGGTCCAGGATCGGCTCCGGGATGGGCCCCGGGATGGGCTCTGGGATGGGCTCGGGATGGGCTCTGGGATCGGAGTGTCCCCAGCCGCCCCTCGGGGGAATCGGCTCCGGGATGGGCTCAGGGATGGGCTCCAGGATGACTCTGGAATGGGCTCTGGGATGGGCTCCCGGATCGGGGCATCCCCAGCTGCCCCTCCGCAGGGATCGGCTCCGGTCTCGCCTCTGGTCTCGGCTCCGGGTCGGGCTCCAGGCTCGGGGTGCCCCAGCCGCTCTCCCCGGTGTTTTATGCCATGCAGGCATTCCCATGCATAAAGCATCTGCAGCCTCTCCCGTGGGTTGTGTTTGCCGTTTCTCTTTTGGACCACCCTGGTGGGTGCCCAGGTGGCTCAGAGGGATTTTGGCTGCCCTGGGAAATCTCCCGAATCCCATTCCCTTGTCTGCAGTGACAGCAGGGATGGGATGCCCATGGGCAGCCTGGCCCTGGCTCTGTGGCAGCCCAGGGGTGGGATGGGGTGGGGTGGGGTGGGATGAGATGGGATGGGATGGGATGGGATGGGATGGGATGGGATGGGATGGGATGGGATGGGATGGGAAGGGAAGGGAAGGGATGGGAAGGGAAGGGAAGGGAAGGGATGGGATGGGAAGGGAAGGGAAGGGATGGGATGGGAAGGGAAGGGAAGGGATGGGATGGGATGCTGCTGTGCCTGGTCTGACCCTGCCAAGCAGACCTGGAGCAGGGACATGACCCATTCTTGGGAAAGGAGAGCTCCATGTCTGGGCAGCCTGGAGGAAAGCAGAGACTCAGAACTGTGGAGGATTAACTGAGCCCCAGAGCTGTGAGCAGCCAGCCCTGAGTTAAAGGATAGGGGGATTTCAAGGAGTGTGAGGAATATCTGGATTGTTTAATACACAGCAAATTCTGGGAGATTTTTTTCTAGCCAGTGCAATGTTTCCTCTTCATCTCTGTAATATCTGCTGGGTTCTCCTAATTCTACCAAATCAAGATTTCCAAGCTTTAATGAAAAGGTTTATGTGTTTCTGTGCAGAGGATGCATAAATACTTCCTTGAGCCACTTTCTCTTTTGTGTATCCTCTTAACAGTGGCAGACTGGTTGCTGTTCCCTCAGCTCTGTGGGATCTAACGGTGTCTGAGGGAGGAGGGCAGTGAGGATGTAGGAAGAGGCTTGGGGACTGGGAACCCTCTTCTCCCATGCCATGAAATGATTGTGTGGAGCTCAGATTTGGCCAAACTTGGGGCATCAGGACCATGCTGAGCCTGGGGGAAAAGTGGGACTTGCTGTTGGTGGGAAGCAGGGATCCTGGGGATGGTGCTGGAGCCAAGCCCCAGACCCAACCCAGGAAGGGGAACAGTGGTGGCAGGAGCAGTGACCCCGAGGCAGAGGGGGCTGAGTTCTGCCTTTATTTGTCTCCAAAAAGCTCCTTGTGAGGAACAGTGAGATTAGAGACCCTCTGGAGCCGTGGGTATGCCAAGGTTCCCCTCCTGGAATGCCCCTTTGCCATGCCTGAGCATTCCAGCCCTGGCTCCAGCATCCTGAATAAGCACTCCTGAGGCCTGGCCTCCCCATCCCGGGTAATGAATGCCTGACAGATGCAAACAGGAGCAGTTGCTCCCAGACTCTGGGTAGCAGCAGCAGGGAAGTCTTGCTGCTCTGGGAACAGGTGCTTCAGCACATGGAAGTTATTTCTGAGCTGCCTTGCATCGTCCTGTGGCATCTCAGCCCTGCTGAGGGTTGGCATGAGCAGGGAACAGGACTGGGCTTGGGCTGGGCTGGGCTGGGCTCTGGATGGGGCTCTGGGCTGCTCCAGGATGTCCAGGGATGGGGCTGGTGGGTGCAGATCTCCCAGTGCAGTGCTGGGTGAAGGTCAGATAAGGTGAGATAATGAGCAAAGTCCTCCTGAGCACAGCTGGGAGGGAGACAGATGTGCTAGGAGGATGAAAAGCTGTTTCTGCAGATGTTTTAGCCCTAAAATGAGGGCTAAGTTACTAAACCAGGCTGTTAATTATTCCTTTTAGCTAACAGGGGGAAAATGCACCTGCTGAGGCCAGGCTGCCCCTTTCCCAGCAGTTCTGCACTTGGAGGGCTGGGCTGGGAGGCTTTGCTGAGGGCTTGTGCTGTGCCTGGTGCAGGGCTGGAAATCTGAGAGAAGGGGTCATCCCTGGGCTAAGAATAGTCAGGAAGCAAAACAAGCCGAACACTGCAATGGGGTGATTTTCCTGTGCCCTGAGCAAACATAGCCCCTGAGAGGGCTGGGCCAGGGGGCTGAGTGCCCTGGACATGCTCCTGACAGAGTTATCAGTCTCACAGAGGTGGTGTCCAACCTCCTGCCTCCTGTTTGGGGCATGCTGTGATCCCGGGATGGGGAGGGCAGGCACCTTATCTCTGCTGAGATAACGCTGTCACAGCCTGGCTGGGGACAGCTGGGAGCTCCAAGGGTTTTGGAGAGAGGCAGCATCTCTGTGCCCCTGTCCTGTGCTGAGGGACAGGCTGTGCCAGCCCTTATCTCACTTCTAACCCTCACTTTTTCCAATCTGCCTCCACCTCTGCCAGAGAACCAGGGATGTCAGACACGGAGGAGGTCACCGAGGAGTATGAGCAGTAAGTGGGGTGGTTTTAACCCCTTTCTTTCTCCCTGTTCCCATTTCCCACTGCAGCATTGCTTGGGGGTGCTCTCATTGTTACCCAGCACCCACCATGGACCCCCAGCCTGAGCCCCTCTGCCCTGGCAGTGCCTGACCCCAGCAGGATCAGTTTGTGTGGGGAGCTGGATCCTCCCCACGGGCAGGACAAGGTTTGATTGCTGAATTAACACACACAGTTTGTGTGGGGAGCTGGATCCTCCCCATGGGCAGGACAAGGATGATTGCTGAATTAACACACACAGTTTGTGTTGTGACCCCAGCAGGGGCAGTTTGTGTGGGGAACTATACCCACAGTCACGAGCAGGACAAGGTTTGATTGCTCAATTAACACACACAGTTTGTGTGGGGAGCTGTACCCACAGCCACGAGCAGGACAAGGATGATTGCTGCATTAAAAATGCTGCAGTCTCAATGTGTGGGACAGAGATGGGAAAACCCAAGAGTCAGTGGGGAAATGGGAAACCCAATCTGCTGCTGCTGGGTCCTGCTGCCACATGCAGAGCAGATCACTCTCCAAGGCCCAGATCTGAGAGCAGCTTCTGCTGATGGAGGCACATCCTGGAGAGATGGGGCTGGGTCATAGGGGTGAGCTCCAACACAGCTCCCACTGCTCATCCACCTGCAGGGAAAGCACCTGAACCCTCTGGGGTTTCAGTGCCACACCAGACTTGTGTGTTTCTGGCAATCATTACAGATAGTGTAATGGCTGCCAGACATATTCATTATTTTATCATTTACTAGGAACTAGTATTTAAATTCAATTTTATGCATCCATTTTTTTTATCTTGACTTTTTTTGTCAAATAATTAAACCATATATCCCTACATTATCCAAATCATTTGTCATCAATACACTTTCAATTAACCTTCCTCTATATTTCCTAGTATCAAACCAATAACCGTCATCATCACTCCACAACCACCCCCAAACAAACATAGAATTAACCCCAGAACTAAACCCCCCCCAAAACCCAAACAAAATTACAAACCATGACGATAAATCATCAAGCAATCACCCAGCAAATTTCATGTTCTTGTAGCTTATAAAAAGCATGACACTGCAGATGTCAAGATGGCTGTCACACACACCCAAGGACAAAAGACTCAGTCCTAACCTAACCCTGGGACGGGCTGTGCATCTCCCTCACAGCCAGGGAAGGACTTGGGGGCAAAGGTGGGATGTGAGATTCCCATTTCTGGGATTACAAGCCAACGTCATTCATCTTCTCATGCTGCAAAATGGAGGAGTGCCCTGACCACTGTCAAAGTGCCAGCCCAGACCTTCAGGCCCTGCTCTCCACAGCCTGCAGGGTGACCTGGGCCTTGTCCCTGTCCCCAGTGCCACCTGCCAGCCCCCCAGCAGCCATGGCCTGTGCTGTGGGACAGGGGAGCCTTGAGGAGCCCCAAACCCACCCCAGCCTCACTGAGGTGACCTGGGCCTTGTCCCTGTCCCCAGTGACACCTGCCAGGCCCCAGCAGCCATGGCCTGTGCTGTGGGACAGGGGAGCCTTGAGGAGTCCCAAACTCAGCCTCCCTCACTGATGGCCCCGTTCCAGCAGCTCAATGTGACTCTAAATTCCTGTTGTGCTTTGCAGGGAGCAGGAAGGTAAGAGGACGTGGAGCACCTGCAGCTGCCCTAAGGCCAAAAACTGATCAGAGAAACTCCAATAACCTGAGGCTTCTTTCCCTTCTCTCTGTCTGTGCCCTGTGTGCTCTCTGAAGAGGAGTGCGTGGAGGAAGGTAGGAGCTGCACCTGCAAGGACCAAGAGCCAAAGGAGAGGGCTTCAGTGTTTTGCTGGGGGTTGGGATCAGCTCCTGGGCTGCAATGGGCAAACCATGTCCAGGAAAGGCTGATGTGACCATGTTTGAGATGCCTGCACCTGAAACATCAGTAGGATCAAACCAGTCTGAATTTTCTCAGGATCTCTTTTGTCAGTGCCTCAAAGCAGGGCTGGCAATGCTGGACATGGCTGTAGGCTGAGGGGTGATCCCAATGTCCCAACGGGACCTGGAGCCTCTGCTGAGCATGTGCCAGCCTTGCCAAGCTCAAACTGGCACTGCCTCAGCCTGATGGGGACACAACCCAGCATGGGAGCTGGGCTGGGCTGGGCTGGGCTGAGCTGAGCTGGGCTGGACCGGGCTGAACTGGGCCGGGCTGAGCTGGGCCGAGCTGATCTGGGCCGAGCCGGGCTGGGCCGAGCTGGGCTGAGCTGAGCTGAGTTAGGCTGGGCTGGGCCGGGCCGGGCTGAGCTGGGCTGGGCTGGGCTGAGCTGAGCTGGGCTGGACCGGGCTGAACTGGGCCGGGCTGAGCTGGGCCGAGCTGAGCTGGGCCGAGCCGGGCTGGGCCGAGCTGGGCTGAGCTGAGCTGAGTTAGGCTGGGCTGGGCCGGGCTGGGCTGGGCTGAGCTGGGCTGGGCTGGGCTGAGCTGAGTTAGGCTGGGCTGGGCTGGGCCGGGCTGGGCTGAGCCGGGCTGGGGCGGGCCAGGCCGGGCCGGGCTGAGCTGGGCTGGGCTGAGCTGGGCTGGGCTGGGCTGGGCTGGGCTGGGCTGGGCTGGGCCGGGCTGAGCTGGGCCGGGCTGAGCTGGGCCGGGCTGAGCTGGGCCGGGCTGAGCTGGGCTGGGCTGGGCTGGGCTGGGCTGGGCTGGGCTGGGCTGGGCTGGGCTGGGCCGGGCCGGGCTGAGCTGGGCCGGGCTGAGCTGGGCTGGGCTGAGCTGGGCTGGGCTGAGCTGAGTTAGGCTGGGCTGGGCCAGGCTGGGCTGAGCCGGGCTGGGCTGGGCCGGGCTGAGCTGGGCCGGGCTGAGCTGGGCCGGGCTGAGCTGGGCTGGGCTGGGCTGGGCTGGGCTGGGCCGGGCTGAGCTGGGCTGGGCTGGGCCGGGCTGGGCCGGGCTGAGCTGGGCCGGGCTGAGCTGGGCTGGGCTGAAAGGTGATCCCAACATCCCAACGGGAGCTGGAGCTCTGGTGAGCGTGTGACAGCCTTGCCAAGCTCAAACTGCCACTGCCTCGGCCTGATGGAGACACAGGAGCTGAGCTGGGCTGGGCCAAGCTGGGCCGGGCTGGGCTGGGCTGGGCTGAGCTAGGCTGGGCTGGGCTGAGCTGAGCCTGTGGCTGCTCTAGGGCACTGCCAGGCAAAGCACCCTAAATGTAAAAGCAAAGAGAGGTGCAGGGGGAAGCCCCTGCTGTGCTCCAGTCCTCACCTCACGCACGCCCAACCTCTGTGGCACCCAACTAATCCCTGTGCTTATTCCTTCCCTCCTCCCTGGCTCAGAAGAGGAAGAATGGATAGAGGAAGATGACGGTAGTTATTGCACCTTTCATTATTTCCTCTCTCTGCTCTCGGGAGAACTCCTGGCTCCATGTGTTCTGCCTCTCCCTGGTTGGGGAATAGTTTTCTTTCATTCTTCCACTTCTCTCTCTTCTTCCTGCACTCCTGCTGTGCCCTGCTGTGCTGTGTGTCCATCCTCTGTCTGTGCCTTGTCTCTATATCTGCCAGCCGTGGTTTGCTGTCTTTGCTGTCATCTTTTCCTATCCCTCTTTGTGGCCGTGGCCCCGCGGGTGTTCCCAGGGCAGAGCATCGCTCTGGCTCCGCCGGGGAATCCCGCGGGGACGCTGCTCCCTCCAGTGGAAAAAGGCTCCAGCAGCGTCACAGAGCATCCTCAGCCAGCCCTGGGGCTCCCTGCCAGAGCAGAGCCATGGGGATCCCTCCTTCCTTCCTGGGCTGGGAGGGATCTGCAGAGCGAGAGGGGATGAGGGACAAGGCAGGAGGTGGCGACAAATCCTTGCATTTCATTTTAGGGGGTTTTGCCCTGAGGAGCACAGGCAGCCCAGGGTAGGGTTAGAGAGGAGCCCTTTGCTCCCCAGCCACTGAGGCTGCCCAGGTCCCTCTGGGCTCTGTCCCAAAGCAGGAGAGATGTGAGGAGCTGCAGGGATGAGTGTGAGGAGCAGCAGGGATAAACGTGAGGAGCAGCAGGGATAAACGTGAGGAGCTGCAGGGATAAACGTGAGGAGCTGCAGGGATAAGTGTGAGGAGCTGCAGGAGCTGCAGGGAAGAATGTGAGGAGCTACAGGAGCTGCAGGGACAAACATGAGGAGCTGCAGGGATAAGTGTGAGGAGCTGCAGGAGCTGCAGGGATAAATGTGAGGAGCTGCAGGGATAAGTGTGAGGAGCTGCAGGAGCTGCAGGGATAAATGTGAGGAGGATGAATGTGAGGAGCTGCAGGAGCCAGGGAACACTGCTGTGCTCACTCTGCCCTCCCTGCACAGGTCAGGAGGAGCAGGTAGAGGAGGTGGAGGAGGAGACCACAGAAGCCAAGGCAGAAGGTGAGTGGGGACCATGCCAGGCTGGGCCATGGTAGCTTGGTGGGGCCATGCTCTGCTCCAGGGCTGCCAGCTGGGGGCTGGGATGTCCCAGCAGGGCTGTGACAGGGGGACATCACCCAGATGGGGTGTGCAGTAAGGGGGTGTCAAACTGAGATGCCCTTCCCTGCTCTGTCTGGGCCCCACAAACATGAAATTGTGATGAAATCCATGAAATACAAATTTGCTGCTGGTGGCTGCATCCAGCCCTCTGAAATAATGCTAAAAATGGGCCAAGCCTGGTTCACCAAGGGGTCCACTGCCTCAGAGGGGGTTTCCAGAGCTGGGATCGAGCTCTGATCTGTCTGATCACCAAAAGAGCACTGGGTTCATGAGGTGGCTTTGGGGCATGGTGTGTGACCCTGTGCTGTCCCCTCTGCTGGGGCAGGCTCAGATCTTGGCTGTGGCCCCAAGTCAGGGTGCTGGGGCCCCTCTGTGCTGGGGTGTGGCTGCCCTCACCCAGGGATGCTCATGTTCTCCCATTGCTTTTAAACAGAGCAAGAAGATGAAACGAAAGCAGCAGGAGAAGGTAAAACAGGAGCAGAGGAGAGATGGCCATTCCAGTCCTGACCCCATTCCCCTCAGACACTGGGCCCTTGTAATGAGGTTTTGGTGCTGAATTTATTTGCTGCCAAAGGGACAACCTGTGGTAAATGGGGCAGAGCTGCCCTGGCCACATCCCTAGCAGGACAGGTGCAGCAGGAGGGATGGATTTGTGCTGCCTCTGGCAGAAATTCACCCAAAATACAGCAGGAGAGGAGAGGCACTGCTGCTTTTCCAGCCTGAGCTTCTGCAAAACTTGTCTGGATTCCTCCTGAGAGCACCTGGGGCTCTCCTGGTCCCCCTGTGAGTGAGGGGTGTGAGTGAGGGGTGTCCCTCAGGGGCTGCTGTCCCCCCATTCATCCTGCAGGGATGGAGCTGGGGTTTGCAGTGGGGACAAGCACAGGAAAGAGGGGGACAGCCCCCCACAGTGTCCCTGGGCAGGACTAGCCATGGGGACAAAAAGCATCGTGTTTTCCACAGGTGGAGAGGGAGAGCGGGAGCAGGAGCCCGGGGAAGGTGAAGTATCACCCTTGTTCCTCTGCCTGGGGTTCCAGCTGTGCCCTGCTCAGCCAGCAGCACCTGGGGCACACCGGGGGCACACCGGGGGCACACCTGGGGCACAGGGCTGGCACCTCGCTGCTGTGGGGAGAGGGAGGGCTGGGCTCAGGGTGTGACAGGAACCCTCAGTGACACTGACCTTGTCTTTCTGTGCTGCTCCCGGGACCTGCAGGGGAATCGAAGCCAAAACCCAAGTAAGTGTGGCAGGGTGTCCCCCGGGGCAAGGTCTGAGCTGTGCCAGGGCAGAGGCTCCGTGAGACAGCCCTGGTCCATAAGGGACAGGGCACAGGGAGCCTCCAGGGCAGGGTGGGACAGGGGCATGGAGAGAAAAGGGAGAGAAATGACAGCAAAACACAGCCCATGAAGGGGACCCTGAGAACGAGGTCTTTAGGCAGTTCTGAAGCATTTTGTATGTTCCTTGGGAGAAGCTCAGCTGCCCTGTGACCCTGCAGGTGGCAGAAGTGTGTGTGTGTGTGTGTGTGTGTGTGAGCACCCCAGTGTGGGACACAGAGCCCAGGCTATGGCTGGCATGAGGCACATGTGTCCAGGAGTGCCAGGGACTGACCCCGAGGGAGCAGGACTGTGAACGATTGCAGGAAGCCTGGGGGGTCCTCCTGGGCCCCTGGGACTCTGCAGTGTGGGAGGCAGATCTGCCCTCAGCCACCATCATCCCTTCATCCCTTTGTGCCCCTGCAGGGCATCCCCTGCCCTCCCTCATGCCCCACAGGAGGAAGGATCCAGGTGTGCCCGGTCACACAGAGCACACAGTGCCCTTTGGGGGGGCAAGGGGTGGCTGCCAGCTCAGGGGGCTGGCAAAGGGCCCTGTCTGCAGCTTGCAGGGTTATTCCAGCCATGCAGGCACCTGGAAGCATTTTCAGGGAATGCCACAGCTCTTCCTCTGTGGCTGCCCAGCTGGGACCTCCAGCAGGATGCACTGCACTCCCTCTCCTCCAGCTGTGCCCCCTCTGCACCCAGGGGCTCAGGGGGTTGGATGGGTGAAGGGCAAGGGCTGTCCCAGACCTGCTGCAGCCCCATTGTGCTCCGGCTCCCCCTCCTCTGCAGGGTCTTCATGCCCAATCTGGTGCCCCCCAAGATCCCAGATGGCGAGAGACTGGATTTTGATGTAAGTTATGGCCCAGTTCCCACCCCTGGGGGTGCTGCCCTCCCTCTGCTCCCTCTCAGTGCCCAGCAGCTGCTGGAGCCCTGGCTGTCTGTGCTTGCTGCAGGACATTCACCGCAAGCGCATGGAGAAGGACCTGAACGAGCTGCAGGCCCTCATTGAAGCCCACTTTGAGAGCAGGAAGAAGGAGGAAGAGGAGCTGCTGTCCCTCAAGGACAGGATTGTACGTGTTCAGCCTTCTCCTCTCTGGCTATTGCCACCCGGTCCTGTGGGCACTCAGCCACTGTCCCCTCCCCACAGTGCTGGCACACCTGGGACACCCCTGACCCTGCAGGACAGAGCCTGAGGGTTGAACCAGATTTTTATTAACCCCAGTGCCTGCACACCAAAAAATTCCCTGAGCTGGAAGGGACCCACAGGGATCACTGAGTCCAACCCCTGTCCTGCACAGACCCCCCCCAACCATCCCACCCCATCCCTGGCAGCGCTGCCCAAACACTCCTGGAGCTCTGGCAGCCTCGGGGCCGTGCCCATTCCCTGGGGAGCCTGGGCAGTGCCAGCACCCTCTGGGGAAGAGCCTTTCCTGCTCTCCAGCCTGACCCTGCCCTGGCACAGCTCCAGCCCTTCCCTTCCTGTCCCTGCTCGCTGGGATGCCCCCGGTGGTGCTGCAGTGCCCGGTGCCGATGCACCTCTCCCCGGGTCACTGTGCCCAGGCTCCCCTGGGGCTCTCGGGGTCAGGGCTCTGTCCCTGGGGGCAGAGAGGATGCAGATTCCCGGCGGTGTCCAAGCCCAGGTGCTCTCCCCGTGCAGGAGCAGCGGCGAGCGGAGCGGGCGGAGCAGCAGCGGATCCGCAGCGAGCGGGAGAAGGAGCGCCAGGCCCGCATGGCCGTGAGTGCCCTCTGGAAATGGGGCCTGGGACACGAGCTGTGTGTCCATCCATCCACTGCTGACCGCCCTCTGACCCCGGCAGGAGGAAAGAGCCCGCAAGGAGGAAGAGGAGGCGCGGAAGAGGGCGGAGGAGGAGGCGCGGAAGAAGAAGGCGTTCTCCAACATGCTGCACTTTGGGGGATACATGCAGAAGGTGGGACCCTCCCCAGGGGCTGGGATGGAGCCATTGCTGCTCCTGGGGAGGCCTTGGCCATGGGCTGGCCTCATCCATGTGACACTGGGGGTTTAGAGGCAGGAGGGACAGGGAACTGTGCTTGGGTGAGGAGTAACCAGGCCAGAGCGAGCTCAGAGCTGCCCCGAGCTCAGCCCTGCTCTGCAGATGTGCAGCTCCAGCCTTGCCTCAGGGACAGGGATGGGGACAAGGACAAGGTGTCTTGTCCACTGTTGCCAAAATGTCCTTGAGGACCTCATGGGCTTCTGGAGTCCCAAAAGCTGAGGGTGTTGGGTGCAGAACTGGGGATGGGGGACAGCGAAGGCTGGGCAGACTTCCTTCTCTCCAGTGGAGTGATGGTTTCCTCAGTCAGAGAAAAAGGGTGGCAAGAAGCAAACAGAGCGGGAAAAGAAGAAGAAGATCCTCAGTGAGCGACGGAAGCCCCTGAACATCGACCACCTCAGTGAAGACAAGCTGAGGTGAGCACAGGCTGCAGGAGGGACGGCCAGGACAGGAGCCTGGGCTGGGGACAGCTCCCTGGAGCTTCCAGCTGAGGAGATGGCACAGCTGGGGATGGGCTGTGACATCCCGTGGGGGCACGGGTGCCAAGGCTGTGCAGGGCTACCATGGCCAGGCTGCCACTCATGGCACCAGCCATGAGAGGGAGCCAGGGTCACACGGGTGGCACAGGGGTGTCCTGAGGAGCCAGGGTCACACGGGTGGCACAGGGGTGTCCTGGAGAGCCAGGGTCACATGGGTGGGATGTGTGTCCCCATATGTACTGACCTCCCCCGTGGCTCTTGTCCTGAACTCACTGCCTGGATAACACATCCCTGTCTGGGAGCCTCCTGAGCCCCATCCCCGGGAGCAGATGAGGGGTTGGCACCAGTGCCCCATCCCTGCTGAGCTCCCTGGGAGCCACAGCCCTTCCCTGCACTGTCCCCAGCTGGCTCTTCCTGCAGGGACAAGGCCAAGGAGCTGTGGCAGAACATCCATGACCTGGAGGCTGAGAAATTTGACCTGCAGGAGAAATTCAAGCGGCAGAAATATGAGGTGAGCCCCAGGGCATCTGTGATTTGTCCACCCTCTGTGTTCCTGACTGCTCCTTGTGCTCCCCAGCCAGGGGATGAGCTGGGCTGTGATCTCCCAGCTCCTGGGGATGTGTACCTGGCACCACCACAGGGCAAATACATCACAGACCAGGCAGGATGGAGCCCTGAGCAACCTGGGACTGTGAAAGGTGTCCCTGCTCATTGCAGGAGGTGGAATCAGATGGGCTTGGAGGTCCCTTCCAACTCCAACCATCCTGGGATTCTAGGATTCTAAACCCCACAGAAAAACTGCTGGGGAAAAGAGAGCAGTGATGCATCTTCAGTCAGCCTTGCCCCCACCTGGGGCTTCTTGTCAGACCTCACTGTCCACCTGCAGCTTTTTCTTGCCAGACCTCACCACCCACCATTTTTTATTGCAGATCAATGTTCTTCGAAATCGCATCAGTGACCACCAGAAAGTGTAAGTGGCTGCACATCCCTCCTCCATCTCCTGCCCTTCCAGCTCCCCAGTTCCCTCCCTGTGGATCTCCCTTGCTAAACCACCTCCTCCCCTTCCCCTCCTGCCTCTGGTCTTGCTGGTGCCTGGCATTCCTGGACCTGCAGGTCTGTCCCAGGATCTCAGTCCCTGCCTTTCTGCTCCTGATGGACCTCCATGGTCCCACTGCCACCAGCTCCCCCCTCTGCAGAGACCTTGGCAGGGGATGGGCCCCAGGGAGAACCCTCCTCTGCAGGGGAAGCTTTGTGTCCTCTGGGGTCCTTCCAGTCTCCAGCCACCCCCTCCCTGCAGGGGCTCTGCCCAGCACCTCAGGAAGCTGCTGGAGATCCCAGCTTGTCCAGCAGGGGAAGTCCCACGGGCTGTGGGATTTGTGCAGGCCCACAAGGCCAGGGGAACCTTCCCTATGCCCATGGCCCCTGCAGGTGGCTGGGGAACTGTTCACAGGAGGGTGGGAGACGCTGTTTGACCCCTACTCCCAGGAGCACCCCGGTGCTCCCACATCCCCATCCCACTTCCCCCTCATGTGGGAGGTGCTCAGCCCACCCGTGTGTCAGGGGCAGCAGCTCCCACCCACTTACACCAGATCTCTCTTCTCTCCTGCCCCACCACGGTGTGATCCTGCAGCAAAGGGTGAGTACAGACATTTCTGAGGGCTGTGTGTGTCCCTGCACAGGAGCTCTGTGTGTCCCACTCCATGTGTGTGGCAGGGACACCAGGACCCCAGGGCAGAAGCAGGGCTCAGGGATGAGGCAATCCCAAGGATTGGTAGCCAGAAATGCCCTTCACTGCCCTTCAGTGCCCTTCTGTGCCCTTCACTGCCCTTCACTGCCCACCCAAACTCCTCCTCTGTGCTCCCCTGTGCTGGTTAAGGCAAGCCATGAGCTGGGTCCTAAAGGATCCTGCAGCTGCTTTTATCCCTCTGCAGCCACAGATGCAGCTTGTCGATTCTTCTTGGGGGGGAGAAACATGGGAGGGAAATGGTGGGTCCTTAGAATCACCTGGCAACTGCATGAGCTTGTTCCCAGGGGGTCCCAAGGCTCTTTGGCTCAAGTCCCAAGGTTTACCTGGGGCCAGTGGAAACCCCAGGGCAGTTTCCAACGGGAAAAGGCTGCAGGACCCCTGATAGTACCCATCTCCTCCTCCCTGTGTGGTCACTGATGCCTTTTTGCACGTGCTGTTCCTCTTCCCTTGCAGATCCAAGGGTGCCCGTGGGAAGACCATGGTGGGCAGCCGAAGGAAGTAGAGGCTCAGGGAGAGAGGAGCCTCAGGAGCTGCAGGGGCTGCACAGAGCCCTGGCTGCAGGAGTGGGGCAGAGGCCTCTGGAGTGTCCCATTGCCACGCCCCAGTGTTGTTGTGTCTGTAAATAAAGAGGTGCTGAGGGGTGCAGGTGTGCTCTCCATCCTGAGGCTCTGATCCAGGCTCAGCACAGCTCCAGGAGTTGCCCACCTGCTGCCCAGGCTGTGAGAGGTCACAGCAACCACCCAGGACCCCCTAAGCCCTGTCCCTGTGCCTCCCAGCATCAGCTCAGCTACACTCCTTGGCAGTTTGGTGACACACCTCAGTGCTCTGAGCTGCTTTTCCTGCTGCACCTTGAGGCAATCCTCATCACGGCCACTTCTGTACCAGAGCCCCACTGGCTCCTCTCTGGTCCCCTGTGGGACACCATGGACAGGGGCACTTCTTCCAAGCCTCTTGGCCCATGGAATAGTCACTAACTCACCTTCCAGGCTATTTCCATTCCTATTTCCAGCTCTTGCTAAAGGCTCTGACCAGCTGTGTTTGCCTCCTCTGCATGTTCCTGACAGCATGCAAGGAAGCCTTGAGATAAAGCTGTGTGAGGAGGCCACTGCTCTGTGCTTCAGGGGCAGATCTCTTCCATCTGGCTGGGAAACGATAGCATGTCACACGTGTGCTGTCCCTGGGGACACATCGCCTGCAGACCCCCCAGTGTTCCTGGTGGATCTGGATCTGGTTTTGGATCTGGAGCTGGAGCTGAACCTGGACTGGCAGCCAGCTCAAGGCACCAGAGGCCTGGAGGGCTGTTTGCTGCCCTGTTATGTTATGACACCCTGTCCCATGCTGTTGATAAAGCAAACTCCAGCCTCCAAGGAGCCTTTCCCAGAGCAGTGGGGATGGGAGGATGCACAGGGTGGTGAATCTTGTCCCTTGATGAGATGTTTTGTGTCCCCCTTGCTGAGGCTGCCTGTCCTCCCCATCCCTTGCCTGGTCATGTGGGGGTGTCCTGCAGGTTTCTCCCGTGTGTTCCTGTTGGATGAGGATTTATTTTCCCTCCTTCAACACACACCACCAGGTTTTGGGGAATTGGGGAATTTGGGGAATTTCCTAGGCTCTGGGAAGCTCAGAATCAGTGAGGCACAAGTGGAGGAAAACCAGCTCCCCACCACCTCCCTCCTCAAAACCGAGGTGTGGCGGGCAAAGGGGAGAGCTGGGTGGGGTGGCACTGCTGGGACACTGGGAAACATCCAGAGGGTGGCTGGGTGATGGTCCAGCAAGGGACATTTCCTGCCTGCCTGATGCACGGCAACAGGAGACAGGAGCACTGGGGGCATCAGCTGTGTGTGCCTTGGAAACACCTCCCTTGTGCAGGCCCTGAGATCCATCCTCCCAGGCCCTGAGATCCATTCTCCCAGGCCCCGCAGATCCATTCTCCATTCTCCCAGGCCCTAAAATCCATTCTCCCAGGCCTGCAGATCCATTCTCCCAGCCCTGGAGATCCATCCTCCCAGGCCCTGAGATCCATCTAGGCCCTGCAGATCCATTCTCCCAGGTTCTGCGGATCCATTCTCTGCGGATCCGTTCTGCGGATCCCAGGCCTTGCAGATCCATTCTTTCTCCCAGGCTCTGCAGATCCGTTCTCCCGGGCCCTGCAGATCAATTCTCCCTGCAGATCCATTCTCCTGGGCCCTCCCTGCATATCCATTCTTTCTCCCAGGCTCTGCAGATCCATCCAGTCCCCGCAGCTCCATTCTCCAGGGCCCTGCAGATCCATTCTCCCAGGCCCTGCAGATCCATTCTCCCGGGCCCTGCAGATCCATTCTCCCAGCCCTGCAGATCCATTCTCCCAGCCCTGCAGATCCATTCTCCCGGGCCCTGCAGACCCATCCTCGCAGTTTTGCAGCAGGCGGAGGCAGGGCCGGAGCTCAGCCCAGCCCCGGCCCCGCTCTGCCCGTCCCTGCGGCTGGCAGCGCCCAGGGCGGCGGTGCTCGGGCACTCCCTGCTTCCCACAGCACAGCGCTGCCTGTCCCGGCAGCTCCCGGCCCCGCTCCAGCCCGATCCCGGCACCTCCCGGTGCG
Organism: Ammospiza caudacuta; assembly: GCF_027887145.1. Classification (NCBI taxonomy): domain Eukaryota; kingdom Metazoa; phylum Chordata; class Aves; order Passeriformes; family Passerellidae; genus Ammospiza; species Ammospiza caudacuta. Next base: position 2,246,959 of record NC_080616.1, on the reverse strand, counting down.
GCACCGCCGGGGCCCAGCCTGAGTCAGCGCCCGGCCCGGCCCAGCTCGGCCCGGCCCGGGCATCCCGCTCTGAGCGCGCTGCTGCTGCCGGGCTCGGGAGAGGCAGGGCAGGAGCAGGAGCAGAGTGCTGCAGTCCCAGAGCAGGAGCAGGGTGCTGCAGTCCCTAGGACACCAGGCAGGGCAGAGCAGGGTGCTGCAGTCCCTGGGATATGGCAGAGCAGCCTGTGGTGCTCACTGGGGGCTCCCAGGGTGCTGGAAAGGCCCCAGGTGCTGCACTGGCACGGAGTGGCTGCCGTGCCTCGGGAGGTTGTGCCAGGGTTGGCTGGAGCTGGCTCGGGGCCTGTGCTGGTGCTGGGAAGCAGCTCTGCCCCCGACCCCTCTCCAGGGGCTGCAGCTCCTCCCGAAGGCAACTCCGATCTCTGCTCTCTGTGGGCAGCCACCAGAGACGAGGGCAGGGTCAGGCTGGAGAAAGGGAAAGGTTCTTCCCCAGAGGGTGTTGGCACTGCCCAGGCTCCCCAGGGAATGGGCACAGCCCCGAGGCTGCCAGAGCTCCAGGAGTGTTTGGGCAGCGCTGCCAGGGATGCCCAGGGTGGGATTGTTGGGGTGTCTGCAGGGCAGGGGTTGGGCTGGATGGTCCTTGTGGGTCCCTTCCAGCTCAGGACATGCCAGGACTCTGTGGTGTGCTGCTGTCCCCACCTGCCAGTGGAGCACATGGTGAGTCTGGGGTAGCAGAACAGAGCAGGGCTGAGCCCAGGGTGAGGGATCCCAGGAGCAGCCTGGGGAGGGTCGTGCAGAGCATTCACAGCCTCAAAGTGCTTCCTTGTGGAGATCTGAGCAGCCTGGCCTGTGAAGGTGTCCCTGCCCATGACAGGGGGTAGAACAGGATGAGCTCTGAGATCCCTTCCAGCCCAAAGCATTCAGGGATTCCATGTTTGCAGGGCTCTGCTGTCCTCCAGCTCTGCTGTGTGCTCTCACTGTCCCTGTGGGCAGCAGCACCTCTGGCTGGCACATCAAGGCACTGCCCTGGTGCCAGGGGTAGGAGCTCTGCCCTTCCCTAGCAGGGCACCTTCCCGGGAGCTGTGAGGTGAAACACTCCCTGACAGGCTGCAGAGGAGCAGCCTCTGCCACAGGACACGGAGCTGGGGTCGTGGAATTCCCTGCCTTGGAAGGGACCCGAGGATCACCCAGCCCAGCTCCAGCTCCAGCTCCAGCTCCAGCTCCAGCTCCAGCTCCAGCTCCAGCTCCATGCTGTGGCCCTTTGAGGAGCCCCTTGTGCAGCACCTCTCTGGAGCACAGCTCATGGGCACGGGGGTCAGGCTGTGTCCCAGGGAGCCTGAGCAGAGCAGGCAGCCAGGAGCTGCTCAGTGACACTGCAGAGTGCAGAGTGTGTGCGTGCTGTGTGCAGTGCAGGGCTCCTGTGGCTCTGCCCTCCCCGGGGTGGTGCCAATGGCCTGGCAGGAGCTCAAAGCTCCAGAGGCTGCTGCCAGCCCAGGGTCCAAATCCTTCTCCACAGGGTCCAGCACAGATGTCCCAGCCCTGCTGAGGAGCCCAGCCTGCAGCAGACTCGTGCCAGGGCTCACAGCAGCTCGAGGTCTGTCCATGCACTGCCATGCAGGGCACTCCCTGGTGCCACTGTCCCCATGGGGTGGCATGGATGTGAGGGAGGATGCATTTGGTACTGAGAAGGTTCTGATAAATGCTGGGGCAGTGTTTGGGGCTGTTCTGGTGCTAAAGCAGTGCTGGGAGTGAGGCAGCCTCGTGCTCTTCTCTGCCTGCTCGAGACCCAGAAGCAAAGCCATGGTGAAATATTGCAGAGCCTGGTGCTGCCACTGCATCCACACAGGAACTGCCTGCTCATGGCTTTGGCCAGCTCCCCTTATCCAGGGCTGTTCTGGAGATGTGTTTAGATCTCTGGGACATGTTGGGATTGATGTCCTGGGGCCATCTGGCCAATGCATGTTCCAGAGAACCAGGCTCAGGCCAGTGCCCACAGCATTACGGGCCAGGATGGGGCTGCAGAGGCTCACAGACCCCCTGGCACAATGGAGCAGAAGCTCTTGGGGCTGGAATCCAGCCAGGGCCCCAGGGTTTCAGCAGAGGGGATGTGGAGCCTCTCATTGGGGCCATCAGATGGGGCACAGAGTGAGGGATCCCCTCACCCCAGCTCAGAGATGGCACATGGTGGAATGGGGATGCTGGGAGGGGCCAGGGGAGGTTTGCTAGGATGGAGATGTGCCAGGGCAGGGTCAGGCTGGAGAAAGGGAAAGGTTCTTCCCCCAGAGAGTGCTGGCATTGCCCAGGCTCCCCAGGGAATGGGCACAGCCCCGAGGCTGCCAGAGCTCCAGGAGTGTTTGGGCAGCGCTGCCAGGGATGCCCAGGGTGGGATTGTTGGGGGGTCTGTGCAGGGCAGGAGTTAGACTGGATGGTCCTTGTGGGTCCCTTCCAGCTCAGGACATTCCACAATTCTGTGATTGTGTGGTCCAGCCCCCCCTTCCTGCTCAAGCAGGGAGGTGTTGAGGAATTGTTTCCTGCTCAGGCCCATCCTGGGTGGGTGGGCTGCTCTGACTTTCCTGCCTGTCTCCTTGGGGAGCCCATCAGCCCCATTCCTGCTGCAGGATGGGGAATTGGGTCCTGTGGGGCTGGAGAGGGGGAGGGCACTGCAGGATAACACACCCTGACCCTGTGCCCATGGTGAGCTGGGGCCAGCACAGCCCCCACTGCCCAGGTCGGGGTTTTGGTGCCATCCAGGGTGTGCAGGGCAGCATGGGGCAGGTGGCACTGGATGCCACCACTGTGGGCAGCCAGCAATGCCCGTCCTTTGGAGTGTGCTGCGGAATTCACAGCTTCCAGCACTCTTCCATTCATGTACAGGGTGCCTGTGTTGCCCTGATCCACAGTGCCACTGTCTCATGTAAGCAATGAATGCCCAACCTCCAGCTCAAACCAAGGCCAAATGACAACCAAAACCTGCAGAACATGGAGAAGTAGAACCTTAGATTTCTTGCAGGTCAGGTCCAACAACCACCTGTAGATAAAAAGACAGGAAAAAGAACAGAAATGCTGAACTTTGCAGCACCTTCCAGATGTGGAGCCCTGACCCTCAGAGTCCCAAGTCCTGGTATTGCTGTGCCATGGCCTCCTCACACAGCCCCTGCAGGGCAGTTCTGTTTGTTCCTGCAAACATCTGAGTTTGCAAGTTTCTCATGATTGTTTTTAAATGCCTTATAAAACTTCCAGTTTCATTGAGTGTTAGCCCTGTAAATCACTGCCCCTAGCAGCTCATTCACAGGTCTCAATTAATAGCCTTTAATTGGGTAAAGTCACCCATGGTTTCTGCTGATTCCACAGATGTGTTAAGTCACCAACGAAGTCTTTAATGCACCCCAAGCGAGGTTTGGGTTTGGCACTGACACAATGCCTGTGTCCACAGCCCAGCCCCGCTGACACAGCAGGCAGTGATGCTCTGGGATGGAAGGAAGAGGCTTTGGCTGCTGTCTAGAGCAGCATTTTATTGGCTCTCGGTGGAAGGAAAATGAGCTTCCTGGTGATGTGTGAATCACTGCTTTGCGTGTGCTCTCATGCCCTGGTTTCAGTGTGGGGCCTGGGTGTAAACCCTACTCCTGAGCACAGGCAGCAGCCCCTGGCAGGAGCATGGAGGGGTTGGGTCCTGCCTGGAGCTGGGACTGCCCTGTGCCCAGCACTGGATCCCTGAGGTCCCTGACAGGTGAGGGTGGCGCTGCCCTGTGGGGCTGACCTGGAGCTGAGCCCTGAGGGATCCCTGCAGTGGCAGGCACAGGCAAGCGATGGCACATCTGGAGCACTGCAGGGAGCTGGTGCTGCTCAGCACGGCCCCTAACCCACCCCAGCCAAGGGCACACTGAGATGGGACTCACCCTATGGATCTGGGACTCACCCCATGGAGATGGGACTCACCCCATGGAGATGGGACTCACCCTATGGATCTGGGACTCACCCCATGGAGATGGGACTCACCCCATGGAGATGGGACTCACCCCATGGGGATTGGACTCACCCCATGGGGATCGGACTCACCCCATGGATCCGGGACTCTCCGTGGCTGAGCTGCTCCCAGAACTCTGCAGGAGCAGTGAGTGTGAGGCAGGAGCCTTTAGCAGGGTCCCCCAGGTGCCACCTCTGGCAAAGCCCTCAGGGACAGGTCCCAGAAACCACCCCTGCAGTTCTGAGACCACGGATCTTCAGGACACAGACACACACACAGACACAGAGACACAGACACACAGAGGCACAGACACACACACAGACACAGAGACACAGACACACAGAGGCACAGACACACACACAGACAGACACACACAGACACAGACACAGACACACAGACACAGACACACACACACACACACACAGACACACACACAGACACACACACACAGACACACAGACAGACACACAGACAGACAGATGTGTGCAGTTCCAGCTGTGCACACACACACAGAGGAGCCTCCACACTCCCAGCACCAGTCCCTGTGGAGCCCCTCCAGAGGGAGGTGGAACAGCAGCACCGGGGAGAGGGGGCACAGGGGGCACAGGGGGCACAGGGGGCACAGCTGGCACAGGGTGTGCAGGGGGCACAGGGTGTGCAGAGGGCACAGGGGGCACAGCTGGCACAGGGCGCCGTTCCCCTGGCATTGCCAGGCCCTGCTGTTGCCTGGGCTGTCCCACAGCCTGGGATGAGGCTTTGGGTGTCCCCCACTCCCAGACCCCCGTTCAGAGCTGCCAGGGCTGTGCTGGCAGAGGGGGGCCCGGGGGGCACAGGGCAGGCAGAGGGGCACAGGGGCTGTGTTGGAGGGCTTGGGGCCATGCTCAGGGTCAGTTTGGGTTTCTCTGGGGAAGCCCTCAGGTCCCAGCTCTGCTGGTGGCCCAAGGCCCCTCCATGAGCAGGGTGAGGGGAGGATGGGATTTCAGAGACTAAGAGCAAGGTCCCACACCCGGGGCTGTCACCTCAGGAGCTGCGAGCCCACCTCCACAGCTGGGGGAGATGGAAATGCGGGTGTGAGCTCACAGGCTTTCCCTTCAGGTGTGAGCCCACAGGCTTTCCCTTCAGGCCTGAAATGACCCGGGCCTGGGAAAATCCTCATTCCACAGCAATTCCCTTTGGATGTCTGGCTGTGAGAAATGAACATGGGAGCAGCTGCTCTGGTGCAGGTGATGGAAGGGCCTGACCCCGAGGTGCCAGCACACCTCCCTCAGCCCTGCCTGCTCTCTGGGGCTGCTGCAGCCTCAGCACCTGCACAGAGCACTGGGCTTTATCCCAGTTTGCCTCTGAGCTGAGCCTTAAACCATAAACAAAGAGGAGGAGGGAAGAGCAGAGGAAGGGAAAGCATCCCTTATCTGACAGCTCAGAGGGCGCAGCACTTGCTGATGGGGTGGAAAATGTGAGTTCATGTCCTTGTCTGACACAAACATGGCTTTGAGCTCTGCTTTTTAACCCAGCTGAGGTGGGGTTAAAAACTGCAGCACTCAGTGCTGTCTTTGTGAGGTGCTGGTTTATCACAGAATCCCAGAGTGGTTTGGGTTGGACCTCAGATCCCATCCAGTGCCACCCCTGCCGTGGCAGGGACACCTCCCACTGTCCCAGGCTGCTCCAAGCCCTGCCCAGCCTGGCCTTGGGCACTGCCAGGGATGGGACAGCAACACCTGCTCTGGGCACGTGTGCCAGGGTCTCACCAACCTTACAGGTGTTAAGAAAGTTAATCCACAAACACCAGAGGTTTATGCCCAAAAAGGAGACTGAGGAGTCCTTTCTGGCTTTATTCCAATAAAGGGAGAGGCCATGGGGCATTCCCCTGGGATCTCTCACATTTTCAGAGGACACAGCCTCCTTTTTATACCAATTTCCAGCCACATTTCCCTTCTCTCTTTCCCCATTTCTGAGGTATTTGAGAAGTTCACACTTCCCAGAACACCTGATACCAATGATTCCCTCTAATGTACAACCCTCTCTTTAAATTTTTAATTCTTATGGAATTTAGGGGTTTTCCTTCCTCATTGTTCATTTAATCTTTCAGTGTCTAATTTCCTTTATCAGCAAACCTAAAGTTTATTTGTAAAAGCAAATATCTTCTTCCATTCATCAATCAGCGGAATCCTTCCCATTGTTTCTTTTATCTCTCAGTGCTGGTTTTATCTACCAGCAGACCCAAAGGTTGTTTGGAAAGACAAATCCACTATTCCTCTCACAGGGGAGAATTTCCAATAACCAATCCAGATCTCTCCCTGTCACTGTCTGGGTAAGAAGCTGCTCTTTTTGAGCCCCCTGTAGGTCTCAAAAGGCCCCTGAGATGTCCCCGGTGGATAAACCAGTGCTCCAGGCTCACGGGCACACTGGGATGTGGCACCCCGGGATGGGATGGGATGGGATGGGATGGGAAGGGATGGGATGGGATGGGATGGGATGGGATGGGATGGGATGGGATGGGATGGGATGGGATGGGATGGGATGGGATGGGATGGGATGGGATGGGATGGGATGGGATGGGCTCCATCCCTCTGCAGCTCCGGGTTGGGAAGGGCTGAGAGCCGCTCACACCTTTTATCTGCCTGAAAACAAACACGGCAGTGCCTCGGCAGAGCAATAGATGCGGCTCTGATAGCACGACAAAGAGGGAACACTTTGATCCAGGGCAGCGCTTTGATCTCCGCTGTGAGTCAGATGCTGCTGATTAGCTGTAAAAATAGAGCAATTATGGGCACTGTTCACGTGGGGTGGCAGCGGCTGTGCCACGGGGGCTGTCCCTGTCGCCTGTCCCTGTCACACCTCGGGGAAAAGCGACAGGACACGGAATTCAACAGAATGTCAAGTCCAACTGAATATTAAAATCAACTAAGTCCTGTCATTCTCAATTTTTGGACCAGCATATCTGGAAAAGGAAAGTTCGGCTTTGAGAGGTTTCCACCTCAAGGTTTTTGTTTTGTTTCAGACCCGTTGGTGTAATTATAACCTGGCAAAGACTCAGAAGCATCTCTGGGCTGGAGGAAGACAGGTCTGGTCCCTCAGGCTGAGTATCTCCAGGATGTCGCTGCTCTCTGCACATTCCCAGGGCTGTCACCATGGGCTGGCTGCACCAGGCTCGGTGTGGAGCAGCTCTGAGCCCTCCTGGGTCCGGATGTCCCCACTGGAACCCAGCCCTGGATACCCCCAGGGCTCAGCCTGACTCTTCTCCAGCACTCAGAGTGGATCGGGCACAGGAGGGTCAGGTTTATCCCAGCTCTCTCAGAGCATGGCCTGATTTCAGCTCCAGGTCTCTCCCAGCAGTGGGTACAGATAAACATCTCCAGAAGGTGATTCAGTGCTGTGTGACTGGCAGGGCAGAGCCAGCACAGGGTCCTGGCTGCGATGGGAACCAGCTCCTGAGTGTTTGCTGGATGGGGCAATCAGTGCTGGATGTTCCTGAGCCCTGTGATTAACTGCGGCCTCCAAACAGCATCATTGAGAAAACCAACTCAAGGATTCTGGAGACTGTTGGCATTTCTTGAACCCCATTTGCAGCCTGAAGGCCCCTGGGACAAAAACCCACAAACAGCTTGGAAGGAAGGAAGGAAGAGCTTCTCTTTTGGGAAGAAGGAAAACCAATGCAAATGCCCCCAAAGCTTCTGCCCAGGAACCAGGCGAGGAACCAGGGTGACTCCAGGCAGGTGGGTACAGCATGAAACCCATCCCTGGATGGTTCCTGAAGAACCAGGTTCCCTCAGGCACAAAACTCCTCTGCAGTTACAGACCCCATTGTCTGGGACGGGTATTTTGGAAATCTGCCTCAGTGCTCCATGGAAAAGCACTGGGCCCAAAAGTTCTGCCTCAGGCTGTGAGGGTGACAGGTGCAGAAATGTTTCTCTGGCTCCTCCAGGGGAAGCTGCAGCTCTGGCTGGGGCTTTGCAGCCCTCAGAGAGCAGAGAGGGACAGCAAGAGCACGGTGGCAGCATCCTCAGCATCCTGCTGTTAAAAACAGGACCACACTCCCAGTGCTAAAAGTGATTTCAGCATGAGAGGAATGAGGGATTTGTCTTTTACAAATGAGCTGTGGGTCTGCTGGTAGATAAAACCAGCCCTGAGAGATAAAAGAAACAATGGGAAGGATTCCACAGATTGATAAATAGAAAAAGATATTTGCTTTTACAAATAAACTTTAGGTTTGCTGATAAATGAAATTAGACATTGAAAGATGAAAGAAACTATGAGGAAGGAAAACCCCTAAATTATGTAAGAATTAAAAATTAAAAATTAAAAGGGAGGGTTATACATTAGAGGGAAATCTTTGGTATCAGGTGTTCTGGGAAGTGTGAACCTCTCAAATACCTTGGAAATGGGGAATGAGAGAAGGGAAATTGGGATAAAAAGGAGGCTGTGTCCTCCAAAAAATGTGAGAAATCCCAGGGGAATGCCCCATGGCTTCTCCCTTTATTGGAATAAAGTAAAAAGACTCCTCAGTCTCCTCTTTGGACATAAACCTCTGGTGTTTGTGGATTACTTTTCCTAACAAGCATTTATTATAATAAAAAGAAAGGCCTAAAGCAGGGGGGCCCAGGGGCTGAGCAGGAGCTCCTGTGGAGAATGGAGCGGTGCTGGGACGGCTCCAGCTCAGCAGGGATGGCCCCAATGATGTCCCCAGTGATTGTCCCCAATGATGTCCCCAGTGATTGTCCCCGATGTTCCAGGTGGAGTGTCACAGATTCAGTGGTTCAGATCCCCCTTTTTATCCTGTGTTTTCTCCCTCTGGATTGATTTCTGTTTAGATCCTTCATTTACATGAAAATTTAAGGCACTCGATGGGCCCATGACAGTTCTGCCCAGGCTGGCTGTTTCACTGGGGGTGCTATGGTACATTGAGTATTTCTTATTGTTGCAGACATCTTTTCATTAAAATCCCTTCTTTAGGATTTTCCCTTCTGGGAAGCTGAGGCCCCCGAAAAAGAATGTAAACAATGGTTATCTGCTGCTGTGGAATGCAACAGGTGCACCTGTGATTGGCCCATGTTGGATGTGTATAATTAATGGCCAATCAAGGACCGAGCTCTCTCTGGGACAGAGTCGGAGAGAGCTCCTTTGTTATTCATTCTTTTCTATTCTTAGCTTAGCTAGCTTTCTGAGAACTTTTCCTTCTATTTCTTTTTAGTATTGTTATAATGTAGTATATATATAATAAAATAATAAATCAAGCCTTCTGAACATGGAATCAACATTCTCGCCTCTCTCTTCACCTGAAAACCCTTGTGACCACTGTCATATCTTATAACTACCCTTTTAACCCTTTTACAATAACCAAACTAACAGCACATGCTCAACAATTATCAGATATTTTACAGAGGTTTCTAACCTGTTTTTGACACTGAATCCAGGTGGGATGGGAGCCCATCCAGCACCCCTGGGACTGGGGCTGGTGAGATGGGGCCTGGCATCCCTGAAAGGGGTCCTGGAACTGGGCACCTCCCTTGGAAAGGCCCCTGCCCTTGAGCAAGCTCCACAGTTGTGTTCCCTTCCCAGCAATCCCCCACAATCTGTGGGCTGGAATTTGCTGTGGATCTGGGGAAATTTGGTTTAATTTGGACTGAGGTTTCAAGGTTCTGCTTCAGATACAGAGCAGGGATGTTTCCTGCTGGAAATACACACAACTGGGCAGGAATCTCCAAGACAAAATTCTTGGCCTGAAATCTCCAAATTCTTCTGTAGGGCTGAGGCTCTGACTTCATTTATCCATGTTAAAAAACAATGTTCTCATCTTTATTTTGCCCAGGTGAATGTGACCCACGTTCCCCCAAAGCCAAGGACCTGCAAGAGAAGTCACATTCTTGTGGCATTTGAGAATTTGCCCAAAGCAAGGAATAAGAGCTGGGACTTAACAGAGCTCCTCCAGCTGGAGGAGCATGGACTTTGTAGCACCTAGAGTTATGTTAAGAAAAGCTAATTCTACACTAACAGACGGTGGAATGGAGTTCATTTGTGTCAGGAAAATTAATCCACAAACACTAGATGTTTATGTCCAAAAAGGAGCCAGAGGAGCCCTTTTTTGGCTTTATTCCAATAAAGGGAGAGGCCATGGGACATTCCCCTGGGGTGTCTCAGATTTTGGAGGATGCAGCCTCCTTTTTATTCCAATTTCCAGCCACATTTCCCTTCTCTCTTTTCCCATTGGCTGAGGGACTTAAGAGGTTCAGACTTCCTAGAACACCTGGTACCAAAGATTTGTCTCTAATGTATAACCCTCCCTTTTAATTTTCAATTCTTATGGAATTTGGGTTTTTTCCCCGCACTGTTTCTTTCATCTTTCAATATCCAATTTCGTTTATCAGCAAACCTAAAGTTTATTTGTGAAGGCAAATATCTTTTTCTATTCATCAATCAGTGGAACCCTTGCCATTGTTTCTTTTACCTCCCAGTGCTGGTTTTATCTACCAGCAGCCCCAGAGCTCATTTGTAAAGACAAATCCCTCATTCCTCTCATTTAAATCCACAATGCTGGGAAGGGGCTGTGTGCAGGCAGAGCCTCTCTGTGTGCAGCCCCCTCCCCAGCCCAGCTGAGCACTGGGTGTGAGCTCAGCAGTTTCACCCAGAGCCTGCAGATTGAAAGGAGGAGCTCCACGTTGGGTTTGGGGCATTCCTGCCCAGGTGCTGCTCTTTTGAAGTTGCTTCTCCCGGGTCTGTCCCTGGAATGTGGATTGGGGCGACCAGTTGGGCCAGTAAAGCCCTTCCTCCAAAATGAGTTTTTACTGAAAACTGCAAGGAGCTGTCGTAAGCACATTGACTCACTTGGTTTCTCAGCTCTTAGTTATGAGCTTGTGCTCTGGACAGTTAATTATTTGTTCTGTGGAGGCTTTGAAGATGCAAAGCAGGCTGGGAGAGTGGAGTGTTATTAGCTCATCTGAAATCCTTTTTATGTGACAGAGCAATGAAGTCCAGGCTCAGCCTGAGATGCTGAACAGCACTAAAATCTGAATTGTCTTCACACCCAGCTCTCTGATTTCTCTCTGTTCTCATTCAAGGCTCATTGACTCCTCAGTCCAAAGCTCTTTAACACAACCCAGGCAGATCTGGAGGGCTCAGCATCCCAGCCCTGGCAATCAGCAACAGCTCCAGGATTGACCTTACCCCGACAGAACACCTGGAAATTTGGAATTCGGGCCATTAATTTAAATCTTCTTTCTACTTATTTCCACTCAGACACAAAAGGGGAGATTAAAGACAGTTTGGGGTTTTTACAATTTCTGCCCTGATGTGGGTGTGTTCAGGTTCAAGTTCAGCATCTGAGAACCTGAGATTTTTATAGAGGAGTAAAATATAGCAGCCCAGAAAGCCATGAATGAGCAGCTGGGGCTGACTGAGGGGTTCTGACCAGCTCTGTCCACAGGAAGCAGCTCCTGTGTGTCTGGCTCAAAGAACAGAACTTGTATTGGCAGTTTTGTTTGTGTTTCTGCCAAGGAGAACTGGCCAGGTCCCTGCCCTGGGCACAGCAGCTCCAACAGCTCTGTCACAGCTGGGCACTGGTGCTGCTCTGGAAATTTGGGATCTCACCAGAGGCACCTCAAAAGCTGGAATGTGCTGGGATTTGGGCTGCTTCAAGGAATTGTGTGTCAGAACTGGTGCTTCACCTCTGCTGGCCCCATTGCAGTGGTCTCACATGCAGAATAAGCCTCTTGCTGAATTCCAGACCGTCCCTGAGCAGAAATATCCATGTGTTTCTCACGTGGGCTGTGCTGGTCACCCTGCAGAGCCCAGCCTGAGGCTGCAGCTCCAGGAGCAGCACAAGCCCAGCCTGTGGGAAAGGCTCTGCTGAGTGTGAGCCTCAGCCCTGGGCACGTGCAAGGCCTGAACATAAATGGGAATTCAATCATGAGCTGCTCCCAGGGCTCACTCCTCACTGCAGGTTTCACTGATACCATCTCATGAGCACTCCTGAGACCTTCCCAGAGTCTGCTACGAGTTTTGTTTCTTGGTGTTGCTGGACAGAAATGATTAATTCCTCTTATCCCTTGATACTAGGATGAATTAATGGTGTTCCCTGTGTGAGGAACAAAATGTTTCCTTTTCACTGCCTTTTGTGGCTCCTGGCACCAGTTCCCAATTTCCAGCTCCCATTTCAGTGCTGGCTCAGAGCCCCACGAGGGCAGGGCTGGACAATCAGGTGAAGCTTCCTTGGCTACCCAGCCTCCCTTTGCATTGCTGTGTCCGACCAGAGATGGGGAAAGCAGCCACAAATTGCCAAGGAAATGCAGGCAGAAGGGTTTCCACAGAGGCAGAAGGGTTTCCACAGAGGCTGAGCACAATGAACATGAGTCAGAGCACTCAGGATTTACAGAGAAATCTCTTAATCCTGGCCATAAAGATGCATTACCCTGCAGCACAAGGGTGGTGCTGAGCGTGCCAAGCTTTTCTCTGAAAACTTCTGCTTGCAAAGAAAAGAAAGCAAATGTCCTGGGCAGGGTAATGACTGCAGGAGGAGGGGATTTCAGAGGAATGGGGATGGCAAGGCAGGAGCTGGCAGCACTGCAGTGCTGGGAGCCCCTCAGGTGCAGCAGGAGCTGCAGAGCTGCTGTGGTTTCACCTCTTTGTTGGGCTGGCAGCAGTTTCAGCTCCTGCCAGAGACACAAGGAATGTGCTGTTTGCCATCCCAGCCTGCCAGAGCTGGTGTGGCTTCCTGGAAAGGAGATTGTTCCTCTGCAGGGAACACAGGCTGCCTGAGCCTGTGCTCTCCCAGCAGATAAAGGGTCAGGTTCCAGCCCTCCTCTACCTGTGCTGTGGCTGTGCCTGTGCTATAATAGGAGTCCTAGTAAAATCTATGTATTGTATAAGTGGCCTTTCCCAGTCGAGTTGTTCTAAATGGGCTGCAGCTGTGATGTCCTTAATTGGGCAGCAGCTGTGGCTAGTGAAGATAACTGGGATAAAAGGGCGTGGGTTGGCTGGTCAGGGACAGGCTTGGAGGAGCCCTGATGAAGAAGCAGGAACAGCACTGCTGTGAAGGGCTGCTTGTGAGAAAACCACTCAGAAGGTATGGGACTCTAGGAATGTGAAGACAACAATATGAATATAACAATTGGTGACCCCGATGTGATAGAAGATAGGACAGCTGTGAGCAGTGGCAGCCTGAGAGCTGTGAAGAAACATGGCCTTTGAGCAAGGAGCTGTGGTGAAACATGGCTTTTGAGTCATGAGGAAATGTATGTATTGTACTTAAATACCTATATAGTATTTGAATATCTGTAAGTAAAAGAAAAGGGGGAATATAGTAGGAGTCCTAGTAAAATATATGTATTGTATAAGTGGCCTTGCCCTGATCTTAGTAGTTCTAAATGGGCTGCAGCTGTGATGTCCTTAATTGGGTGGCAGCTGTGGCTAGTGAAGATAACTGGGATAAAAGGTGGTGGGTTGGCTGGTCAGGGAGATCCTTGGAGGAGCTCTGATGAAGAAGCAGGAACAACACTGCTGTGAAGAGCTGCTTGTGAGAAAACCACTCAGAAGGTATGGGACTCTAGAAATATGAATACAACACTGTGCCTGTGCTCTCCCAGCAGATAAAAGGTCATGAGGTCATGTTCCAGTCCTCCTGTGCCTGACCTCTGCTTGTCTTAATCTGCACTTCCTCAACCAGCAGTGGAAATAGAAAACTGTTCATTTGTCCCTCCATCCACCTGTGCCTGGCCATGAGGTGAAGCACGTGCTGGGCAGTTTATTTCTCCCCACTGGCTGTGAAGGGAACCCAGAACAACCATCTCAGACTCCAGTATCTCATTTTAAGCTGTCCAAGTGTGGGTGCATTGACCTTTGGAGATTCCTCCTAACAAGGAAGGAGCAATAAAGGCCAAGAAGGTGGGGAAACCTTCCTAGATGTGGTTGTTGAACTTAGTTTGTAGACAGGTGTTGGTGGCACCTTAAAAAAAACAACCAAAGAAGCTGCCAATGCTGCAACTCCATCCATCAGGGGTGGGAGGGCAGGTGTTGTGGGCATCCTCTGCTCCCACACCTGGCACGGTTGCCCTGCCCTGCACTAGCACTGCTGGCACTGATTTATTTATTTATCCTGAATAAATTATGCTTGGAGACACCCCCAAGCTCAAAAATACAGAATCAAAGAACCATAGAACAATTTAGGTCAGAAAAGACCTCAAGGATCATCGGTTCCAACACCCTGCCATGGGCAAGGACACATTCCATGAGTCCAGTTTGCTCCAATCAGGTGTCTGAGGGTATCACAGAGCACCTGAGGTTATGTGAGAAGTTTTCTGCCAGGATTTCCAGGAAGGAGGAGGCACGGGGAACTCTGTGGGACGCCTGAGCTGCCTCTTCTGCAGGGATTTGTGGAGGCAGCTCAGGACCAAAGCAGGTGCCCCATGTTAATGGCCTGGGACCTTCTCAAACCAGCAGAACAGATAACCTGGGGCCAACCAGGCACCTGGAAGGAGAGAAACCCACTCCTGGCTGGGCCTTGAATGCTGAAGGAAGGAGGCTGTCATGGTGCCAGCCCCTCTGTGGCCCAGGGAAGGGTGATGGGGTGGTGGCAGCACCTGGGCTTGGGAACCTTGTGCTCCTGGCCCTTCTGGGAAGGAGGAGCAGCCCAGTGTCCATAAACATGGACAGAGACAGCCACAGTGCTCTCTCACATGGGGATTGTCCCTGCAGCACCCACCCAAGCACAGCTGGACACACCAATGCTTTGGGCCTGGTTCCTCCTCAGGGCTTGGCCTTGGGCGGTGCTCCTGTGGTGAGAGCCCAGCTCTGCACTGGAGGGTGTGGAGGGGCTGCCCGTGGACAATTCTGGGCAGGCTGCATTCCCCTTTGGATAGTTCATGGTGGGTGCCTGTGGCTCTGGATCACAGTCACCACCCTGTCCTTGGCACAGCCATGGGGCTGCAGGATACTGCACGTGTCCCCTGCCACAATCTGCTCCTGTCCCCCAGCTCAGGTGGAGGGGAGGAGGGTCCCTCCCTCTGCCAAACCCCAGGAGATGTGTGGGACAAACCCCAGCCCCAGAAATCTGCTGGCACTTCCCCCTGCAGAGATGGTCCATGGCAGGAGGGTGGTGGCAGGGGGAAGATATTCTCACATCCCTTGCTCTTGGCTCTGTCAGCACTGGGCTCAGCTTGACCTGTCCCAGGGCAAAGCTGAGCGCTCCTGCCCATAAGTAAAGGTGTCTGCTCATCCCATCCCATTCCCAGAGACCTGAAAGTCACCATCAGCCTATCACTGCCTCAATCACTGGAGGAAAAGCCCATCCATCCATCCATCCATCCATCCATCCATCCATCCATCCATCCATCCATCCATCCATCTGTTGAAGTGAGGGGGAGAACGACCATCCTATAATGCATCGAACTCCAAATTTATTGATCGATCAGTCACTTTAAATAACAGTGTTAATTAACTTCATGCATATTCCAAAATCCAGGTTTACGATAGGCTAACAGAGAAAACTCTAACCACTCCTTTTGTTTTACAATACCGTTGATTGTTTACACAAAATAAAACCAGTGTTCCCACTGTGATATGAACGGTTCCCTAAACTTCCACATCTGTTCCCAGGGTGCCATCTTTTCCCAGAGAGGATGTTACATTTGTTATGGGAAGACTGCCTGAGAACCTTATTGTTTATACAATGATGCCTGAGAGAGACTAATTGTTTATAGAAGTCAGGCTGGGAACTGCTTCACAGCTACCTGTTACTTTTCTCTCAATTGCATGGCTTCATGCCCTTTTTCTTTAAGCCATGCTTGAGCTAAACTCCTGACATCCATCCATCCATCCATCCATCCATCCATCCATCCATCCATCCATCCATCCATCCATCCATCCCCTGCTGTGGCCGCACTCTCGGACAGTGGGATCGGGTTGGCTGTGCCCTGGCAGTGGGATGGGATGAGGTTGTTTCTGCCCCTCTCTGCTCAGCCTTTCCTGGGATCCCCCTGGGCTGTGCCTCCTGCAGTCCCTGCGGGGCAGGGCAGTGACCCAGCCCCAGCCGGGCTCGCGGTGGATCCTCCTGTGCTGCTGCTGCACTTGGGTGCTGGGTGTGGGATCTGCTCCCTTACCAGGCAGCCACCACTGCAAACACTATAAACACTCCCTGAGACATCTCCTGCTGCTCCCTCTCTCCTGGCTCCTCTTCTGCTTTGGCATGTCCTATGGGAAATCATTTGTGTGACTTCTGGCTTACCCTTGGGGAAAAAAAAGAAAAATATTTGGGATAGGCACAGCCAGTTTCTCATTGCACAGACAAGAATGACAGAAGCCATTTAAGAGATGTGCTGCTGCCTGGGAAATCCAGGGTCCCACTGAAATCCTGCCAGTGACCCTACTCCAATGATCCTTTCCAGTGTCTTTCTCCCTCCTGGCTGTGTCTCCTCCCCTGGAGGGAAACAGGAATCAGTTTTCTGCTCAAAGGCTCCCAGATAATCTTCAATTCTTTCCTTTACATTTTTTGAGCATTTCTTTCAGCCCTGGGAAAATCAGTGGGACTGATTTTCCTGTTCTGCTGGGAGAGATCCTCGTTGGTTGAATCAGGAGTTACCTGCACTGGGAGGGAAGGAGGCTTCCTGGAGAAAGAGGAAACAACTTTGGGAAGAAGCCACAGAGATGCACAAAGCAAATCTCTGCTGCTCTTTCCTGGACAGCAAAGGTTAGGGCATCTACCACACCAAAACTTGCCCTGGGGACCCAAAGCAGGGACAGGGACTGTCTGAGATCAGCTCTCAGTGAGATCGCTACCTTGTGAGGCTCTTTGTGGAGACAAGTGCCAGGGAAAGGCAGGAACAACTCTCCTTCTGTGGGAAAGTTTTTGGGTTTTGCAGTGCCAGGAACAGCCAATAAGTTTATGACCTTTGAAAATTTCCACCTGCTTTTTTCCCCATGGCATTCCCTTGGGAAGCCAGACCCACCCTGGACATGAGGGGATTCTTCCCTGCTGCCCAGCCTGGGGGTTTGGCTGCTTTGCTCCTCCTCTGCAGAAATGCAGCAATGCAGGGCCCCTGCAGGCTCTGCACACACACAGTGCTGAGCTCTGGGACTGCTGCAGGAACTGTACTCAGCTCTGGCCACCTCTGTCTTGGTTTGAAAGTCAGGTCTGTGCTAAGGAAGGCGGGAGCCTCTCCTGAAATGGAAAATGTAAACCTCCCCCCCTCTCCAAATTGCCATAAAATTTAAATTAGGGGGCTTTCATGCAAAAAATATGGGAGCAGGAATAACAGTTCTTTAGTAGGGAAGAAAATCAAAGGATAAAACAAACAATGCAGTAAACCAAAACAACACTGCCAGAGTCAGAACACAACCTGACACCCTGTGGGTCAGGCTGTTGGCAGCAGTCCCATTGGAATTGTGGCTCAGCCCTCCTGCAGTGTCAGGGCTGGTTCTGCTGGAGCAGGGATCCTGGAGAAAGGTGCAGTCTCTGCCTCTGAAGATGCAGGGGAAGAAGAGGCAGCTGCTGTTCCTCTGGGCAATCCAGTGCAGAAGCTGTGCTGGTGTTCCAGAATCTCCAGATTATATCTGGGTAGGAATGCTTGGCTCCTCCCTCTGGGCTCCCATCTCCCAGTGGGATGCTGTAGTTCTTATCAGCCATGCAGGGACATTCAATGGCTGTTATCAGCAGATGTCTGCCCAGTTGTGGAAGAGCTAAGGAAAACTGCCCACTGAACTGAATACATCTGCCATACAGATGGTAAATAGAATACAATTTGCTTGACAATCCAGGACAACCTCCCACCTTTGGGATACCCGAGGTCTCATCCAGGACCTGAAATATTGGCCAAAGTGTTGATCAAGACCAGATCTGCTGCCTAAAAATGCCTGTCAGCAGTTCCACCTTCCCAATGGCATTCCTTGATATCCTGCAGGGATTCCTGCTGTGCTCTTTTTGTGCTGAAGTATTTTCTTGGTCTCCATCTGCTGCGATGATGAGGCTGGGAGCACCAGGGATCTCATTTCTGCCCCAGGGATCTCATCTCATTTCTGCCACCACATCCAGGAGGGGTAAGAGGGAGGTAATTACATCAGAACCTCTCATCAGAGCCTTTTCTGCATGAGAGGATCAAGCTGCAGAGAGCTGGGATGGGAGAAGCATTCCTGGGGCTTGGGAGTAGATGCCACATCCTGACAAAATGTTCTCAGTTTTCTTTATCTGGGAAGTGTTGCTCTGGGTGTCACTGCCTCACATCCACCCTGATGGAGACTCAGGCTCAGTTTTCTGCATCCCATCAGTGCAGAGGAAAAATTTCCTGGTGCTGGATGCAATGGACCTGGCCCTGTGCTTGGGGTGCTTCCTGGGTATCCCTCAAAAGGCTCTCCTGAGACAAAGACAAGCTTAGGAAACACTGAAAAAGGGCCCAAGAGCAATGTGGGATCTGCAACACCTTCTGTGCAAGATCCAGTCTGCAAGGCTGGGTAACTGTGGGATGGGAGAGGCACAACTGGGGTTGTGCAGGAGCCCAAACCCTGCCTGTTCCAGGGCAGGCAGGCAGGGACTGAGTCCCTGTGGGGCTCTGCCCCCTCTTGAGCCAGCCCAGATCCCAGAGGAGCTGCCCTGGACTGGGGATTCTGGGTGCCAGTGCCAAACCCTGCCCTGGGGCTGTGGCAGTGCCAGCAGCAGTGTCTGTGCCTGGCCATGGGGCCAGAGCACAGCCTGATGATCCCTCCCAGCAGCTGGGAAACGCAGGCAGAGGGGCTTTGCTGAGCCAGCCTGTCCCTGCAGGGGCTCTGTGTGTCCCATCAGGAGCTCTGTGTGTCCCTGCAGGGGCTCTGTGTGTCCCATCAGGGGCTCTGTGTGTCCCATCAGGAGCTCTGTGTGTCCCTGCAGGGGCTCTGTGTGTCTGCAGGGGCTCTGTGTGTCCCATCAGGAGCTCTGTGTGTCCCTGCAGGGGCTGCTGATGCTGGGGGGTCCTTGGGGCTGCTCAGGTTCCTGCCCTGGCCTCGGTGCTGCCTGCACAGTTCAGGCTGGAGCCTGGGCCATGGAATTCTCTTGCATGGGAAGCCTGGGAAAGTCAGGCAGTTCTGGTGCCTGGATGGGATGGAATCCCATGGACCTGAAAATGCAGAGTGGGGTCTGTGTTGCCCTGAAGCATCACAGGCACAGAAAAGGATTCACACTTTGTGCTGTGGGATGGGAAGGGGCAGTGCCAGGGGCTGCCTGGCTGTGGGATGAGGCTTTGCTGGTGGAGCCCCATGGATTATTGGGGATGCTGGGGCTGTAAGACCTGTAGGTTTTCCACGGATTTGGTGCCTGCTCTCTTTGGGACACCAAGTGCTCTGTGGGTGCTGTGCACCCTGTAGTATCCATTTTCTCCCCTGGATCCTGCTGCAAGTCCCATTACAGTGAGCTAAATCAGTGCTGTGTGACTGTCAGCACAGCTGAGCCCCACCTTGCCTCCTCCCTGTGCTCTCTGTGTGTCCACAGACTTCCCTATCCAAAACTGGCTTTTGTCTCATGTCCACACACAGGATGCAGACCCCAAAAGGACCCAGTGGTTTCTTGGGATTCATTTCACCTGCTGCACATGGACAGAGATACAAACACGGGGTTGTGTGTTGGTTCCAGTGGTGAGCAAGAATTCATTTCCCAGCTGGAGATGTGTTCTGAGCTACACTGTCATGAACTGCCCTTCTCAGTGTCCAGGGAGCTACTCAGGACTGGGCAGCAGGACTGACCTGCACCCCTTGTAGACAGATTGGGTAGAAGGCAGCTCCCAGCCTGTCCTTGATCTGACCTTTCTTAGATGTGACTTCAGGTGGGATTCATGCCTGAAGAAGCTGCACACTGGACATCTCCAGCTGTGATGTTTGTGATGTCAAATTTAATCCTCCCTAGGACTGCTGGATGTGCTGCTCCCTAATGGGCTTTTATAAAACAATTATTATGTACCACACTCAAGGCCAGTGACAAACACTGCTGCTGTGCCAGGGCCCAGGAACATCTGAGTGATCACAGCTGAAATGCAATCAGGCTTTGAAGGGCTGTTGGGTCCACCCAAAGCTGGTTTAGACATTTGAGTTTGGATGCTTTGCCTTTGTGCTTAATCCTTTAGTGCTCACCCACCCTGAGCAGCCCGAGCAGAGCAGCAGAGGGTGCTCCTGGAAAGCAGCTCTGAGCCACGTGCAGGGAGTGGCACCTGTCCCTTGTCCCCTGCATGGCTCACAGAGTGAGCCCAGCCTGTCTGATGGGCTGCAAATCCTCTGTTCATGAGATCCTGGCAGTGGCAGAGGATTATTCCTCAGCCTTGCCTTGAGTAAATACCAAACACAGCTCAGAGGTGAGCTCATTCCCCTTAGCTTTGAAAACTCTCTGAAGGACATCAAGAGGAGCTGTTCCTTATCCCCTGTGTGGGGCTGCTCCTGTGCTTGCCCACTCCAGCCCTGGCAGTGCAAAATCCTTTGTTCATCCTGCACTGGGCTCTGGTTCCTGCAGGTCTGATGGAAAGACCAAATCCTTTGATGTTGTCACCAGCAATTCCATGGAGCAGGCTGGGGGTCCCCAAGGGCGCAGGTGCAGCTTCCAGTTTGGTCCTGAGTAGCAGGAAAAGTCTGGGCTCAACAAAACCCACTTTGTATCCACCAGCACAGGCTCATCCTCCAAAACAGGAACTCACAGGGAGCTGCTTTTAAAGGGAAAAGGAAAGGGAGAGTTAAAGTTTCCAGGCAATGTGGGCTGCATTCATCATCCTGAGGCTCAGCCCAGCACATCCCAGCAGTGAGGAACTCCCTGAGGAGCAGGAGATGGCAGCTGGCCTGGGTAAGCAGCAGGAGGAGGAAGTACCAGCAGGTGCTTTTCAAACAGCTAAAGACAAAAATAGGAAAGGCTTCACAACCTCTTCCAAGTTCAACATAAACTACACTAAACCTGCCAAAAGCAGTTGAAGGAACAACCAGCTGGAGTCAGAAGAATGAGCCAAAAATTCAGAGCATCTCTCAATAGAGGGGAAGGCCCTGCCAGGAGATTGGGGGATCAGTGGGGATCAGTGGGGATGACAAGAAGGAGAAGTCAGGAAGGAGAGGAGCAGAGAGGAGCAGTTATTTACCTTTTCCAGTTTGTGATGCTGGTGAAAAATGGGGAGGATTCCTACAAGCTGCTCCACCTGATACATCAGTGACATTCCTGAGGATGGAGGAATGTCTGTGGAATTTTGGGGAGGTAAATGACAGACAAACATCAACACAGTGAAATGTTGATACATGTGGGGTGAAATAATCTTTTCTTTTGTGAGATGGGCGTGGAGGTGACTCCATGGACCATTCATGGCCAGCCCATCCCAGTGACAGCTCAACAAAAGCTCAACCTCATATTCCAAGGGAATATTCCAAGGGAATATTAGCTATTGTGGGAAGGGGCTAACAGCAAGCCTGTTAGCTAAAGGAGTGAGAAGAAGCTGAGAAGCAAGAAGAAGCTGATAAGGAGCTCTCTCCAAGGCTGCAACCAAGAGAAGACACCAAGAGAAGTGAAGAATTCAAGAAAGATAAGAGAACTTTGCAGCTGGACAAAGAATTTTTAGAAAGTTAGTTGAAGTCATTGTAGCTTTTCACCAATAGTGTTATGTTAATTTATTGTAGCCAACAGTTAAGGTAGAAGAAGTATAAACAATTAGAAAGTGTATAAAAAGTCAGCTATGTTGGCTAATAAAGAATTGCCATCTGTGACTGCTTGTGGTCTCTGCTTTGTGTCGTGACCGCCTCAACAATGAGAAGGCAAGGGCAGGGTTGGAGCAGAGATCAGCTCTGTGATGTCCAGCACAGGCCTGGCCTCACTCCCCCTGTGCCCTGTGCTGGCTCCTTGGCCCAGGAAGGAGCCATTCCATGGGGCAGGGCCCCGAGGAGGGCACTGAGTGCCAGGAGCTGCTGGGTCTGAGCGAGGAGCTCCGCTGAGCTGGGCCTGCCCAGCCTGGCCCAGAGAAACTGGGGAGGATCCCCCACCCTCACCTCACCTTTGAAATGTCAGAACCACAGAGCTTCAACCACAGCTCAGGTGGGGCAGGTCTAGGAAAAGCTGAGGGGTTTTCCCTGCTGCAGCCTTTGGATCCTTTCAGCAATGGCACAAATGACACCCATGGTAATTAACTTTTCCATGGACTGAAGTCATGGCTGTGAAAGCTCTTGGGAGAGAAATCCACTGAGGATGAAATCATGGAATCATGAAGATCCTGGGCTGGGAGGGGCCCACAGGGATTCCTGAGTCCAACCCCTGCCCTGCACAGACACCCCAACAATCCCACCCTGGGCATCCCTGAGAACATTGTCCAAAACCCCCTGGAGCTCTGGCAGCCTCGGGGCTGTGCCCATTCCCTGGGGAGCCTGGGCAGTGCCAGGCTGGAGGAAATTGGATTTACAGCTTCCCTGCTCCTGTTGGGTAAGACAGATCAGTCCAAGCTGATTCCTGCTGCAGGGTAACAGGGTTTTTTCCATACCTTTCAGACCTTTCTTCTTTCCTAACACTGGCAAAACAACTAAAATAAAACCATCCAAACCAGAAAGCTTGAAGAATTTCAGCAATTTTTATTGATTTCAGCTTTTCCAATGAAGCAAATACATACAGTACAGCCAAAACAAAACTCTGAGACATTTTTCTCACATACCTATATCTTACAGAATACACTGTAGAGCTATGGACTGGGAAGGCTGAGTTGGTCTCACACTGGTGTGTGTTCAGAAAGGAATGAAACTGCCTTTGACTTGTCCATGAGGCTTCTGAAATGCTGGGGTGGGATTGTACACACACAAAATAAACAAAGCATTTAGAAGGAAATAGACCAAAAAAGCTCTGCTGTGCCCAGGACAGTGAGGGTGGTGTTTATTTACATGGCTGGGTGTCCAAGTGCTCCTGCTGGCCACACTCCTTCCTCCTCCTCAGGAATTCTCCATCCCTGTCTCTGTGCCCTGTCCCTGTCCTGGGGTGTGCCCTACCCCGGCTCTTCAAGGAGCAAGGAACAGGAAACCAGCTGAGAGAGAGGATGTCACAATTAAAATTATGACTTAAAAAAATACCTCCCCAGAATAAAAATAATTATATTGGAGGTGAAAACAGCATTAATTTATGTTGGGGAGAACCTCACTGGGCTCCCAGAATAGCTGGTTATGAGCAACAGCAGTTACTCCAATGTCTGAATTTCCCTTCACTTCTCAGAGTTGGGCATCAAAGTCACTTCACTGACTTGGGTGTCCAGATTTTAGAGAGACTGGGAGGAAAACAGAGGGTATCAGAGAATTTCCCAGGGGAGATCCAGCTGCAGAACAGCCCTGGAATGGCAGAATGGTTGTGATTTCTGCAGCTCATGGCTCTCCTGAGTGGGCTTTGCCCTGAGGTTTGCAAGCAGTGACAAACAGCATCCTAAAAACAGCTCAGGGGGAGGAACCTCTCTGGTGTGCCCAGCTCAGGGCAGGGACAACATCCCAGCCAGGTGAGGCTGCTCAGGGCTGTGCCCAGCCACATTTGGAAGAGCTTTGAGCATGGAGACAGATTTTATTTTTAGCTTTAAAAAACCCCTGTAATAAAAACAAGAGTAACAATGTTTTTTGTAATAAAATTTATGTGAATGATGAATCTGCCTCCTGGAGTCCAATACTCACTAATGAAATCTCCAGCACCTGTAAATTTAATTGTGAGTTGATGATCATAATGCTGTGGCTCTTTGTGCCTTGTACAGTGACTCAGTAAATGCATTAGGGGAGAAAGCAGCTGCACTGTTTTAAAATAAAGCCTAAATCACAGCCAATTAGAGTGAATTTCCTCTATATTCCATCATTCAATTTTGTAGTTGTTTCCTAATTAGTTTTCCAGAGGAAAATATCTGCTCCCAGGACTTGTGTTGGATGTGTCATTACAGATCAAACCTGAATGCAAAATTGCACAGAACACTTCACACCCAAACTGAACCAACCCTGTGGATGCTGCAGCCCTTGGGGACATCCACAGATGGGCCTTGCCCAAAGCATTTCCAACATTTTGCATCTGGGAATGCACATGGAGCAAGGGAACTGCTGGAAGGGCTTTGCCCACACACAGGGGCTCTGTGCTCTGTTTGAACCCTCCTGGAACACTTCTGTCCAACTGGATTCTCCTGGTTCTGCCTCTCCACTTCAAAGGGGCTTTTTTCCCTTTCTCCTTTGGCTGCAGCTCAGCACAGACTGACTGAGAAGGGTGGCTGCTCAGTAAAGTGCACGAGATGAAGCCACCCTTTGTAGCCCAAGAGGAAAAGCAGCTGGAAATGACCTCTCCCTATGGGCAGGAGCTCCCTGTGCTCCAGAGGGGAACCAGCAAGGGCCACCTGGAACTGCAGCAGAGCAAACCCAAACCTCACAGGGGGCTCTGTAGTGGGCACAGATCACCCCATGGATGTGAACTGAATATCCTGAGTCCCACCAATTAATGAGCCTGACACTTAAAATGAGACTGCTTTTCTATTTCCAGGCTCATCATCCATCCTTCCCCAAGCACCTCCTGTGCCCCTGATGTTTGAGAAACAGGGCCCTGTGCCCCTGCAGCCTTTGAGGAATAATAACCAGCACAGGCAGCACAGACAGCCTCAGCTGCTCCTTCCCTGTGGGTCTGAGCTGTGTCCCCTCCATGGGAAGGATATTTTTCTTCTGGAGAGAGGAAGGTTGTGAGAATTGAGTTGCTCTGAAATGAGCTCAGCAGTCCCTCAGCACAGCCTCAGCATCACAGGCAGATGAATGCAATTCAAGATCCCGAGAAATAAAACATTTCCAAACCTGACATCACACAAGTGCTCACATTCCTTTGCACATCAGTACCAGTTCTTTACATTGATCAATAAAAACAAAGTATGATTGAAGAGGACACATCCCTCCCCTCTTTCATTCCTGTGGCAGTCATTGATTCCAGGGGGAAAACACTTGGCCTGTCCTGCTCAGCTTCTCAAATGCCACCTTTGTCCAGGCACAGTCAGGAACTGGAATTGCTTTGGTGCCCAGAATGGATCAGGACCTGGGAATGTTCAAGCTCTGCAGCTGTGTCCCAACTGTCCTCTCACAAACAGCTTCAGGGAAGGGTGATGGAGGCCTGGGAGAGAATCTGCAGGTGTCAATTTGCTTCTTGAGATAAAGAGTTCATGTGACAGGAAAGAAAATGTTAACAATTATCAGAGAAAAATCCTAAGCAGAGAAGAAGCCCTTGTTCATAACTGTGAGGAATAACCAGCCTTGGAAAGAAGAGAATCCTTGTGTGTATCTGTTAATAATGGACAGATGCAAAGGGGGAACTTGACCTAAAATTGACTTTTTATGTGTTTGTGGACAAAACCACGTAGTGACAAAATTTTAGCATGGCAGTATTTGGTGCATGGATAGGGTGAAGTTGAAATAAAATCCTGCAAGGGGTTAAACTGCACAATCACCCTGACTTTGGGTGGAAAACAGGGGACTAAGCTGGAGGAAGATCCTGCTCCCCACGTGTGCTCTGTGTGCTGCCTGCACACACCTCTACATCACACCCAGAGTTACACAGACACACTCTTGGCAAAAAAAATAATTATTGACATCGAGAAAGTATATAAAAGTCCCTTCTCCCCCCTAAAAAGAAGAAAATGCTTAAAAATATCAGTGTCATCCACATGAAATCCACATGTTTGGTTTGCTTTACAGTTGAGTTGAACTCAGAAACTCTCTACATCTTTAACATCCTCAGGAATCATGGAAGTGTTGCTCTTCCTGGACATGAACCGACTCCAAATTCTGAAATGGAAAATAAATAAAACAAAGAAAAAGCAAAACTCCAGATAATTAAAGCATTCAAGAGATCTTTTCGTTACAGCAAACCCCAACTTTTAATCTTTTCTCTGAGCCTGGCTGCAGCTTCTCAGCTGCACAAACCTTTTCACCCTGGACTTCCACCCTCCTCAGAGTCCCAGTGCAAACATCCCAACAGAGCAGGAAGGGAAATCCATTCCTGGGCAGAGGGAGGGAAGGAGCTTTGGCACTGTTTTCCCTTGGTTTGATCACAAGGAAAATGCTGGGGAAGGCAGCAAATAATTCCCTCTGCATAATCTCAGACACTATCCAAGAGACCTCTGGTCTTTCCAAAGTGCTTAAAGCTTTTCCCTTCAGTGGGAATCATGAGTGAAAATTGCCTGATGGGTTAAATCCTCATTTCTCACTGAATATAAACCCATAACAATGCCCTGGAAATTCTGCCCATGGTTTCTCTTCCCTGATGCTCTATTGGGATTTTCAGCTGACAGAATGTGGTTCTCAACTCTGACCTGAGGTTGGCAGGCAGATTAAGGGCTCAAACAATTAGTTAAGGCTAATGATGCCATGAATGTGCTGGAATTCACTGCACATCACTGGCACTGTCTGGGTAACACTGCTGAAAGCTCAGCAATGAGGGCAGTGCCAGGGAGAATCCCAGAAGAGCCTCACCTGTGAGGGTTTGGGAAATGCACAAAATCAGTGATTGCTTGGCAAAGAAGGGAGAGGCACAGCCAAGCTTTGTCTGTCCTGTCACATCTGTCCTGTGACACCTCCAAAATGCACAGCTGGGCAGTGGGGGAAACATCTGCCCTGGGCCCAGAGACAGCACAGCCTCTGATCTCTCATAGAAACAGACTGGGATGGAAATCTCACAAACACACTTCTGGGGTGATCAAAAGTAGCAACAATCTCAAAGGATTCCTGTGTCCCAAATCCACCACAAGGGCCATGTTCTCACCTGCGGCCTGAATGTGCATGGAGAGGCTCTAAAATCTGGAGGAGAGGGTCCTGAAGGTCGTTCCAGCTAAAGATCCCATCATGTTCTTATCAAACCCTTGCTAAAAAAGCAGAAACATAAAGTGCATATCAATTTCTACACTGAGAAAAGGAATTGAGCAAAGTGTGCTTCATCCTCAGCCAACCTCCTCTGTCAGCTCCCTGGGTACTTCTGGCACCCTCACTGATGAACTCCACAGAACCATGTGATGGTTTGGGTTGAAGGGACCTCAAAGCTCATCTCACCCCACCCTGTGCCATGGGCAGGGACACCTTCCCCTAGACCAGGTGGCTTCTCCTTGCATTGCCTTCCACAAACCCAGAGCTGGACCCTTACAGGTTTTTGGAGGGAACTTTTATTGAATCATTCACTGAGTATTGTTTCATTTAGTTCCTCATCCTGCAAAAAGAGCAGAAGCCTTCACATGGTGCATGCACCCCTGCAGACTCCCATCCTCCTCCCTGACAGGCACCTCTGCAATAAACCAGTGTGTGAACACCAGAGTGACTCAGTCTCACCAAAATGAGCTGGGCTGTGAGCAGAGCCTGGCACAAAACCACCCCAGCCCCTGTGCAGAAAGGCCTCACTGTCAATGTGGGAACAGACTTTGGGTGCTCTGCTTTTGCCTCCAGGTGCTCCCCTTTGTAGGGATCCCTCCTCCTCTTTAATTTGGCCCTGTACTCCCTGCAGGTGCTGCTGCTTTTGAGTTGGAAAAACCCAAACTTGTTTAAAGAAAGCCACTGGGAGCTGGAGCTGGGAATTGGGAGCAGCTGGAGCTGGGGGCTGGAGCTGGCTCAGTGCCTGTTTGGCTCTGCACTTTCTCAGCTTCTGTTGCAGGGAGTAAAACAAATCCCAAATACTCCTCTCCTCTTGGTCTGAAAGTTACTCTGACTGCAGGGAGGTGTAACCACAGGGCAGGGCTATGGACAGAGAAGAAAATGAGGGGAAAGAGAGGAGGGACCTTGCCAGGCACCTGCTGGAACCCGATGGGCTGCAGTGAAGGAATCCCCTAAATGAGGGTGGAACAGCCCAGAGTGGGGGAGCTGTGCTGGGGACCATTCCAGCACCCAACCCAGGGAGGAAGGTGTCTGACACAGGCATGACACCCTCTGCTTTGTGCCCAGAGTGAGTCCCAGCAGTGTCCCCCTGCCACCTGCTCAGATGCCAAGTGCCCCAGGCTCCTCCTGGGCCCTGCCCTCCTGGCTGCTGGATCAGGGCCTTCACCAGCTCCCCACCTGAGCAGGTGAACAGCCCAGGGCTGCTCCTGACCCCCAGAAGCAGGAGAGCTGTCCTTACCTGCTTCAGCACACTCTGCAGCTCCCTGTTGGACCAAAGGTCTGTCAGGAGAAGTCGAGCAGCTTCAGCTGCTTTTGGACAGGAGCTGGGAAGGTGAAAGCAACAGGAGGATTATGGCAGGCACAGAGCAGCACCCCACAGGCACTGCTGAGCACTGGGACAAACCCCACAGGCACTGCTGAGCACTGGGATAAACCCCACAGACACTGCTGAGCACTGGGACAAATCCAGACACTGCTGAGCACTGAGACAAACCCAGACACTGCTGAGCACTGGGACAAACCCCACAGACACTGCTGAGCACTGGGACAAACCCAGACACTGCTGAGCACTGGGACAAACCCAGCTCCAGCTGGCCATGAACAGGACTGTCAGTAACACCCTCCTGCTCTCTCAGCAATGTTGTGTGACAATTGTCACCAGAGCAGGGCAAATGAAAGAGAGAGGAGGATCTGAGTGGGAAAATGAGCATAAAACTGAGCAGAGTCTGAAATTTGAGAGAGGGAAAGAGAAGGGAAATAGTGCCAGCCTTTTGCTGGAGTGTGCAGGGACTGCCAGCGTGGGTGGATCTCCTGGGAGGGGGCAGAGCAGCGGGCTTGGAGCTGCCTGGAGAGGACAAGGGATGGGAGCCTTTGCAATAACAACATCTGCAAGCAGCCCAGAGCCCTTACTCAGCACAAGGGAACAGATACCTGCTCACGTAACAGCTCGAAACCGTGAGTCATCGCAGGACCTTTTATAATTTTGGAACATTTCATACCCAGATATGCCCTCCCTGCTGGCTCCCATGGCTGCTCCTCATCTCCTGGGCCTCCTTCTGGCTGTGGGACTCCTGCTCTGGGCTCAGGGCAGCAGCCCCAACCTGTCCCACCCAGGATGATGGAGAGGAACAGGACCAAGCTCAGGACCCTCCCTGTCTGATACAGCTCCACAGAACCTTGTGCCCTCAAAAACATTCCTCAAAACAGTCCCCAAAAGCCTACAAGAAATGGGACCAATAGATCATGAGGAACCTGGGACATCAACTCCACACTTGGAGTGTGGCAGGACAGGGATGGAACCACATCCAGTAAATTTTGAGGCGTTTCTCTGATATACACAGCAGCTGTTACCAAAGAAATGATTGAGTTTAACTTGGTCATAAACTCCAAAGGTGTTGTGCAGCTCCTAGTGTTGTGTGGAGGGCTGGAGGACAGCCAGAAATTCCTGAGCAATGCTTTGGGACAGAAAAAACAGGTTTTATTGCCAAATCTCTTCTGTAGTTATAAGCACACTATGCTCTGTCACCAGAATGACAATGTTTTAAAACATTTTTGCCTGAAATGTCTGTGGCTGAAAAGCCATTAAATCCCTACAAACCCAAGGTACCTGTGATCAGACAGGCAGAGCATGAACTGAACTCTCAAGGATCTGTAGTTTCAAGTTGTTTCTCTCTTCCTAAGCCAGAGTAATTCTCTCTTATTTTTGAAAAAAAATTACTTCTAATGATGCTAAATATGTGCTTTTTGCCACTATGTCTCCAGAGAACACCTCAGAAGTTTTGTATTTTCAAGCCAAAATTACCAGCATCAGTACCTGAGTCATTTATGAATTCAGGCAGAAGTTCTGAACTCTTCATTTGAAGAACTGGCATTGACTGTTTCTTCCAGCATTGACTGCTACAATTTAGATATAAAAACCTCAATATGGGCTGGTGGAGTGTGATGCCACCTTCAGTAGGTAAAGCAGCATATCCCAAACAAAACAGTGTGAATATAGTAGTGGGTAACACAGAGCAGAATATCAAGGACAGCTGATTTGGGGGGGAAATTCCTTAATAACAAATTGCCTGAAAATCAAAGTTGATTTTAATACCATCTGTCCTTTACAAATAGAATTATTCATGAAAAATTGTGGAAAAGCAATGAGGGAGATGTCCCCTGGTGGCAGTGGCAGGAGTCATCCAAAAAGCTACAGATGTAACAAAACATAAACAAGACACAATCAGAAGGAGATGGTGGGGAATGGGGAAAAACAGAGTGGGGGCAACGAAGACAAACATCTTATCCACAGATATCAAATAATGGGGAGAAATAATCCTTCCTCAAAGGACAAATGTACAAAGAACTTAAGGTGTGTCACTGAGAATGCCAAGGAATTCCCAGAACAAGCAAGAGGTTATGAAATTGATATCAAGGTGCAATCTTTGGCAGAAATAGGAAATTGGAAATCTGTGGATAAGAACTCTCTGGCACAGGGAATAATCAAGGGAAGACCTGAGGCTCTTGAAAGATTAATTTTGGTGAAATGCTGTGGTGCAATTGAACTGCAAAATAAAACTGCAATAGCAGAAGTGTGAAAAGTGAAGGAACAAAGAGAAACAGAAATAAATCCATGGTAAAGGGATAAACTGCAAATGTTACACTACATAGCACAAGGAAAGATTTTGGGAAAAGCTTTGAGTGCAGCCAGTAGAATTAATGAGGGGAATTTCAATTTAATTAGTGAAATAATGTTGCTTGAAAATGAGTAGAGAAATGTTTTTCAGACAGAAAAGGAAACCAAACACCCTAATAAATCTGGTCCAGTGGCTTGATTTTCAGAAACACCACCAGAAATTGAAGGCAGTATTAAATATTTTGGCAACTTCAATTAAAAATAATGAAGAGTGAAGGAACCCCACTGACCACAAACTCCATGTCATAGAGGAGAGCATCTGCTCTATGACAATTACTTAATTGGGATGCTCCAGGAAGAAGTAGAAACCACATCCATCAGATAAACTGCTGAACTCTTTCTGCCTTTCTGCCAGAACCCAGCTATGAGAAACATGAGGAGAAAGAAACATGGGGAGGGAGGAGAACATGGGAAAGGACAAGATGCATAACTCACTGGTCTGGAACCTGGAGTCTCTTTCTAAGCTATGCCCCTGCAGCAGTTTGAGCAGGTGGAGCTCCTGGTTTGCAGCTGGCAATGTAGTGAGAGCCCAGCTCAGCAGCACAGGGCAGGATCTGTGGGTGGCACAGGAGACACAGGGAGGGAGCACCCAGACACCAACCCAGCCTGGGGGTCAGGGAATGTCCACAGGGACCTGAGGCAGATTACCAGAGAAAACTGCAAAGTCCTGACAGGGTGCAGGGTCCCCCCTGGTAATCAGACACCCCTGAGCCTCGTGCCCCCATCTCTGCTGCCTGCAGTGCTGGCAAGGAGCAGGTTGATGATGTGGGACTCACCACATTCAGAACCACAGTGGGGACCTGGGGGCTTCAGCCACCCCCCAGGAGAGGTGGAAATTTATTGATTTACAGTGGGGAGGGGGAGGCTCTTTCTGATGTAGGACTGGACAAATCCCACCCTAATTTTTCTTGTTTATCTTCACAGGCAGCATGTGACACTGGGAAAATTTCACCTTGGACCCAGCAAGAGCCAAAAATCTCTCCAACATCTGCTCTGTTGGGACAGCCTGAAATAATACAGCCTGGACAAGTAAGATTAGTCCTGGGTGGAAATTGTTCTCTTTTTCTTTTTCTGTAAGAAGTGAACAGCATAAAAATCTTTGAGGACAAAAATGAATAATGGAGGCAAAGGAACAACTCAAGTTTTGGACATTGTAAGAACTGGGGAGTTTCTCAGAGGACTCTGTGATCCAGGCAGGACTGGAGACATCTCCAGAATTTGGTAACTCCTCACAGCTCAGTGACTCACCTCCAAGAAAGCTCATCCCCAGCAGCCAAGGCAATTAAAGTGTTCCCAGCCCGGGTTGTGCAAGGCTGTGCTGGAGCAGCAAATTACTGAGCACTGGGCTGAGGAGCCACAGCAGGACTTCAGCACAAGTAAATAGCATTCAAAACAAGGAGGGCTTAGGAGAGGGCTGGGTTTCATGGTAATTGGGCTCATTGGAGAGTGGAAGCAAGCAAAAGCAGCAAATAGAGCAATGCTCCTTGGCCCAGGCCCAACCCAAACAAGGAGGCCCCATGTAATGACAGAGAGTGTCTCTGCCATGGAACAAGAGGTGGATTGGAATAACTTTATCAAAGGATGATGAAGGCATGCAAATGGATTTTCACAACAGAAAACAATGGGTTACTTGTCTAAGGCATTTTAAAACAAAGACAGATGGCAGGAGAGATGAAAGCCTAGGAAGGAGAGAACATGGTTGAAGATAATAGAAGTTTAACACCAGTTTGGCCAGAAATGAACACAGAACTTGGCAAGGCTTGACAGGCTTGTGCTGCAGGGAATATGGATAACAAACAGGACAGAATTCCTACCACCAAACCCCAAACCAAGTCTTAAAATAGAAAGAGGTAAAATATGATGAGATTGCTCAGCTGGTGTAAAATACAGGAGTAGATCAGGAAGGTACCTAAAATAATTCCTGCCTATGTTCCCTCAGAGTTGCCTCTTGAGGAAGATGATTCAACTAAAAGATGAACAGATTTGCCCATAAAAGTTAAGTACAGTCCTTGAGTACCTACAGTGTTGAACCTTCATGACAAGGTTTGAGGGAAGCCCAGGAGTCAGGAAGTCACTGACATCCCCTGCTCTGAGGGCTGGAATTTTTCATAGATCAGAGAACCCCAGAGTGGTTTGAGGTGGAAGGGACCTTAAACCTCATCCAGTCCCACCCCCTGCCATGGCAGGGACACCTTCCACTAGTCCAGGGTGCTCCAAGCCCTGTCCAACCTGGCCTTGGACACTTCCAGGGATGGAGCAGCCACAGCTTCTCTGGGCAACCTGTGCCAGGGCCTCACCACCTTCATGGGGAAGAATTTATTCCTAACATCCAGTATAAATGTCTCCTCTTTTAGTTTGAAACCATTCCCTCTTGTCCTGTCACTATCTGTTTGTGTAAAAAGTCACTTCTCCTTTTTTTCATAAGCTCTCCAAGTAATATTTTTAAAAGACTTTAAGATATTGGTGCTTCAGTTTTTAGAAATTCCTAAAATTCAGCCATAAAGTTTCCAGAGGACCTTCTGGAAATCCACCTTGCAGGATTTGCCTCCATCCTGCCTGTTTTCAAGAAAGCACTGCTGAGGATTTCTGCCCACCAACACACCCAGTTCCTTTATTGGGAAGGAATAATGCTCAGCCTGGCTCTGTCCCTGCCCCTGCCTCGTGCCCCACACTCACCCATTCCGGCACAGGCTCACTACATTATTTAGCAAGTTGCTGGACAGGTAAGACTTTCCCAGGTGGGGGTTGGACATGATGAGGTTCCTCAGAGTGTAACAAGCTGATGTCATGATCTCCCCATAGCTGCTGGTGTTTCCAGACTGGAACGACAGGAGACGGGACACATCTGGGAGCACCTGGTGAGCTAAAGAGGTGGAGGAATGTTCCAATCAACATTTAAACACAATCTGGCACAAGTGAATGATGCTATTTGTGTTAACACCAAGCAGAGTTATCTCTGCAGGGAGACACTGAAGTGTTGGACAGCAATGGCATCGTTGTCATGAGTGGATTTTCCCAAGACAAAGCGAGGCCTGCAGGCCTTTGGAAGGGCAGTGTCGTTGGCCACAGACACTGAAGTCCAACTCAGTTCCCAAAACACTGTCACCCTCATGGTCCTGCAGGTTTGTCACTGTCCATAAAGCACAGCACGTGTCACACAGCACTGGTGACTGTCCTTGGGGCCAGAGGAAATGACACTGCTCTGCCCAGCTTTGGAGCATGGCTAGGTCTCCTTATGGGGCTTACAAAGCAAGCTGGGCAGATCCCACAGAGCTGAAAGCTGGGATCCAGCATGGGGGAAGGACTTACCCATGGTTTTGTGGAGCACAGGATGCCTGGACATGTTGCTGAGCAGAGAGGCCCCGGAGCGCACGACCTCGGAGCTGTTGGACTGCAGCAGCCGCGCGATGCGGGGCAGCCCCTTCTCCTTCAGCCCGATCATCTGGCTCATGGCATTGGACATCTGGGGGACAACACAGGAGCCCATGGTTACAGTGCCAGGGGAAACAGCTGGCATGATGGTCAGGCCTGGAGGAATGTGACTGCACCATAAAATGAGCACTGTACCATCCTTTCTCCTGCTGTTGTAATCCCACTCTGTCACTTTTACCTCTCTTCCCCACAGCTACGGGAGCCTGGAGAAAAGGAGGCTCTGGGAGGATCTTCTGGCTCTCCTCAGCTCCCTGACTGGACGGTGCAGGGGGTTGGGCTCTGCTCCTACAGAACAAGGTACAGGACAAGGGCAAATGATCTCAAACTACCTCAGGGGAGGTTTAGATTGGATACTGGGGAAAATTCTTCACCAAAGCAGTTGCCAAGCAGTGGCACAGCTGTCCAGGGCAGTGGTGGAGTCACCATCCCTGGGAATGTTCAAAAAGTACGTGGATGGGGCACTTGGGCACATGGGATAGTGGTGAACATGGGTGAGCAGCTGGACTTAGTGATATTAGAGGGCTTTTCCAAGCTTAATGATTCCATTATTCTGTGACATTTGAAAAGTCAGCCTCTCATGTGCTGTGCTGGTGCTGTTCTTTGGAGCCCCAGAGGAGCAGCTGATCACTCAACTGACATTCCAAAAGCTGGAGAAGCTTTGCTTTCATGTCCACGTTGCCTTCACCCTTCACAACCCCCTGGCAGCTCCCTGCCCTGGCCCTTCACAGCTCCTACCATGCCACAATGGGCTGTTGGGGAGCAGGAACAGATAATGGATGCCTTTAAAAAGCAGTCTGAGGAACAAAAATACTCATCTTAGATGTGATCTTGTGCTTGTAAATGTAGAAAGTCTAAGGATGCAGCCAGGGCAGAGGAGCTCAAGCACATCTCCTGAATAAACTGCCTGACAGAACTTAAACTGAACTTCTCAGCTGCCCCACCAGAAAGGCTGATGGAGACACATGTCCATCAACAGTGAGATGGGAGGGGACAGAAGGGTCTGGAAAACATGTGCCCTGTTCCACATTCACACCAGCAGGACTGGGGTGTGAAAAGCACAGTTGAAGGATATTCAGAGCCATCCTCTATGAGCTAAAGGATCACAGCAAGCTCCATAAGCTCATCCCCAGATTCACTTTCCATCAAATGAGAGCAAACTCAGCAACTCCAGCTCCAGCTCTGAGCTGGAATGAGACCCTTGAGGGGAGGAGCCACTTCTGCACACCCAGACAAATTTCAGCCATTCCATACCAGGAGGCTGAATTAAGTTGCTCCAGCACTGTCAGAGCTGGGTTTGGTTGTTTGTCCCTTGTGCAATGTTGTTGATTGCTGAAATTTTCTTTTCCTGGGAGCACAGAACTCCAGCCCCATTTCCCTGACCAGCTCTGCCCATATGTGACAGCCTCTCTCCACCTTCAGGTTCGTGGCACTGCTTAGTTAAATTGCCAAAAGTCAAGGTTCCCAATTATTTAGCATGGAAATGGTTGT
This sequence comes from Ammospiza caudacuta, assembly GCF_027887145.1. Taxonomy (NCBI): domain Eukaryota; kingdom Metazoa; phylum Chordata; class Aves; order Passeriformes; family Passerellidae; genus Ammospiza; species Ammospiza caudacuta. The sequence goes on along the minus strand of NC_080616.1, from coordinate 2,211,611 downwards.
GACAAAAGGAGATCAGAGCTGGCAGGTTAATGCCATCCCAGCAGGGAAGGCTCAGAGTGAGTCACCTGTGTCTCTGGGTGACTCCCCACACGTGACACGCCTCTCCTACCTATGGAATCATTATCTCTTTATCTCCCCATCCATCTTATTTAAATTGGGATTGATGGAGCTGGGCACAAACAGACAAGTCAAGGGCTGTCCCAGGGGAGCAGCCTGCAAGGACGTGCCCAGGGCAGTGACGTGGGCCTGTGAGCCATGGCTGTGACGTGTCCCCACGGTGCCACAGCATCACCCAGCCCCTGGCACCGCCACGCTGCGTGCCCACGGGTCAGGACATCTGTCACAGCTGTTTTACAGGTAGCTCTGAGGTGTGGACAAGCCACAATCCACAGCACAACCCACCCTGTCATTAGAGCCACCTCCCCTTGGAGCACATGCACAGGTGGTGGCTCAGCCCTTCTCCCATCTCTCATCACATCTGGCTGGGGGTGCACATCTGGGCTCACCCTCACTGCCACCCTGGGAGAGGCTGCCAAAACCAGCAGCTGCTGGCAGTGTGAGCAACAGACTGGGGAAACTTGGAAACCCAGAGTACGGGTCTGGGATAGATCCTTGGGATGCTGGCTGTAGCTCCCCATGTGACCCTGAGCTTGGAGTTAGGATCCCACTGATCAAACACTATGGAGAGACTGGCTGTGGTGCCCTGAGGTTTAAGGAGGACATTTGCCTTTTTCATGGCCAAGAAGTGATGCTGATCAGGGACCTTAGAGGTCTTCCCAACCTGACTGACTGTCGGGTTCCATGAAGTGCTGACACATTTGGGTGCACACATGAGGAGGGGAGGGAAGCTCTTACCAGCCCTCGGCTCGCAGTGAGGTTCTGCAGAGCTCCAGCACAAGCCTCCAGGGTGGCATCCTTCTTGCTCTGATCCATCAGGGACAGGTAGGTGCGGATGGCATCTGAGTGGTAGAGCCAGCTGGGGCCTTTGGGCTTGAAATCCTCCTCAGGAAGGGGAACCCCATACTCATCATTCTGCAAAGACACGAGAAACGGAGTTCAGATCCTGCTCTTCCTTTGCAGCCCCTGCCTGGGGTTGAACATCACATTCCCAATCCCTCTGTGGCACATCCTACCTCCATTTTCCCACTCCTGCTGTTGAAGCAGCCTGTGAGAGTTTTGTCCATGTACACGCTCCGGGCCATGTGGTTGAGCTGGGTGTATTTGTTGGGAACTTCAGCATCCAGGCGGTAGGAGAGGTTGTGCAGGATGCAGATACAGTTCTCCACAGACTGCATCACCCCCAGAACACAAATGCAAACATCACATTAGGCAGAAAACTATGGAGCAGCAGCAGAGAGGGCATGGACTGGGCCATAATCAGCTTTTTAGCACCATAGATGCTCTTTAGCCTTTTTCAGGGAGCAAGGGATGGGAGGGAATGAGCTGGAATAGATGTGAAGGAGAAATCTCAGTGAGCTGCTGACCCAGAAAACCTTGGGAGGTCTCACTTGCCACAGACAAGTTGGCAAACAGGAAAAGAGAGTGTGAGAGTGGTTGGATCAAACCATGAAATTCTGAATCTTGAAATGCCCCTCTCACCAGGGGTAACTTCCAATGACTCTCTGAGTCACAGCTACAGATCAGGTGACACTTTTTACCAAGAACAGGCTTTAAAGCTCCTTTCTCTGAATGCCAGAGTGCCCAACGGGAAGAGCAAGAGAGAATTTTGGCTGGATACCCATAACCAATACCAGAACCTGTGGTTACTTTTCCAAAGAACTATGTTTTGTGTGTGCTGCTGGAAAGGGGCTTCCTGCAAAAGCCATCCCCAAAAGAGGGTTTGCTCAATCCAGAGAGAATTCAAAATAACTTTGGTAACTTTGATGGTTACATCTGAAAGGTGTCTACAAACACATTTTTGTCCAAGGCAAGTGCTGCTCACACACAGCCATCAGTCACAGTCAGGGGACTGGCAGAGAGATGCCAACTCCTGGCTTCCTGCTAAACATGGTGCCAAGCTGGGGATTGCACACTTGAGTCCTGCTGGATGGCAAGATGTGGGGGTAAAGAGCAAGAGATGGAGACTAGGATGGTGGAATGGGGAAGGGGAAGGGAAGTATTCTGGGGACTCAGGAGACAAAGTGTTTTACTGCTCCTCTGTGTCCGTTAAAATTTTAAAGCTCAGCTCTACTTCAGGCCCAGAGGCCCAAGGACTTACAACCCTCCAAGAGATCCCACTGTGGCTTGGAAGGACAAAAGCAGCCAGAGTCCAGCCACCTCTTGTGTTGGTTGGAAAGGGATTTTGAGGCATTCCCAGGGTTGCAATTGTTAACTGTGGGGCTGGGAGCCCAGGGCAGCAGCTGGTACCTTGTCATCAGGGCGGCTGGAGGCCACGCAGTTCTGGGTGTAAGTCATGACAGAGTCGATCAGGCCAGGGTAATTCCTCATGGTCTGGCGCCCCATGTCTGCAGAGCTCAGGTTCCTGAGAAGCCATCGAGGAGCACAGCAGGGGACAAAGAGGAGAGAGGGTGAGTTGGGCTCTGTTCTGGCTATGGCTGTCACTGAACTGGGGGATTTTTTGGCAGGTTCAGCAAGGCTGAAGAACTGCTCCTGTTCTGGAGGCCTTTGGTGGGACTGCACCAGTGCACACCTCTCTTGCTGCTCCTTGGGACTGATTTCACTTTGAACATGTCCTGCAAGGAGCTCTGCATAGAAGACACCCTCCTAGGGACAGTCCCCAGCAGGAGGCTGCCTCAGAGGCTCTGCATGTGCCACTACATAGACACTGTGTCTCCTGAGTGGAGTTTCCAAAGGGAAGACTGGCTAAAGGCTATCGGGGCTTGTTGTGATCATCAGGAAGGTGCACAGGGTTGTAAGCACAGACCTACCCAGGGTCAGCAGCAATATCTGTGTGGAAAATGGGCTGGAAATGCTGGAGAGCAGCAATGGCTCTTGCCAGAGGGACTGACCCATCTGTGAGGTCGAAATGGGTTCTTGGACATTGGCAGCTGTCAGGACAGGGGAGTTTTTCCAGTAACAGGATATGGGTTTTGTTGTTTTGCTCTGGGTTTTTTTTTCCCTATTTTATTGCCTTATAGCTTGCAAATGAAAAACAAAGAGAGGCTGGCAGTGGTTGTGAGATATTCACTGCAGGCGTTCCAGAACTGGATCTGATGTTCACTGTGATTTGCAGCCTCCTCATTAACATGGATTCATCTGCAATCCAGAAATGCTTGAGCAGCAATGGCTTGGGCCCAGGGCAAACCCAGGGCTGTTCTCATCCCTGTGTTCTGATGTGGCAGGGCAGTGACTCAGAGTAGTCCTGGCTCAGCCCTTGGAGCAGGGGCTCTGGATCCAACCCCAACTTCCCTCACTCTCCCTGCTCCCCAGTCCTGCTCCCTCAGGCCTCTGGAGCTCCCTTGCTGACCTGCAGCTGCCAGTCTTCCTTGGGATGTTGGGCACTGCTGCCACAGGCTGGATCATTTTCAGGAGGTAGAGCCTACCTCTAGTTAAACTCCACAAGATTTTTACAAGCTGTTGCCAATGTCTTTCCCTCATTTTAATGGGATATTTTATGGTGTTGTAGGCTGGGATGGCCTTAAAGCAGAGCAGCTCATACCCACTGCACCCCATACATCCCGAGCTGCAGCTGCTCGGGGAGCTGCCTTCCAGGACAGGCAAGGAGGGAGCAGCACTCCCTATCTCCCAGACACGGTTCCCAGCCACAGAAGCTGATGGTATCAGGTCTCCAAAGGCCCTGCCATGATCAGCCTCTCGTTTCATAAGCAGCTCCAGCTCCTGCGAGCTGCATGTCTGGGAAGGGCGCGGCCGGCGCTGCCTCCCTCAGGGAGAGCTTCCCTTGATGAAAGCACCTCATTATACAGGGCAGGTTTTTTGCCCCACTTGTTCCCATTGAGACAAGGAGCTCATATCCAAGTGGAGGAGGAAAGTAGGAGAAACAGCAAGTCAGGGCGAAGATCCTCTACAAAAGAACTCTGGTTTCCCGTGAACAAAATAAACTACTCTAGGCTCAGTCTGCACCTCCTGTTTCGTAGCTGAGTCTCCAGATGAAATGAGACAGGAAAAGTCCTGTACTGCACTAAAACAGTTATCAAAAGAAGTGGGAAAATGCTTGTTTTCCCCACATAGAGAATTCTGTCTTTTTGTCACCTAAATCCTTTTCTCTGAAAGCCTCAAAACTCTATAAGCAAAGTCTGTCCAGTTTCCTGGTCTGAGCTAAACACTGATGGTGATGGGTTTCCCTAGTACACAAAACAGCTTCCATTTTTTTCTGAGAAGAGACTCAGTAAGAACAAAATTATTAAAATAAAAAGCTACTAGAAAAGTATTCTACATGCAAATTTTTTTCTGCACCTTCTCTTATTCAAGAAAACTTTCTCAAGGAGAATTTTTCATGACGCAATTGTAATGAGCATGAATTCAGCTCATTGTAAGAGGATTTAGATGGCTTTAGCTTTTTCCCACAGACACAAGCTACAGTCAGTCCCTGCCTGGTGACTCACCTCAAACACCCTGTGGCATTGAAGAACACTTCTGGGTCGATAATTTCTCGTGTCCTGCTGCAGCTGCCATCAGACCAGCCCGAGAAAGGGATGATAACACAGTCTGTCAGCACAGGCAGAGCCTCCTGTATCAACTCTTCTTTTAGCTCATCAGTGGAGGATAGGTTCCAGAGCAGTCCTAGGAAGGATGTGGGACACAAGCTCAAGCACAAGGTCAGGGCATTAGGAGCTTTGTTTAGCTCAGGGTGATTCCAGCACCAAAATCCTTCTTCCCTTCACCTCTCTGAGCTGAGGATGCAGAGGCTGACTGAAACCTCAGTCCCTGTCCACCCCTATGGGAGACAGGCAGGATGGGTCCACATGGAGGTGGGCATTTAAGCATCCTTCCTCCTCCCAAAATTGCTGTTTATTGCTATTAGGTTGCGGGGGACAGCATCTCTCCAGGGAAAGACAGGCTTGCACATAAAACTTGGGACAGAGTTGAGGGTGACCTGCATCAAAAAACTCCCATCAACTCCTCAGGCAAAGGTGAGGCACCAAGGAGAGAACCCAGCCAACCCTACTGGGGTTGGCAACTTCCTCAGCCATTCCTGGAACAGCACAGGGGCCAGAGTGCAGGGAGGTGTGGGAAAGGCAGGGTGACCATATCTGGGAGGGGACCTGGGGCAGGTGCTTCCCCAACAAGCACTGAGGAAGTGAGGAACATGGAAGGGCCAGGACCTCCTCTGCTTTCTGATCTAGGCCCCGCTTTGGTGCAAGAGGAACAGAAGAGCCCCCCTATGTGCTAGGGTAGCACCAGGACTGCAGACCCCAGGCAAGGGGAACCTCATGGCTGAGCAGGCTCGGGGTACCTGTGAGCTGTTTCTGGATTTCAGTGTTCCGTGTCCTGCGGAGGAGGCTCACACACTCCCTGATCCCGTTCTGCCGCCGAGTTTCAATCTTGTTGGTGGGGTTCTTGAACACCAGGTTCCGGAGGGCTCCGGCTGCCGCCCGCTGCACGTTCTGGTTCTGGCTGCGGAGCAGCTCCACGAGCTTGGCAATGCCCCCCAGCCGATAGACCTGGACAGGACAGACACGGTACAGACACGGGACATGAGCATGGGGCATTGGGAGAGACACGGGACAGACACGGGACATGAGCATGGGGCACTGGGAGAGACACAGGACAGACACGGGACATGAGCATGGGGCACTGGGAGAGACACAGGACAGACATAGGACATGAGCACGGGGCAGCAGGACAGACATGGGACAGACACGGGACATGAGCATGGAGCACCGGGAGAGACACAGGACAGACATAGGACATGAGCATGGGGCACCAGGACAGACACGGGACAGACATGGGACAGACATGGGACATGAGCATGGAGCACCACGAGAGACATGGGACAGACATGGGACATGAGCATGGAGCACCACGAGAGACATGGGACAGACATGGGACAGACATGGGACATGAGCACAGCACCCGATCAGACACAGGCCATCAGCACAGAGCACAGGACACTGCTGGGACAGGGACACCCAGAAGTGCCCCAGCAGTGCCAGGGGTCAGACAGCCCATCCTGGGGGAGCTGAAGAAGCAGAGCTGCCAGGGAATGAGGGCCAGAGATGACAAGTCTGGTTCAGGCTGTGGGTCACGAGCTACTGGGCTGGAGGTTGGAGCCAAAAGCTCAAACTGCAGGAGTGGCTGTCTATGAGTAATGGCCATGGACAGAGTCCTTTGCTGATGGAAATGGGCTCCTGCAAACTTTCACCAACCTCCACAGTCTGCACCAAGTGGAAATGCTGCCTTGCCCATGAGCAGAGGCCATTTATAGCCATCTAATGACATGCTGTGGTCATTTATCTGCAGCCCGAGATCACAGGCTGAGCTCAGAGGGATGGTCACGGCCGGTGTCACCACCCTCGAGGTCAGCCCAGGCAGTGGAGGCAGCCCAGCCCCGCAGGACCCCGCACACGGAGCTCTGAGGGCGGATCCTGCAGCTGAGCTCTCCGAACGCTGAGCGCTCCCGCTGCGGGATGTGCTCTGCAGCGGATCCCGCCCGGAGCCCGTCCTGCCACAAAATCCCTCGGCTGAGCCTGCTGAAAATGGACAATGAGCAAGCGCCTTTGGGAGGGAAGGAAAACAAGCGCGAGCTGGGATGAGTCACCGACCTGCTCTGGCACATCCTCCTGGGAAGGATGGCACGGCCCAGCGCTCAGAGAGGGTTTGCAACGGTAACAAAGGGTGTGGCCAGCCCACAATGGGGCACCTGAACGTGGGCTGGGCACCTGCACTCATCCAGGCACCGCCAGGGCACAGGGGCACAGCCCCACATCCGGCAGTGCTTCCAGCTCCACTGCTGTGCCAGCACAGGGAAAGCCACTTCTAAAGGGTTGGCATGTCAGTAAAACCAGGGTGGGGATAAACTCTGGTGACATCCTTGCCACAGCAGATTCATCCCTCAGTCTGCCTCCTTTGCTGCATGTTGGCAAAGGAATTGATGAGTAAGAGCATCAGAAAAATAACCTGTGCTATAAGAAGGGCTTCTCTGTAGTCAGGTATCACAGAATCACGGAGGGATTTGGGTGGGAAAGAACCTTAAAACATCCTGTCCTACCCCCTGCCATGGGCAGGGACACCTTCCACTGTCCCAGGGTGCTCCAAGTGCCACCCAACCTGCCTTGGACACTTCCAGGATGGGGCAGGCAGCATTATGGATGTGCAAAATTATCTTTGTACATGGTCACTAATTAGCCCATTGTCTCAGGTGGCTGAAATAGTCTGGAAAAGGGCTGTGGAAAAGGCTGGCAAAGGGCTGCACGGTCACTGGCCAATGCCCAGCAAAGTTCACAGTGGGATTTAAAGCAGCTTTTATCTGGCTCTGACTGTAGCTCCGAGATAATGGAAGATTGATGTGGTATTGGGTGCAAGATTGATGTGGAACTGGATACAGTTGCCCCCAGGAGAGGACACTGGGTGGCAGCTTCCACACTGTCAAGCACCATCACCCTGTGCCAGAGCAGCTTGTGGTGACAACAGGAACAGTCTCCCTGCTACCCAGAAACTATTCCAGGCATTAAATCCTGACCAACTGCTGTTGTGAGAAAGTGGCCATCAATAGCTGAAAAATCTACTTAATTAATACCTGGGCCTGACTAAAGAGGCACAAAGCACCCTCATGAAAACCAAGGGAACCTATGGATCCTTGGCACTAAGGAAACCAGTCCCATCCCTCTCTTGTGCCATCAGCCCTGGTGTGGCACTGGAGGAGTCTGCTCACCTCCTGCTTGGCAGACTCATCCTGGAAGCAGGTGTGCTGCAGGTAGTAAGCCCCCATGGCTTGGTACTTGTCATCAGAGGAGCACAGGAGCTGGATGGCCTTCTGGATGGTCATGGTGCCAGCATCAATCTCATCACCACAGATCCTGTGTCAAAGAGAAATACAGAACTGGGTGAGTGCTCAGCCCTGACAGCTATGTCAGCACTGGGAGTTATTGGGAAGGAATCAATGGTAACATATTATCACATTGCAACACAGACCACACAGTGCACTTCTAGTGGATCTCTCTGTCTCAAAAAAAGAGATGGTAAAAGATGGAAAAGACACAGTGAAAAGCACTAAGGGTGATAAATTCCAGATCCAGTCTATCCACAAGCAAAGGAGACAGAAAATGAAAGCTGGGTTGAGGTGGTGGATGTCTGACCACGCCCAAAATGGAAGTTTAATAAAGAGAGAGCCAGTTCAGTGTTCCCCAAATAAAGGAGTGAGTGGACAGGAGTGAAACCATCCACCAGGTGATGAGGACAAGGTAACACAGGCAGGTAGTTTTCCCACAGCATGGGATTCTTTGATGTGAAAGGTGATGCAAGCAGAAATGTGAGTGCAGTTGATGGTCTTGGGAAGCTCAAGCAGATCCCTCAGTAAAAGGCCTGTCTGGAGTGATGGGATGGACAAATAGGCAGTTTATGAGATGCTAATAATAGCTCTGAGACATCCTGCTCCCAGGGGATGTTCACTCTGGCTGGCTCCAAACTCTTATAAAAGCTGACCACTGCCATCATCCCTGTTAGAGGTAAAGAATGTGCCTGCAACTCAGGAGGAAGGATATGAATTCCTCTGGCTTGTGGCAGGACTGGAACCTCGGGAGAAATACAAACATCTGGAGGTTCTCCCACTTGTTTAGAAACGTGAAGGTCCTGCTCTTTTTGGCTTGTTCTTATTCAGTACCATCTGTGATGGTTTAACCACATAAAATTAGAAAAGGGTCCAAACAGCAAAGCTTGTTTGTGCTTCCAGTTATAGAAATTAATGTAATTGAAGGTTCCTGTCTCCTCTCAGCACCCTTGCAGCTGAATCCTGCAGAGGCTGCATGGGGATCTCAGCTCATGGCAGTGGTGACTGCATTAATTTGCAAAGTCCAGGACTGAGGAGAGTCAAAGCCAAACTCCTGCTTGGTTTTCTGTCAGCAGTGACAGGATACAAATGAGAAAGGCTTCATTAGCAGTGGATGGAATCCAGAAGTGTGACGGCTTTCCCAGGCCAGTGAAGTTGTGGCTGTGCCTGGCTGATGATGTTCCCTGGGACTGATGGGGAGTTTCACCTGGAGGAAATCACTCCCTGATTGAACCACATTTATTCATACACATTTTTTCTACATGTCATACCAGGAGTGACTCTGTAGAGGGGCTGCTCAGCTTCAGACAATGCCACAGATCAACAGAACAGTGGTTTTTAATAAGTTCTTTAAATAAACCCATTACATTTGAAGTGTTAAACTTCACCACAAGACAGTAGCACTTCCAGGCATGGGATGGACAGAGTTGCTTTGACTGTGCCAAAGGAATGTAAAGAATAAAGGTCTGGAAAGGACATGTGGTCACCAGCAGCAGCACCTACAGTGAGATAAAACATTTCTCCTTATGAATCTAAGGGCTCCCCTCCACACAGCACAGAGCAGGGAATAATATGCACAATTCCACAGGGAATTTCACACAAAAGGCAGCATGAAGGACTCTGGTCTCACTGGCATAAAGTTACATTCAGCTTGCATCACTCAATCAAGCACCTGTGGAGTGAGTGGAAAGAATTCAGTGTTTTCAAAAACCACCTTGCCTATGTGTCTTGGACATTTTTCCTAGGAAAGGAAGCCCTGCCCTCTGGAGACACCTCTGCCTCTCTTGGTATGCAGAAATGAAAGACAACAGTCTGGGGTTGGACCTGAAGCATTCCATGTCTAAGACTGGGTAAACCTCATTCCACTTTTATTTCTACACTGCAATAAAACATCACTTCCTCATAAGACTTTCCATCAGTTTGAACCTCTATCAAAACCTGGCACCAAGGAACTTCCATTAAACTTGCAACAGGGAGAGACAAAACTGGAAAGACTAAGTAAACTAGAAATTATGGAGCCCCAGAAACCCTTGGGTTGGATCCAGGATGTGATTTTTTCTCAGTTTTTTTCATGCTCCTGAGACGATTGAGCTGAGAACTGATGGATCCTGCACCAGGGAGGGGCTTCTCCTTTGGGAACTGGGACCTGGACTGGAGGTATGGGAAGAGAGGCAGATTGGGAAAAATACCAGGTCAGTGGCCATGTAATCATAGTGATCTGTTTTGCTTTATAATTATTGAATCAAATGCACTTTTTCTGAGACAGAAGGATGTTCTCTTGATCCAGCTGCTCAAGGAAGGCAATTTTCTTCATATCCACTCTATAGAGGGACAAACCCTCCTTCAGCTGGGAAAAACTGGGATGCAGGTGCAGTTCTGTGGGAGGAAATGGGGAAGGTTCCCTTTTCCTGCTGTGTCCTCAGCAGAAATTCACAGCAGCTCAGCAGTCAGGCTCAGTCACACTGCCCAGGAAGCAGCAGGGATTTCTCCTACCTGAGAATAAAATCACCCTGGCAAAGTCCAGCAAAGGGGAGACTGTTCCTCAGCCAGTCAGGGATATTCCCAACCAGATGCACACTGTGGGAACAACAACCTGCTTCAAGACAAACTCTTGGACTGAGCCATCTCCAGCCTGGGCAATGTGACTGGTAGGAACAGCTCCAAAGGTTGTTCTTCCACAAGAAAGAAGCAGACTAGGAAGAGAACACAGCTAGAAATTATTAAATGGAGACAAAGAAGATCAGATTCTGGAATGGAAGGCAAACAAATACTGAAGAGGATCAGTATCAGAGAAATGAAATTTCCCTCACCTTTCATGAGCAGATTGTTTTGTGTTAATCCCCATCTAAGTTTCTGTCCTGCTTGTTAGGGCTACAGCTCCCAAGAGAGGAGGAATTAACAAATTCCATTGTTCATAAATAAAATCAGAGTAGAGACTCTCAAAACAGTACTCAGCACATCCCAGCATTCTATCCCAAATAAAAACAAACCAAAATGAAGGTGCCTTTCATCGTACTCGGTTCTGCTTTCACCACCTGGCTTAGCCCTGAAGAATTAATGTTTTGATATTGATCAGCTTTAATTATCCCAAAAGACAAGAGATAGATCAGAAACCACCCTCAGCACCTTTCCTGTTTCAACAGCTCCTGTCCTTCCCTCTGTTTGCTGTACTGCCAGAGAAGCTGAGCTCAGGAGGGAATGAATGGCTGTTGGGGACACAGTGTCCCTGAGCTTCAGGCACAGCACAGAGGCTGCAGCAGCTCAGCCAGGGCCAGGTCGGTGTCACCAGAGCCAAACGTGGCACCAAGAAATCCCAGAGGGTTGTCACAGTCTATACTGCCCCCTGCACAGCTGTCAGCTGAGGCATCCAAGACCTCTGCCAGAGCAACTCTGAGATGTTCTGGATCCCCAGGTGCCTGGACAGACACTCACATGGTCTCTAACGAGGTGTTTCAGTCTCCTCCACACTCAGAGGACTCCAAAGGGAAGAGCATCCACATCTCCCAATGGGGCCAAAGGTAAGTGTGGGTTTGCAGGTGCCCATTAAAGGCTCCTGATCCAGATCAGCAAACCTCAGCCAGGGTGTCTGCAGACACCCAGCTCCCCGTTCCATGCTCCCAAAGAAGAAACCCCCCTTCTCCAGGGGTGGGATGAGTCTGGGCTCTCAGCCATGTCTGCAGCTCAGACATCTGGGATTCCCTGAGAACAGCAAGAGGTGTTGGCTTTGTTAGGGGGTAACTCAGGGACCTGTCTCTGAATTCAGCCCCACTGGCACTGGCACCTCAGCTCAGAGAGAGGCATCTCCTGCAGTGCTGTGACCAGCTCAGACCACTGCAGGGCCACTGATACCACAGCCACCACCTTTCCCTGTCTGTGCCATGAGGCCCCTGGAGCACAAAGCACAACAGCTCTAAGCAGAGCTAATACAATGTCAGTCCCTGATGGGCACAGATTTCTTGTACCTCAGGTTCCAGTTGGAGGGGCACAAACATTCCAAATTTCCCAGGAGAATTAAACATCCCATTGTTTGTTACTGCTTCTTACCACTGCTCCCTGATGACCAAGCAGGATGTAGAAACTTTTATCCTGAGTGGGCATAAATAGTATCAATAACATCAATAACATTGCAACATGTAATTTAGCCAAAAGCTGCCTGCTCAGGGTGCTGCCCTGTCACCTGGAGCATGCTGCAAGCGCCACCCAGCAGAGGAAATGGTTCCAAGTGGGCAGATGTGGGTGGTCTCCACCAGCTGCTGAAATCACTGCAGTGCTGCAGCTTCTAGGGTGAAGTACTGCAGCTCTGGGGGATGTCACAAGAGATCAGGAAGGAGAAGGGTTCTGTGGAGAACAGGGAGTCCTGGCACCAAGAAAACTCCTCCAGCTCTACCAGACTCCAGAGAGCAGCATTTTGGCAAAATGTGAGTGCTGCTCATTGAGAGCAGCCTTTGGGCAGGAGCCACTGGAAAACCCTGAATGTCTGAGCCCAGGCCAGAGATGCTGAGCTTGGAAATGTTGATCCAGATATGCCATAGTGATTACCAAGGCTCAAGTCTCTGAGTGAAGAGAAGTATGTCTGGAATCCCAGAATCACTGAGGTTGGAAAAGATCTCTGAGACCATCGGGCCCACCTGTGGCCAGTCCTCACCTTGTCACACAGCCCAGAGCACTCAGTGCCACATCCAAGGTGTTCCTTGGGCACCTCCAGTGATGAGGACTCCTCCACCTCCCTGGGCAGCCCCTTCCAATGTTCAACAACCTCTTCTGTGAAGAAATTTTTGATGTGAAATTTTTCTGTGAAGAATTTTTTTTTTCCACAGACAGTGTGTCTTCCACAGACACACTGTCTATGGAAGAAATGGAACAGACATGAGTAGGTCCCTCTCTGCTCACTGAGGCAGGATCATGACTGGGGCTGGTGAAGAAGAATAAACTGCATGAGGAGTTTTAAATAGTGTTCAACCTCCTGATCTGGCAAACTTTGCAGAACTCAGATTTCATCACCAGGACCAACAGCATGGGATGAGTCAACCCCTGTGTCATGATTTAGTTTATAAGGGAATCATAGAATGGCTTTTCCTGACAAACAGTTCAGTGTTACACTGCTCAGCAGGCAGTTGGAAGAAAGGGGCTGTGGTCAGAGCTGCTGCTGTAAGAGGGAGGACTCTGAGAGATATCAGTTATCAGCTGTTATCAGTTATCAGCTCTTCCCTGTCTCATACAGCCAAACCCAGTTCAATAAATGGCAGCAATCACACAATCAAGACCAGTTGTGGAAATTAAATAACTTTGTCACCAAATGCAGAGGGACTGCTTAGCACAGACAGTTTGACAGTTACTGCACAATCAGAATTTTGATACCTGCACACCACTGTTGCCACCTGAGAACACTCAGTGACCCATCCAGGTCACACCATCCAGGGAGACCAGATCCACAGCAGAGGATGACTGAGAAGCACCACTCTGGAGCCAGTCCATGGGCATTACAGAGTTTTGTGTCACAGACAGACCCAGTGGAGCACAGGTCCCACTGCAATCCCCCTCACAGCAATGGAAATCACCCCATGGATCACCTCAGAAAGCATGAAAAGCATCCAGCCCTTCCCTAGCTCTTGCAGGTTATTGGCAAACCTGCAGACAAGACATCCAACAGATCCCAAACCAGGAGATCTGCAGCACAAAAACTGAACACAGAATTCTCCATGTCATAGAGGGACAAACTGCACCTGGAGAATGACCACAATGGAAGGACAGAGCCCCAGACTGGGAACTGGCAGCAGCTGTGACCCTGCATGGGGAGGTTAATAATGGGGTACCTGCAAGCAAAGCTCTCCTTACTCAACATCAGGGGAGCCAAGGGAAGATTGAAATCTCTAAGTGGACAATCCTCCAGACACAACAGCCCTACATAGCAAGGAGAGCCCAGACATGTTCCTGACCCACCTCAGAAGCCCCTCCCCAACAAGAGCACTCTGAGAGCAAGGCCAACAGTGCCCTGCAAGACACTTGTGAAGGCTAAGAGTCATCCAAAAGAGTAATTTTTTCCAAAAAGGACAACTTTGTATGTCTCCAAAGCTTTAATGACAACCTCCTCCCCTCTGAACACAACTCCTGTACCAGTGCCCCCTGCACCAGCCCAGCTCTGCAGAGCTTCAGCCAGAGCAGGGACTGTGCCACAGCCACATCAGATTCACCCAGGAGACCCAGCCCCAGCTGAGCCCACAGCTTGAAGCCCAACTTGGAACCTGAGGTTTCCACAGCAGAACCAGTTCTGCCAGATGAGCCGTGCCCCAAGCCAGGAGTGTGTAAATGGAGCCACTCCCTAACCAAGGGCAACCAGAGCTGGAGAGGATCCCTCTCAAAACAGCAGCTCTCCTCCCAGAAAATGCCATCATTCTCCAAGTGACCTCTCTAAAGCCATGAGCAAGCCCCTGACCATGGCTTTGGCCAGAGCCTGCCAGGGCTTTTGCTCCAAAGCTGTGTCCTCCCTAGGAGAAGGCAGCTGCAGCCCTGAGTTCAGGCATTCTGCCATCCTTCCCACTACACTTTTCTGCTCCTCAGTGAGAAATTCCCTAGAACAGATCACTTCCAGTTTGTGTAACATCTCTGGATCCTGTTCCAGAGGATTTACAGAGCCGCTGACAGCAGCAAAACAAGGCTACCAGTGCTCTGGGCTGGCCGGGGCTAATTTGGCATGTGCCAAACATGGAGAACTGGGCACATGAGCCAAGGGCTCATGATAACATTCTAATGGGGCAGTGATGATTCTTGGCACCCATGCTCTGGGACATAGCCTCCTACTCAGTCCCAAAGGAGGGAGGCTTATCCAGAGTAACCTGGGACATTCAGATGTGGAGAAGGGCACAGTGTGGCTTAGGCTGCTGAAAGGGAAGGGGATTTTCTCAGTATCTCCATCATTCCTTGGGGCAACAATTCAACGGTTTCAGACCTTTGCTGGGAGTTCTGACAAAGCCTATGAGACCTTATAAACAGTCTCACACACATCCTGCAGTGGGAAATTTCTCCTTGGAACCAGGGACCACCAGGAATGAGTGCAGGAGCTTTTACTGTTTGTGTGACAAAATTCCCCCTGTGAGGGAGTTGTGAGAGCTTCTGGGCTGGTGCAGAGCAAGTCCTGTGTGATGGTGATGCAGCACAGGAAGTGCAGTAACCCTGGGAACTCTTGTGGAAGCTGCAGCCCCTCCTTCTCCAGCTTTCACTGCAATGTTTTGCAGTTCAAAACATGCAAACCATGGTCTTCCAAGGCTTCCAAGACTGTGGTTTGTGCAGACCAAGCCTCTCCCAAGACTGCAACAGGACACGGCTGGTGCTCCAGAGCTGGAGGTAGCACAGAGCATTGGGGCAGTGCTCAGTCACCACCCAAACCAGGTGATTGCCAGTGGGAACTCTGCTGCATTCACAGGTGCAGCCTTGGGAGGGTTTGAGCTCACTGCTGGGATTTACACATCCTGTGCTTGTAGGCAACATCTACAAGAAGGGATCTGATGCTCAAACATGATGGACTATTCTCCACCCTTATATATTTCCTATCCCAAATGGGACTGGATGCTCTGGACAGGAAAGAATTGAACAGCTTCCACTGTCTCCTCTTTCCTGGTTAGTCAGATTATTCCAATTAGGATATTTATTTCAATTTATGGCTCAGATTTTTTCTGGAACCAAAATCAGACCTTTTGGGCAAATGGAGAAGAGGCTGGGTGGAGAAAAGAGAGGGAAACATCACTGCTTAGCAGGCTCTCAGCTCTGCTCTGAGTCAGACCCTCTGGAACTGACTCCTTCCAAGACAGGTTTTTTTTTGGGTAAGTTTTCTGCCAGGCTGAAGCAGCAGGACAGCCAGGACAGACACCATGACTGCACACCAGGCCTTCTGCTCCTCACCTCCCCATCCTCATATCATTGTGGGTTAATGCCACCACAGACACTGAGGGATTGTGTTGCCCAATATCACAGAGCTACAGCAGAGATATCTGCACTGAGCCAGTCCTATCAGCTCCCCTCCACAGCCCAGGAAATGCAATAAAGCCCTGAAGAGTGACTCATCTGACCCACTTAGCTGCAGGATGCGCTGCTGAGGGCTCTGCAGCAGCTCAGGTGCCCGGCTCTGGTGGGCAGAGCTCCCAGCACTGCCCAGGCTCCCTCAGGGTCAGAGTGTGAAATACCAAGCTGTGTTTGGTGTCAGGTACATACAGGTAACGTGTGTATTTGTGATTGTCATGTGTGGAAACCGACCATGGGACAGTTGAGAATTCTAATAATAACTGAGGAAAGCAAAGCATGGAAGAAGGCCTTTGAACCTATCTTTTGTTTGCAATTAACCTTGGTTGATTTAGGAGCACTGAAATTAAAGTGCTAAGGATGTTGCATTTGCTTGTAGTTAATCCTTAAAGAGTTCTGCAATAATAACCTTTTGAAGTATAATTTTAGAATATTGCTTGTATCCTTGAAACTATAGCTTTGGAATATATATAAAGGAAATGTGCTTATCTCATGCCTTAATAAAGCAGAGAAAAACAGCTTGAGAAAGGAAGATGAACATCATCTCAAGGATTTATAGTTTTGACCAAGGGAAGCTGGACATCACTGTTATGAGATTTACAGTCCTTGCAATTAAAAGGTGGATCCACATCTGGAGAGCTGGACCTCACCAGATGGGATTCTTCTTTCAGAAACCAGACCAGCACCATCTGAGGATACTCCTTTTGGGATACATCCTGAGAAAAACTAAATCACAATGGGTATAGAATTGTGACGTAAAAATTGGGAATAGAAACTGCTGATGAGTAAAAATTGGAATAGAAACTGCTGAGAAACTTTATGAGTACCCCTATAAATACCTGTAACCCTCAAGTATTGGTGTGCAGCTGGAGGGAACTGTACCCAGCGCTGTATTGCTCATACTTCACCATATTAATTAATAAATTGATTGCTGCTTGAATATTGGCCTAGTCAAGCTTCTTATTTATATCAAGAGCACTTACTTGGATATATTGGCCTAGTCAAGCTTCTTATTTATAACAAGAGCACTTACTTGGAGCTGGACTGGGCCTGTCCATAGACCCCGTCCTGCTTGCAGCTCATCACGGGCTGGGCATAGACCACGTCGGGCTTGTTGCTCGAGGGGCAGGACAGGGCCCGCGCTGGCACCTTTTTGCTGGTCCTGCTGGTTCCCTGCTGGGTGCTGCAGCTGCTGTAGATGCTCTGGCGGTTGAGGGTGGCCTTGTGCTCGGCGCGGCCGCCGCCGTGCGCCTTGCGCAGGGTGCCGCGGGGCGGCTCGCAGTAGAGGTCGGGCTCGCTGCGGCTGCTCTTGATGTTCTGCACGAAGCAGTAATCGCTGCCGGCCCGGGGGCTGCACAGCGCCTTGCTGTGCGCCCGGCTGGCCCAGCCCTCCATCTGGCTGTACGAGCTGTAGCGCCGGTTCTCCACGTCCCGCTTCAGCGTCCCGTTGTAGAGCTAGTGTGAGAAATGCATGTGTTTTGTTATATTATGATTTTAAGATGAATCAAAGATACAGTTTTGCAAAATTCCTTCTTTAAAATGCTATACAGTATCTTCACTGCTTGTCTGGTCAGTGCTCCTTAGACTGTGGCGCAGTTCATCTGAGCGCATGGATACATGCTTATATTATATGTGTTGTGTTAGAAAGTAATGCTGTGTTAATGCTCTTAAGTACTGTGTTAAATATAGTTTTAGGTTATAAAAAATGTTAAAATAGAAACTATGCTACGTAGGATTATCTTTTAAAGAAAGGACTTGCAGCGAGATAGCAGCCACAGGACACCTGAATCTTTCAGAGAAAAAGAATTCATTGCCCTCTTATCAGAAGAAATGAACTTCTTCCCACCTTGAAGGCACTGTTAGGATTCAGAGGAAGAAGTTGACGATGACCAGACAGAATCCTGTATTTGAACAGAATTTATGCACCGTGTATGAAGTGTATGAATATGCAACAGGCCATTGCTTTTAAGGGTTAATCCTCTGTTAACGTGGGTCCTTTTTCAGGCTCGTGCTGCCCAGAAAAAGGTACCCGGACATCCGTAACTCTTTGTATTTATTGTCTCATATTGTCCTAATTCAATTTGTCCAAATTGTTATTACTCTAATTGTGTTACTATTATTTTATAACCATTTTATTATTATTAAACTTTTAAAATTTTATAAGCAAGTGATTGGCTTTTTTCACAGCTGCCAAACACAAACACGGCATCAGGGCTGAGCTGGGCACGGCCAGGCCTGCCTGGCTGCCTGTTACTGCTTTCCTGGGCCTCCCAAGTGTTTTCATGACCAAAATTGATGGGAGGCTTGTTGGAATCCAGGACATCCCTCAGGCTGCCCTGGAGGGCTCGAGCCCCTGCCAGGGGGCTCAGAGACCTTGGCACAGAGCCCAAGACCCCTGTGCCTTTGATTTTGACCCATGGAAAAAATTACTAACCTTATATGAGGAATTACAAGCCACGAAAGTTTAAGTAGAATGATAGTTAGTTTGTCACAGGGCGAAAAGTAGAATTTGGGGGTTTTTAGAATGGGGTTCAGAGTTCCAAGAAGGAGGAATTTGGGCGTGCCTTGTCCTTCTTTCTCCTTCTTCCTAGCCTCCATCTTCTAGCTGATGGTGGCACTTTTGGATTGGATTAGAGTAGGAACACACTGTCTAACATAGGTGATAGGTATTGGAAAATAATTGTAAATAAAGTACAGATAGTTTTTAGTATAAAAACACAACACAACCCTGAAGGCAGGCAGTGCGCCACTGACTGACCTGCTGAAGGAATCTCAGCAGGCCAGGGAAAGAATGTTACAGATAACAGAAAATAAACAACCTTGAAAACCAGAACAGAAGAATCCTGACTCCTTCTTCGGTTTCCAGGTTGGAAAAAGAGACTCTGACACACCTCGGGGTCGGCAGACGCCTGAGAGAGATTATCCAACCTGCAGCCCTTACAAAGGAGCCAAACCCCACCTGGGTACCAGGGACACTGAGGGATCAGGATGTGGCATCCAGGAGCTTTAATTACAACTGAAAGCTGAAAGCCAGCAATAGAGAAAGTGCTTTATTCCCAACACACAGGGTCTAACCCACCCTGTAACTACAGCACCTCACTGCATATCTCTCACCATCATGGAGCCTTCCAGCAGTCCCTGCACTTATTTTTAATTTCCTTATGCTCCTTTCTTCTCCATGCCATCTATTAGAAAGGGAGTAAAGGGAGTGAAAAATGAGTAAGAAGGGATTCTTGAATCTTGTTTCTTGAGCCAAGAAACAAGTGGAGACAATGAATATCAGCTTATGAGTTACAAGGTGTGTAGTATCTGCTCAGATAATGGGATGCTGTGGGAACAATGGGCAATATGCAATAAAAACTGAGATGACTAAGACAGGAAATAAAAAAAGAAAGGATAAAAGATGGTAAAATAAACCATCTACAATTAGCAAAACAAAAAGATGGCTTTAGCTGCCCTGCTGTCAGTTCAAAATGCCTTCATCAGAAGTCCTCCAGATTTGCATCAAGTTTGCCACACCAGGATTGAATTCAATCTTCTGCCATGTTAAACCTTTGGGATGTCAGTTCTGGCTTGTGGGAGCCTGTAGGGTTATGCCCAAATGAGAGACAACTCATTCAGGTGTGTACTACAGAAAGAAAAAGAAATTGTTTTAGGGCTGTTTGCCCCTCAATGCTGAGTTTGTGCTCTGCATCCCCTCAGCAGTCTGGCAAGGAGATCTCCAAGATATACAGCAAACAGGGATAAAAAGAACTAAGGAATAAAACTGCCTTCCCCATGTCCCTTTGATTATCCTGGGAAAGCTTCTCCATGGTCTCCTGTTGGATCAAAGTGTTTTTTTCTCATCCAACTCCAAGCAGGGGCACTTTGGGTGCTGCTTCCTGCAACGGCCACTCAAGGGTCCCTTTGGCTGGGAGAGAAAAGTCAACACTGGCTCCTAATAATTTCCTTGGAATTGTGAAAAGCCTGTGTCTGGTGTAATAGTTCATGTCACTGAAAAAAAAAAATTTCCATATTTCCTAATCTAGAAACACTCTGTGATGGAGAAATGGGAATCCTCTGCTGGCTAACCCTGGAGTCCCTCAGCTCTGCCCTAACTCCATCCCAGCCCCAGCACACTCAGCATCATTTCTGCCTCCAACACTCTGCAGAATTGTCATTATGTTAATTAATTAAGCTAAATATTTCCATTAACAAACTGATCTTCAGGAATGCAGGGAATCCTCTCAGCTGTGTCCCAGAGAGCTGCAGAGGTAACGGCTGAAACCCTTCCCTGGCACCACCTGGGTGGGACTAAGCCCTTTAGTCCAGCTCTGCTGATGCCCAAATCACTATTCTTTGAGTAGTTTTCATATTTTCAGATGTGCATCTAAACAGGTGAAGTGCTGCAAGGGGACAAAAGGGGAGCAGCTTCTCTCTGTGCCTTCTCCAGAGGACATAGAACAAACCTGGTGCTGAGTGGGGCAGGGGCAGGTTTGGAGCCTCCTGCAGAGGGGTTGGGAAGGACAGGTTGCAGGTGAAAAGAAAAGCCACATCACAGTACAATGTGATGAGTCTTGGGGGCTCTCTGGCAGTGGGACAAGCCCTCTGCTGCCCAGGATAAATCCAGGATCACCACATACACAGGCTCTCTGATCCCATTGCTTGGGATGCAGCACACACACAGCAACAGCGAAGTGACCTTCCATGAAGTCATGAGCTACCATATATTTCCTTCTGAGCTGATGTCATCCTCATTTCAATTTATTCTCCTGGGTTCAGAAACCCTGGGGACAGTGAGGGATGGACAGGGCTGCAGTGGGAAGGTGCAGGGTGGACTTTTTGCTCAGTGGAGCCGCTGGCAGCAGCCACAGAACAGAGAGCAGTTTGTCAGATGTGAGCCCTGCTGGTTTTCTTTATGAGTCAGTTTAAGCTGGGATTATTCTGCAGGGCTGTCAGAAGCTTGGCAGAGCTGTGGAGCCCCTGGGCATCTGCTGAAACCGACTCAGGAAGCCTGGAAGAGGAACTCGTTGTTTATCTAAAGCTGGATTTGCTCTGCAGTGCACTCACTGAGGGGAGGGGGGAGTCTCTGTTTACTGAGACAGAATCACGGGTTCTCGATTTCCTGCTGGGTTTTAGAGTGGCCATAGCGTTGTCCTCCTTGGCAGCCCTGAGACGGGTGAAGCTGTTTGCAAAGACACCTCTCTGCAACACAGGAGCCCTGGCTGCAAGTCCGAGCAGGTCCCAGCAGGGCGGGGGAGCCTTTTGCAAACTCATGGGAAAATCGTTCCCGTGTGATGTGAAGCTTATTACCAAAGGCAGTCCAGGACTTTTATTGCTGATTCTACCAGATGCTTGGCTGAGCCCATTTTAATCTCTTTCAAGTGGCACGGACCTAATTGGTATCTCAGAATTCCTTTTTGCAGCAGGAGCCTGATCCAACGGCTCCAGATCGATGAGGATTCTCCTGCCAGCTCCAATGGACCTCAGACCTTGAGCCTGTGAATCCCTGCAGGAGTGGGGCTGACCTGATCCCTTCCTGGTCCTGGCAAAGCTTCCCCACAGTAAAACCGAAATCCCTGTGTTGAATTCTGACCCAGCTAAGTCAGGGACTGGAGCAAATGTGGCCAAGGGAATGGAATTCCTGCAGCCATCAGTGAGACAGGACACCCAGCGAGGAAGAAGGGAAGCACTCTGTCTGCAGAGATGCCATCTCTGAGAGCAAAGGTGTCACACAGTCTGTGGTTTTAAGAGCTACCAGACAACAGCTCCCAACTTCTGCTGATGCCACTCTGGGTGCAGGGAGCTCTCCCTGTGCAGAAGAGCAGCAGTGAAAGGAAAGAATCAATCTCTGGCCTTCAGACCTCATCAGTGCCCAGATTTCCCACTGCTGTGAATTGCATCTGCCCACTGCCCACAGGTGCGTGCATGGTGTGCCATCCACCCCTCTGCCCTTCAGGAGTGTGGGGAAATGATGGGAAAGACCAGGAAGTCCCTCACAGTGGGGTGGAGACAGAAGGCAGTGATTCCCTGTGCACTGCAGCATCTGGGCAGCATTTTGAAGGGTTCAGGCTGTCACTGAGGCTTCTCCCCACAGGAGCTGAGAAGCCAGGACAGCCTGGAAGGTGTCCCCTTCCATCACACAACTCCTTGGATTGCCAAGGAGCAGCCCAGAAAAGTCATCCATGTCCCAGGCTCATCCCCCAGTGTGGGCTGCAGGGAGGGAGAGGATTCTCCCATCTACACTGCTCTTGTGACACCCCACCTGGAATGCTCTGCACAGTTCTGGTGCTCCCATCATGGAACTGTTGGAGCAAGTCCAGAGGACCCCACCAAGCTGATAAGGGGACTGGAGCAATTCCCCATTGGAGACAGGCTGGGACAGCTGGGAATGTTCAGCATGGAGAAAAGAAGGTTGTGTGGAGACCTCACAGCACCTTCCAGATCTGAAGGGGCTACAGGAACATAGAGAGGGATGCTTCATCAGTAACTGGAGTGACAAGACAAGGGGAAAGGCTTCAAACTGCCAGAGGGCAGTGTTAGATGGGATTTTGGGGAGAAATTCTTCCCTGTGAAGGTGGGGAGGTCCTGGCACAGGCTGCCCAGAGAAGCTGTGGTTGTCCCATCCCTGGAAGTGCCCAAGGCGAGGTTGGACAGGGCTTGGAGCAACCTGGGCTAGTGGAAGGTGTCTCTGCCTATGGCATGGGGGGAATGAGATGACCTCAAGAGTCCCTTCCAACTCAAACCCTTCTGTGACCCTGTGATCCTGTGATTCTGATTCCAGCCATTCCATCAGGCCCTGGGAGTCCCTGTCTTTAGGCTTTAGGATGCAGGAGGATGCTCAGGTGCAGCCAGGCCACCTGACATTCTGAATTTTAGTGTGAACTTCTCCTCCCCACTGTGAAATGAGTGTCTGTGTGAGGCCAGGCCTTGGGAGTTCATTCACAGTCAGACAGGGAAAGCAGGGAGGGAGGAAAGGCACTGGAGATGAGCACTGGTGTCTCTGCTGCTCCTGGCAGGCCCAGGAAGTGCTTCCCTCCCTGGCAGCAGCACCCACCTGCCTTCAGATTAATGAGCATTTGTGGATCTCCAGTTCTCAGCCTGCAGTATGTTCTTGGAACAACAACTGAAATATCCAACACGAGACAGGTAAACAAACATCTTTAACCTCTTATTTCAGCTGGAATAAAAGTGGTACTAGAGAGAAAGTCAAAAAGGCATTTCCCCAGCCATCAGCCATGAGTCCTTTTCTGTTTTTTTTCTTCCACAAACCCTTTTGCTTGGCAGGAGAAGTCTCTGTCCTCCCCCTAGTTTCCAGAGAAGCAGAAGCACAGAGCAAGGTGCATCAGCCCAGGAATGGCACCCGGATCCAGCTCTGCCTTCCCACGTCAGAGCCCTCCCAGAGAACTGGGTGGTTCTGATTCTGCATCTGAGGACGCCATCAGTTCATTACCTGCCTGGATTTTTTTCCCTTGCAATTTGTTTGTTTCTAGAGCTGCAGACAGAGAAGTGAGGGCTCCGTATAAACACGTCAGGAGCAGGTTTCTCCCAGGCTGGAGGGCAAAGCACAGGAGATGCAACCTGAGCAGGTCCCACCCTGAGCGCTGGGTGGGGAGAGCTCCTCACGCTCCTTGCGAAACCCTCTGAGTGCTGCTCCCTCCATGGCAGGGAGAAAAATTGCAAAACCAGCAAATACATTGTTTATCTATTTCTGAAATGCTCCTTCCCACCTCTCCCAGAAGCTGCTATGATTTTTCATCTCTTTTTTCTCATTCAGCTGAGATTTAGGTCTTGCTGGTTCTGTTTGTTCTGGCCAAGGAAGGCAGTGTCCAACTTGCTGCTCCAAAGCCTAAAGCCTCATGCAAACCTCCCAGGGATACTCAGCTCTGACCAAGCAATGATGTGCAGTGACTCTAAGCCTTTGTTTTCTCTGGCAAGATTATCCAAACCACTCTCTTTTGGGTTTTTTTTTTTAAGCTTGGATGCATTGTCACAACAGACAAAAAAATTTTGATCTGAAATCCTTATGGAACAAAGCTCCCACTGGCAATGAGAGGTTTTGTCCAAAGAGGCAAAGGCAGGCAGGGACAACAGTGACCACCTCTTGTTCAGGTAATGCTTTTCAGAGAGAAAGCTCTGACACTTTGTCCCACAGAGGAGTTTTGGTTATAAATATTCCTACAGTCTCTGGTGCAGAGGGATCACTGGTGTGTGTTTCTCATTAGTGCCATAACGGATGCAATTACTACAGATAATTGCTTTAATCCAGTACCACCAGACCAGCCAAATACTCCTTGGTCTGGGAGCATGGCTGCTCCTAGAACCATTGTTAAAGTAACACCTGGGCCTCCCCTGGAAGAGAGACACTGAGGGGCTGTAGCTTGTACATGTAAGGGAATGGAGCTGTGGAAGGGTCTGGAGCACCAGGAGTGGCTGAGGGAGCTGGGAAAGGGGCTCAGCCTGGAGAAAAGGAGGCTCAGGGGGCCCTTCTGGCTCTGCACAACTCCTGACAGGAGGGGACAGCCTGGGGAGGGTTGGGCTCTGCTCCCAGGGAACAGGGACAGGACAAGAGTAAATGGCATCAAGTTGTGCCAGGGGAGTTTCAGGTGGGACATCAGGAGGAATTTCTCCATGGAAATGGTTGTTAAACATTGGAGTGGTCAGCCCAGGGCAGTGGTGTGGTCACTGTCCCTGGAGGTGTTCAAGAAATGACTGGACCCTGCACTCAGTGATGGGTCAAAGGTTGGACTGGATGATCTCAGAGATCTTGTCCAAGCTCAGTGATCCTGTGATCCTGTGAAAGCCCCAGTTCAGCTCTGTGGGTATAAGGATCTGCTGGAGACAGGACACATCTGAGATTCCCTCCCCAGCACATCCAGGGTTTGTTTGCCCTCGTTGGGGGCAGTGCTGGGGGGACACACTGGACACATCCACATCATGTGGGGGATTTCCTTCTTGTGGAAGCAGCAGCATGGAGAGCCAGGGAGGCTCTGTACCTTGTCCTGGCCCTGCCTCATCCTGGTCATGCTGTGGGACCTGGGAATGCCCAAAGTCCCTGTCAGCAATGGACCTGCCAACCCAGCAGACCCAGGCAAGAGCTGGGTGGGAACTGAGCCTCAAAGGTCTTTGCTGGTGGAACCCACATGCTGCCCTCCATGTGTTTAGGATTTGGTTGTGCCTCTCTAAAGCTGTACCTGCAGTTGGGGTGAGCACCAAGGTCCCTCCAACCCATGGACCCATTTGGCTGTGGCTTTGCAACACTGCTGGAGAAACTCCATTTCTGGGGTGAACTGAGCTGTCAGAGACAAGGGTGTGGCTCATGCTGAGGCTTCTGCCATGACTGCACTGCTCTAGGTGCTCAGTTCAGCCTCCTTAACCCTCCCCTGGGTTTGCCTGTGTAAATCGTGGTCACCACTGCCCCTCCTGTGGGACCTGAGGTGTTGCTCACACCAGGACACAGCTCCTGAGGCTGGAGGGCTTTGGGAACTGCTGGCCACTCTCAGCTCACAGTGGCAGTAGGGTGACAAATGTTTCTAAGGCTCCACAGCACCTGGGTTGAGGTATCACCCTAACACAGAGGGGTTTGCAGACATGGATCCTCCCATTACTGCATCCCAGTGTGGATCTGAGCAAAGGGATTCCCAAAGGAATTCCCATCCTTGAAAGCTGTGCCAGCCCCTGACACATGAGGCAAGGAAATGCTGCAGCCAGGAGCAAACCCACTGCCCTCCAAGTGCCTCCTGGAGAGCCCCACTGGCTCAGTGCTCCTTGCACTGGCAGTGAGAAGGGGCTCACTGGGGACAGTGATGCTGCAAATGAGGCAGCCCACAAGGGGAATTAACAGAAAAGAATGTAATTTGTAATAATGGGTGAATTGGAGAGTTTAAAAGTGTTAGAAACAAGGAATTATGGAATCATTAAATTAGAAACGCCCTCTAAGATCAAAGAGTCCAATCATTAACCAAACACTGCCACATTCACCCTAAGCCATGTCCTCAAGAGCCACATCCACAAGTTATTGAACACTACTGGGGCTGGGGGCTCCACCACTGCCTGGGCAGCCTGTTCCAAACTGACTGATCCAGAAAGAGCTCTGTCTCCAGATCCATCATTTCTCTTACTCTAATATTTCAACATTAGTCTCACAAGATTGGGAAGAAAACACAGAAGTGAAAGTTTGACATTTCCAGGAAGACACAAAACAAGACAAAAGCAGGAAGTCGGGGATAGCAGCTTTTAGGAGCTGTGGGTGCGAGAGGACACCTTTAGTGTCACCATCTGAGGCAGTGCCTTAGATCAGGACACTCCAAAAGCAGTGTCTCAGGTGCAGGTGCTGCAGAACAACACCCTGGAAATGGATTTCCCACTGCACCTTTTTAACTCCAGGGGGACTGGGAGGCAGCTATTCCCCTGAATATTACACTGGGTCACTTCCCTGGAGTATCTGAGCTTGCCTGTGCACCTCAACAGACTTTGCCCCTTTTCAGACACATTCACAGCACCAGCTCCAGCTGGAAATAAGTCCAGCAGCTTTGCCTTCAAAAATAGATTTGCTTTATCTTTTGTTTCACATCTTACAACCCAGGAATTACAAACAGGAAACATTTTTTAGGAAGCCCAGAACCTGCACAGACTTCAAACAGGTCTGTAGACAAAAGCTGAAGTTATCCCAAGCTGGAGGCTGGTGGCGGATGTGTGGAACCTTTAATACTATCTAGAAAAAAGCAGAATGGAGGAGGCTGCTCAGTGTGGTTGGGGAGTCTGGTGTCTGTTGAGCTCTTTAAGCACATTTAGGTTTGAGGTTATGTGTTCCAAAGTG
Source organism: Ammospiza caudacuta (assembly GCF_027887145.1). Classification (NCBI taxonomy): domain Eukaryota; kingdom Metazoa; phylum Chordata; class Aves; order Passeriformes; family Passerellidae; genus Ammospiza; species Ammospiza caudacuta. The sequence continues at coordinate 2,184,894 of NC_080616.1, read as the reverse complement.
CCAGTGGCTCCTGGGACTGCTTGCAGTCATCTCCCTGTGCACTCATTTCCCTGCTCCATCCAGCTCCTGTGGCAGAGATAGGGATCCAGGGGGGCTGATTCATCCTGACCTGACAGATCTCCCAGGTGGAGCAGATGAATCACTGCCCCTACCTCTGCCTTTGTTGGCCAGGGGAGGAGTCAGACAACTTGTCAGGACTAAATGGCTGATTCTCAGATAGACTCAGGTAAGATAAAGTTTGCTGTGAATCCTTCACAGGTCCCAGTCCTTTTTGCTGAAGTAACACAGATCCTGAAGACTTTTATCAAAAATATCTAGAATTAAAGACTTGCATGACACTTAAATTTGTAGAAACACCTTCCCTCCTCAGTAAGTGCAGAGGAGTCTCTCAGAGAACAGACAGAGCTGCCTAAATCCCCAGAGAGCCTGAAGGGACTGAACTGTTTTGTCTAATGGAGGTCCTGAACTTTACCACCTTCATCACCACCTTCCAACTGTTCCTCAGAACACCAACACTGCCGACTGAAACCCCCAGCAGCCAGTGGCATGCCCACCTACCCAGCATTTGTCCAGCTGCCATAATGATTGGGAACAAGATCAGGAACTAACAACAGGAAACAATAACCCTCACATCAGCAGCAGCAGCTGCAGCAGCACCTTACCAGCATGAGCAGAGCCAGGCCTTGACTTCCTCCATCTTTACCAAAAAACCCATCTACAAACCCTTAGAATGTCTGAAACAGAGCAATTTTGCTTGGACAAAGCACAGCAAACTCCATTCAAGAATCACAACAGGCAAACAGCAACATATCAAAACAAAACATCTCAATTGTTTGAGTCTTGAAGCTCAGGTGCTCCACCTCTACCTCGGGAACTGCCTCAGTTGCATTTTTCTAGTGGCCACCAAAACCCTGCCTGGTTACCATGGCTGGACCCTCTGCAGGGCTCCACCACTGTCTCAGGGATAGAGACAGGAGACCTGGATGGATGGACGGACCTGTGCTCTGACACATTACAGAATCCCAGAATGCCAGAATGGTTTGGGTTGGAAGGACACTCAAAGCCCATCTCATTCCACCCTGCCATGGGCAGGGACACCTTCCACTGTCCTGGGCTGCTCCAAGCCCTGTCCAACCTGACCTTGGACACTTCCAGGCATGGGGTAGCCACAGCTGCTCTGGGCAACCTGTGCCCAGGCCTCACCTCTCTCACAGGGAACAATTTCTTCCATCCCTCTCAGGGAAGAAAATCCCATCTTAACTCTGCCCTCTGGTTTGAGGCCATTCCCCCTTGTCCTGTCACTCCATCCCTTGAAATAATCTCTTTTCATCTCTCCTGTAGCTCCTTCAAGTACTGCAAGGCCACAGCAGGGTCACCCCAAAACTTCTCTTCTCCAGGCTGAACAATCCCAACTCTCCCAGCATTTCCTCACAGCAGAATTCTCCATCCCCCCAATCTACTTGGTGCCTCCTCTGAACAAACTTTTGCCATCTGGGGACAGGAGCCCCTCTGGCAGGGATTTAACCAGCACAGGAAGGGACACTGAAATGGGCCAACAGACAGGCTGGAAAGAAACATTTCAAAGACACTCCAGTGCTCCCAGTTTTCCTACTGAACACCCAGTGAAGCAAACTCAGCAAGTGACACCACTGCCTCGAAGCCATCATGCTCCAACAAGGCTATTAGGAAAGACCCAGGTAAATCCTTCTGAAGCTGAGGAATGTATGTGCTCTGAACAAGCAGAGGATCTGGCAACCACCAGGAGAAGCTGCAGCCCTGTCTGTGTGTTTGGAGCCACCAAAACCTTTCCTGGTTCAAACCTTTGATGGCTGACATGGAGCTGCTTTACAGTCCCAGGGTTGTTGAAAGGAGTCTCATATTCAAATCCCAGATCTGTGAATTGCTCCTTTCTGCTTTAGAGCTGATGAAAAGCAGGAAACAGCAGAACACAGGCCTGAAATGGAGGGGCAACATGAGCACAAGCTGTCCCAGTGGACTGTGGAGTGGTTTGGAGCAATTCCCTGTGTACCAGGGATCTGTCCCCAAGGACCAGGAGCTCTGTGGGATGTCCAGACTCACACTGCACAAAGACAGGTACCATCTCACCTGTGCTTTTTCTGGAAATCTACAATGATTTTTTTGGAAATCACTGTGGAAGAACTGGACCCACTTTTTTGCAAGCACAGAGAATATCTCTGAAGGGTCTGCTGTAGCACTGAGGCTGGGAACAGCAGCACAGCAGTTCTAATGCAAATCCCCTGCTCCACATTCCCCAGCCACATTCATGTCATTCAGAGCCATGTTTTGGTGCACAGGAACAAAGATGGGAACCCCTGGATGTGCTCCAGGCTTGAACTGAGCTGTGATAGTCTGAACCCAACCCTGATCCCTCAGGCAGCTTCCAAACTCTTGTGCCATTGGATACCAACCTGCAGATGCAAACTAAATCTTGGTTACTCTAAAATCCCCACAAAAAGCAGCTTGGGGCCCTCAATCCTCCTCCTCCACGGCACTGAATCCCTTTCTAGGAGAGTCAGGATCCCTATCAGGTGAGTTTCTGAAGCACTGTGACCTCCCTATGTGACTGTGAGATTTTCTTGTTGTCCAGGGGACCTCAGACCATGCCACAGTCCCAGATCAAGGAGGGTCTTACCGGGTATCCCCAGTTGCTGTTCCCTGTCTGGGTTTTGGTGTAGTAGCTGCCCCGGGATGTCCCGTAGCCATAGCCATCAGCTAAACCATCATACATGGAACCTGCAAATGGAAAAGGCATGGTCAGCATGAGAAAGCATTCCCAGGAGAAAGGATTCCCAGCAGGTCCCTTTCAGAGCACAAAGCTTTTTTTAACAGCAAGATTAGTTACGGAGAAGTGACAGTTATAAATCTCAACAGGAACACAGGGAATACAGGCAGGAAGGGGAGCCCTTGTCACTGCTGGGAACTCCAGCCCTCACACCACAGACCCCCCAGGGCCCCCCAAGGTTTGCAGCACAAATGCCCAAGTGCCATAAAACCTAAAGCAAAGGAGCAGAAAAGGTGAGAGTTGGGGATGGTGTCTGACATCATGGAATCACAGAATCCCAGAATGGTTTGGGTTGGACCTCAAAGCTCATCCAGTTCCACCCTTGCCATGGCAGGGACACCTTCCACTGTCCCAGGTGGCTCCAAGTTCCATCCAACCTGGCCTTGGGCACTCCCATGGATGGGACAGCCACAGCTGCTCTGGGCAACCTCACAACCCTCACAGCGAGCAATTATTTTCCAATATCCCATCTTACTCTCCCCTCTGACAGTGGGAAGCCATTTCCCCTCGTCCTGTCCCTCCAGGCCGTTGTAAATAATCTCTCTTCATGTTTTCTGTCAGTTCCTTCAGGTACTGGAAGGGCACAATTAGGTCATCCCAAAGCTTCTCTTCTCTAGGGCTGAACAATCCCAGTTCTCTCAGCCTTTGCTCACAGGCAAGTAGTTCCTTTCCTCTGATCAGCTTGGTGCCTCCTAGTTGTAGTATGAGAGGAACCTGATGATATTTTGTGCTACATGTCCCAGAATGTCTGGCCATAGAAGACTTGCAGTAAACAGAATTTCTCTCTCTGAAGGCAAAACCTACCCCTGACCCTTTCACCAGTTCACTCCATGTCTGAATCCTACCAATCCCATCAGCATGAGCAGCCTGAGCAAGGCTTGCTAAAACCAGTCAATGGTCACTAACAAACACCATGGATAAAGGATGACCCAGTCTATTTAACACCTGGGGATCTAAAACAATCAAACACTTCAAAACCTCATTGCACTCTTTGAATTCCAGTCTTGTCTCTAAAAGATCACTTTGTGCGTCTATACTTTCTTTTCCTGAAAATGTATAGAACTCCATCATTATTTTTGGGATGCTAGAGGAATAAATGAGACTGGATCTCAGATTTGTTTTTTAAAGATGCAAATATCTTCGATCAGGAGGAACCCATCAGCCATTTTTTCTGTTTCTCAGTGCTTTAACCAGAATTTGGATTTACCAACCCCAGCCCTTCCAAGAGCTCTCCCAGCAGTCTCTGGCACTGCAACCTTTGGATCCCTCCTAAAACTATTTTTTACTCAATACCACACTCATCACTACAAGACAAATGAAGTGAATAATTCTCTTTCCACAATGGAATTCCCTTAGCCCCCTCTGGATGGTCCAAAAGAGTTTAGGGTGATTTCAGCTTCATTTTCATTTCACATATTGAGAAATGCTCAATAATTGTGGCATCTCAAGTCCCGTTATGAGGAAGTGCAAACCCTACACTCCAATTAACTTCCAGAGGAAGCTCTGAATGTCTAACAAAGTACAAAATCAGGACTTACCTGTCCTAACTTATGCACCTAAACTGGTGGGTAATGTCAGAAATATCCTAATCTCTGTGACTGTTTGATAAGACTCATCTCTGAGATAAACTGGATAAGCTTGACCACAAAGGCCCCGGAGCCACTCAAGTCTCCTCCAGCCACTGATCCTTGGAATAAACTTTATTTATTGCCCTGCCTGAGGCACCCAGAACCTGTTATGGTGATTTGGTTTGTGGCTAAAAATTCTTGCATTTTCTCAGGAAGATGATTCCTGTGGATGTGGTGTAAATAATGAGATTTGCTTTCTATTGTCAACAGGACTGCACCTGGAGAACATCCCTGGATGGAGAACAGGCAACAGCCAGCTCGGCTCTCAGCCCTGGCCCTGTCCAGGAAACCATAGGAGCTCCTTTTCCATAGTCTGGAGATTTGGTGGGCACTGCTCTTCACCCAGATCTCCCCAGCCCCAAGTGCCTCATGCACAAAAAGCTGCACAGCACTTGCTGATAAGACAAAGAAGTGGCCAGGGAAATTCAATGGGAGATTCAGTCAAGCCCTTCACCCTGTGCTCCCTCTCCACCCTGGGATTTCCTTTCAATTCCACACCAGGACATCAGTGTTGGGCCTCAGCAGCAGCAAGGCAGGGCTGGAAGTGGTGAGTTTGGGCCAGGTGATTCCCCAGGACACAGAGTTATCTGATAACCATAATTCTGAACACGAAGGTAAAGCCATTCCATGATAAATTCCTGGGAATTCCTTCTTCAAATCTGCCTCTTGTTCTCTGTAAACATTCTGTAACTGCAGGTGAGAGCAGCTGGACCATTTTCCTGAGTGAGCAGCTGTAAAAAGGGGTTCTGTGCCTGACTCACAGGTCTCTCTGACCAGTCCTGACCAGTCCTGCCTGGGAACCACACTTTTCCTTTCAGGATCTGTTCCTGCCATGCACTCCAGACTTTGGGGTTAGAGCAAGGAGATACCCAAAATAAGTCAGTTTAGGCACATCTGTAACTTTCTTCATAAATTCACTGCTCCATGGCCAAATTCAGGAGATCAGGCAGCGGGTTCAAGTTTATGTTCTCCAGCAGGGAAGGGTTGCCTTCACCTACCGGAACTTGTACATAAGAGCTTATAAACACAGAATTATACAGAACCTCAAACATTCAAGGCATTTTGAAGTCACCCTGCTGGCTGGAGAAGATGTTTCTCCTGCCACTACTCAACTGGGATTTATTGCTTGGAGAGCTCAGTATTGAGACAAGGAAAAACCTGGGGATTTTCTGGTGGAGGTGGCTGAAGAAAACCTGATCTTTGTGCAGGTTTGGACACTTCTCTGCTTGGTTCATCTTGACAGAGAGCTTGACAGCCAGTATCCCCAGCCCCCAGGAACAGGAAGGAGATCCCTCTTTCAAACACCTCAAGAATAAAGCCCACACAACCTGGTCCCAGGTCCTTGGAATTGGGATAAACCCAGGCAATCACAAAGACCATTTGGGCCAGGTGGAAATGCTCTCAGTAGGAGGTGCCCCCCTTGTGCTTTTTTCTGGCTGTGCCCACAGGTCTGTGTCCCAGCTGTTGTTACCCTAGCAGCTGTTTAGGTCCCTGAAGGGCCCATGTGCACTTGGGCAAACACACAGAGTCAGTAACACAGAACCAGGGAATCACAGAACCACAGTGAGCTCGGAAAAGTCCTCTAAGATCAAAGAGTCCAACGTTCCCCCGGCACCGCCACGCTCACCACTAACCCACGTCCAAAGTGCCACATCCACACATGTTTGAACATTCCCAGGGATGGTGACCCCACCAATGCCCTGGGCAGTTGTGCCAGGGCCTGACCACCTTTTCCATGAAAAAATTTTCCCCCAAATACAACCTGAAACTCCCCTGGCCCTCTCCTCCTGTCCCTGTTCTCTGGGAGCAGAGTCCGACCCCTCCAGGCTGTCCCCTCCTGTCAGGAGCTGTGCAGAGCCAGAAGCCTCCTCTTCTCCAGGCTGAGCCACTTTCTCACCTCCCTCAGGTTCTCCTCATGACAGAGGACCCTCAACAGCTGGGACAGAGTTGGAAAGATGTGGCAGAACCACCCAGATGTGGTGCAGCCTCTCAGTGACCATGTGGGGCAGAAAACAACCCTGAAGGCTGCTGAGATTTCCCCCTCCCCAAATGATCACTCCCCTATGACATCTCCTTTAAAACTTAGACACTTTAAAATCTCTTTTATCGTCAGTGGGACAATTCATGAGGGTAAAATTCAATTACAGCAGATAAGAAGTGCAAAACCTTGCGGTGCATCTCTGTGAGCCCCCCTACACTGCTCCCACTGCCCTCATCCCCTTCTCCATCCCTGTTATCCATTATTGCAGAGCAAACTGAGAGCATGGAACCCAGTGTAGCTGTTCTTGATGAGTTATTTCCTCTCCTCAAAGGCAGCTCTCCTCTCTTGCAGCTGGCACTGCTGGCAGGAGGAGAGCTGTGCTCCAAGTGCCATTTTCCCAAAGCCAGCCGGACACACAGAGGCAACGTGGAGATTGTGGAAAAGGATTTCTGTTAATAAATATTAATCTGTGGCAGGGAAAGGCAAGACAAGAACCAGTCACTGGCAGTGCAGGCTAGGCAAGTTAAATCATAAACTATGCACAGCTTTAAACAATAAGGATGATTAAACATAGGAAAAACACAGGGAGAGCAGAGGCCTGTGGGAGGCACAAAGCAAAGCCTGGGTGCCTTCTAGGAGAGAAGTGTCAGTGAAATCCCAGACATGGAGATTCCTGCAGGAATGACAAAGCTCCAGTTCTGCCTTCTGCCCTATGAGCAAATGGGGATTTTTTGTATCCCAATAATCTAAGATTTGTGGAAGAGTAGAACCTTTCACTGAATCATCTCAAGCTAGGGGAAGTTACAGAAGTCTTTTGAAGACTTTTATCCCCTAAATCTCATCTTTCCTTCATATCAGGGTCCTGATCCCCACCAAAGCCAGATGGGGTCCCATCAGACCTTGGTGGAATTACTCTCCTCTTAGCCACAGCCAGCACAGAAACTTTTCAATCCCAGCTCAGCCACAGGACAGTTAGATCTGACACTCCTTGGATGTGTCTCCTCAGTGACAAACCACTGGCAGAACCTTCCTTTAGCCACAGGACTTTGTAGAACAGAGCTGATGGCTACAAGGAGCTGGTTCAGCTTGGCCTGGCCTTTTCCTCTGCCACGCTACTGAAACTAATTTTCTCCTGGAAATGTGCATTACTCACAAATTCAGGGGGAGCCATCTAGTTTGGTATTGCCATGGGGAGGACAGATAAGCCCTAGAGCAGAGCCCACAGACCCTACCCCTAAGGAGGAGAGACCCCACACATCCCAGACTCCAAAGCCACCCTTGGGAGCAGCTGCAGCTGCTGTGCTGAGCCAGCCCCCACTGGGCTCGGGAGTGTTCTGCTGGCAGCAGTTTTCTGCCCACTGTGCCACCCCAGTGCACACCAGTTTGAGCCCACACTGGCCACCCTGCCCTGGGGGACACCAGATCTCCAAAGTGGCCACAAGACCTTGACCTGCTGGACTCCCAATCACCAACTCATTTATGGTTCCATCAATCCCTGGGATAGTGAGGGAGGGTGTGCTCCCCCTGAAGGATACAACACCCCCGCCCTGCTGTGTGTTTGAGGGTTCCATGTCCATATTCCCCATCCTACACACACCAGGACACGGCTCCTGTAGGTGGGGGAAGCTCTGGGCCCTGCTCCAGCTCCAGCTCAAACCACAGCTCCAAACACAGCAACAAACCTGGACCTGGCCCAAGAGCTGCCCAGCCCTGCTCTGGGACTGTCTGGGAGCAGAGGGAACAAAGCACTCAGGCACTTGTGGGGGGCTTTGGGAATCCCCCAGCTTGTGCTGCCTCTGAGGAGCATCTCTGGGAAATCCCAGGGGATGCAGGGAGTTGAAGTTGGATGAGGGTTTGGACAGGCAGAATCCATGCTTAACAGATCCACACAGCCTCTCTGTAGGAAAAACTAATTTTTCTCATCAGGGCAGCCCACCTGATCTTTGGGCAAGAGCAGTAAAACCCAACACCTGAAAGCTGAGCCTGACCCACTCCGACACCAACGAGGAGACAGCCCTGGGAAGAAACAGCAACTTCTCACCCTTCTGGGATTCCATCCAGGAATGCATGGGATGAATCAGGCCCCAGCACCTTTGCTGGCCAACCACCCCTGGTGGGAACGAGGGGAGGGGGGGCCTGGGCCCTGCACTTGGAGGCAGCTCCTGGGAGTGGGATGTGACTCAGCTTCCCCGGGACACAGAAACCAAAGCTGCACATCTCCACGCAATTCCCATTCCCAGACATTCCCCAAAGTGTCTGGAGGAGGGGTTTAGCTTGTTGAGCAGAAACTGGCAATTTGGCAATGTGCTATTTTTTTTTCCCTTTCCCAGAGGTTTCACCTGGGCTCCTCTCCAAGCTGAATAATCCCCCTCTGCCTCCCTTCTTTCCTGCCTGTGGATCCCTCTGCCCACTTCCCTCTCCATCCAGAGCCACTCAGCTCATCCTGGTGTGAATGTTATTTTGTCAGGTCTGTCACTGTAACACCTTAGGCAATAAACCCTCTGGAGGTGGGAGGAGATTCCCATCTTCCACTTTGGTGGCAGAGGAAAGCTCTCCTTGCCCCAGCCCCCCTTCACCTGCTGGAATCTGTGTTGACAAAAACAGAGGAAGCAGGGATTTGTTCCTGGCACAGCCCACCTGCCCTCACCCTGGAGATGCTCCATACCCTCTGTTCCAGCAGCTCCAGAGCAGGGATGGCTCCCGAGGAAGCACCAACCTCCACACTCCCTCCAGCAGCCTGCAGCCACCCAGCTTCTCTTGCTAATCCAGCCCCAAACATGTCTCTGGACCACGGCAGCTCACCAGCACAGGGTTCAGCCTCACAATGCAGCTTGAAAGAGCTGCTGGACAAGGCACAGCTCCTGAAGGAGGTATCAGAGCCTGGCCCAGCTCACCCAGGACCCCCCTCCATGCTGCTCACTCCAGACTCAGCTGAACGCTCAGTCCCAGCTCCAGCACCCCAATGGCTCCCAAAGCCTCGGGATTTCCTCTCCCTGGTGGACTCAGTCAGGCCAGAGCTCTGTGGCTGCTGGAAAAAGCACCTCCAACAGCCAGAAGGTTTTGCACAGAAGTTGTCACAACCCTGGGTTTGCAGCTTCCAGCTGGGGAATGCTGGGCTTTAGCTCCAGATCAGCTTTCTCTAGACACAAGGACGGCAGAGAGAACCATTTGCCAAGCCTTGATCCAAACAGGAGGGGTTCCAGTGGGACACCTGGCTGCAGGACTCAGCTGATTGTTTCTGTGGCACACACCCAGTGCACAGAGGTGGAGCAGCCGCCTGGACCCCAACACAGCCAAAGTGAAGGGGGCTGTGAAACACCCCCACCAACCAACACCAGGGACACTTCTCCCAACTCATCTCCTTCCTAACACTCCCATCAGGGTCCCAGAGACCCCACACTTCTCAGCCTGTAACTGGGAGATGTGTTGGGAGTTCCAGAGGTGAGTCCCGAGCTGAGGTTTGTGTCCCGTGTGTGGGCACAGCCTCCTGCTCTGCACCTGCCCCGCGCTCAGGAGCAGCAGAGCCCCAGCCCACGGCAGGGCGGAGGAGGAGCACTGTCAGCTTTGCCGTCCACAGGAGGGGGTGGTGGGGAATTCCAGCCGTGGGGGCACTTGCGGAGGAAGGATTTGCAAAACCAGACAGCTACTCCAGCTTTAGACCCAGGGAAAATTGGTTATAGTACACACTGAAACGTCCAAGTGCCTCAGGGATGTGGAGCAGAGCAGCACTCCCAGGGATCAGCTCCAGCCAAGAAGGAGTTGACACTTCCAGCTCTGTACCTTGTCCTAAACCCTTCCAACCAGTGCAGGAGATCTTGGAACCACCTGCCTGAGGTGAGCCAGGAGAGAAGCAAAGCAATCTGTGCCCCCTCCACAAACCCCACCAAGGCAGCCCCAGCACCAGCCCTGCCCCGGAGGCTCCCTCGCTGCGGGACTTTACCTCGGTTTGAGTGGCCCACGCTTGACGACACCGACGACTTTTGCTTCTGCCTCTTGACCGTCATCATCACCTGCTCCTGGACGCGCTGCTTGCCCGTGCCCTTGGTTTTCAGCTTGTGGTCCGAGGGCAGGGCCAGCGTGGAGCTGGCCTGGTCCTGGAAGCACTCGTAGGCCAGCGCCGTTTTCAGCGGGGAGTGGAGCATGGCTGGAGGCCGCGGGCGCGGGGCTGCACTCGGCTCGCACGGACAACACGGGGCCACCGAACACCGGCTCTGCTGGGCTTAGTCCCCCGAAGCCCTCCTTGCCATACGTCCCCTGGCCCAGGGTGTCTCAGGGCTGCTGCTCGCAGCTCGGCTCCCCGGCGTGTGAGCAGTCACACCCTCTGCCAGACTGGATATACAGCCCTGCCCGCACACACCCACGCCTCCCGCCAGCCCCGGCACCCCCGGGCCGCTGAGGGCCTGCCCGGCCCCGGGCCTGCCCCAGCCCCTGCCCAGCCCCGGGGCCGCGGCCGTGCCGGTGCCAGGGCGGGGGGCTCCAGGGCTGGGCACGGGCACTGAGAGAGGTCGGGCTGAGGCTCTGTGGGTCTGGGATGCTCCCCGGGGCTGGAGCATCTCCCACACGGCTCCTCTAGGGCTCCAGTGTTTCCCTCAGCCCCAACTGCATCAGCCCTAAGAGATGGCCCTGCCTGCAGGAGCAATGCTGCCCACAGCGCCCGCTCAGAGCCCAACTCTGCAAGCACAGGCTGCAAATCCACCCCTGCAAGCCCTGGAGTGCAGGATTCCTGCAGGATTCCTACAGAACGCCGGCCCCAGGGGTCAAGGAGGGCCCTGACAGTCCCCTGGAGAGCCAGGGACATCCCGCCAGAGGGTGTCCCCTTGTCTGAGGGACAGGCCTGGGCAGAAATCAGGGCACTGTTGGGGCAATTTTTGCACACAGCTTGGGGTAGCAGGGAGGAAAAGAGGAAATTTAGCAAGAAGAGGAGATAAAATGGCTGTGCAAGAAATGACACGCCAGGCTATGAATGGCAGCAGAGAGTTCTCCCTCTGCCAAGCCACACTGCAGCAACTCGTTTGCAGAGAAGTGAGCACCTCGCTGCTGGTGTGACCAGTTTCAGGTCACAGCAAGTGCTGACAAAGCTCCTGCCAAGCCACAGGAGGCTGATACAGGAGAAGAGGAGCAGTCCCCATCAGGAGGGAGGCTGAGGAGAGGATGCCCAGGGTAGAGGCTTCCTGGGTGCTCCAGGATCAGGACCTGGGTGCTTGTGCCAACACTCAGAGGAGCAGAGCCCTTTGTGCTGCCAGATGGATCAGCTGGGAGAGAAAAGAATGTGTGGAGTTTCCCTCCAGTGAGAATCAGCAGTGCCCAGGGTCTGACCTGGTGCTTGCACTCCCATCCATCAGGTTTTGTGTTTCCCTGGTGGTTTGTGTCCACCTTTCATGCTTTGTAGGAACAAGAGCAGCATCAGAAAGCACAGAGCAGGCTCCTGGGAAAGATGAGCTTTGTGCACTGTCCTTTTCCATGCTCCAGGATGCTCCTCCCATGAAACCCAGGAGTAGAAAGCTGGGTTTTGTCAATATAACACAGGAGTAGAGCAACTAGAGGGTATTTATTTGCCTTTGGTCCTCCCTTCTCCCTATCTTCCCTGATACCTCACCAAGGGATGCAGAGGCTTTACCCTGCTCCATCACCCAACCAGCAGGACTTTTAGACTAGGCAAGGCCAGCCTGGAGGAGGGTGGGGGCTGCCCAGGACCGGGTGGGTGATGCCCAGTGGAATGAGTGGATGGGGTGAGTGGGTGCCCTCCTTTCCTGCTGCTCCCGAGCATTCCCCGAGTGGGGATCAGGCCGTGCTGTCCCAGTGCAGGCAGGAGCAGCACAGCAGCTGTGCCCAGCTGTTGTTTTCCCCTGCCCCACTTGTTTCTCCTGAAAGCTCGATATCGATGCCAAGCGGTGTTTTCGCAAATCAATGACAGGCTGTCAGCGTCAGGTGGCTCCTGCACAACAAAGTGCCAGCTCTCGCAAACCTGTAATGTCACTTGGCCCGGGGCGTGGAACAGCCCTGTCCCTGTCCCCGCGGGAGAGCCGCGTGTTTATCGCATCCCGTCACTGCGCGCTGGCATCTCCCGGTTTCATAACTCGCCCGAATTGCTGAGCTGGGCTGCGGAGCTGCGGACAGGGAGCTCAGGGAGGCTTTCAGGAAACAATGGTTTCTTGGGGCGAGTTCGCACCGTTTAGCCCAAGGGAGGGAATCTCCCGGGATTCTGCAACAGATTTCAAACCCGTATGTAGAAGAGCAAAAGATGCTTAAACGAAGGTTTGTATGGCAGTTCTGTGCGCACTGCGTTCTGGTATCGGGCTGGGGGTGTCCCTGAGCGGGGCACGGGAGCATCATCCCGGCCAGCCCAGCGCAGCCCCGGCAAAGCAGCAGCAGCAGAGCTGAACTGAGCTTTCATCCCGCAGCGCCCCGAGCAAATTCCCTGTCTGCCTTTGTGTCTGGAGCTCTCGGGCACAGCGGGCAGGGCTGAAGGGACGCAGAGCCGTGCCGGATCGGGCTGCGGTGGGCAGGGCTCGGAGGGTCGATGCAGGCGGTGCCGCAGGACGCGGGGGCTCGGGGGTCCCGGTTCTGCCCCACAGCGCTCGGCGAGGCCGTGACTCACCCTCCGCACCCACTGCGGGACACGCCCTGTGCATCTGGGCTCTTCAAAGCATTTTTGTGAGAGTTCCTGGGATTCCTGCCAGCTGCCTGATCGCAATCAAAGCGCTCGCTGGCCCAATGCTGCTCCCAGAGAGGCGCAGGATGCCTGTTCAAACTTGTCGGGCGCTCCTGAGCTGCAAGTGTCTGAGGCACGCTCGGATTCTGCTGGGGGAAGTCATTGTCCCCAGCCCTGGTGACAGAAGTCCCGCTGTTGGGGGTCACCTCAGCACCGGGGGTTGATCCTTCCTTCGGACAGGTGGTGGCCAGGAGGGACAGAGGTGCAGATGCTGGGGATTCTCGTATTTCCCAGGATTATGCTGTTTTCTGAGCAGTGACTCATCCCCGCCCCAGCACAGCTGAGATTTCCAGAGCCTGGCAGGGTTCTGCAGGAGGGAACCTGCTCTTCAGACTTGCACACCTTGGTTGCACTCTGCCTGCCTTGAAAGTGTCTCTTTTATGGGATCAGAAAGCACCATAGGAAGGGAGCAGATGGAGAGCTCAGACCCTACAGAGTAACAGGACACAGCTGGAAGAGAATGTGGAGCTGCCATGGTGAGGAAAGCCAGGCTGAAGCCTGCTAAGGCTTGTGGCAAGGCTGTTCTTGAGCAAAACCTCCCCTCCACTCCTTGCACACCTGTGGCACTGAGAGGTTTTTGCGGTGGTGCTGTGGGAGGACAAGAAGGCAACAGTGCCAGGCAGGTCATGGGCTGGCCCTTGGCAAAGCAGGGACACTTCTCCAGCCCCAGAGATCTCCTGGTGTGCATGGAAGCTTGGAAAGAAAGGAAATCCCTGATTTCTCTCCAAAACAAAAGGATACATCAGGCAGAGCAGCTGCATCCAGCCAGCTGAAAGCCTGGGCTGCACAAGGGAGAGAAATGACCCAGGAACATCACTGAGGTGTTCCCTGACAGAAACGTGGAATGTGTGAGTTAGGAAGGGGCTGCCCCTCTGCCCAAAGCAGGGCTGAACCAAGGCAGCACCCAGCTGCTCCGGATGTTGTCCAGTGCAGGTTTGATGGAGATTCCACAGCCTCTCAGGCCTCTCTCCCAGTATTTGACTGTCCTCACGGTGAATTGTTTTTCAGGTATCTAAAAGGAATTTCCCATGTCCCAGCTTGTTCCCATTGCCTCTGCTCTCCCCATGCACCTCAGAAGGTGTGACTCCACCTTCACAGAATCCCAGAATGGATTGATTGCCTTGGAACTGACCTCAAAGCTCATCCTGTTCCACCCCCTGCCACAGGCAGGGACACCTTCCACTATCCCAGGTTGCTCCAGGCCCCATGCAGCCTGGCCCTGGTCAGGGATGGGGCAGCAGAGCAGTCCCTAATGATTTTAATGGAGTTACCTGTGCATTCCAACACGAGCAGATGCAGCGTCTGTAAAGCTCCTTGGTGCCACAGAGGGAGGAGCCTCCTCTGCACCCTTGGCAGCTTCCAGTGCCCAGCAGGAGCCTTGAGTTGGCAGAAATGGCAAAAAACCACAATTAAGTCCCCAAATCAGCTGTGTTTTGCTGTCAGACCCCTCAATCCCCCCCTCTCAAATTGGAGTTTGCAGTCCCCTGGAGTTGTGAGTTTGGAGTTTAAAATGGTTCTACTTGGCCAGTTGCATAATGTTCACTCCTGGTCTGTGCATGGAAGCCCTGAGTCTGTGGAGTTGTTGGTTAATTTGCTTAACCCCCCATTTTTCCCTTCTCAGGGAAGACCTCTGGTGCCAGAGAAAACCAAACCCAGCGCTGAGTGAGGAGGTGACTCCAGCCTGGAGAAGCAAAGGTTCCCCAAAAGTTCCTCAGAGATTCCCCAGAGGTTTCCTTGTCCCTCTGGGAAAGGCCCAGAGCCCCTCAGGGTGCTCTGGAAAAGGACAAGTGACACTGGGCAGCAGCTGCAACAGGGACAATTCCAACTGCCCATAGGGAAAAACCTTTTCCCATGGAGTTCTGCAGCCTTGGGATGGGATCTTCTCTGAGCACTCACCGGGGCAAGGACTGCAGTCACTGGAGCTGGCCTTGCACTGAGCCCTGCTGTGAACATGGCCTGGGGCTCAGGACCTCCCAGAGTCCTTCCAGCCTTCCCTGATTTCCCTGACCTGAAGGGCACTGACAGTTCCCACACGTGGAGCTCTGGGTCCTGCAGGAGACCCAGCAGAGGGAGATGTTCCCTGACAGTGACAATTCTCTCTTGGCCTTGGCAGCCTGGAGCTGAGTGTGGCCCAAGCACCACCTGCTCTCCCTGCCCCAGGACAGGGCTGTGTGGGACATTCCTGCACAGATGATTTGATCAGTCTTCTCCATTCCAAACAGAGATGTGTGGCAGGAGGGCAGGGATGCACTCTGGAGCATCAGCCTCCTCCTCTTCTCCTTGGCTTTTGTGCCATGCTCAAACACCAGACCCTGCCTGAGGACCAAATGCCTTCTCTGCTCCTGGCTCCCCTTTGGATTTGCCATGGAGTGTCACCAGCTCCCTCTGCAGCGCCTGAGGCTGCTGGGATGTGGAGCAGGAGCTCAGCCAAGCACCTGGGAGGTGGAATATCCCTAAAGAAGGGCCCAGGGGAGGTGACACCGGCTCTGCCCCGAGCTGCTCCAGCCAGGGGTGAGAGCCTGGCCAGGCTGTCCCAGCCTGGGGTATCTGTGCTCACTCCCTGCAGCATGGAGCCACAGGGACAGGGGCTGCACTGGCAGTGCTCAGCTTCCCAGAGCAGCCCAACCTCCCCTCACACACAGAAACAGCATGGCAGGAGTTCAGCCTGGGGCTTCAGCACATTTCCAGTCCAGAGGGAATTTTGCAAGGCCACACCTGGCAAAATCAGCACCAATTGTGCAGGGATGACTTGGATGCTTGGACACCCCCTTGGATGTCCTTGCTTGTCTCTAGCACTGTTCCCTGATGATGTTTCAGGTTCCAGGTCATAAATTCTCTTGGAAAATCTGTGTTTTCCTGAAGTCTGAAAGCGAACATGTGGATAATTTTTCCACCTTGCAAAGCCAATCCAGGACAGACTGTTCCTGGAAAGCACGAATGAAACAGAGAACCTCTGCAGGCCATGCTGGTTGGCCTCAAATGTGATCTCTAATCTCTGGTGCTGGGTTTCAGTATTAAAATAAAATATACCCTTCAGTAATGGTGTCAGTAGCATGATTTGCATAAAGCTATGGAGTGGTTCAGAGTAGTTTTTATTTAACAGGGTTTCAATGGTTATTTAGAAAACAGAATGAGTTTCCAGGTTATCCTGTTCATCCTTTCCTACTGGAATTGTTATCACCAAAGTCCTTCCCTGCAACCCTCAGTGGGTGCCAAGGGAGTAAATAAAACCTGGGAGAAGAAGCTCTGCCCCACACTTGGCATCCAGTGCCATCTTCATCCCCTCCTCCTTGGGTTTGCCCCCAGCACCACAGGACCCCTGGGCCTCAGGAGTGGGGAGGGCTGGAGGATGAGAGCCATGGGTCAGCCCTGCTGTGTGTGTTCCACCTTGTGAGTGACCCCAGAGAGTTCTGCCACAGCCCTTGGCATCCAGAGCCTTCCTTGGAGGAAGTCTGGTGCTGCTCAGTTGGTCCTGGAAGTAACCTGGGACAGTCTGTGCTCTCTTCTCAGCCATCTCTTCTCCTCATTTTCCCAGGGTTCCTCAAAGCAGCAGAGGCTCCTCAGGGATTGCAGTGGGATTCCACAGGATGCACATAGGGGGAGGATGGTCCCCATCAGCACAGCCTGCTGCACCCACCCCAGGGAGGAATCAGGTGCTGCCCAGGAACCAGAGCCTTGCCAAGGTGGGTGGAGAGTCCTGGGGCAGCTGCTTTTGCAGAGGAGGGGATGATCATGGACTCAGTGATACTGCTCTGCCATGGCCTGTCCTGGTGGGCAGCAGTGCCGGGCAGCGCTGGGGCCAGGGCACCACGGGCATGGGGCCCAAGGTCGGCATCTGGCAAGGACTGACCGGTGCTGGCAGTGGCACCAAAATCTTCCTGGAATTCAGGAGGGCAGGAGGCCAAGCCTGGAGATGGCATCACTGCAAAGCTGTGATCCTAAAGCTCGGCTCCTCCCTGTGACAGGACAAACAGGGCAGTGCCACTGGGCAGCCTGTCGTGGGGACACAGCCCTGCTGAGGGGCTGGCACGTCCCCATGGCAGCCACAGCACCCCAGGCCTGAGGGGGTCCAGCACAGGGCACGTGTCTGACCCAGGCACTCAGAGCAGCCTCCCCCCTGAGCTCCCAGCAGGGCTCATTCCAAGGGAAGCTCTTGCAGCCACCCTGGGTAATGGGGCCCCAAGAACAGGCTGCACCCCCTGACTGTTCCTCCTTGCACCACGTCCTCCCACATGTCCTCTCTGAGGATGTCACACCCTGCCACGGAGGTGGCACCAGCACCAAGGCAGTCCCTGGGACAGGGCCAGCTCCAGGGATCCTGAGCTGGGCCTTCTCTGCAGGACCCTGGGCTCCATCTGGGTCTTTGCTTCCAGGCTCAAACTCCACCTCAGGCTTTGCCCTTGGGCTGCTGGGCTGGGTCTGTAGCAAGGAGGGGCTCTGCCAGCAATGTCCCCAGGTGAGCCTGTGATATTATCTCCTTGAGCCAGGTCTTAGGAGCTCTTGGAAGAATATATCACACCCAAGATAGCTCAGCTACCTCAGATGTCATAAAATCAGCAGGGTGGCTTCTGTGGCAGTGTTGGAAACAGAAAAGTTTTAATAAAAGGCAAAATAACAAAGTTCTTTACAGAAAACCCAAGCCAGAGCAAGAGGGTAAAACACCTCACAAAAGTGATTAGTTCCTTTGTTCTCTTCTTTTTCTAGTAAATTGCTTAGGAGGAACCTTTTAGCTCCTGTCCAATTGGCTATCCTGAAGTTTGAGGTGAAGTCCCCAAGGTCCTATGAGGTGTCTTTTTACCTAATTGAGGAGAGAAACTTCTGGGCTTTTTTTTCCCTTTTAAGGAGACAATGGATAATTTGGTCACTCCCTCAACAGGAGGCACATTCCTACAAGTCTGGGTGTGAACATCTCCCCCCAGAGCAGCTCCTTCCCAGAACTGGGACAGAGACAGAGCAGGGGCAGCTCCCCCTGGCCAGGGCACAGCCTGGGCAGAGAGGACTGGGAAGAGATGGGAGAGAGCAGCAGCTCCTTGGCCTGCTCTGGAGAGGCTTCTCAAGTGAGATGGGGACACAAGGAGATGGAAACTGGGTGGGTTGGTCTTGTCCTGGAGGGGAAGCAGAGATCCTTCCTGCTCCATCATCATCCTCCCCTCCCAGGGCACCTCCCTGGGGCCTGCCCTTCCCTGGCACCTGCATGACCAGTCCTGGTGCCTGTTTCCAGTGTGACCTGCTGACCACGTCCCTTTTCCCTGCTGACCACGTCCCTTTTTCCCTGCTGACCAAGTCCCTTTTCCCAGTTCAGAGTTGTGATGCTCTTGCTCATCAGAGGTGGGACCTGTTTGTCAGGGGATGTCCAAGGACATCCAGAGGGGACAATCTGTGTCCTCAGCCGTGATGGAGCTGAGTCAGGAGCTGCTGTCAGGCCCCTGCACTGAACTACAAGGGCCACCCTGTTCTGCCTGGTGTCCCCCTGTCCCCTCCATGTGCCATTTGCCACCAACAGGGGAGCCGGGACTTGAGCCCATGGAGGTCCAGCTGGCAAGGACAAGGGCTTGGCCTGCCCTGCAGCCCCAGGGTGGTCAGGACTGGAGAACAGGAGACAAAGGAAAGGCTGGGAGAGCTGGGTTTCTCAGATTGGAAAAGTGAAATTTTGGAGAGATCTTTCAGCTCTCTGCAGCCAATTAACAGGAGTTGACAGAGAGGCCATGGAGAGGCCATGGAGAAACCCCAAGGGCTGGAGCCCCTCTGCTCTGGAGTCAGGCTGGGAGAGATGGGGATGCAGACCTGGAGAAGAGAAGGCTCCACCTTAGAGCTGCTTTCCCAATGCCTAAAGGGTCTCCAAGAGAGCTGGAGAGGGATGTGGGACAGGGGCCTGGAGGAACAGGACCATTCTCAAGGGGAAGGGCTTCCACTACCAGAGGATTAGAGGGGGAAGTGGGAAAGAATTGTTCCCTGTGAGGGTGGGGAGGCCCTGGTACAGGTTGCTGCTTAGGGGTGGCTGAAAAGGAAATCTCACATTGCTTCTGTAGATGGAAGTGCCTCGTGCTCCTCCTGTAATCACACCAGGCTGACATTTTTCCAATGAGGGCTCTGGAGGTGGTTTCAGGAGTGATTGAGTAGCAGCTGTCCTGACTGGGCTTTAATCTCTGATTTAACTTGATTGGATAAAATACAATAAAATTTAGAGCCTTCTGGGCAGAAATGGGGTTTAACACAAGTTTCCCAGACACTTCTACTCCATATTCCACTTGAGGCCTCATGTCCTGGGAATTTCCTGCTCTTGTGGGGAACTGAACAAGAGAAGAAAGAGCCCCTTGCTGCAGCCCAGCAGCAGCTCTGGGAGGAGGGAGCCTCCTTGGGAAGAGAAACTTCTTGTCCTTGGCACAGCACATGGCATCCAAAGCATTTGCCCTGGCTGTGGGAAAGCAAAGAGGACAAATGTGCAACTAGGACACTTGTTCAACATGGGCCAGGATGAGAATTCCTGTGCCAGTGGCTGGGACAAGGAAACACTGGCCAAGGGGACCCCCACCCCTGGGTGTCCTGAGGTTCTGCCTGATCAGCAACATTGGAAAAGTCATCACAACAGGAGGCACAGAGACTGATCTAGAGTCCATGGGTCATCCATCATCCATCCATGGATGGGCTCCCAGCTATCCTGCTTTGGACACCCCTCCTCAGAGCAGGTTGTGTCCACAGATCCTGTTCTCAGACCCTTGTGGTGGCCTGTGACACAATTATTGTTCTCAGAGGGGTTTTTCCTGTGTCAGAAATAGCTGGAGGGAAGGTGAGGTGGCTTTTATAGCACAAGCCCCAGGCTTTGTCCTGGAGAGAGGTGGGTGGAACAGCTCAGAAAAAGCTGGGGAGGGAGCTGGTGATGGAGGAGCCTGGGCTGGAGCTGCTCCCTGAACCCTCCCTGCAGCACAGGGACAGCAGGACAGGGCTGTCACACACTCAAGGCACCCACACAGGATCCAGTGGGGGACAGGTTTCTCCAAGGCCCACAGAAACCCAAAAGCCCAAGAGAGCTGCTGAAACGGCCTGGGCAGCACCAGAGCCCCTTCCCTGAGTGCCTGGCTATTCCCACAGGGAACAGGAGTGTCCCAAGGGTGCTTCCAGAGTTTCACAGGCAGTGTTCCCCCTGGGCAGGAGGCTGCACCTGAACTCTCCCTGTCCTGGGTACTTGGGAGGCTTCATGGGGAGAACAGTTCCTGGGCTCTTCCTATCCCTGAAAAGTGGGGAAAAGGAGCTGCTGATGATTTGGGGTAGGTGTCTTTTACCCATGGAGCTGCTGCTCTGGAGCCTTTCAGGAGGGGTCACAGTATCCTGCACTGGGGCAGGGAAAAGACCCAGAGACCTTCTGTGCTTCCCTCCCAGCCTGGGCCATTCAAATCCTGCCCTTTCTCAAGCCCCATGAGTTCCCTCTGGCGCCAGGACAGCAGCCCCTCCCAGCAGCAGAGAGGGGGTGCCAGGGGAGCTCTGCACTCTGCCCTGGGACCAGTTTGGATGTGCCAGCCATGCCTGAGGTCCCTGCTGGCTCCTCACGTGTGCCCAGGGCTCAGCTCTCAGGGCAGGGAGGAATGCTCAGGGGCCAGGTCAGTGCTGCCCACAGCTCCCAGAACTATCAGGGTGGGACTGACTCACGTTTGGGATGTGCTAAAGGCAATGAGCTGTTCTCTGGACACTTCTCCAGAGCTGGCACAGGGAGGTGGTGCAGCCCTGCTGAGCCAGGTGCCCTCTGCTCAGCCTGGCTCCCTTTGGACAAGGCTCCAGGAGCTGTGAGTTCCTGGCTGGACGAGTTCTAAAATCCAGCTCTCAGCTCCTTCTCTCAAACACGTGTCCCTGTAATAGAGGAGTTTATCCTCTGCTGGAATGAAGCAACTCAACCCTCCCCTTGCATTGCTGAGCCTTTCAAGCATCCTTTGATAAGCAGTGTGAGTGCAGCTCCCTGGGCATTGCCACATCTGCTGGCGTGCTCTGCCCTGCCAAAGCCGAGCTCCCGGTGGTTATAAATTAGCGCCACGCTGGGCTTTCATCTGCTCCCGAGCAGGGGCGGGGGCAGAGGCCACGCCAGGGCAGAGCAGCAGGGCGTGGGCAGGGGAGAGGCAGCGCCTGCAGGGGAGCGGAGCCCCGCAGCCCCTGCCATCCTGCAGCAGGAGGGAGCTGAGCTTGGGGCACAGGAACAGCAGAGAAACCTGGGGCTCCCTGGGCAGGGACAGCAGCAGGAGCAGCACCAGCACCAGGCAAAGAGGGAGGAGAACACAGGGAAGGGGCTGGAGGGGAAGTCATGTGAGAAGTGACCGAGGGCACTTGGTTTGTTCAGCTGGAGAAAAAGAGCTGAGGTCGAACCTCAGCAGGGACTGATGCTCTGATCTCTGCTCTCTGTGAGCAGGGACAGGACCCCAGGGACAGGCTGGAGCTGTGCCAGGGCAGGGTGAGGCTGGAGATAGGGAAAGGTTCTTCCCCCAGAGGGTGCTGGCACTGCCCAGGCTCCCCAGGGAATGGGCACAGCCCCGAGGCTGCCAGAGCTCCAGGAGTGTTTGGGCAGCGCTGCCAGGGATGCCCAGGGTGGGATTGTTGGGGGGTCTGTGCAGGGCAGGGGTTGGGCTGGATGGTCCCTGTGGATCAATTCCAGCTCAGGGGATTCTGTGATTCTCTGAGGCAGCACCATCCCATCAAAGGGACCACACAGAGGGCAGGTGGCTGTACACAGACAAAGAGGGAAGAAAGGCAGAGCTGTGGGCACAGGAAAAAAGATGCTGCACAGGCCATCATGTCTGGAACCTCCAGCTACTCCAAGGCCATCCTGGAGGGGATGGAATTGCCCGGGCTGGAGCTTTGGGCCAGGTCACAGCAAGGCTTCCCTGCAAAGGAGCGAGGAAATGAGAGGGAATGTCATGTGCAGGGTAACAGAACTTCCCAGGTCAGAGCCTCTGGGTCTGTCATGCAAATCTGCATCTGCTGCAGAGGCTGAGCCTGCCCAGGGCGAGGAGGAGCCCGAGCCACTGGAGGGATGAAGGAAACCAGTGTGAGCCACTGCAGCAATGGCACTTTGCTGCTCACAGTGGTTATGTGCATGTTTCATTTCATAGACTCCCACAATGGTTTGGGTTGGAAGGGACCTTAAATTCATCCCATTCCATGACAGGGACACCTTCCACTAGCCCAGGCTGCTCCAAGCCCTGTCCAACCTGGCCTTGGACACCTCCAGAGATGGGGCAGCCACAGCTGCTCTGGGCACCCTGTGCCAGGGCCTGCCCACCCTCACAGCCAAGAATTCCTTCCCAATATCCCATCTAACCCTGTCCTCTGGCAGTGGGAAGCCATTCCCCCTGGTCCTGTCCTTCCAGACCCTTGTCCCAAGTCCCTCTTCAGCTCTCTTGGAGCCCCTTTAGGTGCTGGAAGAGGCTTTAAGGTTCTCCCCAAAGCCTTCCTTTCTCCAGGCCGGATAGCTCCAATTTCAGCATGTTCCTTTCTCTCTGAGTTTTCAGATACCTCTGCCCCCTGGGCAGACCCCCAGCCCTCTGTCAGTGCCAGGGTTGGGCACACACTGAGAAACCTCAAAAGTGCCTTTACAGAGCAAAGCCAGCAGCTGAGGTGCCCAGATGTGGAGATGGTTTCCTCATCAAACAGCTCCTTGTGTGTAACAGGATCTTCTCCATGGATCAAGGTGCCTCCCAAGGCTGCTGTCAGAGCAGCACACACAGCATCACCTTCACTGAACTGGGGCTGCCCTTCTGCATCCCTGGATACAAGAGCTCCACCAGGCACAGCAGGGGTTGGTTTAATCCCACACTGTGGCCCCCAGGCTGTGCTCCATGGGGATCCCCACATGGGGGATCCAGCCCCCACTGCATTCTCCAGACATGGCCTCAGCAGGGCAGGGCAGGGCAGGGCTGGGCAGGGCAGGGCTGGCACCACCCTACTGCGTGGCATTGATTTCCCTTCCATGTCATCAGCCCCAGAATTAAGATTAGCAGGAAATGGTGGTCTGGTAGACACCTCCATGCAGCTCTGCTCATGGCTGACAGATCCACCTCAGGGCTGGACAAGCTCCTTCATCCAGACACATTCCCTGCAGGAAAAGTGTCGTGGGTGGGAAGGGCCCTGGGAGCTGCAGCTCTGCACCCACTGCCCAAATCTTGAGAGTTTCAGCTGAGCTGGGCCCTGCTGTGCTCCCACCACAGCTGAGCCACTGCTGGGACACTGCAGAGGGTTTGGGGACACCCCACACTTGTCCAGGTCTTGTTGCCTTCAGTGCCAATGGCAGCACCTCCAGCTGGAGCCTTCAGCCAGGTCATGTGAGCTGTCAGTGTCCCCTCCAGCCTCCACAGAGCCCCTTTCCTGTGCAGGGAACAGAGCCCAGCTCTGGGGTTCACACCAGGACCCCCAGCCAGGGGGCACAGGGAAGGCACCCACACCCCCATGGCATCCAAACCCACAGGAGCAGAGAACAAAGAGTTGGGGTAACAGCAGAGCTTCCCCCCTTGGGAGCTTCATCCCTGCACAAGGAGGGCTCCAGGAGGGGATGGCAGCCAGTGCAGATCCAGGGCCAAGGGTCAGAGAGAGGCTCCATCGTGTCCCCATCTTGTCCCCTGCCCATCCTGCCCAGGTGTGCCCATTTCCTGTCACTGCCCATGAACAAACTGAGCATGAAACCCCTGACCCTGCAGAGGGAGTGCTCCAAACCCTGCCCCCAACAAGCCATGGAGCAACCCAAGAGCCCTCTGGGGTCCCATTCTTCCTGCCCAGGATGGCCACATCCCAAAGCAGCCCCCTCCAGCACATACCATCCCTCCCTGGCCAGACATTTCCAGTGTGGATGTTACAGGACACGGGCTGGGATTCCCCCTAAGGAACAGACAGTGCTGTACAATCTGTGCCAAATTCATCCCTCTCGTGTGGCCTAAGCAGCTGGCCCAGGACTGCTCAGGGCTCTGCTGGCACCAGTGGTATTTAATGTCTTCACCAACGGCACAGGGAGGGATCCCTCAGCAGCCTTGCAGCTGCCAGGGCACCTCAGGTTTACAGCTTTTCCTGCCCGAGTCTCCTCAGGCAGGAGAGAAGAGCTCCAGGTGAGAGATGCCAATGGCAGCCCCTAATCGAGGCTCAGGGGGGCTCCGGTGCCTGCAGGCTCGGAAGGAGCTGAATTGCAGCGACAGAAATCCCCGTCGGGGAGAGCCGGGAGCTCCGCAGTCCTGCAGCACCGCTCCCTGGCCAGGGAGGGACGGGACGGGCTGTGCTCCAGGGCGGAGCTGCTCCAGGGCCGCGCTCCCTGCTCAGCCCTGCCAGACCCAGCGGCTCCCGGGTCCCCTCCTGCAGCTACTGCCCCCGGACACGGTGCCAAACTCGGCTGCCCCCGGACACGGTGCCAAACTCGGCTGCCCCCGGACACGGTGCCAAACTCGGCTGCCTTTGCTCCAAACGCTGCCCAGCGTCAGTCCAGGCCCGTCTCGCTCTGCCAGGAGCTCGGGCCGTGGGGCCACAGAGGAGTTACCCTTCCCAAAGAGAAAAGGACCCAAAGTCACCCCCAGGGACTGCTGGGACACTGACACCAACAGAGCCAGGCCCTGCCCGGGGAGGACTCCACACTGCGGGATGCACCGGAGCTCTCTGGGACAAAAAGGGGCTGAAGACGCGAGCACAACTCCTGCCCCCACTCCTGCTCCCAGCATCCAAACTCCTCCTGGAGGCAGCAGCAGCTCCTTCCTGAGGGGCTCCAGCAAGAGCCGAGTCCCCAGCCCTGAGCAGCTCTGTCCTGGAGGGAAGGGATGGGACACACAGTTGAACAGAGGGACATGGACATTCCCAGCCCACAGAGAGCAGGAACCTGCAGAGGGTGAGGAGGCACAGCCTTGGTCACGGTGCTGGATGGAGAAAAGCCTTTCCTAAGCAGGGCCTATGAAGGGAAAGAAAATGGACAAGGAAAGAGGGTCCAGTGCACTCCTGAGTGAGATTTCAGCACTCAGAAACAGCCTGGAAGAGCCTGCTGATTCAAGGACAGACTTGGTCCTGCTCTCCAAGTCACCAAAGATGAGATGGAGTCCAAAAAAAAAGAATTTAGGGGCATGGGAGGAGGAGGAGAGGGTGGTGGAGGAGGATTGGTGCAAATCAGCCAAATATCCCAAACCTGCTGCCCAGGGGGCTCCTGTGTGAGGAGCCCACACTTCCTGCCCCAGCAGGATCCACCCTCCCTGCTCGGGGGCTGAGAGGAGATTTTGCTGTAACGCTGCTGGAACCTGTTCCCCAGGTTGTCCACGCCAGGCTGGCACAGGCACTGACCTCAGCAGTGCCACCAAAGCCAGCCCAGGGACAGGGGACAGCTCAGCCCATCAGAGGACAGCCTGCCCTGCACAGGGTGGGAGCCCAGGCTCAGCTCATCCCTCCTTCCCAGCTCGGGTGCATTTCTCTCCTCGTGCTCACAAACTCCACCAACTGCTGCTCTCTCATGGGATGGGAATTTTGGGAGTGGCTCCCAAGGACTCCCAGGCAGAGGCTGCAGCAGTGCCACCCCCCAGCAGCGCCACTGGGACCCTGGTGACAAGGAGCCACAGGCCAGGATTCCTCCAGGACATCCTTTGGCCATTACAAATAGTTCCTGGAAGGAGGAGCAGCCCCCCAGAGTCACAGAATCTTAAAGATTTGGACTGGAAATGATCTTAAAGACCAACCAGTTACACTCCCCTGCCATGAAGAAATAACTTCCATTAGCCCAGGTGGAAAAGGATGAAAGAAACATTCAAGTTACAAAAAAATTATTTTTATTTATGTGTTGTTATTAATAACTGCTAAACTGAACTAAGAGCTGGAGCTGCTGGATTGGACCCAATACACTGGGAAGGTTTTCCAGTTGTTTTGACAGTGAATAAAATAGGTGGACAAAGAGCTGCTAAGGAGATGCTGGCACTCAGGGAAAGACAGCAGAACCTGGCAGCCAGTGGGAAAAGGTTCTGTCCACCCTGTCCCACCATGGCAGTGCCCAGGCCATGCTGGGTGTGCTCTGAGCTGTGCCCACACCTCCCAGTCCCTTCTCTGGGAGAACAGGACAGCAGGACAGTGTCACCTTCTGCAGCCAAGTGTGGCAGGTGAAGCCCTCAGCAGCTGCCAGGGCAGGATGTTCCTGTGCCCACCCCAAAGCCATTATCCCACCCCTGCCATGAGGCCGGGCACCACTGCCCAGGATGTGCTGCTGAAGAGGAGCTGATCCCAGCCATGTCCAAGTCCTGCTCAAAGGGGGCTCCCCCCGTGTGCAGGGGACACTCAGACTGTCCCTGCCTGCCCGAGGCAGCGCTGGGGACCCTCTCTGGTGGGACACACACCCCTGTCCCTGTGGGATCCATGGGGACGCTCCCAGGCCCTCACCCCATCCCCTGGAATATGGGACTGCCCTGCTGTGACTCCCCTGCCTTCTCCCCACACCTCACTGGCTTACAAATTCCAGGCTGGAAAAGGAAATTGCCGGTGTTGGAGCAGGACAGCGGGACCCAGGGAAAGGCCGGACCTCTCTGGGTGAGGAATGAACTCCCCTGAGCACGGCCAAAAACTTCATCCATTTTCCCAGCAAAGGGGGAATTTCCGCTGCCCCCAGACTAGACCCAGTGCCCAGGACCGGGAACATCCCCAAGATTTATCCACGGACTGGGTCTGCAGCAGGTCCTGCACAACTGTGCTGGAACCGAAGCCAAGGAGCTGCGCTGGTGCCCCGTGCCTGTGCTGGGCATCTCCGGCCATGCTGGGCATTCCCGGCCGTGCCTGGGCATCCCGGGCCGTGCTGAGCATCCCCGGCTGTGTTTGGGCATCTCCGGCCATGCTGGGCATTCCGGGCCGTGCTTGGACATCCCGGACCGCGCTTGGGCATTCCGGGCCGTGCTGGGCATCCCCGGCCCGGGCGCTCGGTACCCGGTGACCCCGCGCCCGCTCCCCCGCGCGTTCACGGAGCTCCTCTCACTGCGCCCCAGGCCCAAACCGCCACCTCTGTTTCTCCTTCTCTTCACTGTTATTCTCCCGCCCTCTCCCCCCTCCCCGGCGCTGCTCGGCTCTCCCGGGCCCGGCCCGGCCCGCGCTGCCGCCGCTCCCCCAGAGACCGCTCGGTGCCCGCGCCTTTGCCCAGGACAGAGCAGCGCTCGCCGTCCGAGCAGCCGCGGGCAGAGCCGGGGGACGCTCCGCAGGCAGAGACTCGGAGCCCAGGGACGCTCCGTAGGCACAGACCCGGAGCCCAGGGACGCTCCGCAGGCACAGACCGAGCGCTCGGGGCCCGCCGCTCCCCAGGTCCCTGAGGGACAGAGGAGCCCAGGAGACCACTCGGGCCGGTCCTGGGCGCCGCCATCTTGGCTCAGGGCAGGGAGGGCCGCCATTGGCTGGGTCGGGGAGGGCCCCGAGGCTCGACCAATCACTGACAGCATTGGCGTGATGGACGCGGGGGGGCGGGACCTGTTAGCGGGGCGGGAGAGACCATCTACGGGCGGTGCCGGGGGGCCCGGGCGAGCCGATAGCGCCGATGCTGAGGGCGGCTCGGGCTCGGGCCGCGCTGGCCGCGCCGCAGCCGGGCCTGGCCCGGGAGAACTCCCGAGTCCCGTCCCAGCGCACCCTGCCACGGCCCGGGACACCGGCCGTACTCGGGGTGCCCCTCGTCCCTCCAGCTCGGCACTGGGGATCACAAAGGCGATCCCCGGCAGGGACCCGCCCGCGGCTGGGATCGCAGCTCGCTGGTAGAGCGGCAGCCGAGCATCTGCTGGAGCTGGTGCAGACACCTCAGGAATCTCCTGCTCCTGCTGTGCCGGGGCTGCCCGAGGGCCCTCAGCCCCAATTCCAGCTTCCATCAATCTTGGTCCTTGTGCTCATCAGTCAGGAAGCGGGTTTGCCCTGCGGGTGATGTCCCGCTGCCTCAGGGCCCGCGGCAGGAGGAGCTGAGGGAGCAGTTCCATGAGGGACGACCATGTGCAGCAGTGAGATGTGAAACTGCAGCAGACAGGGACCCAGGAACTGACTGGGATTCCTTCTCCAGAATAAACACGGACTAAGAGTAGATTTCCCTGAATTGTGGTTTAATTTCATTATCTACTGCTGCTACATCTGTACAACATTGTACAAAATGTAATCCCAAGAATATTCCCGCCCCGCTGTTGGCTCCCCTCTCTCCTGTCACAAAGTACCCTTGGCGCTCTGGCTGTGACCCTCCCACAGCCAACACAACATTCTGCTGTCCAGGCCCGGTGCTGGGAGCCCCTGGCCATGGCAGGAGGTCCCTGGGAGTCCCTTTCTGCTCACACAGGAAGGATTTTCCACCTCTTCTGCTCGAGGCAAAGGCTCCCAGCAGTGCCATGGCCAGGGGCAGTTGGGTGCACAGGTGACGCTGGGGGTGATTCAGGACTGGCACAGCCCTTGTGCAGCACATGCTGAGGGTTTGGGGAGTTGCTCTGCTCACACACTGCTTGTAGACTGCCAGTCCTTCCCACCAGAGCATTTGCACTGGGAGCCTCACCTGCCCCATGCCAGGATGGTCTGAGATTTCATCTCCTACCCAGACAAAATGAGCAGGCAGATATCTTTTAAACTTAGGGGTTAGGGAAGATAATCTACTTAGCAGCTACTGGTAGTAGAACATATGCAGAGCTGCTTTTGCCAGATTTGGGAAACCTGCAGAGAATCACATGGAATACAAAGTGATTGTTTTGGCTTGAAAAAGCATATGTGAAAGGACCAGAGATCCCTGATGTCCAGAAAGGTCCTTGTTGTGGGTGAGTGCTGTGGCAGGATGGTCTCTCCCACCCACCTGTGTTCTCCACTGGAAGTTTGAATTTGGCCAATTATTTTTCCTCTCATTTTCTGTGTTCCTGAAGCTTCTAAGCTGTGTTTTAAAGGTCTCATAGAAAGCTTGATTATTAAAAAAAACCCATACAGTGCTCTTAAAGCTTTTTTCCCCCCAGTATTGATGGCAATGCAGCATCATGTTCAATATGCAATCACTGGATCTGAAAAATAACACCCTCAGACTGTGAAGAACATCTGACAATAAATGCACAGCCTTCATATGGACGAGTCCTCACCAAAACCTTCCCATCCTTGGAGCCAGGCAGGGATGTTCTCAGCAGGGCCATGCTACAGGGAGGAGTCTGAAAGTGAGAGTGAGAGAGAAGCAGCTCAGGGTTGTAGTGAGGAAGATCAGAAATAGTCTGAAAAGCTCCCTGGGAGGGGCAGCTGAAATATTACAGGGCCTAAAAGTCTGCAAGAGGGTAACAGGGGTTTAACTGACCCATTTTGCCACTCCTGTAATCCCAGTAAGGTATTTTGCATATTAAGAAAAATATTTGCCTCCAAGTAAAGGATATTTCACTGGGTACAGTCACCAACAATATTTACCCCAAAGTCTATCCAGGAGTCTATCCCCAGCCATCCCACTGCCCTTCCATCTACAGGAGGATCCCAATGCCTCTGACCATGTCGCTCTTTTCTCCCTTTGTGTTGGCTTTGGCCAAACATCAGCTGCTCTCTCAATGCTCCCCTCACCTGGCACATTTGCCAGGGTCTTTATTCTGCAGCTTCTGCACTTGAGAAAAATCTAACCTTGATATCCTACCTAATGAAGATGGGATTGTTCCTTCTAAAAAATTTGCTCAAGCTCAGCCAAAATCTCTGGGTCATGTAGAAACCAAGTGGTCTTTCCCATCTGCCTTTTTATTTCTGGTATTTGATCACGAGTACCATGATCAGGAATTCAGTTAAACAGCCCAGAATTCCCATTGCTTTGTCAGCAGGTGGAGCTGGCTGGGGACCATTTCTGAGGCCCTGGGCAGCAGTGACAGCCCTGGATCTGCCAGGGAAGCAGCAGTGCAGTACCTTTGATGGAGAGGAAGGCTTTGCTGAAGGCACGTCCCACTTCATTGCTGGCTTCCACCATGTACTCGCCCTCGTCCTGCTTGGTGACCCCCAGCACCACCAGCGAGCACACGCCGAAGTCGTTGGTGCAGAAGTAGTTGGGATCTCTGGAGAGGTCTCTGCTGTCCTTGTACCAAGTGACTTTTGGTGGGGGATGGCCTCCCACAGCACAGCTCATGTGGCACTCGCTGCCTGTCACCACCACGTGGCACTTCAGCGGCACCAGGAACCTCGGGGGCTGGTTCTGGTTAACTCCCCTGTATTTCTGTGCTTTCACTCGAAATTCAGCTGTGAAATATAAAGCACCAAACACACACTCAGATACTGCTCCCAGCACTGCAGGGTTTGCAGGGGTTTGCAGGGGTTTGCTTGTGCAGTGTCTGGAATTCTGCAAATTACCAGAGATCCCATGCACCTATGGATTGTAACCTCTGCTGCTCCTCAGAACTACACAACATTTAACTTCAAAGTCAGAAATTTTGGTTTATACAATACTAAATCCTTAGATTTTTCTGGGAATTCATTCTGGGGCAAATTGCATGTCATGATGGCTGGGAATGAGGGTCTGTCTGCATAATGCCCCTGCAGAAAGGACAAACATTCCCTGCCCAGCTGGAATTCCTCAGGGCATCTCTGTGCATTCCTGTTCTGGGCCACTGAAGATTCCCAGGAGGAGAGATCCATTTGAGGGTGCAGTGTTAGAAGCAATGAAAGAAACAAAACACAACACAGAGAAATACTTGAAAATGTTTTACCCTTTTTTTTCCAGATCCTCCAGGGCTGCACAGTCTCTGATGGATCACTGGCTCCCACGTCATTTTTTGCCACAACCCTGAAGTAATAATCCCTGCCTGGGACCACCCTGGTGAAGGTGAACTTGTTGTTGTAGATCAGGTCCCCCAGCACATGCCACAGGCCCTTCTGGGACTCCCGTTTCAGGACAGTGTAGTACAGGTTCTTCTCCCACTGCTCAGAGGCTGAGGGCTCCCAGGTCACTGTCACTGTGTTGGGGACATTCTCCTCCAGCTGGATGGCTCCAGGGGGCTGAGGGACATCTGCCAGGGGAGGGCACACAATGTCACAGCTGTAGGGACAGGGGCACAGAACCCTAAAATTCTGGAGTCTGTTGCATGTGTGGGGCTCAGTGACCATGCTGGTGACTGGAAGGGACAAAATGCCATTCCTTGTGCAGGCACACAGCTGCATTTGCCATGGACTGAGCTGCTGCTGCACAACAGGAGGGTGGTACAGCTGAGCTGCCCCTCCTCCTGGGGTCACAGCTGGGAGAGCAGTGCTCAGTGTCCCACAGCCTCTGCTGACCTCCCTCATGCTCTGTGCAAGGACAGTTTTAGTCAGTGGATTGCTCTGTCCTGCAGACAAGTGAGATCATAAAGTGCCTTGACAATCTCATAGAAAGCTGTTCCCTGCTTGTCCCTGTGCCTGCACAGACAAACTGCAGCAGAGCTAAAGCTGCTAAACTCAGCTTGTGGCCTTCTGCCTACTCACAGTAAATCATGGAATCCCAGACTGGTTTGGGTGGGGAGGGACCTAAAAGCCCATCCAGTCCCACCCCTGCCATGGACAAGGACGCCTTCCACTATCCTGGGTTGCTCCAAGCCCAGTCCAGCCTGGCCTTGAACACTTCCAAGCATCCATGGGCAGTCACAGCTTCTCTGGGAAACCTGTACCACCCTCACAGGGAGGAGTTCCCAATATCCCATCTAACCCTGCCCATTCATTGGCAGTGAAAAGCCATTCCCCCTTGTCCTGTCCCTCCAGGTTTTGTCCCAAGCCCCTCTCCAGCTCCCTTGGAGCCTCTTTAGGCCCTGGAAGGGGCTCTGAGATCTCCCCAGAGCCTTCTCTGCTCCAGGTGAACACCCCCAGCTCTCCCAGTCTGGCTCCAGAGCAAAGGGGCTCCAGCTCTCTGAGCATTTCCGTGGCCTTCCCTGGAATTGCTCCAGCAGCTCCAGCTCCTTCCTTTGCTGGGTGCCCCAGGGCTGGGGCAGCTCTGCAGGTGCAGTTCCACCTGAGGGAGCAAGGGGCAGAATCCTCCCCTGCCCTGCTGCCCACGCTGGGGTGTCACAGACATCTTTTGTGAAAAATCCTTTCTTTAGGAATTTTCTCCCTTCTGAGAAGCTGTGGCCTCAGCAACAAATGTAAACAATGGTTATCTGCTGCTGTGGAATGTAACAGGTGCACCTGTGATTGGTTTCCTGTGCATGTTTGGATTTACTGACCACTCACAGCAGAGCTGTTCTTGCTTTCTGTCTGGACACAGAACTTTGTTATTAATTCCTTTTCTATTCTTAGCTTAGCTAGCTTCTGAGAACTTCCCTTCTATTCTTTTAGTAAAGTTATAATGTAGTATATATGTCATAAAATAATAAATCAAGCCTTCTGAACATGAGGTCAACATTCTCGTCTCTCTCTTCACCCTGAAGACCCTTGCAAGCCCTGTAACACTGGGGGATCAGCCCAGGGCATGCCCAGCTCTCACCCACCAGCAGCCCCAAGTCCTTGTCCAGGGCTGCTCTCAGTCCCTTCATGCCCAGCCTGGACTGGCGGGGAGTTGCTGGTATATTTGCATGGACGGCAGTGAGTTACCTGTAACTTGAACCTGGAAGCTGAAGGTTTCGCTCTTGCCCAGCCCATCCCCGAGCTCCACAGTGTAGGTGCCGCTGTCTCCGAGTTCCGCTGCCCGCAGCAGGAGCTGGCTGCTCCCCTCCCCGGTGCTCACGGCAGCGCGGCCGGGCAGGGGCAGCCCGTCCTTCAGCCACGTCACCGCCGGCTCGGGAGATCCCTGCAAACAACAACCACTCACTGCCGCTTCTTTCACCTCCACGCTGTGTCCTGTATCTTTAGTTTCATTATCTTACCCCAAACATGCACCTCCTCAACACAGAAATGTTTAGAAATACAGATCCACGATGGATCTGAGAGCCCTGATCTGTTCTACAGTTTCTTTATGAATTCTTTTTCCTTTTTGTCCTTTAAGGATGTAATTGCAGGAAAGTGTTCTTTTGAACTGTGTCAAATAGGCTATGCCAGATCAAGGACAGATAACTTCAGGAGAGAGTATTTTCTGCTTTAAAAAAAAAGATCTGTTGGTTTTGGAAAGAAAAAAAACATCCTCTAAATCTTTATTTCCATTATGCCATCTTTGGTCTCTTCTCCCAGAGATTAGGAGAAAGGCCAGCAAATACACACACACTTCACTACCCTCCTCTGGTATCCCAGACTTTAGAGGATCATGGAATCATTTATGTCTGGAAAAGACCTCCAAGAGGATTGAGTCCAACCCATGCCCCATCCTCACCTTAAAAGCACTTTTACCCTTTTTACACAAAAGATGTTCCTTGGACACCTCCAAGGATGGGGACTCCAAACCTCCCTGGGCAGCTCCTTCCAAACCTGACCACACTTCCCATGAGGAAAAGCCTGTGTTGTTCCAAGCTCACTCCAAAGCACTGAGGTTTCTCTCAGTGCCTGCCAAGTTCTCAAGTGCTGCTGCTTGGTGAGACAAGCCCAGTGAAGGTGCTGCTGGAAATGGTGCCCCAAGGCCTTCTGAGGGAGTCACAGGGAAATCTCTGATTTGGGCAGTCTGACAGAGCAGCAGCAGATGATGATAACATTGATAAGGCTAGGTGGACAGCATTGAGCCTTGTTGCAGAGGTTAAGGAATGACCACAATGTCATAAACACCAATGCCAAGACTGACTGCTTGATTCTGGCCTGTGTTTTCCTCACCCTGAAAGACTACACAGCACAGGCAGGCCAAATTATTTGCCCAGTGACTTGTAAACAAAATTTCATGACATAAAAACAGTGGCTCAGTTTTCCTGTCTGCCACAAAACCAGGCAGGGAATTCCTCCAAAGCCCTGAATACCCACCTCAAAGGGAATCTTCACCCGGATGGGATCCCCTGCTTTGATAAGCAGGAAGCTTTTCACTGTGTCATCTATCAGGAACCTGGGAGGGACTGAAAGAGACAAAGATTACTCCCAGAAGGTGGATGTTGGTGCAGTCCCTGGTGACAATTGCAGTGTCCCACCCCCTGGTGCCTCTCCCAGCTGAATGAGGCTGCTGAGGGACTCACAGTGGGAAAAAGCTCCCTGGTTCAGTTCCAGATTGTACACCTCTCAAATTTCATTACTATTTATTTATCACCATGACTAAACAAGGGAAAATGATGTAAAAATACATTCACAACAATCTCTGTATTCATGTGATGTCTCAGTCACAGAGAAATGGGCTCTTTGCCACACTTTATCCCATCACAGGGATCATCTTTTGTGTTTAAATGGTGGCTGGAAAAAGGAAGTTCCAATGGGCACTTATAAAATATATGCAGTACAGAGCACAGAACATCCACAGGAAAGCTGCCAGAGTTTATCTAAAATAGTATTTTTTAGCATTTAAAATATTTTCTTTTCTCTTTTCATCAATATACTACACCAGTTAGTATTTATCTAAGCATACCAAATACAATAATGCTAAATTGCATTTAGTGTTTCCAGTGTAGAACTGAACACCTGCTTTAGATGGATTTATTTGATTTCATTTATTTTATGTTTTTTATTGATAAATGGAGTCTCCAGGCATATGCCAAAGTAGACATTTTCACTTAGGATCCAAGTTAAGGAAGATGAACCCCTCAGAGAATTATCTCTTACATCTGTAATTCTGCAATGTCCCCAAAGAGCAGGGAATAAACAGAGCTGCAGATTGTAAATAAAGATGGAAAAGTGAAAATGGTGAAAACTTTCAAACTAAACAATTAAAAGGTAAAATAAAGTATCCAAAACATAATTTAATAATGTGATTTAAGACAACGAAATAAAATTTTTAATTTCAGAAGATTGTCTAAAAGTTGAGTGGAAACTCTATTTTTCCATTGGAAGAGTGCAAGCAGGGCTAAGGCACATCCAGGTTCTGTCTGGTGACTGTGGAGTGGCCCTGCACAGGGGGCAGAATGTCAGTACAAGGAGAAAATGGAGTTCTGAGAGTTGTTTTATCCAAAGGATTCTCTAGATGAGCTGAGCACTGTGCATTGCCTATCTGCTATCAGTTAA
This sequence comes from Ammospiza caudacuta, assembly GCF_027887145.1. Lineage (NCBI taxonomy): Eukaryota > Metazoa > Chordata > Aves > Passeriformes > Passerellidae > Ammospiza > Ammospiza caudacuta. Next base: position 2,149,822 of record NC_080616.1, on the reverse strand, counting down.
TACTGACACTGCCCGGCTGAGGTGAGCAGAGAAGCCCGAGGGGAGCGGGAGCAGCGCTGCCCTGGGCGAGGCTGGGCCTGGGGGCGGCTGCTGCCGGTGCGCCACAGCCCGGCCGCTGCTGCCGCTGCTGCTCCGGGACAGTGCCCGGGGAGAGTGCCCGGGGAGAGTGCCCCGTTCCTGGGACAGTGCCCGGGGAGAGTGCCCGGGGAGAGTGCCCCGTTCCTGGGACAGAACCGGGGAGAGTGCCCCGTTCCTGGGACAGTGCCCGGGGAGAGTGCCCGAGGAGAGTGCCCCGTTCCTGGGACAGAACCGGGGAGAGTGCCCCGTTCCGGGGAGAGTGCCCCGTTCCGGGGAGAGTGCCCCGTTCCGGGGACAGAGCCGGGGAGAGTGCCCCGTCCCGGGACAGAGCCCCAGGGAGAGTGCCTCGTTCCGGGACAGAGCCATGGAGAGTGCCCCGTTCCCGGGACAGAGCCGGGGAGAGTGCCCCGTTGCCAGAGAGAGTGCCCCGCTCTCGGGGAGAGTGCCCCAGGGAGAGTGCCCTGTTGCCGGGGAGAGTGCCCCGTTCCCGGGACAGAGATCTGGGGAGATTTTCCCGTTCCCAGGACAGAGCCAGGGAGAGTGCCCCGTTCCCGTGAGAGTGCCCCGCTCCCGGGACAGAGCCGCGGGCCCCGGACTCACCCAGGGCAGCAGCAGCAGCTCCAGCACACGCCTCCAGCTCCGCGGCCTCCCCGGGGCCGCCATCGCCGAGGGCCCGGACGCGCAGGAACAGCTTCTCCCGGGCCTGCAGGCCCTGCACCCGGCACGAGGTGCTCCCGGCAGGGAGGGTGAAGCACTTGGTCCAGCTGAGGCTGTTACAGGGCCTCATCTCCACCTCGTAGCCTTTCACGTCATTCCCGTCTTGTACTTCAGGTTTGTTCCATGTCAGGGTGACACTGGTGCTGTCACTGCTGCTCACTTTAAGGTCCTGCACTTGGCCCGGAGATTCTGGACAGAGAAATTTTATTTAAACTATTTTTCTAGGATTTCTCTTCCCTCTTCAGTCACTGCCTGAGATTCCCAACATTCTTGCAGTGCACTGTATTTCCACCATGCTGTGTTGCCCCACATCCCAGTTTTTCAGAGCTGGATCTGGATCCTTGCTCCTACCAGCCCTGCAGTAACTCCACAACATTCCAAAACACTCCATGGCCCCTCCTGAGTGTTCTCCACACTGCACATTTCTCCCCACTGGGTACTGCCAAATCTTGACTTGGACATCCTACAGGAAATCCTTCCATTCCTTCCTCCAGCTGATTCTCAGCCATGAAACATTCCCCAATTACTGATCCTTGTCTCCACACGCTTTTACAGAGAATTTAAGAACATCTCTCCATGAATACCCTGAAAGCACAGCACAGGGCAGGGCAGGGCAGGGCACTTACTGGTGGGGTCCCGGGCAAAGGCAGGCTCTGAGGGGTCACTGGGCTCTCCTGTGCCAGCAGCATTGACAGCTGCCACACGGAACTCGTACTGCACACCCTTCTTGAGGCCCATCACCTTCAGTTTCTTGTCTGTGGAGAGGAGAGAGGCGAGAGGAGAGAGGAGAGAGGAGAGGTGTTGCCTCAGGGAAGCTGTTCCCCATCAGGAAAGGTGACACAACAAAGCTGTCCCTTACTTCAGGTCGAATTATGGATGGAAAAACTCTCAAGAGCCATAAAAGCTGTCACTGATTCCCCTGCCATTCCCTAGCCAAGTGCATGTGATCTTCTGGGATGTGTTCATTGTATTCTTTTCAAAATCAAACAGCCTTGAATCACAGAATCATTTAGTTGGTAAAGACCTCCAAGGTCACCCATCACCACCTTGATGTGAAAGGTGTAAGATCCTAAGCAGCTCCTAAACCCAGCTGACATTTTTGCCTTTTCAAATCCCTCGGGCTGTTCCAGGAGTCAGATACCCACCTTTGACAGGCGCATTGGTGACGGGCAGCCAGGTCACTGTGCCCTTCTTGCGTTTCTGAACAATGTATCCCTTAATTTGGGAAGTGCCGGTTTTACAAGGAGCTTTCCAGGATATGGTGATGGTGTCCTTGCTGGCACTGATGATCTCAGGGCGATCTGGGGCACCAGGGGAGCCTACAAAGAGACGAGGGCTTCATTATTAGCAGGTATGTTTTTATGGCAAGATAAAATGGTGCTGTGTGGAATTTCTTTTTCCAGATTCCCCCAGGTATTCCAATGGATGTGCTTTGAAAACCTGGGTGAGACCTGAAGCTGTGGATCCTGTTCCCCAAACTGGATCCAGCATGGACGCTGTTCCTTAGGTTGAATTTCACAAAAGACCTGCTGTCATCAGGACAATTCCTCTGCCAGTGGGGTGTGTCATTCCTACATATGAACAATCAGCATCATTCTTGCTTACAACAACAAGAACTGGTAACAAAATGGGTTTTCTTTGCCCTCTGCTAAAGTGTCCAAGGTACAGAATCATGGGAATGAGAATGGAGAACGAAGATAATTAGAACTACCTGTTCTAGTATTTAAACTTCTTGAAGGACAAAACCAATATACAGTTGTTTGGAGATTGGGGGAGTAGAGTGGTCATGCTGTGAAGGGCTGCACATATAAGTTCTTTTGCCTGTGGAATTAAGAAAAGGCTTCATATGTTCCCCTTGCAGCCACACTGAGAAAAATTTCCTTTGATCTTGATGTGCTTTGCATGAAACTTCCTTTCCAATCCAAAACAGAGCATGACCAAGCAATAATTACATCTCACTCAACATCAGCAGAGCCTACAACAAACTGCTGCTCTTGCTGGGCAACCTCCACAGCTTTGTGTGGAGACTGAAGTTGAGATCTGTAGCAACATCCACAATGCAGTGAGTTTCCTCTGATGTCAGCTTTGATAATGAATTAACCAATTTGAATTGTGAATTATGAGAAGTTCTCCTCACCTTTACCAGCAGCCTTCACTTCCCCTGACTCCAGCGCATCGCTCACTCCCTCCGCATTCATGGCCCTCACCCTGAAGTAGTAGCTCATCTCTTCCTCCACTTTGTTTGTGGTGAAGCTGGTGCAGCTCCTGGGGGTTTCTCCCAGAGTCTCCCAGTCGTTCCTGCCCACCTGCTGCCTCTCCACAAGGTACCTTTGCACTGGTTTGCCCCCGTCGTCCTTTGGGGGCTTCCACTGGATTGTGATGTTGTTGGCGGAGCTTTCGACAATTTTGATGGGTCCTGCTGGAGGCTGTGGCTTGTCTGGAAAGATGAACAGAGACACAGCTGGCTCTAGACCCCAGACCTGCTCCTGGGTTTGGAGCAGACACTGTCCCTTGCCCACCAGCTGGGAGACTGTTCTGATGAAATGCAGGCACAGTTGTAGGATGAGGGCTGGGCATGTGAATTGCCTCTTCCAAACTTGACCTCTTCTAACTTTTGATGGAGAAGATGGAAAGCCAGGCTCTTGCTCTCCCTGGGTCAATAGTTCTCATAAGAATTGCACCAGTTCAGCTTGCTAATACAGGCAAACATCATTTCTGGTCTCCCAAAGGAGCCCAGACATTTATGGGAGGGCTGAATTGGACCTTGATATCCTATTTCAGATTTGCATGCTGTGTACAGTCACATCTCCCACAGTGTCTGAACACCCAAAACTCAGCTGCTTAGGCCATGAAAAACCAAACTAGCTTTGTTTTCCCTTGTACTAAAGGGCATGAAGCATGTTCGGCAATCTTTCCTTGTACCCTGATTTTGGGGCAATATACAGTGTCTTGTTCCTTTCTAAATACCTACTCACTCCAAACAAGGTTGCCACCAGTGTCAATGGATTCCCTGCCTAAGTTTTACAGTGAAAGCCATGGTGAAGGTTATAGGATCTTACCTATCACCATGAGCTTTAGGTTGATCTCCAGGACACCACTGTCGTTCTTGAGCCTGACTTTGTAATCCCCACAGTCCCTCCTGTCGCAGCTGGAGATGGACAGTGTGGTGCAGGTGTCTGTCTTGTCCACACGGATCCTGGAGTCATCGCCCAGCTCCATCCTGTCCTTCAGCCACGCCGCCCTGATGGGCCCCCGACCCTCAAAGGGGATCCGCAGCTTCACCCCCTCCCCGGCCTTGGCCACCGTGGGGACACTGGTCAAGTTCTTGAGGAGAACTTTGTCCACCTGGGGAGGATCTAAGCAGGTGATACAAGGTCATTAAAAAACACAATTCAAGGAGGATAAGGTTCACCTTGGAGAGAAGGGATCCCCTCATGGTGCTGCCAGCAATGCTTAGAAGCTCACACCTCTTGGATCTGAACCTTTAGTTGTACTTTGCTACAGGATAATTATCACAAAATTTTGTGGTATCACACTGTCCTTTCACTGGAGAATATTTCTCCTAGGCAACACACTAAACACAAGAATGAAGAGTCTGCCCTGGTGAAGTGTTTTGTGCACCCCAGAAATATTTGAGTTGCTGGGTCCTTAGTTAAATTTGCAAATGCAAAATGAACCAACCTGTACAAAAAACATTTCCCATTTATCTTGTAATTCTTTATAACAAATTTATCTCAATAACCAATAACATGTCTCTGAGTAAATATATTACATTTAAAGCCCATCTCATGCTGCCTTGGTGGTTTGAGTAGACTCACCTTCAACAAAAATTGAAGCTTCAGTTTTTACATCTCCACCTTCAAACCTGTATTTCCCAGCATGAATATCTTCAACCTTGTTGATGATCAGTTTGTGGACAAGACCTTTCTTTTCAAATACGACTCCATCCATGCTTGTTAACTACAAAGTAAAGAGAGAGACCCATCCTTTTTAAAAAAAAAGTAAAAAATGCAATCCATACTAAAACTGGACAGACTACAATTTGAAATGCAGTTGAAAAGATTTGGGAATGTCATGCATATTTAATGACAATATTCTGGTATTCTGTTGCCCAGAGAAGCTGTGGCTGCCCCGTCCCTGGAAGTGTCCAAGGCCAGGTTGGACAAGGCTTGGGTCTAGTGGAAGGTATCTCTGCCCAGGGCAGGGGTGGGACTGGATGATCCTTAAGGTCCCTTCCAACCCAAACCATTCTGGGATTCTGGGAACCCTTCCAGGGCCCCACTCCGATGCAGGTGGCTGTCAGGGGGAAGGACGCCTTGACAGCACCCTTAGGAAGTAGAGCCAGAGAGCAGAGCATTGCTACCCAAAGCCAACACCAAGCTCAGGGAACCCACCTTTAGGCCATCCTTAAACCAGGTTCCTGTCACGTTGTCCCTGCTGACCGTGCAGGACAGCTCAGCCGGGTCCCCCTTAAGCACCCGCACGGTCGCCAGCTGCTTGTTGAGGTAACAGCGCGGGACTGAACAGCACAAAGGAAGGGAAAGAGGCTAAGTCTGTGTTACAGAGAGACACCTAGAGCTAGAAGTGCATGTGCATGTGAGATGGAAAGAGCTTCTAAAAAAAAAGGTCCTCTGGTCAGGAGAGGCTTTTGTGCCACCTCGCTGTGGGCCAGCTGGATACACCCAGTGCCTTGAGGACCATCCCAACATCAACTGTATCCCAACATCCACCTCATGGGCAATGGATTCACCACAAATCACATTATCCAGCTGTGGATTTGCTAGTTTATGTCTATGCTAATCATCTTGGCTCCCTCTACAGCCAGTGGAAAAAACCAGGCTGCTCCAGGGTGTGAATATACTGCTTCATCCTCCTCTTCTTCTGCACTGACCACACATGGGGCTGTCCAACACATCCCCCTAAACAGCCCCAGGCACACTGTTCTCCACCCTTGTATTCCTCTTTCTCTTCCCAAGTTCTCTCCTTTACCATCACAATCTCCTCTCTAATATATACCCCACTCCTTCCTCCTGAACCCCAGCTTTGATGATTTTACTTCCTTGTTTATATTTATTGTTTAGCAATGATAATTCCCAACTTGTGAACCATCCCATTAGGTCAATATTCCCCTCTGATTATACACCTGAAATTTCTAATGCCTACAATTTTCACATCATCATCTTGTTGGTGGAGCCACAGGTTTTACTCAAATGACTGCAAACACATTACTCCCCTCTTATTCTATGCAACACCTTACTATTCCTGATGTTACAAGAGAAAAGAGCTCTTTACATTATATAATCCCATATATGCAGGCACAGAATTGTTCCCAGAACTTAGAAAACACAATTCTTGACAGTAGGTGTTTGAAAAATAAAGTGAAAGCTTCAGTTTTGAATTAGAACAGTGTCAAAGAAACATGATGATATTACTTGAAACTTTATGGGAACTGGTATGTTTGTGAACTGGTCTGTTCCATGATATGTGAAACACAAATGAAGAGATGAGACCTGGTTCAGATCATTTAGACAAAGAAAGTAATTTAGACCTTTAAGGCAGTTTGATCAGAGCACACTGTGTAAGATCAAGCAGCCAATCAGAGGGAGAATTAGGAACAGATCATGGGACAATGAGATTTCTATAGAGTTGTGTTTATCTAAACCACAACATCCAATTTCTTTTCAGGATTAGGGATGTGAGTATCAAAATGCAAAGACCAGAAGTCACCAGTTAAACACGTACCTTTGATATCATCCAGGACACTCCGTCTCCTTTGTTTGCTTTCCGTCTTGTTCGGGGAATCATTTGCTTTAAGATCCAGGTCTGGTTCCTGGTTTCTCTGGTTTGCTGAAGGAGGTCCACCGAAAGGACCTGACACCTGGCCATAACTCAGTGGACCTTGACCAAACCCACCTGAGCTACTCCCGTCAACAGATCTGTCATGGGATTTACTCCCTGCCTCTCCAAAGGCAGAGTAAAGGGAGCCCAACTGTGTGAAATCTCCTCCCTCTCCCCTGGCTCCTCCTGGACCTGACAGGGACCCTCTGTCACCAGCTGAACCTTTGTTCCCTGGCCCTCTGACATCACTGGCAGCACCCTTTCCAGTTTCAGCTCTCAAAGTTCTGCCAAGATGTGCATCCAGCCCATATTCTCCTCCTGGGCCACCAGCAGCTCCCACACCTCCTTTACCACTGACTGAATCCCATCCATCCCCTCCCGGCCTCCCAGCTCCACCTGCACCAGCTGTGGCTACACCTGACCCTCTGTCCTCGCCATAGGGAGACCCTGCACCCCACAGGGCAGAGCCTTCCCTGGAAAAGCCCCCTCCTCCTGCTCCACCTGCATACCCCGGAGCTCTGCTCAGCGTGGCATCCGTGCCACGGCCCAATCCCATCGCTTCCTCACCTCCAAGGGGAAAATGGGCAGCTCCTGCCACAGCCCCAGCTGGGAGACCATCCTTTCCATAGGGACCCCCAACAGCCCCTGCACCACCAACACCAGCTCCAACTGGGAGACCATCTTTTCCATAGGGACCCCCAACACTCCCTGCCCCACCAGCTACACCAGCACCTGCTCCAACTGGCAGACCATCCTTTCCATAGGGACCCCCAACACCTGCTGCACCACCAACACCAGCACCAGCTCCAGCTGGGAGACCATCCTTTCCATAGGGACCCCCAACAACCCCTGCACCACCACCACCACCACTCCCAATTGGAACACCATCCTTTCCATAGGGAGATCCAACTTCCCCTTCACCACCAGCCCCACCAACACCAGCTCCAACTGGGAGACCATCCTTTCCATAGGGACCCCCAACACCTGCTGCACCACCAACACCAGCACCTGCTCCAATTGGCAGACCATCCTTTCCATAGGGACCTCCAACTCCCCCTGCACCACCAGCCCCACCAGCACCTGCTCCAACTGGCAGACCATCCTTTCCATAGGGAGCTCCAATTCCCCTGGCGCTCGCAGAACCAGCACCACCAACACCTGCTCCAAGTGGCCGACCATCTGGGCCATACAAAGCCTCTCCAGCACCAGCACCACCAGCTCCAACTGGGAGACCATCCTTCCCATAGGGAGATCCAAATCCCCCTGCACTACCAGCCCCACCAGCACCTGCTCCAGCTGGGAGACCATCCTTTCCATAGGAATCCCCAACTCTCCCTGCACCACTAACACCAACACCTGCTCCAGCTGGGAGACCATGCTTTCCATAGGGACCCCCAACTCCCCCTGCACCACCAGCCCCACCAGCACCTGGTCCAACTGGCAGACCATCCTTTCCATAGGGAGCTCCAATTCCCATGGCACTTGCAGAATCAGCAGCACCAACACCTGCTCCAAGAGGCTGACCATCTGGGCCATACAAAGCCTCTCCAGCACCAGCTCCACCAGCTCCAACTGGGAGACCATCCTTTCCATAGGGAGATCCAAATCCCCCTGCACCAGCCCCACCAACACCTGCTCCAAGTGGCCGACCATCTGGGCCATACAAAGCCTCTCCAAGTCCTCCTACACCAGCTCCACTAGCTCCAGCTGTGAGACCATCCTTTCCATACGGAATTCCAAATCCCCCTGCACCAGCACCACCAACACCTGCTCCAAGTGGCTGACCATCTGGGCCGTACAAAGCCTCTCCTGCACCAGCTCCACCAGCTCCAACTGGGAGACCATCCTTCCCATAGGGACCTCCAACACCCCCTGCACCACCACCACTCCCAACTGGGAGACCATCCTTCCCATAGGGAGATCCAAATCCCCCTACACCAGCACCAGCACCAACACCTGCTCCAAGTGGCCGACCATCTGGACCGTACAAAGCCTCTCCAAGTCCTCCTACACCAGCTCCACTAGCTCCAGCTGGGAGACCATCCTTCCCATAGGGAGATCCAAATCCCCCTGTACCACCAGCCCCACCAGCACCTGCTCCAACTGGCAGACCATCCTTTCCATACGGAATTCCAAATCCCCCTGCACCAGCACCACCAACACCTGCTCCAAGTGGCCGACCATCTGAACCATACAAAGCCTCTCCAAGTCCTCCTACACCAGCTCCACTAGCTCCAGCTGGGAGACCATCCTTCCCATAGGGAGATCCAAATCCCCCTGCACCAGTACCACCACCAGCAACAACACCTGCTCTAAGTGGCCGACCATCATACAAAGCCTCCCCAAATCCTCCTGCACCACCAACACCTGCTCCAGCTGGGAGACCATCCTTCCCATAGGGAGCTCCAATTCCCCCTGCACCAGCACCAGCGCCAACACCTGCCCCAAGTGGCCGACCATCTGGACCATACAAAGCCTCTCCAAATCCTCCAGCACCAGCACCAGCACCACCAGCCCCAGCTGGGAGACCATCCTTCCCATAGAGAGATCCAAGTCCCCCTGCACTACCAGCCCCACCAGCACCTGCTCCAATTGGAAGACCATCTTTCCCATAGGGAGCTCCAAGTCCCCCTGCACCAACACCACCAAAACCAGCCCCAGCTGGGAGACCATCCTTTCCATAGGGAGACCCAAATCCCCCTGCACCAACTCCACCAGCACCACCAGCACCTGCTCCCAGTGCCTGACCATCTGGACCATACAAAGCCTCCATTTCTCCTGTGGAATTGCCACCTCTACCAGGTATAGCTCCATCTCCACCTGAAAGGCCTCCTGGCCCATACAATGAGACAGATCTTCCTGTCTGGCCTAACTGACCACTGTCATGAGGTGTCAGGCCATCCTTGCCATAGGGAGTCCCTGTTTGTCTCTCTCTGTTTATACCTGCTCCATTCATATCACCCACAGTGGCATGCCCATCCTTGCCATGGTGGGACCACAATCCTCCTGCCATTCCAGCACTTGCAGCATTCCCCACAGCTCCAGTTCCTGGACCAGTCCTGCTGAACAGATCACCCACACTGGCTCCCACTCCAGTTGAATCAGGATCAAGCCCATCTGGCACAGAACTTCCACCACCCAACCTCCCAGCACCCCGAAAACCAGCTCTGTAACTGGCATCACCTAAATTCCCATCCTTGTCATGCTGAGAGCCCAAACCTTCTCCATCACCCATGTCAATGTCAACAGCACTCAGCAAACCTTCACCTCTGCCATCTACAGAATTCCGTTCACCTGCCCTTCCTCCTGCACCACCAGGACCTGCAGTGCCTGACACAGAGTCCATGCCATGGACAGCCCTTAACCCACTTCTGCCCCCTTTCAGTCCAAAGATGCTGCCATCATTGACTACTGAGTCTCCATCTAGACCTGCTCCAGAAAACTGCCCAGGCCCCATCTCTCCATTCATGTGGGTTTTGCGTAGCCCTTCTTTTCCCAAAAAAATTTGGCTTCCATCTCCAGAATCAAGGGAGTGTGCTTGGCCCCTGCCTTGGCTGCTGCCTTGACCTGTTCTGCGCCAGCCACTTTTCTCCCCAGCAGAGGATGTGGAGAAGGAAGCACGCTCTTCAGCAGCAGCTTGTTCCTGGCGCCGAAGCTTCCTCGCCCTTTCGTTGTCTGCCATTGTTTCTTTCAGCCACTCAGATGTTTCCCTTACAATCTTTTCTTCTTCATCCTGACTCCTCTTTCCTTTGGCATCTGAAGTTGCATTGTTCCATGGCAGCAGATTTACAATACACAGAAAAAGAGGGGAACAAAATAACAGAAAATCAATAGGACATGCACTGCACCAACAACCAAAGAAAATGTGTTAGCACTTTTTGAATTTCATTTTAGGACACATACACACAATACATTTAAATAAATTTAAAATAATTTCAAATCCTGAATTTTTCAATGCCACATTGAGACAATGAAATGTTAGTTAAAGACAATTATTTTTAGTTAAAACACATTGTTTTTTAATGGAAACATGCTCATTATAACAAACAAACAAACCAACCAAAAGTAACAGAAAAAGAGACTTCCAGCATGGCAGGTCTGATTTAGAGGGGCTGAGATTGTATGTGGGATTCATTAATTCCATCTGCCTTCACCTTCCAGATATGGAGGAGTTACAGAATATTCCATGCACAGAGGAGCCATCGGTTCCCACCCTGGAACTGGGATTTCACAGCTCTGGAGGCAGCTTGCACATCTGGATAATGGCTGGTTTAGGGATGCCCAACATGAGGACTAAAGCTTTCAGATATGTGAATAGCTTTGGATTAATCTGAAATTCAGGCTGTTCTGAGAGCAGGTCACTCACTGCTTTGGTTTCCAGGTCAGATATAATTTATCAGAGCTCACAGCTCACTGAAATCCACAGGAAGTTTCTTTGTTTCAGAAACCTACGTTGCTTTGCAGAGGCCTTTGTGAGAGAGACCCCTCCTGCTGCTGCAGGAGGATCCCAAAGGAAACCAGAGTCAAAGGGAACCAAAGGAACCACCCTTCATAAGCAAACAAATATAAACCAGGTGACTGTCAATGTGCCTGCACTGTGTTCCCACCTTCCCAGCTTCCTCTGAGCTCCTTCCAGCACGTTTAGCTCTAACTGGGAATGAAAAATATTATTTAACAAGAAGAATGGCATTGATAGTGTAGAACTGAGAGTATCAAAAGCTCCCTGAGCTCCTGACTGCTGCACTGTGATGCCTGGGACAGCTTCCTCAAAAACATGTGTGGAGATAGGGAGCATTTTTCCAATAAGTGATGGAGAATGTGCTACTTCATCATAGCTGTAGAGCAAACAAGCCAATAGGATTCGTCAGGACTAATTAAAAGGGGAAAAGTTGGTCTCATATGAAGAGGAAAGAGGGTCTAACCAGCCATTCATTTTTCCAGACAGGATTTAGAGTCATGGAATCACAAAATGGTTTGGATGGGAAGGGACCTTAAAACTCATCCCATTCCATCTGCTGCCATAGGCAGAGACACCTTACACTGTCTCAGGCTGCTCCAAGCCCCATCCAGCCTGGCCTTGGGCACTGCCAGGGATGGAGCAGCCACAACCTCTCTGGGCACCCTGTACCAGGGCCTTCCCACCCTCTCAGCCAATAATTCCTTCTCATTATCTCATAACCCTGTCCTCAGGCAGTGGGAAGCCATTCCTACTGTCCTGTCCCTCCATCTCTTTGTTCCAAAGTCCCTCTGCAGTTCTCCTGGATCCCCTTTAGGCCCTGGAAAGGGCTCCAATATCTCCCTGGACTCTCGTCTTCTCCATGCTGAGCACCCCCAGTTTTCTCAGCCATGATTTTGAAATTAGAGGCTCAGCAATTCATTTCCCAGCAGAGCAACATCTCCGTGAGCCATCATGCAGTGAGAAGAATGTTTTGTGCCAGCACAGCACGGGAACACCCCACTGCCAAGCACTCACACTCCACGAGGAGCCAGGCGCTGGAGGAGCCCTGTCCCGCGTCGAGCGTGTACAGGCCGCTGTCCGAGGGCCCCACGTTCCTCACGGTCAGCTTGTGGCTCAGGCCATCGGGTGTCACAGAGATCTGGTGCTTGTCACTGGCCTGGAGGGGGTGGCTTTTGTGCAGCCACAGGGGCTGGTGGCAGGGCGTGCACAGCACACACTGGAACTCGGCGTCGCCGGCCTCGGCACAGCGCACGTCGGAGAGCGGCTGCCGGAACCGTGCCGGGATGGCTGCAGGGAAACCGAGAGCTATGGGAAGGAAACAGCTCCTGTGCTCCAGGAAAACTGTTACAGCTGAAGCAGGAAACAACGGGAAGTTGTGGTGCCTCTGAGCATCGGGTTACTGAGAAAAAGGAAAAGCTTGGATGTGCTTCTGTGCCCAATTCTGCAGAAAAGCAGATTTTTGTGTTTATTATCTTCTGAGACATTTTTACCTCACAGCATGGATATGTTGCCAGTCTGTTATAGTAGTAGTAAAATATCTGTATTGTATTTGAATATCTGTATATACGCCTTGCCCTGATAAGCCCCGGATGTTCTAAATGGGCTGCAGCTGTGATGTCCTTAATTGGGTGGCAGCTGTGGTTAGTGAAGATAACTGGGATAAAAGAGGGTGTGCTTGGCCAGTCAGGGAGAGCCTGGAAGGAGCCCTGATGAAGAAGCAGCAACAAGCAGAAGAAGAAGCCTGTGCTGTGAAGAACTGCCCCCCAAGAAATATCACTGAGAAAGTATGGGACTTTAGAAATATGATTGCAACAGTATGGGACTCTAGGAATATGAATACAACAGTCTGTAGTCTTTGATGTGTTCCTGCAGTACAATACTTGGACTGAGTTTGTTGTTATTATTCTGAGCTCACAGAAGCAAACTGTAATGTGGGGTAGTTAAGGCATGTGCTCACTGTCACCCACAGCCACACTGGTACTCGAGGTTAGGCCTGTTCCCTGGGACTGCAGATGCAGCACCTAAAGCATTTAATCACCCTCCTGCAACTTTTCACCTGTGCCAGACAAGGAGCCCTTACTGGGCCCAAAAAACTTTTGTCACAGTTGCACACCAAAACCATCAAACCGAATTCCTTACCTTGAGCATCCAGTTCTGTTGAGAAGACAGGGACGTCCTCCACCCTGACCTGGTAGACGCCCGCGTCCTCGGGCTGCACGTCGTTGATGGTGAAGCAGTACCGCCTGCCCACCCTCCGCAGGCCGTGCTTCCTGTACTCGTCCCCGGTCCCATAGCGGAGCCGCTCGCCGTCCTGCAGGGAGGGCAGGAGGGGAGCAGTGTCCACAGAGGCTCAGACAGTGCCAGGCATCTCAAACACATCAGGACAGGCTAGTGCTACAATCCCCTTGTTGATATAAATGAGTAACCTCACCGTGCCCAGGGCTCTTTGCAGTACACAGGCACTGTCTGGGCAGTGAATCCTGCACTGAGCAGGGCACCAGGCTCTGAAACTCAGCAAAACAGCAGCTCTTGGCTACCCACATAAGGGTCTGAAGCTTAATTAATACACAGTTCTTGCAGCTACAAAGACAAAGCACTTTCTATTCTAGATTTCAGCATCCTCATAGCTGGATGAGCAGGAGAGTTCATCACTTTCTGCAGCACACTTGGGTTACATTGTCCAAATTGTGGCTCATTGACTTCATGTCATATACTTGATCCAGAAGATTCATAGTTAGTCTGCCCTCCCCCTCAGGGCATTCTGATTTCCCCTGGATTAAAGCCTCTAACCACAATTTGACCAAAAATTATCTTTCAGAAAAACACACCTAGCGCTGAGCACCTGCAGATTCCATCTGTGGGACTATGGATCTAGAGAGGGAATGTTTTACATCTCTGAGATCTTCTTCCACAGGGGGAGTTATAGTGCAATAACATGCAATAACAAACTTGAGAAAGTGCATAAAATTTATATGAAACTGCAGAATTTCTGCAGCCTGAAAGACACTGTTGGGGTGATGGTCTTAAACTGAAGGAGGGTCAGGTTAGATATAACAAAGTGGGTGGGGAGACCCTGGCACAGGCTGCCCAGAGCAGCTGTGGCTGCTCCATCCCTGGAAGTGTTGGACAGGGCATGGAGCAACCTGGGCTAGTGGAAGGTGTCCCTTTTGAATGTTTTAAGGTCTCTTGACCTTTAAAAGGTCCCTTCCAACTCAGCTATTCTATGAATTTCCTGAAGACACAAGGATGTCAGTAACTGACTGCGTGCTCTGTATTGGATCTTCAAATCCACAGGGACATCCACCACCAAAGGTCACCCCACACCCACACTGCTCCCTAACCAAGCAGGCATCTGCAAAAGACAGACAACCTTAAGGCATTTATTTACTCTCAGCCACTGCCCAGCAGATGAAGCCTTTTGTGTAGAACACTGGAGGGGGTGCTCTGAGCTGCTGCTGCCCCACTCATCCCCCTCACCTTGAGCAGGTAAACGTTGCTGTTGCTGTTTTTCAGCTCCATCTCCAGGCTGAACGTAGCATTTCCCTCCTTGTTGACTCTGATGTGTTCAAAGTTTGTGAGACTGTGAACTAACTGCAAAGAAATATTGAAGAACCTAGTAAATGGTAAAGCTGCCATGACAAAGGTTCTGAAGCTGTTGAATTAACGTGAAATCTACTTTAAAGAGCTACCTCTAACATTATGTAGCAGAAGTATCTGTAAGTCACAGTTCTGGTACAGTGAGTTGCAGTGTCTGTAAGTTGCCACAGTTTCCTTCTGTGTATGAATTACTTTTATGTGTTGCCTCCTGGTCACTCCCACACTGTCCATCCAGGTCTCTACATGCCCCTGTATGTGAAGGCCAATTTTTACTTTTGGACATATAATTTTTAATTTGGCATCCAAATTCTCATCAGAGACAACTGCATAACCCTGTGGTCAGTATCTTGTAAAATCTGTGAACTGAGCTTCAAAAAATTCATTAGCATTTTCGTCTGCATGAGTAAAAGAAGTGGAACTTCTTTTAAATATTGTCATAAATCACTGTCATATAACAAAATTTTCATCTCCAAAGCAATTTAGGAAAATATAGCCTGTTTTCAGAAGCTTCAATTTCTTAAAAATGAGTGGTTTCAGTTTATTTACCTTGTCTTGTTCACTCTCTGTTTCTTTCCTCATCTCCTGCAGCTTCCTCAGCATCCCACGGAAGTCAGCAATTCCATATTTTATACAGATTTTCTCATAATCTCTCCTATCTGCATTCAGCAGCAGCTGCCACACAGCTTCTTTGTCCAGGGACTTTGGTTTTGGTGCTGCAGCCCTGAGAACCAGGAGGGAACCATTCAGACATTTTCACAGACAACAAGATGTGCTGTTTTTCTATCCCTAATTCTCTTTCATCTCCATCATTCCTGTAGTTCACTTGGCCCTGTAGGTGCAGGCAGGAAAGACTGGGACTCTTCCAGAGCAGGTTTTCTGCATCTGTACTACAAATTAAATGGTGCCAGAGAACAACTTCCACCCTGCTGAATTATCACCAGAGGGTCTGGCACAGTTTGGCCCAGGCCAGGTAACTGCCTAGCACAGCTCAGGGCTCCCACAGAGATCATTATCAGCAGGCTTGGAGCTCCCCACCTGGGGAGGGAAGGTTTGGGAAGGGAAGGTTTGGGAAGGTTTGGGAAGGGAAGGTTTGGGAAGGTTTGGGAAGGTTTGGGAAGGGAAGGGAAGGTTTGGGAAGGTTTGGGGAGGTTTGGGAAGGGAAGGGAAGGGAAGGGAAGGGAAGGGAAGGGAAGGGAAGGGAAGGGAAGGGAAGGGAAGGGAAGGGAAGGGAAGGGAAGGGAAGGGAAGGGAAGGGAAGGGAAGGTTTGGGAAGGGAAGGGAATGTTTGGGAAGGTTTGGGAAGGGAAGGTTTGGGAAGGGAAGGTTTGGGAAGGGAAGGTTTGGGAAGGGAAGGTTTGGGAAGGTTTGGGAAGGTTTGGGAATGTTTGGGAAGGTTTGGGAAGGGAAGGTTTGGGAAGGTTTGGGAAGGGAAGGTTTGGGAAGGGAAGGGAAGGTTTGGGAAGGTTTGGGAAGGTTTGGGAAGGTTTGGGAAGGGAAGGGAAGGTTTGGGAAGGGAAGGGAAGGGAAGGTTTGGGAAGGGAAGGGAAGGTTTGGGAAGGGAAGGTTTGGGAAGGGAAGGTTTGGGAAGGGAAGGTTTGGGAAGGGAAGGTTTGGGAAGGGAAGGGAAGGGAAGGTTTGGGAAGGGAAGGGAAGGGAAGGTTTGGGAAGGTTTGGGAAGGTTTGGGAAGGTTTGGGAAGGTTTGGGAAGGTTTGGGAAGGGAAGGGAAGGGAAGGGAAGGGAAGGGAAGGGAAGGGAAGGGAAGGGAAGGGAAGGGAAGGGAAGGGAAGGGAAGGATTGTGCCCTGTGCACCTGGCAGTGCAGCTGGGCTGGCAGCCAGAGCCAGCAGTGCATGAGGAGCTGTCCTTTGGACAGGAAGCCACTCGTGAGCTAAACACAGGGAAGCAGAGAAACACAGCCTCCCTTCAGAGCCTCGTGGTGCTGAGGAAATACCCCTCCAAATGAGGCTGCAATCTTGTGTTCATCTCAGTCCAGCTGGCAGGGCCAAGCTGCTCTGGCCTGTCTCTCCACTGGGAGTCTCACCACAACTTTGGACACAAGAAGTGTTGCCCTGAAGGTCTCTGGAGCTGTCCCCTAGCACTGGGAAACATCCAGTGGGAGCATGGCCCTCACTCCAGAGCCTTACCTCTTCCTCAGCATCTTCCTGGAGTCCTGGAGTGTCTTCTTGAGCTCTGTTACAAGGGTGGGAGAAGCAACAGTCACATAGCCAGCACTGTGAAATACATCTCCCCAAAGAAGATAATGCAGAATAGTCACTGACAACAGGTCTTTCTGCTGAGGTCTCTGATTTTTTTTCACATTTTACCAAAAATCTGTCATGAAACTTCGTCAGTTCTCACTGCCATGCTCATCCTTTGAGTGCCAATGAAGTTCATCTCTCCCTAAAGCTTTTCCCTCTTGAGACCCACTATTTTCAGCCATGTTAACAATTTTGATCCAGTTGTGTTTAACATCCCCAAATCCCTTTTTCCTTTCCTAATGATTCCACAATCACTAACTAGAACAGCCCAAAACTGTTTTTAAAATCATCACTTTAGCAAAAGGTAAAGAGCAAGCAGACAGAGATGACAGAACATTAGAGGCTCATTAATCCTTCTCTTACTCCAGTCTTTACAAGTTTGGGGTAGCAATAGTGTGGCAGAGAATTTTTCTCTCCGTCCCCCCCCCAGTAATATATTACACAAATAGATCTTTAACTTACCATCAGCAGCATGAACAGGAACATATTTTGCCTTCCTCTTAAAGCCAACTGATCATTTATAAAACAGAAGGAAAAAAAGCCACAGGATGAACAAGATTAGATTAACAGCAGTGAACCAATGAGCCATGAAACCACTGTATGTGTTACCAGTGCAAGAGGGAATCCCAGTTTGGATTTCTTTGTCAATCTGATGTTTGCTCCCTGTAAACTACATCTGTAAAGGTGATATTTCTATTGCCATTTACTCTGTGCTTGCTGCAGACTCCACACAGAGGAGGAGAGCTTTTTTGCCCTACCAATTTTATGGTCTAAGCAATGGGAAGAAATATCAACATCTTGTGTTAGAGATGGGAAGCCAGGGTGGAAATGGCAACTGCAGATAGGTGCCGTCTAAACTTCTAACCTTGAAAGGCACAGAGGTGACATGGACACTTCAGATATAATCCATCTTCTGCTCAAGTGGATCCCAAGAAAATCAGCTAAATCTGACCCTCCAAGTGCCCATTTCTCTGCACTGACTGTGACAGAAGAAGGAACGAGGTGCAGAGACAGCCACAGAGGGATGGAACCCTCCCAAAGGGCTGATTCATTCAACACCATAGAGTAAGGACTGGGGCAGTTCAGCAGTAAACCCAGAGTGTCTGATTATGGACCAGTGCAGTGAGCACAATTCCACTTTCCTCCCCCTTGCCTTAAAGCTCACAGTGTTAGGGAGCCACCAAAAGATCTGCAGTCTTCAATGAGGGGAATACCAAACCTTCACACCAAGAATGCCCAGACAGAGTCCAGCCAGCCCAGGGAACAGCACAGCACAGCCTGTGGAGCTGCCAGTCCTACCTTGGAGGATCCTGAGGCCAGCAGAGCACGAGGCCTCTCCGTAGGCATTGACAGCACAGCAGCGATACAAGTCACTGTCACCCGGGGCCAGGCTCTTGATCTGCAAAGGGAGAGCACAGAAACTGCTCACACAAAGGGCTGGCGTTCAGTTCACCTTCAGCTTCTCATAAAGCAGCTACTCAGTGGCACCTCAGAGGCTTCTTCTGTTCCCAGAAGGGCTCTAAAAAGCTTTGTTTGCTTATTTTTGTGTTATCTCAGAGCTAGGGATGTGTAGAATCATGGAATACCCTGAGTCTGAGGGGACCACAGGATCATCCAGTCCAGCTCCTGGATAGGACCCTCACAACAATCCCACCCTGGGCATCCCTGCCCAAACCCTCCTGGAGCTCTGGCAGCCTCGGGGCTGTGCCCATTCCCTGGGGAGCCTGGGCAGTGCCAGCACCCTCTGGGGGAAGAACCTTCCCTGATCTCCAGCCTGAGCTTGCCCTGGCCCAGCTCCAGCCCTTCCCTGGGGTCCTGTCCCTGCTCACAGGGAGCAGAGATTGAAGCTGTCCCTCTGCTTCCCCTCATCCCACAGCAGGTTTTTCTTGTCCATTTCTCTCAGTTCCACAAGTCCTTTCTGAAATATTTGATTTTTACCTGCAGAATGAATTCATTTGTAGCACTATTGAAGGACATTTGATATTTGGCAGGATCATCCATTCCTTTCTGTGTACGTGACCATTTCACCTCAGGAGCTGGGACACCTTTGACCACAGCTCTGAAAATGGCATCTTTACCTTTGAAAAGAAACAAGGATTTTGTTATTTAAGACAGGCTTGAACATGAGGACTCTCAGGCCTGGCCCCTTTTCTTATCAAGAGTTATCCCCAGAGTGAGTAATTTCTCTTATTTTATGCAGAAACATTCTTCAAAAATAATATCTTGTTTTGCACATCAATAATTCAGGTTTTTGTGTGTATTCAATCATAAAAGGCCTTTAAAACGTGGCACTACCCTGCCAGATGTGGCTGCTGACATCTCTGACCATCACTGAAATCAGAAGCCTGACAGCAACTTCAACCCAGACTTGCTTTTTACCCATGAAATGTCCAAATCCCTTCTCATCACACATATTCTTTATCAAATCCCACTGTTTCTCCAATCTTTAACTGGCACCACCTTGCACTCCAAACCCACCAGGCACTGCTGTTTGAAGAGACAAGGGAGGGAGAAGAGAAAGAGGTTACTCTCCTTCATCCCTGCTCCCCAGCAGCCCACCACAGAAACCTCCAGCAGCTTTCCCACTGCCCAGAACAAACCTCTTCTCCAACAGGCTCCAGAACCACAGGGAACACTGGGAAACAAGTCAGAGAAGTGACTTGTGGGAGTGAGTGGGAGTAGGAATGGAGGTGAGTTATCCATGGAAACACCTCAGGGTGGAAATAATCACTCTCTCTTACTTTTTAATACTCTTGCTCTTCAGGTGACCAACACTGTTAAAGATTCTCCCTGGAAAATCTGGCAATATTTCTCACACCTTTCTGGAGTCACCAGCACCAAACTTATTTGATGGAACAAGTTCCTGCCAGCAGATCCTTATCAAAAGACCTTTTCCAGCCTTTGAGATTGCAGTACTATCTCTTATTGAAGTCTGATTGCAGTTTGTTATCCCTGTATTACATTTTAGCCACTTTGGCTGCACTTACCCAGGCTGGCCACAGACCACCCAGCCAGAAGAATCAGCTCAGCCATGCACTGAACACAGTGGGGTGATGACAGAGTTAAAGGCCCTCGTGGTGCCTCTACACCGGCACAGAATTACAGTGACCAACATGAATGCACAAAGAACGTGCTGGAAATGAAGTAACTTGGAAAATTTACACAGGTGAAAATATAGACAGGTGAAAATATAGACAGGTGAAAACTTAGGCTGAAACATGCAGGTGGAAGAGGAGGAAGAGGGACAGGTTCCACTAGAGGCCACTGTGCTCCGTCATAAAACCTCAGTGGCTCCTGGAAATCCACAGGTGAGTGTGGAACACCAAAATCCAAGCTGCTGGTTCAGTTCTGGCAGGGAAGAGGAGCTACACGATGTTCTCAGGCCACTCCGCATCAACAAAAAAGAAAAAAACAAAAGCACTCTCTGCAGGTGCACAGAGACACCTCTGGGAGGCTTTTCACTGATTCCATTTATTGGCTCATCAGCTGCCTGCTCTGTGCTCTGTGCTCTGTGCAAGATCCTTACCTCGTTCCTTACAGAATCATCATAGAACCATGGAATGGCCTGGCTAGGAGGGACCTCAAAGCCCATCTCATTCCACCCTCTGCCATGGCAGGGACACCTTCCACTATCCCAGGGTGCTCCAAGCCCTGTCCAGCCTGGCCTCAGACACTTCCAGAGATCAAGAGGCAGCCACAGTTGCTGTGGGCACTCTGTGCCAGGGCCTCCCACCCTCACAGCCAAGAATTCCTTCCCAATATCCCACCTAACCCTGCCCTCTGGCAATGGGAAGCCATTCCACTTGTCCTGGCACTGCAGGCCCTTGTCCATCTCTCCTGGAGTCCTTTTAGGCACTGGAAGGCTGCTATAGGCTAAACAGCACCTCCAGTCAGCATATCCTACTTTAAAAGCAGCTGATTTTAGTGCTGAGCACAAGTTCTTTCAACAGGAAAACAAAAGCAACAGCTTTTTCAATATGCTGAATCTTTTGCTGCATAGTCCTTACTGTGAGAACTCCCTGCAGAATTCACTGGATTTGCTGTGCACATCAGAGCCAGATGTTGGTCTTGTATACACATAGTGACAACTCAGGAGACCTTTGTGAGTTCTGATGGAATTGTCATCAGTGTAACAAAGACTTTGGCCACACAACACTTTTTTTGTGGTCATGTCAAATCACTTTAGAAACTCACTTGATTTAATCATGATATTTTTTTCATGTAGGTGGGACATGGAGTCAAACCGCCAGATCTGTGGCTTTCCCTGTTTATCAAGTCTCACCTTCCTGCAGTGTCAGAGTGAGTGGTTTCTTCTCAAAATCAGGTGTACTACATCCTTCTGGAACATCATTCACAAACTGAGTGACAACAACTCCTGGGATAGAAGATTTCTTGAAGATTTTTACTAGAAAATCAAGAAAAAATACATTCAATTTACATGTCTATCCTTCAGAAAGAATCTCTCAGTCTGCATTGCCTCCTGCAGAGCAATAACTGCTCCTGCTCAGCTCCTCTTGAACCACAAAGGTCCCACCCATTCCAGTGCCACAGGCTGTAAATGTGTCCCAATGCTTGGGGATTAAGGTCTGGGTGGCTTTGGTAAAGCCACCTTCTGGTTGTGGTGGCTTTGGCAAAGTTGTGTCCGTGTAGGAAATTCTGCAATCAAAGTCCTAACCAGGACCACCTCGGCTCACAGCTCTGGCCACGGTTTGGCCAGGGAGAGCTTTGCATCAGTTCTTGTTCCAAACACAAAATCTGGCATGAGAAAAGCCCCAGTGCCAAGTCAGAGCCTGGTGGGTCCGTCCCTGCCATCTCCAAGGTAGAGAAGCAAGGTGGGGTTGTTCCCAGGGGAATATTCCCCAGAGCTGTGTCTGTTCTCTCACCTGTCTGATGGCTGCTCATGATGCTTTGCTCAGCTTTCCGGGGTCAGCACAAACAGATTGCAAATTCTCCTTTGAAAAAGACAAATACTTTCATTATTTACAGCTTGCAAAGGAAAGGACAGACCTTAACACTGCTCCCTTTAGTGACACAGTTTGTCCTTCCTCACTTGCCACATCCTTGCAGCCAAGTAGAGGCAGAGCTGCCAATCAGCCTGTCATGCCCAGCACAACCTGGGTATGAGGATGATTAGCAGGGCTGAATGGAAAATGTACACATCCAGTGGTATCCCTCTGTGTCACCTGGCTTTCCTCTAAAGACCTCCTCTCGTGTTTCAGGCAAACATTCACCACATGGCACTCACGTGGTGGGTTCTGATGGATGGCAAAAGCAGTTGCTGAGAAGAAAACCACAGAGATGGATGTCTAAACTGGGGCATGGAGCAGAGGTACATCCTGATCTCATTTAGCTTGGTTAAATTAGCAACAGACCTGAGAGCAGACAAGAAGCCTTTAGAAGGGAATGGTGAAGTGTGAGCTTGGCATTCAGGAGTTATTGTTATGGATCATTCAGGGGACCTTCTGCCAAAAGAGTCTCTTTCCCTGTATTTTAAATTGGACAATGTGTAATGTAACACATCCCTGCCTTGCAGCAAGCTGGGAAAGCAGATTCTCTGTCATGTGAGAGATGCTCAGGAACTATAGAGTTACTGCAGCTCTGAAAGAGCAATTAGATTGGATTGCCTGTGGCATTAGTGCTGTGTCTCTGCTTAACCTCTGCACTCCTTCAGTCAACAGAGGGACACAGGAACATGCCCCTTCCATCAGTTTTGAAAGGCACAGGGACTTTGGGAGCACACCTACACCAGGCATTCATCCAGCTGAGCCCTGGCACCTGATGAACACGTAGGGGGGACATCTTGTCACACATTCAACTCTGAGCTGCATTGTCTGGGTGAGAATTGGTTTCAGCTAAAGGTAAGAGACAACCTAGTGAGCAAAAATAATTTGTGCTGGATAAACCATGCCCAGGCCAAAGAGAGTGTCATTCACAGCACCTCTGGGTCAGCTTCTGAACCAAAAAGTGTTTTGCCATTACTCAGCAGCTGCAAAGAGCCACAGACACCCCCCTACAAAAAATCACCGGCTCCACTTTGTCCTTACCACCAATCTCGTTTTGGGGCACTGCACACACGACAAATCTCAGCAATAATTGAAATCTCTGAGGCTCCCTGGCCTCTGTGGAAATGCACTGAGACAACAGCACTGGGAAATGGGAGAGGGCTGTGTGAGCTCCAGCCAAGCCCTCTCTCCTGTCCTCTCCTGGCCTGATCTGGATGTCCTCTGCTGCTCCCACCACACATCTGTGTGCTGCTAGTCTGGTACCTCACACAGTTACTTCTGTAATCCCCTGGGAGATGTCTTAAAACCTGGGAATGAAGGGAATGAGGAGCTTGTGGGAAGGAAAAGACACAAAATGGAACTGAAAAGAAGCTGATTCCAGGGCACCCTGTCCTGCCCCAGACAGGGCATTGCACAGTGAATGGCTGAGATTTTTAGACGGATTTAATTCGTCCTCCACAGTACTGAACCACATTAACAACAAACATAATCCCCTATTGCCTCTTGTATCTTCCTAAACATGTCACCACTCCTGGAGCTGGAATGCCTGATGCTTACAACACTCACCCAACAGGATGACCTGACACCAGCTTGCAGCAGCTTTCCCCTAAGCTCTGTTTGTGTTACATTTGCATTTATTCTTTGCTCCTCCTGACTCCTTTCCTCCACGCTGGGCAGTGGAGAGGAGCAGCTACTCTGAACCAGCTATGGGGTACAAATTCAGCTCCAAAGCCTTTCCTGGCATCTCCAAATGTTTCATGTCAGAATGATTCATTCTCAGCCTGGTGTGACAGTGGACATGTGTTACCATAACAAAAACTGCTGAGAGAGGGCTAAATTCAAATCTAGTTTGGTAAAAGCCCCAAATACTGGCAATATTTGCACAGGCAGTAATAGGCCCTATCTCCCAGTGGACAACATGCACTATGTGCACTATGTATAAACTGCTGAGTTTACAGAGTATTAAAGATTTCAGAAATTCACTTGGATTAAAAATAAGCTCCTGTGAGTCCTTAAACTCCTGTGAATTCCTGACTTCTGGAGAAGGAGAAGGAAGCATGTTAATGCCACACATTGATTGCAGGGTTAAAATAACAGTGCTGGATATGAAGGGAACATTCCTTCAGTGTAATGAATCCAACCACATTGCATTTTCCAGTGTCTTGTGTATTAAATAAGGACCAGAAAATAACACCCTGATTGGCACAGAGTCCCTAAAACCTACTCCTGCTTACTTTCAAAATTTTTACTCCCTTGTTACATGAATGATCATGGCTTTGTTCTGACTCCAGTTCAATTTAGAAAAAGAAATCGCAGGATTTTTAAAATGAGACAGCAAAAGCCTTCCAAAAATTGTCATAGTGTAATTCATATCTTCACTCACAGGTGCTTGAAACATTGGTGTCCAAATGAGGATGATTTATTCAATGGAATAAATGCTTCCAAGAGGGAGTGACCCCTCCCCAGGTGAATGCTGATAACACCCCCAGCACAACAGAGTGACACTGGTAGCAGCTCCACACTCTCACTCCTCTGTAAAACACATCCCTGTCATGCATTAGCCTTGTTCAGCTATCCAGTTGGCCATTCCTCATTCCAGGCAGAAGTCTGTCTGCTTTGCAGCTGCAGGGACATCCCCACTGGAGACACAGGGAAAGCTTCCATGGCTTTGGGCACAGGGCTGGAGCAAGCCCTTGGCTACTGACAACATTTTTAATGTCCCAAAATAAAGCTAGAAGCCTGTCAGGGTGGGAGGTTGCCCTTCATCCTGTGTGTTCATCAATCTGTCTGGATAAGACAGAGCAAGAGACCAATCCCTGTGAGCCTGACTGGACACCACTGCTGGGGCCATAAATCAGCTGAGTGAATAAGCAAAACATTTGGGAGTCAGAGGATTTGTAGGTGTGGGGGGAGTCACAGGGAGTTATTTACAGGCTTCAGACAGTGCAATACAGAGACAAGATGTGACATAATTGCTGGCAGACTGGCGAGCAAAATTAGCCAAAGCTGTAGGGAAGGCACACGCAGAGAGTGGTTCATGGGGAGGGGATGGGTGCAGAGGCTGGGATGTGCCACGGGCATTGCACAAGCACAGACACAGTGGGGACAAAGCCATTAGCACACACTTAAACCAGTGACAGTAAAGTAATCAGCAACACAGGCAGCATTTCTTTCATAAAAACATCACAGAATCTGCTGAGCTGGAAGGGACCCACAGGGACTGTCCAACCCTGCACAGACTCCCCAACAATCCCACCCTGGGCATCCCTGGCAGCGCTGCCCAAACACTCCTGGAACTCTGGCAGCCTCGGGGGGAAGAACCTTCCCTGAGATCCAGCCTGACCCTCCCCTGACAAAGCTTTTCTCTTTGTAATTCTCTTTGAATGTCTCTTTGTAAATCATGAAAATCAGGGTGGTCTTGACACTGAAAATGTTCTAAACAAAACAGCAAATTTTTGTGAGCTCAGTCAAATTCTGGCTTTGCTTTACTCAGATCCAGATACTCAGTGAGTATATTTCACCTAAAAGTTCTCTTTTAGCTTTGAGTCGGCTTTCTGTGGCTTTTGTTAACTTGAAGTAATCTTTTGAGCTCGAGTCTTCCCATTTCAGATGAATTTTCAAGAAAAATTTCAAATGCTTTGGTTAGAACCACAGAACTGAAGGCAAACAAACTGCAGAAGGGAAACTTCATGAAAACTTCTGAGCTGGTCACAGAGCGGGAATGTCACAAGCTCTCCAGTGATGAATGGAGGTCTTGTGCAGAGTGGGGAGGAATGTCCAAGGATCAGATTTTGTGTGACTTATCCCTTTGGTAAATCTATACCTGACCTGATCTTCTCCTCTGCTCCAGGGATTATGAACACGACCTAAGTGCTTGCTCAGGATCCACAAAACACAAACTAGATACACTGCACCCATTTATGTATGAAAGTGGCACTGATACCAAAGGCCAAGAGGAGACACACACCATCCCTATTTTCTAAGGGAGAAAAGGCCATTAAGCCCCAGCAGTGAGCAGGAGAGTGAATCCATGTCCCTTTGGAGCAGCAGGGATGGGATGGCAGCAAGAGAACTGCTCAGCCTGTGCCTTTCTGTGGCCACAACACTCCCATGGATTTTTCATAACAGAAACAGACTTTGATACAGGCAAGAGATTTACAGCAAGGATCACAGAGCAAACACAACAGAGTCTCACTGCCAGGAAGGAAAGATGACATATCCCTACTCACTGTCCAGGATGAAAACCCGTAGGAACCCCAGTGTACCTGTGCCACAAGTCCCCTGCCAGCTCCAAGGGAAAATGACAGCAGCTCTTCAACAGCCTGGCATCTTCCCAGGGAAATCAGTGTACCCTACAGGAGCCCACTACTCCCAGAACATTTACAACCATTTCCAGAACTACTGCAACACAAACCCACATTCAGTGTGACAACAAAGGTGTCACTTCCCAGTCCCAGCTCTGCATCACCCCCACACAAATCAGTGCTGACCTGGCCAAACTCACCACTCTACAGGCTGAGCTTCTGAGAGGATCCTCTGAAAGTCACTTCTGCGTCTCCAGGCCCACAGTGTCTTTGTTCACTCAGAGCACAGATCTCTTCATAGCTGTCCAGTGGGTCCCCTGGTCCCAGGTATCAGTGACCTGTGGGAAGGAAGATAAGCCCCTTATCTGTCTGGTGTCAATGTCACTAAATGGCAAAAGAAGCAGCAAATTGCCATCCCCCTCACACCTCTCCAGTCTCACAGAAAGTGAGGCTGTGCCCAGGAGCTGCTGGGTGTCTCCACACTGAGCTGGAGCAGCCCTGGGGGCTCATTATAGCCCCACACTCCCCCAGCCCAGGGGAGGTGCCCTGCAGCCCTTGGCAAGGCCGGGCACGGCCAGGGCCAGCCTGGCCAGATGCGACCATCAGTCAAGGCCAGGCTGCATCTCCAAGGCAAGACCTTGGGCCTCAAAGAAGGACAAACACTTGTGCAGATCCCAGGAAAGGACAGGCTGTACACCAGGTTGTGCAGGACACACCAGAAGATGGGTGTGTCCTACTCAGAGGCCATGAGTCCTTAGGAGATACCACAATTCCTTAGCAGAGAAGGAAAACCAGTGAATTATTGCATCTGTGTGTGGGTCAACCATGCCTGGGCTTGGCCCTCAGCACAAGAGTCCCTCAGTCTGGGCTATTCCAAGAGGCCTGAAAGAAATTCAGCTGCTCTAGAATAGGTCCACTGCTACAGCCAAAAGACACACCTCAGTTTGCTCCTTTCCTTCCAACACAGACACAGGCTGATCCCTTTCCCATGAGCAGCAAACAAGGCCACTTATTCTACCAGTGGAAGGTTCCCTGCCCATGGCAGGGAGTTGGAATTAGATGGTTTTAAAGTTCTCTTCCAACCCAAAGCACTCTGGGATCTCTGATTTCCATGGACAGGAACCCAGATGTACAAGTTCAGTGCATTGTGACCTCAAATCTTTTGCTTCTGGTCTGCCCTTGAAGACCTTGTACACCTTCCTTCCTCTGCTCAGAAAGCTCCCCTAAAGCAGAGCAGCCTTTGTTTAGTTCCTGATGTTCACAGAGATGGCCAGTCTGCAAGTTCCCTTCTCCCAGGAGCTCGACCTGCCTGGCCTGAAGGCTGCTCTCACTCACTTCAGCCTGAGAGCCCACAGTGGTTGCTTTCCCTTGCATTGGGTGAATAAATTCATACTAAATCTCATGTTCAACTGGAGAGGAATGGCTGGCTCCAGAAGGTGGCAAGATAAGTGTTTTTACTGTGATGGCCATGGCTCATAGGCTGTCTGTGCTGGCAGAACCAGAAGAAGGCTTTCCTATGAGAAGATGATAATTTTAAAATCTGAGGCTAATGGGAAGGGAACACACAGAAAACCCTTGTGCCACAGCTTAGACTCCTGTTGGATTGCATCAAGACAGAAGAACCACAGAGAGCACCATTTCCACTAGCCTGAGAAAGAAGATTCTCACTCAGGTATCAAAAATTTCTCCCTTGCAGGGCTGGGAATCACCATTTCAACCAACAATTTAAAAGATAAATGTGAAAATTAAATTCTGGAGTTATTTTCTTTACTCTTTCTTTCTTTTCGACCATTGTTGCTGTTGCCAGTGTTTACAGCTTCCCAGCTCATGAGAAAACATGTCAACAGAGGAAAATGGAATAGCTCAAACTGATGCCTGGGCTAAGATCCTTCCTGCTACCTTTGCAGGCATATAAAAGTAGAAAGTAGAAGCAATTAAAAAATGAAATATAAACCATTCGAAAGTTGACAAGCCGAGAAAATAAGACAACAAGGATCTGGGAAATCTGGGCGGCTGCTGGACAATCCTCTCAGTAGCAGCCGCTGTTTTCTAGCAATGTGGGACTCCCACAGCATTTCACCTGCTTTGGACAGTGATCATCCCAGAGATGCTCCCTCGGACATCAGCCCTGCTGGTCCAGGACAGCAGTTTGTGGCTTTGCTGACTGGATGCTGCAGCTTTAATAAACCCCATTGCCGGACAAGTGTCAGAGAGAGCAGCACTTTGGGTAAGGCCTGGAAATGCTCCCACAGGAAGCATTAACCTGCCTCCCTGAAACCTGCATTCAGCTCTCCTCAGCTGCAGCAGAAGCAGAGTTATCCCAGAGGCCTGAGCTATCCAGGACCTCAGGGATTTCCGCTGTTCCTCTTCCCATGTGTTCTCCCTTTGCCGGCATTTGCTCCCCACAGAAAAGTGCCAATGGTGTTGAGTCTCCCGTCACATTTAGCTGCTGGGTCTCAACTGAGGAATTCCCAATTAGACAGACAGTGGGGTCTAACGGGTCTAACAAATCCCAGGAGATCCACGACTGCTCCTGTTCCACTGATCCCACAAAACTGATCGTGCTTTGCCTCATTTCCAGCCCTGATTTTACAGTTTTTGTGGGGCCTCTCCTCCAGGGGCACTGATAATTTAAAACCATCTGCAACAGAGCAACCTCCTCCAAGAGCTTGACCTTCTTCCATTTCACAGCTTGTTTTCCATCCGCCCACCCAAGGCCCTGTTAACCCCTGTGTGCCAGGGCTGAGCCACCAAGTGCCACTGGGAGCTGCAGAATGTCACTGTGAGGCTGGGACACTCAGTGGGCACTGCTTCCCCAGCAGCGGGAATGTGCTTTTCCCTGAAAGTCAGGCCATTCACCCAGGGAAGGGCAGTGAAGAAATGTCCAAAGGCAACAGCTGAAGAACAGTTATTTCAGATTGAATTTAAAACTCTGATTTAACTGGAAACAAGACTCTTCCAACGCTCTGGTTTCCTTGTAATTCCCTTCTTGGAAAATTGATGTCAAGTCTTCCTGCTCTGACTGTGACAACTGGCACAGCTCTTCCTACAGGCTTTGGCACCACATGGCTCAGAAAGGGCAAGAACTCAATAAACCAAGACCTGGTAGGTTCAAAACCCTGTTGGATTTTCAGTCCATAAAGAAATGACCAAGATCAAAAACCAGGCCAAGATACCCCATTTCCCTGCAGCCTGGTGGAGAGTCCTGTCTGCTCTAAGGGTGGCATTGGTGGCAGGGAGGCTTCTTTGGGGCAGAAATATTCACATATGAAACGGGTGAAGATGTGCAAAGCTCAGTGGTCATGTTCCAAGTCCATCTTGACATAACAGCAATGAGAATCCCATAAAAACTATACAAGAAAATGGGCATGGATATGGAATAAAGGCCCACATTCAGGGAAGATTACAGGTACCTGCAGCCCTCCAACCACCCAGCACACTACACCAAATCAGGTGAGTCTGGCAGTGCTGGTCATTCTGGTCATGTGTGAGCACAGGGACATTGTGTGTTCAGACCAGGCCAGGAGCCAGCTGGGTGACAGAAGAACATTTTGCTTTCCCAGGAGAATGTCCTGCACCAGGATGAGGAACAGTCACACCATGCATGTGAGTGCCCCAGTGAGTCTTCCATAGCCACAACATTTGAATTTAAGTAAATGTGATGTTCCAGTTACTGAGTACTTGCTGCTCTTTTCAGTGGGAGATGCCCATTCCCATTCCAGTCCCTCAACACCAGTTCATCCATGTTGTAGAGTCCAGAAGAAATGGAAGGGACTTGTTTCAAGCATGAACATGTAGTGATTTTCCCTCTCCACATGTTCCAGTATGTCCCTCTGTCACCTGCAAGCTGAGGGCTGCTGTCCCTGTGCACACAGAGCCAGGGTCAGACCCTCTGCAGCTCACTGGACTTTCACACAACACAAGGAGCTCAGAACCAAGGGAATGAAAGCAGAAGGCACCAGTGCTCTGCTTTCACAGTGCAGATCAGCTCCCTCATTCCCACACTGCTGAGGATTCCTTCTGTTCTCTTGCTCAGTTCTCTTCTCACTGGTTCAGTGTTTGCACCCACGACTGACTGAAGGGGTTTGCTAGCAGTCCAGGATGTAGCTGGAGCCTGGCTGCCTATGAACCCAACACTCCCACTTTTCCCAGTAATAGCTGCTCCCATGACTATCCTCCTTGCATGTGCCAGTCCCAGGGCTGGGATTTACTTACCATTTCCATCCATGAAACAAAATAGCAGGCAACAGACATTTAATAAAGACTCGCCAAACATGTGATTAAACATCAACTTATTACCAGACATATCCCAGTCCACCAGGACTTTCCATTCCCCTTGAGACACTGAAGAGAACAAGGGTTTAAGCCCTCTGGGCTTTAATGAATGCAGAGAACAAGGGGTGCCTGTACAACTTCCATTTGACCTTACATGGCCCTCGGGTTTTGCTAAATATCCCTCTCCAGCTAAAATTAACTCTGTGTGTTGGGGGCACCTCACTGACAGCACAGGCAGTCAGAGGGTTAACAAAGCTCACTGCATGCAACATATTAAACAATAAAATGCAACCAGGGATTGAAGGCTCTATCTATGTCCCCCTCTCTGCTTCAAACCAGAGGCACAGCAAACCCTCCAGCTCTGAGGTCTTTATGTTGTTGCAGGATTTATTTTGCCCCTGCCTGAAAGTGGCAACAGATGAAACAAGCCCCACCCTGGCCTGACCAGCTGTTTCAATGTTTCATTCCCTGATATGCTGGGAAGTTTCCCACTGAAATAAATGGTAAGAAATTATCTCTGGTACCTCAAGAGGCCGCCGCATGTGCCACCTTCCCGTTGTCTATGTGGGACAGCAGAATTAATCTCAACACCGACCTGGCAGTGTCTGACCTGTGCTGGCACCAGTGAATGTCTGGCACCTACAGAGGTGCCAGGGGACTCACATTTCTGGGAATGCTGCCCCAGTCCTTCTGAAGTTTGTTCACTGTCACACTCTCTTTATCCAGCACTAAAATATCAGAATAAAATAAGTGTCATCTTAAGCCAGAAAATTGTAAGAGCATATGTACAAGAAAACAGATATGTACTAAATGAACCAGCCTAACCTTCTAGAACTAAAAAATGAAGTCATCTTTATAGATAAAAAAGTTAGTATTACAACAAGCAAAAAGAAACAAAAAAATTACTAACAGACATAAGGGTGTCAACCCGAGTAAAGCAACACATCTACCAATTAGATTAAGAAAGAGATGTGTGCTTACCTCGTAACCAAAATAAAACTACCGATCAAAAGATGCATAGACAACACAGAACTACCAATTAAAAAATACGTGACTGTATAAACCAAGAGAAGTAAATATAAACAATGTTTAGAAGCACAATAAACAACTTTTACTTAATTCACATTGAATCGTACAAAGTCCTTTGTCTTCTCTCCTCAGAAAATTATGCCAGCATCCAATGGAGAAATAACCAAAATCACAGAATTATAAAGTCATACAATGGATTGGGTTGGAAAGGACCTTAAAGCTAAGCTCGGTCCACTCCCCACCAAGGGGAGAACATCAGGTTCCTTAGACTCCCCTCCAGAAAATGGAATTACAGGGAAAAAAACCCAGAAATACAGAAAAACATGGAAATACAGAAAATCAGAGAAAGAGAGGGCATCTCATTCCTTTCATCCCCATCCGTTCCATGAATTCTGTGGTTTTACAGAAGGGTCACTGAGCTCCCCTTTCTGCAGGAATGAACCTCCCAGGGGCTGCACCTCTACAGGGTCTGTCCCAGTGCGGGGTCTGTCCCTCTACAGGGTCTGTCCCTCTGCCTGGTCTGTCCCAGTGCAGGGTCTGTCCCTCCACAGAGTCTGTCCCAGTGCAGGGTCTGTCCCAGTGCAGGGTCTGTCCCAGTGTAGGGTCTGTCCCCGTGCGGGGTCTGTCCCTGAGCGGGGTCTGTCCTAGTTCAGGGTCTGTCCCCCTGCCGGGTCTGTCCCCCCGCAGGGTGTCCCCCACCTCCCCTGCCCTCGATCACACGGACCTCAAACACAGCAGAGCTCGCAGCAAGCACGGCTCCGGGTGCGGAGCAGGTGCCAGCACTCACCTGCGGCTCTCAGCCCCAGTGTCCCTCCAGCCGAGTGCCGTCCCCTCCAGCCGAGTTCTGTCCCTCTAGCCGAGTGCTGTCCCCTCTGGCCAAGTGCTGTCCCTCTAGCCGAGTTGTCCCCTCCAGCCGAGTTGTCCCCTCCAGCCGAGTTCTGTCGCCTCCAGCCGAGTCCTGTCGCCTCCAGCCGAGTGCTGTCGCCTCCAGCCGAGTGCTGTCCCCTCCAGCCGAGTGCTGTCCCCTCCAGCCGAGTGCTGTCCCCCCGCAGCTGCACAGGCCGGCCGGGCTCAGCGCGGGTCGCTCCGGGCCGGGCCGGGCCGGGCTGGAGCCGCTCAGCCTCTCCCGTCGGTGCCGCCTCCCTCCCGCCGCTGTCCCGCGGTGTCGCCGCGGGCGGGGCCGCCTGTCACAGGGCTGTTAGCTTGCGAGACATCCAGAGGATTGGGATTGTTATGGGCACCCGGGCACCTGCCTCCTATTTGTTATTATTTCAGTCCATTCCAGTAATGGTGCTGAGCAAATTTGAGATGAACATAATTCTTCAGCATTTCACAAGTCAGTGGGATGGTGCTTTGTCTGTGGATTGTGTTTCCTCTTCGCAGCCACTTGTTACAAACTTTGACACAACTGAAGGGCTCTCGATGTTTTAAAGGGAGCTGGAGTTCAGCTGGTTTGAATCCCATTCCAGGAATAAGTAGGGTCCCTAACAGAACAGATAAATTGAATTTCAGAGAGAAGTCAGTGGCCAAGCATGGTTAAAGATGAGACTTCTTCACATATACTCTTTTTAAAAAATAACTCCTTGAAAAGTCAGATTTATAAGGGATGGACAGACCCCTCCAGAGCAGCAGTTCACAGTGTCAATGTGAATTTATCTCATAGTGTTAATGTGAATTTGTAGTGTACACTGAGCAGTCTGAGTCTGCACTCTTGTTACACAGCCAAGAGCAGCTGCTGTTACCTACAGTCATTTGTACACCTTTGGATAAAAACAGCTTTAACAGGGAATTTGGAACAAAAAGATCAGGGTGAAAATGGAGATCAGACATCTCAGCAAACTTGCAGTAGTAATTCTCTGCTGTGAGAATTTGTCCAGAGTCACCTGGAGTGAGGGAGATAAGTCTTGAGAAAAACAAGACAGAGGCTCAAAGTTAAAGACCCCAGGCAGGGAATGGAGAGTTTACAGGCACAGTTTCCTCAGCTTGCAGAGGGCAGTGGGCACCCAAGGGTCACCCAAAGGGCTGCAGGTTGCAGATGTTCCAGGTGTTTCCTTGCCCCCATTGCCCATCTCAGGGACAGGGACATACTGGGGGATTGCCAGTCACAGTCATTTCAGAGGCCAAGACTTCCTGGCAGACATGAGCACATCAGGGCTTCTAAAAAGCAAATTAGGATAAAGTTCAACTTTCTCTGTCTTGTCCTCTTCAAGGAAGCCAATGTGCCTGTGGGAGAGGCTGTACCTGGAGCTGTTCCAGCCTGCAAGGTGGGCAAACCCCTGTGCCACCAGTCCTGCCTGGATCCACACCAGCCTTAGCCCATGAGAGGCAAGGACCTAAAGCAAACATCATTTCCAAAGGTTTTGCTTCTACCCAGTAAAAGCAATGTCCCCACAGCAGGCAAGGGGCCTGTTGTGCCCTGGATGTAACTGTACCTCAGGTGCCTTCAAAAGAGCTCATTGTACAAAGGAACAGCCAAGGCAGGAAGATGAACCAGGAGGAAAGCAGGTTTGCCTGTACTTTAATGTACTTTCCAAATGGGAATATAATTCCCTTATTTTTACTTTAGATTAAACAGATTTTTGAGTTCAGATTCTCAGTCCCTTGATACCACAGAAGCCAGCTGAAATCTGCTCAGGGTTTCCTACCTTGCCCCTCCATAGCTAAACATCTTTCCTGTGGAGGAGAGAGCTGGGGCACAAATTGCTGAGCTTCTACTGGAACAGATTGAAGCCAGAAAGTGCAAGTGACACATCCCAAAGGATCACATTTACACACCTTTATGCACCTTTACTGTTGGCACAACACAGAAGATCCCATTTAATGTGGTAGAAGAGAAAAAACATCCGCTTCAAAAAAACCAGAGAAGTACTGACAACTCAGGTCATGCTGAAATCATTCTGATAGACTTGAAAATATGTCCCAGTTACGAGACCTTAGCACCCCAAAGGGCAGTCTTATGTAATGTGCTTTACTTAGCAATCCTCTGACATGGGCATTCCCAATAAAACAGTGTAAGGATTTGTAAGCCTGAGTATTCCCTTGCCTCTAACAGCCTCATAAAGATTATTTCCTATCAGACATGTGAGAGTCTCCACTGGAAACCCACCAACACTGCATCTGAGCTGACCTGACCATTCAAATTCTAATTTCATCCCAAATCAGCAGGTGGTTATTGGTTGTTTCAACATGGCATTTGTCAGGAATGAAAATTCTTTGCCAAAATAAGCCATTCAGTGTTATTTACGACACAGACAGATTCTGTTACTCTCCCATAGGGTATTATGCTCAAACACTGTTGACTGAGCCAGGCCTGGCCCTCTCCCCTTTTATGTTTGAGTGCAGCCATTAAATTGTCTTTTAGAAGTTGCACTGAGGGCAAAAAAACCCCTCACTTCTCCATTAAATGAGGATGAAGCACAGAAATGACCCATGAGTGCATGAACACTGAGAATTGTTTGCTGTGACAGATTAAACACAAAGTCCTTCCGCGCTCTTCTCAAGCTTTGTGCTCAAGGTGGAGTGCCAAGAAGTGGCCATGGACACACCAGAGGCAGTTGTACCCATTGTCACAATTGTCACATCCCAGGCAGCCTTCTGACCCCAGCATGCTGTGTTGACTCTGTCCCACACAGACACCACAGCACTGTTTGAGATCCAAGCACAAGCTCCACACCAACCCAGTATGCAGCTAGCAGCAGAGCACCTCTCTGAGGGGACAAAGACCTATTTTTCTTGACATTTGCCACCCCTCAAGCAGCCATCCAGTGTGCCACATCAGAGTCCCCTCAGACACCTGAGCTTGTACAATGCAGTGTCCCTTTAAAGCCACACTCCTGCAGGGAGCACTGGAAGCCTTGGCTGTGAGAGGCTGATCCAGGGGAGAAGCAGCCCAGCAGCTGAGTGACCTGTCCTAGCCAGGAGCTCAGCACACACCTGGACACGAAGGGAAAGATATTGAAATAGAGAAACTATAGCAGGGAAAGTGCAGGGGATCCTTCCCCTCCATTACCCTCTCCCAAGGAGGAAAGCCAAACTCCTCTCCCAGCTGTCCTACAGCCTTGGACCAAGGGCTGGGAGACCTGTGGGGCAGAGAAGTTACTGTAAGAGCGGGGTGATGGGGAGTGCTCTCTGGTGGAAGGGGCAGCCCCAGCAGGGGCAGGACAGGAACCTTACTGACCAGGTAAACTCAAGCCAGCACCTGAAGGGGGTGAGCAGAGAGGGAATGGTGACAGGCTCCATCAACTGTCCCCATCAATGGTCCTGTGATCATCAAAGGCCAGGGAAGAAGTCAGGTCCAAGGTCAGCCTGGGAAGGCCATACAACAATTCAGGAAAACCTGAAAACTGGTGCAACTGCAGGAGAGTGCAGGAAGGGGGTGAAGGCTCAGGCCTGAGTTTAAACAGAGCCCCCTGGCCATGGGCAGAGGTGTAGGAAGGGGACCATAAGTGAGCTTGCTCAGGATGATTAGGCCCTAATTAGTGCCCTCATAGCCCTATCCCTGCAGAACATTTCTGTGACACATCAGCTCACCCAAGTCTTGCACAACGGGGCTCTCAGCACCACACTTCAAACTCAGCTCCCTCCCCTCCCACTCTCCATAAACTCTCCTGCCCCTGTGGTGGTTCTGCTCTCCTGCTGGTTTCCAGGCATGGATGGTCTCTCTATCCCCTCTGCCAGTCTGTGACCTCAGAAACACTGGCGTGCCCATGTGCCCTCCCTGTCCCTGGCTGCAGGGAAGGGCAGGAGCAGAGCCCTGGGAAGAGGCAGGCAAGGCACCCAGCAATGGACAGACAGTCAAGCAAACAGGGATTTACCTCTTCCTTCTCTCATTCCCCAGCATGTGACATGAAAATCTGCACTATTTCATGAATGTGCCATTCCCTAGTTTGGAGCTGAGGAGGAAAGTCCTTTTTTGTTGGGAGTTTCTGTTGTTCTGAGAAGTCCAAATGACATTTGCTCCCTTGCAAGCTCTCTCAGTCTCTAGAAAGAATCTATGAGATCCCACTGTCTTAACTTTCAAAACCATTGCAAGACTTTTCCCAAGGAACTTAATTTGATTCCTGTGCATATGCAGTGAGTTGATCAATGCTCTCCAGCACAAAAATCCTCATCCAGGCTCATCCCTGCAGGTGCAGCTTCTACCCTGCTTTCACACTAATGCTGACTTTCTAAAGTGTCACAGGCAGCAATGCTTCTGTTTAGGATCAAAGTTACAGCAAGGAAGATCTCAGAAGTCTCTGCCAAAGCAGTTCCTTGCTGGGGCTCTGCTGTGAAGCTGAACCAGCTGTGAACCCAACCACAGGAGTCTCCTGACAGTTATTTCTCTGCCCCAGGGATGAACCAAGCCCAAAACTGGAGATGCCCAGGAAGATCATGGTCAGATGGCCATGTGGCCTGGCCCAGGCAGCAGGAGAAAATGAAGCCACTTCAAGGCTCCTGAAGATGCAAAACTTCATTTTTCAAGTCACCTCAGTTTGAAGCATCCAGACCTAAGAGGTACTGAGTACCTGGAGCCATCCCTAACATCACTGGGTTCATCTGGATGCACATCTCTTGGTGCCTGCATGCTGGGAAAACCCCTGGGATATATCTTGGTGCTCAGGGCTACCTGTATTTGATCCTGAGGCAATGAAAACATTCTGTGTTAAAATAAATCACCTTCCCCTCCTTTAATGCCTCACACTGACCTTTGTCATCTCGTTGCAACGTTATTCCCTTCAACACAGCTGAGTTTAACTGCCTGGGAAAAGCAGATCCTCTGAGAAGAGCAGGCTGATGATCTCATGTCTGCAGCCCAGTTTACAAACTGTCTTTGGCAGTTTCCAGGAGTTGGTTTTCCTGGATTGCTTTGGTGACCCATAGTCACACACACTCCCTGTTTTCCACCCCCAGGCACATCCTGCTGTTCCCAGACAGACAGACAGACAGGCTCTGGGCTGGGGAGGGACAAGTGAGCAGGTCACTCTTCAGGTGATGGATGGATGGGGAATGGATAGATGGATGGATGGATCGTTGAAAGGAGCAGGATAATGTCAGGGGTGCTGATCCATCCTGGTCAGACTGGGAGAAGGGAGGAAAGGAGGGGTGGGTGTCAGAGAGGGATCCTGTGTCAGAACTGTGATGGATGAGGGAGATCTGTTCTGGGAAGGGTGGCTGGGGCAGACAATGCCAGTGCCAGGAGCTGAGCAGGAGGAAACCAGACCCACGCAAGGGCCCTGATTAACCTGCAATGAGACAGACCTGGGCTGCTGCTCTGGGGCAAACCGAAGGGCAAGCAAATTGCTCATAGTTCGAGCATTTCCAAATCCAGTATGTCCTTGTCAATCTCTTGGACTGACAGACTGGCTCAGGGCTGTGTGTGACCATGACAGTGAATGGCTCATGCTCTCATTCATGAACTCTTCAGCTTCATTCAGCTTATTTTTCAGACATCTCTCATTTTACATTCACCACTCACTCCTCTCTGTGCACACAGTGAGTTCCAGTTTGAAGGCCTAACCAGAGCAAAGTTTCTCTCCCCACAGTGACCACAGAGGGGCTGAGCTGTCCAGGCAGCCCTCGGTGGAGAGGAGAAGGAGAGAAGCCTCACATGTTTATCATTCACACCAGCTGACCTGTACTCCTCAGTTCCACTACCAGTCTGGACTCCTCCTGGCTCCTCAGGCCAGCTGGGTCACACTGACAGATGCCCAATCTTTGCTGGAAGCAGGAATGCACTGCTGAGATGCTCTCCTGGCCACCCTTCCCACCCCTTTCATGGCAATATTGAGGGACTTGGATCCCACTCCAAGTTGGCAGCAGAGCAGAGAGCAAGCTGCTGGTGCAGGAAGGTCAATCCAGCTGAGAACAAGATTCTCAGCAACACAGAGGAAAACTCTAAGGAGCTCTAAAAATCAGGGAGCAATCCAACAAACCATTAACTGCTGCTGCTCACCTTCTGCAGGTATATGAAGACAAAATTTCTGGGCTTTGTGCATATTTGTCTTTCAAAGCACAATTTTAGCTCTCTCTGATACATCTACACAAAAAACCCAGCTTTCTCTTCCTGGTGTAGGATTTTCCCATTTATCCATCATCTTCTAAGTGGCTATCTGATACTCCAGGTGCCTTTCTTGTCCCTGTTCTCCCTCTTTATTTATCCTGTTGGACAATTTGTATCTCCTTTGCAGCTTATGAATATACACCTCATTGATAAGGACATTGAGATCTGCAGTTTGTCTTCTCTGGAATGGTTCTGGCCTCCTTCCTGACTCTCTAGGTATGCCTGCAAATATAGCACAAGTGCATGGCTCACTGCTGAGCACAGCCTTGAGAAATAAACTACCTTAAGCAACAAGCCACAGCCGTCTGCGGCAGAAGCCAAGACTCACTGGCCTTGCCACATGCCACAAAGGTCACCAGCCCCAAACTGCCCCAGCAGACAGGACAGAATGCCAGAAGCCAAGGACATATAAATCTAATGACTGTCAGCTTAACTATGTCAGCTGATTGCTGAGCTCAGCCAGAGGGGGAAAGGAGAAGATTTGCCCCAGTTTGACTTTATAAGTCTCAAGAAATTGGGACCCCTTTCAAAACAAATGGTTTTAGCAATTCCTTAAATGTTTCACCCAGGAAAGGTTCTTTAACCCTCAGCTCTGTGGTGTAGCAGTCAAACCATCCACAGGTCCCAGAGCTGGTCAGAGGAGGGCAGGAAAGCTGGGAGTCTCCACAGAGGAGCTGAGGCCTGTAGGATTTATTTATCTGCTGTAATTCTGGAAAAGGGTTTATTATTTGTCACTTTGCATTGCTTTAAGCTTTGTTTCCAGAGATGCAAGGGCAGAGCACTCCTACAAGGCTCAGGGTCAAGCAAAGTCACACAGTCACAGAATCATGGAGT
This sequence comes from Ammospiza caudacuta, assembly GCF_027887145.1. NCBI lineage: Eukaryota > Metazoa > Chordata > Aves > Passeriformes > Passerellidae > Ammospiza > Ammospiza caudacuta. The sequence goes on along the minus strand of NC_080616.1, from coordinate 2,110,388 downwards.
CATTTAGGTTAAACACCTCAAATATTGAGTCCAACATTCCCCCAGCATTGCCATGTTCACCACTAGACCCTGCCCCCAAGTGTCCACATGTTTTCTGAACACTCCCAGGGATGGTAACTCCACCACTGCCCTTGGCAGCCTGGTCAGGCCTGGTGAACCTGAAAGACACCTGGCCTGGCAGGTGACAGAGAGATGCAGCTGACAGTCACTGAACCATGGAGGTGGCACTGACCAGGGCTCTGGAGGTCCCCAGTCCATCCTCCCACTCAGGGCAGCACTAGCTGGAACACCGGATTGGAGCAGCCAAGGCTTTTCCACTGAGTCTCAGCAAACACCCCAAACTCTCACAAGGATGTTCTCCCTCTCTTGTGACCAGTCCTAAGCCTGCAGCAGCTTCCTGGAGATGCCTTTTCCTAGTGCCCAACCTGAACCTCCTGAGATGGAACTTGTGGCCATTGCCTATGGCAATTTGGAAGCACAAAGAAGAGTTTGTCCCTCTGTCCCCTCTGTGACCACCCCTGCTCTGCTGGCCACATGTCTGTGGATTTAGCCCAGTGTGCAGAACTTTATGATGGGCACATAGAACTGGCTCATGTTCAAGCTGGCACCCAAGAACATCTCCTGTCCAGGTGGAATGGTTGTGCTAACTTTGAGCAGTGAACATGAGATAGTGAAGTTTCTGTGGACAAGTACCAGGGCAAAACTGCAGAAACTTGCTTTCTTAAATGTGAGGAAATGGATAAAGGGATAAAAGGAGGCAACAAAAATTAATACAAGAGAGCTCAAGGTGAAGGTTGGAGTGACGGTGCCTGTCAGCAAAGGCGGGACATGAAGAAGGGCAAGTACTGCAGGAAGGAGAACTCCTGAGCTGGAAAACATCCTGACAAATCCCATCCCATCCCATAAGGCAGTTTGGAGATGGAAGCTTCTAAACCTCAGCATGCCAGAGTCAGGGATTTAGGATTCCTGGCAACATTTCCCTTCTAATGATTTTGCTTACCAGAAAGTCTGTCATTAAGGCCCTGTGAGGAATTGGTGTCATGCTGCAGTCTGATATCAGCTATTATTAATAACTGGGGAGTCCTGGCTTATGAAAGGAACACATTTGGGTGTGCTCAGATAAGATCCATGTTGTTTCATCTGCGTTCAGTGGGGAGGAAAGCATGAGTGATCAGGTTCCTTTGACCTTGTACAGGTGCTCTGAAGATGCCATTCCTGCCAGAGAATTGGGTCTATTGCTATTCTCAGGGGCCTGACTCTGATCCTCAAGTGTTTTGTTACAGTACAAAGGCAACTTTAAGTATAAGATCTCAGTTCAGGTGTTTCATCCCTGAACTGGGGCAGATTTTCATCTCTCTGGTCCATTTTCATATCTCTGTTGAAATCTGCTGGTTTCCTTCATTTCTACATTCCATAGCTTCCTGAGGCTGCAGTCTGAGACTGACTTAAGTGGAAACACTCACAAATGAGAGACCCAAACATAGGGACCTCCACAACAAATACAGATGGAAAAAAAAAAATTATTTTTATTTCTACTATGACCTTGATTCCCCCAAGGTACTCCTTTCACATCTTCTTCACACCTACAGATTCTGTCATGTTTCTTGTCCTGATGAGTCTGAGAAGGGATGCTTTGCCAGCTTTTATGCCTTTTCCAACCTGGTCTGTTTACAAAGCCTGGTTAAGTGATTAAGTAAGAATTGACAAATATCAGCCTAGGTAGGACAGAACATGTTCCTTAAGACAAGCAGTGGAAAAAATCTAGACCAAAAGAAAAGGGCTGACTCTGCAGCACTGACTCTGGAGCACTGAGAGAGTGAGAATATGTGAAGCCTCCATTTTAAATCATAATGATGGCAAAAATGGTGATGACAAAGATGACTGGAGAACAAAGGACACAGGAATGTAAATCCATGAGAGTGTGGATGGAAAACTCCATGTGCAATTCCAGCACGAGCGGGTAAGTATTGCTGTCAGGGAAATATCCCAATTTCTGAGGCCTCCACCACAATCCAGGAAACACAACTGAAAACCAATTTCTCAAGCAGGTGGAGGTGGCACCATGGGCTGCTCAGTTAGTAGAGGGAAAGCTGTATTAAAATAGAGTGAGTAAGTTACTTTGTTCAGCCCAACAAAAGAGAGATGGGTGATAAAAAATATTAAATCTCTTACAAAGGTAAATAACAAAAGGGGACACAAGGTAAGAGAAGGACAAAGAGAATAACTGTCCATAAAGAGGAATATCAGGAGACTTTTAACCACCAGATGTGGCTAGCCCAGCCTCCTGGTTGGAATAACAAGGTGGAATATCTGACAGAGTTACCACAGATTTATTTTATAATGGGAACTTGGTGTCACAGCTTTCTGCCACTCAAATTCAGAGGCCTTTTCTAAGGTCAGGAGATCTGGGAGGACAAATGGCCAGGAGACACTGAGCTCAGAAACTCTTGGCTGCAGTAAATGCCAGTTGGGGGTGACTTGCTATACAGCTATTTTGGCAATTTGTTGTCCTGACCCTTGGACATTCTCTTTCAATTGCCAGTCTACAGTGAACTGTGTGCACAGCACGATGGCCCCCACGTCCCAGCCCAGCAGCAGGGCCATGGGAGAGCTCTGGGTACCACAGTGCACTCACCTGGGTGAGCAAGGCAGTGTCACAGCAGGCGTACAGGCTGCCAACACCCTGCCAGAGAAGCCCTTGAAACAGGAGATCACAATTCTTACCTCCATGTCCTTTGGACAGAAATCCCAGATGGGTGTTTCATCCAAACAGAAATACACATTTTGTCTGTGTGTGTTCTCTGCTGTGATGGTTCTTCCATCATTTGTGTGTGGGTGCCTCTGGCAGCATTTCATGGGATGTGCAGGGGGCTCTGGGGCCTCAGAATCACCACAGTTTCCTGGGGTCCCTGACTCTGCTGACTTGTGATGGAGAGTGTGGGAAGCTGTGACCAGGGAGCGTCCCCTCCTCCCCCTGCACACCCAGCTGACAGCAGAGCTCCTGCCCCAGCACCCTGCACCATAAATTACTCACAGCCAGCTTTAGCACCTCCACAGAGTTATGCCCCAAAGCTTTCACTCCCAGTGGCTCTGGAAGGGGTCAGTGCCTCTGCATGTCCAAGCAGGTGTTGATAATAAGGAAATGCCCCCCCGTGGTGAGAGGAATTTTAGAAGCTGTGAGGAGAGGTCGCAGGCACAGGGAGGGCAGTGCAGGTGGCTGCACCCACTGACTGCCCTGGGCACTTGGCCTCAAGGACAGAGCTCTCCCTGCAAAGAGATCCCTGGCAGAGCCTGTGCCAAACACAGCTGCTACAACAGCCTTTGGGCCATGCCTTATGGTTAGGAGCAGTCTGCTGCAGCAAAAATCCCAGGCTTTCCTGAGGAGCTGGGAAATGCAGAGCTCTTGCATCATTTCACTTGAGAAACGAGCATTCCTGAAGCAAAGGCTAGAAAAATATTTCTTCAAATTTCAGAAGAAAACACACCAGACACAACCATTCTACAGTCTACAGTCCCTTTTGGAGCTACAGAAGCTCTCAGTCCTTTCCCCATGTTTGGTGAGATGCACTGAATAACTTGGTTGTGAATCAAAGTCACAGTGCCACCATTCAGAAAGGAAATTCAGCATGGAAACAGCAGAAAGCAAGCCAAATAAAAGTCTCTTCATGCTCATAAATGATATTTTCTCACACTCCATCATTCTCCAGAGGTGAGGAATTGCCTTGCTTTGATTACTCTGCATGAAGCAGGTGAAGGGGACCCAGGGTGAGGTGCTAAGACCAGCGCTGTGCTAACACAGCTCTGGCACAGCCCCATCACCACCTGCAGCATTTGGCTGTTTGTGCTGACTTCCTGTGAGTACTGGGGTTAACCCCTGAGTTCTCAGCATGCCCATGCCAAATGAAATCTTCCAGCAGAGCCTCTATTCCTGCCAGTGCCAGAATCCACCTCCCTTTCATGCCCCATTCCCTTCATGGGACTGCAGGAAGGGAGCCGGCCAGGGCCTGCCTAAATTGAATATTAGGAAAAAATTCTTCACTGAGAGGGTGATCAAGCCCTGGCACACCTGCCTGGGGCAGTGGTGGAGTCACCATCCCTGGAAGTATCCAGAAAACAAGTGGATGTGGAGCTTAGAGGCGTGGGTTAGTGGTGGCTTGTGCAGAGCTGCGTTAATGGTTGCACTGGATGATCTTGGAGGTCTTTCGGCATAAATGATTCTGAGATCCTGTGGCTCATGGTCACAGGACCCCCAGCCTGAGTACTGCTGGTCCTTAGAGGATGCCACTCCTGCTTCTGGAGTTTTGTTTGCACTGATATGGCCATAAGGTCCTCTCCAGGTGTCCTATTTTCAACAGTGTAAAACAGTTAACTCCATGTTAAAGCTAAGGATTGACCCTGTAGAGGAAACCCTGGAGCTGGGAAGGTGTGAGCCCATCCCAGTCTCCCAGAAGAGGCCATTGAAGCAGATCTCTGTCTCTGTGTCCTACAGCCTGTGTGAGGAGGGCCTCCCCTGACCCATCAATTACAGCACACAGTTCCACTGAGCCAGAGCCTCCCAGCACAGTCCTGGCACACTGCCCTTCCTCCCACTTCTCCCTCATTAGGCTGCTCCTCCCTTGCTTGGTCTTTAATTAGCTTGTCATCAGCAACTTGGCCTGGACTGAATACCCTGCATTGTCCCAAATGAAAGTGTGTAGGACAGATGGGACACCAAAGCAGCAAGAGAGGGGGGCAAGAAGACTTGTAAAGCCATCAGTCCATGTCTGACTGCAGGGATAGGCTTGCCAGGAGCAACAGTAAGATTTCATCTGGCCTGGCAAACTGAGGATGGTCAAACTGTAGATTGGCTGAGACCCAGCAACCTCATTTCAGCAAACCCAACAGAAGTCAGCACAGAGAGAGAAAAACCCCAGCAAAACCAGTGGCCTTAAGGAATGAAGCTCTTTAGTGTGGCATTTAAGTTGTCAGGAAAATTAATCCAAAACCACCAGAGGTTTAGGTCCAAAATGGAGACAAAGGAGTCCTGTAACCTTATTCGAATAAAGGGAGAGGCCATGGCACATTTCCCCTGGGGTCTCTCCAATTTTTAGAGGACACAGTCTCCTAATTTCCTAGCCACATTTCCCTCTCTCCCCATTGGCTGAGGTACTTGAGAGGTGAATTTCCACAAATTCCCTTCTAAAGTATACTCCCGCCCATTTTCTTTTCCTGTGGGATTTGTCGTTCCTCCCATCGCTTCTTTCATCTCTCAGTATCTAGCTTTACCCACAGTTTGTTTACAAAGACAGATCCCTTTCATTCCTTTCGAAGTGAAATGCTCAACCTACCCACCTGGTTTGGAGCAGCTTCACAAGGAAGCATCACACCCTCGACTCCCTATTTTCCCTAGCTCAGAAGCCAGCTGGTGGCCTCAGATCCCCTTTTCCCTGCATTTTGCAGGAGGTTTGTGTTGAAGTGAGGGGGAGAACGACCATTGTGCATCGAACTCCGAATTTATTGATCGATCAGTCACTTTAAATAACAGTGTTAATGAACTTCATGCATATTCCAAAATACAGCTTTATGATAGGCTAACAGAGAAAACTCTAACCACTCCTTTTGTTTTACAATACCGTTGATTGTTTACATCAAACAAAATCAGTGTTCTCACTGTGATACGAACGGTTCTCAAAACTTCCATAACTGTTCCCAGGGTGCCATCTTTTCCCAGAGAGGATGTTACCTTTGTTATGGGAAGACTGCCTGAGAACCTTATTGTTTATACAATGATGCCCGAGAGAGACTAATTGTTTATAGAAGTCAGGCTGGGAACTGTTTTGAAACTGCTTCACAGCTACCTGTTACTTTTCTCTCAGTTGCATGGCTTCGTGGCCTTTTTCTTTAAGCCATGCTTGAACTAAACTCCCGACAGGTTTGTTCCCTGTGTGCCGCACACAGAGCTCACAGACACTCCTGGCGCCACTGCAGGGAGGGGACGGGGCAGCAGCAGCGCAGGAGGGGAGAGCAGCCCAGCAAACTGGCACCTGTTGTCAGGCAGAAGCCAAGGCTTGTGTCAGTCTGCTGAAAATGTTTCCCCCTCGACCTTGGCGACCTTTCCCATCACACTTTATGAGGCAGACTGCTCCCATTAAGTGCCACTTGATCCTCTGCTAATGCAGCAGTTATGAAAGGCCCATAGCACTTGTCACTAGGATAAACACCTTCTGAGTGGGAGAAGCCGTGGGGAAGGGGTGCACACACCCTGCCCTCTGCTCCCTCACGTCCCTTCCCTGTCTGTCTATCTCCACTGGCACAGCCCCTGGTTTGGAGCAGGAGAGCTGAGCCTGGCTGCAGCACTGCCCTGCCTCTGCTGCCAGGGCCTCAATGATCACACAGAGAGGGGTGCTTGGGTTGGGCAGACATTGGTCTGCAAGAGAGGGGCTCAGGACACGGCACTGGGTGTGTACTGTCCCTTCAGTCCTGCAGATCACACAAGCTCAACCAGCTGTAATGGGGACAGGTCCTGCTGAGGCCTCAGAGCCCTCTGCAGCTTCAGCGTGCTCAGGAAAAAAGGCTCCAGGTGTGCCAGGGAAGGTTGGACATTAGGAGGAATTTCTTCACAGAAAGGGTTATTAAACATTGCAAGGGGCTGCCGAGGGAGCTTTGGAGTCCCCAGCCCCAGGAACAACTGGATGTGGCACTCAATGCTCTGGGCTGGGTGACAAGGTGGGGGCTGGGCACAGCTTGGGCTCAATGACCTCAAAGGTTTTTTGTTGGGGAAGTAGCTAAGAATTGGAAAAGTACAAGGCTGTGGTTAATTCTAAGTCTTGCACTTGCAAGGACACTGTCTTTGAGCATAGCTGTGTTACTGTAACAAAGTGTTGTAGTTGAGAGGCTAGAGACATGAGAAAAGAGAAATGTAACTTTTAAAGAATGAAGAAGAGCTGATGTTGTAGTGTAGCCAATAGATAGTTTAAGTTACAGAATATTCATGAGCTTATTACTTGCTGTATAAATGTCTGATGCTCTCTTCAATAAAAAGAGCTTGCTGATCTCATATTAAGCGTCCCAAGTTTTCCCTACACCCGACAAATAGGTCATTCTGCAACAGTTTCTTTTTCAACCTAAATGATTCTGTGATTTGGTCTCAGGGGAAGCATAAACACCTTCCCTGCTGGAATGCTCCTTGGCACTGCCCACAGCCTTCACAGCTGAGGCTTGGCTGTTTGGGTGACCTGAGCAGGATCTCCAAGGGGCTGACACTAATGGGGGGTAGGTGGGCACTACTGCCCTGCAGGACTTGCCCAAAGAAAAGAAGAGCTTGAGGGCCAGGGCAGCTGCTCAGAGTACAAACAAGCTGTTAATAATGTCCTGCCAGCCAGCCCTTCCAGCTCCTCGGCACGCTCACAGGAGCAACCAGCACCAAGGGATTTTGTCAGCCCTTTGAGAAGGGTGACTACATTGATTCTTCTACCCCAGAACAGGTCTGGACACACACAGAATGTGGCTCATCATCCCTGTGGAGAGACCCCCAGAAAAGGGACTGACTTTGGAAGAAGTAGCACACATGGGCAGATTTTAGTGAATTGAAAGGTTTTCAGCATCTGCACTGAAATATTTGTCAAAGAATAAGAAAAAGCAATGAAATTAAGTCCCTTTCTGTTCCAGAAGCTCTGGTGCTCCAGTCCTGGCTCTCTGAACTATGTCAGAGGCCTCCTGGGTCTCAGGAAGCAAGAGAGCTGTCAGCCAGCCAGAAGTATTTGAGGTGTTTTCAGTAGCTGTGATGGATGGTGATGCTGGCAGCACTGTTTGGCCTGTGGGTTACCTGGGTGAGGAATGCTCAAGGTGTGCACATTTCCCTTGTCCCTGTCTGACAGGGGTTGCTTGGGCTGAGATTGCTTTGGGGCAGACAGGAGGTCAGTCAGCAGAGACACTTTAGTATTATCTGCTCTGGGTCTGAAATAAATCCCTTCTGGACCAGACTAGTGACCAGATGGTTCTGCTGGTCACTAGTCCCTGTGCAATGCCTTGAATCATGACTCTGTCACAAAACAGAAACACAGAAGGGAAGGTCTAATCCAAGCCTAAACTCTTCAAGAGCTCTGCCTGCTCAGGCATTTTTGGCTCTTGTGGGAGCAAACATTAAAAACAGCAGTGGTTTGTAGGATCACAGCTCTCTGCACCAGTAAGAGCTGGATATTGTGAACACAGTGGTGATCCCTGCTCCTGGGACACCCTGCAGAGCTGGGACCACTCCTAGGGACTATCTGGTCATTCCTGTATTACCCATCATGAGCATTGCCCATCAAGGAAAGCCTGGGAAGGAGCTGTGAAATCTAGCTGTTGCAGCAAGATTAATTTTCAGGATAATTTCCCCTGTTATTTAGCAGAAATGGGGACAGTGAAAGACTCTCTCCACTGTTCTTGAATATCTTCTCTTTCCACAGGAGGCATTTCTGCCCATCTGACCTATGGCTGATTGGCTTCTTCCCCCTGCTTTCCCTTGCATGGAAAAGACAAATCACACAGCTCTGGGAGATCAGGCTGTTGAAATAAAAAGGGAGTGATGTCATTTTAGCCCTCAGGAGAAATGTCCTGACGTGTGACTGCCCTCCATGGGGTGATAACGGGGTATAATTTATATGGGTAGAAATCCCTCTTCCCACTCTAACAATGTTTTGTTTGCTTTGTCCTGAATATTGAGCCCACTCGTGCCCTGGAAATGATGGTTCAGAATACATGTGCAGAGTTCCTAACCCTGGGCAACGACAAGAAGTTTCATCAGCTCAAATAAATATCCCTGGCTCACCAGAACAGGCCCTCATGCTTCAAATGTCTCACTTCCCTACCTGCCAACATTGGAACTCCATAAATAGGGCCAGCTGGAGGGGAGCTGGGATGTGCACTGCCACCCACGAGATACCCGTGAGGCCGGGCCACACTTGGAGGGAGCTCAGAGTGTAAAGAGCACAGCACAGGGAGGAGAGGCCTGGCTCCCAGGGCTGGAGCAGCCTGGGGGGTCACTGAGCCATCCACAGCTCCCTCTAGAGCAGGCTGGCTCTGAGCATTTCTCTGCTCTCACAGCAGCTCTGCTCTGCTCCAACACCTGCAGCAAGGCTCCAGTGGAGACTCCACATCCCTGCAGCAGACTGTGGTTCAGGACATGCTCAGAACATCCAGTGCAGTATAGTAGGAGTCCTAGTAAAATATATGTATTGTATAAGTGGCATTTGAGTTGTGGGGAAAGGTATGTATTGTACTTGAATATCTGTATTGTACTTGAATATCTGTAAGTAAAAGAAAAGGGGGAATATAGTAGGAGTCCTAGTAAAATATATGTATTGTATAAGTGGCCTTGCCCCAGTCCTAGTTGTTCTAAATGGGCTGCAGCTGTGATGTCCTTAATTGGGTGGCAGCTGTGGCTAGTGAAGATAACTGGGATAAAAGGGGTTGGGCTGGCTGGTCAGGGAGATCCTTGGAGGAGCTCTGATGAAGGAGCAGAAACAACACTGCTGTGAAGAGCTGCTTGTGAGAAAACCACTCAGAAGGTATGGGACTCTAGAAATATGAATACAACAAGTGGTGACCCCGATGTGATAGAAGATAGGACTGCCGAGAGCTGCGGCAGCCTGAGAGCTGGGACTCTAGAAATACAGTAACAACAGTGCAGTGCTTGCTGACATTGGTGTCAGTCTTTCCATCCCTGCCAGTGTGCATTCTGAAGCAGGACATGACCACCTCCTGCCAGCACCTTCCCACAGGCCACCAGTATTTTCCAGTGCAGCACCAGATACCTGCTGGCACAGCAGCTCCCACCCCCTTTCCCAGCACAAAGGCTGCCCTCAGAGGCTTGTGATTCCCAGCACTGTATGTCTCCCACATTTCCACAGGAAGGGCAAGCACAGCCCTCCACAGATGTTCTTCACTGCTACAGCCATGGGCTGAATCTTGCTCTGCATTACACAGCCCTCTGTCACTGAGCCCAGAAAAGCAGTGGAAGGAAATGGGACTTCTGGCTCACTCCCACTGCTCCTGAGACCATCTGTTCCACAGGGCCAGAACCATCCAGCACAGCATCAGTGATGTGGAAGCACTCACTGGTGATGTGTCCCATCCTAACAGGTCATTCCTGACAGAAAACACCACTTGGAACCAACACTTGAAATAATCCTGCCCAAAGAGGAAGCCAGCACAGTAGAAATGAAGAGCAGGTTCTGTGTCCAGGCTTTGTCTTCCCTTCCAAGGGGAAGGCTCTTTGACAAGTTGGGAATAACCTCAATCCAATCAGACCTGCATGCTGGAGAAGCTGTTAATTGCTTCTTGAGGTTTTCTGTCAGCAACATTATCCTGTCCTGCCCTGCCCAGCCTGGTCAGTGACTGCAGTGACATGGAGAAGGGGAAGGTGAAATATGATAGGAGAAATAAAACCTACAGCAGCAAGCAATGCTAATAAAAAAATCGTGAGGGAAGCGGCATTCCAAGGAGGGGGGAATGCTGGGGGAGGAAAAGCATGGACCTCTCTTGACAAAGGTCCAGATAATTTTAAAAGGACCCAAGAAATTATATTTTAATGTCTATTTTTAATACAACCTACATGTGTGCTGAGAGCACTGCCTGCCACACCACTATCTTGTTACTTCCCAAATTAGCAGCAAAAATGTTAATTTAGACAGGAGGGAATAATTTTTGACAAAAGTGTCACTGCCTTCTGGGGAAGACATCTGACCTGGAAAGATCATGCCCAGGGAAACCCCACACCACAGACGTTCCCTCAGGGCTAGGAGCCCCACAGCTGGAAACACAACAGTTTGGGGTAGTTCAGCACAGCTGGGTGACTGATGATGATGGCAGATGAGTGTAACACATCACTTTAACTGAACATAAATATATCTTTGTCACTACAGCTGACTACAAAAGGTGTGGAGATAAAAATGACCAGTGCATTACTGGGAGCCTTTGGCAGCTTCCCACCTGCATGTCTGTGTTTGCTTTTCTGGTTTACATTTTACTTCATCCAAGCAATACAGAAATGAAAGGTTTGTACTCACTCCCTGTCCCTTTTCCAAGAGCTGCAAAAGCCCCTGGCAAGCTCCAGCCCTCTCTGGGCTGAGCCCTACAGGAGACAACCAGTTACTGCAGCTGGAGCTTCCCTGGCTCTCCTCCTCCTCGAGGTCAGCCCTGCAGGGAGAGGCAAAACTCCCACCCACACTGCTGCATGCACAGGGATGACCCATCTAGGGCCCCCAAATTAAAGGCTGATGGCAGAGCTGAGAAAGCACAACATTAAACTGCACTGAGGGAACCTGCCCACCTAGTGACATTTTGTGTTCTCTCCTGTGCCAGAGGAAATGAGCATATGCTTTACTTGCCTGAAATCACTTCCTCCAAGCACAGCTGAGTCACTGCTCCGAGTCACTGCTCCAAGTCTCTGCTAAGGTTTCTGGAGAGCATCCTGCTCCAAGGGGGCAAATACAGGTGGGATCCGATAACCACAGTGCCCTCCCGGTCCCACCAAACAGAGAAATTAATCCTGCCCAGGGGTCTCCCCAGGAATTCTTTTATCCTTTCTGAAACAGAACAGCTGTTTAACACAACTCAGCATGGCAGGTCAGAAGATGATGAATTCTGTATCCACTTGGGAATTTTTAGGGAAACAAAACCCCAGCTGTGCAAATTGGAAGAAGGCTGAGATGTGTGATCCAATATTGCACTGAGCAACCCTTCCAAACCATAATAGGGTCTTGGGTACAAACTGCCCTGAAGGCAGTGACCTCTATTAGACTTCCTTAGTGTAGAACTTCCCCCCGTTGTTACTGCTGTTGGGACATGTGAATGAATCTCTTGTTTTACTTTGCTTGTGTGCATGCTTTATTAAGTAACTGATTTATCTCAAGCCACCAGATGTCTCACTTTCACTCCTCTGACTCTCTTCCCATCACGCTGTGAAGGAGTGAGTGAGTGTGGGGCTGCCTTGGCAGCTGGGTTAACCCAGGACACCCACTGGGAGGCAGGAGGGGTTCCTGACCATCAGCCCAGCCCAACAGCTCCAAACTGGACAGGTTTAAGGAGCAGTCACAGCATGAGGGGTACTGGGGTGACTGCAGCCGCCCTGCACAACCTTAGAAGGCAAAACCAAGCCCCAGAAGGCCTCACGCCAAAAATACACTTAGGCATAATTGTTCATGCAATTCCATCAAAAGTCTTGGAGAAACTTATTTTTGGCTGAATCAGGTGTTTCAGAAAAGGCTGCCAAAGGCAGTGATTCTCTGCCAAGCAAGGAGGAGCCAGATTTCCCAGGACACCCATGTGGAACAGGAGTAGGAGCAGTCCCCAGAGGCTGCAGCCACTCAGCCTTACAAACAGGATCCATCACAGCCATTCTGATTCTATTCCTTCCCCTTTTCCCTCACAAACAGGATTCATCACAGCCATTCTGATTCTATTCCTTCCCCTTTTCCCTCACAAACAGGATCCATCACAGCCATTCTGATTCTATTCCTTCCCCTTTTCCCTCACATCACACACGTGGCAGGGGGAGGACAGCAGGGAGGGTGGCACTGTAGCTTCACAGACATCTCTACACCCAAGGAGCTGGAAGCATCCCTGCTCTGGGCAGTGCTCCACACCCCTGGCTTGGAAGGTGAAAGTATTTTGGGTCTGGCTTTGCCAAGTCTCCATCTGCCTCAGTTCCATCAGAGCACAATTCCCTAGCCCTTCCCATGGCAGCTCCCTCCCAGGAGGCTGAAGCTTTTGTTTGGTTCACAGCAGGACTGCACCACCACACAGGATCCCAGGCTCCAGGGAAGAGCATCATCTCTTGATAAATACCTCAGGGCACTGAGAAAATCAGGCAGGGGGAAGCAGTGTGGGCCAGAGCACTGCTCTGGGGGGCAGCCACTCTCTCCTTTAGTCTTAGCACTGCAGAAGGCTTGGCTGAACCCAGGGGAGATCCTATTCCTCAGCCATCCTGTTTCACAGAATCACAGAAGCACAGAATCACTGAGGCTGGAAAAGACCCCTGAGATCACTGACTCTGACCTGTGACCAACCATGGCACTGTGTGTCACTCCAGGCTTTCCTGAAACACCTCCAGGCATGATGACCCCACCACTGCCCTGGGCACCCCATTCTAATATCTAATCACCCCTTCTGTGAAGAAATTCTTCCTAATGTCCAGTCTGAGCCTTCCCTGGCACAAGGTTTGGGACTGGCAGTGGTCTCCCGTGTAGTTGCAGAAATGATTAAACACAGCACAGGTGGAGAAGCAGGAGTCCCCTCTCTGGGGGTCAGCCATGCGTGGGTTGGTTCCCCCTCACCAGCCCAGAGCCACCCCATCACCAACCGTGAGTGTCCTCCCCATCACACCTTCATGGCTGCACAGCTGTGACCCATGAGAAGCAGCTCCAAGTTCCATGGTCCAGAGTTACCCTCCATGGCTGGACATTAATGGCTCTTCTCTGCCTGTTCATGCCATGGGAGGTCATGCTGGACACAGGGTCCTGCACAACCCCAGCCTGTGTGTGCAGCCCAAGGGCACACACTGACACTGGATCTCCCAGGTTATCAGAGCCCAGCCTGCTGGGCAGTCACATCTTCTGTCAGCTCCCACGCACACAGCAGCTGCTCCTGCCTGGGACTGACACCATTGTTCATTAATGTGTGCTCACAAATCTCCATGAGGCTTTTTAAGACCATCAGGTCTTTCAGGGTGAGAGAAGTCCTCAAAAGCTGACCGTCACAAGCAGCTCTTGTGACCCTCACGAGCTCTTCAGCCACCCTCACAGAGCCCCTCCCTGTGCTGTGGTACCTTTTGAATGAGGAAACTGAGGCACAGCACCACAAACCACTTCCTTGGAGCTGGAAGGGAGCTGACAGCATAAAGAGAAGAAGAATTGCCATTGTTTGGTCTAACCACCCATCCTGCACAAGGAAGAGAGCCCCACAGATTGACCCAGGCACCCTGAAGTCCTCTCTTGTCAGCTTACAATTCCCAAAGCATTTCATTCCATAGGCAATAGAAAGACCAAATAATATTGTTGCAGGTGAAGAATGAAATTTTTTCCCCCAGAATTATAGGATGCTTTTTATAATGGCAGGATGTATTTCTAGAATATTTACAAGTCAATGTATCTGTTCACAATTTAAAATAAACTGCCCTTTCAATGTGTGCCAGCTGCTGTGACCCTCAGCGCTGGGCCGGAAGGAGGTTTGCAGTGTTGTCACCAACACCCTTGTCCAGAGAGAACAAGGACAAACTGTTCCTGTGTGCCCTCAGCCACTGCTGTTGTTAACAAAAATGCCACCTGTCCTTCAGATTGACACCATGAGTGCCAGCAAGGGCTAATTACGTGGGTAAGGGGAAGGAACAGGGCAGGATATTAACAGCTGATGCACTTCCCCTCTTTTACACATTTGTGTTTGTCTCCCATCTCCCATTCCCTCTCCCTCTGTGCCACATGAATTGTGTTTGGTGTCTATTCCCAGGGCACTGCCCATGGAAGGCTCCTCTGAGACACCTCTCACCTTAGTGCTGCCAGCAAAGTGGGAGGCAGAAATCAGGAATGAACAGTCCCACGGCGTCACTGGGAGTCCCAAGGTCTCCAAAGCCTCTTCCCAGACCCTGTGTGAGTCACAGATCCCTACAGGGTGGTGTCAGTGTCTGAAATCAACCCAAATTACTGGGAATTCAGGGCAAGATCTCTGTAGGGTTCAGAACCCATTGCTGGAGAGATTTTTGATGGAACCTGCATTCAGCACACACAGAAATTCAGGAAACAAGACCACATCTGTTGGGTGCATGCAGTGGTGCACTTAGGAATGAGGACAAGACTGAGCAACAGGTAGGAAGAAATAAAGCAGCAAATTCTGCTCCCTTCAGGCAAACTCACTTTCCCCACTGCTGCTGGGCTTTAAACACAGCAACAGGGATGATATCCAGGAGATAACCAAGCCTGCTGCATCCCAGTTGTCTGGGACAGACAAAAAGGCAGCTTTGCCAGAGGGCAAGTCAGCAAGGAAACAGGAAACAGTCTCCTGGAAATGTGTGTGAGATCTCCCACTCATCACTGCAAGGAAATGTACGTACAACTCAGTCTCCCATCCAAGAATTCTGAAACCAGTCTCTTGGAAAAGGCACTTGAACTGAAATGCAACTTTCAAACTCATCCTGCATTGATCAGTCTGTTTTTGAGGCGCTCACCCAAAAAACCTGATCCCTGGATGTGTTCTCTCAGCTGCCTGGGCCACTCCTTTACTTCCTCCAAGGGTATTTCCAGTGTCTTGTCACCAGTCCAGGCTGCTTCCTCCAAGTGTCATCTGTAGCCCCACATGAAGCAGTGGTATGGACCTTTGGGCTGCAAAAGACACAGAAGCACAGATTGCTGTGACAACAGGCATGTCAGAGATAAAAACACCTCCTCACCAGCCAGAGGAAAGTCACTCACAGAAAATTCCTGTGGCCATGGGCTTTCAAACCTGAAAAAACTCAGTTGTGTCACAGCACTGAGTGTCCCATGAGGAGGCCCAGGGTTCTGCTCTGCAGGGAGAGCTCTGATTTAGCACCAAAGAGCTTCTTCCACTCAGCAACTCTGGAGCAGGAGGAAGGAATTAGAAGTTCTTTGTGCATCTAATACCCAGGATTATTTTCATGGAATGTTTCCTTGGATCAGTCCAGCTGACTTAGACCACTATCCTATACAGCCTCCAGTGAGTGGGGGTAGAATGCAGCCATAGCAGGGCCAGGATTTTAAACATTACAGCAATGGGGTGAGAAAATTCTTTAGAATATTATTTATGAGACTATGTACAAGAACATGCAATGACAGGACAAAAGTGAATGGCTTCAAACTGAAAGAGAATAGGTTTAGATGAAATAATAGAAAAAAATTCTTCCCTGTGAGGGTGGGGAGGCTCTGGCACAGGGTGCCCAGAGCAGCTGTGGCTGCCCCATCCCTGGAGGTGTCCAAGGCCAGGCTGGATGGGGCTTGGAGCAACCTGGGCTAGTAAAACCTGTCCGTGCCCATGGCATGGGGTGGGATGGGATGAGTTTTGAGGTCCCTCCCAACTCAAACCACCCCAAGACTTTATGACTCTGGGGAAGCACTTTTACATCAGTAATTCCTATGCCAGGGGCATGGAACAGTGTGGGACATTTTAAAACCTAGCAGACTCCATAACTTAAACATTCTACAAGCCCTAAAACAAACAGTCTCAATTATTTACTCATTTCTAGAAAGTTAAAACTATCAGAGAAACAGAACTATCTGCCAGACAGACATTTACCCTCTGATCTACACCTATTTCTGGCTGAATGTATCTCACCTCATTATTTTCATTTTTATTTTCATCAAAGGAGCAAACTCTGCAGGACTGGAAACACCCTCCCACCTGGGGGTCCATGGCAGGTGGGTTCAGGAAGGATATTGAGGGGCTGGAGAGAGTTCAGAGCTGGGAACAGAGCTGGGAATGGAGCTTTGGAAGGAACTGGAGCACCAGGAGCAGCTGAGGGAGCTGGGAAAGGGGCTCAGCCTGGAGAAAAGGGGGCCTGGAGGGACCTTCTGGCTCTGCACAACTCCTGACAGGAGGGGGCAGCCAGGATGGGGTTGGCCTCTGCTCCCAGGGAACAGGGACAGGACAGGAGGAAACAGCATGAAGTTGTGCCAGGAAAGGTAAGGGTGGTCAGGCATTGGAAGGGACTGCCCAGGGACTCGAGGTGGTGGAGTCCCCATTCCTGGAGGTGTCCAAGGAATGCCTGGACACAGCACGGAGTGCTCTGGACTGGATGACAAGATGGGGGTCAGGCACAGATTGGACACAATGATCTCAGAGGTCTTTCCCAACATGCTTGATTTTGTGATTCTATTTCTGCAAGTTAAACCAGGGGTTTGGGTCTCTTCTTTTTCCATCTAGGGATTTTTTTTTTTACCTGAAAAAAATAGGTCCTGACTTTATCCAGCAGCACAGACCAGGTAAATCTGCACCAGGTAAAGCAGCAAAGTGCCAGAGAAGCAAGTAAGCCCCTTGAGAGGAAAGCTAATGTCTTTACAAACGGTTTGATGGGTGAAAGTATGAGTGTTATCGTCATTGAAATGGGTCTTAATGTATCTACGAACTTTGGGCAGGAGGTTTGTTGCAGAGCCCAGACAGCTTGGCTTCTAAAACAGACAAGTGTCTGCACAAACCTGAACTTTGGGGTAAAATAACGGGTTCAAGGGGGAATATGTGGTAGGCGGTTTGGGAAGCCTGTACCTTCCTAGCACCTCGGCCAGTGGAAAAAGGAGGAGGCAACGTGGGGCCGGGAGTTTGGGATAAAAGGAGGCTGTGCCCTCCAAAGTTCGGGAGAGAAAGCCTCGCGGGTGTGCCCCGGTGGACTCTCTCTCTTTATTTGAGTGAAAGTGTAGGGCTCCTCTCTCTCCCCTTTGGACATAAACCTCTGGCCTTTGTGGAATGTTCCTGCCACCCTCAATCCCTCCAGCTCTGAATGGAACCGCCTGGGAGCTGCCACCGGAGCAAAGCCAAGGCTTGGGGGTATTTGCACACCTGAAGGGTGCAGACACAGAAAGTGGGGCAAACCCGAGGTACTACAAGAACCACATCTGAGGAAAGTTCTCTGGGCAAACACCAGACCCGGTGGCCTTGGAAAGGCACAATGTTCCTCTTGGCACAAGGAGCAGGCTTTTAAAATGAGTCACAAGTCTCAAACATAAGAGGTTCCTAGGAAGACTGAAGCCTTTGAAACTGAAGGATCACTGATACCATCTATAACCACAAATCACCCAAAACCAGAAGCAAGGGCAGCACTGCGGCCCGGGCTTTTCCCTCTGATAGACACAGGACCACCGTCGGTGTGAGGGGAGAGCAGAACAATGACGGTAGAATGGGGTGTGAAGGGGAACACAGACTGCGAGAGAAGAGGGGCCATGAGGGGAGAGCGGGGCCGTGAGGGGAGAGCGGGGGGGGGGGGGGGGGGGGTTGTGAGGGTGTCTGTGAGGGGAGAGCGGGGTCTGTGAAGCAAGAGAGGGGCATTAGGGGGAGTGGGACCGTGACGGGAGAGCTGGGGGTGTGACGAGAGAAGGGGCTGTACGGGGAGAACGGGGATGTGAAGTGAGAAGGGGCTGAGAAGGAGCGGGGCTATCCCGCGTCTCAGCCCCAGGACGACGCGGCGCAGCCCCGCTGGTGCTGCCCCGGGAAGCCAGGCGGGAGCTGCCCGGGCCACGTCGGCCGAGCCGAAGGCCCCTCCGGCAACGCAACGGCCACGGCCACAGCAACGGCCGGCGCCGGCACCGCGTCCCCTCGGCGCCGCGGGCCGCGCTCAGCAGCGGCCGGGCTGCTGCCCTCCGATTGGCCAGCGGAGCTGTCCGTCACTGCACGTCACGCTCCACGGCCAAGCGGGCACGCGGGGAGGGCCTGGCCGGGGCCTGCAGGGCGGGGCCGCGCTCGGGCCGGAGCCAGAGCCAGGTAAGGGGCAGGTAAGGGGCAGATGTGGGCTGGGTATGGCCATGGCCGGGGGATGAGGGCATCGGGCCCTGGCCCTGCTCCGCTCCCCGCACCCGGGGCGGGACCGTGCGGGGCTGTGCAGGACCCGGGGCTCGCGGGGCGGCGGTGGCCCGCACTGCCGGAGGCATCCCGGGTGGGACCGGGCGGTGGAAGCCCCTGGAGGGATGAGGGGGCACCCGGGCCCTCGGCGGGAGTTGAGGGGTCCGGCCCTGCCCTGGGTCCGGGTCAGGGCGGGGGATGGTTCCAGCACAGGTCCGGGGAGGGAAACGGGCTGGAGTCTTAGAAGTGTTCCATGTGATGTTCACAGAATCATCCCGGAATGGTTTGGGTGGGAAGGGACCATAAAGCTCATCCAGTCCCCTTGCTGTAGGCAAGGACTAATTCCACGAGACCAGGCTGCTCCAAGCCCCTGCAGGCTGGCCTTGGACACTTGCAGGGAGGAGGAGGTTAAAGATGAGGTGATTACTGGGCAATCCCAGGGAGAAGAGGGGGTGGTTGTGCGCAGCCATGCTCTGGAAAGCCTTTTGTGGGGGCTCATCCTGGGAGCTGCCACACTCACAGGCCCCGAGAACTTCACCTCAGCCATGCAGCCTCTGCTGTGCTTCCTGCTCTGGCAGATGTTGGTTTTGGCTGCATGGCTGCTGTGGCCCGGGCTGATGGTCTGGAAGAAATAGCTGTAAGGCATATGTGCATGTATCCCTTTGCTGTCAAATATATTGCTGATAAATATGCCTTGATTATCTTTTGTGTGGTTGAGGGTGTTCTGCAGTTCGTGGTGTGTGAATTCTGCCCAGGTTCTAAGTTTTAGTTTATGGTATAATAGATCACGTGTTTTCTCCTCCTGTTTTTAAAAGTGACATTTCTGAGTTGTTCAGATATTCTAAACTCAGCTGATAGTTGGGCATTGCATGTCCAGCAATGGTACATGCCCATTGTTGTGTTAAGAATTCAGACAAAAGTCCAGACCCACTTAAAATGGGGAACGTGCACTGGGCAGCTCAGATCAGTCCTGTCACCCAGATGTGTGATGAAGATCTGAACCCCTGATATCTCCCTGGAAAGGATCATTGTTTGAGGAGATTTTTGAAGCTGTGGTGCAAAACCTTAATAAATCATGGATGAGGTGATAGCACTGGAATGCATTTTGGAGGTACGGCAGCTTGTTAGAAGTTGCTGGTGTTTTGTCTAGATAAAGAAGAAAGGAACTTCTTGTTTGTAATCCATTATGTGAATTTAGGGTGTTGACATAAGATAAAGCAAAGGGAACAGCATATCACAGTGATTTAAATCCCAGTGGAATCAGGTCAGGTGATGGAGTACAAGTACCTGGAGTAAGCTGTGGGATTACCTGGGAGCTGATTAATGGAGGTGTAAATTCCCTTCCCTTTCCTCTGCTGAAACAGCTCTTCCTTGCTGTCCCAAGGTCCCCCAACACCTGCTCCACCTTTTCTCTCTGAGGGTGAACACCAGCCTCACCAAGGCAAACTTGCCTTTTGTGGCACAGGGAATAAATTCATATTATGGATTTATGGAAGCACACATCTCTGCAACAACTTTATCCAAACACATGGGGGTTGGAAGGAGATAATCTTTAGGGTCCCTTCCAGCCCAAACCATTCTGTGATATGTAGCAGAATGTGTTAATGAATTCACCAAGCTACCAGCTTGAAGTAATTTTAAAATCAGGATTTACTGAACAGGTATCTTGAGATAAAGGAGATTTAGGAATTGATTTGTAATACTTAGGAATAGTCCACCTCTTTCCCATAGCTCATGACAGGAAAATACATAATTCCCTTCAGCAGCAAGACTTTTGAGTGTCAGAAGATGAACGATTTACCACTCATGACAGTGCAGCAGGGGGGCCCCAATGTACTGCTTTAGGTCACTCTTGCTCCTAGTTCTGCATCTCTTAATAAGCAAAACTGTCAGCACCAAAATATCTGTAGCTGGGCTCCAGGGCAATAAGAGATGAACAGGAGGTTTTCTGCAAGTCCAGTTGTAAGGAAATCAGCAATACTTTTGCAGGGCTGGTGTAGTTTAGGTGTGGGGTTGTACAGTTGGAAGCTCTTCTGACAGGAGCATTGTTGGGATCTGTGTTGTTTCTGGCTGGCATCAGCTGCAATTCAGGAACAAACTTCTTCTTCCTGGGCAAAACAGAGGCAAGTGGGCCAAAAAATTTCTCTTGACTACCTTGTTGTGGCCGCACTCAGCTGAGATGCCCTGTCCTGGATGTGAATTTTGTTCCCTCAGGCTCCCAGGATGTTCACCCCGAGCTCCCGGAACTCCGTGAGCCCCGTGCTGCTGCTGGTGCTGCTGGGCTGTGTCCTGTGTCCCCCAGCACAGGCCAGCAAGGTGGGTGACACCGAGCCGTGTGTGGGGGCACAGCAGAGGTGGGGTGTGAGGGGACAGAGCTGTGTCCCCTCCTTCACATGGCTCCTGTGTCCTGCAGAGCTCTGAGGACATTCGCTGCAAGTGCATCTGCCCCCCGTACCGCAACATCAGCGGGCACATCTACAACAAGAATGTGTCCCAGAAGGACTGGTGAGTGAGTGAGCAGCCTCAGGGTCGGTCTGTGCCAGCCAGGCTCTGCAGTTCCCAGCTGATGCTGAGGAAGGGATTCCGTGCCTGTATGTTTGCAGAGGGAGCTGCTTTGGTGGGTGATGTTCAACCCAGGCCAGGGGCATTTTTTTGAACAGAAATTGAGGAATCTGGGATGATACGTTAACCCCGCTCTTGGCAGATGTAGGGTTGCTCTTGGCAAATGTAGGGTGTGACCTCCAATCCTATCCACCTGGACCAGATCCCTGCCAAAGGTGCTGGGACAACCTTTCCCAGGGACTTTGGGCAGCTAGGCTGTGAGGGGAGCTCTTAACACCAGATCAGTGTTATCAGCCTGACCGGAAAGCTGGGACACAAAGTGACCCCAGTGTCCTTGCACAGAGCACTGGTTTCACCTTGTGCTGCTGCTGATTGTGGTTTGTTTGTGCTGCAGCAACTGTCTGCACGTGGTGGAGCCCATGCCAGTGCCTGGCAATGACGTGGAGGCCTATTGCCTGCTCTGCGAGTGCAAGTACGAGGAGCGCAGCACCACCACCATCAAGGTACCTGAGCTCAGGCCCTGCCCATCCTGCCCCCTCCTGTGCCACACACGCCCAGGGTGACTACACTCACTGCCTGTGCCCTGCCCCTTGCCCTGCCACACTGGAAGGTTCCTGGAGAAGAGCCCAGAAAGTTTTCTTTCAGAAGGGAAACTGTCACAGCGAGTACATGGTGGCAGTGCCAGGGGCTCACTCTACAGCTCTCTGAAAGAAGACTGTAGCCAGGTGGGGCTTGGCCTCTTCTCCCAGGCAGCTAGTGACACAACAAGAAGACATAGTCCTAAGTTGCATCAGAGGAGGTTTAGGTTGGACATAAGGAAGAATTTCTTCACAAAAAGGGTGTTGGAAGAAAGCTGGAAGGGGCTGCCCAGGGAGTCACTGTCCCTGGAGGTGTTCAAGGAACCACTGGATGTGGCACTGAATGCTCCAGGCAAGGTGATAAGGTGGGGATTGGTCACAGGTTGGACTCCATGATCTCAGACATCTTCTCCAACCTCACTCAGTGATTCAGGGATTCTGTGACTTCTGTGATTTTTGTGATTCCCTGAGATGGGCATTCCTGATAGTGAGGAGCTGTGTGGGAGCCCAGTCTCCTTGCTGGGGATGTGTGACCAAGAGTGCCAAGCATCTCTGACCAGGGCCCCATCTTGTTGTCCCCTGTGTGCAGAACATGCCCTCAGTTGGCACAGTGAGTGTCAGCACAGTTTGTGCAGTGATGGCACAACCTCGGCTTCCTGGCAAGAGCAAGAGACTTTTGTGAGCAAAATGAGAACGAGATCACACATCAGAGGCAGCTGCAAAGGACCTTCCTGACCTCTGTGGTGCTTCTTATCTCCACTGCTTATCCTTTCCCCCTGCGCTGTCCTCAACTGCAGGTGATCATCATCGTCTACCTGTCTGTGGTGGGGGCCCTGCTGCTCTATATGGCCTTCCTGGTGCTCGTGGACCCCCTGATCCGCAAGCCAGACCCCTACACCCAGCCCCTGCACAACGAGGAGGACAGCGAGGTGAGGGGGCAGGGGGTGCAGGCAGGGGGACAGGAGAATGGGGGACAGGGAAACAGCCACCTCCTGCTTGTCTCCTCTGATCCACTGAGGGACCAGCACTGCTGCTTAGGGGGCACTTACACAGGTGAACATTTAGATCTCTGCATGTCATGCAGAAGCACAAGGAATATTCAGAGTTCTGTGTAACAACCCCAAGGCAAGCCCTGCCCTCAGAGGCAGAGGGGACTTTGTAGCAGCTGGCCTGAATTTGGTTTTTCCATCTAGAGGGGGAAAAAAAGTCAAACATCCTGTTTGTGCAGTGTCCCAGGTGGAGTTTTGTGGTGCTGAGCTTCCAGGGAAGGACAAACTTAAGTGTTGGCTAAAACATCTTCTAGACACTTGAAACGCTGGCCTACGAGGTGCTGTTTGATCCTGCTCTGGGGCTGGGCCCTAGGTTGTACCAAGGCTGTTGTTCCTTGTGCTCCTCTGTTGCGGTTTGTCCAGAGCACAATTTCATTCAAACCCCATCTTTTGGGACACTGGTGTACAAACCCCGGGCAAAATGATTTGGCCAAATCCCAGTAGCAAAAAAAGAGCCACTCTCTCCCTCTTTCTCTCTTTGTCACACACCAGTTTTGGGGGAGGAAAAATTTCTTGCTGCATAAAATTCATGCAGTTGCAGCACTGGGTTGGATTGTCCTGTTTGTACTTTGTTGTGAGTACAAACTATTCGGCCCAATTCTGTCATACTCGGATGTGAGGAGCAGGTGCTCCAGTGTCCACAGTCCATCCATTGCCTCCCTCTGCTGAAAAAGGAGGTCCTGCAGGAGGATATGAATTTGTATCCCAAAGTCATGGGTTTGCACCCTGCTCTGCAGCAGTAATTCAGATCCAGATCCAGGTGCACATGGTAAATGCCTGGTGTTAAGTGAGGTTTATCTCACTCCAGTATGCTGGACCAAGTCCTCTGGGATAGCCCTTGTTCCTGTGCCACGATGGATCTCCATCCATCGTCAGCCTGGTTTCAGTGGGGGGATGTGGTTCACCTCGGCACTGTGGCTCCATGCAGACTCCAAGAGTGGGTTTCCAGCAGAGCTCTACACTTCGTGCAGTTCCTCTGCTGGGAACTTCTGTCTGGAGTTGTGGGTGATCCCCAAGGGCAAGGACTTGGGGGCTGGTGTTGAGGAGCTCTGAAAAGGAGGTTTTTCACCAGAACAACCCAAACCTTGCACTGCTCTTCGAGGTGCAGTCTCTCCCCAGGTCAGCTGCCTCGCCCTGTGCTGGCCAGGCACTGCCTGGTGTCCAGCCCCGTTCCTTTCCTTGCAGGACACTCACTCCCTGGCCGCAGTGCCCAGCCTGCCTGGCGCCAGGGCCAACACGGTGCTGGAGCGGGTGGAGGGGGCGCAGCAGCGCTGGAAGCGGCAGGTGCAGGAGCAGAGGAAGACGGTGTTCGACCGGCACAAGATGCTGAGCTAGGCCCTGCCGCAGCAGGACAGCCCGGCGTCGGAACGGAACCTCCAGCCCTCCCTGATCCACATCTCCAGAGGGAGCAGCAGCCCCAAGGCTTCCCTGGTCGTGTCCCCTGCCCTTCCCCTGCCCAGCCACAGGGCCCCTGGGCTCTGGCTGCCATGGGACTCCATCAGCCCACCCCAGAGGGACAGGGGCTGGGAGCAGAGTGCTGGGAGCTGGCTGAGTCCTCCTGGGATAAAAATGGTGGGAGAATTTTGATGTGGGATAAATTATGTGATGTTTCTCCAGGATGCAGCAACCACCTCCTCCTCCAGTATGCACTGATGGTCCTTGGGCATTGTGGTGCTGAGCCACATAGGAACAGTACAGGAACAAAGGGGAGGGAGTTTCTGCCAGTGCACACTGCTGCTTCTGCTTATCCTGATGTAAATGGAGAGATTTCCATGCCTCTGGAGTCTGTCCAGGTTTACACCAGCATAACTGAGACTGCAGCTTGCTTCTGGGCATGTGAATATCACAAAACCTGTTAGTACCTACATCAGTAAGAGTCCAACAGGTAAAACGCTGATTTACATTTCTATATTTTTGCGCTTTACCTGTAGATAAAAACTTCCTGGGGTGAAACCTCTTGATTTGTACCCACACTGGTAACCCTTGGTGTTCTCCAGTGAGCAGCAGCATTTGTGTCCAAGAGAACTGGGGCAAAGGCTCTCCTGGAGCACTGGAAACACCTTTCAGGGCCCTGGGAAGCAGACATTTGGGCTACTCAGAACACTCCAAGAGCTCTGATAGGACTTGGGCTGTGTGGAGGAAGCTGCAGTGGTTCTGCCGTGTGTATTGATCCCACTGAGAATATTTGAATTTTATGGTGTAGCACCTCCATATTAAATGCAAAGATCTACTACCTGAGTGGCTTTTTGTCAGGGGAAAAACCCCATCATGCCAGGTCTGGGGCTCCATCTGCCTGCCAGTGCCCAGCAGGTGAGCTGATGCCACCTCAAACCAGAGCTGTGGTTCTGGTGCTGCAGGAGTGGCACTGCTCCCTGCTGGCAGTGACTGCCCTGCTCCAGGACAGCCAGGCTTGGAACATGGGCAGAGCAGGGTCCTGCTTGGCACAGATTAGTGAGTTCTCTGGGCTATCCCATGGGAATGCTGAGCAGACTGGAATTCTTCCTTTGCAGGAAGCTGAGAAATTGTTACTAAAAGCCTAACTGGGAGCAGTGCTAGTCACTGCCTTGCGTGCTGGGGCCACAGCTGCTAGTGGAGCATCCAGCCCTCCAAGCTGACCCAGCCAGACAAACCCAAACAGCAGCTTTTGGGATCCTTCGTGTACTCCAGTTACCCTTCAGCACCTCACTGGGCTAAAAAGGACCCAGAGCTTCACATTATACCAAGGTCACATTTTCCTTGGCTTATCTTTGTTCCCTGGTGCTCAATTCTGTGCGTTCCTCGCCTTTCTGGATGCCCCATCTTGTCTGTCCTTCCCGCTCCGTGTGAACCAAGCAAAAACACGAAGTGAGGTGCCTGGGAATTTGTTTTTTTCCCTTGGAAGGCGGGAACAAGGAGCGCTGGTGGGAGGCGCTGCCCGCGGCCGGGCCGATGGGTCCATCTGGTGGCCGTCGCCCCCGATCGGCACCGAAAAATGGCCGGGCACCAGTGGGAGCTTGCTGAGCCTGCAGGGTGAAGGGTTTGGTGAGCAGCATCCCCAGACTTTCTCTTGATCCCTCCAGGAGCAGCTAGGAAATGGGATCAGAGAGAAGGGAATTAGAAATTGAGAGTTTTGGAAAAAGTTAGAAAACTTATAGCAGGTAAGGTGTGGAGAGGCTCCAAAAAAAACCAAACCACTGCCTGATGAATTATTTGGTTTGTTAATTAGCTGATCAGCTTTGTCCTGTACATCATCCTCCCCGGGAGGAAAGCTTTTCTACTGCTCAGCCCTGAATTCCCAAGCACCTTCCCCTTCCTGTGCCCCCTCCTTGGCTCATTGGGGCATCCCCCAGCAGGTACATTCTGATGGGCCCTGCTCCTAGACTCATCTGCAGCCCACAGCAGTGGTTCCCATCTCTCCACACATGGAGCAGTGAGAGCCAATAACTTAATTTCTTATCCAAAAAGGCAATGTGAAAAATAAAGGAACCAAATCCAGCTGCTTTGACATCCTGCCACAGGTGTTGTGCTCAATTGCCTGCTGTGGTCCAGATGTCGATGCTCTGGATGATGAGCCACTCGCTCTGGTCCTGGGTCACCCGGATCCTCACGCACTCCACGGGCCCAGGCAGGACACTCTCCAGGCCCTGCTGCTCCAGGGTCCCCTTCTTGAAGGAGCCCACAGGGACGTAGGAGGAGCAGTCGCGGCTACGGTCGCGGCGCTGGCCCAGCTCCAGCAGCCCTGCGCGCAGGAAATCGCCCGGGCGCTCCACGGAGCCCGTGCGCACCCGGACACGGCGGACTCGGACTGGCTGCTGGAACACGATGGTAAAAGTACTGCCAGCTGCTGGGTCTTTGCCCCAAAAGTAGCCCTGTGCCAAGCTGTAGGCCTTGAGGGGCTCGTAGTTCTCAAAGATGGACATGGTGGTGTACAGGGATGCCGGCGGGTTGTCTGGGAGGTCCAAGGCATCGGCCTGGAAGTCCTCATCCTTCAGCCGGTTGACAGTGCCCTGGAAGGAGGAGTAGAGGCCCATGTGCTGGAAGAGGGATGGCTTGAAGCGGATCACGTCCTTCTGGGTGAGCAGCTGGCGGAAGTGGACCAGCAGCCAGTCACAGGGCATTTCCTGGTAGAAGAGGAGGAGGAAGTGAGCCAGGCGAGGAAGGTCACTGGAGCGGTAGAGCTTTCCAATGTAGCCCAGCTTGGAGAATTCGAGGGTGGCCCAGCTGGAGCCCTCCTGGGAAGCCAGTGCCCTGCGGATGGACGTCAGGAAGGACCTGGCGCTCCACACGTCGTCCTCGATCATCAGGTAGTAGGAGGAGAGGTTGGCGGCGAAGGCGAGCAGGAAGGCATAGTCCACATTCTGCTTGGAGCGGAACCTCACCCGCTCCTCTGCGTCGTTGAAGTTCCTCTTCAGGCCCTCCAGGGTGGGGTAGAACTCAGGCGGAGCGTGGATGAGCAGGAGGCGGCCCAGGAGGATGTGGCGAGCAAACTTCTGGGCGATGGTGGCGGCAACGCGCACGTTCCAGCCAGGATCAGTGTCAGCCAGGTGCACCACCACCACCATCTCCTGCAGCTCCTCCTCTGTGGACTGGCTGAACAGGGACTGCAATGTGGCCAGGAGGTAGAAACCACGTGGCCTCTGCACGGATGCCATTCCTACCGCCAGGAATTCTGCAAGGCAAAGGAAAGGCATGAACAGGCAGAGGGCTGACCTGGGATCACCACAGTGATGTTCTTCCCTTCAAGATGAAATGAAAGGGCTCAAAAAATCTCTTCCCATGGCCAGCCTGCAGGGTTGTAACCCCATGTCTAAGGCTGTTGTCTCCCTCCTGAACCTGAAACCTTCAGCACCTCAGGAGAGGCCCAAAATTGGCCCAAATGGCAGCAAGAGGCAGGCTGAGGAGGCAGGGGCTCCACTGAAGAAATATTCCTGAAAAACACCTTAACAAAAGCCAAATCTAGGCAAGTAACAGTGCAGAGAGAAAGTCTATAGGGCAGAAATGGCTTATTGGTATGGCTGCACATCCTGGAAGCGTTCCCCACTCCACACCACATGGAGATGCACCCACACTGGGATCAGGCACCTTGTGTCCTCCCCATGGCCCAGCAGTGGCTGCCTTGATTCAGCTTCTCTTGCTGATGGCTGGGACAGCACCATTCCTGTGCTGGTTCCTGCACAGCCTCACAGGTTGTCCTGGGCTGGTTCCCACAGGGTTTGCATGGGAATTGCTTCTTGTGCGCCTGCCTAAGAGCTTGGCCCACTCCTCCCACACTGTGGGGTTGTCCCAGTGGTCCAGCTCACCATCTCCACTGGAACCTCAACCCCGGGGTGATGGGATTTCAGCAACCCCCAAAGAGAGGTCTGGGAAGCCCAAAACACCTGCAGTCACCCAGTCCCAAGGTGCAGAAACTTGGACCCTGCGTGGAGCTTCCCCAATTCCTCCATCCCCAGAGTGAGCAGTGAAGGCTGTGGAGGTTTGGGCAGGTCCTCACCCAAAAAGGCAGGACCCAACCCCCCCCCCTGCCCCAGCAGCACTCAGGGGGCAGGTCTGTGCTGGGACGTGCAGCTGTGCACACACAGATGTGCACACCCTCAGGGTCCAGGACCACTCACTTTTTCGGGGAGCCGGGGAGCCAGCGAGGAGCTGGTAGGAGATGTTGTGGAGTGCAGAGAGCTCAGCTGTGTCCCTGAGGATGTGCTGGGCTCCCCCCGGCTGCAGCAGCTGCAGGATCGTGTCGGGAGCCAGGCCCCTGAGCTGCACCTGCATGGGAGCCACAGGCAACAGGTCACACCCTAGAGCACCATGCAGCAAGGAGGGATGACAAGAGGGGGACCCAGAAGTGAAGGGGAGCCCCTGTCCTGTGCTCCCAACTCCTGGATTCAGGGGGGTCCATCTGCCCAGGGCAACCCGAGGGAGAGGAGAAGGTGGGGGGGTGTTGGGGTGACAGGGAGCAGGGAAGAGAGCAGAGCTGAGGTTGAGGTTCATGTGGGGCAGGAAGGGATAGAGGATGCTCCACTAGCCTCTCCAGTGGGATGTCTCTGGCTGGGGACTCACCTCCAGGGGATCCTGTTCCTGCCGGCTGCTCCCATGGAGGAGGAGGAGGAGGAGGAGGAAGGAGACAGCGAGCAGAACCGTGAGGGAGCGTTTCAGGGAGCATCGCATGGCCCCTGCTGGCTGAGGCCTGGGGAGAGGGGACACATCAGGGCACAGCCTGGGGAAAGCTAGCATCCCCTGGACGGGACAGTGGGACAGCACCTGGGTACACCCCTGGGACCGACCCCCTGCCCGAGCACACACAGGTGTGTGAGCAGCCATGGGGCATCAGGGGACACTTGTGCACTGTCCCCTTTGGGCAGGCAGGGACAGGGAAACCCCAACCTGACCAGGACAAAATCAGCCAGGTACAAAATCCCCCCAAACCAGCCCCAGGACACCTCGGCTGCCCTGAGACACCCCAAGCAGCACTCCGGAGCTGGAAGCAGAAGAACTGCAGGTGACAGAGCCTCAGAAAAAACTTTCAGGTCATGGGGACACCCCACGAACAGTCACCAACGCCCCAGGATTTATCACCAAGCCCTGGGAAACACTCAGGTCTCAAATGGGCCCAGGCTGCTCTTCCAACTGTGAGGAGGAAGCAGCTCCCCACCTTCCTCCAGGCAGGCACCAGCTCACCCTGTCCCAGTCCCATCCCCTGCTTGGCAGGACAAGAAAAGTGTCCCTGAGGGGACAGTGTCAAGCAAGTTGCAGTGAACTTGAGATGATGTACATTGTAGCAGAGGTGTGGCAGGAGGCTAAAAGGCTCCTGTGTTTGCCTGGGATTTTTCCATTATAAATATGACAGTGCTGCCCTGGAAGAGAAGCAGCTGAGCCTGGGCAAGTGCCCAGCCTCATGGGGCAGACATCCTGAGCCCTATCCAAGCTGTTTACAGTGACTTGGCTTGGTCAAAGCAGCTTTGACTGCAAACGTGGAGGAAAGGCCCTCCTAAGCCTTCCCAAACCAAGGCTGGGCTTCTTAGGACGGTGCCCTGAACACTTTCCTGCCCCAAGCACCGCTGTGCTCTGAGCCCACCCGCAGGCCCCACAGACCAGAGCACAGCACCTCTGGGGCCGCTGCCCTGAAGCGTGTGCTGGGCTTGTTTTAAGGAGAACCCTCATTTTTGTGCCCAGAAGTCCTTTGGAGGGGTTGTGAGCTCCCCAAGAGGCTGGTGCCGAGCAGGTGCCCCGATCCGATCGGCAGGCACTGCGCCCTTGGAGCGCTGACCCCGCCCAGGGACACGGCTGCTCAGTCGGAGATAAACACGGAGCCAGAGCCTGGCAGGGCAGGGCTGGCCCGCAGGAGAGACAACCGGCTCCTGCAGCTGCGTAATCTCTCCGTCCAGGTCCCAGCAGAGAGTGTGGCCTCTCCATCCCTTACAGCTCTGGAGACATGGGGGACCTCACCAGCTCAGGGGGGAACAGAATTAGGGATCTGTCAGAGCCACAGGGACATCACAGCCTAGATTTCCAGGCCTGGACCTCCAGGAGCTACAACCAGGGCGACGGGATAAACTGGGAAGGGTGAGGCCTGGCCACATGCCTGGCTGGGCGTTTGGCCACTCTGGGTGGCCAAAGGTTTTTCTGGCTGCTGGGGAATGTCTGGCTGCCAACGGCCCATCCTGCATAGCAAACAAGATGCTGCTGAGCACCCCCAGCTCTCACAGGCAGCAGCTTCACCCAAGGAGCAGGCAGCCCATGGGGAACAGGGGTCACCGGCACAGAACAGAACAGAAGGTAATGAGTGCAGCCCCATAATTAGCCCCCTAACTGGGCTTTGGATTCGTGCCTCCATGGAGGCAGCCAGGTAAGTGGGCACAACCAGGGGTGCAGCATCCTCCTGCTCCAGCTCAAAGTGCCTCCAGAGAGTATCCCTGTCCCCCACTCTGCTGCAAGCACCTCATGCACCTTCCCCACAGCCCAGCACTCCATTGCAGATGTCTCCAAAAGCCACCCTGCTGTGGGGACACTGGCCAGGAGGAGCTGAGAGCCCATATGCTTGGAGCCAAACTCCTCCCCAGCCCCAGAGCAGGGCAGGGGGGAGGAACAGTCCATTCCCAGCCTCAGTCCCGCGGGGCTCCGAGGAAGCTCCCGGTGTGCAGGCAGCTCCAGCTGCTTCCGCCAGCACTGGGGAGAGCAGGGCCGGTTGCACAAGGAAAAGGGAACAGCCAGGGCTCCCTTCCCACTGCCAGGAGTGCCCTTCCATGCTGGGGGAAATTGAGGCACAAACGAAGGCTGTGTCACCCAGCAGGGTAAACACCAGCTCTCCTGCAGCACAGCTCAGTGCCCCGCCCTGAGGGTCCCCGGGGTGGAAAGGGCTGGGATGGAACCCAGCACCAGAAATGGGTGGGGGACACTGCAAATTGTCCCTCATGGGCAAATTGTGGCCATTGGGGCTGTGGGAGTCAGGCCGGGGCCTGGCCCCACTGTACCTGAGTTCTCTGCTCCAGGGGTTGTCCCACGGGGACAAAGGAGGGGAAATGTCCTGTTCTAGCAGCACACGGCTCCGGAGGCCAAAGCTTTCGGTCAGCTCAGGTGTCCCACAGCACAGGGAGGTCCCAGCAGGGAGGGACACTTACACCGATCCTGTCCCTACGGTGACAGCTGGGGCGCCCCCAGCCCAGCCCCTGCCCTCACACCCGCTCCCACGGCAGCAGGAGGTGGCTCCTGGCCAGCCCCGCTCGGCACGCACCCGCCGAGGGCAGACACTCACGGGTGGGCGGCAGCCTCGCCTCTCCGGGGCGCTCGCTCCTGGCAACTTCCCCGGGCTGGCCGGACTCAGGATTCTCGCTCGGCAAAGCCCCACCCCGAGTCCTTGCCTGCCTCCCGCAGAGGAGGAGCGTCCGCCGGCGCCCTCGGTCCCAGGAGCTTCGCAGAACCGGCCAGGGTGGCGGGGACCCGCGTGGGACGGGCCAGGGGTCCCCAGCCCGCCGTGGCACCTGCGACAGCCTCGCCGACCGGCAGCCCCGGATGGCATCAGCTGTGCCCCACCGACTCCATCCGCGCAGGCAGCTCCAGCCCCCGGGCAGCAGCAACCCCCGCTGGGGGCTCTTGCCAAGCCGCAGCGTCCCCAAACTCTGGCACGAACCTGACGCTTCACCGAGCCAGGAGCTGGTGACACGGAGCTGGCACAGCTTTTTGCCCATTTCTTTTCCAGCTCTTGTGCTGAGGTAGCAAAAACCTCTGGGGCCGCAGAGCCAGAACTGCATGCCTGGCACCCTGGGGCAGGGCAGAACCTGGATCCCACCCGGGATGTAGCCCCGGGACACCGCAGCTTCCCCACATACTCCAGCTCCTCACTGGAGCACTAGGCATCGCAGCTGGGCTGGGAATGAAGCCCCTGCTGAAGCCCCTTCATCCCAGTGAACCAATGTGGGCCACACAGGGCCCTTGCAGCACCCGGTTTGTTCCCAACTCCTCCACCCTCCGAGCCTTTTCTCCCACTGCTTCCCTCCTCCAGACCCAGAGCAGCAACATGGCTCTGAAGCATCCATAAATCATCAATGGCATCGCTTGTCCCCAGCTCCCAACCAGATCAGCTCCTTCCCACAGCAGCTCCATGGAGAGGAAACCCCTTCCCTTCCCTTCCCTTCCCTTCCCTTCCCTTCCCTTCCCTTCCCTTCCCTTCCCTTCCCTTCCCTTCCCTTCCCTTCCCTTCCCTTCCCTTCCCTTCCCTTCCCTTCCCTTCCCTTCCCTTCCCTTCCCTTCCCTTCCCTTCCCTTCCCTTCCCCCTATTTATTCACACAAAGTGTGGATCCCATTTCCCTTCTCTCCTTGCTGGCCTGGACCTCTCCTACCTTCAGAGAGACCTCACACCTCTTGCCAAGCTCCATCTTCTACAAATCCCCCATGACAACTTCCAGCCCCAGCTGCTCCTGTGGAGCCTGGAATTCCTCTGTGAGAGAGAGAAGGTAGAGCAGGAAGCAGGTGATGGTGCTGGGAAGGCAGAACAGACATCCCCAGGTTCCCGGATCTGCTGGCTTTCGCTTTTCCTACATCATTTGGGTTTAAATCCTTACATTCCTATGGTGGGGTGGCAGTGGCTCTGTCCCAGTGGGGTCCCAGGGGCTCAGTGGGGACACCCCACCTGCTCTGGAGCAAAGGCAGTCTGGGATTCCCACCTGGGCAGGGGCTGGAGGACTCCAGGAGGGCCAAGGCAGCTGGGACGGTGCAGCCCAGCAGAGCTTTGCTGCTCAGTGGCCCAGGGTGGGAAGGACTGTGGGGCTTGCAGCAGCTGCAGGAGGGGGAGGGCTTTTCTCACCAGCTGCCCCTGACCCCCACTCCTGCACAGGAAGGAAATCTGGTCCTTCCTGCCCCCGCAGAAAGGAAGAGGGGGAGGGCTGTGACACCCTGCACAGCCCTGGGGGTGCAGAGCCCTGCCAATAGAACAGCCTGCCCTGCCAAGGGGAGCAGGAGAGCCACCAAATTCCCCATTGGTCCTCACAGGCTGCTTCAGGATGCAGTGCTAGGGCAGGATTTGACCCTCCCCGGGGACATCCACGAGCAGGCCTGGAGCAGGAAAGGAATCCAGCTAGGACACAGCTCCTGGTGCCCAGGCAAACATCCTGGCTCCTCTTGCCCTCAAAGCAAGTGCCACAAGCCCAGCCTTGGCCAGTTCATCCAGTTCCCCCCTTTGTGCTATAGAGCAAGTCCCAAATGGTTTTTGGATGCTGAAAAAGGGTCCCTCCACCTGCCACCCTGTGAGGGCCACAGCATAGCCCCAGTGCCCAGGAACCAACCAAAGCCTGGCACCAAAGGCTGCTCTCAAACCTCCCTCTGGCCCCAAACCCAAACATGCTCTGCTCACCAAAATATTTGACCAGGGGAAACAGGGAGGTGGCTGAAATGAGGCTAGAAGGCACATTTTTGCTTGCTTTAGGATAAGCTGAAGAAGAAAGAGAAGCCCCAGGTGCAAAAGCTGCTCTGAGCAGGCCCCACGGCTGCACAGGCACGCCCATCTCAGAGGGCCAGGGAGGAGCAGTTCTCCCAGTTGAGGCCAGAGCAGAGGGACTGGGATGGGACAGGCACAAGGGAATCCAAAGCAGGGCCTAGCCCCCTTCCCCAAGCCCCCAGGCCTTGCCTTACTGAGCTCAGCTCCTGTTGGACACCGGATCCTGACAAGGACAGGAGCAGAGTGAGCGTGGTGGCCAAGTCTTCCTGTCTCCCCTAGGAAACCAGAGAGCCAGGCAGGATCTGTTTACAGCCCTTCCATTATTCAGGAGCAGGACAAAGCAAAGGTAGAACGGGGCCTCACACAGCAGGGAGAGCACAGGGAGAGGCACCATGATGCTGATCTGGGGCTCCATTTCCAGATCACTGAGGACCCCTCTGAGCTGTGTCCTACAGAAATGGGTGACACCAAACCACAGCCACTCCTGCCCGTGGACTCACTGCATCCCATCCTGGAGGACACTGAAGAGGACTTTTCTGGCAATGAAGCTTCAAGAGAGGCTGGGCTCAGGGGCCAGGGTGGAAATCCCCTGCTGGGGGCTGGGCTTTGGTGGCACTTCCTCACTGAGCAAACCTCAGCCCAGGGTTCAGGGTCTGATGCTCTGGGTAAGGACCAAGGGGAACATCTGTACCTGCAGCTCTACACAGAGGCAGAATCCCCCCTCCACAGCACCCCTGCCACTCCCCATCCTCCCAACATGGATCAGAACAGGTTCCCAATCCCTGCCAGCACTGCTGATCAGCACAGCTCCAGCACCAGATCACCAGAAGCTTTGTAAAGGGAAAGACTGAGAATTGTTCTTGTACATTTTATACATTTCAGCCTACCAAAAGCCTGGCCTGGAAGAGGCACCTCTGGCTTAGGGGCATCTGTATCTAAATATCCATATCTGAATCCAGCAAGTCTGTTGGTAACAGGAAACATCCCATCCACCTGCTTCCTGCTGTCACAGCCTGTGCCGCCCGGGGTCAGCCGGGGAATTCTGGAGCTGCCAAGCACCTTGGACCCCTGGATGTGCCATATGCCTGATGAGAAGGTATTCCTGCTGTGCCAGATGGCAGGAACACACAGCCTAGCAGCTGTTCTGTAGCTCTGCACAGGAGCCAGAGCAGGGCCCGGGCTGCCGTTCCCAGCCCCTCAGCCCAAGCAGCTCCCCACAGGTAAGGGCACAGCCTCACACAGACACCAGCCTGCTCCATGCTCCTGCCATCAGCCTGAGCCAGGAACCAACTCTGCTCCCACCCTCCAGACCCTGCATCAACAGCAATCCCCAGGCACATGGCCATGGCATCATGATGAGTTTTCAGGGAATTAGCAGGAAACAGCCTGAAGCACAGCCAGAACCAGGCTCTGAGTAAGCAGCCACCACCCTCCAAGATAGTCACAAAGTGCAGCCTGGCCACGTTTTACTGCCTGAGCTCACCACCTGTCCCCGAGTTCAGTGGTGTTTAACCCCACAGCAAAAGGCAGATTGTTGTCCCCCACTGCTCTGGAGCAGCTTCCTTGGGGACAGAGCCCCTGCAGCCCTCAGACACAGCTCCAGCTCCAAACCTGTCCTGCCTCTCCTGCACCACAACCATGACACAGCCCAGGCTCTGCTGACATGGCAGCCCCAGGTGCACAGGGACAGCACATTTTCCTTGCCCTTTATCTCTAATAAACCAACTTAACTTCAAAACTTACCTGTGGCATCAACAGTTCAGCAGTGGTGGAAAGGGGAACTGTGAGGCAGAAGCTGTCCCAAATGTGTTTGAAGTCAACATGAAGAGTCTCCAACAGAGATCCAAGGTCAGGGCAGATGTCCTTAGTGGTGATTTACAGAGTGGCAAGAAACTCCTTCTGGGCAGCTACACCAGGGTCATGTGGGGTCACAGAACCACTGGATATTCTGAGCTGGAAGGGACCCACCAAGAGCTCAAAGACCACCGAGTCCAAACCAAGGTGGCAGAACTCCCTCTCCTTCAGGAGCTTCACTGAACACTCTACATGGACAAGTAGTGTTCCTCCTGCTTGGGACCAGATGTGGTGTGCAGCAGGACTGAGAGGCTGATATCTGATAAGCAGCAAAGCTCAGTCCAGGGTCTGTATCTGCACAGCTGCTCCCCTGCCCTGCAGCACCTCCTCTGCACCTCCCCAGGAAGCCACGTGTTCAATTAAACCTCCAGCCAGGTTCCTTCTGGTCACACCACGCGTCTGACAGGCCCAGCCCCTGCACCCCTCACCTCTCAGTCAGCCCAGAGCCACAGGAAGTTTCATGGTTGCTTCTTCCTCACAGAAATCAATTTACTGAGTCAAAAGCAGTGGTTGCTTGGGGGCTTTCAACAGAAACGATTTCCGCACTGCTCTTTGAAAAGACAGAGTCGAGTCCTTCGTCACTTCATCACTGCTTCAGTTATTTTAGTTTGTCCTCTCCTCTCCCTCCCTGTTTATGTTCTCTGAAAAGCACCTTCTGGTTTTAAAAGTTTAGATCTTCTTTTCAAAGAAAAACACCAGTGTGAGAACTTAAGTACCTTTACATACTTTTGCCTTAAAACTCCTCTTCAAGTAATTCCTTTGTTTGATAATTTATTTTTCTTTTTCTTTCCTTAAACTGGTATCTGCTGGGCTGGGAATTAAGATTATTGTTGATCCCTGCTGTCTTGCTCACTGCTTCTCAGACACTGAAATATCACACTATGCATGAACACAATCCTGCTGCACTAAAACAAACATGGATTTTGTTTCTTGATTGTTCCTGGAAAGCAAAAAGGAAAGTTCTTGGAAAGCAAAACCTCCTACTCTTCCCAAACAACAGAACACAAGACCACTTTGATTAGCACCAAAAGGATTTTAAATGAACAGTTCCAGGGAGCTCCTTTCAAATCATAAAATGTCAATTTTACATAAAAGTGTGTTTACAAATAGTTTCTGCTTTACACTCAGCTCTGCTCATTACTGACCAGAAGTTATATACATACAAACTAGCTCAGCAGCTTCAACCACTTGCAAGGAGACTGCAGAATTTATTTCAGAAATAAAAATAGGATTTCCTGGTTCCTAGAAATTCTCTTCAGCCTGCCAGATTCAGTCCCCTGTGGGCTCCTGCAGCCTCAGGAGAGCACTAAGCCTTTGGGGAGAAGGGGTACTGTGGGTGCCACCAGTCCAGGAGCCTGACACTGTGCACAGGGTCCAGCACCACCTGCACCCCCTGCTCCACGCGCGGCTTCTTCCCGTTGCGCACGGGCGCGTCCTGGAACACCAGGCGCACGCGGTGGTGCCGCATGTCCGTGCTCACCGAGATGGAGAACTGCAAGAGAGGAGAGCAGAGCTGCTTCAGACAGTCACAGTGACCAAGAGAGCTCTCAACACCACACTTCTAGACTTTATAAATTCCTCTGAGTCGTACAAGGTGTTTCACAGTCACATTCTCATTCTTGTCCACACCAGCTGGCTGGCTGGCAGCCCCAAATAATCATGCTGGAAACTGGAAGGGCTGTAAAAGAACACTGGAACTGCCTGGGCAGTGGTGGTGTCACCATCCCTTGCAGTGTTCAAAAGGCCTGTGGATGTGGCACTTGGGACATGGGTTAGAGGTGAACACGACAGTGCTGGGACTGATCTTAAAGGTCTTGTCTAATACAAGTAATTTTATGACTCTGATTCTAAGTGAACTTGGAAACACATGGCTGTCAGGAGAAGTCTGGAACTCACTGCCCAACTCCTAAGTGAGGCCAGACTGAACCTCTGCTGAGCACTGGCCACTTCTGAAACCCTGACTCCCAATCAGGGACCAAACACACAATCAAAGAGTTTGCTCATGTGGGATTTTCCTCTCAGAATTTACTGCCATAAAGAGATATTCCTGTGAGGGGCAGAACTCCACTTGTACTGCTCCCTGTCTCCTCTACCTGCTGCAGTTCTGGTAACTGACCTGTGGCCAGACACTGCCTAACCACAGCTCCTGGAACATTCTCTACATCCTCTCTATTCACTGCACCGAACAGGGGAAATGGAGAAGTTAAACCCAGATTCTGAGCACTTCCTCTCCTTATTAACCATATGATTCCCAGAACTGGTTTGCTGATAGAACAGTAGGATTTATACAGCCCAAAATAGGTACTGGGTGGGATTCTTGGGGTTGTCCTGTGCAGGGCCAGGAATAGGGGACCCTGTGGGTCCCTTCCAACACAGGAGATTCCAGGTGCCCTCTCATGTCCTTACAGGAGCATCATCTGCAGAGCCTGGCAGCTTTCTCCCACTCACCAAGGTGAAGGTCATGCCCATGACGATTGGCACGAAGATGAAGTTGAAGGTGGTTATCTGCAGCAGGCAGCAATCCTGATCTGGGTTTGTGTGCACTTCCTCATACTGGATTGGGGGCTGGAGACCTTTGCAACACTTGCTCTTCAATCTGGGAGACTTGAAAGAAAGAGAGGCCGATTTAGCAAAGCAGGAACCTCTGCTGGGCCTGGCTGCTCCTCCCCAGTGTGGCCTGGCAGGGTCTCTCCTCCTCCCCAGGTATTTGGGCAAAGTGTTACAATAACAACAAAATGCCATCACTATGGATGGACAATTTTCAGACCCATTTCTTTAGAGGGGAAAGCTGCACAAATCCCAAGATTGCCTGAAATTACTGGCTTCTCCCAACACCCACTACTGGAGGCTTTTCCTGGCAGTGCTGGCTGTCTTCACTTCTCTGAGAAATCTTGGCAATGCCATAACAAGAAGTTTCAGATTTTGGTCAACATTTTGACCACTACAGTCAGAAAGTCTGGTTTTTGGTAACAATCAGTAGTGATGATCCACATCTTATAGCAGGGAAAAGATAGTGAAGGAGGAAATAAAAATGTGGGATTCTAAATGTCTTGGTAACACAGACTGAAAACTGAGTGTAGTTCTACAACATGCTTTAGTTTACCATGGAAATCTGTTTGCATTTATTCTCTGAATGGACAAAAAGTTTCCACTTCCCTTCTACTCCCCAGAAAAATAATTTCTACTTCAAACAAAAGTCACAGCTGATCTGGGTCTTTCATACCTGCTTTTTGAACTTGAAGTTGAATTCCCACATTGCTTCTTGTCTGTTCCCTACAATCTTTTTGCACCAGAAAAGCAGACACTGGGGTGGAAAAAAGAAACACAAAATTATGAAACCCTTAGAAACACCACTTTAAATAAGTTTTAACAGATCATAAAGGCTTCCAATTGAAAACACAATTACATAGGAGCAATTAGGCGCCACTTATTCAAATTGATTATGTTCAAAGGACCTTCTCAGCAGTGTAGATCTCCCAGTTTCAAGCTGGCCAACTCCTCATGCAACATGGAGTCACTGATGTGCCAAACAGCAAAATCCTGATGTGCCATTTGTCCCTTTCCTAGGGCAGGTGTGAGTGGTGCAGATTCACCCATTCCCTCTACCCACCAGCAACTCCCATTAAACTGGGTTCCAAACAAGGATAAGCGAGGAACAACAGAGAACAGAGTAAGGATTGAGAAGGAAAGGATCCAGAGGGAAATGCAAAGACCACATGAGCTATGAGGTGATGGATGAAGAAGTTCCTAAGCCATTGTGGTGTCAAATGGAGACCCTGACCTTGCCATTATCAGCACTGACTGTCATCATTTCGAGTCCAAAGCCACTGCCAGGACAGCACAGTCTGACCAACCTTCTGTCTGTTTTCCAAAGAAAATGAGAAACCAGCCTGAACCAGCCTCAGAGGGCAATGATAACCAGCATTGCCCTCTCATGCAGACATATATCAGGACTGCTCCAATTTCACTTGGTTATCACTCTGTGGGCCACAGGCTCCAGCCCAGGAGCTTGTTCTAGAGCAGGAGGCTCAGAAAAACTCCTGCAGGAGGGAAATCCCAGCCTACCAGTCACAGTACAAGCAACCAGCCTTCAACAGCCAAGCAAAGAACCTGGCAAATCAGTCCAGCCATCCCACAAACTTTTCCACACCACAGATGCCAGCCCAACACAGCTGGTCTTACCTTTCATCAGTGTCAGCAGGTAAAGGAGGAATAATGTGGGTAAAGAGTATTCCCTGTGATCCATACACAGTCTCTCCTGAAGAGAGAAGGCCTGACTGGGTTGCAGGGCAAAGCACACATTTAACTTCATTCCAGGATGGAGTGATCCTCATAAAACAAAGCCAGAGCCAGCCTCCATCACAGAGGCTCTGAAGAGACCAAGGGGGATACAAGACCCTCAACTTCAACTCTGAGTCACATTCATAAGCAAGTCCTTAAAAGACCTTTTTTCTCCACAATCTTCATGAGGTGAACAACAAAGCTCTGTGGAGTAAAGCTCAGAAACATGCATGGAATAACCTCCACATGGGAGGAAGCAGCCCTCAAGTTTTTTCCAATAAAAGCATTCTCCAGATCTTTTAACTCAGATGAGCAGCAGATGCTGCTGAGTTTAACTCCACCAGTGGCATTTGCAGTTCACCTGCAGAGGCAGGCTGGTCTAGCAACCTGTTTGGTCATGGCAAGTAGTGAAGGACAAAAGGTCAGTACCTCCTAAGGGGCAGAGGATGTCGTCCTCGGGTCAGCCGTCCTGCCCTTCAGACGCGCCGTGCGGGGCCGCTCCGCCCAAAATAATGGGGTGTCTTTAAAGGGCAAACACCTCTGCTGACACCATAACGGCTCCAGTGTCCCACACAAGCTAGGCTAGGGAAAGAAAAAAGGAAATTAAAGAGGAAAAGCTAGGTTGGATCACACTTGGGGCTGGGCTCTCCTCTAGCCACATGCAGTTTAGGTAGGCATTGCTGTTAGTGTCAGCAACCCACAAAGGTACAACCAAAGCCCAGGAAAGCCAGAACATGGGGAGGCAGTGCCAGGTCCTCCTCCAAACCCTCTGTGCTGAGGGATTTGTGTGTACAGTCACACAAGTGCAGCTCAGAGTCCTGCAGTGCAGTAGTACAGCAAGACCAGACTCAGGGTGGCTCTTTCATGCTGCAAGGGGTTAGGTCAAACCTCTACTGCTCTGACAAAGACTCGTCCCCATTTAATTTCCTTTTTTAAAAGCTGAACAATGAAAGACTGCACTTAAAGGATGCTCCTCCAACTGTTAGTACAGGAGAAGCACTAGCAGTGGGCACCAAAGCCGTTATGATGTCACCAGGAATTCTCCTGAAATGTTGACCCTGCCAGCACCACCTCGGGGGTCCAGCTCCTCCTACAGCCATGAGCAGTGGGAGCTTGGGCATTTCACTACTGAAATGTCCTCAAAGTGTCTTGCTTTTTCAGTTGGCAAGAATGAAGATCCCCAGCCTGGGGACTCAGGAAGAGAACAAGGAGCTCTGGATGCAGAGATAAGGCCACACACAGAGCCATGTGCTTTTTCCTGTGCTGCAGCACCACCTCCTGTGTGCTGCTGGATGCTCCCCGAGCCTAGGACAGCCTGTGACAGGGAGAGGAAGGAAGAAAGGTGGGATGTCATGTACAGATAGATGAGGTTCCTCTATTTTGAATAGAAAAGAAAGAACAACTCCTAAATGAAACCCACTTCAGTTTGGCTCCAGAAACCTTTTTCAACAGGTTTTTAACCTAGGATTTGGAGGGTGGAGAACTCACATCATTGCTTAAGCTGCTCACAGATTATCGGCCAGTTGCAACTTAAAACCAAACAAGAGACACAAAGGCATTTCAGAGTTAATGGTCAACAGCACTTAAAGAGGAATAATATGCAAGTGCTCCAAGCTGGGATAGCACAGGGAATTACCGGCCCACACCACAGACAAGCCCTTCACAGCCCAACACAAGTGCAGCCCAGTCCCAAAGCAGACACAGGCTCTGCATATTTGCCATGCTCACCCCAGCATCACCACCCCACCTCACCCACACACCAGACCAGGAATGACCTGCAGGAAAGCAGAGTGACACAACTCCTGGCATCAGTGTCATTCCTGAGCTCTCCAGAGGCCTGTTACAGAGAGATGTTCTCTGGCAGACAGTGTCAGAATACAGCAAAACATATAAAAGCCAATTCTATAGAGCCTTGATCAGAGGAAGGGAAGCTGCAAACATCCCTGGCAGTT
This sequence comes from Ammospiza caudacuta, assembly GCF_027887145.1. Classification (NCBI taxonomy): domain Eukaryota; kingdom Metazoa; phylum Chordata; class Aves; order Passeriformes; family Passerellidae; genus Ammospiza; species Ammospiza caudacuta. The sequence goes on along the minus strand of NC_080616.1, from coordinate 2,068,696 downwards.
CTAATATCCAGTGATACCAGGACCCTTTTGCTGGTTTAAATGGTGTAGTATAGGACTTAAGCAGAAGTTACTCCAAAGTGTAACTCTACACGTACAAGTAATCAGCCCACTTTTACAAATCCCACTGAGAATACCCAGTTAGCAACCATCCTACACCAGCGTCACTGGCGACCATCTCCATATCATCTGTTTTTCTTCTAGAAAGAAAAAAACAAACCAAACAGAAAACACCTGCTCAGTGATGCCACTTACTCTGGAATTCTTTAAAGTGCTGGGAGTACTGTCTGGGATGGCGGGGTTCCTGGAGAGGCGGGCGGCGAAGGGCTCGTACATGTGGAACAGGGAGCGGATGACGCAGGCGCGCAGGCAGTGCAGCTTCTCCATGGACTCGGGCCGCAGGCGCAGGGGCAGGTACGCGTCCAGGCTGTAGTGCCTGCACAGCCACAGCGACGCGTCAGCGCAGGGCACGGCAGGGCAGGGCCACAGCCCTGCCAGGGAACACTCTCCACACACATCTCACTGACCACAGCACCTGCTCAGCCCTGAAGGCTGTGATGGGGTTGTGCTGCTGACAGGACACTACAGGTAGCCTCAAAGCCCTCACCTGCACCAGGCAGGCTTCCAGCCCACACATCCTACTACAATTCCCAATAATTGCTAGTTTGCCCAGAGATCAGCCGGAGATGTAGCTGCAGGCTGCACAAAGGGCTGCAGGTTGCTGCAGGCTCCCAGGGACTTCAGCTGAGCTGACTGCAGCTCTCAGCACTGCCTGAGCAGCCTGAACACCTGCACTCAAGGGCTGTTACTTATCACATTCCAAAGGAGCCTTTGCTAGGGAATGTCACACAAAAAACCAGGGGCAGGGCAAGGATGACCACAGCCACTCTCTGTGCCCCTGCTGCTTGTGCCTCCTGGGCAACAGGTAGAGCTATGATAAAGAAAATGTTCTCTCCTGAAGGAATATCCCAGTGGCATGTACTGGGACAGAAGCATTTGTATCAAGCATTGACCACCCCTTTGGCCCCCTTGCTTTCACTTACTCCTGTCACTGTACAGCTCCAAAATTCCCAAATTACAGGGAGGTGGCTATGATTAGAGCTTGAGGCACGGCAAGTTGTCCATCAATGATGTTTGCTTTTCAGCACTGACTCTGCCATACACACTTGGACAGGTTGATATGTACAAGTGTTGGGCCATGGCAAGCAGAAAAGGACACAAAGCTCTGAGATTTTACAGGGAACATACAGGAATACACAACAAAGATCCATTTCCATACCCAAAGCAGATGTGATATTAGAATCTTATAATGGTTTGGGTTGGAAGGGACCTTAAAGCTCAGCTCATTCCACCCCCTGCCATGGGCAGGGGCACCTTCCACTATCCCAGGGTGCTCCAACCTGGCCTTGGACACTACAGGGATGGGACAGCCACAGTTTCTCTGGGCAATCTGTGCCAGGACCTCACTGCCTTTACAGTTAAGAATTTTTTCCTAACATCCAATCTAACCCTGCTCTCTGCCCTGAGTTTAAAATCATTACTCCTTGTTCTGTCACCATCGACCCAGATAAAAAGTCCCTCTGCCCCCCTTTTTAAGCCCTCTTAAGATACTGGAAGGTCACAGGGATGTTTTCCCCAAGCCTTCTCTTCTCCAGGCTGTACCCCAGCTCTCCCAGCTTGTCCTTGAGGGATAAGAATATTCCACAAGAGAGGCCCACATCACTATGTCAATGTGCAAACACAAGGCCCAGGCCTAAAGGGAATTACTCCCTTATTTCCAGCTCTGCAGAGAACTGCTCTCTACTGAAACCTCCCACAACCGGTTTTAAAACCCTCTAGAGTCTCACCTTCTGTAGAGCCTGGTCCAAAAGGCAGCAGTGCAAGTGACAGTCCAGGCTTTCTTGCAGATCAGAGAGAACCGGACAATGTCCTCAGGGCGGATGTAGGAAGCCAGGAGCAGCCAGATGTCGATGGGATATTCCTCTCCTCCTCCCCCTTCAGCATCTTCTAAAGGCAATGCGGCTGGATTAGTGCAGGACATCCCATCTGCACCAACTCCCACCCAGAGACACACCTGGATATCCCATCTGCACCAACTCCCACCCAGGGACACACCTGGATATCCCATCTGCACCAACTCCCACCCAGGGACACATGCTGCACACCTGGACATCCCACCTGCACCAACTCCCACCCAGAGACAGATGCTGCACACCTGGCAGCACACGAGGGCCCCTGACTCCCATCCAGGGACAGCCCAGGCCCCAGTGTGCACAGCCTCAGTGGCCCTGCTCCCACTGCCATCAGCGTCCACACAGCCAGACACCTCCCCTGGGCTGGACACCTGCCACTGCTATCCCTGCTGCACAAGTGGGCAAAGTGGCAGATTCATAAAGGAATTCAGGTTGAAAGGGTTCTTTGGAGGTTTCTAATCCAGCAGCTCAGCTCAAAGCATACAGAATTAGGTCATTTTGTTCAGCATCTTGTCCAACTGAGTGCTGTGTGCAAGGCTGGAAACCACAAAGCCTTTTCTGGACCCTGTTTTGATGCCTGACCCTGGCACAGCTGAAATACCACATTGAAGCTGAGAAATAAAAATTGGATGTCAAATAAAGAAGCAATTTCACATAAAGGAGGGCCAAGTTCCTGCATTTTTAATGAAAAGGGCACATTCAACAGGTCACTAAAATAGCTTCACACATGAAGACCCTGATCACTGGTACTGCCAGGCTTGTAAGGTCTTTGTTCCAATGGTCACAATATTTTGGTAGGAGCTCTTTTGTCAGGGAGGGAAATTCTGTTCTGCATCTGGCAATCAGCTTCTTTTCTTAAATCTCTTTATTTCATTAAAACTTTTTGGATAGAACTTTTAATGCAATTCAGATGGAGAGAATGGCCTGTTCCTCTTAGAGGTGTAAGAACTGCTCAGCCAGAACTGAGGGCTCACACTCCTTTCATTCCTGGAGTGTTTTGTAGTTTACACCACATTTTTTTGCACACGCATTGCTCCAACTTTAGGAGTAAAAAATAGTTTTAGAGTAGGTGAACAATACTGAGCATTAGGAAGGTTAAGAACAGAAAAGGAAAACACAACTTGTGCACAGCGCTAATAGGAAAATCTGCTGTGAGATCTCTGGCATAGAAGAGGTGTTTGAGAACTTGAGGGTGCCAGATCTAACGCTGAGACAGCAGGTTAATACAAAGGGCAGTGCTTTATCCTCATATGATACTTGCCAAAGAAAGCTCTGGATGTGATCACTTCCCCACAGCACTTCAGATTTATGGCAGGCACACCCACAATGAGCTGCTACACCCATTTTGCTGGGTCAGCTCTGGCTCAAGAAGCCACCAAACTCCACACTGCTGAACTCAGAGGGCAGCCAGAAGCATCACTGTTCTATCACCATTTTTTCCTCCCTAAACGTGTAGCAGAAACAAGACAAGGCTGTGGTAGAACAGAAAATTGTCTTCCCAGACTCACAGCTCCAGCCACTCAGATATTATTTTGCCAGGATTCTGAAGGATGCCTTAATAAAAGAGATTAACCTCTCTTAACTCCCTTCCCAGAGGAAGTGCTGTTCACCCTCAGTCTGTGGTGGATGGATGATCACGTGCTACATAAATTGCTATTAAGCTCAAGAAAACTGGTCAAAATTTGCTTCTCAACCTGAAAGCAACCTGATACTAGAAACTTCTGCAGGGTTCCCCAGTCCAGCAGAGCTGTTTGATGCTTACACTGCATTGTCAATGGATTTCTATGGAGTTGCACAAAGTGCAAATGCTCAAGGATACATCTCACTTGAATTAATGTATTAAGGTGCCAGTAGGATCAAATGCACTTCCTTGCTGGGAAAAGAGCCCTTTAAACCCATTTGTAACAAACCACAGCCCTGGAAACACTGAAAACAGAGCTAGTGTTTTGCCAACAAATGCATCATGGACAGCAGCACTTCAATCCCAAAGCAAACCTGCTGCCACCACCCCGTGTTCAGTGAAGCAACATATCCAGTGGCACAATTGCACAACTCTGAAATAGCAGTGTTTGTTTTCCAAGACTGAGGGATATTTGTTAAAAGCAAGGAGCTCTCTGGGCTCTGATTTCATGCCCCAGGCTCTGCCTTTGTGCAAATACAGCTGCTGTGACCAAGTGCCAGCAGATTTACAAGTGACTAAACCCTTGGCATTTCTTTGTGCACACACAAATTCCAGAATGCTCCAAGAGCCCCATGACCATCCTGTAAATCCCCAGCATGAGCATCCCCCACGCTGGACATGTAGCAAGAGCCCACAGAGCCCCAGGACCGCAGGTGACCACACCTTTGTGCCTTTTGCTCTTCTTTTTCCTTGCAGCCCTCCCGTTGATGCTCTCCTTGGTATCCATCTCATCACTGCTGTCACAGGACTCTCCTGACACGGAGAGAACTTCCTCAGTAGGGACACAGGAAGCTTCCAAACCACACAGGGATTTTACTGGAATGAAAAGCAACAGTAAGTACAACAGCAGAGAGGAAAAGGTGATCCAAGTTCAGGAGATGCTTCAGTGGAACCACTGCCTTAAAGCTTTCTGGTGAGTGACACAAGCAAGTAAATCCTGAGCTCAAGGATTACCTTGTCAGAGAAAGATTAGCAGGGGTGAGTGAATGGGAAACATAATTATTCAGCTGCTTGTTTTAAGTAATGAACAATGAGGATGATTACCAGCACATTATGCAGATCCCACTGGTTTAGCTGAAGCTATTTACAACTCCAAATAAAACAACAGCCTCTTTATAAAGGGTAACTGGTTTTCCTAAACAGCAGAGTTGCCTTGCATGGCCATGTTCAGCCTGGAGCCAGCACCTGCTCTGGAACTGTTTTATGAACATGGAGAAGACTCACTCCCTTTGCAGCAGGACAACCTTTCTGTGGCTGCTGACACAATCCACTGGGGCTGGAACTCAGTGTCAAGTGCAAAGGAGTTCCACTTACCCTGGAATTTAGTGAAGGGCAAGGCCCTGGCCTAGTGAGGAAAACAGCCAGCTGAGTCAGCTGGAGCTTGGGGCTGGCTTTTTCCTGTATCTGGGGACATGCTTAGACATATCTCTGTTCAGAAATATTATTTTTAAAACTCGATCTGTAAACTGAGGGCTCATTAGGGCAGAAAAACACACATGAAAGTCAGTAATGACAGTCTTGGAAAAAGAAAGGTGTGGTCCTGCATTACAGCTGTGTGAGGCACTGCCACAGAGACCAGCACTGCCACAGCAGCACGAAGGCTAAAAGCTGTGAAACTCATTCGAGAGCTGAATTTCAACCCAACAAACTGGGTGAAGAATAGAACATGACCAGTGAAGTCAGAGGAGGCTTATAGTGTTCAAGCTTTTCTACTCAGCACAAACTGAGGCCCAGGAAGGTTTTAAACATCCCAGTTCCAGTCACTGCAGTCACCAGAGCCACTGAAGAGCAAAATGTGCTTTTTAATCAGAGACAGAGTAGCAGAAAAAACAAAACAACAACAAGAAACCAAACATAAACTCAGGTGAAAAATATTCTCATTTCTAAACACCAAACAAGGTTTTAGAATGAAACGACAGCAGATGGAAAGACAGTCTTCAGACAGGGCTTGATTGTACCCACCAACTAGACACACCTCAGTGCTTTGCTAAACCAGTTCTACCTCACTTTGCACAGTTTGTTCTGAAACTGGAGGCTTTCCTGGCACCTGGATGTATTCATGGCAGTTGTTTTCCCCCTGCCTTCTCTACATGACCTTTCATAGGTAAAAAGAGAGTGGAACAGGTGGCAACACAAATGACAGTGAGTTAGGACATCAAACACAGCCAAGCAAGAGAGGACAAAACTGACAGGGACTCAGACTGGGGTTCAGAAGAAGAGTCCACCCCACTCTGCTAAGGAAAATTCAACCTCTGAGCCAACAGCACGAGTGCAGCGAGCAGTGAATGGCTGCACTGCAGCCCTGCAGAGGCACCCTCTCTTCACCTCAGTGCTGCAATCCCCCCATCCTGGGCATTAAGAAGGAAGCCCAGATAAATTCCTCCCGGCCGCGGCTCCCTCGGAATGCTCGCTGTGGGCGGTGCCCTGCCCGCTGCAGCCACGCCCAGCACGGGCTTCACTCGGAGCCCAGCAAGGCCAAAGCTTGGCGCTCCTGTCCCCACGCGTGGCACCCCGAGACACACCCCGAGGTAAGGCTGGGCCAGATAAGGCTGCAGCACGGTCATGGCTGGGCCAGATAAGGCTGGAGCACCGCCCCGGGGCGGGGGAGGAGAGATCTCGAGAATCCCTGAATCCGGAGGGGAAACCCCTGAGACTGCACTGCAAAGATCTGGGAAAGGGGTGGGCACGGAACTGCTGTGACCCGGAGGCACCAGGGTGAGGTGGGGGTGAGCCAGAAACACAGCAGGGAAGGCGATAAACTGGACGAAGCAGATGATGCTGGGCGCAGGGAGAACAACACCAGCAGTTTGCCGGCATGTTGCTGAAGTGCTGGACTTTGCCTCCGGGAGACAGAACACAGATGGGTGAACAGGAGGGAAGCCCCAAACAAAGGAGGCCACAAAAGAGGGAGGTGCCCTGATCTTAAAAGCTTGAGAAGTGGCAGCTGAAGAGGATGTTCAGGAGCACTACTGCCCCTGACAGGCACTTATGCCAAGTGCATACTGCCTCCAACAGTGCAAGGTTTCAGCAGCAAACCAAGAGTTTCCCTTTATGAAAAGTTCAGTTATCCCTGTCAACACAACATCCACCTCCAACACGTGTGACAGCTACATTTAAAAGGCCAAAACCTCACCATTTCTCAAGCAAGTGGGGTGTGTTAGCTCAGAAAGCTCCCAGACAAGGAGGAAACAGATAACAAAATACTGCGCTACCTTTCCAGGAAAACTCAATCTTTGCAAAGTTTGCCAAAAAAACAGCAACAGCCTCCCAAGACCTCCTCACAACATGTGTTTGACAGACCCATCACAACCTTACTCCCCCGGCAAAGAACTTTACCTGCTAATAAAGTTATCTACAGTTTTATATGTGGTAATAAAGTAATAAAGGTTTTTATAATGTTATTTTCTGCTTCAAGCAGTACATGACACCCAAGCCTTTCCATTTCAGGCACTAACTCAGCAATTCTTGCAGCAGGCTTTCTGCAAAACCTCCTGTCTAAGTCCTTAACATCCGGTTGTCTACAGAGTAGCACATGCTCATTTTCAGCACTAAAGGACAACAAATTTTCTCGGTTTAAGGAAGAGGAGTTTCCCATGTCATGCAGAGCAAAACCTGAAGGCAGTGTGGGGAAGGCTGGGGCCCCAGGGCAGACTCACCTTCCTGCTGCACTGCGTTGGCCACAGCCTTCTTCACCCGCCCAGACTTCACCACGGCTGGGTCTGAGTTGGCATAATCTGCCACCGTCACTGCAAAAAGGGGGAAACAGGGGTCACAGCGATTAGGGATTATGGGGAGGGGACAAAAGGGCTAAGAGTCACGATGACTAAAGGGAACAGTCCCCAGAGGAGTAGAGGCTCGAGGAGGAGATGCACAAGCAGGAAAACGAGCCTCAGCAAAGATTATGCAGGCCAGGAATCCCCAGAAAGTCTCTACTCCAGACCATCAGTCTACCAGGCTCGGGGGACCCACGCCCCCACCCAGCCCAGTGCAATTCGCCGTCTCCCACCACCTCAGCCAGTGATAATCCCATTCTCCCTCACACAGCCCAACTCGAGCCCGGCTGATCCTCTGCTCTCAGGCTCCTCCTCCACAGGCGAAGAGGTCTTATTGCCACACATCCGTCCAGAACCCCCCTGGGGGATCCCGCCTGGACGCAGCTCTCTGCCTACACAAACCCGAGAGGGCTCAGCTCACTCCTAGGTGAGACTGGACCGTCCTCCTTCCCCTCATCCTTCTCACCCAGACCAAGCTCAGGCCCTTTAACTATCTCCTCCCCCGGGCCCTAATGCGGGCCCAGGCCTCCTCTCCGGCGTGCACCAGCAGGGCCAAGCTCGGCCCGGCTCACCTCAGGCCCGCCTTCCCTCACAGTCCCCGCTCCCCCCATCAAGCGCCGCTCCCCTCATGAGCCCCGGCCCCCTCAGCCGCGGCCCAGGCCCGGCCCCGCCGGCCCGGCCCGGCCCGGCTCTCACCCCGCTCGGAGCACACGTCGTCGGCGCGAAACTTGAGGCGTTTGCGGGCGCCCCTGCGGGGCATGGCGGCGGCGGCGGGGCGGCCGCGCGGGGCCATGTCCGGCCGGGCCCCGCGGGGACAGCGGGGACAGCGCCACAGCGCCCGCCCCGCGCCGCGTCAGCGCCGCGACACCGCGCGCCGCTCTGACATCACCGAGGCTGTGACATAACACCCAGTCCTGAGGGGACCGTCCCGCAGCGCTCCCAGGGACGGGAACCCCTGAGGGGATTGTCCCTCCCAATGCTGAGGGCATCGCCCCGCAGCGCTCCCAGGAACGGAGACCCCTGAGGAGATTCTCCCTCTCCCAGGGCTGAGAGAACCCCGCCGCAGTGCTCTCAGGAACGGGGACCCCTGAGGGCATTCCTCCTCCCAGCGTTGAGGGGATCGCCCCGCAGTGCTCCCCGTAACGCGAACCCCTGAGGGGATTCTCCCTCTCCCAGTGCTGAGGGAACCCCGCCGCAGTGCTCTCAGGAACGCGAACCCCTGAGGGGATTCTCCCTCTCCCAGTGCTGAGGGAACCCCGCCGCAGTGCTCTCAGGAACGCGAACCCCTGAGGGGATTCTCCCTCTCCCAATGCTGAGGGGATCGCCCCGCAGTGCTCTCAGGAAAGGGGACCCCTGAGGGGATCGCCCCGCAGCGCTCCCAGGAACGCGGACCCCTGAGGGGATTCTCCCTCTCCCAATGCTGAGGGGATCGCCCCGCAGTGCTCTCAGGAAAGGGGACCCCTGAGGATTCCCCCTCTCCCAGTGCTGAGGGTCCCTGAGGGTTTCTCCCTCCCTCCCTCCACAGTCTTATCAGTAACAAGAGCACTTCAGGAGATTCTCCCGTTCAAATTCAGGAGATTTCCCCTCAGTCAAGGGGATCCCTGAGGAGATCCCCCCCTAGTAATGAAGATCAATAAAGTAATTGCCCCTCTCGTAATGGAGGTGTTTGAGGGATTGTCCCCTCCCAGTTCTCTGTTAGCAGGGGCCCTGAGGGGCTTCCAGGCTGCCCCAGCCCTCCCAGTAATGGGGGTCCTAAGGGGCTTCCGTCCAGTACTGCGGGGCTGTGAGGCAGCTGCCCCCTCCCGGTAACCAGGGTGCTCGAGGGAATCCCCCACACACCAGTCCTCCCAGTACTGAGGGTCGCTGAGGTGAAGGGACCCCCATCCTCCCAGCCACAAAGGCCTTAAAGCACACTGGCTTCCCAGTACTCCCAGTAACAAGGCCCTCTGAGTAAGTGGGTCCCCAGTTCTCCCAGAACATGGATCTCTTGAGGGAATTGCCCCCACATCCTCCCTGTAAGGACAGCCCCTGAGGTAACTTCATTCTCCAGTCATCCCAGTAATGAGGGGCTCTGAAATGATTGCCCTTCCCCATCATCCCAGTAATGAGGGGCTCTGAAATGATTGCCCTTCCCCATCATCCCAGTAATGAGGGGCTCTGAAATGATTGCCCTTCCCCATCATCCCAGTAATGAGGGGCTCTGAAATGATTGCCCTTTCCAGTCATCCCAGTAAAGGGGGGCTCTGGGATAATTACCCTTCCCAGTCATCCCAGTAAAGGGGGGCTCTGGGATAATTACCCTTCCCAGTCATCCCAGTAATGAGGGGCTCTGAAATGATTGCCCTTCCCCATCATCCCAGTACAGGGGGGATCTGAGGGGATTCCCCCCATCCTCCCAGCAGGGAGGGTCTCTGAGGAAATTGACCCCCCAGTAAAAGGGTTCTGCAGTGATTGGAGGCCCCCCCAGGGCTCCCAGTAAGGGAGGAACTCTGAGGTGATTGCCCTGATGCACCCTCTGTTGGAAACAATGAAACTTTTAAATAAGAATTTTAGTTAATAGTTTTTATTAACTTTTAAATAAATTGCTTTAATTAATCATAACCTATAAATTATAAATAGTGTGTCATTCTTAAATTACTCTTTTGCAGCATTTAGCAAAGTTGCCATGAGCCACTTTTGTAGGAGCACAGATTGGGAAAAGTACTGAAATTGAAGTTTTGATAAACTAAGTGTGATATGCTTCAATGAACAAAGCCAGGGAGAGCAGAACATATTGGTGAGGTTGGACATCTGGAATGTTGAATTTCTGAGCTACAGGGGCATTTTGCAGAAACCTGAAGATAAAGAAGAGGCGAACAAGACTCCATCTATGTGTTAACAGTTCTTACTTTCCAAAGTTACTAAAAAGACTAAAAAGATGGACTAATTAACATAAGAAGTGAGAAATCAGTAACCGGTAGAGGATAGAATAGTATTAAATGAAAGAGAATGATAAGAGAATTATGGAATCTAGACCAAATGAAGTTTTGTTTTGTTTGTTTGGGGTTTTTTTTGGTTGGTTGGTTGGTTTTTTTCTTCTAAAAATGTATAAACACATGAAAAGGTTTTGTATTTTTGTCTGTGGGGAGGCTGGAACCCTGTTGGCCACACACACCCTGGCCAAGGATAAAGTAATGCCACTGCCACTAAAAAGACAGTGTTGTCAGAGTTTATCCTGATGATTTCAGAGGATTTGGAACATGCCCAGGAGACACCCACTGAGCAGTGCCCAAGCACAGCCCACACCACGGGCTCCCAGTGCCACCCACACCTCTGTGGTGGGAGCACTGGTGTGATGGGTGCCCACCAGCTGTAAACTGCATTTGCTATTTTTTAGGGCTGAAATGAGTGCTCAGAGCTTGCTGAAGGAGTGGTGCCAGCCCATGGGGGAGGAATTGGTTCCAGGGGATCTGCAAAGGGAAATCGTGACTGGCAGCCCAGGGGCTGATGGTGATTTTGGGGCCTGTGTCCCCCTAAGGGCTTGTGCCCTGCTCACAGGATTTGGGCACTGCCAGGAGCTGGCTGGAGTCCTGCCCAGTGCTGGGGCAAACTGGGCAGGCTGGTGGAATCCTGCTCCCCTCCTTTGGGGTTTACACAGTGACCAAAGAGCCCAGCCCTGCCCCATTCTCCCTCAATTACTCTGAACACTCCAAAGTGCTGCATTCCCACTTGTGCCCCTTTCCTACAAAACTTCAGGAGAGGATTGGAATGACAGCGAGATGTTTTCACAGCTGTGGAGTCAGCTCTTGGGCCTGTCCAGAGCAGGATAAAGCATGGAATATGGACAAATCCAGGAAATCCGCATTCCTTCTGCTTCCCAGCCATGGCCAGGAGCTGGTACGTCTGCAACCTCCCTACCCGACCCTATTTCTCTTAGCATTTCTTAAATAAACAAAGAGCATTTTATCAGCGAGGAACGTATTTGATTGAGAAAACTTCTAATCATCCCAGGCAGGAAAGGCCATTCCTTGACAGAAAGGCTGCTCCTAATCCATCTGTTCTTAAGGCAATGGATACAAATTAATGTGGATGGCAGTCAATAAACCAGATCCTGGTGCTCCTGTCTGCACCCACCTCTTTCCTTGAAAACGTTTTCCTTGGATTATCCTATTCGTCATTGCTATTTGAGAACTGTATCACAGTATTATTTTTTAAAAGTGAAGCTTGTCTTGGCTTAGAAAACTCTGGCACGTGGAAAAGAGGTGAAATGTTCTTGGGATTGAAGGCAGTTGTTCCTGAGTCTGGCTGGCAGCGGGCGGATCCAGCACACTCCCTCCTCTGGTGGGTTGGAGGCATTTATGTGAGACCTCCTCAGGGTCGTCCAGCAAAAATCCCGAGGATGAGCTCTATGTCCTTCCTGGAGAGAGGAAGGTGCTGCTCTGTGATGATGCCCAGCTGTTCCCAGTGGGGTCCCAGAAAGGAGCTCCTCGTTGGTAGGCAGGGTGAGGACTGCTGAGGGATCCCAAAGGCTGTGCCAGGGGCTGTGCTTCCAAGGACCCCAAATGAATTGTTTGGGAAGGATGCCCCTGTGCAGGGCAGCATGATGAAGCAAGGTGGGCTTTTGGCAGCTCCCGCTGAAGGGGCGCCCTCTGCCCCAAATCCCATTGATGATGCCGAAGACATCCTTGAGGGGAGCCCGGGGTGACACATCTCATCCCCCAGGGCTCAGAACTGAGCCTTGCAGGGTGAGGAGGGGGCTGGGGCACTCCGGGGGGCACTGCCTGGCTCCATCGCTGCACCCCACATGGTGGGGGGGACGGGGCACCCAGGGCTTCGGACACCCCAGAGGCCGGGTCTGCTCCTGCCTCCCTCCCTCCCTGCGGGGCTGGACAAGAGCCCTGGGGAGTCCTGACCCTGTGGGGACTTACACACCCCGAAGAGGTTCCTGTCCCCAGGAGAGTTCTATGCCCATTCCAGGGGGATTGCTGTGCCTCTCCCAGGGAGGAACCTTCCCCACAATAGAGTTTCCTACTCCCACGGGGGCATTTCTGCCCCACCTCAGAGTCTTCTGTCCTCCCGGGGGAATTCCTGCCCCAAGGGGGTTTCTGCCCTCAAGGAGAGTTCCCCTGGGAGGATTCCTGTCGCTCCTTGTGACGCCCAGAGGAGGGGTCCCTCCCCTTTCCAGGGGTATGCTGTTCCCAGGGGGGTTCCTGTCCCCGGGAGCACCCCCGGCCCCCGACCCCCGGCCCCCTCCCCTGGGGGCGGGGCCTCTCGGGGGCGGGGCCGTTCGGGGGCGTGGCCAGGCGGGGACGGTGACGCAGTGGGCGGGGCAGGGCGGGGCGGCAGCGGCGGCAGCGGCGGCTTCCAGCGACTTCGGCGGGCGGTGAGTGCGGGCGGGGCCGCGCTGCCCACGGGAGATGCTCGGCCCGCGCGGGGCCGCCCGGGGGGAGCTCTGCCCCCGTGAGCCCCGTGGGGCTGCCCGGGGGTGCTCAGCCCCCTCGGTGGGGCCGGACCCGGAGGGCTCTGCCCGTATTGCCTCCCCCGGGGATGCTCTGCTGCCCCCCGAGAGATGCTCGGCCCCCCCGTGGGTATGCTCAGCCCCGGTGGGGCTGGACTCGGCGGGCTGTGCCCTTTTTGCCACCCTCCGGGGATGTTTGCCCTCCTCCCCCCCACCTCCCATACTGGGGATGCTCCCCATTGCCCCCCGGGCGGGGCCGCAGTAGGGATGCTCAGCCTGCCGTGCCCCGGGGGATGCTCTGCCCCTCCCGGAAGGAGCTGACTCGCTCCGGGGGTGCTTCATCTCCCACCCGTTACCCCTTGGAGGGGGTGTCTGAGTCAGGGTGTGCTCAGCTCCCTCATTTCCCTTGGGTTGAGTCTGAGCTGGGGAGTGTCATTCTCACGCCGAGCTGGGTTGGAGGGGGGACTTGCTGTGGCCCGGCTTTACCCGCAGACCGAGCATTTGAGCTAGAGTTGCTCCCCTCAGTGCACGGGCCCCGGACCGAGAGCCGGGGACATGCGCTGCCCCATCCTCACTGGGTGTGCAGGCAGGAGGGTGAAGGGTCGGCACATCCCCGAGGCTGCATGGTATGGGGGGCAGGGAGGAGGCAGTGATTTCTTAAATCGGTAGAGAGGATCTTGATTTTCAGCTGCCCTCTGCCTCTGGCAGACCCCCATGTGCTCCCAAGCTGTCCCTTTGCATCCCCTCCCCAGATTGTACCTTACACCGAGGGGAGGGCAGGAATGCGGGTGAGCCTGGTCCTCCCATGGCCTTCTCCCAGTCCTCTGATTTCCCAGCGCTGTCTCCTCCTGCCTTCCTCGGTGCTGCCTCCAGCCCTGGAGCATCCACCCAGTGCTGAGCTCTGTGTCAGCCCCACAGAGCATCTGCCTGGCTCCGAGCTCTGGGCTGCACTGGCTCGTGGGGATGCTGCCACACACACGCTCCTGGAGCTCAGCACCAGGTGAATGCCTTCCAAGCAGGGCCAGCTCAGAACTGGGAAGATGCTCATGGATCTGGTTCAGCCTAAACATTGGCCTGTGTGCTCAGGCCCGGCCAGCGGAGCTTGGCCAGCTCCAGCTGTGCCCACACTGCTTCCCAGCCTCTGTTACCTCTGTTCACAGGGCTGCTGCAAGCTGCCTCCAGACAGCACTGTTTGCTCCTGAATAACCGGCCTTGAAGGGCTTGTTTATCCCCTCAATTGCATCATTAGAGCAGCAATTGGCTTAGGGAGCTGGGTTTTGTTAAAGCTGTGCAAACCCGTCTGGGGAGGCCCTGGTTTTGGCCAAGTCAGGATTGGCAAAGTGTTCATTTTAGCTCATTTGCCACCATCTGCTGGAGGCTGGAATGAGGTTCTCCTGGTGGATTTAATACCACCAAGCCACTGTGTGAGCAGGAGTTGGTCCAGAGGCAAGTGTGAGCTAGAGTTTGGGACCTGGATGAATGTGCCTGTGTGGTTTGGGAGTTTCTTGGTTGTGGTGCTGCCCACACAGCAGGAGGTGGAAAGTTAGGTGTCTTTGTGTCTCTGATGATCAGTCTGAGAATCTCAGGTATCTGTGCTCTTGGGGCCATCACAGTGTGCTGCTCCCTGCATGTGCTCCTTGGGGAACAGGACTGATCACCAGGGACTTCCCTGGAGATTTGTCAGGGAGCCATCAGCTCACGTCCCTGCTGCCACATCCCTGGCACCCTGTGGTGCTCAGGTGCCTTCCCAGCTTCAGTGTTTGCTCCTCCTGCAGCTCTTTCCCAGGAGTCAGCCCAGAGGCTGGGACCAGTGTCATCAGCAGGAGGGCAGGGGTGCCTCTGGACTGGCTGGTTCCTGAGGCACCAGTGGTGGGACTGATGGACAGATGCTGCTTTCTGGAGTGGCCAGCTTGGCAGGTGTGGGATTAAACATCTCATCCCTGTGCAGCTTTGTGTCTTTGTGGTGAGTGGCTTTTGCTCTGTCCCGGTCCAGCTGAGCTTGGCAGCAGCTCCAGTGCAGATGCAGAGGGACTGGGCAGCTGGAGATTTGGGTTCCTGCCTGTCTCAGCTGTCTCAGGAGATATCAGGGCTAAAACCCCCACTGAAACCCTTCTCATCTGCATCTTTGGAGGGACACTTTAGCAAGTCTTGTCCTTTGGGGCAGCTCCCACTGGGGGCTGGGAATGAGGACAGGAATGAGGAGGAGGCTGAGTGAGGCTGAGTTGGTGGGTCCCACTGTGCTAGGTGGGGATGTGGAGGTCCTGAATCAGTGCTGGGAAAGAGTCTGACACTGTGCTGGAGCTGGAATTTCACACTGGAGCTGAGAGAGACATTCTTGGAGCCTCAGAGGGAACTGAACTCAAATTGGGGCCCAACTAGGAATACCTCCGGAGGGCTCAACTCTGGGCACATGGAGAGACGTTGACATGAGTGTCCATCCTCTGCCTGGGGAGTGCCATTTCAGGGTTTCCAGCAAACCAGAAAGATACTGTATTCTTTCTCTAACCTTGAAACCTTAATTCACAATTAATTTCCTCCTAAAGAATGCTTTGGTGAGCCAGAGGTTTCCCAGATGGCTCCCAAAACTGAGCTGTGAGGTCTCTGAGTATTACTGGAGGAGAAGGTGGTTGGATCCATTGCCCAGCTGCCCTCCCAGAGAGGTGTGAATGACAGAATGACAGCACCTTCCTTACAGATGATTTCTGGGACCTTCCAAGTGCCAGGTGTGGGATGACAGACCTGCCCCAGGCTGAGGGCTCTGCCGTGGGCCCTGCAGGTGGGTCCAAGCCTTGGCCAGGCTCCTGGGGGATGTGGTTGGGAGTTTTCAGTGCTTCAAGGCCTCCTCTCTGAGCAGACGAAAGGCTTGGAGGTGGGTGCCCGTGTGGGTGTGCTCACACGGGCTGGCATTTAGGAGGGAAAATATCACATGGAACAACTGCGGTGTTGGGGGACAGGTCTGTGCTTGGGCCCATCTGGAGCAGAAGTTGTGGGAAATGATTCCAGGCTCTTTGCTAAAAAAAAGTTGTGCAGATATAATTGGATTTTATTTCTGTTTGCTGTGTAGTCAAGCAGGTTGAAACCCTTGTGGGGACAGGGTAAAAGCCTTGAGTTCATTTGTGGGGTGAGGATGCCCTGAGGAATCAGGCTGAGAAAGCTGAGGCAGTTCAGCCTGGAGAGGAGGAGGTTGTGTGGAGACCCCAGAGCCCCGTCCATGGTGTGAAGGGGCTGCAAGGGAGCTGGAGAGGGACTCTGCAAAAGGAAATGGAGTGACAGGACAAGAGGGTTCACACTGAAAGAAGAGAGGTTTAGATTAGATATTGGGAAGGAATTGCTCCCTGTGAGGGTGGGGAGGCCCTGGCACACCAGAGAAGCTGTGGCTGCCTCTCTATCCCTGGAAGTGTCCATGTCCAGACTGGACAGGGCTTGGTTAGTAGGGGTTAGTAGGAGGTGTCCCTGCCCATGGCAGGGGGTTGGAATGAGCTGAGCTTTAAGGTCCCTTCCAGCCCAAGCTATGCTGTGATTCTGTGGTTTTATGAATGAAGTATCTGCTCATCTCTCTCATTTTTGTGCAAAACCTGCTGCCCCTTAGCCTTGGGCAGCCCTGGCAGTGCAGTGATTCCCATCCCACAGAGGGGTCTGGGAGCTGGGTGTCAAACCTTCTCCAAAAGCCACTGGCCAGGAGGGGACTGATCCTGTGTCCTCCACGTTGCCCTTCCTTAGCTGAATCTTCACCCTGATGTTTTAAGCAGCTCGTGGGTCGCTGTCTCCAGCTCTGTAATCCTGCAGGACTGACAAGGCTGGAATTTATCTGAAATGCAGATTATTTTTTTTCTGCTCCTGGTTTTCAGTTCCTGCCATGCTTCTCTTAGCAAGCACGAGGAGGTGCCGGCTGGGTGCCTGCCTTTAATTGCATCCAAACATGAAAAAAGAAGAAAACAAGTGGCAGATGAGAGCTCGTTTCCCCATCCTCCTGTCCGTGTCCAGGAGAGGGCAGCTCCTGGGGGTTTTTGCTGCATGGAGCCTCTCCCTGCAGCTCCTGCCGTGTGCAGTCCCTGGTGTGGCTGGTCCGGAGGCAGAGCCGTGCTGGGAGCGCGGGCAGCTCCTCCGCGGGGTGCGAGATTTAAATAGCGGGAGGAAGGAAGTGTCGGAAGGAAGGAAGGAAGTGTTGGAAGGAAGTGTCGGAAGGAAGGAAGTGTCGGAAGGAAGGAAGGAAGGAAGTGTCGGAAGGAAGTGTCGGAAGGAAGGAAGTGTCGGAAGGAAGGAAGGAAGGAAGTGTCGGAAGGAAGGAAGTGTCGGAAGGAAGTGTCGGAAGGAAGGAAGTGTCGGAAGGAAGGAAGTGTCGGAAGGAAGTGTCGGAAGGAAGTGTCGGAAGGAAGTGTCGGAAGGAAGTGTCGGAAGGAAGGAAGGAAGGAAGGAAGGAAGGAAGGAAGGAAGGAAGGAAGGAAGGAAGGAAGGAAGGAAGTGTCGGAAGGAAGGAAGGAAGTGTCGGAAGGAAGTGTCGGAAGGAAGTGTCGGAAGGAAGGAAGGAAGGAAGGAAGGAAGGAAGGAAGGAAGGAAGGAAGGAAGGAAGGAAGTGTCGGAAGGAAGTGTCGGAAGGAAGTGTCGGAAGGAAGGAAGGAAGTGTCGGAAGGAAGAAAGTGTCGGAAGTGTCGGAAGTGTCGGAAGTGTCGGAAGGAAGGAAGGAAGGAAGGAAGGAAGGAAGGAAGGAAGGAAGGAAGGAAGGAAGGAAGGAAGGAAGGAAGCTCCTCCTGCCTAGACTCCACATCCCGCCTTCCAGAGAGGGCAGCATCCCTCGCCAGGGCAGGATGACACGGCAGGGAAGGGCCCCCTTGCAGAATTGCTGCCCACACGGCAGGTGCATGCATTTAAACTTCTCATTTCCATCCTTTCCTGGTGGAATTTTCTCTGCAATTCCAAATTCCCTCCTGGCCACATCATGATGTGATGTGCTGGCACAGGGCAAACACTCTGCCCGGGGTCCATAGCCCAGAGGAGGGAGTTGGGCTGAACATGGGATATCTGGAGCCTGGGAGAAGGGGATGTCTGGCCTCAGCCCAACTCTCACCTTTTCAGAGTCTCATTAGTGCAGAGCATCCTCACATGGATTTTATTCTGCCAAAGCCTGGCCTTTCTGGTTCCAGAGTTGGGAAGGTGTTTGTAGGCTCGCTGTGGCATTAACACAGGTGTGATAAAGCTGGTGGCTCTGGATCATGAGTTAAATAGGCTTGGTGTTGGTGCCCAGAACTGCTCCCCATGCAGACATTCCCAGTGCCAGGGGCTGCGGGCACAGAGGGGAAAGATGGGCTTGTACAAAATCCATAATCCACTTAATCTGCCCTGTAATTCAGTGTCTGGCAGCGGTAACTAAGTCGATCTGGGCTTCTTTCAAGCAGCAGCCCCAAACTGTTTTCCAGGAAGGAGTCAAAAAATGTCCAGAGGTTATTTTTGGCTGTGGCTGATTTATTCACACCCTGATCAGCCAGGAGAGGAGTTATTCTGGTCCCACACTGCCCCACATAACACCAAGTGCTGTGTGTAGGTGTGGTTTCCCTGGGAGACATTGGGGGATGACACTCCTGTTTGTGGATGGAGCTTTCAGGAACCTCCTTGGAGCCTCTGTGTTCTGTGAGCCCACTCAGGGGACATGGGCTCTGTGCCCTCCCACCCTCTGTCCCCGGGGATGCACCTGAGCCCTGTGTGCTGGGGTGGTGGAAGGCTCTGTGCCTCACAGCTCCTGCTCCACCCTGAGCAGTTCCCAGCTCAGCTGGGGCTCCCTGGGTGACACCTGGATTTGGGGAGTGCAGGGAGTTGTGTCAGGGCTCCTTTGGGCATGGTGTTGTTTCGAGGCTCAGGAAGGGCCCTGGTGTCTGGGATGGTTTCTCTGCAGGCTGTAGTGGCTCTGGTGCTCCTGGATTTTTCTCTCCTGTGTTTGCTTTCCCTGGCATGCTGTGAAGCTGAGCTCCTACTCTTGAGAAGGGGTGGTGGGAGTGAAGTGTGAGGGTGGCACAGCCAAATCCTGCTTTTCTCCTGTAGCTGCAGAAGAGGATGTTTCTCTGGGGCATTTTGGTGTGGCCACAGCTGGTTCTGGCCATGGATTGGGATCTGCCAGGGTGGGAATCACTGGGCTGTAGTGCTGCTGCAGCCTTTGCCATCCCGGTGTGCTGGTGACGTGTCTCCCACCTGGCTGAGGATGGAATCATTCTTGGCTGTGTCCCTGTGCAGAGATGCTGGCAGCAGCAGAGGTCCTGTCCCTCCAGGGTGCTGTGGGACTGGAGCATCAGTGAAGGCAATGTCCAGCCTTGATGCACTGCTGGGTGGGCAAAGGGGACCCAATCCCCACATCTCCTCCAGCCAGGGCTGTATCTGCCAGCAGTTTGGGCTAAGCCAGACTGGGGAGGGTTGAGGAGCAGAAAACCAAAGCCTCTGGAGGATCCATGGGGGTTGTTGACCAACCCAAATTTTCAAGCTTTGCTGCTTGGAAAACCTGGCTGTGCTAGAGAGTGGATGGGTGGAAGTTCTGGAGATTCCCCTGTGCCTGTGGAGAGCTGCTGTCCCTGTTCCTCCCCAGCATCACAGCACCTGGAAGCAGATGTGCCTTTACTGGGACATGGGGTGGAGTCTGGGGTCTCTGCAAGAGCTTCCTCCCAGACCCCTTCCACGGGCTTGGGCTCTCCATGCGCTCAATAGCGTGGCTTTACTCATTTTAACCCATCAGGTTTTAATTAGAGCCAGAAGGCTCATCTCTCCTGACCTGAGCTGTCTTGCCTTTGATCCCAAATCCAGAAAGGGTTTGCTTTGCTGCTGTTATCTGTCTGACATCCAGATGTGCCACCCAGAGAGCAGCTTGTGTTTGATGGAGGGAGAATCTTCTCCCCAGCATCAAAACCTGGGTGATAATCACTTGATTGCAGCCAACACTTTGGGCTGCCATATTAAAAAAAAAGAGCATTTTTTCCTGCTTTTGATCATCTGCTTCTAGTTAGTTTAGTTAGCAGACTTTCACAGTGGCCATTTTTGGAGTTGGCAGCCAGAGCATCCCTGCAAGCAGAAATGGCTTTTGTTACATGTGTCCTTCATGTTTACACATTTATAGAGAAATTTTGTGTCCCAAACTGAGGCTGCCATGAGCCCCAGCACTGCTGAGCAGTGCCTGGCTCTATGGAAGCGCCAGTGTCGCTTTCAAATCACACATTGTCAATAAATCTCATTCTGAGTGCCCTGCAGCAAATGGCATCAGCCTGCACGGGGAGAGCTCTCCCACACGTCCTCCTGCTGCCTAAAAATACCAGGAGGTATTGAATACCAGGCTTGAATTCTCCAATGCCTTGGCTACTGCACAACCTCCATTCCTGCCTGAGATCCTGCTCAGGGCTCGGTGCAGGACATCTGCTGCGTCCCAAGGGTCACACTCTGCCCTCCAGATGTGGCCGTGAGGTAATGCAGCAGCTGCATTTACCCCCAGATCAATTTGGGGGTAAATGAACATTTATTACCTTTACTCTCCATGCTGTGAGGTGTGTTCCTGATTAGGGCTGTGGAGTCCAGGAGGGAAATCATGGCACCTTCCCTGGTGGCCACTGAGGGCTTGTCTTATTGAGGAAAGGATGAGTTTTGGGGACTTCATGTAGCATCAAGCAAAATACCCTCAAAACCCTCTGTTAACTCTGTGTGTGTGTCCTATGAATCTGTTCCATTCTCTTTGTAAATAAACAATTTACCTTTTCACATCTGGCTTTGAGATGTGGGATACAGAAAAGGTGGCCAACGGTGGTGTTTTGCTTTGAGAGCCAAGTCTCTGTTCAGTGGGTGAGTGCAGAGGGCTTGCTGGTGTTTCCAGTTCACACAGAGTACTGGGCAGACTGGTGTGCAGGCAGCAGCCTCTTGTCTCCAGCAGCTTTCAGCCTCCTGACCCCACTGGCTTGTGGTGGAGCAGGGAGAGCTCATCACTTGAACTAAGAATGGAGCCAAGGGCTGATCATGTGCTGTGATCTTGGGGGGAAGTGGCAAACTGGCTTTGTGGCACTGACAGGGATTTGGGAGCAGAGCTGGGTGTGATGGATGTGCAAACTGAAGTTCAGCACAGCTGGGAGGTGCTGAGCTGTAGAACAGCAGTGATGCTCTAAAGAGATGTGTTTCTTTAGGAGACCTTGGATTGAAGGTACTGGATTTTCCTGTCTCCATCTCCATGTGATTGCCCTGTTTGCTGCTGGGAAGTTCCTGAGGGAGCTGGAATCCAGCAGTGTAGGAGCAGGGGCTCAAGGAACACATTCACAGGGCTGGCTGCTCCCTGGGAGCCCTACACCCTGCTGCGATGTGGGCTGGCCATGGACACAGGCACTGATAGTTCCCCCAGTCTTGCTAACAAAATAATGTTTATTTTCAAGGCTGGAAAGGTGATGAAACCAGTCACCAGCCCCAGCAGCTAGCAGACACTGGCTGCTTGATTTCCTCCTTTCTCTGCTGCAACTCAAAGGAAATCCAACCACTGGAGATGCCAGGGAGGGGCTGTCACTGCCCTGGCCTGGGGAAAAATGTAGTGACCCATCAGGAAGAGCTGTCAGACCAAGGTGTGCCAGGTCCTCCATCACTCAGTGCCTGAACTTTCTCCTTCCAAGGACTCTTGACTCCCTTGTGAACTGCCCTGAGGTGCCTCAAATTGCCAAAATCCTGGTCTGGGGAAGGAAGCAGAAGAATCTCCCCATGCTGCTGCTTGCACCTGGAGCTTTCTCTCTTTTCTCTTGGTGCAGGTGGAGAGGAGAGTGACATTGGTCAGCTCCTGTGTGGTCACTCTTGAGCTGGACATTTGTCTGAATGTGTTCTCCCAAAAGTGTGAGAATTCGCATTTATCCCTGAATCATAGAATCATTAAGGTTGGAAAAGGCTTCCAAGATCATCAAGTCCAACTTTTTACTTAATAGCAGTGTGGCCACTAAACCATGATCAGAAGCTGCTTGTGAGCACCCAGTTTAACCAGTCCCTGAGGCAGCTGGGACATCATGGTTTCCTTTTGCCTCTGTCATGAATTGAGGCTTATCACTCTGATGCAGCTGCTGAGTGCACTTGGTGGTACCCAAAACATCTGTAGATCTGAGAGGACTTCCAGGCCCAGGGCCGGCGCTGATGACACCAGCACCCAGAGCAGGCTGGCGGGGGAGAGCTGGTCCAGACTTGTGGTGGGAAGAGAATGCTGAAGGTGATGGGGGCAACCAGGATGGCTTTACTGCCTCTGTATTTTCCTCTGAAGGTAACAAGTCTGGGTTTGGACAAGTCCAACCTCTGTGCAGGCACAGCTCCCAATTCCCTGCTGCCCTCGACCTTACTCTGGCAGGAAATGCGTGAGGTTTGACTCTCACTTCTTGCTTCCCAAAAAGTGAATCCTATCAGATTCGGAGGGCTCTGGGCACACCGTGCTGTGAATGCGGGGCAGAGCAGGGCTGGGCCGGGGTTCTGCGGGGAGGATGGAGCCGTGTGTCCGCACACGCAGCTCTGGGGAGGCGCTGGAGGCCGGGAGAGGAGGATGCGAGCGGCTCCTGCTCCGCAATTCCCGGCACGGCTGCGGCAGTGCCGGAGGGATCGCGGGGTGAGCGGGACGGGCTTTGTGTCCGCCCAGGGGGAGCGGGGACAGCGCGGCTCCGGCGGGGATGGAGCTGTCGAGGCTGGAGCGGGAGCGGGCGGTCCCGCAGTGCTGCGTGACGGCGACAGTGACGGTGACAGTGACACAGCCCCGACGCTGCCCTCCCTCCCGGCACGCCGGGGCCGTGCGGGGCCGCGGCCGCCCCGGGGCTCACAGGGACGGGGGTCCCCTCTGGCTGATGCCGGCTGTGTTCCCCTCGGGATGCTGGCGGTGCATGCCCGGCCGTGCTGTGGTGGTGATATTATATTGCAAGGGTTCTACTATCATTATATTGTAAAGGTTCCATATTGCTAGAGTTTCGTACCTCCTTGATGATTCTCGTAGGCAGCTCCTCTAGGCACTGTCTCTTCCTTCTCGCAGTAGTGAATTGACTCCAATTCCCCTCAACCAACCAATCCACTCTTCTATAACACTCTTCTTATCATCGGCTACAGCTGTGGCCTGTTAAAATCAGGCCTGCTCCTAATCTTTAATAGTTAACCCAGCTGCAACTCTTTAGGGGGTAAGATTACTTTCTATACTACCTTTATTTGCTTATATTCTATCCCCTACACTGTGGCACTGCAGGAGTGTTCCTGTTCCTGTCCTCGGGCAGGCACAGCAGAGAAGAGGTGACAGGAGGGTGAGATCAGCACCTCTGGAAGGATGTTTCTAAATCCGGGGGGATTTCACTCTTTGGGACTCGCTCGTCGGGGATGGGGGACATCCCGGGGCTGCTGTCACCCTCCTGACAGGCACGGCCTCTCAGGACCCCAAATTCCTCACAGGTCACCCCAGGCACAGCTCTGGAGGTCAGCCCACCCCTGTAGTCACCAGCGTGGCTTTCAGAGCCATTCTCGGGTGGTTGCTCCCCCACTTGTTCTCTGTCTGTTCAGCTTCCCCCATCATATCCCTGCTCTCATCACTCATTATTTCTCTCCAGGTGAAGGCTTTTTAATAACAGCTGACATTTCAGCCGTTTTTGAGTAATTTCCTTTCTTCTACTTCAATTTTCTTCATCTTCTTCATAACTAGGAAGCCTTTCTTTGTCCTTGGCCAGAGGGGAGGTGTCTGTTATTGCCTCTGTTATCATATTCCAGGAGGTTTGTTCGGGTTAATGAAAATCTCTGTTTTTTTTTTATGTGTCACTTCCACTCCCATCTTCTTTAGCCTGGTTTCTTAAGGAAATTAAACCAAAAGCCTTGTTCCATTGTGGCCTTTACTCTCCCCCTGCTTGCTCTTGAGTGTGTTGGTCTCTGATGGGGTGGAGAGCTCGGAATGCTCAAAGGTTTGTGATGGTTGTTGGAGAGGACAGAGCCAGGGGACAGCCCAGAGGGACGTGGGGCACGAGGCCAGTGGGGCTGGGCTGGGGCTCATTGCCCAGAGAACAGGGCTGTGAATCCAGCCAGGAATATGAGGGACAGCAGGGCTGTATCCCCCAGCCCATGAGCTGGGATAACAGGGCACAGCACTGGGCTCTTTGTGCTGCACAGCAGCTTTTCTGAGCTCAGGAAGGGATTCAGAGGAGGATCCGGCCTCACAAATGCAGGGTTAGCCTGGGATTTGGGAGGCCTAGGCTGTGTTTGCAGGTGCAGACTCACACGTGGCTGTGCTTGAGGGCTTTTCCTGCAGCAGCAGGAGCTGCAGCTGCTGTAAGCTGCTTTGCTGGAGTGTAAACTGCAGTGACAGGGGAGCCAGAGGAGATTTTCTGCTCCTGCCCATGTTACAGCAGGGAGAGGCAGTAGAGCTTTCCTAGTGGCTGCTACAAATCTGGTTTCTTTGGCAGTAATGTGGGTATTGTAGCAGCGCTGGTGAGGGAAATCTTGGGGGTCCTGGGAGAAGCACGGTGTGGAGTCAGGAGCTCAGGTGTGTCGGTGGGAAAGGACCAAGGGGCTTGTTGGGGTGTCCTTGGAGCTTGTTGCCCTTTGCAGCAAGGGATGGGGCACCTCTTGTGTGTGTCCCCTTCTGTCCCAGCCCAGCCTGGGGACAGGGATCACCCCTTCCAGCTCAGAATATTCTGTGAGTCTGTGCCAGGCTGGGGAGCAGAGTTTGCTGGGAATTCATGCAGCCTGGAGAAGCTCTGCCCACACCTCACTGTGAGGGAGCAGCGTGTCTGCCTGGCAGTTCAGCTAGGGACTCCTCTCCTGTGCAGGTCAGCCCCTGCTCCTTGGCACCAAATCTGCTCTGGAGCTGCTCTCTGAAGGTTTCCCTCTTCCTTCACTTTGCATTTACCTCTGGTGTTTATTTTAGCAACCTGTTCTGCTGATTTCTCTTCAGCCAGGCCTGGCTTAGCCCCAGGCCCTTGCCCAGTCCCGCTCCTGGAGGAGATTGGATTTGCCATTTCCACCTCCTGGTCCCTGTCCCAGCTCCCTTGTGGTCCCTCCCAAGGTGAGGAGCCTACTGGGTGACCCCCAGCACAAGGGCACTTGCAGTCTGGCACTGGGTCCTTACCAGGTCCCCACAGGGATCCCCAAATGTGTGATCTCAGTCGACAGGGATGCACAGAGGTGGCTCCAGCTCCCAGCTCATCCCATGTCCTTTTCACCTTGCTGTGCTGTGCTGAGCACAAAGGCCTGGTGGGAAGACAGGTCACACATGATGCAGCTCTTTGGGTATAGTTTGGAGAGAGGTTTCCTGTCCAGCTGTGAGAGAGACTTGGATAAACAGAACAGGGCTTGGCAGTGACCCTTGCTTGTACAGGTGCTTCATGGTTCCTCTTTCCAGGAAGCATTTTGGGCTCCCTTTGTTCTCTCCAGCCTCTCTTGTGATGGTGGTGAGCTGGGCTCTGTAATTGAGGAGATCTGAATAATCCACTGAGGAAGCTGCTAATTTGAAGACATGTCTGTAATAATTAAATCATTATCTGGAGGGAAGAGAGAGCAGATACCAAAACGGGGCTAATTAAAATCCAAACCCAGGATGACTTGGGCTCTGGGCCAGAGCAGAGCAGAGTCTGTTGGGGATGTCTTCATGTGTAATTGCTTTTCAGCATCAGTCCCCACCAGAAAACCCATTTGTTTCCCCTCAGGAGACTCAGACTGACCCAGAAACCGTCTTGCCTTGCCCTGTCCCATGTTCCCCTGACCAGACACAGCTGGAGGAGGCCACATACTTTGCAAAGGGCAGAGGAGATGGTGAGACCCAGTTTGAGAGACTGTTTGGTTCTTGAGCTTCAGGAACTAGATTCCACCTTATCTCATTTCAGCCCTCAGAACTGGCTGATGCTCTTCAGAAATCCCTGAGAGCAAGGAGCAAGGTGGGCTTGGATCCATCCCTGCTCTATGGAAGGATTTGGACATGCAAAGGTGCCAAAGGGACCCAGTGCCTGGGAGGAAGGTGGCTTTGGCTGTAGGGAGAGATGAATCCTGTTCAGGTTCACTCCTTATCTGGGGTGGGAGCACCCTGGAGAGGCTGTATGGCCTGTAAGGATGCAGAGCACTGCTGGGTGTGAGCCCAGCCCTGGAGCTCCCTGGCAGCTCTCAGCAGGTCCAGGCAGGTGAAGGTGGCTCTGCTGGTCTGAAGGAGGGTGACTAACACCTGTGGTTGTGATGTTGGAGGGGAGAAAGGGCCTTTGGACGGCACCTCATGCTGTGCCATGAGGGTGGGAGACCCGCAGGGTGGGTGTTAATGTACATTCCCAGAGCTTCTGGGAGTGCTTTGCCTGTCAAGCCCAGAGTCCACCACGTTCTTCAGCAGGGCCAAGCACTTTGCAAAGGGCAAGGCACAAAAATCCCACCTCCAGTTACATACCAGTTGGATGCAGGGTAAATTCCATCCTTCTGAGTGCCTGCACTGGGTGCATTCCCAGGGAGCTGCTGCTGCTGTGTCTGCATGGGCTGAAGGTCCTGTCGTGGTGGTGAGGCCTGGAATTGCTGTATTTTGGCAGGGAAGTGATTGTAGCTGTCCAAACCAGAGCTGGTGAAGATAAATTGGTGCATTTACCCAGAGGAGACAAGGTCAGGGGCTCTGTCTATCAGGTGTTCACATGTGAGCATCACTCAGTGAATGTCCCTGGATCAGCACGACAGGTGAAGGTCACCTCAGGTGGGCTGGTGCCTGCAGGCAGCTCTGAACTTGGGGAGGTGGGAGGAGGGCACAGGAGGCTGGGCAGGGAGCCACTTCTGCTTGGGTGAGCATCCCACCAGTCCTGACACATGCTGGTTTTTCTGCCTGTGCTGCCCTGGGGGGCTGCAGCTCTGCAGCAGCACAGCCTGGCCCTGCTGAGTGCTGGGGCTCAGGGAGGGCCTGAATCCCCCCCCCAGCCAGTGCTGCTGGAGCTGGGCTCTGCCTGAACCCCCTGAACACCCCAGACAGTGCTGCTGGAGCTGGGCTCTGCCTGCTGCCATATCTGCAGGAACAGGCACTGAGGGGTGTGCAAGATCCAAAGCTGTGCTGTAAAAGAGCCAGAAATTTAAAGCTGTCTGCAGAAATGGTCACTAAACCCTCTGGAAAGCATTGGCTCAGCTGCTGTTCTTGGGTTGTGTGTGGGGAGAGATTCCCAGCTCCACATGTGTCCTTTTGCCTTGTGAGCTTTGATGTGCTCTTGGCTTTTAACAGAGAGCCCACAGCATCCTCAGCTCAGGCAGCAGATGTTTTCCAAGGCATTGGGATGTCCCCTTTCCTTCATTGCTCCCCCAAGGGACTTTAAGGCCCCCATGGTTTTGAGTGTCCACAGGAGCAAACAGGGGGACCAGGTGGGAAAGGAAACCACCCCACCCGCAACTCCTCCCACCAGTGGTGCACCAGTGTAATCACCCACATTTCATTCCTTTGAAAGCCTGCTGAGCTGCAGATGTGTCCCTCCTCTCCTGGTGATGTCTCATGGATTGGCCAAATCCTGCTTTGACCTCCTGAGGTGGTTCAGGGGATTGTTCCTGGGACTGGGTTGGACAGGGATTGGAGCAACCTGGCATAGTGGAAGGTGTCCCTTGGCAGCTGGAATAGGATGGGTTTAAAGGTCCCTTCCACCCCAAACCAGTCTGGGATCCTGTGAACTCAGTATGCAGGAGCCCCCAAAGTCCTGGGGGTGCAGAGTGCTGTTCCCAGGGGCTTTGGGCCAAAGGGTGAAATGGGTTCAGTGTTTTTTGGGTTCCCTTTGGGGGTGATGGGTGGAAGCAGGGGTCAGGCTCGATGATGCCATGGTTGGGGCTCCCCTTTGGGTGAGCTGGGATGGCCATGGGAGCCTGTGGGTGGCACAGGGAGGACAAGGGCAGAGCTCCTGGGGCTCCTGTGCCAGGCAGGGCAGTCCCTGGGGACACTGAGGGCACTGCACTAGCTGGGCTCCATGGACATTTTGAGAGGGAGCAAGTTAGAAATTGAGTTGAACTAGTGCCTGGTGCTGGATTCTGAGATGATACGTGGCCAGATGAGAGCTCTGCTGCCATGGGGGAGGGCTGCCACCCCTCTGCAAACCACCACACTCCCCACACTTTCTGGAGCAATTTGGTGGTGCTTCCCTTTCTCTGTTTTCTCCAATCCCCAAATGAGGGGAGCAGTGGTGGGACATGGTGATTCCTCTGGTCCCTCCCTTGGCTCATTCCATGCCCTCAGGGGCTCTGCTTAGAGCTCCCTGCTGGATCCAACACAGCTCTTCACATTCATGCAAACCTTGATTCATTCTTCCTGATCTTTTCCAGTACTTGGGATTTCTGGAGGGAACTGAACTTTTATATCCCTTATATCTTCCTTGTGGCCTATATCCAGGAGGAATGAGCTCCAGATGGAGTTTTTCCTTGGCAGGCTATTTTTGAGGTGCTTTTTGTGGTTCCTCTGATGCTTAATCAGGGCTGAGCTAATCCTACAATTCTCCTAAAGAGGAACAACTTGAATTTTCCTTCTAAAGCACAGCATCTCTAGGCCCTCCGCCTCGCTGGTGCCATGAGTGGGTACATCCTCCCCTGTGTCAGGAGTTGGGATGTGCAGGGCAGAGACTCTCCCAGAAAGTCCTTCTTGCATGAAGCAAGGCTTAAAATGCCAGACAGGAGTAGGATGAGCCCCTCCTGCAGCACTGTGGCTTTGGCTGTGCCAGGTGAGCTTTGGCTGGGGCTCATTTGGGGGCTCACTTTGCACCTGAAGGGTGTGGGTTGAAGATATGACCCTGCTCAATGTGGATTTAGACAGAGCACACAGGGCTCCAGTGCCTGAGCCTTGCCCCAGCCACCCTGTGATGTCCCTGTGCCCAGCTGTCCCCTGGTTGCCCCTGCCAGGCCCTGTGGCTGTCAGGGCTGAGACGTTGGGAGCTGACAGTGCTCTGGGCCCTCCCTGCACGGGCACTGGGAACAGCACCAGGGCCATTCCAGCCTGGACTGGGGCTGCTTATCTCCATCTCTGCCTGCTCCTTGCTGGGGTTCATCCACCCGCTCCAAAGCAGCCACGGTGCCAAAGGAGCCTGGCTTGGCAAGGGAGGGTGTGGTTATCCATGATGTGAGGGGCTTGGGAGGAGGGTTCAGTCAGGCAGGGATTTAACCCCATGATCCTGCCTTGTCCTGCGTGGAGCTGAGCACCCACATGTCCCAGCAGGGGTGGAGATGCTTGTGGTAAATCCTGTGAGGTTTCCTTGCCAAACGTTGCAGAGCTGTCCTAGTGCTGGATCTGCTCATCCTCAAAGCCTGAGTGTCCAGAACTGATGTCCCACTGCTTCTGGGCAAAAGCTCTTCAGGAACTGGCTGTGCTATCAGCAAAGGGATCAAGCAATTGCTAAAGCCCCTTAGCACAGGCAAGGAGCAACAGAAGGGATGAAAACAAGGGGGAATCTTCCCCAGTCCCCATCATCTGAGTTACTGAAACCATCCCAGCCACCTCTGCTTGGGGTCATCCAGTGCCCAAGCCATGATGTCACCACTCCTCTGGAGCAGGATGGACTAAAACCTTCTGTGTTTCAGGAGGGTGGAGGAGAGGGGAGCCCTGCCTGCATTGCCTGCCTGGATTGGCATGGGGAGCACAAGGGGAACTTGGGGCACAGTCTGGCTGCTGTTGTCTCTGTTTGTGCGCTGGGGTGGTGGTGCCTGCAAAACCCCAGAGTGCAGGGAAATGTTCCTGAGCCTGCTGTGGCCCAACCTGAGGCCAATAGCACTGGACACATCCCTGCTTTGTCCACTGTGGCTCTGAACACCCTCTAACACTTCCTAAATTTCACTGTAAGCCCCATCTGCCTCTCCCCCGACTCCAAACTCCCTCCCTGGGCTCTTCCTCAACCCCACTCATAATTTAGAGTCTGGTGAGGGATGGTTGGCCAGGGCTTGGAGCATTCTGGCCTCGTGGACAGTGTCCCTGCCCATGGCAGGGGTGGAACTGGTTGAGCTTTCAGGGTCCTTTCCAAAGGGAACCATTCCATGATTCTGTGGTGGCAGAATGCTGGAGACCTGCTCAAGCAGGGCAGGGAGTGGGATTTCCCTGTGGGCCTCAGGGAGCTCACTGAGCCCCTTTCCCTTTCCACCAGTCACAGAGTTGGTGGCTGAATTTTACCCTGGGATTGGGCAGATGTGCAGCTGATGTGCAGGACTGGCTATCCCTGCTGGGGCTCCTGGCAGGGAGGGCCTGCTGAGGGTGTGGGAGAGACTCCAGTGGGATGGGTGGTGAGGGGAAACCTTGGATCTTGGGCAGAGCAGGCATGGCAGCTCCTCAGGTGCCCGTGGGGTTTGCCTGGGGTTTCTCTGCAAGCACAGCCTCCCCTGTAACCTGGGCTGGGCACGGGCTGGCTGTGGGTGCCGGGGCTGGCTGTGGGTGCCAGGCCTGGCTGTGGGTGCCCTGGGCTGGCTGTGGGTGCCAGGGCTGGCTGTGGGTGCCAGGGCTGCTGTGGGTGCCCAGGGCTGGCTGTGGGTGCCAGGCCTGGCTGTGGGTGCCCAGGGCTGGCTGTGGGTGCCGGGGCTGGCTGTGGGTGCCAGGCCTGGCTGTGGGTGCCCTGGGCTGGCTGTGGGTGCCGGGGCTGGCTGTGGGTGCCCAGGGCTGGCTGTGGGTGCCGGGGCTGGCTGTGGGTGCCCAGGGCTGGCTGTGGGTGCCCGGGGCTGGCTGTGGGTGCCCGGGGCTGGCTGTGGGTGCCCAGGGCTGGCTGTGGGTGCCAGGCCTGGCTGTGGGTGCCCAGGGCTGGCTGTGGGTGCCGGGGCTGGCTGTGGGTGCCCTGGGCTGGCTGTGGGTGCCCTGGGCTGGCTGTGGGTGCCAGGGCTGGCTGTGGGTGCCAGGGCTGCTGTGGGTGCCCAGGGCTGCTGTGGGTGCCCAGGGCTGGCTGTGGGTGCCGGGGCTGGCTGTGGGTGCCCAGGGCTGGCTGTGGGTGCCAGGCCTGGCTGTGGGTGCCCAGGGCTGGCTGTGGGTGCCGGGGCTGGCTGTGGGTGCCCTGGGCTGGCTGTGGGTGCCCTGGGCTGGCTGTGGGTGCCAGGGCTGGCTGTGGGTGCCAGGGCTGCTGTGGGTGCCCAGGGCTGCTGTGGGTGCCCAGGGCTGCTGTGGGTGCCAGGGCTGGCTGTGGGTGCCCAGGGCTGCTGTGGGTGCCCAGGGCTGGCTGTGGGTGCCCAGGGCTGGCTGTGGGTGCCGGGGCTGGCTGTGGGTGCCCAGGGCTGGCTGTGGGTGCCAGGCCTGGCTGTGGGTGCCCAGGGCTGGCTGTGGGTGCCGGGGCTGGCTGTGGGTGCCAGGCCTGGCTGTGGGTGCCAGGCCTGGCTGTGGGTGCCCTGGGCTGGCTGTGGGTGCCGGGGCTGGCTGTGGGTGCCCAGGGCTGGCTGTGGGTGCCGGGGCTGGCTGTGGGTGCCCAGGGCTGGCTGTGGGTGCCAGGCCTGGCTGTGGGTGCCCGGGGCTGGCTGTGGGTGCCCAGGGCTGGCTGTGGGTGCCAGGCCTGGCTGTGGGTGCCCGGGGCTGGCTGTGGGTGCCCGGGGCTGGCTGTGGGTGCCCTGGGCTGGCTGTGGGTGCCCTGGGCTGGCTGTGGGTGCCAGGGCTGGCTGTGGGTGCCAGGGCTGCTGTGGGTGCCCAGGGCTGCTGTGGGTGCCAGGGCTGGCTGTGGGTGCCCAGGGCTGCTGTGGGTGCCCAGGGCTGGCTGTGGGTGCCCAGGGCTGGCTGTGGGTGCCGGGGCTGGCTGTGGGTGCCCAGGGCTGGCTGTGGGTGCCAGGCCTGGCTGCGGGCGCCAGGGCCGGGTTAGGGGAGAGGCCCCTCCACAGCGTTTGTCAGGGCTCGGGCGCACCCTGGCACAGATTTCCCAGCCCCCCTCGGAGCTGGTGACTCTTCCCTGGCGCTGAATAAATTAGCACCACAAGTGCTCACGGGGTGTGACTAAAGCAGGGCCGCGCTAGCGAGGGGGAGGCCCCGGCTCCAGCCCGGCAGGCTCCCAGATGAGATAACTCCTCAGCAGAAGTGCCATGGGGGCGGGAGGGATGTACCCGTGGCAAAACCTCTAGTGAAATCATGGAAAATCACCAGCCGTGCCTCTGTGTCTCGGCAAGGAGTGAAGCTGTGCCCTGCTCGTGGGGAGACTGAGGCACAAGGCCTCACTTTGCCAAAGGTGACTTTGCAGTGATGCTCCCTCTGTGACAAGCACAGGATTGTCTCTCAATGGTTGTGGATCACTTCCCTGTCAGAGGAGTCTGCATCCACCTTGGGCTGGAAACCAGCCTGATTGCTGGGATGGATCCCAGTGCTGTGTTCCTGGCAGAGTCAGGGGCTGCTTCACCTCGAGGTGCTGCTTCTGTAGGGAATGCATTTCCTCCTGCTGCTGTTTAAAGCAACCTTCCTTGAGACAGAAATCAAAGACTCTCAACACCTCAATCCGAGGAAGAACTTCCTCCTGAGAGCCAGAACAGCTGCCTGGAGAGGGTATGGGGTCTCCCTCCTTGAGACATTCCAAACTCACCTGCACGTGTCCCTGTGGCACCTGCTTGGGGTCTGACCCTGCCTTGAGAGGGCGTTGGACAAGATGATCTTCAGAGGTCCCTTCCAACCAGGGTATTCCAAGGAGGACCACAGGTCTGAGGGGGTGCTGAAGGCCCCAGGATCCCATGGACTGTGTGGAAGCACAGGGAGTGTTCTGGAGGAGCAGAGACTGTGGTGTTGGAACACGAGCTGGATTTCACTCTTTGGCCTGAGAGGTTCACTTGAACAAAAACACAAACCAAACCCCAAATCCTGTAATCACACCCCACTCCAGTCACCTGCACCCAGCAGCATCACTGAAAGACAGGGCTGTGACTTCAGCCTAACAGAGCAAAGGGCGGTGAGTTTGGTTGCAAACTTATGGAACACAAGGATGGATGAGCCATATGATACACAGCAGAGCAGCAACTGGAAAAGGAAATGGTTGTAACTGGAATTGTGGCTTTTTTTGTGTTGGTTTGGTGGCTGCTGAAACTCCTCCTTGCCCCTGTGGATGGCTCTGAGTGCAGACCACATCCTGGAAGAGCAATGTGAGCTTGGTCTCGTGGATCAGGTGCATCTGTCTCCTCCCTGCCAGAGCACATGGTTGTTTTCCAGCCTCTTGTGCATCAAAGGAATTGGGATTTCTCCAGGATTTCCACAGCCCTGTCTTTCAGTGATGCTGCTGGGTGCAGGTGACTGGAGTGGGGTGTGATTACAGGATTTGGGGTTTGGTTTGTGTTTTTGCTGGTTCGGGTGAACCCCTCGTGCCAGCTGGGGCAGCTGTGCCAAAGAGTGAAATCCAGCTCGTGTTCCAGCACCACAGTCTCTGCTCCTCCAGAACACTCCCTGTGCTTCCACATAGCCCATGGGATCCTCGGGGCTCCAGCACCTCCTCAGACCTGTGGTCCTTCTTTGGGGTACCCTGAGGTCCCTCCTTTCCCTGGGGTCAGGGCAGGACACGTGGCCCACTTTGGAAACAGGGAAACTTGAGACAGGACCCCCAGCACAACCCCCACAACACATCCCAGGGTGACAGAGTCCTGTGGATTCCCGTGGGTGTCTGTGTGACCGTGTTTGGGTGCCAGCCCTGGGGCTTCAGCTCCCTCCTCCCCTCAGGGCCCGGCACAGATTTTGGCTCCTCGTCTGACAAGGTTTTGCTGAGGAACAATTGTGTGTCTGCACAATGAGGAGCAGGTGGCTGTCTGAAAATACCCTCTGGAAGTGGTGTGTAATGCCTCCCCTCCCACTGGGAAATATAAATACCAGTGCAATGCTAGCATTTACTGCTCCCTGCAAAGAAACTGTCAGATCTGGACCTTTTTCCTTGTGGATTCTCCTCTAGTTTAGCAACTTGAGTGAGCAAGGGTTGAGGTGGGAACTGCTTCATAGGTTTGGAGCAAGTCTTTGGGGCAGAAGTGTGTCCTTTAAGGTAAGATATTGGGAGTAGCTGCCTTTTATTGCTTGCAATGTCCCCTGTCCCCACTCTTTAGGGGCACCCAGGGCTTCCCAACATCTGAGAAAGCTCCAGACCCTGGAGACGCTGCCTGAATGTCCTGTTCTGGCACTGCTGCATCTCCAACAAGGTTCAAGTTGGACATTGTCCCACTGGGGGCAAAGGACACACTGCTGCAGGTGTGGGGACCCCAGGAGAGAGAGGAGGCACCTCTGTGTCTTTCCTCAGGTCTGCACCATGTTCCCAGCCCCGATCTCAGCAAATCCATCTCACCTTTTGGAACAGGAGTCCAATCCTGTGCTGCTGAAAAATGGCACCTTATTTCCAGCCAGAATGCCTCATTTCCCTTGTTATCCCTGGGTGTCCTGGCCAGGGCAGCCCCTGGCAGCACCAAGGACCATCTGTGCAGTTCCCTGCTGGTGGCAGGGCTGCGTTAGGGGATTCAGGAGCTGTTACCATCCGGGCCCCATGGAAAACTGCATCTTCCTTGTCCCTCTGGGGGGACTGGTGGTCCCAAGGGGCCACAATGTGTCCTGGGAGTAAATGAGGGGCCTGGGAGAAAAGCTGGGATGAGGCTGTATCTTTTCCCAACCTCTAATTACCACATCTCTCACTGAGGGTAGGAGAAAGGGGCTCTGTGGCTTGGTAGGGATGGTGAGGAGGTTCCCGCCTGCCATCCCACTGCTCAGAGGGTCATTACTGACCTTCCCTGGGGTAGGCAAGGGTGGTTGGTGTCTCAACATGTCCTGGCTGCTGCCAGGTGGTGTCTGACTGCAGTGAGGGTGGGCAGGACTTCTGCTGGGATGTGGCCCTGTCTGCAGGGCAGTGTTTGGGATGAGCTTGCTGGGAATGCCAGGATGTGACACTTGCAGCCTGTCCTGGGGTCACAAGTTCCTGAAAGGTAAAACTGGCAGCAGAAGGGCATCAGACTCTGTTCCCTCCTGGATCTGGCAGAGAGGGGTCAGTGTGGGAGGTCACTGTGGGTGCTGGACCCCGAGTTGGGCAGAGGGGAGGCTGTCCCTGTGCCAGGGAGCTGGCAGTGAGGGGTGCTGGTGTGGGCCACCCCAACTCTGTGCTTCCAAGGCCAAGCTGAGCCGCTGAGAAGGATTTTCCGGGAGCAGAAAAGATCAGAGTAGCATTTTTATGGGATGATCAGTCCCTGAGAGCTTGTTGCCTCCAAGGAGTGCGTTAAACCTCTTTGCCAGCTGCCTGCTGGGTGATGGTCCTGCTGACAGAGCCACCGAGGCTTTTCTCTTCCTCTTGGCAGGGCTGGGATGGGAGTGGAGCTGTTCAGAGAGGAAGCACGAGGCTGTCTCTATCCCCTGTGTGTGGGTAAAGCTGTGGGTGCTTCTCTCTCCTGTTGGGAAGGGAAAGCCAGGGTGCTCCCTGGGACCCAGCATCCCACAGGCAGCCTGACTCACTGCAGAGCTGGGCTGAGCAAATCATCAGCTCCAGGGCAAAACCCCCTTCTGCTCCCCATCAGCTGCTCCACATCTGTGAGGAAGTGCCCTCTCTGAGCAGGCAACATGTGATGGTGCTGTTCTCCATCCCCAAAAGTGGGGAAAGCATCGTTTTGGGGTGGAGGGGGGAGGGATAGTAAAGCAAGCACGTTTTCCCTGGCAAGAAAGCTGCTCCCAGCAAGCCTGTGCCTGGCAGCCCCACGGGACTAAAAATACCCAGCAAGGGCTGGAGCTGTGCAGTGTGTGTTTGCTCAGCTCCCAGCTGTCTCCTTACAGCCTCTACCCGATGATTATCCCAGCACTTAAGGCCCTCTAAAGCCAGGCAGGAGCATTTAGGGAGTTCTCCCAGAGACCTGTGAAAGGTTGAGATTTACAGGCACTAATTGGAAGGGAGCTCAGGCCCCTCTGACCTCCTGCAGCACAGAGCTGCTCTGGGTGTGCCCTCACTGCTGCTGCAGTCACAGCAGAGTGTGGGGGTGTCTGGGCTGTCACCCACACTGACGTCCCAAGGTCCTTCAAAGTGACCGCTGGCATGTGTGGGTTTGCCTGGGAGCTGCTGAGCTTTGCTGGGCAGGGACAGAGCCTGGGTGTGCCCCCTCAGCTGGGCTGAACGGGAGAGGCACCTGGCAATGGGTGAGGTGGAGCATGGAGAAAAGCCCAAGGTTTGAGGTGGGACAGAAATGAGGGGAGCTGAGCCTGGAAAGGAACATCCTGCACATTCCTGCTCGTGTGCACATCCTTGCTGCATGGCTGTTGCTGTAGCCCTGTCCCTGTGTGCACATCCCTGCACACCCACCTCTGCCTGTTGCTTACTGAGCTCACTCCCTGCTCCACAGGCCTTGAATACAGCAAGGATCAAACCCAGCCTGGTCCTGACTCCTCCTTGTGCCATCCCAAATGAACCCTTTGCACCTGCCCTGGCTCTGGGTGTTGGCCCTTCCCAAAGCCTGGGCTGCTCCTGGCACTCATGGTGTTGCTGTGAAAGCTGCAGTGGTTGAATCCAGAAATGATCACTCACAAATCCATGGGGTGGGAGAGTTCCTGTGGTTGTTGGAGGAATGGATCCATGATGGGGGTGCTGGAGGCAGCTCAGTGTCTGTCCATGGAGGTGGATGGTCCCACTGCAGTGCAGGGAATTTTCCACTCTTGGATTTTGCCATGGTTCCAGCCAGGATGGGCACACAGGGCTGGGTTGTATCCAGAGCCACACTCAGAGGTGGCAGAGCATCCCCCTGGATTTCCCTGCCAGGGACCCTCTGGCAGAAGGATTCTCAGAGTGCCACAGCATCCTGGGAGGCACAGAGGGCCCTGGGCTGACTGTCCCCACCTGTCTGGGGCTCTCAGGCCAGGCCAGGGGGGCTTTGGCTGCTCTCTGGGGTGGTGGGAGGTCTCACCCTGCTCGTAGGGCTGCTCCAGCTGCAGGGGTTTGCCTTACACCTCTGTTGGTGTCCCTGGGGGTCCAGGACGAGTCAGTGCGGACACTCCAGGCCCTGGGCACAGAGGAGCTCGGGGTCACCAACGTTGCCTTGGCCAGGAGAGTTTTCACTGAGCATCCTCAGGGACAGGGCACAGAGGCTTTTGGGGACCAGAGGAATGGGATGAGTCCACCCTGGACCAGCTGTGTGAGATCCCTGTGATTCTGTGATCACCCTCCCCAGGCTGAGGGACCGGCTGTGCTCATCTCCCCATCTCCCTGCACAAGCACACAGGAATAACAGGATGTGACTGTGGGCAGGAGCAGGTTTGCAGTGAAACAAAACCCCCCAGAACAACTCGTGCACGAGCTCAACCATGGGGGAAGCAGAAAGAAAATCAGCTCTTGGATGTAAATCTGTGCCTCTTGCTGCACAGATTGGGTCCAGCCCCGTGGGGTGTGGGAGGCTGCCATGGCCCTGCTGGAATTGGCATCTGCAGGGTCTCCTCATGGCAAGGGTGTCTCTCCTCTGCAGCCAGGATAAAATTCCATCCCAGCCTCGCTCAGGTCAGATTTATGTCTTGGTCATTCCCTGCAGCATTTCCCTTCCCTGAGGGCTTGCAGGGCTCTTCCCTCTGTGCCTTGATTAATATCTCTTCATTCATCTGCTAATTTCTCCCGGTTCCCCACCAGCAGCTGTCTGGGGCCCTGCCCATGGGGCTCATTTTGCCATTCAGGTCGTGCTCGGGAGCTGCCAGACTGTGCCCAGCCTGGGTGTTCCCTCTCCATGCTCATCCCTCAGGCAGAGGCACAGCAGAGGAGGGGCCATGCAAGTCACCTCCTTTAGGCTTTGCACTCAAATTAACAGGGCTTAGCCCTGGGGTAGGACTGGTTTCTGCTCTTCTTGGCTCTAGATCTCCCTGGACTCTGGGACCTCTTAACCCCAGGAAAGCTGGCAGGGAGCCCCATGCCTGTCGGTGCC
This sequence comes from Ammospiza caudacuta, assembly GCF_027887145.1. NCBI lineage: Eukaryota > Metazoa > Chordata > Aves > Passeriformes > Passerellidae > Ammospiza > Ammospiza caudacuta. Next base: position 2,031,085 of record NC_080616.1, on the reverse strand, counting down.
CCTGGGACTGTTCATTAGGGGCTGTAGAACTGGAAAGCGTTTTCCCTGCTGAATTACAGGGATGAGGCTCATGTCCAACTCAACCCAAGGAGAGCAGGGGCTGGAATGGTCCCTCACTCCATGCCTTTTCCTCCACCAGCCTTGTTTTTGTGGGATCCTGCCGGGATGGTGTCCTGGTTTAGGGCAAATTGGGGAGAAAACCTCCAAAAGGGCCCCCCCAGAAAGCAAACCCACACAGCCCCTCCCCTCAACTGGTTTGGGAAGGATTCCTCTGAAAGAAGTGGAGAGAACCTGTTTATTTAGTGGGCAAAGCACTCCCCAGCACAGAAAATGAACAACACCCGATGACAAAACTCAATCGCCACTCTGAAGAGATGACAAATTCAGAAAGTCTCTCCTGTTGATGCTCGCTCTGTTATCAATCCCTCTGGCACTGGAAAAGGCTGCTGCCCAGAGCAGGCCCCCATAGGCCACAAAGTGCAAGCTCTCAGTGCTCCCCAGGGCCCAGTCCAGAGCAGGTTTGAACAGTTCCAAGAAAAGGGAAAGGACAAAAGACAGTCCAGGGACAACTCTGCCTCAGCCAGCTAAACCAACTGAAAAGCAAAGGAGGGCCCTGCTCTGCTCTGTCAGGGCCCAGACAACACAGTGGAGTTCTGAGTTCCAGCAGCTTGTGGAGGAGTGAATCCAGTCCCTGATAACAAACTCTGTGCTTCTTCTTCTCCCCACCTTTGCTCTCAGAGCCAGTGTTGAAGGTACAGAATAGAATATCCAGCATTAACAGAATACATGACTGGGGATACATCCATCATAACCTCACCCTAGGACAGATGGGATGTCCTCAGTGCAGTTATCCCATGAATCCACAGTTATCCTGGTCATCCACATCCCAACAGCCCCTCCAAGCTTCAGGACAGTGTCACATATCCACAACAGGTTTTATCCCACTTGAGGATCCAACCTGTGAAGGGAGGGGAGGACGCCACCTGTGGGACAGCTCTGTCCTCCGTCCCCTGAAGCTGGCTCAGCATCACACAGGAGGCACAGTGAGGGGCTGCTGCTTTTCCCAGAGCCTCTCTATTTTTAGAGAGTTTTTTGTGTCAAACTTCCCCTCAGCTGATGAGCCAATGTCATCCAAAGAGCGGAGTTCTGATTCCCCTGCCCTGGCAGTGTCTGGTGTGACAAAGGCACCTCCTCACAAGTGTCACCTTTCATCAGGGCAGGTCCCTGCTGTGCCCCTGAGCTGTTGGGCACAAGAGCTTTCATCCAGCCCAAAGGGCCAGAACAGGCTGCTCTGGGCCAGGCCTGTGTGCAGGTCATTTTTATCCATGTGTGTGTGTGGGGGGGAGGGTTTGAAGGGGAAGTGACACAGAATCCCAGGCTGGTTTGGGCTGGGAAGGACCTTAAAGCCCATCCAGTCCCACCCCCTGCCATGGGCAGGGACACCTCCCACTACCTGAGGTTGCTCCAAGCCCCGTCCAACCTGGCCTTGGACACTTCCAGGGATGGGGCAGCCACAGCTTCAGATACATCCTCAGACTCAGAATATTCAGGCCTATGCTTGAGCATTTCTTCTGCAAAGTTTAACACTGGAGCAGGGCCTGCCCTGGAAGCAGCTCTAGAGCAGCGCTGCTCACCCTGGGCCTGCCATGTTGTGTTTTGCTGCTCAGCTTGAGCCCTGCTCATGATTTGTCCCCTGGCACAGATGGTGACCGGGCTGGGCAGGTCCCCATGGTGGCTGGGGTGGCAGTGTCACACTCAACCCTTGCTGCTGGGGACCCTCACCTGGCTGCAGAGGGCTGAGGTTCCCCCACAGGACTGTGAATCCCCACCATGGTTTAGGGAAGGTGGGGCTGTGGGCTCCAGCATCAGCCCTGGGCTGGGTTCTCAGCTCCAGCCATGCTTTAATCCAGCCTATGTATTGCCCAAATGCCAGCTCTGCCTCTTCCCTCCAGCCTCTCATCTGTGGTGCTGGTGCTTGGTCAGGAATTTGGGGATGCTGCTGCCTTCATCCCATGGGAGAGGTTTGACCAAGGGAGGATGTGCTGAAGTTCAGTTGCCACTGAACAGCTGGGCCCAGCACATCTGTCTAGAGGAGGGGGGAACATTAATCCAATCATTCAACTCATTTGCTGCTGTGACTTCCTGCCAGGTTTGGGCTAAACTCAGCTGGAGCCTGATTATCTGCGAATTCCCTGGGGCTGGGGAACAGTGGGGGCACAGGGCCTTGGGCAGCCAGGAGTTCCACAGAGGGCATGGGATCCTGGCCCAGGATATGTGAATGCCAAGGACAGTTGCAGGATTTGGGTGCCAGGGTTGCTGTTTCCTGCAGCTTGGTACCATCCTGGATTTGGGGTAGTGGGTGCAGGAGGTACAACCTGGCACAGCCCATTCCTGTGGGTGCTGAGCCCACCTGGTGCAGCTCTCCAGGGTTTGATGGGGGGCAGAGGGGGCTGGGCAGGTCTCTGGGCATTCTGGGGCCAGCAGGAGGGATCTGATCTAATCTCTGTCCCCTCTGTCACAGGTCACTGCTGGGTGTTTGAAGAACTGTGTTGCTCAACGGAGACATGCTTCCACGTCAGCAGTGACACCTCCTCCAGCTTTAGGGAAAACAGCCCATCCTCACCAGAGCCCCCTCAGCATGCCCAGGCAGCCCAGACATTCCCTGGACCCTCCCTGTGCTGGCTTGGGCTCTCCACTGGGACAAATCCTCAAGGATCTGTTTGTCCCCTTCTGAACAGCCCGGACGCTGCAGCCCCTTGGAAAGGCATCAGGGAGGTGACACACGGGACCAGGAGAGGTGACACACAGGACTCAGCAGAGGTGACACACAGGATCCAGCAGAGGTGACACTTGTGACCCCAGAGAGGTGGCACATGGGACCCAGCAGAGGTGGCAGCAGGAGCCAGCAGTGACGAGCAGCAAGCGGGGCACTGGTGACTGCGAGGACCCTGTTGGTGCCCAGGACATCCCTGAACCCTGCTGCAGTGATGCCAGCTGCTGCTTAGCCCACAGGAGGAAGGGATGGGGAGTCCCCCTCCTTGAACCCCCCCTGTGCCCCCCTGTGCTGGCTCCCCTGGCCCCCGGGAGCCCGCGGTGATGTGAGTGTGCTGAGCACACCCCCAGCCCCGTCGGGAGCCTCTCCCAGCCCAGCCCAGCCATGATGTGCGAGGTGATGCCCACCATCAGCGAGGGGGACCCGCTGGGGCCCCCCCAGGGCTCGGAGGCGGACGCTGACTTCGAGCAGCTGATGGTGAACATGCTGGACGAGAGGGACAAGCTGCTGGACACGCTGCGGGAGACGCGCGAGACGCTGGCGGTCACCCAGAGCCGCCTGCAGGAGACGCTCCGGGAGCGGGACCAGCTCCAGAGGCAGCTGAACTCGGCCCTCCCGCAGGTGAGGACCTGCCCTGGCACCGTCCCTGAGGCACCCCAGGGGGATTGGATGTGGGGTTCAGCTCATGGCCCTGGGGGAGTTGCCTTGGTGTGACAGTGGTGATGCTGCCGCAGGTGTTGCATCTCATGTCAGCAGTAAATCCTGTGGGTTCTCTCAGGCCAAGCCACGACCAACTGGGATATCTCCCCTTCTCCTCTGTACCCTTGCTGGTCTTTGAGGAGGGTAGGAGTGCAGCGCCCCTGTCCTCAGGGCAATGGATTTGGAGAAGGAGCAAAGCCTCCCCAAGGACACCCCAGGGTGAGAGCAAGGCAGGGGACAGACAGAGAGCAAGGCTTCCTCTGGGGACAGTCAGTCTGCTGGGGGACAGCACCTGGGGAGCAGATATCTCATTTTGGGCAGCAGATCTGGCTTTCTGCCTCCAGTCAACTTCTTGGGGTGTCAAAAAGAGCTGAGCCCACCGTGGCACTTTAGATGGGGACATTAACCGTTCATCAATTGCTCTCCTTCCCCACTGTGCAGAGCAGCACCACTGCTGTCCCTTCCCTCGCCAGGAGGGCTCCTTTCCATCAGCCTCCTTTCCCAGTGGGGCAATGGGACTTCTGTGTCTCAATCTTGCTCCTGAGAGGGGACACTGGAGGCAGAGCTGGTGCGGGGTGGGGGCTGGCACATCTGAGGGAGCAGAGGACAGCGAGGCTGCCAGAGGCCCGTGCTCAGTGAGCAGCCCAGGGCTTGGGGAGTCAGGGCTTGCCTTGGGGCTTCTGCTGGTGCTCTGCTCCTGGTTCCTCCACCTGTAGGACCCTCTCCAGGTAGTCCAGAGGCCTGGTTTTGATTTCCACGAAGATATTCAGGCTAGAAGAGGGTGAGGTGGATGAATCCAGTGTCACAGGGCTGTGCAGGATGAGTGTGAGCTGCCCACCATCCCTGTGAGGTCTTTTGAAATAGCAGTGTCCCAGGGCTCAGAGTTGGGGTAACAGGGATCTGGGGGGGCTGTTGCTCTGCTCCATTGTGGGTATGCTGTGGGAGGAGCCCAACAGCCAAGGGAAGCAGGAGGCTTCAAATGTTTGCATCTGTTCTACCTCTGCAGTGCTGAAACCTGAGATCCTCCTTGCCTGGGTGTTGGGCTTTGGAGCACCTCAGAGAGATGGGAAATGGGTCAAAACTAGTGGCATGAGCCAGGACAGAGCTTGGGGTGTTGGCTGGCCAGCTCTCTGCATCCCTGCCTTGTCTGGATGGAGGAAAGCAGCTTGGGAACAGCTGCTCTATACTCAGAGCTCAGCTGGTCCTGGCTCTGCCCAAGATGCTGAGAGCAAAGCGCCCAACAGTGCTGCCCAGGAGCTCCTGGGGTCTCTGTGGATGAGTCTGCCTTCCTGAAAGAGTTGCTGAGATGTACCCAGCATCCAGTCTCGGCAGCACCTCCCTGTGCCGAGGGCTGGCTCCCTCTGCTCCCCGCTCTGAGAGAGCAAGCCGGGTCACCCTGCCGCTCTGCCCGCCCCAGCAGCATCCCGGATTAAGGGATGCGCGGATTTAGCCTCGGCTCCCGCTCCGGGGCCGGGCCTGGGAGCCTCGGGAGTGCTCGGAGCAATCTGGGTCAGCACTCGGGGCGGCTGGCAGCGCTGTGCCCGCTGCGTGCCCACCTGGGGCTGCCCTGTGCCCCCTACTCAGGGCGGCCGGCAGCGCTGTGCCCGCTGCGTGCCCGCCTGGGGCCGCCCTGGCCCCTCGGCCCGGGCTGTGACTGGGGCGGCTCCCATGGGAATCCTCCGGAGCTCCCGCTGCCTCCCGGTCCCTGCGGGCAGGGGGCTCCGGCGCCCCCCGTGCTCTGCCCCGGACATGAGGGCTCGGCATGGACACGGGAAGCAAATCCAGAGGTGCTCACCTGCCCAATGGGATTAATGCCAGCATGTGCATGTACCAGGTAAGTACAAGGGACTGGGACGCTCGGGTCTTTCCCCAGGGCACTGGGGAGCATCCCATAAGTCTGTCCAGCCAGGAGTGGTAAAGGTGTCTCAGACCCCATTGGGAATGGGATGCAAGCTGGATTTCTGGGAGGACCCCTTCTTTGAGGGCAGGATTGGGCACCGAGGCTCATCAGTTGTGTCCCCTGGGTGCAGCCAGGCTGGGGATGCACTGCCTGCTGAGACTGGGGTGGGTGGCGTCTGGGGACAGGGCGCTCTGTACCGTCTCAGGACACAGTGGCAGCTGGATGCTGCTGTGTCGGCATGGGATCCAAAGGGACAGGCTGGGAATGTGCATCTGGTGCATATCCAGGCACAGGGCAGGCAGGGAATGTTCCTGTCCAGGGCAAACCGCTTTGCAGGGATGCTCCAGGCGTGCTCCTGCATGTAGCTCCCATTGCCCCTTGCCTGTGCTGCATGGCTGAACATCCCCACTCCCAATCCATGGGGGCATCCCTCAGCCCCCAAAAGGCAGAACTCCAGGGCAATTTCCTGGGGAGACTAAGCTGCCTTAATGCTTCTTACATGGTTTATTTATTCATGTGGCAGTGCTGAATGTGACTTAATCGGGCTGAAAGCTCCAGCTCCAGCCCCCCTGTTCTGCAGGGAATTGGTGGCTGAGGACCGAGCCCTGAGCAGGTTCTGGGGGCTCTCAGCAGTCCCCCAAGGCCCTGGCTTTGCTCCCAGCTGCCTCCTGCCCAGCCCCAGCTCAGTTTCTCCTGGGGACAGGGATGTGACACTCAGGGGTCCCGGTGCATCCAGATGTGCTCCTAGTTCAGGGTCCTGTGTGGGATGGAGCTCCTCCCTGTCCTGCCATGGCTTGGGGGTTTGGCAGGAGTCCCTGTCCCCATCAGTGTCAGGGAGAGAACACACTCCCAGATTTCAGCAGGGCTGAGGGCTGTTGGCTGCCCATGGCCATGCAGACCTTCTGCAGTTCCTCCTTCCATGGAGCTCTGCTGCACCTTTGGTGCCTCTTGGGCTGCCTGTAGAGCTGAGAGCTGGCCTTTTTGGGGTGAGCAGACCCCCTAAGACTGCCCAACCTACCTGGAGGTCCCCCAGGAACCAGGGCAGATCCTGACATCAAACAATCAAGTATAACTTCAAAGTATATCTCGAGTTTACTTGCAAAGACCAGCAGGTAAATGGGAACCTCAGGAGCCCCAGGTGGGGGAAAACACCCACCGGGAAAGACCCTTAAAGCATCTCCAGATTTTGAGAAGGATGGAAGGATCTGGCAGCTGTGTTGGAGCTGGTTATACTACAGGACTAGGATGCTGAGATGTTGGATTCCTGCTTGCCTGGCTGCACAGTGCTCCTCCCTGAGCAATCCCAGGTGGAAATACACATCCTGCTGAAGGGAGGACACTGATTCCCCATGGATGCTCTTGCAGAGCCCTGGTGTTGTATCCAGGAGGTCTGGGAGGTGCTGGTGTCCAGCGCTGGGGGTGGGTGATGGTCGAAGCCCTGGGTTTACCCAGCAGGATTTAATCTGTGTAATCCCATGCTACAACTGCTGGGGTTGTGTTTATCCCCTCATCTCTGATTTGGGGCTTCCTCTTCATTCTGCTCCACTCCTGGGAGAGAAGAAGTGGGGTGGTGGGGCTGCCACATGGGCAGACAATGGATGGGACTGTCCCTCTCATGCCGAGTCAGCAGTGCATCCTTCCCACCCATCCCTGCCGCTCCCTCAGGAGCAATCTCTCCAATTAGGGGCTTTAAAATGCCATTAATCCTACAGCTGGAGCTGCTTTGTCCCCAGGCTTGGTGCCTTGGAGCAGCAGCCGTGCTCCTGCCACAAACAGGGAATTTGGCTGCCTGTGGTGTGATCCTGCTGCATCCCTGTCTGTGCTGCAGATGGCGCAGGGACAGAAACGGGGGCCTTGGGCTGAGGACTTTGGCATTCCAGCTTTCCCATGCTACAGGCCTAGGAGCATTCTCCCCCTGAGCTTCCTAAACCTCTCTGTGCTTTTCCAGCCATCTCCATGCTGCTGGTTCCTGGCCTGCCTCCAGCTCTTCCCTGTGCCTTCCCCCCTGATGCAGCCAAGGAGAAAAACCCCAAACCCCCAACATGCCTGGTGCTGATTAAAGATCCAAGTCCCAGTCCACAGCATCCCACTTCAACAGCTTGTGTGGTGCTCCAGGTCTCCCTCCCTGCTCTGAAAACAGCATCTCTATATCCCGCTCCATACTTCCATCCTGCTCCATCCTTCCATCCTGCTTCTTCCCTCCATCCTGCTCCATCCCTCCATCCTGCTCCATCCCTGCGTCCTGCTCCATCTTTCCATCCTGCTCCATCCCTCCATCCTGCTCCCTCTCACCCCAGGACTTGGGGCCAAGCCCAGTCAGTCACTTGGTGGAGGTTTGGTTTTAATCCAAACTGGCCCCTTCCTGAAGTGCTGGGCTTGCAGGGTTCCTGGGGACTCTCAGGCTGTGTTTTTCCACCCTTGGACTGGAGATCAGGCACCTCTCCTTCACTTTCTAATCTGTTTATAGGCGTCCCTGCTTAGTCACAGAGCTTATCAGAGCATGGCAGGCACCTCTGCCTTGTCTCGGAGACTCCTGGCCATGGCCAGGGCAGAGGAAAATCATCTGAATCCTCTTTATGTCCACTTTGCTGGGATGGAGGGCCAGGGCACACCTGTGGATGGGGATGGAGGCTGCACTCCACAGTGCAACACTGCAGCCATGAGCTGGGACAGCTTGTCATGGTCCCCAGCTTGCCTGGTGCCCACCAGTGACCCAGAGCAAGGTGGCAATGTTGGCATCTGGCACAGCCAGGGCTGAGGGAGTGGCTGCAAACGGGAGCTGCAGTGGTTTATTCCTATTTTTTATTCCCAAGGCATCATACTCGGGCCCTGTGTACTTGGCTGACCTCACTGCTGGCCTGGCTCGCCGCAGGGCTGTTGCTATTTTTGATGTAAATGTTCATTTTTGCAGCTTTCCCTGAGGGGGGACAGTGACCGAGGGCTCTTTGATTTGCCATGGGGTGCTCCAGGCCTGGCACAGGGTGTGGGACACAGAGCACAGGATGCAGGCAGCATTCCTGTCGGGATGAAGGGCTGGGAGAGGAGCAGCCCTGGGGGAGGGCTGGTGGCAGCTCTGTGCTGTGCCCACCCTGGCTGTGACCTGCTGACCGCCTGTGCTCTGGGCTGGCCACAGCAGGGGCTGCCTCTCTCTCCAGAGGATTTGCTCCCTTTTAATCCCCTCTTTCAGGATGAAATCCTGATTGCAGAAGCATCTGTACAGCCTGGCCACCACAGCAAGGGAATGCAGGGAGAGGAGGCTGGATGCTGGTGATCTCTGTCCCCAGCTCTGGCTGTCCCAGGGTGCTGGTGATCTCTGTCCCCAGCTCTGGCCATCCCTCCCTGGGTGATGGTGATCTCTGTCCCCAGCTCTGGCCATCCCTGTCCTCTTGCTGCCTCAAATGCCTTGTCCCACCCATCCCACGCTGTCCTGCTCTGTTCACTCCCATGGGAAGAGCATCTGTGTCCACAGCCAGTGTCCCCTTCCAGCCACGGGGCAGAAGAGAGGCTTTGGATCCTCAGGGTCCTGGCCTGCTGCTGGAAAAGCCCAGAGCTGATGCATCTCCCACGTTTTCAGCTCAGGCTGCTGGGAGCCATTCCCAGGGCCATCCCGGTGCCAGGATGCTTTTCCCAAGCTCCTGGAGCCCTGCCGCCTGTCTCTCAGCGTGTGGAGGGACTGGGGGAGTGACAGATCCCTGAATCTGTGGCGATGCACAGGCACCTCTCTGGCACATCTCCTGCTGCTGTCTGCTTGCCGGCATTCCCAGCCCGGCTCTAATCCGCAGGGATGCTCGGGAGCTGCTGGCAGCGCTTGCATAACGCACGGAACACACACGTGTGCCTGCGCCGGGCCTGATGCCCTGAGCCCATCAGGATTAGGATCGGGATCGGGATCAGGGTCGGGATGGCATGGGGATTGGAATCGCACTGGGATTGAGATCGGGATCGCACCGGGATCAGGATCACACTGGGATCACACTGGGATCAGGATCGCACCAGGATCAGGATCGGGATCAGGATCACACTGGGATCTGGATTGGGATCACACCGGGATTGGGATCAGGATCGCACTGGGATCAGGATCGGGATCACACCGGGATTGGGATCACGATTGCACTGGGATCCGGATTGGGATCGCACCGGGATTGGGATCGGGATTGCACTAGGATTGGGATCAGGATCGCACCGGGATCGGGATCGGGATCACACCGGCATCCCACTGGGATCAGGATCAGGATCGGGATCGGGGTCGGGATCGCACCAGGATCAGGATCAGGATTGGGATCGGGGTCGGGATCGCACCGGGATCAGGATCGGGATTGCACTGGGATTGGGATCAGGATTGGGATCAGGATCGGGATCGGGAACAGGATCGCACTGGGATTGGGATCAGGATTGCACCGGGATCGGGATCACACCAGCATCACACTGGGATCAGGATCGGGATCAGGATCACACTGGGATCAGGACTGGGATCACACTGGGATCACACTGGGGTCAGGATCAGGATCGGGATCACACCGTGGTCCCAGCGCCGGGCAGGGCACAGCTCCAGGAAGGGCTGGGCTGGCACGGTGGAATCCCACTGGAGCTGGGCCTGCCGAGGGTTCCCTGTGCTCTGGGGGCTCTGGGATGGTCCCAGAGCAAGGATGGAATGGGGCATGGCAGAGGTTAGTGACAAGGTTTGGGGTGTTGTGACAGATCTGGGGGAGAGCTGGTGGGGAGAAGGGTGATAGGATGATCCCAGGGCTGGAGGGATCCCTGGGGAAGGGATGGGGCCAGGATTGGAGCGGTCCCTAAGATGGGATGGGAAGAGGGAAAACTGCAAGGCTGGAGTGGTCCCTGGGGAATGGATGGAGCAGGAAGGGGTCTGGGAAGGAACTGGGGACCTCAGGCCCTGGGGCAATGCCAGGGCAGGGGTATGGAGCAGGAGTGTGGGGTGGCAGCTGCCTAAGGCAGGTGACAGGCAGGAAAGCAGCTGTTTGTGGGATCAGTGATTCTTTCCCCTCACTGCAGCCTGCTCAGGTCCTGTCCCGCTGTGGGGGTCTCAACTGCACCAGTGGCTCCACCATCCCCACCAATCCCAGGCTACAAACCCCAGCAGTGGGACAGGTTTGGGAGGGAAGGGAGAGGGAAAACCTGGCTGGGGCAAGCAGATGTAAAAGCTCAGGATTTCTCAGAGCTTCAGCTGTCACAGGAGGTTTCACTTGGAGCTGAGCAGAGCATTTGGTTCAGCCTAAGCCTCAATGCTTTGCTTCAGTTTGAAGGGGTTTTATTTGGTAAACCTGAAAATTCAAGTGAAAAAGAATTTCATGCTGTAAAGCAGCTCTCAACCCCCTTTTGAAATTTGGTTTGTTAATGCTCCATCAAATCCTTCTTGGCTTCTTCTGAAATCCTTTGCCTTTTAAAATTCTTTCCAACACTGAACATGGTGTGAATTCATGGCATGTTCCTGCATTTGCATTTCTCACCCTAAGAAATCCCAGCTGCAAAACCTCACTTAGGCCTGGCACCACTGAAGAGACACTGGGAGCAATGGGAGGTGCTCCTGGGCTCACCCAGGTGCCTGTGTTCCATTTCCTATGGGAAAGGGAACCCTCCTGCATCCAAGGGACTTCAAAGTGAATTTCCCTTTCCCTCCAACACAAGTGTGATTGTGGCTTTCATCCTGTCTTGAGGGATGTGCTGGGTGTGCAGCATTTCTTTGGCATTGCTCTGGGCTTGGCTCTTCCTTGCTGGCTGTCACATCCCTGGAGGAAGCAGTGGCAGCAGCAAGAGCTGGTGGCACCTGGCTGTCTCCTGCTGTGCCCCATCCCTCTCAGCTGGGACTCGGGACCTGGGGGTGCCCCATATGCAGCTCACCGATGCTCCACATGCTAGACTGAGGCAGCAACCTCTTTTTTGCAAGGAAGTTTTGGATGATTCCAGATCCTGAGGCCATGGCAGAGGCTGGCTCAGGGCCAGGGGGCTCATCCTGACCAGCCGTGGCTTTGTGGTGAGTTTTAGCCTGATGGGATGCTCCAAGGTGGGATCTGCATCCAGGGGACAGTGGGAATGGGAATGTGCTGGTGGTCTTCACTGGGATGCTTTAAATGCCATCCACCACCTCTGCAGCTGTAGAACAGCTTCTTGTGCCATTGGACATCAAGTGGGATAAATCTTGAGCTGCTGTGTTCTCCTTGTCCAGAGCATGAGGGAAGCCAGGAATAAATCCCCTCCTGGCCTGGCTGTGCCTCTCCACTGGTTTCTCCACATTCCCTCGGTGCTGCCCTGGTTGGGTTTGGATGGAAATGCTGTGCTGGAGGTCCAGCAGTGCTGACTCCCCCATGCCCTGTCGCTGCTCTCCGCAGGAGTTTGCGACGCTGACGCGGGAGCTCAGCGCCTGCCGGGAGCAGCTCCTGGAGAGGGAGGAGGAGATCTCAGAGCTGAAAGCCGAGCGCAACAACACCCGGGTAAGCCTGGGGACCCTGCTGGGGGCCCTCAGCCCTGGCACTGTGGGGGCCCCGGAGCTGCTGGGCCCCTCCTGGCAGTGACAGCCCCTCTGTCATCCCCCTGCAGCTCCTGCTGGAGCACCTGGAGTGCCTGGTGTCACGGCATGAGCGCTCCCTCAGGATGACCGTGGTCAAGCGGCAGGCCCAGTCACCATCTGGGGTGTCCAGTGAGGTCGAGGTGCTCAAGGCACTCAAGTCGCTCTTTGAGCATCACAAGGCACTGGATGAAAAGGTGGGAAAGCTGCTGGGACCTCTCCTGCTCAGAGTTCCTTCTCCCACCCCTCCACTCCCTCCCTGCTACTGTGTGTTGTTAAGGTGACATGGGGGCACTCAGCAGGAAAGTCTTGGATATCCCAAAGCTGCAGTGAGGAGCTGCTAGGGCTGCCCAGTGTATCCTCTGGGTTTGAGGCTGTTGGGGACAGGGAACTCCCCCAGGTCACTCTCGGGGTGGTGGCATTTGACACCCTGGGTCAGTCTTCATTGTTCCTCCTCATTCATTCACCCCAAGCATCTCCTTCCTCTGCTGGGAGACCTCTCCAGACTGTTCTGGCCATAGAGGTCCAAGAATTGACTCAGCCTGTTTTCTCCAACACAGTTTAACCCCCTGTGATGGCCTGGATGATCCTGAACCTGTGAATCCACCTGAGCCTGGCTGTCAGTCTAACAAACAGGCCTGGGAGCATGCCTAAATCCTGGCCACCCTCATCCTGGATCAATAACAGCCTTTCCCATTGTTTCACTCACCTGCAGGTGAGGGAACGCCTGCGTGCAGCCTTGGAGCGCGTGGCCACCCTGGAGGAGCAGCTCGTGGATGCCCATCGGCAGGTAAGGGATACCTGGGCACCTGCTGGGCTGGGGATGCTCCCCATTACCTTGGGCAGTTCATGTGGTATTTGCATTTGGTCAGGTTCTTTGTAAGGCTTTTGTTCTAAAATTGCTGTTTACTTGAAGGTTTGTCTGTGTTTAAGGAAACCTTGGAAAGATTCTGAGAACTGTTTGTCTCACAGGTGACATTTCCCTGTTGTTTGCTGTTTGGAATTCATGTCACTGACAAAAACAGTCTGAATCTGAATCATTCCAGGGGGCTGAGGGTGATGTGGGATTTGCCCTGACTTGGCAGAGACCCAAACCACACTGCTTCAAGCACCTCATCTTGCATCCCCCATCTTCTTCCCTGCTGGAGTCCTGGGGTTGGGAGTTTGCTGTCCCCAACCTCCAGCCGTGGTCATCTCAGAATCCCAGACTCATTTGGGTGGGAAGGAACCTTAAAGCCCATCTCATGTCACCCCCTGCCATGGGCAGGGACAGCTTCCACTATCCCAGCTTACCCCAAGCTCTGTCCAACCCAGCCTTGGACACTTCCAGGGATAAAGTGATCTTGAAGAGACATGAACTCTGTTTCCCTTCCTGGAGTTTATGCCCAGCCACTAGTCCCAAAAGGAAGGAGCCATTCTACAGCCTCTGCTGGCCAAATTTTGCTCCTCTTTCCAGTTCCCAGGATAAGTCTCATGGTATTTCCCAGGTATTACAGCGGCCTGAGTGGGTCGCTGCTGGTGAGAGAGAGACGGTGAATCTTGTATCTTGATCAGAAGGCTGAATTTATTAATATATGATATAATACATTATAATTATACTAAAAAGAATATAGAGAGAGGTTTGCAGAGCTGCTAGCTAAGCTAAGAATAGATAGAAAAGAATCCACAACAAAGTTGTGTCCAGGGACTCAGTCCCCTGGCTTGCACTGATGATTGGCCCTTAATTATAAACATAGAAAATGAGCCAATCAAGGTGAATCCTATTGCATTCCACAGCAGCTGATAATAATTGTTTACCTTCTCTTCGGGGGCCTCTGGCTCCCGAAGACACAGAAATATGAAAGAAAAGGATTTCTGTGGAGAAATGTCTGCGACATCTCACCTTTCTAAATTGTATAAAAATAAAAGAAAAATGCTGATGTGGAATGAACAGGAAATTCCTTCACCTATAAAATATAGAATACTAATAATTCACTAAAACAATCCTACAGTATAAGAAAATTGCAAGAAACAATGCAAAGAGAATTCAAGTCCATGCAGCTGAGTTTCAGGAACAGTCCATCAGCTGAAGTTGTTTCTTTTGGACATCTGAGAGTCCTTTTTGGTCCTGAAACAGCATAACACAATTTTAAACAATTTGAAACAATTTGAACAATTTTTAGAATGTCCTTTTCTGGCCCTTCAGTGCTTCAGCACTTCAGAGCTGCTGCCCGCCTATTTTCAATCTTTTTTATTTAATTTTTAATTTTTTTTTTTTTTTTTTTTTTTTTTTTTTTTTTTTTTTTGATCGAAAAGCAAAAGAGCAGCAGCCGAGCAGAGCAAGGCCCTGGGGGCCCTGGCCCATACTGGACCAGGAACCCCAAAACTGGCTCACACAGGGGGACCCGGACCGGTAGGACAAACCAGAACCCCTAGAAACATCAAGAGGCCTCGCAGCGGGCCCGGCCCAGGAATTTCCTGAGCCCAGCATCCCAGGCCAAACCCATAAGGAAGGCTCTGCATTCCTACGGGCCTGAGCCTTGCTGCCAGCACAATGGCAGCACGGGTAGTGAGACGCTTCCTTTCCCCTAAACCACTGAGGCATGCCAGCAGCAGGGAAATAGAAGCTGCCCCGAGAATCTTCATCTCGGGTCTGGGAATGTTTGTTTCCCACAGCATCACGGCACCACCCCCACTGGGCTGGGGACCAAAGGCAAAACTTTCAGGAGCCCCCTCCCCCTCGCCGCTAGGGCACAAGAGAGGCGGCGGCCTCCATGGGACAATCCCCGAAAAACCACCCCCCAAACCGCCGAGAATGCTGATCTTAAAAACAGGCAGCTGGACTGCCACAACAGTGAGCTGGCGGGCATCCCCCGCTCCACGGAAGGAGAGACCCCCTGCCGGAGCGACTGCTGGGACGTCCGGTGGAAGCATCGGGGAGGGAGCCGGAACCGGGGGGGAACCGCGCTGAGCGTGGGATCCCCCGCGGGCTGCTCCGAGGGTCCCGCGGGCTCAACTCCGTTTTCTGCTGCTGACTCTGGGGTCTGCTGTGGAGGCGGCGGGGACACGCGGGAACACGCTGGTGCTGCGTCCTTGGGCTCTGAAAACGGCGGCAGACACGGCACGGGCACCAGCGGATCCTGGAGAAGCGGCAGAGCGTCGCCGTTGCTTAGCAACAGGTCAATCGGCGGAAGTGCTGTCTCTTCTGCCTTCTCCGACACAGGCTCTTGCGGGGGCAGGGAGGCCGGTGCAACCGCGGGCGGGACCTCCTGGAGAGGCGGAGACGGGATCTCCTGGAGTGACGGCTCTGGCAGGGCCGTGGAGGAAACCTCGGAGACCGGTGCCGCCCCCATATCTGAAGGAGGCGGAGTCTGAGAGGCCGGCGCTGGCTTGAGCGGCCGCTCCCATTCCCCCGGAGAGAGAGAAGGGGGGGAAGGAGAAGGCTCCATCTGAGCATGCTCCGGAGCAAGAGTAAAAAAAACTTCTTCGCGCCGCGAAGTTTCAGCCCCCCCCGCCGCGAAGCAGGGGGGGGGGGAAAAGCCCAAAGTCATCACCCCCCGGGTCTTCTGCCAAGGGTGGTGGAAACGGAGCTTGGCCATAACAGTTAGAGATCCACCGAAAACAAGCTGCTCTGCGTTTCAGGACAGGGAAAAGCTTTATAAATGCTGGGTAGATGGAAGGCAACACGCGTCCCTTACTGAAGACGCGCTGGATAATCGAGTCCATGCACTCCCAGACAAAAGCATCTAAAGCATATAAGACATCAGCAAAGAACCCAAAAAGCTTTGCCCATCGAAAGAATTCATAGATATCTGTTTTTGACAAAAAGAAACCGTCTTCCCTGCACCAATGTTTCCAGAGGGCTATTATTTTCTCCTCTGAAGGGGAGAATTGAATCTCTTCTGGCAAGGCATGGGTCTGCCATACAAACAGCCACAAGCTACGAAGGGCTGGTTCATCAGGGATAGAAAAGTGAACAGTACCTTTTGAAAGAGTCCAGCTTGCTCTGGCCAGCTCCACAGGTCTGCTGCTCTTTTCCGTCATCTTTCCTGATGATTTTCCAGAAGAAAGATTCTCTTTGTGGTCAGCCTTGGCTGTGAACTCTGTCCAAATCAGGATCTTCGGTTCTTTAGCTCCTGGCTTGAATCCACTTTCTGAGGTCACTTCAAAGCAACCATCAAATGCTACACATACAGGATTTTTACCCAGTGCAGCAATTTTGCTCCTCTGGTCTTATCAGATTAATTTTTGCTCTGACACGAGGGGTCACCAGATATTACAGCGGCCTGAGTGGGTCGCTGCTGGTGAGAGAGAGACGGTGAATCTTGTATCTTGATCAGAAGGCTGAATTTATTAATATATGATATAATACATTATAATTATACTAAAAAGAATATAGAGAGAGGTTTGCAGAGCTGCTAGCTAAGCTAAGAATAGATAGAAAAGAATCCACAACAAAGTTGTGTCCAGGGACTCAGTCCCCTGGCTTGCACTGATGATTGGCCCTTAATTATAAACATAGAAAATGAGCCAATCAAGGTGAATCCTATTGCATTCCACAGCAGCTGATAATAATTGTTTACCTTCTCTTCGGGGGCCTCTGGCTCCCGAAGACACAGAAATATGAAAGAAAAGGATTTCTGTGGAGAAATGTCTGCGACACCCAGGCTCCCAGGCCCCTCTCCTTTCAGGGACCATTCCCCACTCTCGCCTATCAGAGCAGGACACAGTGCCAGTGTCTACCCCCTTCTCCTGCTGCACTGGGTTCAGAATCTGTGTGGCTGTAAACCAGTGAAATGAGCTGGGAGGGAGCCCTGGGCTCACCAGGAAAACCTTCCTCAGTACTGAGCCTTCCCAGCACTTCTGACTTCCTCTCTCTTAGAGTCGTGGAATCATTAAAGCTGGAAAAGCCCCCAGCCTTTGACCAAAGACCGCCATGCCCACTGAACAATATTGTGAAGTTTCACATCCACTTGTTTTTTGAACACTTCCAGTGATGGTGACTCCATCACTGCCCTGGGTAGTTGTGCCAGGGCCTGACCACCCTTTCAGTGAAAGATTTTTTCCTGATGTCCCACCTGACCCTCCCCTGGCATAGCTTGAGGCCCTTTCTTCTTGTCCTGTCCCTTTGTGCCCTGGGAGCAGAGCCTGACTGCCCCTCACCCTGGCTGCCCCCTCCTGTCAGGAGTTGTGCAGAGCCAGGAGGTCCCCCCTGAGCCTCCCTTTCTCCAGGCTGAGCCCCTGCAGCTCTCTCAACCACTCTTGGTGTTCCAGTCCCTTCCCCAGTTCTATTCCCTTCCCTAAACACACTCCAGCCCCTCAGTGTCTTCCTGGACTGGGAGGCCCAGAGCTGCCCCAGGATTCCAGCTGTGCCCCCAGCAGTGCCAGCTCAGGGCTGTTCCTCACCTGCTCCCTCTGGGCCCCCCAGCCACGAGCAGGACTGTGGCAGGGAGCTGGTGCCTCAGCTCCTGCTGTCCCCGGTGCTGATCAGGTCCCTGTTCCCTGCAGGTGGCAGCTCTGCAGCAGGGCTCTGCCCGGGAGCCGGCGGCGGGTGAGCGCGAGGACAGGGAGCCCAAGGAAGCAGCACCCAAACTTCCATGGAAGGTGAGAGCCCAGCAAAGCCCTGCTCTGACCCTGCTCAGGGAGGCTGTCATTTCTCCCACCTCCCTGATGCTGGCTCCAGGGTGCTGAAAGCTGTTTTCCCTCTCCTCTGGGTCCAGCCCCATGGGAAATGCCTGTTCCTGGTGGGTACAGGCCATTTCTGAGGGGGTGCACTGAATTTGTGCTTGGGTGCTCCAAGGGGTTCTGCTTCCCAGAGATCACAGAATGGTTTGTATGGGAAGAGACCTTAAAGGCCATCTTGTTCCAACCCCCATCATGGGCAGGGATATCTTCCACCAGATGCTCTGGTGGAAGAGCATCAGCCACCCCTATTCCATCATTCCTGTAAGCATCCCCATCCCTGGCTTGTGGAGGCTGTTGATGGAGGTCTCAGAGCCCCCTGTCTCCACTTCCACCCCTTCACTGCATCCCTGCAGGGCCACATTCTCACTCTGAGTAGCTGCAGGCAATGCCACAGCCTGGGAGCTTTGGAGCATCCCAGTATCCACCTCCCTCTGGTGCCTTGCAGCGTCTCTCCAATGGCTCCGTCCACCCGGACGACGAGGCCGGGCGGGTGGTGGAGCTGCAGGAGCTCCTGGAGAAGCAGAATTTTGAAGTGGTCCAGGCCAAGGAACGAATCTCTGCCTTGGCTGCCAGCGTGGCTGAGCTGGAGGAGGATTTGGGCACTGCCAGGAAGGATCTGATCAAATCTGAGGAGATGAGCAGCAAGTACCAGAGAGATCTCAGAGAGGTGAGTGAGTCCCTGTCCCCTTGCACTGCCCAGCCTAGGGCAGAGACCTCACAGCTGTGTCCACTGGGCTGGGAGGGGATTGGAACTCCTGTTATGTGCAGGATGTTCTCTAAAAGAGGCCGCTGCCTTTGGGAAATTGTCCCCAAGTCCATCAGCAGGACTTCCCTGAGGTTACAGACAGGCTCTCAGGTGTGCAGCACACCTGGGGCAGTGACCTGTGTCCTCTCTAGAAGGTTTTCCTGTGATTGTTTGACTCTCCCTTCATCACTGTCCCATTCTGCTGTCCCTCATTCCCATGTCAAGGGGGCTTTTCCCTTCCCTTAGACTCGGGGTGTCCCAGGCTTGAAGGAGCTAGATGGCCAAAAATGCTGTCACAGAGCAGGATGTGACAGCCCCATTGCTTCCCCAGGCCCTGGCACAGAAGGAGGACATGGAGGAGAGAATCACCACGCTGGAGAAGCGGTACCTGGCAGCCCAGCGAGAGGCCACCTCCATCCATGACCTCAATGACAAACTGGAGAATGAGTTGGCCAACAAGGAGTCCCTGCACCGCCAGGTACTGGCCCTGAGTGTCCCCTTGCCTGGGGCTGGGGCAGGAGGGGTGCTGGGTGGGCCATGCCCGGGTGGCACACACCCTGCTGTCCCGCAGTGCGAGGAGAAGGCGCGGCACCTGCAGGAGCTGCTGGAGCTGGCCGAGCAGAAGCTGCAGCAGACAATGAGAAAGGCAGAGACGCTGCCCGAGGTGGAAGCCGAGCTGGCCCAGCGCATTGCTGCGCTCACCAAGGCAAGTGGCAGGGCTGGGGCCGGGCTGCAGGGGCTGGGCTGGAGCTGCTGGGGACGGCAGAGACCAGAGGGAATGGGAGGAAAGGGATCGGGGAGGGATCCGAGAGGGAGGGCAGGGGTCGGAGAGGGAGGGCAGTGCTGGGACCAGGGGAGGAGCTGGGTCTGGCTGCCCCCTTGTATTTGTCCAGGTTTAGAGCAAATTTGGGGAAGAATCCCCCAAAGGAGCTCCGGTGGGAAAAGCAGATCCAATCGGCCCCTCCCCCCAACTAGTCCGGGAGGAAAAAATACCTCCGTGGAGAAAGGTGGAAAATACTGTTTATTAAACAATAAAACCAAAACAATATCAAACAATGAGACCCCTTGCCACTCTAAAAGAGATGACAAACTGAGAAAACCCCGTCCCTGGGTTGCAGCTCACTCAGTCTCTGATCAGTCCCTCCGGTGCTGGAATTGTCGCAGGCCAGGCCCGGCCCGGTGGGCCACAGCTGCAGCTGCCGGTGCTCTCCTGGGTGTTCAGTCCAGAGCAGTTTCAAGAGGTCCAAAGAAAAGAAAAAAACACAGTCCAGGGAACTTCTTTGCCTCGGCTAGCTAACGCTAACTGAAAAGCAAAAGAAGAGCTCTGTCCCACTGTCTGTCCATAGACAACAACAGTTCAGGAGGAGGAATGTGGAGGAGTGAGAGCAGTGTCTGGAGGAAAAAAAAACTGCACTTCTCTCCCCCCTTCACTCTCTGCAATAAGTCTTAAAGGTGCAAAACTTTCTATTCAGCATAAACAGAACAAGATGATTTGGGATAAAAGCATCATGCAGCCAACCCAGGACACCCCTGCAGCCATGGAGCCCCTGGCAGCCCAAGGCATCCCACTCTGCTTCCCAGCTGTGGCCTTTCTGTCCCCTTGTCCCCCACTGCTGTAGGGACAAGGCACTGCCTTTAAAGGACACCTCAATGTGTCCTGCACATGAAGGGTTTGCTCCCTTCCCTTGGCCCCTTTCTCCAAGGCAGGGATGGCCCTGTCCGTGTGGATGCCCTTTGGCTTGGGTGAGATGAGGAGAAAGAGGAAGCACCAGGCTGGATTTTGGAGGGGGCAGGCCTGGAGGGAGGAATGGATGCAGCCATCCCTGCCCTTCCTGGGTTCTGGAATGGTGTTTAGGCTCTCACAGAGCACCTCCAGCTCCTGTCACCATGCCAGCAGGGCCAGTTTGGGCTCACAGGGAGCCCTGCAGGGATGCAGGCAGCGGGAGAGAGCCCTGCATCCCAGGAAGGACTCAGATGCAGAGATGGACACCAGGATGCAGCAGGGCCCTCTTGGCTTTGGGAGCATCATCCGAGAAGGCTGCTCTGCTTTTCCCAGGCAGAAGAGAGGCACGGGAGCATCGAGGAGCACCTCCGGCAGCTGGAGACTCAGCTGGAGGAGAAGAACCAGGAGCTGGCCAGGGTAAGTCCTGATCCTTGGTGCCTGGGTACCTGGGCACACATGGATTGCAGTTTGGGAGCAGCTTGGGAGAACAGCCTGGTTAATCCTTTCCCATCTGGGACCACTTAAACTTGAGCCACACAGGAGCTCATGGCACTCTCTGCTGTGATTTCCCATCTCCCAGGCATCCAAGACTTGCTGTTAATATTCCACACCCACTCCTCTCTCAGCATCACTCTCTGGGGGGAGCTGGAACCCCAAAGGGTGGAAGGGGAGGCTTCAGCAGTTCTTCCCCTGAGCCTGGATCAGCAGAATTAAAAGGGCAGGGAAGCTGAGCTGGAAGTGCCCTGGGCTGCACAGTCCATTCTTCAGCTTCTGTGCTTCTCAGCTGGGGCTGGGCTGTCTCTGCAGGAGGCTCTGATGCCCATTTCTCGGGTCACCCAGGTGACATTACAGATGTGGCCCTGGGGAAGCCCCCAGATGTTTTGCCTTAAGACAGATATTTGAAAATCCAGAGGTTCCGTTTCCAGTGGGGTCTGGAAGGTGCCCCCAGTGTGGGTATCCCTGGCAGACACACAGGAGAAGCTTCCTTGAGGGGCAGGCAGGCATGGTCTCCTTAATCCTTTTCTCTCCTGTTCATCCCTGGCTGGGAGCTGGCAGAGGCAGCAGGGCCAGCACAGAGGGTCCAACCAGGGTTTGTCCCCAGACACTGGGCCTGGTGGGCCAGCTCTGACACTGCAGCAGGCACAGGAAGGCAGGAGGGCACTGAGCCCCTGTGGATGTGACACAGGTGTCTCTGTGTCTGTCCCAGGCACGGCAGAGGGAGAAGATGAACGAGGAGCACAACAAGCGGCTCTCGGACACCGTGGATCGGCTGCTGAGCGAGAGCAACGAGCGGCTGCAGCTGCACCTCAAGGAGAGGATGGCAGCCTTGGAGGAGAAGGTACTGCCTGGGGCAGGGCTCCTCTGGGGCTTGAGGGGTCTGCAGTCCCTCTGTGCTTCATCCAGCCATGGCCCAGGGCTGGAAGTGCCTGTGCAGGGCTGGAGAAATGGTAACGTGCAAGACATGGCTGTGCTGGGACTGGTGGAGCACAGGGAACTGCTCTGGTCACCTCACTCAGGGAGACCCCCTCCCCACCATCTCCCACCTCCCACAGCTGCAGGATTTGTCCTGCTCCTTTCCCTCACCTCGCTGTTTCTGCTGGTGCAGCCCTGATGCCACCTGTGCCCACCTGTCAGAGCGAATCCCACCTGCATTTTGCAGGAAAAATTGCAGTGTTCATTCTGTCTCAGTGCCCATCCCTCCACATGCTGCCTTAAAACTTTCCTGTCCCCAGCTGCAGACTGATTTCCCTTCTCCAAGCCAGGGCAGTGTCCATGAACATCTCCCACCTGACTCCTGGGAACTGGGTTTCCTGGGAGGAGCTGGCTGGAGCTGTGGCTGCCTCAGTGTGAATGGAATTAACTGGGAGCAGCTGGCTCCAAGCAAGCATCCATCCAGAGTGCCAGTGGGAGGTCAGGCCTTGGTGATTCAGCTCTCTCAGGGTTCCTGCCCTCAGCACACAGGTGCATCCCCCAGCTGATGCCCCCAGGGCTGGCTCTGTCCCCCCACCCCATTGCTCTGCTCCTCCTGTCCTCAACCAAATGTGACTATGCCAGCATGTCCAGTTATTCAGCAGATTTCTCTGGATAAAGAGCAGGACCCCACCTGGAGGGATGAGTCCAAATCCCACCCCAGCAAGCAACAGGGACCAGAGTGGTGACACCTTTTGAAGGGCATTGTCTGCTCCCCAGTCTGGTGCCAGCACTTACCCACCCTGAGAGTTCATCCATTTCTTTCATGCACAAAAATGATCCTGTTTGGCTGCCAGCACTTACCAAAAATGAGCACTGGTTGAGGCAGTTACAAACTCTCCAGGGGAGGTTTAGACAGATATTAGGGGGAAAAAAAAAATCAAGGAAATAATTATAGCATTGGAATAGACTGCCGAGGAGAGTGGTGGAGTCACCATCCCTGGAAGTGTTCCAAAAACATGGATGTGACACTTGGGGTCATGGTTTAGCTATGAACACAGCAGTGCTGAGGGGAATGGTTGGGCTCAATCTTAGAGGGCTTTTCCAGTCTTAACAGTCCCATGATTGTGTGACTCTATAAGCACATCTCCTTTCCCCCCTACCTACTCCCTAGCTCAGATGTAAGGGACATTTTTCCCTTTGATCTAGCTGCTCGAGGAGTTGTTCTTCTCTCAGACATATTTCCTAATCTTCAAGCCCATCCACCAAGTCCCTCATCGCCCCCCATGGCCATGCTCAGCCCCAGAGTGGGGCAGGAGTTGAGCTGTGGCCACCCTGCTTGAGAGGCAGGAGCTTTGCAGAGGAGACCTGTGCACAGGCAGGTGAGGAATAGCCCAGAGAGCCTTTTCCAGGTGTTCACTACACAGGAATTCCACACTGGCCATTCCGGGGAGGCCACGTGGCCATTTCCTAAATGGTCTCTCTTTTTCTTTCCTGTTTTTGTTCCCTTTTATTTTATTTTTGGTTTTTCTTAAAGAATACATTGTTACAAGAGCTGGAAAATACCCAAAAGCAGATAGAGGAACACCAGCATGACAAGGTAAATGCGGCTGCAGGGACCTGACCCAGTGATGGCATTGCCTCACTCCCAACCCCCAGTTTGGGGCACTTGCTTCTCCTAAAATGCCCCAGTTTGGGGGCAGCAGAGCACCCAGCAGCAGGAGGCCACACACTCACCCATACAGTGGCTGGATGGAAGCTGCCACCCCTCCACAGAGAGCCCCGGGTCAGTTCCCTGCCATCCACGTTCTGTCACACTCACGCATCCCTGAGCCCTCTGTGCAGTGCTGAGGCCAGGCTGGCTTCACCCATGCCTGGAGGAGGGCTCAGGAAGCCACAGCCCCTGGCCCCTGAGGCTTCCCCAGACTGGGGGTGCTCTGCCCCGTGCCCAGCTTGCAGGGACCCCGCAGTGTTCACACCCTGCTCTCAGATGAGGCACTTCAGCATCATCTGCATGAACCCCCAGTGGCCTAGCTAGAAAGCTGCAGGGACATGGCTTTTGGGAGCAATGGGAGCTTTTGGGATGTGATGCATGTCTCATGCATGGTTTGGGGGATCAGGGGGCTGCTTTTCCCCTTGCCTGCAGGGAGCATGTGTGCTTATTCCTTGTGCTTCCCAGCCGTGGGTGCTCAGGTCTGGGCAGGGCAGAGCTTGGGGACTCGCATGACACTGCTGGCAATTTGCCCACCCTGGCTTGGCCTGTTTGTCCCCCAGACTGGATCCTGCTGTGCCTGGGAGATCCCTTCTCCCCTCCCTCCCTGTCCATCTGCAGCCTCCCCTGGCATCTCCCAGCGCTGGATGTGGGCACAGCTTCCCCATGGGGATGGGACTGGGAGCAGGAGGGAGAGCGAGTTTGGCTGAGGGGTCCCTCACTGCCAGTCCCTTGCCAAGGGAGCACACACGTGCAGTCTGGAGAAGAAGCAGAGCATCCAAGTGGGACCTGTTTTCCTTCATCTCCCAAAGCAGCATTCCTTGAGCCCCTGTGCCTGTCTGTCCTGTTCCTCCCTCCCCAGCACCCTCATTCCCTCTGCCTGCATGAGCTCTTTCTCTGCTCATGTGTCCAAGATGCTTTAAACCTGGGGTAGGGAATGTAAGCATGGCAATAGCCAAGGATGTGGATGGCCCCAAACCTGGCAGCTCTCCAGAGCAAACCCAAGCCCTGCCTGTCTCATCCCCCAAACAGCGGCGTTTGTCTGACGAGATCGACAAGCTGAGGCTGGAGGTGGATCAGCTCAAGACCAGGAGTGGGACATTTGTGGAGAGTGTGCACACCAGGTAAGTGTCCCCTGGCTTTGGGGGCAGCTTGCTTTGGGGGCCCCAGAGTGGTGCTGGCACTGGGTGTTTCTGGTGCTCCCAAGCTCCAGTGCTGGGCTGCAGGGTCCTCATGGCAGGGTCAGCTCCAGCTGTGCTGTCCCACCATGGATCTGTCCTGGGGTGGGACATGGACTCTTGAGAATAGCCCAGCCCAACTGAATGGCCCCAAATTTGCTCTTGTTTTTCTGCACAAGTGGCTTAGGACTTATTTTGCTCTGAAAGCTGGATATTCACCAGAGGACTTTTCCCCTGTGGAGTACAGGGGATGGGCTTACAAACCCAAAAAATGAAATTTCCTTTCAGGAAGGGAAACAGAATCTTGTGATTTCAATTGGGACCAATAGGGCAATCTTTAATGCATGTCCCTGCCCTTGATGGCATGCCATGCCTTTTGATGGCTTTGACTTTGGGGAAGATTTTTTTCTTTTATTATTTTTTTTAAGTATCCATGCCCTCATATCTTCCCCTCCAAGTTCTGTCTTCCTCCTTGACTTTTCTTCCTGCTTTTGCAACATCTGGGATGGTTAGTTTTGGCCTGTTTTTGTCCTTTGCACTGCACCTGATGTAATCCCGGTCCATTTTCTTCTAGTCAGAAAATTTCCCAATTTTCTTTTTTTTCCCCTTCAATTGCAATTCCTTTGATGGTATCTCCATTCCAGAGTGTTTGTAAGTCCTTCTTTTCTGTTTTGGCCTTCAAAGGGGATCAATTTTGGCAAGGTTTGGTGCATGTGAAATGAAATTTCATTTCATTCCTTGCAAACCCTAAAAGAAAGGCTTACAAACGCATTGAACTCCTCCTCCAGATGTGATATTAAAAGGAATCACATCTGGGGCAGAAGGAGGAATTGCTTTGGAGCTGTTGCAGGCAAAGGAGAATGAAGCCCCTCTGTCTCCAATGCAATGGGCCTCCCACACCCTTTCATTTAAAGTCAGCTGGGATATGGGGACATCCCAGCCCAGGGCACCAGGAGCAGAGGTGAGTCCATCAGGTCTCAGCCTCCAGCACTGACCAGGACACCCAGAGCTGCTTCAGGAAAATGGAGGTGGTAAAGGAGGGTGACAGCACGACAGCCCCACCTGGGACACCACACCCTGCCCTGAGCACTTCCAGTGTGGGTTCAAGGCAGCAAGGGGTCAGTGGGAGCAACCAGTGAAGAAAATTTCCCTCTTAGCAAAGGTGGAAAAGATGGGGAAGAGCTGATGTAACCAGCCTTGGGCCTGTCAGCAGAAAGGAGAAGAAGGCCTGGAGACCCTGTGTCTGTCATGGAGAGAAAAATTGGGGAGGGTGAGGAAGAGCCTGTGAGGATGAAGGAGAGCTGGGTGCTGGAGCAGAGTCTGGAGCATGTGTGGGACCTCTTTGCATGGTCTGTAAGAGCAGGATGGACAATTTAGGGATTTTTTTGTGTTTCTCAGGTGAAAAATCAGCAGAAATTGTGAGTTGCAGAATGATCCCCCAGCTGAAATGTCAGCTTTTGTCTAAGGTGTTTTTATCTGGTTTTAGCTGGGCAGCAGCTTGTCAGCAGCTCTGAAATCTCTGGAACTTGTGCCTTTGGCACACCAGGCTCCAGCCATGCTGCTCATGGTGCTGATTTTGTCTCCAGGCCTGTATCTGCCTGACCTCCAGGCCTGACCTGATTCTGTATCCAGGCCTGCAAACCAGGCCCACCATCATGGAAAACCACCATCTGCCTTGGGCTGCTGCTTTTGTCATCCTAACTTCACCTTAAATTGAACAAACCTCGAGTCTCCAGGGGCACTGTATGTGGGGAGTAATCGCCCTGTGCCCAGGAATGTGCCTGGCTCAGCTCCATGGTTAGGTCTTCAGGGCCAGGAGGAACAAGTGGGCAAAGTGGAGACGTGGAATGAGCACCACGAGTGGCTCCAAGTGCCTTCCTGTCGAGCTGCTGCCTTGCTCTGCCTGGTGTGGGACTCACCAGGGCCTGGCCCACGCACCAGCCCTGGCAAGGAGGAGGAGGGTGAAGAAGTCCCAGCTGGTTCTTGCTGGGAGGTCCCAACAATGCTCATGTCCTCACGCCTGGAAGATGTTTCAGGTGGAATTTTATTCACTGTAATCACAGAATCAGTGAGGTTGGAAGAGTCCTCCAAGGTCATCAAGTCCAACCTTCTTCAGCCAAATACCAGCATATCCACTAAATCACATCGCCAAGTGCCTTATCTACCATTTTTCGAACACTTCCAGGGGTGGGAACTCCACCACTGCCTTGGGCAGCCTGTGCTGGGGCCTGACCAGCCTTTCCATTAAGAAATTTTTCCCAACATCCAATCTGAACCTTCCCTTGAGGCCATTTCCCCTTATCCTGTTACTCACTGCCTGGCAGAAGAGACTGACCCTCATCGAGGCATTTCTCATGAAAATCTGGACTTGATTGTTGTAGGTCCCTTCCAGGAATAAACATGAAAAGAACAAGAGCTCCCTAGCTCCTGCTGGGTACATGGAGATGGAGAAGACAACGAGCTGTGTTGGGACATTCCAGCTGCTCTGGAGAGGGAGGGGCAGGAGGGGCCTGTTCAGCCCTGGCTCCACAGCAGCCCCAGTGCAGGGGCTTTGGGGCAGAACTGGATGGGTGCCCTCATGGGTGAACAGAGGAGGGAGCAGCAGGGGAGGGCCCAGGGCTGAACTTCTGACAGTCTGGGAAAGTTGGGAGTCTCCAGAGGTCAGAGATCATCAGAGGCTGCAGATTCCTCAGAAGGGGCAGCTCCATTCTCTGATCTCTGTGAGCAGGGACAGGAGCCAGGAAGCAGCTGGAGCTGTGCCAGGGCAGGGTCAGGCTGGATCTCAGGAAAGGTTCTTTCCCAGAGGGTGCTGGCACTGCCCAGGCTCCCCAGGGAATGGGCACAGCCCCGAGGCTGCCAGAGCTCCAGGAGTGTTTGGGCAGCACTGCCCGGGATGCCCAGGGTGGGGTGGGGTCTGTGCAGGGCCAGGAGCTGGACTTGATTGTTGTAGGTCCCTTCCAGCTCAGGATATTCTGTGATTCAATGATTCTGTGAGGGATTCTGTGAGTACATTTCCAGTTCCCCTGTGGGGGAATCGGCACCTTTTTCCAGAGCCTGGTTTTGCATCCTTTCATGCCAAGCCAGCAAACATCACTGGGATGGGCATCCTGCCGTGTTCTCTTCCTCCTGCTCCTTCTCCTCTGTCCCAAGAAGCTGGGGCTGCAAGGGGAGCAGCCTGAGGGTGAGGGTGTCCTGCACAGAGCAATGTCCCCCACAGGACTCTTTCTTCCCAGGTCCCACATGGGCAGTGCCACCGACCTGCGCTTCCCGCTGGGAGCTGTGGTCCATGGCCCAGCTGAGCCCTTCGGAGCAGCCCCGGGGCTGCCCCGAGCACAGAAGGGACGATTCAGTGCCCGGAGAGAGGAGCCAGCCAAGGTAAAGCCTGTGCAGCCCCGAGTGAGGGTCTGCTCCTGCCCTGCATCCTGGGATTGGGGTCACATCTGGAGACTTGGGGCAGTTTCCTTCTCCTGGTGCATTGATGGGGAAACATGGAAGGGTTTCTCATTCGGGTCACATTGAGATAGAACTCCTGCATGGGGATCACCAGTCTGGCTTTTGGAGACATGGGAATGCTGTGTAGGACTGTGGCCCTTGTTCCCCCAGGACTGGGAGCAGGCCCAGGCAGGTGGGGTCCTGGCTGCGGGGCCTCACGCCTTCGACAGTGACCCCGACATCTCCGACGTGGATGAGGATGACCATGAGACGCTGTTCAGCTCCATGGATGTGCTCTCTCCTGGTGGGCACTCAGATGCCCAGACACTGGCCATGATGCTTCAGGAGCAGCTGGATGCCATCAACGAAGAGATCAGGTATGACCATGGCCAAAACCCACCACTGCCTTGTGCAGAAATGGCTCCAGGGGACAACAAATAGCCTAGAGGCTCTGCTGGCCTTAAACTGGGGCCTGATGTGTCTTCAGCCAGGGAAGTGGCTCCAGGACATCCAGCCACAGGGCTTGGTCCTTCCTGCCAAGTCTCCCTGTCTCTCAGCTGCACCAGTGCTGGCTCAGAGGGTCATTACTTCAATCAATCATATTTCATATCCTCCATGGATATTAAAAGGAATCAGAGTGTGTCTCAGCTCAAGTTTTTATGGATCCTGATGGATCTTGTTGCCATTCTGGGAGGCTGGGGGTTGAGCACAGGACCAAGGTGCACTTCCCCAGGATAGAGGCCCTGTATCCCTGGGAAGGCGGGGAGCCAGAAGCCCTGAGTGCTGCTGGTCTCCCAGGATGATCCAGGAGGAGAAGGAGTCCACGGAGCTCCGTGCAGAGGAGCTGGAGACGCGGGTCACGAGCGGCAGCATGGAGGGCCTGAACCTCACCCAGCTGTGCAAGAGGGCCTCCATCCCCACCTCGTTGACAGCCCTGTCCCTGGCCAGCTCATCCCCCCCGCTCAGTGGCCGCTCCACACCCAAGCTGAGCTCCCGCAGCGCGGCGCAGGACCTGGACCGCATGGGGATCATGACGTTGGTGAGGAGCCGGGAGGGGCCGAGAGGTGGGAGCGAAGCCCGGTGTCCACACGGGCCTGGGGGGGTGTGGGACGATGGGGTGCCCGTGTTTCTGTCTCCAGGCTGGCAGCCTGGCCCCGGGACTGCTCTGGGGGGGTGCTCCATTAACTGCCCCCCTTTCTGTGTCTCTCTCGCTTTCCCCCTTGCAATCAGCCCAGCGACTTGAGGAAGCACCGGAGGAAACTGCTAGTGAGTGGCTCCCATCCCGTTGGTTTTTGTCCAAGCCCTTTTTCCAGCCTGCTCCTGGCTTTATCCACACCAGGTCAGGGTGCAGCAGGCGCGGGATGGAGCTGGGGACCCCAGGGACTCAGCAGGAGGATCATGGGGATCCCGAAAGGTGCTTGGACATGTTCCCACTGGCAGCCTGGGGGGTCTGGCAGGACGTGGGGAGGTTCAGAAAGCCACTGGGTCCTCAAACATTGTGTCCCCTCTGGCAACAGGGTGTCCTTGGGACATTCCCATCTGTGCTCCTCAGAGCCCTCTAATGAAGGCCAGCAGCTTCTGTCCCCACACCCTGACCTGGACCATGGGGCTGCATCCTCTCACCCCCCATTCCCAGGATCTCAGCCATACTGTCACATCCTCCCCATCCGCTTGGGCATCTGGAACCATTGCCAGAGCTCTCATTCAGGCCATTCCTGGAGCGTGGTAAAGCCCCAGCAGGGCTCTGGTGGCTCTTTTGGCCATGCCTCCATGGAGCAAGAGAGAGGCAGGCAGCAGGGCAAGGATGGAGCTGGGGTCTGGCCTCCCACCCTCACGGCCTCTCCGCTTGTTCAGTCCCCCGCAGCTCGGGACGAGAGCCGGGAGGACAAAACCACCATCAAGTGTGAGACATCCCCGCCCTCCTCACCCAGGACACTGCGGCTGGAGAAGCTGGGCCACCCTGCTCTGAGTCAGGAGGATGGCAGGAGGTATGTGAAGACCCTTGGCATCTCCCTTGGTTTGAGGATACACCTGGGGCACATGTGGGATGGGTGGGCTGGGGTTTGCCATGTGCCCTGCTCAAGAATAACCTAAAGGCTTTGCTCTTCCTCTCCCTCTTCCATCCCCAGCTCACTGGAGGACCAGGCTAGCAATCCCAGCAGCAGCCAGGACTCCTTGCACAAGGGCTCCAAGAGGAAGGGGATCAAATCCTCCATCGGGCGCCTGTTTGGGAAGAAGGAGAAGGGTCGTTTTAACCAGCTGAGCAGAGAAGGGTCCACGGGGCAGGGTCCGTGAGCAGCCCTGTCCCTGTCTGTGCCAGACCCTCCTCACCCTCTGGCTCTGTCTGCCATTGGGGTGACAGGGAGGGGCTGGGACACCCCTGCTGGTGTGGGGATGCTGGGGCCATGGCAGCTTCAGGGAAGTTGGAGCTTGGTGTTTTCTCCCCTTGGTCTTTCTGGCCTAAGCATAGTGTCACCTTAATGCTCTGTCAGAGCTGGAGTGTGGACAGTGACCTCCTGTCCCTGTATCTCATCTTTAATGTCCCCAGATCTACTTCCCTCCCCATGGATTTTGCAGAGCCCTTTACTAGGAGCTGCTTTTCCATTCCCAAATCCTTTACTACTTCCATGCTGAGTATCGTTGGACTCACTGATCTTTCTGGGTCCCTTCCAGAAAGGACTGTTCTGTGATTTTGGGGTTCTGGGATTTGGAAATAGGAGGGATGGCAGGAGGGGGTCTGCTTGGGCTTCCCAGAGTGCTGGGGGGCCATGGAGGTGGGTTCCAAAGGGACACTGTTACCTTCTGTGCTGTCACTCTGTGTCCCCCTGGCATAGGGATGGTGACAATGCCCACACTGGCCCTGTAGGAGATCACACTGACCAGGGACATCACACTGACCTGAGGGTGTCTTGCTTGCCCAACAGTGCTGCTGACTGATGTGGAGGGGGGGATCCAGGACCCCCTGGGACTGGGCAAGCTGGGGGCTCAGGCTGAGAAGGATCGGCGCCTACGGAAGAAGTGAGTAAACTTCCTTCCCTACCCCAGCAAAAAACTGATCTGCTGGGAAACCATGGCACAGGACTAGGAATTGCTGGGAAGTCTCATCTTCACCCTCCCTTGGGCTTTGTTACTTCCTTCACAGCTTTGTATTCCCTGCTGTTCGGAGCATGTTCCCTTCAGGGAACTCTCCCTTCCACACAAGTCCCCCATAAATCACTCTTCTGCTTCTGTTCCTGCCAGGCATGAGCTCCTGGAGGAGGCTCGGAGGAAAGGATTGCCCTTTGCCCACTGGGATGGCCCCACTGTTGTGTCCTGGCTGGAGGTGCGTGCCCATGGACTGTCCCCATGCTGTCCCCACAGGTCTGTGTGTGCCACCATGTCCCACCACGCTCGGTCCATGTGCACAGCTGGGGCCTGCAAATCCTGGGAGAGCAGAGGAGATCCCTGCATCCCTCCCAGGGCCTGTGGAATTGTGGTTTGAGCAGAGCTTTGGGTTTGAGCATAAGTCTGAGGAGGAGGGACTGAGGGAGCAGGGGGGTCAGCCTGGAGAGAAGGAGGCTCAGGGGGGACCTTGTGGCTCTGCACAACTCCTGACAGGAAGGGACAGCCGGGGCGGGTCAGGCTCTGCTCCCAGGAACAGGGACAGGAGGAGAGCGAACAGCCTCAGGCTGTGCCAGGGGAGGTTCAGGTTGGATATTGGCAAAAAGGGCTTCAGTGAAAGGATGGTCGGGCCCTGGCACAACTGCCCAGGGCAATGGTGGGGTCGCCATCCCTGGAAGTGTTCGAAAGATGGGTGGATGTGGCACCTGGGACATGGCTAAGTGGTGAATGTAACAGTGCTGGGGGAATGGTTGTAACTGTTCTTAGAGGGCTTTTCCAGCCTTAATGATTTTGTGAAAAGCTCCGTGGGTGCTCTCTCCCTGTGCTGTGCCCATCAGGCACAGGGATGCTGGGCCTCCCACAAGCCACCTCTGCAAGGTACAACCAAGCCAAGAATCCCCACATGGGCGTTCAGCTTTGAATCTGGGCTCTAGAGAGGGTGGCCACGGGAGCCAGGGTGGCAGTGCCAGGCAGTCACTGCTGTCCCTGTCCCCAGCTCTGGGTGGGGATGCCAGCCTGGTACGTGGCTGCGTGCCGGGCCAACGTCAAGAGCGGGGCCATCATGTCGGCCCTGTCGGACACCGAGATCCAGCGCGAGATCGGCATCAGCAACGCCCTGCACCGCCTCAAGCTGCGCCTGGCCATCCAGGAGATGGTGTCCCTGACCAGCCCCTCAGCGCCGCCCACATCCCGCACAGTGAGTGCTGCATGCCCTCGCTGGGCCACACAGCGAGATCCCTGCCCTCGCTGGGCCACACAGCGAGATCCCTGCTCTTCTTACCCTCCCTGCCCTCGCTGGGCCACACAGCGAGATCCCTGCCCTCCCTGCTCACTCACACCTCCATGGGCCACATAGTGAGTGCTCCCTGCCCTCCATGGGCCGCACAGTGAGATCCCTGCTCTTCTTACCCTCCCTGCCCTCCATGGGCCACACAGCCTGCTCCCTGTTCTCCATGGGCCACATAGTGAGTGCTCTCTGCCCTCCTTGGGCCGCACAGTGAGATCCCTGCCCTTCTTACCCTCCCTGTCCTCCCTGGGCCGTACAGCGAGATCCCTGCCCTCCCTGGGCCGCACAGTGAGATCCCTGCCCTTCTTACCCTCCCTGTCCTCCCTGGGCCGTACAGCGAGATCCCTGCCCTCCTTGGGCCACACAGTGAGATCCCTGCCCTTCTTACCCTCCCTGTCCTCTGTGGGCCACACAGCGAGATCCCTGCCCTCCCTGGGCCACACAGTGAGATCCCTGCCCTTCTTACCCTCCCTGTCCTCTGTGGGCCACACAGCGAGATCCCTGCCCTCCCTGGGCCACACAGTGAGATCCCTGCCCTTCTTACCCTCCCTGTCCTCTGTGGGCCACACAGCGAGATCCCTGCCTTCCCTGGGCCGCACAGTGAGATCCCTGCCCTTCTTACCCTCCCTGTCCTCCCTGGGCCGCACAGCGAGATCCCTGCCTTCCCTGGGCCGCACAGTGAGATCCCTGCCCTTCTTACCCTCCCTGTCCTCCCTGGGCCGCACAGCGAGATCCCTGCCCTCCTTGGGCCACACAGCCTGCTCCCTGCCCTCCCTGCTCGCTCCTACCTCCATGGGCCACACAGCGTGCTCCCGGCCCTCCATGGGCCACACAGCGAGGTCCCTGCCCTCCATGGGCCACATAGTGAGTGCTCCCTGCGCTCCCTGCTCGCTCCCACCTCCGTGGGCCACACAGCTGCTCCCTGCCCTCCATGGGCCGCACAGCGAGATCCCTGCCCTTCTTACCCTCCCTGCCTTCCATGGGCCGCACAGCGAGATCCCTGCCCTCCCTGCCCTCCTTGGGCCGCACAGCCCTCCCTGCCCTCCTGGCCTGTTGCTGTTTGTTTGTGGGTCCCTGGGGAGTCCCCAGGCCCCCCTGAGCTGTGTGCGTTCTCTGGTAGCAGGCAAGGAGATTCCACAGGGCTTCTGAGGGTGCTGATTAGGTGAGGGTTTATTGGGGGTCCCACCCTGCGAGCAGCAGGGTTTCTGAGGGAGAAGAGGGGAAGAGGGAGGGAGGGGAAAAGGGCCCAGAGAGAGCCTGGTCTGCCTCCCACAGCTTAACAGGGAGTTTCAAAGTGGGTACGGAATAAGCCTTGGGCCAATGGAATTACAGATCCATGACACTTCAGGGGAGGATCACAGACTTGGAATAAACCCTACATTTTCAAGGGGTGAGACAGAGCAAACCATTTAACTAAAATGTAACACCACACTTGCCCTCCTTTCCCTTGGGACCACTGTGGCAAACATGGCCACGGAGGGGTGCTGTCCCCTCGTGGACTGGTCAAACCACTGGACACTCATCCCCCAGCACAAATGGGGATTCCCAGCTGGAAGCATGAAGCTCTTTCCAGTTTCAAGGCTCCTGCCACTCACATGGGGTTCTCAGCAGGAGGCCAATCCTGCAAAGAGCAGAACTCAAGGCCTGGCTGCCCTGGAGAGGCTAAAACTCCATCCAAAGAGCAGAAATCCAAACATTCCTGATGTTCAGGGCCAGCTTGGTTGCACAAGCCTCTTTCCCAATCATTTCAACACAAGACTTTTACATCTGAAATTCCTGGGGCAACTCAGAGCAACTGCAGATCCCTGCCTTTGATAGAATGTAGAGATTTTGTCTTTTGCTGGTGCCTAAAGGTCTTGAGGGGTTAATGATGGCCAAGTAATGCCAAGACACATCTGTAGACTTGCAGCTGGCAGAAGGAAGGCTGCTATGTCCCCCTCAGATGGCTGTGTCTGGGGTCACAACTGATGAGGATAGGCCTGCAGGCTCCCTGAACATCACAGTGAAGTGGAAAGGGAGATGAATGAAGGTCCTTGGTCTGCTCTCTGTGTCTGCATGGACAGGCCAGGGTCCCCTTGGGCATTGGGTGTCACCAGGTTGAGCTGCAAGGATGTGGGGTGTCCCCAGGACACAGCACATGGTGGTCTGATCCTCCACCAGCCTGAGCCGGGCTTGGTTCCAGCACAGCTGGTGCTGACAGAGGCTGGACATGAGCCCAGGTGTGCTCAGCTGGGCAGAAAGGCTGAGAGCACCTGGGCTGTCCCAGCACTGTGGTGGCAGCAGGCCCAGGGCAGTCCCTACCCCTGTGCTGGCACTGCTGGGGTCACACCTGGAATCCTGGGGGACTTCTGGGCACTTGATGACAACAGAGACCTGGAGGGGCTGGAGCATATCCAGGGAAGGAACAGAGCCAGGGAAGGAGCTGCAGCACCAGGAGCAGCTGAGGAAACTGGAAAGGGGCTCAGCCTGGAGAAAAGGAGGCTCAGGGGGAACCTTGTGGCTCTGCACAACTCCTGACAGGAGGGGACAGCTGGGGGGAGTTGGGCTCTGCTCCCAGGGAACAGGGACAGGAGGAGAGGGAATGACCTCAAACTGTGCCAGGGGAGGTTCAGGTTGGGCCAATGGGACCCAACTGGGGAAAATCTCTCCCTGAAGGGCTGATCAGGCCCTGGCACAACTGCCCAGGGCAATGGTGGAGTCAATCCCTGGAAGTGTTCGAAAGATGAGTGGATGTGGCACTTGAGGACATGGTTTAGTGCTGAGCACGGTGGTGGTGCTGGCTTGGGGGTTGGACTTGATGATATTTCAGCCTTAATAATTCCATGACTCCATGGTGGTTGTGAACTTCTGTGGTGGTTTGCCCTGACCCCTCTGCTCTCTTCCCTGCAGTCGTCTGGCAATGTCTGGGTCACCCATGAGGAGATGGAGAACATGGCAACTTCCACCAAGACGGTGAGGCTGGGCAGCCCCAGGGTGCTGGGGGAAGCCCCCAGGGTGTCAGGGTCCAAGCAGCTCCAGGTGTAGTAACCCAGAGGGAAGGGGATTCCTCACATGTCAGCTCTTGGACAGCACTCTGCAGCTCTTTAGAAACCGTCTTTCAACCTTTTGTGTCCCAGCAGTTTCTAAAAGCCCATCAGATTTTTTCCCTTGTGGATATCACTGGGTTTCTGGAGCAGCCTGGCTGTTTGGGAGTTAAAGACAAAACCCAGGAGTGATCTCAAGACACATGAGATCCCCGAGCCTTTCTGCACCCAAGTCATGGTCTAATCCCCCAGTGACCCCAGCATACCCAAATATTGTCCCCACCATGTGTCCCTGCCACTGGCTGACAGCCTGGGGTCCCTTGCAGGGATGTGTCCATGCTCCCAAAAGCTCTGGCTCCTTTGGAGAGATGGAGCCACACTCCCTTCCCTGCAGCCTGATCACCCCCTGTCCGTGTCTCAGAGCAGGGCACCATTTCAGACTTGGGTGGGAATTGTGTGTCCAAGGCCAGGCTGGCACTCCGTGGGTAGTGGGAGGTGTCCCTGCCCATGGCAGGGGTGGAATAGGATGAGCCCTTCCAATCCAGACAAGTTTGGGGTTCTCTGAAATATGCATTTTCTTGAAGCTTTTGTTGAGTAGCAGGGATGTGCCACTGTCCCTTGGCAGGTTTTGTGAGCTCTTTTCTGGGGAAAACCAACGTAAGTTGGCAATGGAGGAAATTGCTACAAAATCAGCAAATTGGCTTGGGCAGCCCCATGTGGGTCATGACAGATGTACTGAAGCTTAATTATCTTTCTTCCCTCTGAACTGGGGGGACCTAAGAACTCCCTGTGTTTCCCAGGAAAGATGAACAAGCCCCAGGGTCAGTGCCATCTCCAGCCCAAGCCTCATCCTATCTCCTCTTCTTTCTTCTCCTCCTTCTTCTCCTTCTCCTTCTCCTTCTCCTTCTCCTTCTCCTTCTCCTTCTCCTTCTCCTTCTCCTTCTCCTTCTCCTTCTCCTTCTCCTTCTCCTTCTCCTTCTCCTTCTCCTTCTCCTTCTCCTTCTCCTTCTCCTTCTCCTTCTCCTTCTCCTTCTCCTTCTCCTTCTCCTTCTCCTTCTCCTTCTCCTTCTCCTTCTCCTTCTCCTTCCCTTTCCCCTTCCCCTTCCCCTTCCCCTTCTCCATCCTGTATTCTTGGTTAGAGAAGGGGTGGGAACCAGGCCCAGCAGGGTCGGGGTGTCCCCATCACCCTGGGGACAAGGCTGAGGTCCCCAAGGCATAAGAGTGAGCCCTGTCCCCATGTCCCTCTGTGCTGAGGGGTCTCAGTGTGCGTGGCAGGCCCTGTTCCTGTAGGGCCAGCAGGTACTGACTGCACTGTCCTTTCTGTTGTCATGCTGCGTGTGTCACTCTTAGGACACAGAGGAAGGCAGCTGGGCACAGGTGAGGTCCCTGGGTCACTCCTGTCCATGGGCGGTGCATGGGGTGGTCGGGGGGAGCTAGACATCCCAGAGGATGTGTGGGGCACTGATGTTCACCAAGGCCTTGGAGGCTTTACCTACACCCCATGGCTGCTCCTCTGGGCCATCTCTCAGGTACAGGATGTCCTCCTGGGCCCTTCTCTGCTCCAGGCAGTGGCTTTTCCTGGGACCTCTGTGAGATCCAGAGCCTGTGTTAAGAACCCCCACCTGTGTGATCACCCTGCATGCAGGCAGGATTCGAGCTGCACACTTGCTTTTAACCCATTTTGTAGCCCAAAGCCCATACAGATGATTTTTATGAACCAAAAAGTTGGGAGGAAAGAGTCCTGCTTGGATCCATCTCTTCTGGTTTTATCCCTTTCAAATGTTTTACTTTCCTTCTGATAGATTTTAATTCATTTTTGGACCCAAAATCAGCTTGCAGTAGAAGTGAATGGGTGGGGTTT
Organism: Ammospiza caudacuta; assembly: GCF_027887145.1. Taxonomy (NCBI): domain Eukaryota; kingdom Metazoa; phylum Chordata; class Aves; order Passeriformes; family Passerellidae; genus Ammospiza; species Ammospiza caudacuta. The sequence continues at coordinate 1,994,056 of NC_080616.1, read as the reverse complement.
TTTCCCAAAACTGATTTTTTTGTTTGCTTGTTTTGAAGTCATAAAATAGAGATTCTTAAACTAGAGATTCTTAAAAATGAGTTGGGAACGTACTGGAACTTGTTTCTCAGTTGTTTTGTCTTTCAATGAGTGTGCTTTTTCCAGAGGCAGCTGCTCATAAAGTCCAGTTATCCCTTGCCATTGTTTTTGGCTATGCTTTGCCTGCTGGGGGGACATGAGCAGGTCACAGTCCAGGGCCAACAGGGCTGTTCCCTCCTGCTCCCTCAGTATCACCCAGGGCTCACTCCTCTGGCCTGGCTCAGGACAGTGACCCTCCTGGGCTCTCACTGATCTGGGATTCTGCAGCTCCACCAAGCCCTGGGTTCTCCCCAGCTTCTCCATGTGCTTCTGTGCAGACCTTGGCCTATGGGGACATGAACCACGAGTGGATTGGGAACGAGTGGCTGCCCAGCCTGGGTCTGCCCCAGTACCGCAGCTACTTCATGGAATGCCTGGTGGACGCGCGCATGCTGGACCACCTCACCAAGAAGGACCTGAGGGTGCACCTGAAGATGGTGGACAGCTTCCACCGGTGAGTCCTGGCCCTCGGAGCTCCCCAGCGTGCCCATGGAGCAGAGGTCAGGGGGATTTTGAGGGATTCTCCCCTGTCTTGGGCAGCCCTGGATGGCTCTTCCAGGCTGGACTCACCACCCTGAGCTGGGGCAGCTTTTAGGGGCAGAAGTTCTCCTTCACCTCACTCCCTGCTGCAGAATTGCAGAGGACCTGGCCTTCCCCTGGCTGTGAAGCAAACCATGGGCAAACTTCAGGTTCATCCCACCTGGTTAACCACTGCTGTCTGCCAGCAGCCCAGTGGGAGAAAGCTTGTGCCATCCAAGCCATGACTCCAGCACCAGGATCCAACCCTGCCATGAGGTTCCCACTGCCCACCCTGACCCATGGGTTACCTCCAGCCTCCCTTCAGCCTGGTGCAGCCCCCATGGGCTGGTTCCCCCTTCCCTCTCCAGCAACCATTGAGCTGTGTTTGGATCTGCTCTCAGGCAGCTGGGACAGGCTCAAACTGATGGAGTGGGGAATTGCCATGGAAGGGAGGGACATTCCCTGTTGTCCAGCTTTGGGTTCTGTCTGTCCTGACCCATCCCTGGCCTGAAGCATCCTTTGGGCATGTGGGAGCACACAGAGACGGGGGTTCCTAGCCAGGTCCCTCCCAGCCAGGTGTCCTGGAGGGCTGGGTAATCCCTCATGTCCCTTGTGTCCCCTCATGTGTTGCAGCACCAGCCTCCAGTATGGCATCATGTGCCTCAAGAGGCTCAACTACGACCGCAAAGAGCTCGAGAGGAGGCGAGAGGAGACCCAGCATGAAATCAAAGGTCAGCACCCCCTGTGCTGTTCTGGAGGTTCCAGCTCCAGAACAGGACAGAAACCTCCCGGGAGATATCCAGGGCCAGTCTCTCTTTTATCTCTTATTTTTAACCCATTATTTCTGAGCCCCCAGTGCTGTTCTCCTGAGGCACCTTCCTGCTGCTCCAAGTGCCTTTATCAGCTGGCCCCAGGCAGGCATGAGGAGGGAGGAGGGGGAAACAAAGATGCAGCCTGAGCATCCCATGATCTTCTCTGCCCATTTCACTGCTCAGGACATCCCCAGCTTGCTCAGCCTCCCCTTCCTCGTCACTGTTGTGAGATTCCCTGTGCATCTGGCTGCTGCTTGGATTACATCTCATTATTGATAATGCCCCTAATTACATCAGCAGCCATGGGTTCTTAGGATTAATTTTCACAGTTGTTTTCTGCCTGTTATTTCAGCTTTGAGCTTGGTAAATTGAACTGAGCTGGTTTTGGCACTTGAGCTCCTGGTTTTGCTGCTGGCTTGGGAAGGAGAGTCCCAGGATCATCCTGGAGCAAAGAGAAAGGGCCTCAGGACATCCCCAGAGCTCCTCAGAGCCACGAGTGTGTTGTGAGGTGGCCCTGAGACGTGCCCTTGCTGTCCTGCAGATGTGTTGGTGTGGACCAATGACCAGGTCATTCACTGGATCCAGTCCATCGGGCTGCGCGAGTACGGGAACAACCTGGTGGAGAGTGGTGTGCACGGGGCCCTGCTGGCCCTCGATGAAAACTTTGACCACAACAGCCTGGCCCTTGTGCTGCAGATCCCCACTCAGAACACCCAGGTAGGAGCAGCATCCTTGGGGGATTTTGGAGAAGAGTGGCCAGTGTGGGACATGGCTGTGGTGTGACCACACCTGTGTCACCAACCCAGCTTTGCCTTTTAAAGGAGAGCTCTCCTATGGCATGGGGGCTCTTTCTGTCACACTCAGGCTTTCCTAGAATGAAAGTTTGGGCTGGAAGCACATTCCCCATTGATGGGGGATCATAATTTTTTGGTTAATTGCAGGCTCGACAAGTGCTGGAGAGGGAGTTCAACAACCTGCTCGCCTTGGGCACAGACCGGAGGCTGGATGATGTGAGTGCCAAACCTCTCCATGTCCTGTGTGGCTGGGGAAGGACTTGGGGGTGTAGGTGGATGAGAAGCTCAGTGTGCCCCTGCCATGTGCTCTGGCAGCCCAGACCCCCCTGTGCTGGGCTGACCCCCAGGGGGGGCAGCAGGGCAGGGGGGATTCTGCCCTGGGCCCTGCTGAGGTGAGACCCCACCTGCAGAGCTGCCCCAGCCGCAGGCTCCAATATCAGAAGGACATGGAGCTGCTGGGGTGAGTCCAGAGGAAGAGCTCTGAGGGCTGGAGCTCCTCTGCCATGAGTCCAGCAGCATCCCTTGGAGTCTTTACTGGGACTTCGGTGTTGATGTCTCCAAGGCATCTTTGCAGGCAGGATGCAAAGCCAATCTGTCCCTTCTCTGCAGGCTGCTGTAGAGAAGAGACAGATGAGCTGGAAAGGATAAAGCCAGTGCCATGGGATCCCAACAAGATGTCCTATATCCTTTGATCCCACACTTTTCTAGAGCTGGTCGCCAAGGACAGGCCTACACTTGTTAGCTCCCAGGGCCAGGAGGCGCTGCTGGCACTGACGCCGGCCTGTCACCGCTGTTCCCTGCAGGGCGATGACAAAACCTTCCGTCGGACGCCGTCCTGGCGCAAGCGCTTCCGCCCGCGGGACGTGCACAGCATCAACCTCCTGAGCGGCTCTGCCGAGACCCTCCCCGCCGGCTTCCGCGTCACCAGCCTGGTGCCACTGCCCCCTCCGGCTGCTCCCGCCAAGAAAATGCCCCCGGAAGGTCGGTCAGCCCTTCTCCAGGGGGCCCTCTCCCACCGCTGCTCAGAGCATTAGGGAATGTGGGGAAGGATGTGCCACCAGGAAAGGAAAGGGATGGGGGGAGGAGGAGGAGGAGGAGGGAGAGGGAGAGGGAGAGGGAGAGGGAGAGGGAGAGGGAGAGGGAGAGGGAGAGGGAGAGGGAGAGGGAGAGGGAGAGGGAGAGGGAGAGGGAGAGGGAGAGGGAGAGGGAGAGGGAGGGAGTGACTTGCTGGTCAACCAAGATGCTCAATCCATATGATCCTGGAGCAGTGGCCTGCTGGCAATGTTTTTCTGGAAGGATCACTTCAGACCTATGTGTGAGTTCTTGGTTATGAACAACAAGAACCAGTTAGGGGCCAGGATTGTGGCATATAGTGGGATATGTCACCCAGGGGCTGCCAGGATGCAGGAGTCCAGTCTGGGCCAGTTTTCTCCATTCTGGCTTTGGGAACCACCCCCAAAGGGAGATATTAACTGGCTCCATTTGCCTGAGCTCTCCCAGGGCTGGCAGGACCTCCTGGGACACCCTGCCTGCCCTGCCTGTGGTGCTGGCTGTCCTGTTTTATGTCCCAGGATCTGCCCCCAACAGACAACTCCTTTCTTCAAGGTGTCTTGGTACCTTCCAAAGCCATAGGTAGGCAGAAGCTCCAGCCAGGTCACTACAATTTGTCCCCTGGACCAGGCACCCTGGTCCCACTATCCCAAGGTAGCAGCTGCTCCCCACTGGAGCAAAGCTGGCTTCATCAGAATCAGAAATGAGGATGGGAATGAGAATTAAAAAGCTGTGTACTTACCTTTCAACTCCAAACCCCAGATTCAGCTCTTCTCCTGCCTCCAGTTTGCCTCAGAGGTCCCAGCTTTCCATCCAGCAGTTTGGGTCAAGCTTCTATTTGACCTTTTCTACCCCATCCGTGGAAGCTTCAGTTCCCCTCTGGCTGAAGACAGTGAAACCTGGGACAGAATCCCACCCAGACAGGGAGCAGGGTGCTCACTGCCCAGGGCAGGGATGGCAAGTGGCAATTTCCCAAATGTCCTGGAGCCTCAGGAGCATCAAGAGCCAAACGTGGCTCTTCCTCTGACCCTCATCTTCACATGGCTGCAGTGCACAGTTGCTGCTCAATAAACACAGGATTTGGGGATGTTGGGGGCTAATTGGAGCAGTCACTAATTGCTTTGCTTTTTGGTTCCCTTCCAGTCAGTGCCTCCGGGTCCCCAAGGCTGGAGACCTCCACGGTCCGGACGTACTCGTGCTGAGGGTCAGCGAGATGGGAGCCAAGCCCTGGGTGAGTGCTGAGGACCAAGGGCAGAGCAGGAGCCCCAGCAGCACCCAGGCAGGGATGGGGCTGCCCTCACCAGGGTTTGGCCATGGAGGACCAGGGAGAGCTCAGTGGTGGGGGAGCTGCTGCTGCCCCAGGCTCACAGGGATGATGCAGGAGGGATGTTCAGTGTCCCACCATGTGCGGTTTGTCCACTCTTGGACAGACGGCTCCTCTGGGGACCCCAGGTGCCATTCCCAGTTGGGTGAGGGAAGGATAGTCAAGCACTTCAGGGAGGCTCCTGCTGTGCCCTGGGCCGTGGTTGCCCTGTGCCAGGAGGATCCAATGCTGATTCCATCTGGGTTTGTTGGCCGGTGGGTGCACAGGTGGAGCTGAGCCAGCGTCCTCACGGGGCCTTTCCCACTTTGCTCCTCAGCAAATCCCCATGTCTGTACGCCACGTGCTGGCTGCCTTCCAGGACAAGAGCCCAGCCTGTGCCTGTTCCTCGGCCCTGACCCACAGATTGTCACTGCTGTGGACCGACAACTTCTGTCCCTCCTGCTCATGCACCCCCTGCTTCCCCCAGCTCCCGTGGCTCCCACCATGGCCTGTCCCCCACTTCTCCTGCGCTGGCTGGGCCATGGGTGTGCTCCGGATGCTGTCCTGGCATGGTGCAATCTGGGGAGCAGCACAGACACCCCCAAAGTGTCTGCAGTGTTTGGAAACCTCTCTCCTGCCTGATTAATGTTGCCAATCTGCCACGGGCTGCACTCACTCAAGCCCTGGGCATCGGGGATGCTGCTGCCCACAGGACTTGAAGCCAAGGAAGATTCAGGCTTGTGACAATCCTCCCTCCAGGGTGGCTGGGCAAGGAGCTGCCCTTGGGGGGCCAGGGCAGTGCCAGGGCTGGTGCTGGGTGGGATGAAGGCGGCCCAGCGTGAGGCGAGGAGGGCGGTGTCTGCCCAGGGCTGGGTGGGCAAGGTGCTGATTTTGGTGCTGTCAGGTGCCCTGTTGGGGGGGCTGTGCCTGGGCCCACCCCACATGGCTCATGGGGACGGTGTCCGGCACACACAGGAGAGGGGACCCTCCTTGGGTGCCCAGGGAGACAACAGGAGTCCCCTCCACCCCCGGGATGTGCCCACCCCTCCCCTCTGGGTGCAGAGGAGATGCTCTCCCCTCCTGCCTCCTGGCAGGGGTCAATCCAGGAGGCTCTTAACTCTTCCCATTTCTTCCATAGGGTAGGATCTCTTTGTCTCCTCATGCCACGTTTGCCTTGTGTGGCCCCTATTTCTGATGTGATATTTATTGATGGCTGGAATGACCTTATACTTATCATGTGCTGTCTGGAAGTGCAATATCTGAGAGACTCTACAGTCACAGCGTCTTTTCGGTGTATCATTTGCCTAATACAGTACTAAATATTTTTTTAATTTGAAGAGTCAGTGAGCCCTTTATATCGATGCCCTATTTCTTTCGTCATATTACTGGTACTGCATGGACTCCAAACCCTGGATCGGGTCAGGAAAGGATGTATGTGTGTTCCAATAAACAGGATTTTAAAACAGTGCTGGCTTTGAGCCTCCTTTGTAGAGCCCAAATTCAAAATATCATTAATCTCTAGCTCCCTCAAGATCTTTGGGGTGCTAGGCTGAACTCCAGTTAAACACCAGTGAAATCACTGGTCAGTGTAGGGCTAACTGAAGTGTGGCACATCCACTTCCCAACTGAGTGAATGTGCTGAGTTCCAGCTGGATTTACTGATATGAAAATGTCCAACGTGGATTTGGGGATTGTGGAACTGAGGAGACCTACACAGGGCAGGACAACAGTAAAGGAAACCCCAAGCTGTCCAAACAAGAATGCCCTTTATTTAAAAAAGAATCCAAATAAGTTAGCAAAAATAATAATTAAAAAACCCTAAATGGCAACTGCACACAGCGTTCAGTAGAAAAGACAGGTGGGCTCTGGGTCAGCACCACCAGACAGCGGCTGGACAGAGACCTTGGTCAAGGAGCATCTGGAAAACTCAGCAAAGCGAACCCAGCACACATTGGCCCTAAACCCGCCCGTGCCTGGCTGGGCAGTGGAGCAGGGCCTGGCCCTGGGAAGCCCCTCCAGGACCACCCCACCCCTGCCTGTTGTCCTTGCAGCCCGGCAGGAGCGCTCCGAGGAGTGGGGAGGGAGCCGAGGGGGTGTCAGCCCTGCAGCCCACAGCAGGAGGGGTGGATGTGATCTCCATTTCATTCCCACCCCGTTACCATTTCAAGGAGCCGCCGGGGTTTGCACCAGCTCAGTTCTGACCCCGCTCCTCCGGGAACGTCACAGCCACGTCCTCCCCAGCAATGCTCTCCACGATGGAGGACAGCGAGTGCAGGTTGCGCTCCTCAGCTGCCTCATCAGCCAGGAGGTGATCTGAGGAGACAGAGGGGTGAGGACACTGTTGGGAATGGGATCTGGAGAGACACAGGGGTGAGGACACTGCTGGGAATGGGGACTGTGTGCTAGAGATGGCTCCTGGTTCTGCTCAAGGGGATGTGGATTAGTGGTGAACATGGCTGAGGGTGGGACTTGATGATCTTTTGCATCTATAACAATTTGTTGATTCTTTTCTATGATTCTATGACCCCATGATCCTCCACATGGCCAGAGGGACCTAGGGACCTGCTGCCAGCCCCCATCCTAGGGAAGGACTAGAGAGCAACAGGGAGTGGGACTTTTGGATCCTTTATAGGTTTTAATCTCCACTGGAAAATGAGATTTAAGTTTCTGCCTTCTGGGGAAAATAACAGGTGGATTTGGCAGGGGCGGGGATAATGGCAAGCATGGAAAAAAAGATCAGCAGCTGCCGAGGGGGTGTAGGGGGGGCTGGGGCAGCGCTGGCCAGCCACGCTCAGCTATGCCTAGCCATGCCCAGTGATGCCCAGCCAAGCACGCCAAGCTAAGGGATGAAAGCCTTGCTGGGGATGAAGGTACCAGGGCCCCAGGCTGCTGCAGCTCCCAGGGGTTGGTGTTTTGGGGAAATGAGGGCTCAGAGAACCCTGAATTGCTGAGAATTGAGCCAAGGAGGTTCTGTAGGATTTCTGAGCTCATCACTCTGCAGCAGTGGGATGGGGAGAGAAGGGCAAGGTTCCTTCCCAGTCCCTGCAGAGCCAGCGAGGCCGTGGGATGCCCCAGGGAGGGAGGAGGCGTTACCTGCAGGGTTGGTGCTGAACTCCAGCTGGCTGCTCCACTCGGGGCTGCAGGAGGAGCTGCCCGACCCGCAGTCGCTGGCTGCCTGCAGGAGCCCAGAGCAAGCTGTGTCACCTCCTCGGGCACGGCAAACCCCACCAGCATCCCCAACAACACCCGGGGCCCATCCCACAGCGGGGACATCCCTCCCCACCTGCAGGAGCCAACAGCACTCAGGGTCTCCACGACCCATCAGGGCCAGGTGCTTCCTTAACATAAAGGCTGGAAAACCCTCCTTGTTTTGGGACACTGGCCACAGAGAAATGGGGCTCCCTGCTCACTGCATGCTCACTGCATGTAAAAAGGTGTTTCTTTCCCCATTGAGTATGAAAAAGGGCTGGAGATGAACAAATGTCCTTGGGCAAAACACCTTTTTACTGAGAATCACCTAATCAGGCTTGTAAAAAATGATACATGGGCTGGATGCCCTCAGGCCATCCTGAGGGGGAGGATTGGGAAAAGCTTTTGGCGGTTTGATTTGTGGATTTGGGGCTGAGTGGTTTTGGAGAAAAGAGCTGACAGCATGAAAAATGAGAGCATTATTCAGCACAGCTCATAATTTACTTTTTTTTGGGTGTGTCTTTGTCTGCGAATGGGTGTCAGCTCAGGTAAAACCCCAAAAGTGATTTATATGAGCAACCCCATAGACCCAACTCTTTGTAGCAGACTAGAATGGCACTTTGGCTCTACAAGCTCATGGCAACACAGGATAACTAATTAACACTTGGACTTATTTCCCATTAAAGCAGGAAATTCTTCCAGGTACGATCTTTTTTCCCCCAAAATATTGGCTTTTGCATAAATATGTGAACCCCTGGCTGCACCTGGGAGAAGGAGCAGCTCAGAACAGAAGTGACAAAGGGACAGCTCAGCACTGTTTTGGGCACATTCCCAAATCTAAGTGGATTCTGGGAAGTGGACATTAGATTCTGGTATCCAAGCGTATTCTGGCATTAAAGTGGATACTGGGAAGTCCCACAAATATTTAGGATGGAGCCTAAATACTTTTTCCTTCCTTTCAATTTAATTCAGCATTAAATTGGACTACCTGGATACCTACTGGTTTGGCCCTTAAATCCCTTAATCTGGAAGGAGATGTGGGATTCCCTCTTCTGGGCCTCTGATAAAGTCCTTCCATATGTGTATCTGTATCTGTATCTGTATCTATATGGATCTTTCTCTCTCTCTCTCTCTATATATATATATGTATATATATATCCATATATCTATGTGTCGTATTTATATCCATATCTACATTACCTACTTTTGTATCTATATCATCCATATCTACATCATCTATATCTCCATAATCTGTATCTATAGATATACCTGTATGTCATTTATATATAAATATCTATAGATAATCTATATAATCTTTATCACTGTCTATATTATCTATATATAATCTATCTCTATAATTTGTATCTTTCTCTATAGCTATCATATCCATATCAATTTAATCTCTAATTTGTCTATATGATCTCTGGATCTGTAGAACCCATATCATCAATGCCTACACCAATACACAGCCCTGCATCTATCTATTCCACCTCTCCCTAGACCTGGAGCTGTAGTCTCAGCTCTCTGTACATTCACAGATCTAAACCTCAGAGCAGAAGGGAAGCACATAGCCAGCCATCCACAGGAATCAGGGAGCAGGTGAAAATACCTCTCAAAAACTTGGTTAAATGGCTAAACTCTTGTGGAGTGACAGGTCCTGGCTCTCTGAGGATGGTGACAGGACACAAATACTGAGTGTCCTCAGCCAGTGCCCAAATGGGCCCCTTTGGTCCTAGAAACCAGAGCTGTCCCTGTGCCATCCCTCTCATCCCTTCCTTTGCCTGGATGTGAACAGAGAGGGTTAATTTTATTTTACATTTTATGCTTTATATTTTTTATATTTCATATTAGTATTTCTATTTTTGCATTTAGTATTTAATATTATTAATTGTTATGTTATGTTATATTTTCATTTAGTTTAGCTCTATGTTGTTTCCTTCACTTTCACCATTCCCAGCCCTCCCCAGCCCAGGCCCACGTGTCACTCACACGCACGGCCCCAGTGCAGCCATTCCCAGGGACAGAGGGGCAGTGTCCCCTTTCCCGCAGGGATGTGAGCACTCGGCAGGGTTGGGTCATTGTCCCTGTGCCCCCATGCAGGACACACATCCACCAGTGTCCCAAGGTGGCAGTGCCTGCCCCACCTCAGAGCTGGGGTGCTGCTCCCCCCAGCAGGACCCAGTGCCCCAGAGCTTCTGCTTGGGGTTACCCCCACAGGGCATCACCCCATAGAGCTATGTCCCCATGGAGAATCACCCCATGGCATCACCCCCATAGGCCTTAACCCTGAAATGGCATCAACCCTTTAAAGCATCACCCATGTAGGATGGACACCCCAAAACGACATCACCTCCATAGAACCTCATTCTCATATGGCATCAACCCCATAGAGTGGCGTAACCTCCACAGGGCATTGTCCCCTTAGAGCATCTCTGCCATAGAATGGCACTCCAAAATGACTCCACATCGGGCATCACCCTACAGAGCATCACCCCTAAATGGCACCCTCCTATAGAGCATCATCCCATAGAGCATCACCCCATAGAAAGTCACCTTCATAGGGCATTGTCCCCACAGAGCATCAGTCCCACATGGCCCTTCTCGCATGGAGCGTCCCCCGAGACGGCATCGCGCCCATGGAGCGTCACCCCACACGGGGCACTCCACGGGGCACCCCCTCCCCGCCCTCGGGCACTCACGGCGGGCTGGGCCCGGTAGCGCAGCTCCCGCTGGTCCCGCTCCTGCTGGTTGAGGGAGCTGAGCAGGCTCTGCAGCCGCTCGATGTACTGGATGGCGCTGCGCAGGATCTCCACCTTGGGCAGCCGCTGGTTGGGGTTCAGCAGCGTGCTGCGCTTCAGCGCCTCGAACGCCTCGTTCACCTTCTTGAGGCGCCGCTTCTCCCGCAGCGTGGCGGCGCGGCGCCGGTCCATGGACACGGATTTCCTCTTGCACACCTTGCAGGCCCAGGGCAGGCACTGCCCGGGACAGTGCTCGGCCAGCGCCTCCTTGTCCTGCAGAGCCGCCCTGCCCTCGGCGCACAGCGCGGCCTCGGCGCGCTCGGGGAACGCCGCGGGCTCCAAGGCCTGCAAGCGGGAGCCCAGGAAGTTTTCGCCATCGTAAAACCTCTGCTCCGGGAAGAAATACGGGTTGGTCTCGAAGAGCTCCATGGGCGGCTCGGGGACGTGTGCGCGGCTCGGCGGCGGCTGCTCCCTCTCCCCGCGCCAACTGCTTGGTGCCATTTAAACCCCGGCGCTGGCATTAAATCACGGAGATAAATATAGAAAACCCAAAGGAAACCTGAGCCCACCCTAAGCTGCTGCCTCACATCAAAACTTGTCTGTCTGATTCTATGTGCTCTCCCCACGCGGATTACAGTACCCGGCCCGGCGGGGCTGGGGGCTGGCACGGCTCGGCTGGACCCGAACAAGGGCTTTGTGTGAGCCGCGAGGTGCCAGCTCCCCCCTGGCATTCCTGCCTCATCTGGTGCCTTCAGTTACAGCCGGGCTGGGGCGGCCGTGGCGGCCTCGTGGCCGCTCTGCCTGACCAGGGCACCCCCACCCCTTCACGCTGCCTCCCTGGATCCCACGGTATCCCAAATCTGTGCCTTCCCTGCAGTGGGACCCAACACCAGCACAGCATCGTCCCCTTCGCAGCCCTTCCCACCTGCTCTGCCCCATATTCCCCACGGTCCCATCCTGCCGGTCCATGTTACACTGATCCCACTCCTTGGAATCCAGCCCCGGGGGGATATCCCAATGGAGGGAGCACCCCGGGCTCCAGTCCCGTCTCTGTGGTCACCCCTCTCCGTGCTCACCAGTCCTGGTCCAGCTGCAGTGCCTGCTGACTGTCCCACAGGAGTGGAGCAGGCAGGAGCAGGCAGGACCGAGCCAAAGCCCAACCTTTCCTCTGCCTTGGGTGCCCAGTCAAACTCCTTATCACATTTGTGTCACAAAACCCACATTCGTGGCTAGTCCCATGCACCAAACCCAAAGGACACTTTCTCCCACGTTGTCTCCAGGTTCCAGCAGAGTCAGGCTGGGCTCAGCCCTCTCCCAGCTGGCACTGCCTCATCCCACCTGCTCTCCTGTGCTGGCCTTTGTACCTGTGGATAACCAAAGCCCCAAATGCCATCCTGATGCACGCCTCTCCCAGAGAGGACACTCATGTATTCCTGATAGAGAAACAGCAGCAGCATGAGGGGGATTTTAACTCATCCCCATCCCTTCTCTGCTGACTCCAATGGCTTGGCTACATCTCTCCAGCTTCGTCTCTAATTCAGAGGGGATTTTTTTTTTCCCATCTGGAACACCACAAACCATCTCCCATCTCATCCTATTCCTGCTCCCGGCCAGATTCCAGCTGAGGGATTGGTCAGTGGAAAGAATGTCAGCAAAGTGCAGGGCCAACCCTGCTGGGATTCTCCTTCCCCAAATTCCCCCTCCTTGGAGAGGCTGTGCTGTGGCACATTCCCTGTGCCCACTATCAGCAGCCTTGCTCACTTGGGATTGATTTCTGACCTTGTTGGAACCTGTCATGATGCTCTTCTCTCCTTGTGATTTCTTTGTGGCTGGGAGCTTTCCAACATCTCCTCACCCCAATTCCTACTCTCCCGGGGTCCCAGCCCTGTGGATTTGCTGTCCCCATGGTTTTAACATCTATGAAAGTCTGCACTAAGGAAAGCAGGACCTGCAGCCTTTAGGTTCACCTTCAGCACAGCCCCTGTGCTTCCCACAGTCAGTCAAACTCCAAAATACTCAAGAAGGAAAGAAATCAGAGCATCAGTTTGGCCCTTGCCTAAAGAAAAAGCACTAAAAGGGTTGGGAAGAGGCAGAATTCATCCCTCAGGTGTGCACAGGTGCCCATGGTAGGAGTGAAGGCTTTAGGAGTGGATAACCTGAGCCTGAGGTCTTCACATCAGCCCCACACCATCACATCAATCATCTTGAGTCACTCATGGGGACCTTTATCACTGGCACTTGGTGGACATGATCCCAGTGAGCCTCTTGAGCTGCAGCCGCATCCCTGGGTGAGAGGTGTCAGGTATGAATGGGTGTTTTGGAATTGCAGGAGCATGTCTGGAGGGTGAGAGACACAGTGGTGACATAATGGGCTCCAGGGCCACGTGGCTGACCTGCCCAGGAGAGCGGTCAAGCATTTGTCAGTTCATAAACAGGGGCAGCACTGGAGGGGCAGCACCAGCCATGTGTCCCCAGCTGGAGAAGTGGCACAATCCAGCCCCAACAGGGCCACCAAGGCCGCTGTGTGCCCATGGCTGAGCGGGCAGGGGACACAGAAGGCGGCTTAAGGAGATGGGGAGGAAAGGGCACTCAGTGGGGTGGACTGGGGAGAGGGATCCCGCTGGCAGCTGCACTGCTCCAGCTCCATTTGGGGGTCTCACCCAGTGATGTGGGAGCAGGGACAATGCTGTGCCCACCCAGCTGCAGCTCTGCAGCTCCTTCAGCCACTCCATGCCGTGGATGATCCCTCCTGACCACAGAGGAGGGGCACGGCAGGGTCTGGGGACTGTAGGTCCAGCGGTCTCATCCCGGTGAGTATCAAATCACGGATAATGAATCCCACGGGACACGTGGCCGTCACCAAGGCACCCCGTGTTGGGCTACAGGGGGGCTCCCATCACGGCCCTGCCGGGTTCAGCCCAGCACGGCTTTTCCCGTCCCGTGGGTGCCCACGGCAGCCGAGGCTGCGCCCGGGTAATCGGGAGCCGAGGGGGGATTAGGGCTGTGCTGCCGGCTGTCAGGTTATGCCGTGATGGATGGTGGCGGCTGGGAGGCAGCACAAAGCGGCGCTCTGTGAGCCCGGGCAGAACGTGCTGCGATCCGTCACGGGGTGACCTTTCCCCGGCCGCGGGGCCTCGCGGGGACGGCTCACCCCGACACAGCTGGCGGGGAGGGCAGCCACGGGCTCAGAGCTAAAAATACCCATCCATTGAGAAAATCCAGAGAGCAGGGCTTGTCCTCGCTCCTCTGGGGCAGCTTCCCAAGCCGGTGGCCAGGCCCACGGAGCGGGGTCACGGAGAGACACCCAGGGGCTGCCTCGGCTGTTTTGCTTTCCCTCAGGTCTGATGGTCTGGATTTGCTGAGTTTTGGGGATACACGTGAGCGTGTTGCAGCCTGGGGAGCGTCCCTCCCAGTGCACAGAGCCTTAACCAGTGCATGTCCCTGTTCCCTGCTCAGAGCTGCACACAGGGGTTGCCCATCCCTGCCTGGGGCATGGAGCTGTGCCGTGCCCATGCTGGAGCGGCGATGGTGGGGATGGTGCCGGCCAGCTCCTACTGGAAAGGGCAGAAAAACCTGGGTTTTCAGGCTGGTGAAGAGATTTGGATGCCCCAAGCAGCATCTACAACCCGGGGTACCGGGGCCATTCCACTGATGGGGAAAAATGGGGAAAGCCAGGGCTTAGCAGACATCACCCCTCTGGGATTTCAGCACAGGAAGGAGACTCACCAAAATGCAACTTCCAGTCGGACCCACCCTCCGTCCCCCACCGGGCACCCCACCGTCCCACATCCCCTCTCCTTTCCAGGCCCATCGACATCCCTTCCTACCTCCCTGACAAGTTGTAACATATTTGGGAGCAGCTGCCGGCGGCGGGGGATGCTTGGCCCTGTCCCCACGCTCGGCCAGGAATGTGGAGCAGAGCTCTGCTCTGACACCCGGGATTTCCGACGTGTTTGGGACGGCAACAGCTGCTTGGCCTGGATGGGGCTCGGCAGAGCCTCCCCGTTCTGCCCCAGCCCGAGGCTTTGCACATCCATGTCCGCTGCCCCTGGGGATTTGGGGTTAGTTTGGGGTCCGGCCATCACTACGTGGGGAGCGATGGGGGATGATGTCCTGCTGTCTGTCCCAGCAGGGATGGCAGCAGTGGTGACAGCACCAGCAGACAATCCCTCCCTCACCTGTAAGTGCCAACTGGTCCAGCTCCAGTTCCCTGGTGGGACAGGGCTGCTCCTGCAGCTCTTGGGTCCCATGGGGCTCAGCACCCTTGGTGCCCCCTCACTCCCCTGCACTCTAGGTGCCTCAGTTTCCCCATCAGGAAATCAGGGATCATGATGGAAGTCTAAAATCTCTCTGGAGAACAGATTTATTTCTGTTATTAACTGTCTTTGTTGATCCCTCACCTCCCTCCCAGGTCAAACCTACAGAGAGGTGCCGGTGGTTGAGTAGCCTCCAGCCCACTGGATCCCAGTTTGGAGACAATACTGGTTTCCCCAACATACCAAGCCACTGAGCCCTGTCTATGAATTTCAGTGGGTGACCTGCTGCAATCACCCTGTGTGCCTGACCCACCAGGATCCACATTTGGGGACAAAACCAGGTACCCTAACCCACAAGTCTGCTGTTCCCAGCCCAGGGACCACACTGGGTGCCCTGACCTCCCTCTTTGTTCACACGGATCAGGGGATGCTCTGCCCCACTGCAGCACTAAACCTCCTGTGTTTCTGCCCCTCCATGGCCTCCCTTGCTCCATGACCCCGTGGCCTGGACGTGACGACCCTTCTCCCTCACAGGCCCTAGCCCCACATTACAGCTGGAGGAGGGATTCACCCAGCAGGACCCCCACTAGTGAGCCCACAGCAGGGGTTCCCTTCTGGACAGGTTTCCCCTGCCACCAGGCCAGGGGCATCCCCGGCTGCTCCATCCCCTGCAGGGTGGCACTGGCCGGGCTGTCCCCACATGTGTCACCAAGGGAGGAGCAGGGGGGAATTGGGTTGTCAACAAGGGGTTGTTTTCCCTGGAGTGGGACACTGTGGCAGGAGCAAGCTGCAGGACAGGTGGGGGGTCAGAGGAAGACCCATGAATGTGAGGGATTCAGCAGTGACATGTGGCGGCTGTTTGACCCCAAGAGGGGACAGCTGTCCAGGCAGGGGAGGGTGTGAGGCCCGGGGATGGGACCTGGGGACAACAGTGTCCCTTGGCAGGGACAGCCCTGACACGAGGTGCCTGGAACCAGCAGGGAGGGCAGGGAGGGATCTGGGTGACATCCAGCCAGGTGTCCTGGGTGGGTGACCATCAGCTTGTCCCCGTGGTGGGCATGTTCCCTTCCCTCCATGGCCAGCTGGGGCTGGTGCTGCAGGACTAAGGTCTGATCAGTACAGGAAAAGAGCTCGTGATGGTCATGTCGAGCTTTCATACACCAGTGACTCCTGTATTTTTCTGCTCCCACCCCAAGTGACAGCAAATTTTGGCACAAGGAGGGGTGACAGTCAGCCTCCTCTCCTGCCATGAAGGGCACCTCGTGGTGACTCGGAGAGTCAGGGAGGGAGGGTTGTGACGATTTTGTGGCTTCAGCGTGGGATTCCCCGGGGGACAGGGGTCAGCAGACTCCCCCCTTGACATGCCAGCAGCGATGCCAGACGCGCCGATCCCCAGGGAGGGGCCCCCAGCTCTTCCGGAGGGGCCCCACCCTGAAAATTCCCCTGGCAGGGGCAGAGCTTTCCGTGCCCCCCTCCCCGATTTCCCCCCTCCCCGGGGCGCCTCAGCAAACCCCGGCCCCCCTCGCATTCCCAGCTGTCGCCGCTCGGGCCCCGCTGCGGGGCTGCGGGAGAATCCCGGCCCGGGGTCCCTGGGCCAGCCCCGCCCGGGCATGTCCCGCTCCCAGAGCCGATGGAGCACAGGCGGGGAGAGGAGAGCCGGGAGGATGAGGAGAGGTGGGGAGGGGTGAGAAGGCCTGATGAGCTTTGGTGTAGGGAACAGAAACGGGGTAGGTGTTTTTAGGGTGCTCCCCGTGCCCCATTTCAGGGACTCAAGCTCCTCCCAGCCCATCTCAGCCACTGTGGAAATGCAACCCCTGGCTGCCTGCTAGGAAAAATTCCTTGAAAGGCAAAGTCGTGGAACATGAGGTTGTGACCAAGGATAAACCCTCCGTTCCTTGGTCAGGTCGCCCGAAGGTCCCATGAGACCTGGGAGGCTCGAGGTCTGAGGCTTCGTGCAGGAGGAACGGCAGGAGGAGGGCGGAGGGATGGAGGAGGGATAGAGCAGGGATGGAGGAGGGATAGAGCAGGGATGGAGGAGGGATGGAGGAGGGATGGAGGAGGGATGGAGCAGGGATGGAGGAGGGATAGAGCAGGGATAGAGCAGGGATAGAGCAGGGATGGAGGAGGGATGGAGGAGGGATGGAGGAGGGATGGAGCAGGGATGGAGGAGGGATAGAGCAGGGATGGAGGAGGGATGGAGCAGGGATGGAGGAGGGATGGAGCAGGGATGGAGCAGGGATGGAGGAGGGATGGAGCAGGGATGGAGCAGGGATGGAGGAGGGATGGAGGAGGGATGGAGGAGGGATGGAGCAGGGATGGAGGAGGGATGGAGGAGGGATGGAGCAGGGATGGAGGAGGGATGGAGGAGGGATGGAGCAGGGATGGAGGAGGGATGGAGGAGGGATGGAGGAGGGATGGAGCAGGGATGGAGGAGGGATGGAGGAGGGATGGAGCAGGGATGGAGGAGGGATAGAGCAGGGATGGAGGAGGGATAGAGCAGGGATGGAGGAGGGATGGAGGAGGGATGGAGGAGGGATGGAGCAGGGATGGAGCAGGGATGGAGGAGGGATGGAGCAGGGATGGAGGAGGGATAGAGCAGGGATGGAGGAGGGATGGAGCAGGGATGGAGGAGGGATGGAGCAGGGATGAAGCAGGGATGCAGGAGGCATCAGCCACCGCAGCTGGACGGGAGAGGGCACCAACAGCCCGCTTATCCACAGCCGAGTCTGGATTTAGGGACGCGCACCTCAAGCCAGAGCCCAAACGCATCTCAGACCCCTTTGAATTCCCCTTTTTTAGGGGGAACCCGCCCTTCTCCCCCAGGATCCGGGGTAGGGCCCCTGGCGGCTGAGAGGGGGGACCAGGATTTGAAACCTGGGGTGTTTCTCTTGTATCCAGATCCAGTTCTCCAGCAGGATAGATCCCAGCTATTTATCTCCGACCCCCCATGGGAGAAAATCTTGAGGTTTGTTTTTTCCCGCGGCGTAATGACCCCAACAGGTGCTTTTCCTGCCTGACGGCCGAAAATAGCTCCCAGGGTTTGGCTTCCTGCGGTTCCTGCTCCAGTCCCAGTTCCCTCATTCCTCCTTTGGGCCAAAACATCCTAATCCGGGAAGGGGAGGTTCCAGGAAAGTGGAGGGACTCCCTGGAAACACTTTCCTTTTGCTCATTTGTGGATGAAATTGTCCTGGAGAAGGAATTTTTTGCCTCAGCTGAAGCAGACACATTTGCCCCCCAAATCTGTTTTGGGGAGCAGCTGGCTTTCATCCCATAGGGAGGGACAGGAGTGTGATTTGAGGGGTTCCCTTCTCTATTTATTCTGCAGCAGAAATATAAAATAATATAAACAATATGAATAATTAACAATCAGACAATTATTTTATTTTATTTTTATTTTATTTTATTTTATTTTATTTTATTTTATTTTATTTTATTTTATTTTATTTTATATTTTATTTTATTTTATTTTTCTATTTATTCTCCTTCTCCTCTGTCCCTCACGGGATGCTCCTTCCCAGTGCCCGTGTCCCATCTGTTCCCTTTGGCTCCATGGATTTAATTGCCTTTGGGAAGTGCAGTGGCTGGGGTAGGGGGGAGCCCCTCAGCCACCAGGGCTCACGTCGGTCTCTGCCCTTTCAAAAGCATTTATTTAGGGATGTTAAACTCGGAGCCCCAATTGCCCTGGGGATGGAGAGGTCCCTTGTCCCCAGGAGGCGACCCTGGGCTTCTTTCCCAGTTTCCCAGTTTCCAGCGCCTGGGTGCCTTTTAATCCCAGGGGTTGCCCAGAGGTGCAGCATCCCAGCTCCCGGCCCCTGGAATGTTCTGGGAAGGGTGAGCTGGTGTGGGTGTCATGGGCACACATCGGGAGGCTCCGTCCCTGCTCCATCCCCACTGCCCAGCCCGGATGGAGGAGAGCGACACGGATGGCAAACACTGCTCCAGCCAAGGCTTTTCGTGGGAAGGGCTTCTCCTGTGGTGAAGAGCAAATTTGGGGTTACTGCCCTCACAATGCCTGTCTGGGTCTGTGCCTTCAGCCTGGTGCTTCTCCCAGCCTTTCCCAGCCAGGGATACGCGGTGCCTGCAGCCCCCCGGCCACCC
Organism: Ammospiza caudacuta; assembly: GCF_027887145.1. Taxonomy (NCBI): domain Eukaryota; kingdom Metazoa; phylum Chordata; class Aves; order Passeriformes; family Passerellidae; genus Ammospiza; species Ammospiza caudacuta. The sequence goes on along the minus strand of NC_080616.1, from coordinate 1,975,180 downwards.
TCTGCTCCCCCAGAGCTCGGTGGGGCTGGGCGGGGCTGGGCGGGGCTGGGTGAGGTGGGTGGGGCTGGGTGGGGCTGGGCGGGGCTGGGTGGGGCTGGGTGAGGTGGGTGGGGCTGGGTGGGACTGGGTGGGGCTGGGCGGGGCTGGGTGGGGCTGGGCGGGGCTGGGCGGGGCTGGGTGAGGTGGGTGACCCCCCCGGCCCTGCCCGGACCCCCGAGCCTGGCTGGAAGGGGGGGAGGCAGCAGAGCCCCCCTGCCCAAGGGAGCCGAGGCACCCCGAGCTCCTGGCAGGGCCTCGTGGCCCCGCAATTCCAGGGGGCTCCCAGCTGTGGGAACGGCTCCCCGCCGCTCCCGGCCGCTGCGGGGGCACTGGGAATGTCCCGTGTCCTGCAGGAGCCGCTCCCCGGGGAGCGCTCGGGCCGCTGCAGCCGTGTTTGCGCGCTCCAGGGCCGCGGGGGAAACGATTGCAGATGGAAGAGGAGAAGTGGAACAAGGCAGGAGGCGGATCCCCTGTGCTGATAAGAAATTTTCCACATCTTCCATAGGAATCTGCAGGTTTAGGCATGTGTGAAGGGTTTGAACATCTTTTCCTACAACACGGAGAACCTACTCAGTGAATCGCTGTCCTGAATTAATTTCTGGATACAAAAGAATTTGCCTTAAATTGGTTGGAAAGCAATAATTTGGGTAGCAGCAGGGTGCAGGGCTCAGAGGCTGCAGGGGTTGGGTGGAAGAAGAGCTTTCCTCTTGGAGGGTGGTGAGATGGTTTCAGTCTGTGAGAGCCTGAGTGGGGGGAAATCTCCCTTTCCAAACCCGAGAGCTGTAAGTGACAGCTGGAAGCTAAAAGCAGGGAATTTAAAAATAGAAATATGGGACAAAATGCTGAAGTGAGAGATATGAGCTTGGGGAGCAGCAGCCATGGTTTCTTTTTTGCCACCTCTCCCTCCTCACTCAGAGCCACCGATCCAGCCCAGCCCGGTCCTCCCTGGGCATTCCCACATTCCCAGCCAGGCTGGGCTGGATTGGTGTGGGAATGTCACTGCTTCATCCCAGTTTTTTCCTTCACCCCAAATCCTCATTTTCCACCACCCCTGTGGTCTCCCCAGGTGTCCCCAGGTCATCACAGGCCCAGATCTGGGGGTGGCCCTGGGCTTTTCCAGCCACACCTACTCAGCTCTTCGTCCCCTCCCCAATATTTCCCCAAAGATCACTCAGAAAATTATTTTGCCATCTCTGAGATCCATCAAGGGAAGTGGTTCCCGTCATTCAGCCCTTGTAGCAACTCACATTTTTCCTTTTACATTTTTGTCCTTCACAGCCTTTTTTTCCCCTTTCTTGAGCAGTCACTGTTTAATGCCAGTCTTTGCCCCAGAAGGATCTGTCATCACTGCTGGGTGTTCCAGAGCCCTCACAGCACCGGGCTCCCCCTCCCTCCCCACGGCACCTTCCACAGGCTCTGCAACTGAAACCAGAGGCCAAACAGCGCTGGGTTCGGTCCAGGGTGGCCCTGGAGGGGGGGCAAAGGATTTGAACCGTCCTCAAAACTGCTTGGCAGGATTGGAAAGGTTTAAGCCCCTCCTTCCCTGCAGAGACGGCTGGAAGCGGTGGCAGGAACAGCTCCTGGCCCTCAGCCTGGCTCAGTAACACCCCCGGGGCTCCCTAGGGAGTAAAATAACCCCGGTGTGGTGAGGAAGAGGCAGCAGTGCCGAGGCAAAGGGCCCAGATTGGGCTGTGGGGCGGACCTTGGGACAGACCTCTGCCCTACCCCACTGCCCTGCCAGGGACAGGCTGCCAGAGCTCCCTGGCTGGGATCAGTTTTCTCTTCCACCCAGCCATGTCTCAGCAGCTCCTCCCTGACAGGGCAGCACAAAAGCCTGGCAATGCCCTGTTGTGCCAAGGCACAGTGACCCAGCTGCCTGTGGGCAGCATCTGGCTGGAATCTGGCAGGGATCCGAGTGGGGCCCGACCCATTTGGCTGCTGTGGGAATCTGCAGCGCCGTGGATGTGGCATCTCCCCAGGCCAGAGGGAACTGGGGCACATCCTTGTGCCAGCACGGGGCTGACGGATCACAGGCACCTCTCAGGATTCATTTTGTCCCTCAGTGCACTGGTAGCACTGCCAGCCCTCTTCCCAACCTGCTCTGAGTGACAAGAGTGGGATGTGCTCCATGGGAATGGGCAGTTTACAGGAAAACAGCTTTTCCTTCATTCACTCTCCGGGATTTGCCCATTTATCTTTTGGGATATTTTCTGTGCTGTGTCATTGCTGCTGAGCATCTCCTGCCAAGTCCAGATAGGGATGCACCACCCTACAGAAGTCTGGGGCTCCTTGATCCCCAGATGGGTTCCCAGGGCTGTGTATCCCATAAATGGGAGAGAAACTGAGCACAAATTGAGACTAGCTGTGTCCTGAGTGAGGTCCCCAGGGCTCTGTGTCACTGGCACACACAGAGTGGTGGCCCCAACAGTATAGGATGACCATCACTCCAAAACATCTCAACACAGTGGAGGCCTCTTTGGAAAAGCTCCAGGGCTTCCCTTTGTTTGCTGCTTCTCTCTTTGCCTTGTGCCATCCTGTGTGGACCCACCAGACCATGGCACTCAGGGGGTCACTCGTCCTAATTAACGTCTCTCAGAGTCATCAGCTCTCCAAGCACACATCCCTGTGCTGCTGGCACCAGCCACACTCCTAATCAACTTTCCTAGTTAAGAAGCCCCTTTCCATGACCAGAAGTGCTGTGGGATGGTCACCATGATAGAAAAGGTGGAGAAATCCTCAACTTCTCCTGCCCTCACCACCCAGAATGGCACCATGGAGCTGTTCGTCATTCAGCTAAACTAAGGCAGGAGAGGGAAGCTCACACCCCAGAGAAAAGCTGAAGAAAGATGAGCAGAAATGAGCTCCCCAAGCCCTGACTTGTTTCTCTGGAAAAGCATTTCTTGGCTGCTGCCAAACCCTGGGGGTTCAGTCAGGGTTGGGTCTCATCAACCAGCCCCGACACGCCACAGCCCCGGGTGCATCCCACTGGCATCGAGCCAGACACCAACCCTCCCCTCCTGCCACAGCCACAGACTGCTCCTGTCCCCAGCTCACAGCAGCTGCTGCAGGAAGTCACACCATGGCCCTTGTTTGTCTCACTTCATCCCATCTCTCCCTGTGTGCCAAAGGTATTTATCCATGGCAGCATCATCCAGCACTGGGATCTTCACAACCCACTGCAGCTCTCAGGACATTTTTCTCCTTAAAACCCCCAGAAAGAGTCTGGAAGACCTGAATAACTTTCCCAGTGTTTGATGCTCACCAGATTTTTTTTTTTGTCATGGGTTTTTCAGGAATCCCTGACACTCTTTGGACACATCCCCAGCTTGGTGTCAGGAGAACGAGCTGATGATCCCTCTCTGTCAGGAATGGGCTCTGTATCCATTTGGTCATCCCATCCCTGCAGCCTTTGCCCATGCCCTGGGCTGGTGAGAGAACTCAGACCCCTCTGGCAGGTTCACAGCCAAAATATGGGGGGTTTTAGGGGTGCTGCTAAAATTGTGCATTCAGGGAAACGAATCCAGGGAGGGAGAACAAACTGCAAATCCACAAAGGAAAAGGAATGGTTTTAATCTCTGTTTGGGCAATTTGCATACAATTAGGCCGGGCCCTGCCTGTGTTTGCTTCCGCATTGCACTCCCGTGAGGAACCTGCTGCCTTTCCTGCCCTGCTCCCAGCCAGAGGTTGATTGCAAAGACACTCCTCCTGGGAAGGTGGTGGGCGAGGGGCTTTGGGCTCTCTGGGAATGCCCTTTCCACTCTCAAAGCCCATACTGAGCACCCCCATGCCTCTGGATTTATGCTCAGCCATAGGGGGCATCACTTTCCCCTGTAGTGGAGGATGTGTGAGGAGATGCTGCAGGATGCCAATGCTCCATAAATAGTGCTGTGTTTACAGGAGCCCACGAGCCTCCGTTGATTTTTCTCTCTGCACAACAAACACATCATCCGGACCAATCTGAGCTCACCTCGCCCTGCTGCTGGCACAGCACAATGCCCAGAGGTGGCACAATGCCACAGTCCCCAGGCAGCCCTGGGAGGCTGGGACCCCCAGCTCTTTGCCGGCCACTTGCCCAAGGGGGAGAGCAGCCATGGGACAGCAGCTGATGGAAAATCAGCCCTGGATTGGGATGGTCCCACAGCTGATCCCATCCCTGCTGTGGGGGGGCAAACTCCGGTGAAGAGAGGGATGAGGGGTAGCCACAAGGGGCAGATCCAAGGGTTGGGACATCTCTCACGAGGCAGAGCACAGCAGGGGACAACTCCAGCCCGAGTCTCACTAGAGGAGGGAGAAAGGACTGGGAGAGGTGCAGGTGGGGGTCGGAAGAGTCCCCTTGTCCCACGTCTGAGGTGCCGTTCCTTGCAGCATTTGGATAAGCCAGACGCACTCCTGGAAAATGATTTATGTACGATGAGCTTTGCAGCTGCCTGGTGCACATCTGGAGCTCCCTGGCGGGATTGGGGGGTTCAACTCCATCAGTGAGATCGACCCCCAGACCCATTTTCTCTGTTCTGCCTGGCCCGGAGAGGGGAACTGGGGGGTGACCACATTCCAGCAGCATTTCGGGGCCACCGTTCCTCCAGACGCCGTGTGTGGACAGAGCCTTGCCCTGTCCCGGGCACGCAGCCCCTCCGCAGCCCCGCGGCGCAGTTCGGAGGATGAAGAGCGCTCTCGGGGTCCCACCCCCGCCCACCCCAGCCGTGATTTTAGATGAGGCAGTGCCAGCCACAGCCCAGGTGAGCACCAGAGCTCCTTGGGGCCGTTCGGGTGTGACTTGGGGCCCCGATGCCGTCCCGGGGCACAGTCCCGAACAGCGCTGCCCGTGCCGGGGACAGGCCGGGTCCTCGCCCACCCCAGCTCAGGCTCTGCCTCCCCTCCCCATCCCGATCCTCTGCGCACACCCGACCTCAAAACCCGGTTTTAGCGTCAAATCCGGAGCCCGACTGGTGGCGGCAGCGTTGGGGCTGGGGCTGGCTCGGCTGCTCCCCCCGCTGCCGCCTCTCCCCGCTCCGCCCGGTCCCGCCGCCCCCGCCCGGCCCCCGCCCGGTCCTGCTCGGTGCCGCGGCGAGCCCCGAATCGGGTCAGTCGCTCTTTAAAGGCTGGAAGGCGGCACCATGTGATGCCTCTGCTCCGGCGGGGAGGCGGCAGCGCCTGCGGGAGCCGAGCGGTGTCGGGCACCGGGGACCGAGCGCAGCCCCGGCCAGCCCGGCCCCCGGCGGCCGCACGGTCCCCCCGGCATGAGCCCCGCCTTGCCCTGCGGGGGGACAGCGCCGGCTCTCCGCGGGTGAGAGCACCCCGAAACAAGCCCTGGATTTGCAGGACAAGGTGAGAGGGGTCGGCTGCCGGGGCTCGGGACTCGGGTGGCTGCAGGAAGCGGCGCAGAGCAGGGAGGGGATCCAGCGGGGGAGCAGAGGGAGCCCCGAAAGGCTCCGACAGCGGCCCCGGGGCGGCCCCAGGGGCGGGGGGCTCTGCCGCTCCCCCGGGACTGACCGGCGGCTCCCGGTGCCTCTTCACCGCCGGGAGCGGTCGCGCTGCGGGATGGAGGTGGCTGCGGGACGGAAAGGGGTGCGGGACAGAGAAGGGTGCGGGATGGAGGTGGCGGAGAGGGGTGCGGGATGGAGAGGGGTGCGGGAATGAGGTGGGTGCGGCATGGAGGTGGGTGCAGGATGAGCTCGGTGGGGGCGGGGGGGCCCGGAGCCCCGGGGGACGGCACAGACAGGAGAGGAGTTTTTCCCACCCCCTCGCCCAGGCTCCATCCCGCTCGCAGCTCTGGCAGCGATGCCACTCTCTCACCGTCTCCCTGTGCGTTTGCAGGTGGCCCAGGACCCCCACGGGAGCGGGGCGGACCGGAGCATCATGGCACACCCCATCTCAGCCTTCCAGGCTGCCTACATCTCCATCGAAGTGCTCATCGCTTTGGTGTCCGTGCCGGGCAATATCCTGGTCATCTGGGCTGTGAAGATGAACCAGGCGCTGCGGGATGCCACCTTCTGCTTCATCGTCTCGCTGGCGGTGGCCGACGTGGCCGTGGGGGCTCTGGTCATCCCCCTGGCCATCATCATCGACATCGGACTCCAGACGGAGTTTTACACCTGCCTCATGGTGGCCTGTCCCGTCCTCATCCTCACGGAGAGCTCCATCCTGGCGCTTCTGGCCATTGCCGTGGATCGGTACCTGCGGGTGAAGATCCCTGTCAGGTAGGAAAAGGCGTCGGAACCAGCTCTGCTGTGGAGGTTAAAAGGAATTGAGGAAACTCCAAAATCTTGGAGAAACACTGGGAGAAAAGACTTTCCTCCACGCTGCCATCCCAGACACATCTGGCTGCAGCAGCAACCGGGGCAGGCTGGGCAGGGGGGTGTGGGGGGTATCCTGGAGCCTCCGGCAGCTTCTTTTGGGGACTCAGGGGGTGCTGGGTGTGCAGGCACAGATCACACTGTGGCAGCTAGCAGGCAGTGAGGGACAGCCACGGGATGCCCATGGCCAGGACAAGGTGTGACCCCACACATGGGACAGCCCCAGCGGGTGCTCCGGGAGGAAAGCAGGTGACAGCTTTGCCTTTCACCCCAGCTTTTACCTTGCCATGGGGAGCAGCGGGGTGGCTTGCTGTGGGACACAGCTTTGACAGTTTGAGGAACCAGAGGTGACAGCCTGACACGTTTCATGGGGCAGCCTCACCCAGGAGAGACCCTGGCTATGGGGGTGCCCCACAAATAACTCCTTTCCCCGTTTTGTCCCTTCTGTGTATATGTTGCCATTCCAAGCCCAGAGCCAGTGCCTCGTGACAAAGGAGGGGAACACTTTATTTGAGCACTTTATTCAAACTCTGCCGCTCCAGGAGGGCAGAGTTAACCCTTTATGCTCCACTCCCTCCCCATGCTGGGGCCATGCTGGTTTGGGGAAGCATTTCTGGGGTGCCACGGTGGGACCGGTGACTGTGAGCGGAGCTAGAAGGAGACAGGACACCCAAGCTCGGTGCTCCTGAGCAGAGCCAGGCCCAGCCCCTCACTGTGAGTCCCCCTCACTCTGTGGGGATGCCTTTGCCAGCCTCATCTGCCCTGCAAGGCTCTGGATGTGGAAGCATTGCTGGAAAACAGCCCAGGCCAGCTGAGCACTCATGTTCCCCCATTACCCCTCAGCAGTTGAGGCAGTTGGCTGAAGGGGTCCCAGACCCTCCATCAGCACAAACACCCCACAAAGGCACCCCTTGTGTTGGTGCTGCCCAGACCCCAGCGGGTGTAGGACCCTTCCTGGGGCAGGGAGACAGGGACAGGAGGCACCCCAGGTGTTGGGGATTCCCTGGCTACTCTAGAGTGCTCGGTGTTCCCAGATCCATGGGGTCAGGCCAGAGATGGGCTCCTTTGGGCTTTTGCTGCAGCCACCACCAGCAGAGTTGGAGAGGAGAAGGAGTGTAAGAGAGGGGAGGGGGCCAAGGATAAATGCACAATCCCAGCCCACCCCTCCCTGCCACACACGATTTTCACAGACTGTTCCTGACTTCCTCCCTAGGTGTGATTTTCCCAGTCACTGTCTCCCAGCCTGCCGGTGGCACCAGAGTGATTCCCACCCTGTCACTGCTCTTGGAGCTTTTTTGGGCTTCGCACATCCCCTGCCCGTGGGGAAGGCTCTGCTGTGGGAGTTCTGCGGCTCCACAGGAGCAGCACAGCCTGTCAGGCATTTTCCTAACAAACCAGTCCATTTTTAACTCCTTGTCTGCCTCTGAGCATCAGATGGGCCTTTCAGGGGAGATTCCTGCCCTGATCCCAGGAGCTTTCCTGGGAGTAATATTAGTATTAATATTAATATTATGCTGTACACAGTTTGAATGGGTTTTTCTTATGAAATTTCCACCCTGAATTTTGTGATCCCATTGTGTGCCCAAGCACTCAGCAGCAAGACATTTTCCTCTGTCTTTTCAGAGCCTATTTTAATATTGAAAAGCTTTGTAACCTCATCAACTTAATAGATGCACTCAAGTATCTCAGAGGTCTTTCCCAACCTTAAAGATCCTACAACTTCATTAATTCCTGGTAGTTGGTACATGTGGAGATTTTAGGAGATGTAGTGCCCTGAATGGAGTACACAGCACAGGAAACACCACTAAGGAATATTTTCTGAATCTGAAATACCTCAAGTTTCTCCCAGTCTGTTGGAGGATGCTAAGGATGACAGGGATGGCATTTCTGCAGTGCTCATGGCTCTTGTGGTGTCATTCCTGACTGTGACACTGAAGCCAGCAATGGCAAAGTGAGAGCCCAAAGCACCTGGCAGGACTCAGGGCCCTGGGGAAACACGTGTGGCCACTGTGCTGGGAGAGCTCTGGGAGAGCTCCAAGCATCCCTGGAGGGCTGCAGGCAATGATGGCAGCCAGACCTGAGCAGAGATTTGCAGGCAGGGGTGGGGAATATCTGCCTCAGGCTCATCCCTAGGGCAGCCCCTCCAGCCCAGGCATGGACAGTGTGCTCACTGCAGCCCATTCCTGTGCCAGGATTCCTCAGACAAGCCTGGCACAGGCTGGATCCTCACCAGTGTGACCTGCACGAGGCTGAGGGGGGCATCCCCTAAGTTCCAGCCTTGCCCCCCACCCACAGGCAGCCCTGCTGCTGCCGAGGCTCAGGGAGAGGGAAATGCATTTCACAGAGCCACAGAATCCCTGGAAGGTTTGTTTGTGAAGGGACCCTACCCTGCCAGGGGCTGGGACACCTTCTACTACCCCAGGATGCTCCAAGCCCCTTCCAGCCTGGCCTCGGGCTCTTTCAGGGGTGGGGCAGCCACGGCTGCTCTGGGCACCCTGTGCCTTCCTCACAGGGAAGAATGGCAGGGAATGGGAACATGGCAGCTGGTTCCAGCTCCAGGCTCCCCATGGACACCCTGGCCCTTGGGCTGTGAGTTTGGGAACTTGGTGTCCCCAGGGGTGGATATCTCCTGGAAGAAATTGTGCCCTGAGACATTTGGGGTGTCTCTACATGGCAGTGGGAGATGCCAAAGCAGCATCCAATGCTGCATTGCTCCAGTGGCCACTTCCCATGGACACAGAAGCACAGAGGGATGTGGGCCACCCCTGCAAGGCAGATTGTATCAGATGGAGAGGGGTCTTGCTTGGATTTGAGTTGGCACCTCTTGTTCTTCCTTCTTCACCCAGCATGGGCAAGGGACTGGGATATCCCACCAAACCCTCTCCATTTGCTCCTGGGGATCCCTCCTGGCTGCTGGGCCCTGAGGGATGCTGCCTTCACCCCTGCCTTGACTTTGGAGGGATGCAGGAGCATCACATGGGCTGAGCAGGCTAGAGCAGAGGGTCCCCCACTTCCCAGCCCCCACAGGAACAGCTGGAAACAACCTAAAATAGATTTGCTGGTGGAAAACTCCCCCTCCCCTGTCACATCCTTCCTCTCTGCCCGGCACCAGGCAGGACCCCCAGTCTGTGATCCCCCCGTCCAGGCTCAGCAGGGTCCCTGAGCCCAGCCCAAACTTCCCTCTCACAGCCGTGCCTTGGAGAATGAAAGGAGTTCAAAGGGAGGGGAAGCAGCAGCTGGGGGTGTCTGGCCGGAACCGGCCCCTCAGCATCCCGGGGCAGGCAGGATGCTGGAGGAGACGGGGCTGGGGGGATGTTTGGGGAGGATGGTGCTGAAGGAGTGTTTGAGGGGATGGTGCTGAAGGAGTGTTTGAGGGGATGGGTGCTGCAGGATTGTTTGGGGAGGATGGTGCTAAAGGGATGTTTAGGGGGATGCAGCTCCTTCAGCACCAGCCTCTGCTGCCCTGGGGGCCTTGTCTCTGCTCTGTGTTTTGGGCCTTTTGGAAAGGGCCATAGCAAAAGGAGCTGCTGTCCTTGGGATGTGCCAAACCAGCCCTTGGCTGGGGATGCTGAATGTGTGGATGCAGCCCAAGCCTATCTTGGAATGTCCCTGGGGGTCCTCACCTCGTGACCTCACCCTAAACACTTTGAAACGTGCCAGGAAGGGAAAACCTGCAGGAATCTGATGTTTGCAGGAGCCCTCGTGTTGGAGTCTCTCTGTCCACAGCCAGGACCTCCCCGCTCAGCACTGGGGTCTCCTCCCAGCCCTGCCCTTCCCAGCCTGCAGCATCCCAAGGGACATCCCACCAGGGAGAGCTGCCTTTGGTGCTGCTGAAGGTTTGGAATGCACCCCTGGGAGGCTGCAGAGCCATGGAAGTTAGATCAGAATGGTTGGAACTCTCTAGGAAATGGGGACCAGGAGGCTGGAGCACAGCAGGGGAAGAGCCCAGGGTAAAATCAGTGTCAGGGGTGGCTCTGTGAACATTGTCTGGTGGTTCAAGAGTGCCTGTCTGGAATGAGATTAAACAGCTCAGGGATGGCAGGAACAATCCTCAGCCTTGGAGTGCAGTGCCTGCAAGGCAGGAAGTGAGGGAGATGTGCAGGGGACTTGTGAGCTCCTGGATGGACATGGAGGGGGAAACTTCCCCCTGGACTCCCTGTTTTCCAGGCTCCTGCCTGAGCTCAGGCTCTTCCTGGGACTGTAGCGCTCTTTGCCCTTCTCTCCAGTCCTGCCAAGGGCCACAGGCATGGGGCCAGCTAGGACTGGGTCATGGTAAGCCTGGGAAGTCTTTTTGCCCTCAGCCAGCTGGGTGCTGGAGCAGGACACATCTGAAGGGCTTTTCCCCATTCTAGGTTGTCCAGAGAAGCTGTGGAGTGGCTGCACCACCCCTGGCAGTGTCCAAGGCCAGGTTGGACAGGGCTTGGAGCAACCGGGATAGTGAAAGGTGTCCCTGCCCATGAGTGGAATGAGATGGGCTTTAAGGTCTCCTCCAACCAAACCATTCCATGATTCCTCCACCAAGGGCTCATGGAGGGGAGTGATGGGCACCTGCTGCCATGGGATGGGTGAGGAGGAGAACACTGGAATGCAAATTCCCAGCTCCCAAAACATCAAAGGGCCCATGGGACATCTTTCCAGCACTCTCAACACTTAGTGCCAGGAAACCTTCGTGTCCAGCCAGGCCAGTGAACAAGCCAAACCACAGCTCTTCCAAGGCCTGTTTTACATTCAGAGGAATTTCAAAGCATCCAGGTGACTCAGAGCTCTCACCCTGGAGCTCATCTATTTTCTTTCACCCTTCACTAGTCAGTGAAAAGATGCCATCCATCCATACAGGCCCAGCCCCCAAGAAAGCACATTTCATTTCCAAGGAGAATACTTCCATTTTCCCTAACCTGGAGGAATTTTGGGGACTGGTAGGTCTTTGCAGCCTCTTTTGTTGCCTCTCTTGCTGCCCTCCTCCAGGTATATTTTTAGCAAGTGAGAGTGATCTGTAGATACCTTCATTCCATGGAACAGGCAGCTCTGAACAAGGATGGAGATTAAAATGCAAGAATTACAGTCCAGGGAGGTTTCTGCAGACTGGAGGCTGTTTCCAAGCCACAGTTTCCAGCACACTGCACCAGCTCAGCATGTGGGTGCTACATCAGAGCCAGCATTTCCCACCGAGCTCTGCTCCAGCCAGATCCGGCTGCAGGGACGAGCTGTGCCAGGGCAGCACCAGGAGATCAATTCCAGCATCACCAAAATCCCAGAGCCCTTGAGGTGGGCAGGGATTTACCAGCAGGTTATGTTGGTTTGAGATCCTGGTAAAGACCTGTAAATACCCAGGTGAGCTGGTTTTCAGCCCTACTCTGTGATGCACAGAATGATTTTCAGCCATGAACAGGCTAAGTCAGGGATCAAAGCCATGAGGGCTCTTCCCTCAGTGAGGGGATGCCTGGATTAGGCTCACTGGGAGCTCACACAGCTGCTGCAGCAGCGCCACGAGATCTTGGCTGGCAGACGCAAAATCAGGTCACTCCCCAAAGCTCCAGACACTGCCGTGAGTCTGCAGGGAGGCAAGTGGGGCTGTCTGCAGCATTCCCAGCTCCTGGAATGGCAGGAAAAATTCTGGGGCTTGGAGGTGTCAGCTGGGGATGCAGTGAGGGGCTGAGTGTGGGATGCTCCATGGCCAGGAGAGCAGAGGGAAGGGGAGGAGAGCCCTGAATCCTGTGCAGGGATGCTCAGAGCCTGATATTCGGAGTTATTCACAAATTCTCTGAATTAAAAGGCAAGGGGAAGTGAATGGCCTCAAGAGACCCTGAGTGGGCTCCCTGAGCAGCAGGACCCTGTCCCCTCCTGGTCCTTGTGTCTCCCAGGAGGGTGAGGTGTGGTCCCTGTGCCGGGTAATCACTCTGACCCCAATAGCAGTGTCACATCTGTCCCTTCACAGAGCTCACATCTGCCAGGGCTGTGTTGCAGGGCCATGAATCAAAACCTGCTCCTTCCTGGCGCTGCACCCCAAACCCCTGCTCTGGGAATGTTTTTATTGGGTTTTTTACTGATTTCTATTGATTTTCAGTGTAAGGAATTGACCCTTGGCAATGTCTCACCAGTAAATCTGAGGGCGTGTTCCCACCAAGGGCACATCTGTAGATGGGGAAATTGAGGCACTGAGCTGCACCATGGCTGGCTCAGGGTGGTCTCACGGGTGAGGGATGGAGGCTGGAACAGGGAAGCTGTGGAAGCTGAGATTTCTGGGACAGTGTGGCCTCTCTGTTCCTGCACTGGAGTGCTGCCATGACTGTGCCCAGGGCTCTGGAGCCAGGATCCAGTCCCAGCCTTGCTGATCACTGCAGTAGTAACCCCATGAAATTAAATTGTTTCTCTTTCACAGCCCAGGGAGCACTACAAGGGTTTGTAGCCTTTTGTGGTAATAAAACAGACTGAATGTGTCTTCAATGGGCCAGGTTGGCTCAACCCTAGGACAGGACAAGGAGCAATGGGGTCAAACTGAAAAACCAGAAATTTAGGTTCAATACTGGAAAGGAATTCTTCCCTGTCAGGGTGGGCAGGCCCTGGCACAGGGTGCCCAGAGCAGCTGTGGCTGCCCCATCCCTGGAAGTGTCCAAGGCCAGGCTGGACAGAGCTTGGGGCACCTTGGGCTAGTGGAAGGTGTCCCTGCCCAAGGCAGGCATGGGGCTGGATGAGCTTTAAGGTCTCTTCCCACCCAAACCACTCTGGGATTCTGGGATTCTGTGGCTCCCCATGAACTCATCCTACAGGGAGCAGACACCAGACCAGGTGGGGATGTGTGGATGGAACCCAGCAAGGCTCTGGTGCCTCCATGGCCATGGTTCAGGTGTGATTCATGGTTCATCAATCCAAGAGGATCTACTCTGCCAAGCCAGTGGGACACAGCCAGACTGTGTTCCCTCATCCCGTGGCAGCAGAGAGGGTCCATGAGCAGAAAGTGAGGAGCAACCACAGCCAGCACCACCCAGGCCCTCACTGGAGCTGAGAGACGCTCCTGTGTCCAGGGCACAGGCCTGTGGATGAGCTGCAGGGCCCAGAACTGCCTGTAACACCCAGCCATGCTGTCACACTTCCAGGAGATGGGTGACATCTGACATTTCCCTTTCCTGGAGTGGCTGGGCTGTGTCCCAGGGCGCTGGGCTGGCGGAGGTAGCAGCGCTGTCCCTCGGGGCTGCGTGTCTGAGGGCCCAGTGCAGCTGCTGGCACACAGGCAGGGCACACACCCGCCAAGGAGGCTCTGCCACAGCCAGAGCTGCTGACTCAGCTGCCCTGGGCCTGCGGGCTGGGTGTGGGGCTGAGTCAGGCCCAGCTCACCCGGCTCTGTGCTGAGCTGCCTCAGGCAATCAGGAGCCCTTTGATGGGCTCCCGGGTCTTCCCCCACCCCTGTGGGAAGGTGACTCCATCCAGAGGAGGGGCCATTATCGTCTGACCTTCACCAGGCCAGTCTCACCTCTGGTGTCACCTTCGCTCCACGTCAGCCAGAGCAGGTGACAGGGCAGGAATGGATGACTCACAGGGGGTGCAGAGAAGCTCAGACACACTCTGGGATGCAGGCTGGGGGTGCACAGGGGCTCAGATGCTCCTCTTGATCTGGAGCCTTTCCCACTGAGTGGCTACAGCCTCTGGGCTGGTCTCCGTGCCCTTGGCTCAGGTGTGTGGCCTCTGTCTTGTTCTTGTTGGACATCTCCCATGTGGTCACCAACAGCCAAAGCACCCTCAGCTCCTCTTACACCTCCAAGTCAGTCACACCAGGGTTTTTTAGTCTATTTGTGGTTTCAGAATAAGCTTAACTGTGTCGTAAAAGGGCCAGACTGGCTCTGTTTACCAGGAAGGGGATTTTGGCCATGAGCTCAGGTGCGAGACATCTGGGACAAAGCCCACCAGCCTCCAGTTCCAAACTCGGATCTGGAGGGACCCCTGTGAGGCCAGACCCAGTGAAATCTCCTGTCTGGCACACCTCAGAGCAACTCGTACCCAACACCAGCCACTGCTGGCCGTGGGGATCTGCCTGAGGGGACCTGTCTGGGGGGCCTGGGACGTGCAGGCCCATGGGTGTCCAAGGCAGAACAGGCAGGGCTGGACAGAGGATCAGGGATGGGCACAATGGAGCTCCTGCTTCCCAATGACTGTACTTGAAATCAGCCTGACAGCAGGAATGGCTCATGCAAGGGGTCACAGTGCTGCACTGGCAGGTCTGTGTCCTGGGGTGGAGGCAGGGGGGAGAAAAAGGTCATAGCCACACAAAGAAGGAAGGAAAAAAGAGGAAAATGTGTGGGAGGTACCACAGTGAAAGAACCTGGGAGGTGAGTTTCATTGTGACACACACCAGAGTCATTTCAGACTGGACAGGAACTGATGGGCTGGAAGAAAATCTCTGTCTAGAAGGACAGGGAAAAGCCCTGAAGGATCTTGCCCACAGGGGTGTGAGGAGAGCCCACACACAGCTTGGGGAGGGTTGTGGTCCTGAAGACAGCAGGACATGGAGCATGGAGGGGATCACAGGAGCAAGAGATTTCTGGGAGGGATGGGGACAGCTTGAGAGGCTCATCCCCTTTGGGACAACTGTAGTGCTCACCCTGGGGAAATGACAGCCAGCACAGCTGAGCTGACAGGAACAGCATTAGATTGTCCTGGAGACAAATGAATGATTTTTCACAGTGATCCTGCCAAAGCAGCAGGGATGGGCACAGCAGCAGAGCCCACCTCTGGGGCTGCCAGGGGGCTGGAGGAGTGTCCCAAGGGGCTGGTCCTTGTCATGGGCATGGAATAGGAAAGGTGCTGTCCCAGAGGCTGCCTGGGCTCTAGCAGGGAGTTCTGCTCTGGAAGTGCAGCCACCCAGCTGCTGGGGCTGGCTGCTGCATTGGGTGCCCAGTGGCAAGAAAGAACAATTGATGCTCTCTCAGGCAGCCACAAAAAACCCAAAGAGGCAGCAGGGTGGCTTGCAGCATAGCAATGAGCTGAGCACACAGGCACCCCCACTGCCCCTCTGGCATGGAGATGCTGTTCCCAAGGGTGGCTGGATGGGCAGGGCAGGGGAAGGGGAGACAGCACTGGTGATGCCACCAGTGAGAGAGGATGAAATAACCCTGAAAGACTGAGATCCTCCTCCTCACAGAGTCCTGTGGGCTTAGGGCTGGTGGGCAGTGGGGACAGATAGGGGAGGAAGGGCTGCATTTGGTGATGTAGGGAGGAGCAGAGCAGGATCAGACACTGGAAAGATTTGGAGCATCTGGCTTTGCCCTTCTCTGTGCTGTGGGACCCAACACCTCCCCTGTGCACCCTTACCCTCCCTCTCAGTGCATTTTCCATTGTTCTCTCATCCCTTCCTTGCTTGGGCTTTGCCCCCCAGAACTGAGCAGGCAACTCTGACCAGCAGCTGTCCCAGTCTTGGGTGGTTTGGTTGGGTTTTTGTCAGGTACCAAAGCCTCTGATCACAAAAAAGAGCTGGAGGAGGACAAGAGATTTCTTCCCCAGCCTCTTTCCTGTGTGTCCCTTGCCAGCCTCCCTCTGTGCTGTCCCTGGTCCTCTTGCACACAGATCCCAGGTACCAGCCAAGCCGAGCAGGACTGTGGGGACACAGAAGTGACATCCTCCTATCCCACCCCCTGCCTGGGGTGGCAATATCACCTCTCCATCATTCCTCCAAGGAAAGCACAGAAGGCTGGGATGTTGCTGCCACGACAGTTTATCCACCTTCTACAGGCCATTTCTCTCCCTGCAGCCAGGGATGGGGATGATTTTCTTTGGCCTCCTTAAAGGAAGGGAAGTGCCAGCTCCTGGCACCAGGGATGTTTTCTCATTCAGATTGGTCCATCTTGGCAGATCACAGCTCCCCTCTGCGACTCAGTCTCCCCATCTGTTCACAGAGGGAGTGATGCTCTCTCTCTGACAGCAGCGAGGGGCCGATGCTGAGAAATGCTGTCTCAGACATGCCAGAATTAGCACAGTCCTACAGATTAAATTATTCCTCTTTTTTTTTTTTTTCTGCTCTGGTAACAACACTCAGTGCCTTTACCCATGGAATACACAAATGAAACACTCATCTCTGTCAGTGTGAAGGCTCTATTCTCCACTGAGTGCTCCTGACTGGGAGAGCCAAGGGCTCAGCCTGGGTCCAGATGGACCTGGCAAAGCCTGAGCAGAGCCAGCATGGGAGCAGCTCAGATGGGTCTAATCTCAGGGAGCTCATTCCCCACATTCAGCACTGCTGGGACACAGGCTCCTTATGGGCTCAATGAGGTTTGTCTGCTCTGAGGAGCTGAAAGTGCTCCAATAGCAGAAAACCTGGAATCCCAGAATCCAAGAGATGCTGCAGTTAAATTTTCTTGGGTTGAGGATGGAGCAGTCACTGATACCCCTTTTCTCCAGGGGACCATGTAATCCTAGAATGGTTTGGATTGGAAGGGTCCTTAAAGATCATTCCCCCCTCTGCGTGACCCATACATGAGGGGGTCTTGTGGGGATCCCCCACATTCCAGCCCTGCTCCCCACCCCACAGGCAGCCCTGGCTCTGCTGAGGCTCAGGGAGAGGGAAATGCATTTCCTAGAGTGCCAGAACCCCCAGACAGGTTTGGGTGGGAAGGGACCTCAAAGCTCACCCAGTCCTACCCTGTGCCATGACACCTTCCACTATCCCAGGTTGCTCCAAGTCCCATCCAAGCTCTGTCTTGGACACTCAGAGGCATGGGGCAGCCACAGCTTCTCTGGGCAACCTGTGCCAGGGCCTGCCCACCCTCACAGGGAACAATTCTTTCCCAGTATCCCATCTATCCCTGCCCTCTGGCTGGGAGAAGCCATTCTGCCTTGTCCTGTCCCTCCATTCCTTGTCCCAAGTCCCTCTTCAGTTCTCTTGGGGCCCCTTTAGGCATTGGAAGGGGCTCTAAATTCTCCCCAGAGCTTTTTCCTCTCCAGGTGAGCACCCCCAGCCCTCCCAGTCCCTCCAGAGCAGAGGACTCCAGCCCTTGGGGCACATCCATGACCTCCAACCCTGCCTGGTCCATGTGTCCCTCATCTCCATGAGCCAGCCGGGCTGCCTTGGCAGCCTCTGGCTGTGTCTGCCCATTGTTCCTTGCTGGAATTAAGACCAGAGTCATTAGGAACATGCAGAGGCTGTAATTTAGGCCCAGCTGAGATATTTTACTGCAATACCTGATCTTGGGTCTCAGATCTCTCCATCGTCCTGATGGAAATTCTGAGCTGCTTCCTCCCAGGGAACAAGGCCCCTCGGTTTTCTTCCAAGTGAATAAATAATCTTTTAATCTAAATGAGAAAACAGAGTGAAAATAAACTTCAGGTTTGATTTGCATTTGCACTTTTTATTTGTTTTCCTGTTTTCTCAGAGGTGAGGGAACATTTAATTGTGGTGTTAACTGGAGTCTTCACTTCCAAATTGGTATTTCATTTGACTGACTGAGATATGGATTTGCTGTTCAGACTCATTCCAGGATAAACAACTCAATGGCTTTACACTCATGTCCTCTGCTCGTTACTTCTTCCATCTTTATGGTGTGTGGAGGGGGTAATTACACAGGTTTTACTTAAACTTTGTGGGGAGTTGTATTTGAACAGAGGTTGGAAGCCAAATTGGTACCTCCAAAATTATTTCCCCCTGTTGAACTACATATAACCAACTCATTAAAAAAACCTTAAATGAATCCAGCTGCTTTTGCATTTGAAATTGATCTTTTAATCAGGGGAAATATGCATTGGACAGAAGGTGTTGGACTGGTTGTTTTGGGTTACTGTGTCCTCTGAGGTTTAGAAACAGTAGATCTCATCAGCACTGCTAATTGTCCTCTAGGCATTGGGTGGAGAAAACAACCTCCCTCGCTTTGGGAACCTCCAGCCAATTTTTCAGTCTTGAATGTCCTAATCTTTGAACTGGGTTAAGTGCAAGAAAGGAAATGTTCCCTTTGCAGTGACAAATTCTGCTATGAGGATCCTGATCCAGTGACAAGTTGCAGCATTAGGAAATCAGGAATTTAGATGTTGACTTCAAAATCAGGAGTCAGGTTAGCAAGAGAAGTGTAAAACTCAAGAAATTAAAAGGCAGCCAATACCAATCTCTTGTTCCAACTGTAATTTAGGATATCTCTTTTTTTCTGATGAGTCCTTCTGCACGGGAGAGATAAAGACCCACCTAAGCCTTGCTCTGAGGCTTTCTTGGTGCCTTTCTTAATCGAGATTCTATCTCCAGTTTCCTGCCTCCCATTTATCTGGGGAGCAGATCTCAATGTCCTGTTGAATGCAAATACAACCACAACAACGGCTCTCAAGATCCCCTCATTTCCCTTCTCCTTGGGGTCCCTGATCTGCTCCTGCCTTTTCATGGCTTTTGATGCTTTCCAGCCCCCCTGGCTGGGGCCCTCCCCTGGAGACCCAGCTCCTTTGTGTGGCAGTGGTGGTGACAGGCAGGGAAGAGTGGTGGCACCTCCCTCCCAGCACAGCCTTTTCCCTCTGCAGCTCAGTGGTTTGTGGATGGACTCTGACCCACAGAACCTTTGGGAGCCTAGGCATATCGGATACTTTATATCTGCTGTCCCATTTCCATTTCCCAGAGCCACATTGGTTGCATTTGGCATTTAAAGTGGGTTTTAGAGCTACTTTCTTTCTTCGTCTTCTCCTCTTCCCCCTCCCTTCTAAATTTTGAGGGCTGACTTTCAGAGGCGTCGTTTCAAAGAGGTTCTTTTGCATAAAAATCAAAATATGCAATGCATAGAAAAATCAAGAGCAATACAAGCAATAATTAAAAACCCACTGCTTTTTTCCAGCCAAGCCCTGGATTTGCACTGAAGATTGGCAAAAACTGCCTTTTATCCATTTTCCTTTGTACTCAGGGAATGCCTCACCCTCACTTATCCAATCACACAGAGACTCTGCTGAGCTGGGTCTGGACAATCAGCTCCTGGCTGGTTGCTGGGGCAGGGGCAGGGCTGTTGTGTGGCAGCCCTGGGCACAGGGAGATGGCCCAGCACAGCAAGGGAAGATGACCTGAGACTCCTGGCCAAGTTGATATCCTGCCACAGCCCTGGGTGAGAAACAGCTCCAGCACTGTCACAGAATCATGGAATGGTTTAGGTGGGAAGGGGCCCAAAAGCTCCATCCTGCTCCATCCCCTACAATGGGCAGGGACAGCTTCCCCAGACCAGGATGCTCCAAGCCCTGTCCAGCCTGGCCAGAGAGAGATCACATGGGGATGAGTGGCTGCACCTGAAATTGTCTTCTACTGGAGGTGGGGCTGCTCCCACAGCACAGGGGGCTCATCCCTGTGATGATACAGTTGTGTGGGAGCCACCCTCCAAGGCAATGCTCACACAACAAATCCCTATTTTTGACAACAAAACTGTTTAGACACTAAAAATGTCCAGGAAATATGTTGCACAGGGGCAGCACCAGAGACAAACCCATGGTGCTCATCACACCATCCTGCAGCTTTCACAACCTTCCCCCATCTCTTGGGGACCAAACTGTCCTTCTCTGTGTGTCCTCATTCCTAAATTCTTGGGTCTATAAAAGAATCTCAGCTTCTGCTTCTTCTTTTTTTTTTAAGCACCATTTCTCACACTTTGCTTTGCTCAAAATCTTGTTGCCTGAAAGCAGCAGCCAAAAGACAAGAACATCACATTTTTTCAGAGAACATCACCAGTTCTGAGATTCTGCAGGTCGTTTCATGATTTTGCAGCCATTGCCAAGAGTGTTAAATCACTTCCCTCCCTTCCCTCCCTATCTCACTCGGGGTCCTGGAGGAAGAAGCCAGAGGTTCAGAGAATTCAGGGGTCCTGGAGGGCCCTGACCACACATGGTAGAGCTGGGAGGGAGCCCCAGAGCTG
Source organism: Ammospiza caudacuta (assembly GCF_027887145.1). NCBI lineage: Eukaryota > Metazoa > Chordata > Aves > Passeriformes > Passerellidae > Ammospiza > Ammospiza caudacuta. The sequence goes on along the minus strand of NC_080616.1, from coordinate 1,955,001 downwards.
CCTGGGTGCAAAACTCTGGCTCAGTGGGACTCGTGCCCCTCTGACCAGGGTGCACCCTCACACTGTCACACGGCAGCAGGAGGGTGATACATCCAGAGCAGGGCCATCCCTCAGCACCCTTGGTGCTGCCCATGGCACCACGGGTCTCACGGCTCCTGTTTTGGGCATGAAGGGTCTCCCTGGGGTTGGAGGGTGGTGCTCACTCATAGACACAAAATAAATTGTCATTTCTCTCAGGCATTGGATGGGCTGGGCATCCCAGCTCCCTGCTTAACCTCCACAAGCACATGTGGGATGAGGGACTGAGCATGGGGTGAGTGGTCCTTGCTGAGAATCTGCTTGTGCAGTGACAGAGTCCACATCAGGCTGCAGCCTCAGGCTGAAAACCAAGCTCAGTTTGGAAGCAATATTAGTTCTTTGAGCAGAAAGGATTGATACTGGCTGCTGGGATGAGGGGTGCTGCTGGAGGATGTAGGAAACCCTCTCTGAGCAGAGGGGGTGACCAGCCCTCCTTCACCTTCCTTGGACAGTGGCTGCATCTCCTCCACACCAGGGCAGAACCTGAAGGAAGGATGCTTCAGTGTGAGATCTCTGTGCTTTCCATCCTCCCTCCCAGAGATCTCCTGCCCTCCCGTGCTCCCCCTTCCCCTGCAGGACCTGGTCACGATGGGAGCCCAGGGGATACCCCAGGGGAGCTGTGGGTGCTGCTGTGCTCTGGGTGGAACACTGTGGTTGCTCACCCCACTGCTCTGAGCTGAGCGCGGCTGGGCAAGGGATCTGAGAGCAGCTCTGCAGTTCCTGGAAGCCTGAGCTTTGTTCCCAAGGCTGTGACTCATTGCCAGAGCCGGGGCAGTGCAGCAGCACAGACACCCAGGGGAGGCTGGATCCAGTCCTGGAGGGGCTGTGGAGGCCCAGCCAGCCTGCTGGGATGTTGTGGCTGCCCCCAGGGACCAGAGGCATGACAGGATAAATCTCCTTGGCTCTGCAGGAAAAGATGTGGTCCTGTCACTGGAACCTGAAATAGGGCAGGTTTAGCTCAGAACCAGCTGGGCCCTGTGGGGTGTGTGGGGATATGGGGGAGGAGGGAAACCTCCTGAGGCTCTGGGTGATGCCCACACAGGAGGTGCCAAGCTCAGGCTGGGCTGATCTCTGGGTGTGCTGTGCTTTGAGGTTTGGTCCTACTGACACTGGTGGCATTGGGGGAGTGGCAGAGTTGGGGGGACGTGGCTCTGTGCTGATACAGGATGGAGCTGGGGGTCACCTTTTCCCACACCCCAGCCACCATCTGGGTGGGCACCCCCGATGGACCCTCATGTTGGTACTGCCAGTCTGGGCTGAAAATAACCTGGCATGATTCCCACTTCCTACCATTTCAGCACAGAAAGCTCTTTTCTACCTTATCTACTCAGCTTCTTGTGGGGATGTTTGTGTCCCTGGGGCTGCTTTTGGATGTGCTCACATCCCTCTGCAGTCCTCAAGGATTCCAGGGTGCCTCCAAGGTCCTGAGAGCTGTGTCAGGGCAGGCTGAGCCCACATCAAGGCTGGACCCACACCAAGGCAGCAGCATTTCCCCAATCCCTGTTTGGAGCCCAGGACATCTGCAACTGTTCCAGGTCTCTCCACAACCTTCTCTGATGAAGCTCAAAGCATGAAATCCCCTTTTTGTGTTGTTCTCTTGCCATTTGCTGGAACTGTGACAAGTTCCAGCTTCTTCCACCACTGAATGAAGCCCTCACCAAAGCCCTGGGGGCTCCATGTTTCTGTGTGTGGGGACCAATCAATTTTGGCAGCAGGAATTTGTTCCCCTCACCCACATCCATTAGAGAATTACTGTCTATTAGAGGTGATTGCAAACATCCAGAGGTCTTGCCAGACGCTTGCCCAGCTGGAGTTGTTTGTGCTTTGCAGGCACTCGTTGCAGAATGATTCCTACACAGAATCAACTTTTAGGGATGGTAAAACCAAACCTTGAACACGGATGGGCCAGGATGGTCAGCAGTGGGATGCCCATATCCACCCTCTCCCATGCCTTTCTCCTGGTGGCTTTGGGGGAGGTTTGCCTCAAGAAGCCTCCTGGTGTGGAACCATCTCCTCATGCTGCAGTGGAGGAGACCCAAAGTGTTTTGGGAGCAGAGATCCTCAAAGAAGACACTTCTCATGCCCAGGTGTACTCTGGAGAGGCAGGAGTGGCTGCAGCTCCAGGTCACCACGTGTGGGCTGAGCTGCCAGTCTAGGAAGGTGCCAGCTGCTCCCAGAGCTGGGCCAAGCAGAAAAGACACCATACAGTGCTAAAATCCTTCCCTGTCTCTCAGTGGGGTGGTCCTAGCTGGGTTTGGGTGCCCTGCAGGGCCAAGTAACAGCCAGGAGTGCTCCAGTGACAGCCACGACCTCTGGAATCACAGCTCAGAGCACACAGGGACAGAGGTGTGGGTGGGAGGACCCAGCAACCATGGGGAACATCCATCCCTGGACTCCTTCTCATCTTTGGGCTTCCTATGCCCCGCTCTCCTTGCAGCATGTGGCGCAGGGAGCACCAGGCACCCTGGGCTGTGCCAGTTCCAGACCCAGACTGGGAGCAGGGCAGCCCCGACCTGGGCTCAGTGGTTGCCAGGGAGGTTCCAGGTACAGGTTTGGGATGCAGTCCCACCCATATGAGTGGTGGGTAAAAGGTGTCTGTTCCCATTGCTGCCTCTCCTGCCCCGAGAACCTCCAAAAGTGACACCTGTAGGAAAGTGGTCATTGTCCTCATCCAACTGTCCCTCAGCCCGAGCACACAGACATGGGTGAGGCACCAGGGAGAGATTTTCCTCCTCAGCTCCTTTTAAATCAGGTCCCCAGGGCAGAGTCTGAGGCCAGGATTCCATGTCCTGACCCCCTGGCCGTGCCCTCCCACCGTGTTTCCCACTCCCTCTTGTCCCAGGGAGCTGCTGGCACTTCTCAGATTTCTCCCACAGCTCACATCTCTTGCAGACCAACCAGCCAGCTGGGAAGGGACACACACAGGGTGCTCCAGGTCCCTTTGGAGCCCTGGGAAGGGGCTCTGTGGTAGGATGAAGGTGTCAGGCTGGAAATACTGTGCTGATGGAGACTGCTGGGCTACTTCGGTGCAGGACAGGGGCTCCAGCACCAACAAACACCAATGTCCTTGCTGCATGTGCTCTTCTAGCTTGCCTGAAAGGCCAGACCATTTTTTTTATGCCTTTACTTGCCACCTGGGTTTAGACAATAAATCAGTCTGGGATTTGGGGATCAGGACAGTCCCCCATGTATCCTAAGGCAGTGCTGACAGGAGCAGCCACTCCATTCCAAGTGTCTGTACGAGCAAGCTGTAATGTCCATCCAAATACCAGCTTTGACTGATATTGGTTGGCCTCCATCCCTCCCAAGGCCACCATTCACATGGTGAGACACCCACCTGTGGCCACAAACCCACATTTGCTACCATTCTGTGGTTCTATGAAGAAGGAACCGACCTTTCACTTCCAGGATCATAGTGACAAAGGCTCTACAATCAGAGTTCTTTCTGCAGCACTTCCCAATTTGTGTGAGTACCCAGGGACCCCTTGTCCCAGCCCTGAGCTGTGGCTGACCTCACCCTTGCAGAGCCCAGACACCACTTTGCATTTCTCAGGCTCTCATTCCGGAGCAATGCTTCGAAAATGCAAAAGCAAAGCTTTGAACACCAACAATCTGAGTTTTCCCACCCAGCAGCCTCCAAGACACTGAAAGATCTGAAGGGAAGATACAGCCAGGAGAAAGAAGTAGGAATCCAAATCCTCTGAGATCAAAGCACTTTTGTCTAGAGACCTTCAATTAGATCAGGACATGGTCTGGCTGCTTTTTCTTGCTGTGTTCATCGTGCAGATGAGCTTCATGTCAGCTTGGCCTCCTTTCTCCCTGCCACGTTGGCTCCAGATTCTTTTCATTAGTAATGGTCTGTCTTCATTAGTGAATTAATTTCCCAGGAATTGCACTGCAATAAACTCTCCAGAGCAAAGACCAGCAAAGCCACATCTTGGCACTGGCTGGACAACAGCAAGTGTTTTGTGGACAAAAAAACTAATCACAGAACTGCTAAAAACCTTCACATTTTATTAAAACCAGGCCTAGAGCCTTTGAAACTTTTTCAAACAAAACAAGAGATGTTTGGTGAGCGTTGGGTTTGGATTGACCTCTGGGTTGGGATGTTGGAAATGAGCCCTCATTTCTCTCTTGGGGAAAGACCCCAAGGCAAAGGTGAAATCCATGGCAGCAAAGAATGCTCTGTTCTCCAGGTGAATGCTCTGCTCTCCAGGTGAATGCTCTGCTCTCCAGGTGCTTTCAGACATGCCCTAATATCTGAAATGGTCACAGGGCCTTTGCCTACCCAGGGCTGGGCACCTCCAGAGCAGGGCCTGGGCTGTGCTTGGCTCCTGGGCTGCAGCAGAGAGGATTGCAGAGGTCTGGACACATCAAGATGTGGCAGAAGAAGTTGAATTTAGTCTGGGAATGAGGACCAAAGGGAAAGGAGGGTGGATGGTGTTTTCAGAATGATGGCCAGGGGGTCATTACAAAGGTCTGGAGGGACAGGAGAAGGGGGAATGGCTTCCCACTGCTGGAAGGCAGGGTTAGATGGGATATTGGAAAGGAATTGTTCCCTCTGAGGGTGGTGAGGCCCTGGCACAGGTTGTTCAGAGAAGCTGTGGCTGCTCCATGGCTGGAAGTGTCCAAGGCCAGGCTGGACACTGGGGCTTGGAGCAACCTGGGCTAGTGGAAGGTGTCCCAGCCCGTGGCAGGGGTGGAAGGAGATGGGAATTAAATCCCTTCCCCACCAAACCATTCTAGGATTCTATGATCTTCATGAGGAAAAGGGTCTCAGTGTCTGCTCCATCCTCAGCATCTCCTGGAGACAGCATCCTGCCCTGGAGAGCTGCTCCCTGTCTCCCTGCCAGCTCTGTGCAGCCCCTGGGGACAATTTGTCAGCCTCTGCCTCCACCCATCACCTATTCCCTTCTCCTGGGGAGCAAACAGCTCTATCAATAATTGCCTTTTTGCCTCTTGGCATTATCTTCCAAACCCTCAAAGGCAATTTTGTTCCACACCACAGTTCCTGCCCATCCCATCTCATGATGAGTCTGGATGGTCATGGGTCCTTTTTCCTCGCCTTTCCATCCAAGAGGGTTTGGGTCAATGCCCATCCCTGTGGGGAAGGGATGGTGCAAAAACCACCACTCAGGGAAGGCAAGGGGAATATCTACCAATTATAGTCAGGCTCAAACCCCCAGGGGAAAAGGAAACCAACCCAAAGTGGATGAAGATGGGGGTGATGATTACCATGGATGTTTTAGTCACAGCTGTTAATAAAAATAACAGCAGTAATAAAATTGCAATGATGCTGGTAATTGCTCTGGTGCTGATGAGAATAATAAGATTATTTATTAACTATGAGCCATTATCAGCATTTTCAGGGCTTCTGCCTCCCATACCATCCCAAACTCCAGCCCTATCATATTAATGCAAAATGAGACAAATAAGAAAATACTTTCTTCATGGCATAACCAAGAATAATGCTGGGAACAGCAAGGTCTATCCCTTGGAATTGTTGTGACCCCTGTCCCTCTGCTAACTGTCCTCTCACCATGTGGCAGGGGTTGAGAATTAGGTAGGATCTTGCATTTCCACCCTTTACAGAATCACAGAATCAATTAGGTTGGAAAAGGCCTCTGAGACCATCAACTGCAACCTGTAACCTATCCCCACCTTGTCATCCAACCCAGAGCACTGAGGGCCACATCCAGGCATTCCTTGGACACCTCCAAGGAAAATAAAGTGTAAAAGGAATTGAAATTGGATTTGCGGCCTTTGGAGCAGCTGAGCCCCGTGAGAGCTCCGGTGGATGGGTAGGCCTGGTGAGATGGAGGGAGGAGGAACCTGGAGCAATTTCACAGCTTTTGTCATTCTCCATGTGGGGCTGATGGAGACAGTGGACACAGGTTCCTGGAAGCACATTTCCTGCAGCTGCCTCTGCCCTTGGTTTGTTGCTTGAAGAAGAAAATGTGGCTGTTTTCTCTGGGTTTTGGTTCACCCACTTTTCTGTGACCACGTCGCACACAGGCTAGAGGAGGATCTCCTGGTTTTCCCTGGCTGCTTCTGCAGGTGCACCCTCAAACCTTGTGGGGCAAAGGGAAGAGAGGAGCAGGGAGAGCCAGGTCCTGCTCCCAGGCAGTGCCAGAGCAGTCACTGCAGCATGGGGTGAAGATGCATATGGACCATGGCAGAGAGATGGACATGCAGGAAGGAGGGATGGATATGAACCATGGAGAGAGAGGGGTGCGCAGTGAGGAAAGATTGACCCCATGTCTGGGTGGTGGCTGCCAGCCCTGGCGTCATGTTTGGGGTCCGTGGTGACACTGCTGCTGCTCAGCAGCTTTGTCTGTTGGGCAATGGCTGCCACAAGCTCTGCAGGTCAGAGCACCCAGAGTGGGAACACTTCAGTAGAAGACCCCAGAAACCCCCAGGAGTGAGAAATGGGGCACAGCTTGCAGGGGTTGCAAAGAGGGAAGGAGCTGGGGCAGGGAATGCTGCTGCTGTTTCTGGTGTCACTCCCCAAGCTGTTCAAGCCTGGCGAGGTGGCAGTGGGGTGTCAGAGCTGGAGGGCACATCAGCCCCCTGTCAAGGACCTGCAACCAGACATGGGGTGCAGGGGCCAGCACACAGCCCCACATGGGTGCAGGGGCCAGCACACAGCCCCACATGGGGTGCAGGGGCCAGCACACAGCCCCACAGGGGGTGCAGGGGCCAGCACACAGCCCCACATGGGGTGCAGGGGCCAGCACACAGCCCCACATGGGGTGCAGGGGCCAGCACACAGCCCCACGGGAGTCTCTGGCATCCCTCTGCCACCCCCTGCTCCCTTGGACCCTCCTCACCATTGCCTGCACTTGACCCTCAGTGCTGGTTCTTTCCCACCACCCCTTGCCCTCTCTGTTCTCCCTGCCCTGAGCCTTTCTCAGGGTCTCCTGGCCTCTCTCCTCCCCACAAGGAATAAATCACCCTCCAAAGCCAGCCTTGGCTCAGCGGAAACATCTGCCCACACTGTCACCTCTTTCCCACGGGACCTGGCTGCCACCAGGATGTTGTGAAGCTTTTCCCAGAGCACAGGAGGTTCCTTCAGGAAAGCTGTTGGGAACCAATGTGTCTGGACCCTCTGGACTCACAGGAACTGAAGTCCTCTCCTCCAGCCTCTGCCACTCCAAGCACCCACCTTGATGCCTTGCCCATGAGAGGGGTCTTGAGAAGGGAGAGTGGGTTTGGGTCATTTGCTATATAAAAAAAGCCCAAAATGAACAATTTCCATCACAGGTAAAGGCTGCAGACCTGCTGTAGGGAGCTCTGAGCAGCAGGATTGGGAAACCAGGTTTGTCAGCCACCTCCACATGGTCCCCATGGTTGGGTTAACACCAGCAGCACCGAGAGACCCAGCAAACAGTCAGGAAAACATTCTTTATTCAATCCCCTTTGGTGGAAAGCAATAGCTCTTGGGCCGAGAATCTTCTCAGCCTCCAAAGAAAAGCTTTCTGGAGAGCCAGGGAAAAAATCAATCCAGCAGACTGCACTTCCCGCTTGCAGAGCTATGGAGAGATGAGCCCAGCCCTGGTGGCTCCCCAGGGGCATCAGGGAGGGAGCAGAGCCCAGCCAGAACACAGCTCTCCTCTGCCTCCTCCTCCTGCCCCTGGCATCAGCCCATCAAGAGGGTTTCGTCAATTTGAGCGCATTAGGAGAGGAACAGGCTGTGCCCAAAGCTTCCCCAGGGCTCCATTAGCACCTGCAGATCCTTCCTCCACCCCAGCACATCCCAGGGGATGCTTTCACTGGCCATTGCCTCCCCAGGCACAGGGCAATTGTCTGGGACAGTGAGCTGGTGGGGTTGGTGTGTGGCAGGAGGAGAGGGCGACCTCCTGCTCTGGGTGCAGGTGCTTGGGTGGAGCTGGGCTCCAGAGCATATGAACTCCCTCCAAACCATGAGGGTTGGACACTCAGGCCCATTCCAGGTGCTAATGCATTCCCTGGCCTGACATCATCCCCCTCATGGATTGTGTTGTGCCTGGGGTCTCTGCCATCCCAGGACACAGGCAGGGAAACCAATCTGTGAACACAATTTTCAGAACAGGCTGTTAGCCACTTGCAGGGGAGGGAAGGAGGAACATCCTCCTACCTCAGCACGAGCACTGCCACCCCACCACTGCCACTCCACCGGGAGCTACGCAACCCCCAGGCAGAGCATCCCAGCCATGTCTAACTCCTTCCTGTGGCTGTTGTCTCTCCCACAGGTACAAGAGCATGGTGACACCACGGCGGGCAGCCGTGGCCATCGCCTGCTGTTGGATAGTCTCTTTTCTGGTGGGACTTACCCCCATGTTTGGGTGGAACAACCTCAACAAGATGCAAAGGACTCAGGAGCTGAACAGCAGCCGCACGGAGTTTGTCATCACGTGCCAGTTTGAGACAGTCATCAGCATGGAGTACATGGTGTACTTCAACTTCTTTGTCTGGGTCCTGCCTCCCCTGCTGCTGATGCTGCTCATCTACCTGGAGGTCTTCAACCTCATCCGCAAGCAGCTCAACAAGAAGGTGTCCTCCAGCTCCAACGACCCCCAGAAGTACTACGGCAAGGAGCTGAAGATCGCCAAGTCCTTGGCGCTGGTGCTGTTCCTGTTTGTGCTCAGCTGGCTGCCTCTGCACGTCCTCAACTGCATCACCCTGTTCTGCCCGTCCTGCCAGACCCCACACATCCTCACCTACATCGCCATCTTCCTCACCCACGGCAACTCGGCCATGAACCCCATCGTCTACGCCTTCCGCATCAAGAAGTTCCGGACAGCCTTCCTGCAGATCTGGAACCAGTACTTCTGCTGCAAAACCAACAAAAACGCCACCAGCACCACCACAGCCGAGACAGGCAACTAGGAACTGGGAGAGGGCAGGGAGAGGCGTCTGTGCCCATCCAGTCCCACCTGGACGCTGTTCCTGCTGTCTCAGGAAGGGGTAGCAAGGACCCGATGGGTTCTGAGTTCAGCAGGCCCCTGCAGTCCCTACAGCCACCCCAGGGGGTTATTTATTCACAAGCATTGTACTGTTTGGATATTGTAGCCTGCACTGTTCCTTTCTGGTTTAGGATTTTTTCTCCCTGATTGTTTTTGTTTTTCATTTTTTAAGCATTGCCAAGTATTTAAGGAGAAATTGTACAGACATGCGCAATTTATCTTCATGCAAATAAAGTCCAGTGATCCAAACCACCCAGGAGGTGCCCTGCCATTGATGGAGACCCTCAGCTCCATGGTGTTGGTGGTGCTGGTGGCACCTCACGCTCTGGCCCCATGTCCATGGAGCCATGGGGGAACCTGGGCACTGGGACAAAGGGGTGCCCTGTGGGAGTGAAGGTGCTGAGAACCAGGAGAATCCAGGGCACTGGGATTTCAGAAGAAATTAAATTTGAAAGCCCTTTCTTTCCCCTCTGCTACCAGGAAGAGGTGAGCTGGGCTGAGACATGGGAAGAAATAAGAAAAGTCTTCCCATGGCATTGCCAGCACCCATAGGGTAGTGAACCCACTGCCCCACAGAGCAAAGGGTCAGTCTCCAGCTCTCAGTACTACCAGAGAGGTAGGCAGAGGAGGCTGTTGGTGAAACACTTAAGCATAATCCCAGAGAACTCTGCAGAAACTGCTTTTGCTTCCCTGATGGCTTCCGTGGGTCCCAGCAGCATCCACCACCCCTGCGAGCTGTACCCAAGGCAGTGTGTCCTCTCCACTTGTCTTCTCTCTCCCTTTACTCTTTTTTGAGTTTTGAGTCATTTTCCCTCCTTTCTCCTGGATGTTTTCTGTGAAAAGCAGTAGCAAATCTCTGCCAGGCTGTTCATCTCACACCTCCCATATTGTTCCCTCCCACCCTTTCTGTGCAGCCAAACTCTTTTGACTCAAACATTGTGGGTTAATGCAGACACCTCCACAGCCCAGGAGGCAGGGGGAACATGGACCCCTCTGGGAGCAAGGAGGGGACAGCTACAGGCCACCATGTGGGTGCTGATGCTGCCACAGGGCACTTTGCCACCACTGAAGTTCAGCTGTGGATAGACCTGAGGAGGGGTTGGCTCAATGGACTATCCCTCATCCAGTTCTGGTCCTTCTGGAAATGCCAGTCCCTCCTCCAGGACTGAAGCCGTGGTGGAAAAATTTGAGTAGATTTGGATTCTTTTCTTATCAGCGTCCCTTGTTCACCAGACTCCCGCTGGAAGCAGATCCTGTGGCCCTGCCCTGCCCCAGCAGGGTCGTGCTCCTCAGAGGGGACGTCAGCAGTGAGCAAAGTGACTGCAGCCAGTTCCCAGAGACACTGGGGGTGCAGAGGGGAGAAGGACCTTGGGTGGGTGAGATTTATGGGTGACTTTTAGCAATGTTGGGAGTGTGCAGCACAGGGATTGGGGCAGCCAGGAGTCCCTTCTCCCACTGCTGCAGCCAGCTCTGTTTAGCTCAGAGGGATGAGGAGGGCAGCAAGGAAGAGAGGAGATGAAAGGCTCAGCCACCCACATTTTGTGGGGGTCTTGATATATTTCCAGGCTCCTGGCTCAGACAGCACTGGGAACAACCAGAGCAGAGCAGAAAAACAATGGCAAGGACAGGAGAAAATCCTCCCCTTAGTCCTCATCACAGTAGAGGGGTCCTGAACACCCTCCCAACCTTCCCATGGCGTAGATGGTGCTGTGCTGCTGCTGAGCCCTTGGGAACAGCAATTCCCCACAGATTTCAGCCCACACCCCCCCTCCCAGGCATCACCAGGTGCCCTGGGGCCAGCACTGAGCCTCTCACATGAGGGTGAGGCTTTGGCTCACCCCAAATCTGCCCAGTGCAGGGACTCCTGTGCTCCCACTCTGCCGTGTCCTGTGCCTGCTCTGGCCAGAGCCAGCATCTCCTGGACAGGGCACAGAGAAGAGCCTCAGGTCTCACAGAGCACCAGTATCAGTGGTACCTGAGGATGCTGCAAGCCCAGGTTGGTGAGGACGAGAGAAGACCCCAGGCCGAGGCCGTGCAGCACTTTGCCTTCAGATCAGTGCTGCTGTTTGCCCAGCTCTCACTCCCCCTTGCATCTTATTTCTGCTGCTTTTCTGGAACTGAGCCTTTGGCCTGATCCTTGCTAAGGTAACCAGGAACCTGGCAACTGGGATGCTCATAAATTAAAGGGCATGTGAATGATTGCTTCATTAAAAATAGCATGAAGTGTATTTTTCCACTCTGTGCTCTCCAGACCTGTCCCTGAGGGGGAGCCCTCACTAAAAGTGGATGTTGTCACCCACCTCCATCCCCTGTGGGGTCACAAACACAGTCCGTGCTCTGTAGGACTGAAATAAGGGCCTGGAAAGGGCACAGCATGCAGCATGACAGAGTCCTGGAGATCAGCTCACAGCCTGCTTCCAGACCCTGTCCCTGACAGAATCCCAGTGGCAAGGTCAGTGCCCAGGTACAGGGACAGCCCCAGCAGTGCCTGGGCTGGGTATGAGCATGCAGGGGAAAGCAAGCTCTGCCCTTGCCATCTGGGACTGCAGCCTCTGCTCTGGGGCATTGCCTCCAGCACCAACCACCTCGAAAATACAGCCTGAGCAGCAGTGGGACAAAATTAATCCGACAATGCCCTCTGATGGTGGAAACAAACAACCCTGGTGTGAGCGGTGCACCTGGCATTACTGAGCCTCATGGGACCAGTAACACTCCCTGGGCTTCATCTTGGGCTGTAGGTGCCTGGGGACAGATGGGGACAAAGCAGAGGGGCTGCAGGAGAGATGCAGAGACAGGCTTGGTTAACCACAGGCACTGCCCAGCTTTGCTCTCCACGGCACCAAGGGTGGGATGGGTTCCCATCTGTGGGTGCCAGGCTGGATTTGCATCTACACTGGCAATTCCAGGGCCAGCCAGGACACAGGCAGGACAGGAGCCTGGCCCCATGACAGAGCTGCCACGCAGCTGGGAGAGCTCCTACCCTCATGCCCAGGCTGAGGGGGAGGCAGTGCTGGTGGAGAGATCACCCCACGCGTCTGGCCCCAGGTAACCTTGTGTTCCATGGGTCCCTCTGGGCTCTGGTGACACCCACAGTGTCTCCCTTGTGTTCCATGGGTCCCTCTGGGCTCTGGTGACACCCAGGGTCTGCCCCGAGCTGGCCCAGAGTTCAAGTGATATCTCACCCTGCACATGAACCACCAGCTCACAGGGGTGATTCCCCTCCTCTGGGTAAAACACCAACATGTCCTGTCACCCTGGGGAGGTGACAGCTCCTGGCTGGATCATTGCCTCACTGGTGTGGATAAAAAAATCTGTGCTTCAATAAAGAAGCATTAAGATGCTGCAACACTGATGTGGCATTTCTTTTTCCCCAGCCAGAGTCATTCCCCTGCTCCAGAAGGAAATCTTTCTGAATTCTTTTTCTCTTTGTTGGGTTCCTTCTGGTTCAGGAATCTCTCTATGTGCTGGTCCTTCCTTTCCAAGCTCAAAACCCTTTTCCTCTGCCATTGGTTGGGTGGGATCCTACATGGCTCCAACAGCAGCCCTGGCACCTCTCCATATCTCCCCACCCAAGTAACCCCACAATGAGCAGGACAGAGGCGTTTGGTGGCTTTTATTAGGAGCAAAGCCCCTCAGCTGGGTTTGTTTTACTGTCACAGCTAATGGCAGGTTCAGAGAGGGCCATGCCATGGCAGGCTGAGGTGCAGCCCCCAGAGCACTGCCAGGAAGGGGCAGTGCAGCAGGCAGCAGAGACCATGGCCAGGGGCATAGCACCAGCCCCACCACGCCTGGCACCTGCAGGATCCACCTGGGAAAAGGAACGAGATCCGAGTCCTGCAAGGGCACCAAGAGAGCCCTGGTCAGGGATGGGTGGGAAACATGTCCCTGCCACAGCTCTTATGCAAGACAAACCCAGCCACATTTACAGCCCCCCCTCCACCTCACCAAGGTACAGGTTCATCACCCCACCCATGCATCTCCAGCCATGGGACAAGGAAGACCTGAGCTGGGACTCCATCATCAGGGCTAATCCAGGACACTCAGCCCACTCCATCCCCCTGAAGGGATCCATCTTCCCTCCATCCTGGTGCCCCAACCCAGACCTACCTTGCTCTTTGTCTTGTCCTCCAATCTGTCCTCACTTGGGTACTGTAGGAGAGCACAGGAGACAAAAACCCCTTGAACTCCCCTTGTCTTACTCCCCTTTTGACTCCCAAAAGTGCTGTATGCTCTATGCTCACCCCAATGTGCACCAGCACATCTCAACCCTGCACACCCCATCCCTGCACACATCTGCTCCAAGCAATCCCACACCCCACCCTCACCGCCTGCTCCTGCCAGTGTCCCCAAGGTCCCAGCCTGGGTCACTCCCAGGTGTTTGTGTCCCCAGCACAGTGCCCAGCTCCTCCTCCTTGGCCAGCTGGGCTGATCCCCCAGGGGGCAGCAGGGCAGGGGGGGATTCTGCCCCTGTGCCCTGCTCAGGTGAGGCCCCACCTGCAGAGCTGCCCCAGCCCTGGGGCCCAGCACAGGAAGGAGCTGGAGCTGCTGGAGAGAGCCCAGAGGAGGCCACGGAGCTGCTCTGAGGGCTGGAGCCCCTCTGGGAGAGCTGGGGGTGCTCACCTGGAGAAGGGAAGGCTCTGGGGAGAGCTCAGAGCCCCTTCCAGTGCCTAAAGGGGCTCCAGGAGAGCTGGAGAGGGACTGTGGACAAAAGCCTGGAGGGACAGGACAAGGCGGAATGCCTTTTCACTGCCAGAGGCCAGGGATGGATGGCATACTGGGAAGGAATTGCTCCCTGTCAGGGTGGGGAGGGCCTTGCCCAAGTTACCCAGAGAAGCTGTAGCTGCCTCTGGATCCCTGGAAACGTTCAGGGCCAGGTTGGACAGGGCTTGGAGCAATCTGGTAGGGTAGAAGGTGTCCCTGCCCATGGCAGGGGGTGGGACTGGGTGAGCTTTAGGTCCCTTCCCAGCCAGAGCATTGCTCTGTTGAGGGTCCCTGCCCAGCTGCACTCAGGATGTGCCTGTGGGGCCACGCACCAGGGCCAGCTGGGTCAGTGCTCCTGGAGGATGCAGAGCAGCTCCCACAGAGCTGAGCACTGACCCTGTGCCACACACCCTGTGCCAGACCAACAGCTCTGCAGCTTCCACAGGGCCTGGGGTGCTGGGGCTGCCAGATTGGAGCTCTGCCTGTGTGGGAAGTGGGGCAGAGTGTGTCTGGGGGCAAGAGTGTGCTTGGAAGCCACAGGAGAGGAAATGTAAGTGTTCAAGGACACCTGGCCAGCACAGGAACACACAGAGGGTGTGTGGGCAGTGATCCTCCCATGGGCCAAACAGGGGAGCAACATGGGGCAGGTCTGCTCTGGATGCTCTGCTGAGGTAGGGAAATGTGAGTGGGAAATGTGGACAGGATGCCAAGACATAAATCAGAGCAGCCCAGATGCAGGGGAGGAGGGTCACACACACCCCCCGTACCACTCCTGGGACAAGAGCAGGGGCAGCCAGTGCTGGGCTTGGCCTCCAGCAGCTCCTCTGGCTCTGCCATTTCTGATTTCCTCCCCATTTTTTTCCCCACAAATAAGGAAAGGTGATTTCAAGATGCTTCAAGACCATAAACCCAAGCAGCCCAAAGGTGCAGCTCCCCAGGGCTGCCCAAAGTCCTTAGACTCCCTCACAACCAGGATCAACCCAAAACAGGGACAAACCACAGCCCTGGGAAAGTGAGACCTGGAAAAGGCAGGCAAGGGCTCCTGCTCCTCCTTCCCTAAGGAACTCTCACCTTTCACATCCAGTCTGCAGTCTACTGAGGCTTCCCCCAGGGGGTTCACAGCCTTGCAGGTGTAGACACCCCCATCGAAAGGGCCAGGCTTGCGGATCTCCAGGGAGCACACGCCCTGATCAATCAGTGCTATGTATTTGGGATCTTCCCGGATCTCCATCTGATTTTTCAACCAGATGATTTTGGGCTGAAAGTTTAAAGCAGGGAGAGAAATGAGAAATCTAAATGTCCCCAAAGTACAGCCACCTCTCTCTGCCTTTGCCTTGGCCCTGCCTGAAGCTTGTGGCCATGGTGGGATTCACAGTCAGAAGTATTTTGAAGATCCAAATCTCCCACTTGTGAGCCCTAACCACTGCTCCACCCTTCCTCCCCCAGCACAGAGGAAACAGGGCATGGCTTGATTTAAGACCAGTCTCCCATTTCCTTGCAGAAACACCCCAGTTTGACTCAGAGGGCAACTTCAGCTCCTTAACCTCACCCAACCCTAATCCAACAGCACCAACCATCCCCTAGGTGGTCTCCCACCTCCAGCCACCTTGCAGAAATCCCCCAGGTGTCCCCAGGAAGGGTTACAGTGTCCCTGGAGGAGGCACCGACCTGGGGGAAGCCCCGCACGGAGCAGAAGAGGTGGGTGCTGTAGCCCCGCGTGGTCGTTCGGTCTGTCAGGGGCTGCGTGAACTTTGGGGGCTCCATCATGTCCCGCTGGGGGATCTTCTCTGGCTGGTAAGTGGTTTCTAAGGAAGGAATTAATTCTAGCTGAGACCTCAGGCTCCCAGGCTGACCAGCACAGGAATTCAGCACAAGGTGCCCAAACCCATTTCTGTTCCCTCTTATAGGGAGCAAGATGTCAGCTGGCCTGACCCAAGGACCTGGCCCTCAGCTCAGAGCAGCCCTGTTTCCTCATCCAATCATGAGATGGCAGTGCCCAGGCCCTGCAAGGAACAGGGGGGATGCCAACCCCACTGTGACACATCCTGTGCACAGCAGTGAGACCCAGGCCGGGCACACTCTGAATCTCCCACTCCATCCCCAAATCTCAACCACAGAAATAAGAGCTGGAGGGAAGCTCTGCAGCTGGCAGAGACCCTAGGTCACTGTGTGCTACCAGGGAGCAGGATGGAAACAGATGGAAGGAGAGCAGGGCTGGTTGGAGATTTGGCCCTGAGCTGTGGAAAAAAGCCAGGGCTGCTCTGACTCTTCCCAGCTCCTGTTTCCATCTCATCCCAGGGATGTCCATGCCTTGGTTCTTCCAGGGGGCTGAGCATGGCATAAGCTCTCCCCAGAGGAGAAATGAGGTGCAGAGAGGGGGCAGGGTACCTCTGGACCTTGGGGGTGCTCAGCCTCACCCCTGCTGGTCTTGTCCTGGGGACCAGCCCAGCAACATCAACACAACTCCAAGGAAACCCCACGGGCCCATTGGTCAGGACCACTCTTGGACAGCCCCCTCCCCAGCCCCTCAGCCAGGGACATGTCCCCACTTGTCTTCTCGATGTGGGCCACTCCAGAGGCCACCGCAGCGCTGTCGCTGAGCCCGCAGATGTTCTCGGAGAACACTCGAAAGGAGTAGGTGTTGCCAATGATGAGGTCGGAGATGGTGCAGCTGGTGCGGGTGCAGCGCTCCAGCACTGTGAACCATTTCTGGAAGGAAAAAAGGAGGGAAAAAGAGAGCAGTGAGGAAAGACAGGCTGTGACAAGGATGGAGAAGGTGTGGGGTGGGGCAGGGAGTGCCGCAGTCCCTCTCCCATCAGGGCATCACCACCAACAGGAGTGCCCAGGCTCACCCCACTCTTCTTGTCTGACTTCTGCACCCTGTAGCCCTTGATCTCAGCATTCCCGTTGTCCGCAGGAGGGGTCCACTCCAGGGCCACATTAAAGCCCCACACATCCACCAGCTTCAGGTTCTGGGGAGGGCCGGGTGGCTCTGCAAACACAAACACCCTCAGGGTGACATCCCAGTTTGCTCCCCCCACATTCTGTACCTTGGCCGTCCCTTGACCTTGTTTTTAATCTCTTCTCACCTTGGTGCAGCACACAAGGGATGAGAAGCTGAGGGGCAAGGCTGGCAGAAACTCTGCATTCCCACCCAGAGAAGTTCACATACATGATCCTGTTGAGGATCCCACTGGAACAGGGACTCCAGAGTCCTTTGCCTTGTTGCCATCGCATCACATCCCACCCAGAACAAGACCTACCCAACCAAGGAGGAGAAAAGAGCTCCAGGGTGATCCTGCAGGGTGCCACCCTCAGCTTACCAACCACCTGGATGTCCAGGGTAGCCTTGTCCTCGGCGCCGTTGATGCGCACCGTGAGCTCGTACTTGCCCGAGTCGGCGCGCTGGGCCTGGCGGATGTAGAAGATGGTGTCCCGGGCCGTGGTGCGGATGTTGATGCGGCTGCTGTCCAGGGGCTGCCCTCCCTTGCTCCAGCTCACCTCGGGCTGCGGCTTTCCCTGCAGACACAGGCGGGTCAGCAGCCCCTCGGGCATGGGTCCTGCTGGAAGGATGGGCAGCAGAGCCACCGCGCTGTGTCCGGGCAGCAGCAGCCCGAGGGCCACCTCTCCCATCCAGCAGGAAAGAAGCTGCAGCTGATTCCTGTCAGACTCACTAAGGGGAAGCCATCAGGCTCCAGGGATGAGGTGGGAGCATGCTGGCTCCCCAAGGTCCTCACGGAGCCAGCCCAGCTGTACTTGCCAGGGCACAGCTCTGCTGAGCCCAGGCTCCAGCTTAGCACCATTCAGGGCTTGAACTCAGCATACATGGAAAATTCATATCTGGAGCATGGCCAGCAGAGTCCAAACTGTCTGTGAGACATGGCATGGACAAGCCCCTCAGTTCAGGGGCCTCTCACTCCCTCCGCTTGCCCAAAATGTTTCAGAGCCAGCTGCCATGCTGGAGGTGCTCTGGTGATGTCCCAGACATGATGAGAGAGATAGCTGAGGAGACAACCTCCAACCTAACCCACCAGTGTCAGCATTGCTCCACCTGGGCCTGCCCTCCTCCAAAGGCAGCTGGTCTCCTCCAGGGACCCCAGTGCTGTGCTATGGGGTCCCAAGGCATGTGGCCAGGAGCACGAGCTGAACTGGACTTATTGGCTGAGACAGCAGAAACAGCCAGTCCATGTCCAGATGTGTTTGGGGATGTCCCACTGCAACATCATCAACAAAGACGTAGCGGGGGAAAAATGGAACCTGGACAGGAAGAGGAGAGAGATTCCCAGCCCATCACCCACCCTTGGCCCATAAGACACAATGACCAGGCCAAGCCAGAGCACAGTTGGACCCATAAGCTAACCTGCAGGAGCTAATCTGGAGTGCAATGCCCAGCAGATTAAAGCCCAAATCGCCCCCCCGGTACCTGAAAGGGGATCATGATGTTCACAGCATCCCCCACACGCCTGATGTAAGTCTCCCGCAGGTGCCGAGGCATGCGGATCTTCGGGAGCTCTGGGGACAGAATTCCCATTGTGAGACCAGGAACCCCCATTCCTCAGCTGGCTGGCCCTCTCCACACACAGCCCTGCTTGGCCGCCAAGAAAATCCACCCCAACACGGCCACCTTCTCCCTCTCCTCTCCTGGACAGCTCTGCTTCCCTGCAGGCTGTGCTGGCCTGTCCCATTCCTGTACCCCGGAGTGACAGCCGTCCCTGGGATCCTCGGTCACCAAGCCAAGGGCAGCATTCTGATGGACCATTCACCCCTCTTCATGACTTCCTGGCCATGGACACAGCCTGGCCTCAACCTGAAGAGCCACAACATGACTTATATTGTAACAAGGCAGGGAACAGCATCTCCCAGTTGGGAAATATTTCTCCCCCTGACTTTCCAGAGGCATACAGCCCAACTTTCAGCAAGGACAAGGCTCAACCTCCACCTTCCCGTGCAGTCCAGGCCTCTGAAACACCAAGGAGGTGCCTGGTCATACCAGAGTTGTGAAAGGCAAACATCTCCAGGGAAACACAACACAGACAAGCAAAATGCCCACTGGAGAATGCTCATGGAGCGTGTCCCCTTCCCAGAGTGGAACAGGAGCCGAACAACTCTGCTGGCTCAGTGATAGCCAGGGATCCCTCTGGAGCCCCTCAGAAGGAGCTGGGAGTCTCTGCCCGGGTTAAATGTGCACAAGCTTCACCCTGGGGAGGGGGCCCAGGCAGAATAAACCAGAGCCAAACAGCTGTGAGGGCTGGGGAGCAGGGACAGGCCCTCGCTGACAGCTGAGACTGTCCCTGCTCTGCTCTGCTGCCATTCCTGCAGGGATCCATCCCCCTGCTGCCACTTGGGCTCATCAGTCTCAGCCGGGGAGGGAAACCCGACCTCGGGCAGGAATGTTAATTCATGGATGTTTTCCCCAGATCCCCAGTGCTTCTCTCAGAGGGACTGGGCTGGCCAAGGTCAGTGGCCACAGTGACAAAATGTCATGGTGGGAAGGCCTTTTTTCCTGCCCTTGTTCCCGGGAAAATGTGACTCCCATACTGATCCTTCATCTGGTTTCTCCTTGTCTCTCTCCACCTCCCAAGCCCACTCATCCCACCTGTTGTTAAGCTCCGTGCTGTCCCATTGCTGCTATTTAAAATCCCCTTGGGTGCTATAAATGAACTGGTGAGATGCATAAAATGCAGGCTGAGAGAAAATGTGAGGGTCAGGAGACAACAGATGGGAAGGGAAGGGAAGGGAAGGGAAGGGAAGGGAAGGGAAGGGAAGGGAAGGGAAGGGAAGGGAAGGGAAGGGAAGGGAAGGGAAGGGAAGGGAAGGGAAGGGAAGGGAAGGGAAGGGAAGGGAAGGGAAGGGAAGGGAAGGGAAGGGAAGGGAAGGGAAGGGAAGGGAAGGGAAGGGAAGGGAAGGGAAGGGAAGGGAAGGGAAGGGAAGGGAAGGGAAGGGAAGGGAAGGGAAGGGAAGGGAAGGGAAGGGAAGGGAAGGGAAGGGAAGGGAAGGGAAGGGAAGGGAAGGGAAGGGAAGGGAAGGGAAGGGAAGGGAAGGGAAGGGAAGGGAAGGGAAGGGAAGGACCCAGTAGATCAAGTTGTGTGGGGGTCTCTCAGCTTTTTGGGTTTTACACCTGTACATGTGCCTGGAACAAAGCTCAGGCAACAGGTACAGGGTGTGGAAAGCATGAGCTGTACATTGACCATCTCATGCCAGTCCCTCACACCCCATTTTTCCCAGTCCTATGAGGTCTGGTGGGATGGTTTTGAGATCAGAGGGGAGCAGGCACAGCCACCACCCTGAAGCCAAATTCACCTCCTCCAAGCACACTGAGAAGATGGACCCCGCAGGACCCTTTCCATGGGTTGATAGTCTTCTCCAAGCCTTTTCTTATGAAAAGCTGGTGGTTCCAGGAATAACTTTTCTTAGTATTTCTATTTTTAAGCAGCTGAAAAATCTGATGTGCTGAATAACAAGAAAACTTGAGCATTAATAATTCCTTCTAGAGGGAAAATGATTCTGTATTTGCTGTTTGCTGAGTGCAAACAGGCCCTGCCCTCCTGCATCAGCCTCTGCACATTGGCAGCACCCTGAGAGGAATGTGAGTCTTGCTAAGCATGGGAGCAACTCATTCATTAGCGAGTTCAGCATGATTAAAGTTCCCATGCTCCAGACAACCAGCTCTTGACTTCCCTGAGCTAAATAAACAAAGCTGTCCAATGTGTGCCGTGGCATATTTGGGATGTGACACTGCCAAGGGGAGGAGACATGCTCAGGGGAGGTGGATTCTGAGCTCTTGCCATTAAATGGGAAAATGTGGCTCTGCCTTTTGAGTCCTTCACTCCCAAAATTTCAACATCAGCAAGATTGGAGAGGTCAGGAGTCTCTGAGAATAACATCTGTCAGAGGCTGGATGGGACCCCTGAGCGGCTGCTCATGCTCAGATGGGCTGGGCAGAGCTTTGGCACAGAAATGGTGCCCTCAGGGGCAGTACTCACGGAGGATCTCCCTGATGAGCACGGGCTGCTCCAGCGTGGCCGGGGCGCTGCTCCCGCTGGCGCTGACGGCCACCACCCGCACGTGGATCTTGTCCCCAGAGCTGAGCTCTGGCACCGTGCAGCGGGTGGAAAGGAAAGGCTCCTGGTTCACAGCTTTCCAGTCTGAACCTGCAACAGAGCCAGCACAGTGCCTTGGATGTGCTGTGGACGGACAGACACACCCTGAGCAGCAGGATCGAGGCCCAGAAGGTGAGACCCAGAGGCAAAGAATCCTTTCCTTGGAAATGGGGAAGGATTTGGGGCACCAGCAGAAAAAGGAGCTTTGGCAGGGAGGTTGGCCACCTCTGCCAAGGAGTGTGGGGTATGAAGTGCTGGCAGGAGCTCAGCACTGGAGCACGAGGACATTTGCAAGCAAGAAAAGGCATCGGGCCAGCGAACACGTCCCTGCTGACCAGGTGCATTTCTGAAACGAAAGATCCTTGGGGCTCCCTGCCAGCCACTCTGCTCCCCTCACTGCCCCAGGACAGCACTGGGGCTCACCATGGCCTCCACAAACCCCTCCACACTGAGCAGGGTCTGCTCAGGACCTGCCCCTGGCCAGATGGACTGTCCAAGTGTTCTTCCCGCTGGTAAGGGATGTCTCAAACTCAACCCAGAGTCCAGCCCCAGCTAACCTGGCTTTGCGTCTCAAGATGTTTCTCACTTGGCAAACAAACTGCCCCAGTATCCCAGGGAGTGGGTGTCCCTGGTGAGAAATGAGAGTGACCCACAAATGCCAGGGTGTGCCAAGCCCCCATGTGCACCTTCAGAACAGGAAAGTTTTCTTGTCAATGCCACTGGAGCAGCCAAATCCCATCAGATCCTCTTTCCCTTCACCACTGGCATTGCCCAAATCAGCCCTCACTCAAATTTCACCATATTTTAGCCAACCAGAGTCTTGTACCCATCCAAATACAGCAGTCCTGTGGTTCCTGGGTGATGACAGAGGGACTGGAGTTCTCCTGTCCTGCAGCAGACCCAAAGCAAGCCAGGAGAACATCCAGACTGAGCCCTTAGGGTGGCTGTCAGACAGATCCCTCCAGGAATGTCTGCATCTGTCCTTGTCCCATGCAAGGACCTCCTCATGCATCCCACCCAGTCGTGGCAACCTCTCCACCTGCAGCCCAACAGTGGGAGCCTCCCACAGCCAAGAATGTGTCCGTCATGTGTGCCACAAGCTAAACAGCTGAGGATCAAGTTCCCTGAGGGCCATGGGCCACCTGGGCCTCCCAAACCACTCCAGCCCAGCCTCCCCTTGTGGATCCTCCCATCCACACAGACCCTTCACTCTTACCCCAAAGCCCAGCAGGGCTTCAAGAGAGTGCCCAAAACACAAATCTTATCCACTCACCTTGTTCCACCTCCCAGCAGTACAACTGGAGAGCCATGGACAATTGCTGGACAACTGCTGCCACCTCCCAGCCCACCTCCATCCACCACAGCCACTTTCCTTCCAGACATTATCAAGTCTGCTGATACATGCCCAGGACCCTTCCCTTCCTCATCCTCCCATTTTATCCCCATTCCTTCCATGCTTCATTTTTGGGCAAACATGGGAGTGTTGAACTTTTTCCTCCTGTTTTCTTGAAATGCCATCCCAGCCCTGGGTCTCTGCAGCTCTGGAGTTCATCAGAGACCATCTCCAGAGGGTGTGCTGGTCTCTGCTCCCCGCTAGAGCTGGACACAGCAGTGACTCTAAACCTGCTCCAAGCCCCTGCTAAAGCCATCACTTCTGTCTGACAGGCAATGGGATTCCCTGTTCCTTCATGGAAAAGAAATAGCCATTCAAAATTGATCCATTTGGGCAAAGAAAGGGAATTGTTGCTGGGGGAAATACTCTGCTGGGATCCACCCAGCTCCATCCCATCCCACAACCATGCACCACTTCTCCATGCTCATGAGGCAGGAAGGACCAAACCTACTTCCATCTTTGCAGATCTCCACCACATATCCATCCAGGCCTGCCCGGCCCGTCTGCTCCGGGGCCTTCCAGGTCAGCGTGAATGAGTTTTCACTCACTTCTTCCACAGCCAAGGACAAGGGGCAGCTGGGTGGCTCTGTAACAAACCCACAGTGGTGATGGCAGGGCTCGAGTACGGGGCTCTTGGAGGGCAATCACTCAGCCTCCAGGTCTGTCTTCAGTCCACCTTATCCCCAGCCCTCTCCCACTGCAAAAATATCCTTGATGACTTCATCCCCCCATCCCTTCTCCACGGCACATGCCCCCTCCCAGCCTTGCTTACGTCCCCTCCCCACTCCAGTGTTCCCCACTCACCTTCCTTTGGTTTCTCCACTTTAGGTTCAGGGGCGGGGGGTTCAGCTGGGGGAGCTGGGGAACCTTCTGCAGGCGCTGGAGCTGCTTCTGCTCCAGCTTCTGTGGGGACGGGAGCAGATTCGTCTGTGGGAGCTGGGGGCTGCTCGGGGGGCTGCTCGGGGGCTGGGGGCTCTGCAGCAGCTGCTGCTGGGGCTTCTTGCTTTGGGGCTGCTTCTTCCTTTGGAGGTGCTTCTTCCTTGGGGGCTGCTCCTTCCTTGGGGTCTGCTCCTTCCTTGGGGGCTGGCGCTGCCTTTTTCTTGGCCGCGGCTGGAGCCGGCTTTTTGGCTGCCGGTGCAGTTTTGCCGGTCATGGCTGCAGAGCGTAGGGGCTGGGCAAGGGGATGCTCTGGGGTCTCTGCTCCGGGGTGTCTGCTCTGTTTCCGGGTTCCTGCTCCAGATGAAAGTTCTCTCCCCCGGATCTGGGGTCTGGACTCTGAGGTTGGGGTCCCGGCTCAGGACCAGGTGTCTCCGCTCTGGGCCAATGGTCTCTGCTCCGGCTGTGCTGGGAGGGGAACCAGGTCACTGAGCCAGAACAGGGGCTGGGTGACTTTTATAGGCTTTGGCTGGCACTTGTCACCTCTCTGCAAACCAATCTGCCCGCGCAGGCGGGGCTGCCAGGAATAGCTGCCCGGGACCTGCACATTCAGCAGCCCCAGCTGCCCCCTCCTATTGGGATGGCAGCACATGGGCCCGGCCCCCCCAGCGGCCCCCTTGGGCTCACTGGGACTGGGCAGGCCAGGGCCAGGTCACCTTTCTTTGGGGACATGGCTCCTGTCCCCAGCATCAGCACCCCTCTGGCTAAGGGCTTCCCTTACCCCTGCCACCTCCTCAGTCACCGACTGACTCCCAGTCCCCGCAGCCTCTCCCTGGACCCCCTCATCCCCCTTGCCTTCTTTAGCCCCTGCATGAACACCAGAACCACCCCCAAGCCCTCCCTGTTAATCCTGCATTCCTCCTTCAGATCCTCCCAGTCCCTGTAGCCCCAGACCCCTCTGGTTCCTCTGCCCTTCTTCAGCCTCATCCCCAATCCCACTGCCCTGAAAGAGGTTGGAAGACAACCTTTGAGTCACCTGGACCAACCCACACCCCTAACCCACATTTCTGGGGAAGATAAATCACTCACCAGCCCCATACCATGTTCTCCAGCCTTTGTTCTGCTCAATCAGCCATCCTTGTCCACGGAGCATGGAGACAAAGGGCGTTATGTCACCCCAGAACTCATGACCAGACACCCTACCAATACCCCCAAACTCAGAGTCACCCCAAATCCCCCCAGTGACCCACGAAAGCCCCATTGATTCTATGGGTCATAAACCACTCACCCTCTCCTTGTTCCTGTTCCTGTATTTGCCCTCATGCTGTGCATGACACTACTGGTCATGCACAGTAGGGACTAGAAGTGTCTCTGTATCCATAACCTTCTTGCAGTTAGGGTTGAGAGAGTGTTTTTCCCATTTTCCAGCTAATTCCCATCTCCAGGGATGCTGCTCTGAAGTGGCCAAGCAAGCCTGGCTCTCCTGGGTGCTGGTCCATGCGCTCACAGTTCTGTGGTCCCCAGGAAACATCTTCAGACGTGGACATGAGGGTCAAGAGGAATCTCCAAGACAGCCAAAGTGTGAGGCACATTCTCTGCCAGGGCCAGACAACGCCAGCTTTGCTAACAAGGGGCTGGTTTTCCAACTGGGGGGAGCTGTGGTCACTCAGGAATGGGAGGGAGAGAAATAAGAGCAAAGCCCCATTGGCCAGGCTGGTTTTTAAATGCATGGTGACCCAAAGATGAGCCTGAGGGGTGCACCCCAGCTGGAGCATCATGACCCTCCTGCTTCAGAAGGGATATTGGTTTTGTCTCCTGGTTATTTGGAGCAGGACAAAGCCAGGATACCATGAGATAAGGTTGGTGCCTCAGGGAGGGTCTGTTTGCCCCAAACTGTGTGATAACCCAGATGTTCCTTGATTATTTCCCCAGTGAGGAGGAATATGAGTAATAAAAGTTCTGCATTACCCAAAGTTCCCTTGGAATGCCTGAGGGATGAGATCCTTGAGGCAGGAGAGAGTGGTTTGGGGCTCCCAAGCACTTCTGGTGCCTGCATGAATGGATCCTGGCAGTTCCTTTTCTGCCCAGAGCCCCTTGGAGTGGTTCAGAATTGCCAAGAGGGTCATGAACCAGAAAATTCCCTGCAGCTGCTCCAGCCAGAGAGAGGACAAGTCCTGGTGCCCAGCAGGGCAAGGGAGGGCTGGAGAGGATCATCCATCCATCCTGCTCCAGCTGTCTTGGGCTCCCAGGAGCCAAGTGGAGAAGCTCTGGTTTCTCCACACCTTGGCCCACCAGGATTCCATCGTGCCTTGGATGACCTTGGCCCCCCCCTTGGCTCCTCTGCTTGACCCCTCCACATGGGCCATGCCTTGATGACTCTTTCCATCAGCTCACAGGTGGCCAATTCCAGACTCCCCCAAACATCTGCTCAGGCACCTTCCCTGTGTCTTTCTCAATCATGATTTCTAATTTGAACCAAAAAAACCCACTTCATCGCAAAACAAAAGGGCTTGTTTTGATGATATGTTAAGAGAAGCAATTTTAAGAGCTCAGAAAGAAAAATAAATCAATACCAAAACTCCAGTTCATAAGGAAATGAGCACTCAGATTTCTCTCTGATTTCAGTTTGGGGGATTGCAGCTGAAAATTACATAGTTTCCCCAGGAAAAATAAAGAGCATCAATGCAATAATTTCACTTGAAGTTCTTGATTTGAAAGAAACTTGGGTCTGTCAACCTGCTCCATGATGTTTGGATGCTTCTGCTCTGTTGACTCAGCGGGTGACTAATAGGTTATGAGCAGATGAATCAACATGGTTTATCACCCACTCTTATCTGGGCCACGTTACTGGAGTTTATTGGCATCTTGTTTATTCACATGTTGGGCAAGTGCTGGGTGCTGGGCAAACCCAGCAGGGAAACATTGAGGAGCTGCTGCTGTTGATGGCAAAGGTCCCAATTCCAAGTCAAAGGGTTTCCCACAGGCTCCAGAAGTGGGATTGACCTTTCCTTGCCCACCACGACGGCTTCACTTGGGGATTCACAACGGGGATGGAGAAACTGCTGCCAGGAGGTGATTTCACCTCAGGACAGAGGGGGCTGTCCCAGGCCCCTGTATTCAGTGAGGAAGCTCAAATTAATCTGGTGATGGAAATGAAAATCCCATGGAGGGGGCTGTTCCTGCAGGCAAATGGGAGGGTTGAATATTAAAAATTTAGTGATAATTTAAGTATCAGCACATTTTTGCCTGAAACTCGAAGTATTTCAGGATTTAGCTGAAATACAGGTTATCCATGTTTTCCAGTGAGAAAAAAAATCTCTTCCTATGAAAACTGGTACTTTTATAACTTGGCTTTGACCCACATTTCCAGCCCACCAAGTCACTGATACATTTCCTTACTTATTTTCTGAGTGAGTATAGGTCTAAATATAGGAAATAACATTTATGCCAGAAAGGATCAGATCCTCCTCATGCCACTGTTACTCCAAATCCCCCTGATGATGCAGCACAGAGGTTGATCATTTTCCAGCAGGAAAATGTTTGTTTGACAGGATCCCATTGCAAAGAGGTGAATTTGTTCCCGCAAAGCATCAGATGGGCCCATCCAGCCACAGTCCCAGTTCAGGAGAGCAGAATTCCATTGCAGATGGGATGGGGGAGGTCCCCACCACGACAGCTGATGTGCTGCTGCAGGGAGAGAGAAGATGCCTCTGATAGCTGGGGCAAACCATGGAGGCTCCCAGAGATTAGGACATCCCCTGAAGAGGGCTCCAGGATTAGGCAGGAGGTTGTGAGACCTTCCCATTGCACATCGTAAAGCAAAGGGAAGATCCCAAGGGCCTGGAATAAACAAGGAGCTCCCTGAAGCTGTCACAACTCTGTGCTCATCCTCTCCTGTCCCTGTCCCCATGAACATCTCTGGAGATTCTGGTGGGCTCTTTGCACCCCAGCAAGACTGTGAAAGCAGCAGTGGATGTCACACCTGAGCCACCACAGGCTCTGGGCACAGCATCATCTGGTCCCTGGCACAGCCATGGGTTTGGCCAGGACAGAGGACAGAGCACCAGGGCATCAGTGTGGGTGTCAGCAAGGAGAGCCACCCACAGCCTGGATCAGGGGAAACCTGGGACTGACAGGGCCCCCACTGCCAACCCCAGTGAGATAAATTCAGAGTCACCCGACAGGACAGAGGAGAACCATGCCCACCTCCCTTTGGCCACATCCAACCCTGCACACATTGTGTGGACTGTGAGTCTATGGGAGACATCACAGAAGGCCAGAAAAATGCCCAAATCTCCTGAATTTCAGCAGAAAGGAGGTGTCCAAGCCCCGTCAGGGAGGCTGCTGCTGGTGGTTACTGGAGCTGATTCCTGTGTGGGTCTGTGCCCTCCCTTCAACTGCTGTACCTGCCTTTGCCTGTCCCCTTCCAGGGTTAATTCAGATCTCCAGAAAACTAGAGAGCTCATCTGGAAAGGACACAGTGGCCAACCACAAATGCCAGCAGGTTGTTTAGGTAGGCAGGCTCAGTGCCCTACCCACCACCTCCCAAATCCCACATCCCTGCTCAGCATTTCCAGCCTGCTGTCACTGCGATATTCACAGAGCGCTGAGTCAAGCAGTCGGGGCAGGCAGCAGGTGGGCTGGGACCAGGCTGGATTTCCATTTGTCTGTCACACACAAGTGGACACTTACTTCATCCCAAAGCAATGACTGCAGGCAGGGGCTCCAGCCCTGAGCTGGGACACGGCCCCAGTTCCCCTCCCAAAGCCCCCCAGGACAGGGCCTGTCTCGGTGTCACCCTGGGAAAATAATTCTAAGCAAGTATTGCTTTGAAATATCCTTGTCTGGTCCAGAAAAGTCAACCAGGTAACAAAGAGACATCAGCAGGAGCATCTCTGGGGTGCTGAAGGGCGTTTCTTGCCTGGTGGACATCCCTTGGTGGGCACAGGCCTCTGACAGCCACTGGCTCCAGAGCTGTCCCTGTCACTGGGTGCAGCCCAGCCCACCCCAGCAGCACTCAGCAGCACCAGTTTGATTCACTGACTCTCCAGTAACCCTTTCTTCAGGGAAAACATTGTTCAGCCCTGACACAAGCTGCCCAGGGCAGTGGTGGAGTCCCCAGCCCTGAAAGAGTCCAAAAGCCATGTGGATGCGGCAGCTGAGGACTGGGGTTAGCGGTGGCCTTGGCAGTGCTGGGTTCAGGGTTGGACTCGATGACCTTAAGGGTCTTTCCCAGCCTAACTGATTGCCTAATTCCATGATCAGTCAGGGTGCACTCATCTCCTGGTGCCCAACATCAGCTCATGGAGCAGCAGGGTGGGTGCCCAGACCTGCGCTGTCCCTGCTGGGATGAGGAGCTGCCAGATGCAGGCAGGGGATGCAAACACCCAGAACCAGCTTTTGGGCTGCTATTTTGGGGCTGTAATGGGATCATTCTCTTCCAAGATGGATGAGGTAGAAAAATAAGAAAACTCATTCAGAGATGTCCTGATTTTGCCCCGTGACTTGCTGGGAGCTGAGCCAGGGAGCTCCGTGTTCCCTCCAGCCTGAGACAGCACTGCAGTGGAAAAACCATCACAGAGAGGCATCAGCTGCTGCCCACAACCAAAATGGTTCCCCAGGGCCACCTGTGGGGCCACCACAATTACAGTCACTGCAGGAGGGGACAGCAGAGCCGAGCAGGAGCTGCAGGGCAGGAGCTGCACCCAGGGCCAGCTGGAGCTGAGTGTGCCGGACCAGCAGGAGCCCTCACGCACCTTGGCACCACAGCTGTCACCTGCAGTGCCAGCCCTGGGGCAGTGCCAGCCCTGGGGCAGGGCCAGCCCTGGGGCAGGGCCAGCCCTGGGGCACTGCTCTGCCTGGGGTGGGTTTTTTCCAGCCCTGCTTTACCTCTGGAGCTGCCAGCAGGAGCTCACCTCGGACAGAGCCTGCAGGGACAGGGCTGTGTCAGCCCCTGTCTCTTCAGCCTGTGCAGAGTCACCTCTACCAAGGCTTGGGGACGGCAGCTGGAGATGCCAATAAGGCTCTGTCACCACCTGTCCGGGCTGGCCCTGCCCTGTGTCACGGAGAAACTGCAATTAGCAGCTCAGGTTTTCCTTCTTCATTAAAACTAGGAGCTCAGGAAGGCCTGAATTGTTTCAAAGCCCCTTTCCTGGTTTATTCTGAGCATTTGCACCCAGGGACCAGAGCCACAGCAGCTGCTTCTCTCCCCTGAGCGAGGAGCTGGGAGGCTCTGCAGGAGAAGGGGGTGGGAACAGCTCAGCCCCAGGCTCCCCCAGCACCAAGGGTGAATTTCAATATGGATTGGGACCAGCAGGGAACTCAGTGTTTGCTCTGCACAGGACAGGCACCACTCCTCAGAGCCTGCTCTGCTCCTCTCCTCGCTGCAGCCCCAGGCAGGAGCAGGCACTGCTGCTCCCCAGGAGGGTGCCCAGCCCTCCCGCAAGGACTGCGAGAGCCTGAAACCCCTGCCAGGGTGCACGGTGACATTGGCCACAAACAGCCCAGAGTCAGACACTCATTTGACCTTCAGCATCCCCTTCATCAGGTCCCTGCTCCTCCATCAAGAACTTAAGGGCACCTTGAGTGTCTTCAAGGCCACTGCTCCTACCTAGTCCCTCCTGTAGGACCAACACTGGTGTTTCCACTCCCCTCCCAGCTCTTCCCACATTTCCTCACATCCAACACCTCCTTTCCTTGCCTTACATGGTTTCACTGGCACCCTCACCTTCCCTGTGCTCTCCCCATCCCCTCCTCCCCCCTGCTCCCTTCCACCCACTCCTGGTCCCTGCAGGACTCTGCCAAGCTCCATCCTGAGCACCCCTGTTCAGCTGAGAGCAGCAGGACCAGCAGGATGTGCTGCAGCCAGACCTGCCCCAGCCCTGGGGACACTGGAGCTACTGGGACCAGCCAAGTTTCAGATGGGGCAGTCCTTGAGGCCAGTGTGGTGGTGCCACAAGGGCTGCCTGCACCTTGCTGTGCCCAGGGTGTTTGGGAAGGGTTGTCCCTTCCCAGGGTTCTTGGAAGCAAATGGGATCTGTTCCCTTGTTGGGACAGCATGTCCTGGCCCAAACCACAACCCTCCCTAACCCAATGACCTTTATTTAAGAACTTCCTTTCCCCCTCCTGGGAAGGTTTGCTGGGTTGGAGGGACTATGAGAGGGTTTGGAGCATCCCCAAATCCCAGTGACTTCCGGCAGGTCCTAATGAACTGGGAATGCACACCAGTTTGGGTTGTCCAACAGGGCTCAGCTGCATCCTTTCCCTGCTGCCACCAGGGAGCATCGTGGGGACGTTCAATCCTGCTGTCCCTGGGCTGGGTGCCGCCAAAATCCTGCAGACAGTGAAATCCCCCCAGCCAAGCTTTGGAAATGCCCGGTCCTTGGAGCCCCTGGTGCACCCAGAGCCAGCTGTGGCCCAGCCCTGTTTGAGATGCAGGGGCTTGCACCCAAAGCTGCTCCCTGCCCTGTTCAGCACAGTGTGACAGCCCCGTACCATCCCTGGGGAAAGCATTCCCCCAAAACATCTCCAGAGCAGCTGGGCCAAGAGATGGTGCTCAGAGAACAATGAGGGGTTGATCTATTGATCCAATAACCTGCAAAGAAACAGCCATGGAAGATGCTCCAATCTCATCCTCCTTGTCCATGAGCAAGTCAATGCCAAAAGGACACTTGGACAATTGCATGGAAAGGCCAAAACCTCCAGCTGGACGTGACCAAGGACAGTGAGAGCCAGGGATGAGGCTAGAGGTGGCTTTGGCTCTTACCCATCTCCTGGCAGAGATCTCAGGGCATTCAGAGACAAGAGGAAGAGGCGGGGGATCTTCAGCCTCCCAAGTGCTGACTCTTAAGAAGGAGGAGAAATTCTCAGTCACACAAAATCTGAGAGCAGCCTGGGAGAAGGGCTTGGGGTGTTGGTGCTCACTGTGCCCCAGCCGTGTGTGCTGGGTCTGACAAACCCCCCAAGCCCTGGGCTGATCCCCCAGGGGGCAGCAGGGCAGGGGGGATTCTGCCCCTGTGCCCTGCTCAGGTGAGGCCCCACCTGCAGAGCTGCCCCAGCCCTGGGGCCCAGCACAGGAAGGAGCTGGAGCTGCTGGAGAGAGCCCAGAGGAGGCCACGGAGCCGCTCTGAGGGCTGGAGCCCCTCTGGGAGAGCTGGGGGTGCTCACCTGGAGAAGAGAAGGCTCTGGGGAGAGCTCAGAGCCCCTTCCAGAGCCCAAAGGGGCTCCCAGAGAGCTGCAGAGGGACTGGGGACAAGGCACGGAGGGACAGGACAAGGGGGAATGGCTTCCCACTGCCAGAGTGCAGGGATGGATGGGCTGTTGGGAAGGAACGGGGATTCCACCTGTGAGGGTGGTGAGGCCCTTGCCCAGGTTTTCCAGAGAACCTCTTGCTGTTCCATCCCTGGCAGTGTCCTAGGCCAGGCTGGACAGGGCTTGGAGCACCCTGGGATGGTGGAAGGTGTCCCTGCCATGGCAGGGGTGGGAATGGGATGAGCTTTGAGGTCCCTTCCAATGCAAACCAGTCTGGGATTCTGTGGCACAGGGAGCTGGGTGCAGGGCCCAGCCCCTGCTCTGTGACACAGCAGATGTGCCCAGGGAGCCATCCTGGGGCATTTCCATCCTTTCTGCAGGCTGGAAAAGCCCCAGGATCCCCCTGGGCAGTGGTGGCTGGAGGCACCGTTCCTGCCCAGCACCTGTAAAGCCCTTGGGATCTCTTGGGGTGCTCTAACGTGGCAGGAATGCCAAACGATGTGCAGGGCTGTCACCCGCCCCCGCTGGCACTGAAGGTGAGAAGCTGATTTATTTTCACAACCTGCAAAGCCCTGGGGAGGTGGACATGGCCAGGCTCAGCACCAAGGTTGGCTCTTTTCTGTCCCTGGCACTGTGACTTCAAAGTAAAGCGCTGGGACTCTCCAAAAGTTCACATCTTCCTGCAAGCCAGGACACGACCCAGTCCCATCCCACCAGCTGCACAAGGAAAAACATCATTCTGGTCCCTTTTTTAATGCTGCTTGTGACCATGGTTGGCTCTTCTTTGGGGTGCAGGAGAAGCTGTGCTGTCCTTTGCACCCCAGCACAGCAGCCAGGAGGGGGGACAGGAGGGAGCTGCCAGGAGCAGTTATCTGATCCCAGCAGCTCCAGTGTAAACTTAGCATGGCCTTTTGGAAAATACTTGCTGTGGCAAAACACGCAGTAAATCACTGCTCCG
This sequence comes from Ammospiza caudacuta, assembly GCF_027887145.1. NCBI lineage: Eukaryota > Metazoa > Chordata > Aves > Passeriformes > Passerellidae > Ammospiza > Ammospiza caudacuta. Next base: position 1,922,700 of record NC_080616.1, on the reverse strand, counting down.
AGTGCCAACAATATCTTGAGATTAGCAAATCTTAAAGCTCGCTTTAGGGTCGTGGGTTGGAGCCCTGCCAGTGTAACTGGGGGGGTCTCCCTCACCTCACACCCTCCAGCGCCCAGGGATTGCACCAAGCTGCAAATCCTTGCTTTTGGAAGAAGATGGGATAAAGTCCCGGGTCAGCAGTGAATGTGGGGTCCTGCAACCCCCTCCTGTGGATTCTCACCCTTGGCTCCCAAGGAGCAGGACTGACCCTCTGATTTCTTTGCCTTTTCCTTTCCAGACTACCTTGGAACATCCCCAGTTTCCTCTCTTATTTTATCAAACAAACTCAGCTCCCACCAGTTGCCCTGACCCTTTCCAGCATCATCCTGTGTTCCCTGGGACAAATCACTGTGACCTCCAGCCCCATCACCCTCCTCCTCCTCCCTCCCCAGAGCCCCCAGCACCCCAGCACTGGGCTTCCCACTGTGCTTCAGGGTAAGAATGCCCAGGATTTAAAAACACCCAGGAGGTGGGACCCTGGTGCTTCCAGAGAGGCCACAGATTGTCCAAGTTCAGCTGAGGGCTCATTCAGCCTGTGAGACAAAAAGAAGGTAGAAGCCCTTGGAACTGAGTAGGAAAAGGGGCGTCAAGTACCTGGGAGCCCCAACCAGGTGCATTCCAATGGAAAATCACTACAGGCTCTGCATCCTGTAGGAGATTGATCCCTGAAACACTTCCCAAGGACAAAATATCCTGGAGATGGCATTTTAACCGAGGACAAATCACTGGGTCACCACAGGAGGTCCTAGGGAAATCCCAGGCCACACCTGAGAGTTGTGTGGCTCAACCCTTTCCAGGCCATTTTGTAGTCTGGATGCAGCTGTCTGTGTTGAGAATGCCAGGGAGGAAACCAACCCAGAGCAGCATTCCATCAAAGTTCAGGAGGAATGTGGGACTGAAACCCCAACTGCTGCAGTTCTTCCATCCATGCTGTTTGAGTGAACACCCTGATTTATTTCAGGTTTAGAGCTGCTGTCACTGAGTTCTCAAAAAGATTTGTGTTGGCCACAGGTCATTCCTGTTTGTATCAGGGAGAGCAGAAAAAGTTGCTTGTCAGAAGGACATTGTCAGTGTAGCTGAGCTCCCATTCCTTGTGGAAATATTATAGAATAAAAAGCTACCAAGGTCAAGTGCAACAGGAACACAGGCTGATATTAAAAATAACATTCCTGCTTATTGGCATTGTGGGACACCTGTGATGCTGTATGGAACTGTCCTCACAGTGCAGGGAAAATAATTCAGCAACAGCAGCTCAGAGCTGTGCCAGGGCAGGGTCAGGCTGGATTTCAGGAAAGGTTCTTCCCCCAGAGGGTGCTGGCACTGCCCAGGCTCCCCAGGGAATGGGCACAGCCCCGAGGCTGCCAGAGCTCCAGGAGTGTTTGGGCAGCGCTGCCAGGGATGCCCAGGGTGGGATGGTTGGGGGGTCTGTGCAGAGCAGGGGCTGGACTGGATGGTCCCTGAGGGTGCTCCCAACTCAGGGGTTCCTGTGATTCTGTGATCTGTGGTTGCCCCTGTGCCAACAGCAATGCCAGCCCAGCTGCAAGCCTGTAAGCTGAGATGTCCCCTGGCCAGAAAACAGCCTTGGAGCATTTGCCCTGTGCTGTATTTGCAGAGGGGCTGCAGCCCAGCATGAACCTTCCCTGCCCACCCATCACTGCACAAGCCTGTCTGCCCATCACCACGTCCATGAAATCCCAAAGGTGGGTTGAAATATTTGGGGTTAAAGCCATGAGGTGCAAGGAAAAGTGGCCAGACTGTCTTTGTTTTCCGGTGCCTGGGAGCTTTGGAGCCTCCCATGCAACCACCATGGAAAAATTGGGCCCAAATCTTTTTCCATGCCAAAATGGGCCATTTTTGGGGTATGTGACTTTCACATGGGGGTCTCTGCACCCCAGCAATTGGAACATGGAGGGCTTTGGGCAGATAAAGGATGTGCCCTACTAAGAGATTGTGATTTTGGTGTTACCATGAGGGCTGACATCTCTTTTCCTTGCCCAGTCTGGGTCTGATGTGCTCCTGGTTGTGGCTCAAAGTGCCCCAGCTGAGCCCCCAGCAGGCCCCTCTGCACCCTCAGGGAAGAGGAGCTGGCAGAGGATGCTCCATGGTTTCCTGTTTTGGGGTTCTGGAAGGGACCATGGAGCATGGAACAGGGCAGAGAGCTAAGCATCAATGGTAGGAACAGTGCAAACAAGAGTGTGCTGAACCCACCCACCCTCAGCCCGAGAACCAACGTCCCGGGAGCCGGAAAACCAGGGGGGAAAGTCCCTCCAGTGAAGGTCACCTCTCCCAGGGAGATTTCTTTGCTCTAATGCCGCCATCCAGTGGGAGAAATTCCCTGGCATGGGAAAGGCTGGAAAAGAGGGCGTTGGGTTCCCCACCACCCTCGGGCTGCCCTCCCTGCCGGGGATGCTGCGGCTGCGATTCCACCCGGCGGTTCCGAGCCCCGACCCCAGCCTGGGGGCGAAGCGGGAACCGGAGCTGCCCCGGCCCCCAGCGAGGGATGGGGAAGGAGGGAGGGAGGATGCCCTGGGCTGGGGAAGGAGGGAGGGAGGATGCCCTGGGCTGGGGAAGGAGGGAGGGAGGATGCCCTGGGCGGGGGCTGGCAGCCAGAGGAGGAGGAGGGAGCCGAGCTGAAGCAGGGTCCGTGCAGCGATGAGGAGCCCCAGGGCGGAGCGGGCACTCCCAGCGCTCCCGTCCCGTCCCGTCCCGCGGGTATTTGCAGGCTGAGCGCACCGTGCCTGCAGAAAGCCGAATTCCAGCGCCTGTTCAGCAGCACCGGCACTTCGAGGAGGGAAAAGAAGCCACACACAAAACTCCCTGGGGCTGATCAGGGGAGCGAAATGACTTTGGCAGCGCGACGGGAGCGGGGGAAGCGGGGCGGCCCCGGGGCTCCACAATGCGCCCGTTTGTTGTCCCAGGGGCGGCCGGATTCCCGCAGAAAGGAGCTTTCAGTGGCAATATTCAAAAGTTCAACCTCTCTCAGCAACGCAAGGTTGGCTGGATTGTGCAATGGCACAAAGGGACAGTGTTTCCCCAGGAGCGGGAGGTCCTGCGGCTGGAACGCGGCTTTTGCTCCCGCCTGAGCGGAATCGCGGCGTTATCGAGGCGGGATCGCAGTCAGAGACTTGCCTTAAAGGGAGAAAGCAGGGGAAAAAATTCTGTTTATGAATTGAAAGCATTGCGGGGGTTTTCTTCTGGCTGAAAGCAGCAGCTGTTTTCCTAAGGTGGCGCCAGTTTCCAGGAAGCAGGCGTACTTCTCCAAAATCCAGGGGAAACCCCCTAATTTTTTCTTTTCCCTTTGTGCCAAGAGGAAATTTGTCCTGGGAACCAGCCCTGTGCACAAACAAACACACTGTCCTCTCCTCCGAGAAGCACAAATGCTTTCCCACCCACTCAAAATTAGCCAGTAAAATGACTCCTGCACCAGCAATTCCCTGATAAGCCCAATGAGGAGGCAGCATCCTGGTTGAATCAGAGGCACGTGTCCCGGTGGGGATGAATTTTGGAAGCATCCACCACCTCTGCAAGCTGGCGAAGGCCATTCCTGGCGGCTGCAAACCCATCCTCGGGCTCCAGCCCACACTCGGCAGAGGAAGGGGAGATGTTGCAAAATAAAAGAGATGAGGACATTTGGTGTAGGGAATCAGCTCTACAGCTGCAAACGGCCTCATGCCGGCACTGGGGCTGAGAACTGTGCACAGCTCATCACATCTGCAGTCTGATAACCCATAGCTGTGCCCGAGGTCCCTCTGCATGTTTAATTAAGATCACAGAAGATACTCATTACTTCAATTTTTGGATCAGATAATTGTTTGGTTTGAAATGGATCTTAGTTACTGCATAAGCACTACCCAAAAACAGCAGAGGAAATGCTGATGGATAGGCTGAGAATGGGAAACTGGGATTTTTCTTTTAAAGATATCATTGTTTTTTAAGGGACTTTCCCTGTTGGCGTGTGCAGAGCAGTGAAACCACCCAGCAAAGCCGAGCAGCTCCACAGTGTCCTGGCATGCCCAGGACAGGGAAACCCCCGGATGGCAGCACCGGGACGCTGCTCCTCCTTCCTTCAATGGAGGCAGAGGGCAAGGAAAGGGCAAGGACACAGCACCTCTCAGTACCTCTGGGAGGGAGGATGAATCTCTGAGCGGTGAGGAAACGCCAGCCCGAGGGAAAGCACAGCCCAGCTGCCATGCCTGAGGGGTCAGGACGAGCTCGCAGCCCACGGCAGGGGATTGAAGCACAGTGGAGTCACCGGAGGGGGTGATGGGCTGGCTGCAGAGCGAGAGACACCAAACATCTGTACCCTGGAGACACATCTGGGACACATCTGTACCCTGGAGGGGACGAGTCAGTGCCATCTCCGACCCCACAGAGGCTGTGCTGGGCATTGGTCCTGGCACTGGTGGGGTCCCAGGGAAAAAAGGGCTTGGAGGAGGCCGGGAGGCTGGGGCAGGATTTGGGCAATGCTGTAGCACTGGGGAATGAGTGTTCTGTCCCCTGCAATGGCAAGGCAAACCTTGTTCCAGATGTCCATGCCCTGATGCCCACCTTGTGCCCCAGCCTAGGCCGGCTCCCCACTGGGATGGCCAGCCCCGTTTGAGGGGATGCTCAGCTCCCTCTGTGTCCGGTGCTCGGGGTGTCCCCATGCCCGATTCTCCTGGATGTCCCACGTCTGGCTCCTCCTGGCATCCTTACAACTGGGGTGCTCCCAGTTCCCCCATTCCCGCTGCCTCCACGACCACCGTGCCCTCTCAGACCCAGATCCCAGAGCTCCCTGTAGCCCCGTGCCCGCTGCTCCTGCTCCTCTGCACCCAGGGCTTCCCGCCTGCCCCATTCCCGAAGCTCCCAGGACCCCCATCCAGGTTCCTTCCAGGACCTCCGTGCCCGGCGCTCCCGACTCCTCCTCCCCACGGACTCTCATTCTCAGTCCTTCCCTTACCCACATGTCCTGTACTCCCGGATCCCCCATCCCGAGTTCCTCCTGGCATCCTCGGCTCCCTGCTCCCCTCATTCCCGATGCTCCCGGACCCCCCATGCCCGTTTCTCCCGGTTTCCCGGATTACCCCGTCCCCAGCGCCCGCTCTCCCCGGACGCGTGTCCCGTGCCCGGCCGGTGCCAGGTGTTGCCCGGTCCCCGCTCCTCCTCCTCCTCTCCGCCCCGTGCCGTCCCTCCTCCCCCGGGAAAGCGAAAGCGCGGCGGGCGGAAGCCGAGCCCTCAGCCGGGCCGGGGCCGAACCGAGACCACCATGGCTTCTTCCCTCGGCAACTTCTTGCGACGGAGCCTGCGGCGCGCCGGCCGCAGAGGTGAGGGGCGGGAGGGGCTCCGGGAGGTGCCGGTGCCGGTGTCAGGACAGGTCCATCCCCGGTGCCGGCGTCGGTGCCGGTGTCAGGACAGGTCCATCCCCGGTGCGGCGGCTGCGGGAGCCCGCGGCTGCCGGCGGAGCGAAGACGGTCCCGGGGAAGCGGCGGCGGCGGCGGCTCGGTCCCCCAGCCCTGCCCGTCCACTCCCCACCGCACGGAGCCCAGCTCGGGCCGGCTGCCCCGGGACTCGCCGCATCTCTTGCACCATTCTCGGGGGTTCAGCCCATCCCGAGCGTACCACATCTCCCCGAAACCCAGCCCTTCCAGCTGAGCCCACCGCAGCCAGCCGCAGGGATTCCCCGGCGCCACAGACCCCCTGTCTCCCCACAGCCCCGCGGAACGGGGATCGCAGGGCGTGCCGTGGCATCTGCGACAGCCGGGAGTGGGTCCGTGGGGGCACCCACGAGGGAGACGGCGCCGCTCAGGACAGCTGGGTGTTGCAGAGCCTTCAGAAGGCGCTGCAGAAACTGGTCCTTTGGGATTTGCGATCTTTTCCGAGATACCGAAAGGATCATCGGAGTTTTCTGGCTGCCGTATCTCAAGGCAGAGCAGAGCAGGTTGGAGCAATCCATGGATTGGGGGGCTTACAGCGCTCCCCTCCCCGTCTGTTTTGTGCTGGGTCTGGCTCCGCAAGAGCTCGGCGTTTCCCCATGTTCGATAAAGCCGAAGCCGGGGCAGGTGGGCACCGGGCGGCACGGGAGACAGAGCTCCCCTGCAAACCAGGTCGGGAGACCTTGGCACACCAGAGGTCGGGAGTTTTCCGGGAGGAAAGAAACCGGTTGTGCCACAGGCAGAGCGGGGCTGAGCGCAGCCCTGGGCGATAAGGAGAGCTCCAGCAGCCTTTGCCCTCTCCGTGCCCGGGGGATGGAAGGTGAGGATCCACGTCACCGGAGCCACTTTCCATCCAGGAGCGGCCACAGCACCCCTGGCCACCCTCCTCCTTCCCTTCCTCGCAGGGCATGCTCTCACCCGCTGCTGGGGGGCTGGGGGGGCACCCCGAATCTTCCTGGCACTATGGGCTATGGGAGAGTCATCGGCTCTTGTGAGCCCTGCCGGGCTGGGACAGCGCTGGCATCTCTGGTGCCACATCAGCCCGCCTGGCAGTTCACTCCTCACATCCCTGGAGCTCATCTGCCAGCCCAGGGATGGAGTTGTGGTCTTGGAGGGATTCAGGCTCTGCCAGTGAGGGCTTTGCAGCCAGACCTGGTGCTGCTGGGGGATCCACACTTCCACAGGGGAGAGGCAGAGCTGTAGCCTGGCAAGGCCAGGCTCTCCAGAGCAGCAGGTTTGGCTTGTTTGCTTCTAAACCCCATGGACAAAATGCAAATGCAGTCCTTGCTGAAGAGCAGATCTGTCTTTCTATGAAATGCAGAATGAGACTGGATTGGCAGGAGTTAACTGCGCTTTCATCTTGCCCTGGTGATGGGAAAACAGCCAATGCCAGTGTCCAGCGTGGATGGGGGACACCAGCAGCCCCCCCATGATGCAGCCTTCTTCCCTGGGTTCTCCCCAACAAGAACCCCCTGCCTGGGCCACAGCTGGGAGCAGACCAAAGCCGTTGCTGGAGCATCCCAAGGAAGAGCAGGAGAAGCAATCTTGTGAACCTTTTTCCTGGCCTGGAGCCCCTCATTGGGCAGGTCCAGGATGGTCCCCAATGAGGATAAACCAGAGATATCTTCAGCCGGGTCTCATCCTTCACCTGCTGCAGAGGGTCCCCTTGGGGATGGATTTCACCTTGCCAAAGGGAAAGGACTTTGTGTGTGGAGGTGGGGCAGCCCCAGGGTGCACAAAGGGGGGGCTTTGAGCATCCCCCCACCCCAAGATGGGAAAGGAATTTCTGATCCCTGGGAAGGAACATCCTGATGGCACCATGAGTGTCACCTCCTCCTATGAGCCTTCTGTTCCCATCAGCTCCCAGTGACCTGGGATAAAGGCTGGACAGGTGATTCCAGACCGAAGGAAGCAGCTCTGGAGCTGGAGGGACATGTGGGCAGGGTGTCCACCAGCACTGCTTTTGGAGGAGGATGCCATCCATGGAGAAGGATAATGGGAATGGCTGATCACAGCCCTGCCTTGCCCTAACCAGCTGTGGCACAACTAGAAGAGCTCAGGGACAAACTCTGGGGTCTGGGGACAAACTGCAAGTGCCACTAATCTCATCCAGCCACATACTTATTTTCCTTGCTGTTCCTTTTAGGAGCAGCTCAGCTTTTCTGCTCCAGCTCCCCACCATAATCAGAGATGGGGCAGTTTCTGTATCAAGGATAAGGGAACAAGGTATAAAGGGAGGCAGAAGTGGCCTCTGGCAGAGGGAGGAGCTGTGGCCTGGCCTGGCTGCAGCCTCTGTCCAGCCCTCAGATCTCACTGTCCCACTGTGGCCATCCCAGGGCCCTTGGAGATGCTGGATGGGGCTCTTTTCCCTCCTATTCCTGGTTGTTCAGGGTGTGCCTGCTGATGCTTCCCAGCTGCCCTCCCCAACCAGCCCAACAGGAACTGGGTTGTAACCTCCAGGAACTGCTTTGCTTTGGTTTAGGGAAAACCCTCCAGCAGCTCATTTGCAATCTGCAGTTCCCAGGACACCTGGCAGGGAGAGGCTGGGATTCACCTGGCTGGAGCTTTAGGAGGTGCTCAGACAAGATCTGGGCTGTTTACTTGTTGCTGTTTACTTCTCCTAAGAGAATTAAATTAACTGCTATAAACACATTCCCACACCTCCCTGCCGATGTTTAATGCAGAGCCCATCTGCTCTCCTCATTCCTTGTGTCTGCTTTGCTCTGAGCATCCTCCTGCCCTCATTGGGCTGGGGCAAAGGAAGGCTGGAGGTGTCAGGATTTTCCCTAAAAGACTCATAAAAGCCGTTTCTCTTTCCTTTTCATGTCCCCATTTTTGGGGGCCAAAAGTCCTGGGCACCAGGGCCTGGTTCCCTTCAGCCAGTTCACATGTAACTCTGCAACTCCTCCCTTGCCCTCAGACCTTTTATTGCACTCTGATCAGATTTTTTTGGGGATCTTTTTGGTTTCAGAAGGAAAAGATGGGGCCTGTGCTGCAGACAACACCCCCCCACAGGCACCACAGGGGAAGCAGGGGGAGCGGAGCTCAGTCTTCTACTCTGCTGGACAGTTCTTCTTTGAGTACCTGGTGGTGGTGTCGCTGAAGAAGATGCCAGATGGACGTTATGAGCCCAAGATAACCTACCAATTCCCAAAGGTATTTAGTGCTGTGTTTCTGATAAGATTAATTTTCCACATTTATAGGAGAAAGGGATGTTGTTCCTTCCCCATCCTTAAAGCTATGGAAGGAGAAAGGTGCCCCATGCTCTTGAGTCACAGTCCCAGAGCCCAAGCCTTTGCCTGCCCTGGGTTGGGGTTGCTGGGACCATCTGTCCCTCCCCGTGATCCCAGCCCAGGGCCACCACCCCAGGAGGAAACTCCAGGGGCTCTCCCTGGGCTCCTGTCCCAAAAGGGGAGACCACAGTGGGGAAATCACATCTCAGGGAGGTGGCACAGGAAGAGATCACATTTGCAGAGGGTCCCTCTGCTTTGCCTCACTGTCCATGGGATTTTTGGGAGGTGCTTGTCCAGACATGTGCAGGCCCCTTCTGCATCACTAAGAGGCAGGGGTGGCTTTGGGGCAGACCTCATTCCACTGAATCCCACCCCATTCCTGGTGACAATGGGGACCCTCCATCTCCCTGACTCTTGGCATCGCTTCCACCCAGCGTGAGAACTTGCTGAAGGGCCAGAAGGAGGAGGAGGAACGTCTCCTCCAAGCCATCCCCCTCTTCTGCTTCCCCGACGGCAACAACTGGGCGCCCATCACGGAGTTCACCAGGTACCTGCCCCACCGCAGGGTCTGGGCTGGGGTCCCCACCCCTGCTGGGCTCCTGAGGGCTGGAGGGAGCAGCCCAGCCCAGCCCATCCAGCTCCTCCCAGCCCCATGTTTTCTCTCCTTGCAGCGAAACCTTTTCCTTTGTCCTGACCAACGTGGATGGCAGCAGGAAGATTGGCTACTGCAGGCGGCTGCTGGTGAGCCCTGCCCTCCCCACACCCACGGGGGGTGTCAGTGTCACCCCCTCCCCACGGGGGACACGTCACCTCCCACCAGGTTCAGCTCCTCAGAAAGCCACCGGCCTTGGCCGCAGTGATGGGGAGCAGCAAGAGGGGACACAGAGGGGTTTCTAGAGCTCTCTGCTGAGCCATAACTCAGATGGAGGAGACAATGAGTGTTCACAAAGCCTGTGGATGTGGGGATACGGTTTAGGGGTGGATGTGGTGGTGCTGGGCTGCTTTTGGACTTGGAGATCTTGGAGGGCTTTTCCAAACTTAACAGTTCTGTGATTCCCCACGGGCTTCCACAGCTTGCCTGGCTCCTTTCCCATGGCTGCAAATCCCACTTGGGATCAGGATGGGAATGTCAGTGCAGCCATCCAGGTACCAAGGAGCTAAGAGCCCTCAGCCCCATCCCCAAAATCTGCATCTGAGCAGCGGCTGTTTCTCAGCTCATGGGTTTGACCAGCTCAGGGGCTCTGAGATGCAATGGTCTTCTCTGGCTGCTGCTTTGAACAGGGACATAAATCCAGGAGGACATCCCTGTGCCACAGCTGGATCCACCACCCCTTCATCCTGGTGCACCTTCCCATTTCAGCATCCAGGGATGAGCTCAGGCTGTTGGAACTGGATGTCTGGAGGGCTGAAAAGAGCAAACAGACCCAGGATAATCCAGTTGGAAAGGGAAAAAAGAAGCCAAAGAACTCATCCCAGTGGCCCCTGTTGCAGCAGGAGGCAGGATTAACCCCAAGGATGGTGGGGCAAGGTGTCTTGGAGAACGTGTGCCTGGGTGGGAGGACAGTTTGCAAATATGCCAAAGGACTTTGCACCAAAATAATTAACAGCTTAGGCACCCAAATCACCTCCTCTGGGCACCCCCTGCTTTTCCAGCATCAGCTGCATCGTTGGCCTCAGCCCTAGCTTTGAAAATCTCCCAGTCAGTGACGGGGAATTTGAGGGGAGCAAGTGAGGATCCCTTTTGGAGAGTTTGGTGCAGGGGGCTGGGAGATGCTCACATCCTTTTCCCACACTCTTTCAGCCGTCCGGGCGTGGTGTCCGACTCCCCGAGGTTTTCTGCATCATCAGCTGCCTGGGCTGCTTTGGGCTCTTCTCCAAGGTAGGGATGTGGTGGCTCTGGCCCAGTGGTGGCCCTGGCAGCTGCTCCTTTATCTGCTGGGGATCCCCAGCTCACATCTGTCTCACCCAGATCCTGGACGAGGTGGAGAAGAGGCGCCAGATCTCCATGGCAGTGATCTACCCCTTCATGCAGGGCCTGCGGGAGTCGCCCTTCCCCGCCCCAGGGAAAACTGTCACCATCAAAAGCTTCATCCCCGAGTCGGGCACAGAGGTGGGTGGGGACCCGGGGGCATCTCCTGGTCCACACCTGGGAGCAGCTTCCACCCTGCAGCACCCAGGGGTGCTGACCACAGGGCAGGGCAGGGTGGGTCAGGCTGCCAGGGGCTTGGGAAGAGGGCAGTTACCTCTCCCTGATCCAGGAGGAGAGCAGTGAGGATGAGGATGGAGCCCATCCCCCTTTGCGACCTCTGCGGCTCCCCCAGCCTGAAGCTGGAGCTGCTGCACAAAAGCCTCTCCATATTCTGTGTTGGGACTTGCCTGGCCCTGATGTCAGAGCAGGATTTGTGCCAGGGGCTGGGAGCTGCTCCTGAGCCAGCGCCTGCTCCTCGGGCAGGCTGGGGAGCACAGTGGTGCCAGGGCTGGCTTGGGCTGCAAATTCCTTCCCAAAAGAGGTGGTCAGGCACTGGCACCGCCTGTCCAGCGCAGTGGTGGAATCACCATCCCTTGAAGTGTTCAAAACACGTGAATGTGGCACTTGGGGATGGGGGTTGGTGGTGAACGTGGAGTTCATGGTCTTAGAGGGCTCTTAGAGGGCTTTTCCAGCCCTGATGATTCCATGGTTCCATGATTATACTCCTCTCCATACCACTCTGCTCAACTCCCAGGCTTGATTCCTGCCTGGTTTAGCCCCCAGGCAGGTGCAGGTGTGTGACAAGCCCAGTCTTCTCATGTAGAGAAAAGATCTGATCCAGGCATGGATGAGATGATCTCATTGTGCCCACACAGCCCAGACTTGCATAAGCAGAGCTTTTTAATTTGCTTTTTCTTTTCTTGTGGCCAAGCCAAGCTGGAAAAATAGGTAAGATCCACTCTGGCACTGGGCAAAATCTCCTCAATGCTGAGCATCCCGTGGATGTGCCAGGGAGGGCCTGAAAGCAGGATCCCTGCTCTCCAGAGCAATTTAGCAGCTGGTGATCTGAGCAATTTCCTAATCCAGGGAGCTTGTGCAAGACTTTTTGCAGGTTGCTCAATGCTCTGTCCCAGGGCCATGGTTGGAAGCACAGCCTGGGCTGCCAGAGGGAGGAGGAATGAGGATGTTCTTCGAAAGAGCTGCACTCTGGGGCTCTGGGCAGGGTCTGGAGCAAGGAGATCACTGAGACCAGGAAAGGAGGGGAAATAAATGATGGGTACTGCATGGCTGAAGTGGGGATGGGGCAGCGTTTGTGCTGGAAAGGGGCTGTGGAGCCCAGCCAAGCCTGATGCTGCTGGCTGGAAAGATGCTGCCTTGCTGGAAAAGCATGTGGAGAAGGGGATTTTCATCCTGAAGGATGGGGAGAAGGGCCAGGACTGTGTCATAAGCTGCACATTCCTGTTAACCCTTCAGTACTCACCAAGTCTGGCTGCCGTGGGGATTGATGGAATTGGGAGGCTCGTGGGCAAATGCAGCTGAGTAGCCAGCCTGCCTGCAAACATCCATTAGGTCCCTCACTTTTGGGGCATCTTAGCCAGGAATTGCCAGGCTGGCCCTGCCAGAGAGACTTTAGAGGAAGGTTTTGTGGCATTTGCAGGAGTCATGCCTTCCCCACTCCTCCCTTTGCTGGCAGCTCACAGATGACCTCTCAGACACTGAGATGGGACATGTCCCTGCCACCCTCTGCCAGGCACTTGGGAGGACTGGAGAAAAGAGGCATTTGGGTTAAAAATCCAGTGCCCAAATAAAGAGCCCCACAGTGCTCATCACTGATGGCTTCCCTGAGCTCTCAGTGCTGCAGAGGCTGAATCCCCAGGCAGGGTGAAATGGAGTTTGTCCCTTCTGCATGGACACGGTGCAGATGCTGCCACACTGGGTCATGAATTGCTCCCAAATCACCTTCTCAGGAGGCCAGGGCAGGACGGGGGAGTGTTGCTCCTCCTAAGCTGGGGTTCCGTGCTCTTCCTCGGCAGCTCATCGAGCTCACACGCCCTGTGGACGCCCACCTGGAGCACGTGGAGTTCCAGGCTCTGCTCCAGCGGCTCAGCCCTCACCTCATCCTGCACATCTTCGCCTCTGCCATGCTGGAGCGACGGCTCATCTTCCTGGCCGAGGAGCTGAGGTGGGTCCTGATCTCTTGGTTATAAAAACGCCCTTGCAGTGGCACAGGGCACAGCAGAGCCGGGGGTGGGATGTTCCCTCCTCGCTCCGTGGTGTCACTGCTGGCTCCTGTCCCACAGTGTCCTGTCCCAGTGCATCCACGCCGTGGCTGCTCTGCTGTACCCCTTCACCTGGGCTCACACCTACATCCCCGTGCTGCCCGAGTGCCTGCTGGACACTGTGTGCTGCCCCACGCCCTTCATGGTCGGCATCCAGATGCGGCACCTGCAGCGGGTCCTGGAGCAGCCAATGGAGGAGGTATTTCACCTGGAGGGGAGGGCAGCTGCGTGGAGCCATCAGTTCATCCGTGTTCCCAGGTCTGGCTTGGCGCTGGGGCTCTGACTGTGCCCTTTTCCCATCCAGGGAGGCTGGAAATGAGGATGTATTCCATGTCCCCTCCTGTTGGCACTTGGGGTGTTACCTCCACATTCTCCTGGGAGCTGCCCTGCCCCTGTGCTCCAGGAGCTGCTGTTGGGGTCATCCCAGTCTTGAAGCAGAGGAAAGCTGTGTGGGGACATGCCACCAAACCTGCAGCAAAAATTGTCCTTGTGGGAAATGCCCTGGTGCCCCTTGCCCAGGTCCCTCTTGCAGACAGGGGCTGATCCCTCTCCTGCCACCCTCACGGGCTGGTGACACACCAGTCCCATCCCAAAATGGGTGGGAGGAAGCCCAGGTGCCTTGGCAGGGCTAAAGCTGCTCCCTCCCCTCTCTCTTTCAGGCTCTGATAGTTGATCTCTGTGAAGGGAAGATCATCCGGGCGGTAGGTCCTCCCTTCCTCCTGGCTGGGGCTGGGGCTGGGGGTGCTTGGATAACCCCAGGAGGGCCTTTTCTCCTTTGTGCCAGCTACCTGGCAGCTTCCACATCTTTAAATGGCTTCAAACTGACAGAGGGCAGGGTTAGATGGGTTTTTGGGAAGGAATTCTTCCCTGTGAAGGTGGTGAAGCCCTGGCCCAGATTGCCCACAGAAGCTGTGGCTGCCCCTGGATCCCTGAAAGTGTCCAGGGCTAAGTTGGCTAGAGCTTGGAGCAATGTAGTCTAGTGGAAAATGTCCCTGCCCATGGCAGAGGGTGGAATGGGATGAGCTTTAACGTCCCTTCTAACCCAAACCTCTCTGGGATTTTGTGGTTCTATGGTTTTGGGGGCAGAGCCATCTTCAGTGCCACTCTCCCAGGGGGAACATCCCAAGTGGGGATGTCTACAGCCACTGCTCCTGGCTTTGGAGCCAGAACAGCAGGGTCCATGCCCTGGATACCCCACACCCACATCTCTGCAGGACATTGCGATGATGATTAATTAATGAGCTTTGAAAGCCCCTCTGGTGGGTTGTACCATCCCTGGCCCCCTGAGCTGGATTCTCTCCAGTGCTTCACGGCCCCATTGCTTTCCAGGTGGGGGATGAGGAGGAGATCCTGCCTGGGAAGCTGCAGAACGAGATGCTGACATCTCTGAACAGGCACAACAACAACAACAACGTGCACAGTAAGGATGTCTGTGATGGTAAAAGAGCCCTGATCTGCCCTCTCCATGGCTAGAGACTTCAGCCAAGGGATTTTCCTAAAGTCACCTGGTCTGGGATGTTTCTGCCCCTATTTGCAGGGGTAATCCCTTGGGTTTTCTTCTCTCCTTTTAAACACGAGAGCAGGAACAGATAATTCTGCTGGAAAAATGGATTTTTGCTAATATTTAGAACATTAAGATGCTGCTACCCTGGAATGGTTCCTCAGCAAAATTATTCTGATCCTTGATTAGTGGCGGAGGAAGGCTCCAAGCAAGTAACCCCTGGGGATGCAGGCACAGACCAGGTTAGCAGAAGGCCATGCTGTGTGTTCAGGGGTCTCATCCCCACCTCTCGTGCTCTGTGTCCCCCAGCCTCGGAGCAGGTGAACGCCCTGGTGTCGGAGGCCTTCGTGCAGTTCTTTGTGCGCCTGGTGGGGCACTATGGCTCCCACATCAAGTGGGGCAGGAGTGGCTCTGGCAGCTTCCAGGAGCGAAACTTCTGCAAGGCCATGGCCTCCAAGAGCTGCCGCCGGCTCCTCAAGAAGTTTGTGAAGACAAACATGTTCTCCCTATTTATTGAGGAAGCGGAGAAGAGCAGGATCCCCCAGGAAGGTAATGGTCCCATTTCTCACCCCTGCCCTGTGGGGTGGGCTCTGTGGAACCCGGGGCTGGTTGGTTTGGGGGCAGAGATGCTTCGTGCCTGGTGAGGGGTGGGATGCAGCCTGAGCTGAGGGTGCTCAGGGCACTGGGCAGATCCTGTTTGCTCTCAGTGGCCTCATTTCTCCATACCTGTCACACAAAAAATAAATCCTCATTTGTGACTCCCCATCCCTGGAAGTGTCTAAGGCCACTTTGGATGGGGCTTGGAGCAAACTGGCCTGGTGGAAGGTGTCTCTACCCAGGGCAGAGTTTGAAATTGGATTACCCTTCCAACTCAAACCAGCATGGGATTCTGGACTCTATGATTCATTTTAGATCTTGTCCCTCACCTGGAGCTGGGGCTGGCTCACTGAGGGCTCTGTGTTGAGGCAAACAAGTGGCAGCAGCACCAACATTTGGCTTGGGCACAGCAGCAGCTGCCAGGAGTCTGACTCAGCTTAGCCCCTAACTCTGTGGCAGCAGGGCTGCTCCTTCCCCCTTCCTGGGGATTTGCAGGGCACAGGGCAGAGCTGAGCCTCCTCCCAGCCTGGCACATGGACCAATGGGCAGCGCAGGTGGAGGAAACCACCCAAAAACTGTATTTCTGGATGAGACATCCTGGGCTGGGATCTGCCACCCCACCTGCTGGTACTGCCTCAGCTGCTGCTTCTCTGCCCTTTCATGTGAGACCTTATGGGGCAAACCTGGGGAGAAAGAGAGGCACAGCACAGTGCCTGTTTTCTTATTGTATTCCCAGCCTACATCACCATTCTGGTGTTTTGCTGGGTCTGCTGCTTTCTCCCTTCCTTGCTGTGGGAAACACAAAACTGAACAGGAGTGAACATATGGGTTAAAGCCTCTGGCTAACCCAGCATAATAAAGCCTATTTTGGGTGAGAGGGATGGGTGGCATTGCAACCACCCCCATTTCATAGACTTACAGAATCCCAAAATTCCAACAAACTGGGTTGGAGGGACCTTCAGAGGGCATCTCGTTCCACCCCTGCCATGGGCAGGGACACCTCCCACAATCCCAGGTTGCTCCAAGCCCCATCCAGCCTGCCTTGGACTCTTCATTTCCACATTTGCCCCAGGTCCTTGGTGGGTGCAGGTGTCCGTAACCCAGGATGGCTTGGGATAGAAACACTTCCCAGGATTCAGGCTGGGCAGCCCTGTATCCCCCATTCCAAACACCAGCACCTCACCCATGACCTTTTTTCCTCCACAGCATATTTCCAGAAGAAAATAATAGAGTACCATGAACAGAAGAAGCACAGAAAGGACTCCTGAAGTTCAGAGTGGGAGAAGGGGAGCAGGATTGGGATTGACACATCCCTGCCAGCAGCACCATACTGGACTCTGTTCCTGCCCACCTGGCACTCCTGGGCAGCACTGAGCACCCTTTCTTTCTCAGGGCACCATTGCACTGGAAAACTCTTTGCACAGAACCAGCGCCAGGCTGGGATTTCCTTCCCACTCTTGGTTGCTCCAGGGACAGATTGTGACTCCCAGTGCTTGGCCCTGCACAGCTCTTGTCCCCCAACAGCTCACACAGAGCGAGGGCAGCCAGGGCTGGCTGCAGGACAGCAGGGGTTTGGAGTAATTATTAGAAGGGAGAAAAAAAAGGGATGAGTAGGAAATAGTGTTACTTCTCATTAAAACAAACCAGGGGTTTGCAAATAAGGAACATCCCATTGCACAGTTCCTGAGGGTTTGTTATTAACAACTGGTTTATATTGTTTTAATTTATATTGTTTTATTAAGCCATTGTTGAACACCAGCAGGAGCAGGTGGGGGGGATGGTGTTTGTGGTTTCCTCTCTTGCAGCTGCTGCATCACTGGTGCCACACAGAGCCAAGTTTGGCTTTCCAAGTAAACAAAAATACTCATTTCCAGCAGGTTATTTATTTGTGCTGGAGCAAACTGTGAAGGCCACATGGCTGTGGGGGCTCAAGGGGAAACAGTTGATCAACAGCTTCAGGGAGGGAGGAAGGATTTGTTCCATCCCAGAGTAAAACGTGTCACCATCCTCCTTGGGTCTGATTTTGGTGCCAACTTCTCTTCAAACCTTGCAATTCCTCTCTGAAATGTGAGGCCATCAGCAGATTTGAGCTAAATGACAGTTCTCCTTTCTGAACACACTCACCCAGGAAATTCATATTGCAGCAGGGAGGCTGTGCTGGGGCTGCAGATGTGACTGGTCCCATCCACAGAAACCCAACCCAGGTACTTCTGCCAGCAAAGGCTATCAGAATATCAAAAATATCCTGGAATCATGGGATCTCAGGCTGTTTTGGGATGGGAGGGATTGTTCATGACCACCCAGTTCCACCCCCTGCCATGAGCACACCTTCCACACCTTTCACCAGCCCAGGCTGCTCCAAGCCCCATCCAACCTGGCCTTGGACACTTCCAGGGATCCAGGGGCAGCTGCTCTGTTGTGCCAGGGCCTGCCCACCCTCACAGGGAACAATTTCTCCCCAGTACCCCATCTAACCCTGCCCTCTGCCAACAGGAATCCATTCCCCTTGTCCTGTCACTCCAGGCCCTTGTCCACAGTCTCTCTCTGCCCTTCTTGTGGTTCCCTCAGGTACTGAAAGCACACACTGAGGTCACCTCAAAGGTTCTCTTCTCCAGACTGAACAACACCAATTCTCACCTCTCCTCACAGCAGAGCTGCTTCATCCCTCTGACCACCTTGATGCCTCCTCCCCTGGCTCCAAATCAGTTTAACACAACTTCTGCAGTGCTGCTGGGAGCCCCAGTGGGGGATTTAGCACAAGAAGTGAAATCCACCAGGCTGCCAGTTGGCTTTTACTCTCTGAGCTGGGCAACATCCACCCAAACAAGAGAGATAAAGGATATTTATTTTTGAACCCTTCGTCCAGTCAGCCTCAAATGTGACAGAAACACAGCTGGACATAGGGCACAACCAGCAGTGAAAATCTCCAACCCTGCTGAAAGAAAATTGTCAATTTGTTGTTCAGCCTCCACATGTGTTTGGAGGGGGAGCAGGAATTATATGTTAGGAAAAAAGGGGATTTTTGGCACTGGAGGTGTCTTCTCTGGCTCCACAAGTTCCCCCTCATGGGTGGAGAGAGCACAGGGTTAACTACAGGAAATTAAAGGTTAGTGGTTTTGTTCTGGGGGGTTTTTATCATATTTATTTTTCAAAGTTCAACTGACAGCAGAAAATGGTGCGGAAAATCAAGGGCACATACCACAAACAATTCCTTTGAAAAAGGCCACTCTGCCTCACTCTTCTCCTGCTTGTTCATTATGTTGTGAGGAGATGTCAAACCTTTTGTTTGTGAAGCCAAACACCATCTCATTGAGAAACTGGGAAGTGGTCATCGTTTTGGGAGTAGTTCTTTTGGAAACAATTACAAATCACCCAGGGGACTGGACTGTGTGATTGCTTAATTCCTTCTGGAGAAAAAACTGACAGTTTATTCCTCAACTGCTGAAAACAGATAAACAAAAATGCATCCTTAAATTAAAAAACATATAAATTTTCAAATGCAGTCAGTGCTCCAGCTGCTAGGCTAGGGTTTACTTCAGCTTCAGAAGGGCAAGAGCTGCCTTAGAATCATCAAGTCCCAGAATGGTTTGTGTTGGAAGGGACGTTAATGATCACCCAGTCCCATGGCAGGGACATCTTCCACCATCCCAGGGTTCCCCAAGCCCCATTCAACCTGGCCATGGGCACTGGCAGGGATGCAGGGGCAGCCAAAGCTGCTCTGGGCACCTGTGCCGGGGCCTCACCACCCTCACAGAGAGGAGTTTCTTCCTAACATGCCATCTAAAAATCTCCTATTTTAATTTACATCAATTCCTCCTTGTTATATCACTGTTTCCTTGTGTAAAAAGTCACTCTCCTTTTTTATAGGTATTTGCTGAGTTCTGGCTTTAATACCCTCCCTTCAATGCCCAAAGGGTGGACAGACTGTTTGCTGGGGACACCCTGGCAAGGCTCAGCTGGGACTGCTGGGAGCAGGGACACTGGGGCTGGGTCACATTGCAGCACATCAGCACAACCCACGGTGTATTTTTAAATCCTTCTTCCTGCTCGAGATTTGCCCAACACTTGATCCAAGCCTACAACAGTAAATAAAACAGTGCCAAGAAATGTTTCCCTGAATTGGAAAGAGCTCATTTATTCTGCTAAATTGTTAACATAGTTCCCAGCAGAGCACTGGCCAGCTCACACCATCCAAACAACTTGGGGCCTGGCTGGCAGGCAGCTCAGCCCCTGCTGCTGATTTGGGACTCAGTCCCTGCTATGCAGCTGCTCTGGGGAAGATAATTTCATGCTCTGGCATGTGTCACCCTCTGCCAGTGGCCTCGGTGCCAGCAAACAGTGCTGGGAGGGTGCACCCTGCAGGAGCCAGCACAGGGGTGACAGCCCAGTGCTTCCCACTGCTCCCACCCTGCTCCCAGCCCACCTGGCCATAACCTCTGAACTGCTGTAGTCCTCACCCTCTGGAAATGATTAAACTCCTCTGCAGCTCCATTCCACACTCACAGCTGGGTCACAGCAGCACTGGTGGTACCTGGGGCAAGCTGGGTAGGATGGGAAGAGAAAAACAGTGCTTTGAAACAAAGCTGAGGCTTTGGTGACACGGAAAGAGGCCCTGAGGTGTCCTGACCTGCCCCTTTCCTGTGTTAAACTCCTTATCAGAACAAGGGAACTCTTTCAGCACTTCTTAAAGAGCCAACACAACACCCAGTGGAAATTTCCAGCTTCTCTTTACAAACTGAGAGGAAAACCTGAAGAGCAGAACTTTGTTTTAGCAGGGCATATTCTCATTCCCAGGTGCTGCTGCTGCAGAAATTCCCCCTCCTGTCTTCTCAACACAACAGAAAATTTAAGGGCCCCATCATGAGATCAGGCTGAGCCCACAAATCCCCGGTGCCCATTCTCAACCCCACAAGCACAACTGAGGTGACCCATGGCCACAAACAAGGCAGGTGGAAAGGTCTTTTATTCCATTATCTGTCACCAAACCCAGAGCCATAGCAGCACTTTAGATGGCTTGGATTGCTAGCAGTGACTGTTCCCTGATATCACTGAAACTACATCAGCAGAGAAATGGAATTTTTTCTTGGCTGGAGGCATCCAAAATTCCAGGGAGTGAAAAGCTCAGAAAAAGGTGTCCTACTGCATTTCTTGAACAGCAACAGGCTTTAGCTTTGCACATGGAAGTCTGGTCCTGCACAGCCTTTTAAAGGCTTTGGTTCTTCTCCAGTTTTAAGTATTAGTAACAAATCATTTGGAGTGGCCTAATCTTAAACCCCTGAGGACTGAGAGCAGGAATCTCCTTGTTTACATGGGTGAGCACAGAGGTGTCTGGTTAAAGGCTGGACTTGACAAACCAGCAGACTGATTCTGATTCAAGGAAATCACTCACACTCCAGGGAGGGACTTTCCAAGCAACAGTTCTGCACCCACTCTATGCTGATGAAAGGAAACACGTGATTTGTAAAGGGAACGTTCAAACCCTTCCACTCTCTTCCCTTGCAGACTTACCTGCTGCCCTTGAAGAAGCTGCATTGTCCAGATCAGCCCCTTCCCACTCACTGCTGTTAAAACTCAATGAGTTCCATGAATTCCACTTATATCTAAAAATGTCATTCTAGAGCTGTCACCTCACGCATGGAGATGCTCCTGGCACCAAGGTACTTGGAGCAGAGCTCCAGGACATGGGGGAGCTGCCCCAGGTGTATCAGGATGCAGGAATCAAACCCCCACCCAAGACAGAGCCAGGACCCTCAAGAACCTTCAGCTGCTCTTGCCATAAAACTGCTGCTCACAAGATTCCAAGTGGGAGGGCAAAGGTGGAGTGGGGAAGCCATACAGGAGTCTCCTCATCCCAAGCACGTTCCTGATTCCCCCAGTGCCCCCAGGCTGACACATGACCCCCACCTCACCTGCTGACACGGTGCCCCTCCATGGGAAGGAACCAAGACTCTTCCAAGCACAGAAGCCACGAGACTGGGCACTTCCTGTGCCAAGGCTGGGCCGAAGGACTTGGCACCTCTGCTCCACGTGCTAGCACAGCCCAGCAGGGCCAGCCTGGGCTGTCCCCACAAACACTGCAGCCACTAAAGCAGAGCCACCTTCCTTCATGCTCCCTCCAGTCCTGTCCCTGCCAGGACACAAAGAAGCTCAATCTCTCAGTCCACAGCAGCCAGACACTGAGCACTGCCCGGGGAGAGGGCACAAGGGTTTCAAACCTCTCCAAGCACTGCAGGAACTGAGTTTTCTCTCCACTTCCTGAGCACAGTTTCTAATCACTGGGGTATCACAGGAAATCCACATCAGCCCTTACAGGAGCTCAGTGAGATTTTGATTTACTGAGGTGTGAAGTTTTTTGGTTCGGATTTTTTGACCATGAGCTGCGTTTAACTCCTTCAGAGCCATGTCATTGTCCACATGCACTGCCTTGGCCTGAGCTCCCAGTACAGAGGATTTCCTTCCCACCTTCAGAGGGATGCTCCATGGTTAGAGGGCTGGCATTTCAGACATGGGATCCAACATTCCAGCTGTCTGCAGCAGCTTCCCCAGAGCCAAGGCAGATCCTGCTCACAGTCACTCCCTGCTTGGTACTTCAGCCCCTTTGCTCGGGGGGAAGTTCCCCTCAGTGCCAGGGCCTGTGGCACCATGTGAACTTCATTATCATGCAATTAAACCCTCCATTAATCTTAGTGTCCCTCATGCAGTTCATGACAGTTAAAATTGTATGAAAACAATGACAGAAAAAAGAAACCCAAACTTACTGCACTATATAGCAAGCAAAGCTCTCAGAAATCCTGGAATGACATGATCCACATAAAAGCACTGGAAAACTACTCTCTAAACCACAGCCAGGTTTGTCATTCACAAGTCTAAGCATGACAGAGCAACATATACATCTCAAGACAACTGTTGCTCTCAGAATTCTTATTTATTAAGAGCAGAAAGGAAATTTTGCTTAAGTTTTATACATAAAAAAGTAAACAGTAATTTTTTTTTTCTTATAGTCTTTTCCACTGAAGAAAATTGAGAAATAAGTTGTCTTTTTAGATAATGTTTATTTAAAAAAATAAAATTAATTGACAAAGATACCACACTATTTTGCATGCCGGGCACCCCTTGGCTCGCAGGACCCTGTTCAGCATGAAACCGCTTTGTCAGCAATGCACGAGCAAAAACCACCCCAGCCTGGCTCCCACCTGGCAGCTGCTGCAGCCACACAACTTAGTGAGATATCTCTGGGTTTTTACCAGCTCAGGTCTTTAGTAAATAAATTCCAAGTGGACACTAAACAAGTATTTCACTAAGAGATGATGAAATATTAAAATTAAAAGCAAGTCAGATTGCAGCTGTAATTATACTACATTAGAAACTTCAGTTGGTGGGGATCCATTCACCATAGAGAGATTAATTTGTAATCAAGGTAATTACAAAGACAGAGCATTTTCTTCCTGCATGCTTTCCCGGGCTTGGAACCAACAGAGTTGACTACATGGAAAGTTGACTAGGGTGTACTTGGAATTCACTCTCTCAGGCAGGAGACTAGTTAAGGAGTGTTACTGATAACAAAGAAGAAAAGTTATACAACATTGATTATTATAAATTACTTTGTTCTTATCTGCTTTTAGCCTTAGTCTCCTACAAGTCTTCATCCACTCCTGTAGAACCCCAGCTCCCCCTCCACTCCCCCATGGCAGCTCCCATCCCTAGTGGTGGTTCGAGTGCGTGGGGCAGCCCTTGATGCGGAACACGTGGATGTGCAGGTGCGCGGCGATCTGGTTGCACACGCTGACGCAGTATCGCAGCAGGTCGAACAGGGACAGGATCTGCACAGGAAAACATCACCCACAGTTATCCCACAAGTTCCTTACGGGCTGTTATGTGTGTAACAGCCCACACTGCACAACCACAGCACTGTGGCCCATTGAGCTGAATCTCCACTCCAGGAATAACCACAGAATCCCAGACGGGCCTGGGATGGAAGAGACCTTAGAGCCCATCCAGGTGCACCCCTGTCATGGGCAGAGACGCCTTCCACTACACCAGGCTGCTCCAAGCTCTGTCCAACCTGGCCTTGGACACTTCCACGGATGGCGCATCACTCCCTAAAGAATTTCTGGGAATTGTGGGCTTTCTTCCAGCCTAAGACAAGACAGACTCTTAATTCTACAATAAGAAAGTGGATAAGAGTTACAGCAGCTACAGAGATACTGTTAAATGCCCCATTAACTCAGAATGGTGAAAGCCACACACAGAATATCTTTTCCCATCACACCAACACAATTTTACCAAAAGGTTGACACTGTTTTTGTACATTAAACTTGTGCATTTAATAAGCCCAGACAAGTTGAATTTAGGATGTTTATCCCGATGGGTGCTGGAGTCATGACAGATATTCCAGACCTTAAGCCACAGCCAGAGCACCCCGGCATTGCCCATCACAAGGACCCAGCTAACGAGGCAGCAACACTCAACTGCAAAATATTCTAATCTAAGCTTTGAATATTTGCTACAATGCTTTGAAATTTTAAACTATCACAGTCACCAAGGCTGGAAGTGACCTTCAAGACCATCGAGTCCCACCATCACCCCAGTCACCATAATCATCCTTAACCCAAGTCACCAGGTGCCACATTCAGTCACCTCTTGAACTCTTCTAGGTATGGTGACTCCATCACTGCCCTGGGCAATTTATTCCAATTCCTGATCAATTCTTTCAGCATTTTTTTTTCAAATATCCAACCTGAACTTCCCTGGCACAGCCTGAAGCCATTTCCTCTTGTCCTTGCCCCTGTTGCCTGGCAGCAGAGCCTGACCTCCCTTGGCTGTCCCCTCCTGTCAGGGAGTTGTGCACAGCCAGAAATTTGCTCCAGGCTGAGCCCCTTTCCAGCTCCCTCAGCTGCTCACGGTGCTCCAGACCCTTCCCCAGCTCAGTTCCCTTCCCTGCACACACCCCAGCCCCTCAGGGTCTCTCCTGCCAGGAGGGGCCCAGAGCTGCCCCAGGGATGGAGCTGCCCCAGCAGTGCCAGCACAGGGAACCACTCTGGGCACACCATGGCTGTGACAGCCCAGATTCCACTGGCCTACCTGCCCACCTGGGCTCATGTCCAGCCACTGTTACCAGCATTCCCAGATCCTTTCCCAGCTTTCCAGCCACTCTTCTCCCAGCCTGGAGCATTCCATGGGGCTGTTGTGACCCGAGGACGGGACCTGGCACTTGGCCTGGCTGACCCTCCCACTGCTGCCCTCAGCCATGGATCCAACCTGTCCAGATTCCTCCAGAAGATCTACATCCCACCCAGCCTGGTGTCCTCTGCAAACTGACTGGGAGTGCCTCGATCCCCTCACCCAGACCATCCCTAAAGACAGTGCCCAGATTGTCCCAACACCAAACCAGGGACACTGTGACCCTGTTCAGCTCTGCACCAACTTCAAATCCACTCCAGGGGATTCAGCTGGGCACAGCCAACACAATGAATTAGTGGCAGAGCTAATTAATAAAATTAGCTTGGACTCACCAGGGCAATCCAGAGGACAATATACTCATCAATAAAGCTGTTAAAATACTGGTCAAGGAACAGCAATGCTGGGCCTATGAATGCTGTGTCATACAGATACATCTCACTCTTGGTCATGTGGGCAACCTGCAGTAAAAAAAAAAAAGAAAAGAGAAGTTTAAGAAATAAATATATGCCAGCTAAGGCAGAGTGATTTCAGAACACACAAAGCCAAAACCATACAGTTCAAGCCACATTACTGAAAAATACCAAATACTCAAGTGGCCACAACAATATTGTTTGAACCATGGTGCTCCACAGCTACAGAGATGCAAGGTTTGCAGAGGCATCTTTTATTAGAGCAGAGAATGTAGCACAGGAAAAAAAACTAGTAAGTTTTCCAGCTCACCTCTTCCTCCTCCCAGAAACCAAACAGTGAAATGGAAGCAGACTGGTAACTTTTAAAGTTGAGCCTGGAAACAAAAACTCACAGCTGCTGGAGCTCAAAAAATCAAGGACACTTGGTGTTCCTCTCCCTCCACCTCTTTTTCTCCCATTCAATGAGGATCACCACCTTTCTCTGGTTACAATTTGATGACCATTTTTGGTGTTCATGTGTGCCCTTCTCACCTCCCTAGGTGCACAGAACCCAGCCCACACTCCATCCTCACTGCTCAGCACAGCTGGGATGGGACTGAGCACCAAAGCAGGCCTGGTAAGAAAGAAACTTTTCTTCTACTGTGAGCTTAAGCTCTTCCTCCACTATGAACTTAAACTCTTTCACTGTGAGCTAAGTCCAGCACTGACCCAGCTCACAACAGCCCAACAGAGGCCTGCAGAACTGGGATGGCCTTTGAGGCAGGAGATGTTTAACCCTCATTTAGTGACACCTCTGCCCGTGTATAAACCTGTTAACTATTTTAACTCCTATTTTAGTCCAATTCTTCAAGTCAAACCCTCAGGAAGTGTTCCAAACCTCAGCAGCTCCATCACCTCCTCTCCTTCTGCCAAACCTTCCTCCCCTTTGCGTCTGAGGGGGATTCCAGCCCCCTCTGTTCCAGCCCAACTCTTCACACGTGCACAAATACATTGCAAATGTGTGAATTAACAGCTGGAGAAGGGGGAGAAACAGCTCTGTCTGGTGCTGCCTGTGCAACCACAGCATCAACCCCACATTTACACTGCCCTTTCAAACACAAAAAGACTCTGCTGCACCTCCAGGCTACCCAAAGCAAAGCACAAGTATCTCTTCAGTGCACAAACAAGAGAGCTCCATAATCTACAAAAAGTTCTCCTGCAACAAGACTGGGGAAGGTTCTGGCACACTCACCACCAGTTTATTTGTGATCTTGGCAGACACAAAGCCAAAAGTTAGGATGTAGAGACAAGGGTGCCTCTCAAAGAGCTGCACAGCAGATTTCTTGTAGATCATTGCAGCCAAGGCGATCACTGAGCCAATATGGAGAAAAGGTGAGAGGACACTTGTTCCCTGTGGTGAGATTAAAGCATGAGGTTAATAAAATGTGCACATTGCAAAGAAACCTCAAAGAGCCCCTCATGTGGTGTGCAATGAGGGGTTAAAAATAAAACCACATTAGAAACATCTTTTTGAATGCTGGTGGTAAAAGGAACAAAAAGTAGTGAAACTTGAGCATGCAGCAGCTGAGAAGTGGTGGAAACTTTCTGGTTCTGGGGGAAAAAAATAATATTTTAGGCAGCAAGAACACTGCAACAGAAGGTGCTTGTGCAGACACATCCACTCATTCTTTTACATTGGTAATATAAATAATATAGATCTTTCAGAAGGATCAAACCCAGAATCTTCGTGAAAGATTTCTTTCTGAATGGATTTTTGCACAGGATTTTTCTATGAACTCCTCAGTGAGGGGTGTACTTGTATAACTTCATTTATCTCATTAATTCAAAAACAAATATCAAAGTACAATGAGTACTTTTAACAAAAAAATTTTAAAACTTTGACTCCTAAATCTACTATTCTTACACATGCAATATTAACTTGTTTTTCCCAAGCCAGCAAGGAGCTAATGGGAAAATATTTTCCATGGAGGAGGGATTATGTTAAATAGAAACTGTGGCTGAAGAGCCTCTGTGCTGAGGAGGAACTGGCAGCCCAAGGTACTCACTGCTATAGTGGATCCATTTTTGCCAACTCCACCTGTGAAGATCACACCAAAGTAGTTTGTACAGGAGAATATGGTTCCTGCCACAGTACAAAGAGCTGGGAATATTTTCACCTGAATATTCAGTATTGGAATCTTAATGGAAGAGAGACAAGAAGTTACAATATGTACAAACTCAAATTTGGGTTAGTATTTCATGTGCACTCAAACACTCCACTTTTCAATATATTTGCTCTTCTCTCTCTGCTATACAGAGATTGACATTTCTAGAGAGAAAAAATTATTTTCCAAAAGCTTCCATGAAGCTTCCCAGAAAGCCAGACTTATGTTCAGTTACCAGAGAAGAGACACCAAAAGCAGAGAAATGGACAGAAACCAAGAGCTTGCTCTAAATCACCCCAGGGGAGAGAATCATCACCTTTCCTGAAGCCGCAGTCAAGATCAAACTGGGCAGAAGAACAGCCACTTGGGGATGGTCAGATAAACCCTTTCAAGCACTGGATCCAAACTTTTGTGCAAGGCAAGGCAAGCAAAGAGATCAGACAAGTCAGAACAGAGTGACCTGGAGAGGAAGGATGAGGTTGCTAAAGAAGGAGAGAACGATCACAGGCAGTTTCGAAAGTTTCCTTCGTTTTTTAACAGTCATGTTTCAAGCAGAACAGGAAAAACTAGAAATGAAGAATAGTCCAAAGTAAACCACAGGAGATATGTTATGGGAGCAAGTGTTTAGAGATAACTACCCAAAACCTCCCAACTGTATCTATTCAACTACTAAAAGCTCCTTATTCAGGAACTGAAGTCATGGCACTCAACTGAATAAATGCTTGGCTCCCCAATGAGTCCAGCCAGGAACAAAAGACCAAAGGAGGTCAAATTGCTTCTCTTTTTTTTTAATTACCCTCTCAGAGTAGCTTTCAGCAGGTACAGGTAAACAATGAAATGCTATGAGTTGGAAGGGACCCATCAGGAGCATCCAGTCCAACCCCTGTTCCTACACAGACAGCCCAACAATCCAACCCTATGCCTGAGAGCACTGTCCAAACCCTGCTAGAGCTTGAAGATTGTTCTTGAAGATCCTAAGTTTTCTATTCCATTCAACAACTCAATGTCTTCATCTTTCCAGGACATGATCAAGAGGCAGAGGAGCTTTAACCCTTCATGCCTTGTTCAGCCCACTCCCCAAACCCCACCCAGTTTCATGACACTCAAATATATTTCTCCCTTGCTAAGGCTACCCTGTTAAGGCAAAAAATAAAAAAAAAAAGGCATTTCCTACAAGATTGTACAGAAAGAATAAAGACAAGTAAAGAGAAGGCCTGAACTGCCAGACTAGAGCACTACTTCTAATCATTCATTAATGTCAGGAGGCTCAGGATTCCTCAAGCTCTTCTAAAAGCAGGTACGCGTGCTGGCCTCTGCCTCAGAACTTTGGTATTGAAAGAACAGGGTGGATTGACTTTTACAAGCAAAAGGAAACAGTAGCAAACTCCATTACAGGAGTCAAAAGACATTAAGGTTGACATTTCCCCAAGACAAAGGGAATTGGCTGGGAAAAACACCCCATGAACCCCCAGCTACCACTCAAACACTGGAGAAGGATGCTCAGGGAAGGAGAAGATAAGGCCACACTGTTATAACACCCAGTTTGGCCAATTTTAGGTTCTTAACACCCTCCCGTTGGCCTCCACAGCAGCTGCATCAGTGCAAAATATGTTAGAAGAAAAAAATATTGAGAAACGGCCACATAGAGAAATTTGGCAGAGGAAAGCCAGGAGTGGATTAAAAAGTCAGCACCTGCTGAATTTCTCTGTGTACAAAATGGGATCATCAAAGCCAAAAGTGGGAAGCAGCAAAACCATGCAAATATCAGATTACTTTTATTTCTTCCCTCTGACTGGAGGGAGAGAAGGAAATGTTCCTACAAAGTGGCACCACAGCCCCTGAATTTTAACTCAGAGGACACTGGAAGACAGCTGCCAGGCTTCCCTGTCTGGTATTCCATGTATCACTATAGATCCTGCAATTATTCTGCCTTTCCTGGTGATTCCAGGGGCTTCATCCAACACCACGTGCAGGCAGAACTTCCCAAAACCATGTCTGCAATGCAGGGAATCATTACCAGTTACATCTTTTACAGGCAAATGTAAAAGATTTTTCTCTTTTAAACCCTCTGAGACTGATCACAGACGGAAAGCTGCATTGCCCAGAGAGCTGCAGAATCCAGGTAAACCCTGGGAAAGAAGCATTCCAGGCTGGACAGGGCTTGGAGCAACCTGGTCTAGGGGAAGGTGTCTCTGCCCATGACAGGGGGTGGGACTGAATGAGCTTTAAGGTCCATTCCAAACCAAACCATTCCATGATTGAAGATGTGGTTTGGGAAGAGCCCAGGCACGGCAGTAACCAAGTGGCAGCAGGCAACGGATGGAGTCGGGAGCGGCTGCCAGAGCCAGCATTAAAGTGAGTCTGGAACATTTTGCCAGAAAATTACTCCCAGGATTGCAGAGTACATTTCATCAGTTTTGTGCAAAATGAATTGGTATTTAAAAAATAAAATTATGAGGGAATAGGCCAGAGCAGATTCCAGCTAAGGGCTCATGGAAGCAGCAGGGAGGGAGCATGTAAGAGTCTCGCTTCCTCCAGGAACTCCTCCTGTCACCAATCCCACAATTGCCACAGCCAGCTGGGCAACTCAGACCCTGGAGTCCTTCTCACAGGGCTGCATCCCAGCTGTCCAGATAAACTACAGTCACATCTGCCCAAGGAACAACTTCCACAGGGCTGAATTCCATCTCCATATTCCCAAAGTGTTTGTGCTTTTTCATAATCCAGACCCTACGGGAGAAAACTCCAACAACTGTATCACTCTTCTTGCTTCAAGCAGGAAAACCAACTTCAAATATACAATCTATTAAACAAGTTACCCTAAGCTTCCTTGGTCTACTCACATGTCCCAAATGATCCAAGATGAGCCATACTCAGCATCCCACAGGAATTACCAGCTCCAGGAGCATGGGGAGCAGCATTTAACAGGCTTTGAAGAGAATTTACACTGCCAGAAAGGAGGGAGCCAAGACAGGCACACACAGTTTCATGGAATAAAAGAAAGATAATGAAAACAACAATTTCCAAAATTCACAACTCTGCATTTTGCCTGTTCAGAGTGTTTTGCTTTTCCGATGAAAAGTGGAGTGTTTGAGTACACAACCACATCTACTCCCCATTTCCCCCAAACAGAAGCAAACAGAAAATACCAAACCACCAACTTTGTAGTTACATCAAGTATTAAAGGATTAGAGAGGGCTGGGTGAGAAGGGGTTGCGTGATTTATTTTGCTCTGCAAGCAGTAAGTAAGATTTATCTGTAAATGAACACAAAATCTCACTCATTGAATTAAACAGGATTGTCATGGGAGACCTGATTAATGTTGTTCTCTGGAGAGATGCTCCGTTAAACTAACCAAAATAGTTTAATATTTTTGGGAGCTGCCTTAGGCAAATGCTGCTCCAACCCAGAACTTCTGATAGATTTCAAGATTTTGCTGAAAAGGGTTATTTAAAAGGCAATTTGGGAGTTATTTAAGCTATTTAATAACAAGAGATCTATTTCTAAGCTCACACAAACATTACTGAACTATGCCAGGGGTTGCGGCAGCAGCATCCCCCCCCTCCACACTTTTTTTTTAAAGTAAACTGAGAACAGGAATTGATAAATTATCTTGATAACACAGAATATTAAATTATAGCTACATCGGGATGTTGGCCACATTAATATTTCTAGATATTAATGTCACCAATAAGGTTACATGGAGCCTTATTTTTATTCTGTAATCAATCCTTCCCACCCTCATTCCCTATAGATAGTATTTGCAGTTTATAGAATTAATTAAGGGCTTTAGGGTTTTAAGCCTGAAAGCATAAGCAGCAAAATCAGGATGGCCACAATTAGCTCATTTGGGATCCTTTCCACATACTGTGGGTTCATTGCACAGAGCACATTAGAAATTTATCCATTTGGGGTGAAGCTTTTCAGGGACTTTTGACCATCTCTTGGTATTACTGAAATCAAGATTTCTTTCTCCTTAAGAACTGCATTTACCAAATACAGAGAGAAGATCAATAACCAGGAAGGAAAACTAGGAAAACCTTTCAGGAAATCAATGCTTTGGATTTTATTTCCAGTAAACTTATTTAATTTATGTATGCACATACATGCTTTTCTGTGGACAATGTCATTTTGATAGCTCAATGTGGCTTCAGTAATACTTACTATTGTATTACTATTATTATAATTATCATTATTATTAAACTGTCAGCTGACATGGCCTGGCAAGCCTATATCAACATATATATTATATATAGAAAAATACATAGACATTGATATAAATAAAAGTTCTGCAGCCAGGCTGTGCCAGCAGCTCATTTAATCAGGATCATCTTAGTTTAAAAGGAAAAACCTGACAAGGGGGAGTTGTCCCCTTACACAAATCCAGAGTCATCAGCCACATTCAGGCCTAATTATCTATTGATGACTCCCAACTACTCTCCAAGAGTTCCCCCAAATCCTTATCCCAGTTTAATATTCCTCCACTGTTTATTGAAATGAAATTCATTCAGGTTTTGGCCAGGATTTCACCAAAGGTTTAAGTTCATGCAGTGTTTGATAGCTTTTCACCAGCACACACAGGGTATAAAATAACCTTGTTTTAATGACTGTGGTACAGACAGAACCCACAGTTCATTCCATGGGATCTGAATTCAAAAACCTGTTTCCATTTATAAGGAAAAGTGAAACCTTCCTGCAGAAGTGAAACTGCCTCAAGATGTGCAGGAGTGCTTCAGTGATCACTGGATTATTAAAAAGGATAAAATAAGAACACAAGCAAAATTACCAGAGATTGCCAAAAAGGTGGTCCTCCAATCACTGCCAGTAAATGCATGATTATTATGAAGATTTGTACTTCAGTCACATCAATTCTGATTAGGTATAAAAAGCCAAAAAAAAGAAGCAAAATTATTCAAAGCAATTTCAAGTCAGTTACTTGCAAGCTCAGCAGCACAGCTCTGTCACGCACTGTATAAAGGCTGAGGAAAAGAGGAAAAACTCACCAATAATTTAGAAGGCAAAAATGTATTTAGCTTTTTTGTTCAAACTAAGAGCAATGTTGTACTATAATTTTGTTTTACTTCACAGTGCAATAACAGAAATCCATTTTATCAACCAGAAACATTGGAACTCTTCACTGCCCAGTGGCAGCTGCAGAAATAAATATTCAGTTTTAACCTTGTCCACCAAAAAAAAAAGAATTTAGTAGAGATGATAAAATTCTAAAAATGTATTTTTAACCCTTAATATATTCCCTACCCTATCTTAATATGACTATCCTCTGAATAGCATCAAGCTTTGAAAAGAAACACGAATCCCTAAAGGGTTGATGGAAATGGTGCAGTGGCAGCAAGAAGAGAAACCACTTCTGGTTCCAGCAGAGCCAGGATGTGCTGCAGGAAGAATGGGAGAAAACAGAAAATTTATGGCTTTGTTTTAAGGAGCATGTAAAAATCTTGGAGGTAGAAAGAGGGGAAAATGGGTGTACAAATGAATGCCAGAAATAGGAGTATATAGAAATACAAGTGAAATGAAGAGGATGGACTTGCTGATGTGATTGATATATATATATATATATATATATATATATATATATATATATATATATATATAGACTCCAAATCCCTTCCTGCACACACAAGCTTTACTGTGACAAAACCCTGCTGATATCACCTGCACGGGGAAGAAGCATTATGGGCTGGGCTTTCCTCTGTCTGCCTTAAATGAGCTACAAGACCATGGAATTGATTTTAGTATCAGCTTCCATAGACTTTGTTTCAGTCTGGGAGTGGATCCTCTCATTTGAGGATCTCCAGTCTGGTCAGCAGCAGAGCCACATGCACAAGGAATCATTCCAAGGCTGCACCTAAATCCCATGGTGGATATCTCCATGGCAGGGGTTGGAATGAGATGAGTTTTAAGGTCCTTCCCACCCCACTCCATTCCATGATTGCTTTGCCAATTTGCTTTCCACTACACAAACCTGGAGATGGAACATTCAGGAAGCAACCTTTGGAGCCCTCCTATATTCAATTTGCTCAATAACAATCCTGCAAGGCAATCACAATTGGCTGATGAAAAAACTGACTTCCACTGAGGAAAGAATGTTCTAAAATATCTCAGGTTTCAGTCCTGATACAAACAAATAGAGCCATTGAGATACCTTGCAAGAAAAAAAATAAAAATGCTCAGCAGAGATACACAGATCAACTGATTTAATGCAAATTACTTCCTCCCAGCCCTTGGAGTCAGCATGGAAATGTGTTCTCAGTGTGTCCAGCCAAGGAAGGACTGGAGCAACTCCATTCCAGGAGTGCAGGAATGTGTTTTAGCCCATTTCACTACTTCTGTCAATCTCCTAAAGAACAGAAAGAAACTGAGAAAGTTCACAGAAACAGTGAGTAATAAGTCACGGAGGTAACTCACAGCTTTCCTGGGATAGGAAACCAGGTTTCTTTTGGCAGCAAAAATCTTATGCACAATAAAGTCAAGTCATGTATGGAAAACCAAGTTATTCTGCCAGACAAACCTCTGCACAAGACTGAGAGCCCAACAGATACACGGGGAGCAGTGCCTGCATTGAGGTTAGGGAAACAGTTTTATCTTTACACAGCCGTGGCACAACCTTTACTCCCCTGCCCAGGGCTCTGCCCTTCCAACTCAAACAGAAACAGTATCAGACAGCCAAGGATATTTGTTAAAAGCTTGCCCCTTACTTATAGTAAGAATCTCCTACTGAAGAAAAAATATGACTTTTAACTTCAGTTCCACCTTAATATTCTGTATTTTTAATACCAAATACTCCCTTAAAACAGAAGACAAAAGCATTAAGACCTACTGAGGAGAAACTAAACACCAAACTATCACCTAAAGAAAGCATAAATTCTTAATCCCAAGGAGGAAAACGGCCTGGGAACATCCCATGCTCATTAAAACTACTGTTAGATGACTTAAAATGATAAGCTTGATACCAGTAAAGCACATGCCTGATGTTGGAATTATTCAGTGAATTTTTTTTTGCAGGATGTCAAGTGGCCTCTGGACAGAAATCTAAGAATCCAGACATCCACAGGCAGCTCCTCAAAGCTGGATCACAGCTGGGAGCACAAAGTGTGAAAAGGGGCACATTGTTCCTCTCTGGGTTCAACCTGAATTCAAGATAACTGTGCAACCACAGCATGAACCAGATCCATGATGCTGCTACATGCAGCAGTCATCCCAAGCTCCTTAAAATCCAACCACTTTCTTCCCCCAAAAACACCTGCTCAGCCCCACCTTCTCTCCTGCCATCAGCAGGGTCAGGACATTGGCTTGGCTAAAACAGTCCAACCAAAAAAGAAGAAATTCCTGTCCCAATTGCCAGCCCATCAGCTTTCCTGGTGTTTTTTGTGACCCTGGGAATGCTGGGAGCCCTGAGGAGGCAGCAGGGAAGGTCTGCTCAGCCCCTGGATCCACACAACCCAGCACTGAGCCAGTGGGACTTGGCAGCTCCAGAGAGGGGAGGAACAAAAGGAAATGGCAGACAAGTTGATTGCTACCTGCCTTCATAAAAGTCCTACACAGCTCCCTAAAATGAAAAAGAAGTGAAAGAATGCCATTTTAAACCAAAGCAACAATGGTTTTGTCAAGACAGACGTGAGCAAAGCAATATCCACACTGCCTGGAAAACATTAACACATCAGGTGATCCAGAGGACATTCTTACACCTAAATGATTAACTTCAATTTATGCATTGTATCCAGGTAAAATGAGCTAGCAATCAAAAAAATCCATAAATTGCCTAGGTCACCATAATGCTTTTAAACTGTGGTAGAGCTGGGAACTTACCCAATAAATGAGAAGGCAAAAGCAGGCCTGCAGGAAAGCACTTGCTCCACTTAGAGGGATGTTGGAACCCAGGGCACAGGGAAAATTTCTCTGCCTGTCCTGAGATGTTCTGATCCTCAGGAAAACACTGCTTTTAACCTTTGTCCTTTTAGCTTTGGAGAAAGCTTCCAAGACTTTGGGATTAATTAGAATCTATGAGTGTGTAATAGTGTGAAATAGATAGCAGTAGAGTTTATCACAGGGTGAAAAACTTAAGAGTTTTATGTTTTTAGTATGGAGGTGGATAGGATACAAGACAGAAGATTTTGGGCATTGTCTGATCTCCTTCTTGCTCTTCATCTACTCCATTTTCTACAGTGTTGAGAGCACAGAGTGATTGGTTAAAAAAAAAAACAACACAGATGCTGCATAGACAGAAAAATAATTAGTTATTGGTAGAAAGGTTGAAGTAAAGTACATTCTAAGAGTTAATTGGACAAAATAGCTTTAAAAGACCTTGAATCTGTGTGTCTTGTGCCTTTTGGTGCCTCCTCTTTGTATGCTAAGTCTGAGATATAGACAGCATGCAGAACTTTGATAAGAGAAAAATAAACAACAACCTGAAGACCAAAAAGCCAAAAGTTCCTAGCACAGAACTTTTTAGGGGTCTCCCCATCAGGGGGCCCCACAAGGGAGGTTTCTACAGAGGAAGTCTGACCAATCGCTTTCTTTTTAAGAGAAAATACATCCAACTTGCTTTAGTGGATGGGGAATTTATTCACAAAGTAGGGTGATAATGTTCCTGCTTAGGTATGACATCATTAGTACTGTACTTTATTCTACATCAAGTTCCATTGCATATTCAAGTGACTCTCCCATGGTAAACATTAGAGAAAACATAACTTTGGAGCAATGGATCATGTATCAAATCATAGTAAAAAAATAAGGGAAAAAAGGCAGAAAAGAGAGAAAGGCCATTGTTCCTCCAGACTGTCTCATTTAATTACTATAACCACATTTAATTACACAGAAGCAGGTACCACACACAGAGCTGTAAGAAAGCAAAACCATTTCAAAGCAAGAAGAAAATCAGCCAGTTCAAAGATTCTATTTTCAACTTGTGTTTGTATTTATTTACTCATTTAAATACTACAGTGGAAATCCTAAGAAAAAACAAATGGGAAAAGCAAGCAGCATGAATTCTGCAAGAGGTTCTTAAAGCCTCTGAACTGGGATATTTTTATTTTGTGGGTTATTTTCAGGCACCACTGGAGCCACACTTCCCCCCAGCCTGACAGGTTTGCTGCCTGATGTTTCCTGACAACTGAGTCATGTCAGCACTGCCCTGACTCTGTGCACATTGTGTGGAAGATCATTAAGGCCATGAAATGAAGAAAATGAAACAAACCCTTTTCCCAAGACATTCCCACACTACACAGATGGACGGAAAGTTATTGTACAAGTTCAGAGGACACAAAGAATCAAGTTCCAAAAATCTCTTCTTCAAATAAACCAGGGGCTTTTTCATCTTCTATAAAATAAACAGAAGACCCTGTATTGAGGTTTAAGATCAGCAGGAACATCCAGGCAAAGAAGAAGAACAAAGAGCTGATGCTGAAAACAGAGCAAAGAGCCCAGACTCAATATCTGACAAACTAAAATGCCCAGACAGAACATCCAGTGGCAAGGTTGGGGAAAACACTCACAATAATGCTGAGAAGTACTGATTCTGCAGCAAAGTGATGCTAGGGAAGAATAATAACCAGCAGCACTGTAGAAGGCAGGGACAGGGTCAGGCAATGTCAGCACTGCACTGGGGGTAACCACAGCCTAAAAACCAGAACACCCAAGGATTTAATTCAAATGAAGCCAGAGAAACATAGAAGTTTGAGTTTTTAAATGCACATGTCAACCCTCGCTCCCTATCTGCCTAAATTCACAAGACAGGAAAATTCCTGCAGAGTTTCCAGGGGCAGCTGCAATTCCTGTGGTGACACTGCCATCCATGGATTCTCCTGCACACACTGCAGTGTTCTCCTCTATTGATCCTCCTTTCCCTGTTGTGACAAATTGAAATGCAGATTATTTGCCTGTCTTCAAAGCTGTACAGTCTTACCAGATAAAGACAAGATCCAGAGAACCCCCAGCATGGTTTGAGTTAGAAGGAACCTCAAAGCTCATCCCATTCCACCCCTGCCATGGGCAGGGACTCCTTCCACCATCCCAGGGGGCTCCAAGCCCTGTCCAGCCTGGCCTCAGACACTTCCAGGGATGGGGCAGCTGCAGCTTCTCTGGGTAACCTGTGCCAGGGCCTCCCCACCTCACAGGGAGGAATTCCTTCCCACTATCCCATCTATCCTTGCTCTCTGGCAGTTTGAAGCCATTCTGCCTTGTCCTGGCACTCCATCCCTTGTCCAAAGTCCCTTACCAGCTCTTCAGGCACAAGAAAAGGCTCAAAGGTCTCCCTGGATTCTTCCCTTTTACAGGCTGAACATCCCTAGCTCTCCCATCCTTTCCTCTTAGGAGGTTTCCATCCCTCTAATCACTTCTGTGACCAAATATTGTTAGGAACAGTATTATTTTAACATTTTGTTTTCTATAAAATGATGAGCAGTCTCCAGATTGAATCATCCTCAAGACCTTTATTTGCAATTCCTCTATATTGTTGTGCTAAACTGTATTAAAACAGCCCAATTCTGGTCTTTGAAAAATCACCAAGGCAAAATGTTCCAAACCAAAGTCACATTGCATCAGTACAAGAACTGCTGGGTGACACTGCAGAGCTGCAGGGAGAGGGAGGCAGGGCTGAAATTCTGGCACTTCAAGTGTGAATGTGGGGAATAATGGACTAAACCGATTTTGATTCCCAAAATATTTTTATTTTCCAGCTTTTTAAGCCTTCAGGTTATTCTAATTAATTTCCCATTGGTTACAGGGATAAGTAAACTTCATTAACAATAACATTAACAATATTTTCCCCTCCTTGGTGAACATAAAACTTTCCTGTCCAGTCAAGTACAAGGTTTAGCTGTGCTGCAAGAATTTGAAGCTACTCACTTCATACTGTCCCAGCACCTGTATAATTTTCAAGACAAGTTTATATTCTTGTATTTTCTCAGTACAAATGTTTGTCACATGAAACAGCCAGAGTATGAATACACATTTTCTGTAGCTTAACCATCTGAGATGTGCAATACTGAGCTTAAAAATCTGTTCTGCCTGACATCTGAGTGTGTAAATAAGTCAGTGAAGCTTGGTGTGTCTGAGTAAACCACTTGGAAGCAGCAGCATCTTTAGTTATGAGTTAAGACTAAAACTAAAGATGCCAGAAGGCATCTGAAATTACTCATGAAAGAATTTAAATAGATTTAAAAGTCTATCCTGTAACTCAGTGCCTAAAACTGGGTTAAAATAAGTGTGTGAGGAGACCTGTCAAAGGCAACACCTGGGGTTCAGTCTCAGGAGCCAGTGACAGGAGCCTGAGGGACAGGAAAAGGGGGAAGTGCTTTCCCAGTTCCAGAGGGCAGGGACAGATGAGACATTGGGAAGAAGTTCCTCCTTGTGCAGGTGGTGAGGCTCTGGCCCAGGCAGCCCAGAGCAGCTGTGGCTGCCCCTGGATCCCTGGCAGTGTCCAAGGCCAGGCTGGACAGGGCTTGGAGCACCCTGGGATGGTGGAAGGTGTCCCTGCCCATGGCAGGGTGGGATGGGATGAGCTTTAAGGACCCTCTAAACCAAACCAGTGTGGGATTCTGTGAAAATGCCCTGCCTGGCCCATCCCCTCACAGCCTACTCCCCAGCTGGCTGTAAACCAGGATCACCAACATCTCCTGGAATGGCAAAGACCTCCTTTGCAGGGGGTAGAGATGGACATCCTCAGCAGCTCCAGGTCCTCTGCACCTGCCCTTCCTCTCTCTTCCACCCCATGGTAAACTGTCCTACTCCAGTTCAAACAATTTCCTTTCATCACCCAATCTGAGTTATTTCCACCCCACAATCATCACACCAGGGAATGATTTCAGACACTCAGATTCTCTGAGTGTTTCAGAACTATGTGATTTTATAATTTTTTCTGCCCTAAGTGACTCCTTGGTCAGTTGATATTACAGGCTAAAATCTTGATTTAACCTCTCCCCTCCTTTGCATTACTGTTTGCTAAATTACCACTTCCTGACACTATTTCCAGCCTTTCAGAGATTATGAACAAAGTATTTTAAAAATTAAGTTACTGCTGTTACCTGACTACCTTTAGAGCCACCCAGCTCTAAAGGTCAGCTGGAGACACATCAGGATTTACCAGATTGCTGATGGTGCTGCACCTAAAGCAGAGCCAGTAATTCATCTTCCTAAATAACCTCCTGGAAGCAGAGATTTTGCTGAGCTACTACATGAAAAAAACAAAAGAACTATTAGAAAATAATTAGCATCCACAAAGGTTTAACAGGCTGTGCAAACCAACCATCAAAAAATAACCTCACTTTTGTTTAACATCTGATGCAGTTTTAAGAAAGAGATAAAAAACCTATTCTTATATCCTCAAATATTTCAAGGAAAAGTCCAGACTAAAAATGCATCAACAATAATCATAATCTATGATATATTTCAAGGAATCCACTTGTAATGATAACATTTTATTGGGAGGGGACCTAACCCACATACCATGTATTAGCAAAAAAACAAAAAAAAAAAAAGGAGAAAGAGGTGAAATAAGGAAGAGAAAGTCTTTAAGGCTAGCAAACTAGAGGGGAAAAGGACTTATTTAGCACAGACATAAGGAAAAGCATTTTAAAAATAAAGACAAGCTGGAAAGGAAGTTACTTCTTCATGAAGCTACAAGCACAGGGATCAAGCTGCACAGCTTAAACCAGACATTTTTAACCAGACTTTTTAAGTTATTACACAAGACACAGTTCCCTGAAAGAGCCAAGAAATTCTCCTTTTTTTGGTGGAAAGGTATTGAAATGGCAGCAACAAAATAAGTTTTAAAAAAGTAGTTCCAACAATATTCTACACCCACACTTAGAGCTGCTTCCACAGCCCTGCTTGGCTTTTAGGCGAAGCCAAAATCATGATAAAAAGAAAAGTTTAAATCAAACTTTTGTTGAACAGGCAGGTTTTGCTTTGGTTTTAAACAAAATGAGACGCTTTCAAAAAATTTGTTTCCAGTTAAATCAAATTTTTCCTACTCATTGAAATCTTTTTCCTCCTTGAGGAAGCACGAACACGCTGCAGAGGCTGCCTTGCCCAGAGCAGTGCATGACAGAGGTGCTGCCCTGGCCCGAGCAGGCGCTGCCCAGCGAGGGCTTTACCGTGAAATTCCAGAACGAGGGCCCCAGCACGCCCGTGAGGAGCTGGATGGCCACAGTGCAGAGCATGGACTCTGTCACATCAAATCTACATGTGAGGGAGAGAAACAGTTCAGAGCTCTGTCCTGAGCACTCCTCTGAAGGGGAAGGAACCATTAAACATCTTCAGTCAGGATAAAGGAAAAAATCTAGGATGGGGATGACTCAAAGGGCAATTCAGGGGAGGGATTAACAATCACAAAACCCAGGGGTATTAATGAATTAACAAAACCATTCTAACGCACAGAGTATTTTACACACTTAAATCTTCATTCAGAACTTCTGCAGTTTACAGTTTTACCGTATCACTCCAACACATGAGAAAAAACAATCATTCTGTGTGTGCATGAGGGAATAAATGAAATTCCTTGCTCTGAGTCATGGTGAATAAAACCCATAACCAAGCACAATCCACAACTCTCATCTCCTGACCTCATGCTCGTGTCTGCAAACAACACTGAATATATGAATTCTTTAGCTGAAGTTGCTCCTGCATGTTTCAGTGGAGCAGAAATGCAGATTGTATTTCAGTTTGACACCTCTGAGGAAAAGGAAGAAGTTTCACCTCCCTCCTCATGCAGCTTCTTGTCAAATAATGCTCCAAGAAGTGAGCTCTGGACCCCTGCTCAGGGGTAATGACACTCCATTCTGTATCTATTTATTTCTCACCCCTGACAGAAAGGGATAAAATTATGCTGGAGCCAACAGAGCCACGGAAACCACCCTTTCTCCTAATACAGCGCCATAAATCTGCATTTTATCGTAACAAAAAGATTTTTAAATGGGATCAAATTTAAAATTCAAACCATCTAGTTTAAAAAGAAAATAACTCAGCAGCAGCAGCAGGGTCAGCCAGAACACAGCTCCTGTTTATGGCTGTGCTTATCAGAGTGTGCTGGAACAGACACCCACCATGCCAAGGGATTTCAAATGGGCAGCACAGAAAGGTCATTGTGGCCCCACTGCAGGGCTCAGGTGCAGTGATGATATGCAGACACCAGGCCTGAGGAGAGGGTCCACTAAAGTTCAGCCTGATAAGCATTTTCAGTTTAATTATCACAGTACATAACACAGTAAATAGCTAGCAGAAGTAATAGTTGGTATTTTAGGGAATGCAGGAAGGGAAAGCCCCATGCCCAAACCCCACAGCTACTTTGGTGCTTCACAACAGCTGCAGTTTCTAGTCCTTTTTTCCTATGTTATTTTAGGTGATATTTGGAATTCAGACATGGACCTGTCTTTTAAACATCACCTGGCAAGTTCAAGAAGGGGCATTGACCTTGGCATGTGCTTCACTCCACAGAGATACTGGCACTGACAATCCCTGGGCCTGCTCTGTTGGGAACCCTGTCAGGCTCCTGAGTCTGGAGCCAATTAACACACAGGGGATTAGTGCTGCATCCAGAATATTCCCTTGTCAGTGCTAATTTACTGAGTGTATTTCATGGGCAATTCTTAAAATGCTCTGTTTGACTAAACAAATCATTAGACAATTCAAGAGCCACCACTGGCTCAGGGCTCAGAGACAGCTGCAGTCAGTCCCCTCCTTGTGCTAACAGGGAACACAAACTGAATTCAAATGGAGAAATGCCCTGAGAAAATGAGCCAATGACAACAGGAAACAGACACTTACACTGGGGACAGCCCTGAAATCAAGTCAATCTCCAGACACAAGGCTGATCTAATACAGCTTTTTAAGGCTGTGTAAAACTACGGTGGAGGTTTATGCATCATCCTCCTCCTCTTCTCCCAACACACAAAACTCCATGAAAAAGTCCCAAATCACAGCAGACAAGAAAAACCCTCCTGCCTCAACAGAAAACAGAAGTTACGGGCCTGGAAAACTTACAGGGATCCATCTACCAGTTAATTCTCTGGTCTGGAAAATGATGGTTCTTCCATCTGTCTTGTCCATATCTACTGAGCGTGCAAGTGGGATTACTAAGGCTGAGCAATGAACTGGGAATCTGAGCAGGAGACAAAGGACTGTTTTCTTAGGGGAACCACAGCAGCAAGAAAAGAATGTTCAACATCAGAACACAAGAGAAAGAAAGGCTGAGAGTCAC
This sequence comes from Ammospiza caudacuta, assembly GCF_027887145.1. Classification (NCBI taxonomy): domain Eukaryota; kingdom Metazoa; phylum Chordata; class Aves; order Passeriformes; family Passerellidae; genus Ammospiza; species Ammospiza caudacuta. Next base: position 1,880,723 of record NC_080616.1, on the reverse strand, counting down.
ATGCCAGAAGTGCAAACACTTCGTTATAAAGTTACTAGAGTTTTATCCTAACTCATTCCAATCCAGCAGTTTCACTTGGATGCCATAAAATACAACAGTGTGAATACAGCAAACTGTATAGAAAAGATGAGAACATGAAGTAGAATTATTTCCAGCACCAGGAAATTCATGTTAAGGAAAAAATAATATTAAAAATTAAAGGAAAAATAATTTAAAATAAGCCCCCTTCCTTGTTATTATACGTATCAATATGCAAATTTTTCCTTCTGTTGCTCACAGAGGTACACAGAAGTTGCATGGGTAGGCAATAGCCATATGCTTGTTATGTTGCAGTTCATTATTTCACAGGAAAGTGAGAACTCCAACAATTTATCAGAACAATCAGGAGCAGCATCTCCACACATGACCAATGGGATTGTGGCTGAAAATGCTGTTTAAGGACTTGTGGGAGGAAGAGGAGGAGGATGTGGAAACCACCCCCCACCTTTTCTGTGAGCCCTCACCAGCTGCAGTTTCTGTGACGCTGCCAGTGCAACTGAGGGAGCAGGAGGTGCAGGTTACCAACACCAAACTTCACACCCACCACAAAGACACTTCAACACATCCTGCCTGCAAGTACAGAGAACCCAACATCCCCTGACATCAACAGAGCCTCTACTTAGCCTCAGACTCTCCTCTGTAAACAACCTGCGTATACAAGTTCTCCAAGAAGTGTTGGAAAGTTTTAAGCTCTACAATCATAGGAATGATTGCCTTATCTCAGAGTGGAGATGCTGAGGCTGTTCCCAGGAGCAAGAACTCAGTGTGCTAAAGTCTGACTTGGAAGGCTTCCATCCCTGTATGTCAGTATTTGGTGTGTGCTGTCTATGCAAGATAGAACATCAACTCCTCCTCTGCTGAGGCTGAAGAGGAAGGTTGGGTTAGCTTTCTGAAATCCCCCATTTCCTCACCTCACCTTTAGACCTTACTGGCAGCAGTGGTGATAGGACTCAGGTGAACCAACCCATTATCCCACAGGCTCTTGGGCCAGGACAGCTGCTCCAGAGTCACTGAACAGGAATGTTTCAGGCAGCAGCCTGAATTATTTTGCTTTCTCTGGGGGTTATTATTCAAACAGCAGTGTAACCATGTTTGACTTTTCAGTTATATGAAAGGTGGTAAAAACTGATTCTTCATCTCTTATTTATGATATTCTTTTGTGAAGCCTCCTTGGAAACTAATTTCCATCTCATTGCGTCTATATTTACCCACATATATACACAGCTATAATTCCTACCATCACAACTTATGGTATTTTAATTAAAAAAGGTTGTAATAAACCAGAAAATGCAATAATTTGTAGGAGAAATGCTGGAGACCATGGTACAGCCCTCATGTCTCTGGATAGACCCTTGAGTGTTCAGTGCCCACTAGGTTATTTCAATATGATTCAGCACCTCCAGCACTTCCATCATGAACAAATGCACCAGGACTTTACCTGAGCAGTTTGTGTCTCATGTCTCTCAAGAGACATCCAGGTTGGACAAGGGGGAATGGCTTCCCACTGCCAAAGGGCAGGGTTAGATGGGATATTGAGAAGAAATTCTTCCCTGTGAGGGTGTTAAGGCCCTGGCACAGAATGCCCAGAGAAGCTGCAGCTGTCCCATGCCTGGAAGCATCCAAGGCCAGGTTGGACAGGGCTTAGAGCAACCTGGGATAGTGGAAGGTGTCCCTGGCCATGGCAGGGGGCAGAACTGGATGAGTTTAATGTCCCTTCCCATTCAAACCAATTCCATGGTTCTGTGATTCCAAGCTGTGCTGCAAAATCCAGCTCTGACAGGGATAGATAGCCCCTGCATGTGGGACAGCCCCTGCAGTCAGGCTGTGCTCTGACCCTGAGCAGCTGGAACATCCTGAGCCTGCACACACTTGCTTCTCCTCCTACACTTCCTGCAGGGACCAGGACCACTACTGAATCCAAGTGAGATAACGCTGGACTGGGGAAGAACCAGGTGATCACATCTGGGCTCCAGATAACATCGGAAAAATCCTTTCAGGATTTGTACTCCCTAATGATCTGTTTTCTGCAGCATGTTCCTGAAGCACCTCTCATCTGCTTCCACAAGGACACATGGAAGTCCATTGCAGCTTGGCAGTTTGATTTCTGGGATATGCAGGAAAAAATTCTCTGTTTCCAAAGCAGAGGAGCCCCTGTGATGGCACAGCTGCCCCAATACATGACTCAGCTCATCCCCTGCTGCAGCACAGCAAACCCACAACCCAGACAAACCAGTTCCTGGGCTGGAAACCAGGTCAGGAGAACAAAGTCATTATTTGGGCTGCTTCAATACTAAGTCTCTCTGCCATTCAAAATCACCTTTCTCTTTTTCAAATGTGCTGAGTACTCCTGTTTTCCATAAGATCATTCCCAGATCAGGTGTTTTAAGTAAAACTTCTGCATTTAACTCTATCCCTGCTGTTTCCTGCTGCCTTTGCACTGCTGATATTGTTACAGTGACTTTCCTGGAGCCTGCCCTACTTGCCTTGAGACAGTTCCTGCTTCCTGCTGGGGAATTTTTAAGCAATACTGACCTCTAGCTATTTGAGCTGTTCAATCAACACCAATTGCTTTTTGAAGAGTGGTGGTTGCCAGGATCATAATTAATGGAATTATGTGATCAATTGAAGACGGAGACAGATCATAGAACTTTACTGACTCAACTGATTATTCTAAATCCTGGAGTAGCACAGGGACATCCCCCACAGCTGTCAGGCAGAAGATGAAGAACCTACACAGCTGATGGATTCAGTAATTGGGCCCAGCTGAACAAAGTTTTCCTCGTCCACCTGCAGAATCTGTAGGAACCTCACAGAATGGATCCCATTTCCTCCTCCCTCAGGGGAACTGATCCTGCCCTGCAATCTGACAGGCTCTGCTCAGCTTCAGGGACTTGCAAAGGTTGGCGCAGTGACACCAAAGAGAATCATGGAATTGTTAAGGTTGGAAAAGCCCTCCAGGATCAACGAGCCCAGCCTGATGGATCCCCACCTTGTCACCAGCCCTGAGCACCACATCCAGCTGTTCCTTGGGCAGGGATGGGGACACCAGACCTCCCTGGGCAGCCCCTTCCAATGCCTGACCACCCCTCCCTAGGAAGAAATTCCTCCTGATGTCCAACCTGGCCCTTCCCTCTCGTCCTGTCCTTTGGTCCCTGGGAGCAGAGCCTGACCCTGTCCTAGCGGCCCCCTCCTGCCAGGAGTTGTGCAGAGCCACAAGGCCCCCCCTGAGCCTCTTTTTCTCCAGGCTGAGCCCCTTTCCCAGCTCCCTCAGCTGCTCCTGGAGCTGCAATCCCTTCCCCATACACAAACCACACGCTGTTCCACGAGCACACACTTTGTTTGACACACTAATTTCCCTGGTTTTTTTTTAAGATGGACTTTTCCAGCAAGACAGGCTGATTTTATTACTCAACACTTTAGGCCTGTGTGGAAGGAGGGAAATACAATCTCTCCCTTTAGCACCCTCTGCTCTTCTCCAAGCCATTTCATTATCGAGCTCTCTCTGCACTGAAATACAATTTCTTGGACATACCACAAATAGAGTAAGTGATAACCAGCTGTCTACTCTTTCCTGCTGCTTCGGAATTCAGTCAAGTCAAAACCACTGTCACATTCCCTAAAACAGCACTACCACACCCTCTCTCTGAGAGTAACAACATGGGATACAGACAGGAAAAAGCTCCTGTGCACAAGGATCTTTTTGGCTCCTTTCTACAGCTGTCTCTGAGCCCACTTATTCAGGATTAAGGATATCTAAGTGTGTGCACTGCAGTGAATCTGAAAGAGTTGATAAAATACTGTTTTTTCGGTTTTAGATTAGTGAAATGAAAGCTTCATTAAAAAGTGTCAAACAGTGAGAATCTGTTAACTGGATAAATAGTCTCATGGTTTAGGCATTAAAGTGAACATCAGCTTATGACAGTCTATTAACCTTGTGACAGAGGGCAAAAAAGGAACAAATATGTTTACTACATAGTGCTGTGCTATCTAAATTAATGCTACAAACATTTAGGTGCTTATTGCCTTGTATGAATTAGCTGCATATTAATGGCCACCACATTCTTATATTATTATAAGGCCAGGCAGAAAAATCAAATTTGCTGAAAAATGCCTCCAACATACAGACTCCTCACAAAGGAATGTCCCAGTCAGCACCAGCACTGACCCAAACACTTCTCTGCAGCACAGCAGCAGTTTGGGGAGGCTGATACTTCTATCTGTAAAGTCAAGCAGATGCCAAGGTCAGGCTTTTGTGTTCTTTGATCAATATCCAGAAATCTTTGATTATCAGGGCCCTGTAAAGTTTGAAGGGAGCTAAAAGCATTCAGACTTCTGGTACAACATGAAAGTGATACTCCTAAAACAGGAAAGTATTTGAACCACATGTCTTATTTTAAAGATTTAAGTACCAGAATGGGATAGTTTCAGTCAATATGCTTTAGTGTAGCCAGAGTTGGAAGAGAAGCCTAGATATTCTTCTTTTCTTCCTCTAATAGACATTTCAAACTGATCCAACATCTTAAATTTTTAAGCAGAAACACGTAAGTTTCTCAAGAGCATCTGCATTATTGAAACAGTATCCTGCCAATAAAAGCTGTCATATACAGGAGACTCACATTTATACTGTTTTAGCCTATAAACTAGCAATTATAGACCATAAATAACAGTCTAGTAGACATGTGTATGTAGTTGTTCTAGAATTGTTTCAAAATCCCACAAACTAAGGGCAAACTTCAGTTTCCAGATGCAAAAACAAATTCTCCAGTACATTTATTAGAAATGTGTTTGTTTACTCTGCAAACACAGAATAAATTCTCAACATAGAATACATTTATTTCCTTATTAAGGTTAGAGAATCCCATAGCTCACCAAGCCCTTGTGTTGCACCTCCCACCCAGCCTCCTCCAGCAGAAAACAGGATTTCTGCTCCTGACCTTCTTGGCATTGCAATTTTGGTTCCATTTATTGACAGAACCATGATCTGCACTAACCAAAAGGGATTCTTGAACTCTAAATTGGAGGCACAAGGGCAATTAATACAGTATATTTTAAGGGTTATGGTTAATATTAACAAATAACTGCACATCACAATCAAGCAGTATCAAGACAGAGTTTAATGAATGCTAAAGCCAGACTGCCACCATCTGACCAAAGCATTCCAGTCTTAGGATAAAACAGCAGGTACTTTCCATTACTTATTTAGCTTTACATCACAACAAAAGCTCTAATTAACTAACTGGCCAAAATTATATTTCTACCACTCCTAACACAAGCTAAGGGACATTCACTATTAATTACAGATCCAACACCTGCCAAAAGCTCTAAGGGTGTCACTATGGATAAAAACAATTTGCTACTGCTCTGAGAAGCTGCACTATGGGCACACAAGGTGCAGTTCAGGAGAACAGGGTGCATTTCCCTTTCTCTCAGCCAGGTACTTACATGCCAAAGCGCAGCGTCCCCGAGACGTACGTCTGCCAGTGCGCGCAGTAAAACATGAACGTCCCAGCAAAACAACAAAAGAACATCCAGTCAGGGTTGGTGCCCAGCTGCACAGCAATACAAGTTCCCAAAACCACAAAGACTGCAGGAGAAAATCAGTCACAGAGTGAAAAGGGTGGATGTGTGTAAGCATCCTCACCAGAAGCAAAGCTAACAACAGGGCCCAGAGGAGGGACAGTGGGAAGGTTTATCCTGGCACGGTTATTTCATAGGTATAATGCTTCCACTTACAAATATACAGGCTGCACAACACATTTCAATCCATATCAGTTACCAGAAGTCATCAATATTAAGGGTTTCTAAGTCTCCTACATTTTTATTCCTTGTGATGCCTAATGTCATTAAGGGACTCAAGTAATTCCTGCAGCTGCAGCCTGCAACAAGTTTTGGGGTTTTCTCCTGCGTTTGCCAGATATTTTTCTCTGTCTTCCGAATTTCTCTGATGGCATTAAGAAAATCAAAGGTCTGGATACATTCAGGATGAGTAACATATCTAAGCTTTCCCCTCCACCCTTTCCATATACAACTCTGATAAAGAATTCATAAAATTTAAAGCCTAAGACCTTTAGAGCTTAAGGAACCCAAAACATCCAATCAGGAGCTGGACTCAGTCTTGTGGGACCCTTTCAACTCAAGATATTCTATGATTTTACAATTTTTTTTGCAATGGGGTTAAACTTCAGACTGGTTCAATGAACTCCACCTACCCAGGAAATTACCTACATGATTCAAATCCTAAACTCTGACTTGTAGAGTCCCACTGCTTAGGCTTAGACCTGTCTTGGTATCACTCTGTATCAAGTCAATATGAAATAATATAGCAGAGTATTATGACAATTTCTTACAGAAAATACTTCAGAACCAAGACTCTGCTAAAGCATCATATAGAAGTGCTGGCTCAGGTTGAATTAGTCACATGCTTAGTTTTGTTTTCAATGTAATACAAGAGAAGACATTCAGCTGATCCAGAGCACTGTTCTATGGAAAGAAAGGTGACTTTCTTGGTTGAAATTGATACACTCAACACTATCAGTTGTCCTTTCTTCAGTAAAGAAGCTTTTTTTATTGTATTGCAGATTTGATCCCTGAAACAGAGCAATTTAATCCTCCTACTTCAATTAAAAATGACAACAATACCTGTGGACAATGAATCACAGCCATGATCAAAAAGCTCTCCTAACGGAGTGCTGCTGTTTGTCCTTCTTGCTTGTTTTCCATCTATAGCATCCAGGGACTGGTAGATGAAAAGGCCACAAGCACAAGCAATGTATGCCCAGGGAGGTGCCTAAGAGAGAAAGGCAATCACAATAAGGTTTAAAATAGATAAAATTCTCTTTAAGAAAGCCTGCAGCTGTCCCACAGCCTGACAAAACAGTTTTCCCTTTGCACATACATCCTCCTCCTCACCCAGGGACCTTTCAGCATCTGGTCCTTGCAAGGACAGACAGAATGGTTGTTACATGTGGAATGTAAATAAACCAGTGACAGATTAATAGCTGCAGCCCCTGCTCTGAAGTAGGAAGTTGCACCGTACAGCTGGAAAAATTGTAATACTACATTTTCAAAGCAGTGCATAACAAAGTTACATTAAATATATGCAAGTTGTCACTGTGACTTCAGAAACTTGGGAACTTTTAGCCCCCAGCTTTGTCACAAACACTTCAACAGTGTTCATCTTCACCAGTCCACCACCATTTGAGAGCTGTGTCACTACCAGTGCCCAGACTGAGTCCAAGAGCATTTCTGGAGCTCTGCAGCACAGCCCCTCCACCACCAAGTGTCCCCTCCAGTACGAGGCACCAGCAGCTTTGCCAAATCTACATTAAGAACCTTTAATGGTCACATCCATGAAAATGATTTCTACTCAGACAGAAACACAAACAATGCCAAAGCCCTGCTGGAGCAAAGAATACAATCCAGGCTTTTTTATGCTTTCTGAAGCATAAACCATTAAGAACACAAAAGCGAGGGAGGTGCCATTACTCCATCTGCGTTTACACATCCATAAATCAGATATTACTGGCTATTTTGCAATCTTCACATCTGACACACTTTACAGAAGTGAGCATTTACAAGCACCTTTATTTTACAGACCACACCAAGAAAACCATGACTAATTTGTAGCACATCAATTTCAATGCATTTCCTTCTACAATTTGCATTGCTCCTGCCATTTACCAAAACAGTTCATTCTGCCCCAAAAGCTGCTGCTGTGATGTGCTTTCAGTACTGTCTGCACAAACAGCACAAGGTGAGAAAGGGGAAATGTGTCACCCAAGAGCAGAGCACCACATTTAGCCAAGGTTCTGATGCCACACAACTCCCTCTCATTTTTATCTCTCATGTAAAGATTTAATCTGCCATGTTTTAAGTTAAATGGCTTCACCCTGAAGGTTCCTCTATAAACTTAAAAATCAATCTGCTGGCTCTCCTTTCTTAAAAGCTCCTTTCATGAGCAGTGTAGGTGTTTCCACTTAGACCTATTTATATCCAAGTAAGATTTCACAGCTCTCTCCTTATCCAGATAATTTTTCCTTTTTTTTTTTTTTAACTCAGGTATCATTCCATCAGTCAGCACTTTTCCAGCTGGGTCCTCCCAGCTAAGCAGGAAGTATTTGTATCTCCTTTACTCTCTGGTTGCACGAGGCCCTGAGTGACAGCCAACTGCCCTGGCTGCACCTTTCAGCAACAGGAAGGGAGGAGTCACCCTTGAAAAAAAGCAGAACTAAGGCTGAGCTACAAGGAGGAGAAAATCTACATCAGAAATCAGTAGTGGTTTGGGGGGAGGAGGAGAAATTCTGCTCCTGGAGTTTCAGAGCCCCATTATCTTCCCCACACAGCTTCTTGACATTTAAAAAGCACCTCCCTAGTCATGCTGTGCCATGTGGCAAATCTGATCAGGTCAAAGCTGCCTCAGCACTAAGTTATTTTTCAGTTCAAGTGAGGAAAAAAAATCTCATTCACCTCACACAAACTATTTCTCAAATTGTTAAACACCAAACAGTGCTTTCATACAGCAGCCTTCAGCTAACACTGAATTTCTGATGCTCTGAGTGCACTTCCTGGGCACTTCAGAAGTTTAATTACCAACGAAGATACAACTCTTCTCCAAATTCTAAATTCTGCTCTGGTTTAATGACCCAAACCAGCTCTGGGGTCCTGAGAGATCAAGTCTCTCTTTCAGACCAGATTTCAGAGTCTGAGCCCCCACGTAACCCTGCTCAGAAGTAAACACAAGTTAAACCAACACACACACCGCAATGCCACAGCCTGGAAAAGGAAGGAGCTGCTCCAAGTATTCCCTGCTCAAACTGAATAGTCACTGTTTATTTTACACCTGCCAAATTCCACAGATTATTGTGAAACAATCTATTTCAACAGATTTCTAGGAGAGGCAAACATCCCTTTCCCATGTCATATGTGGAGCAGGGATGCAGTGCTGACTGTGCCAACCTACGTGAGATTATGGAGACTGGTGGGGAACAAACTGTGCCCTGCTGGATTCCCAACCTCAGCTGGGAGACTTGGTTAGGAAGGAATTCAGATGTTTTAAAAGCTGGAACTCTTGAGACATTCCCAGCCATGTGGTATGTAACACATTTCTATACCACATAATTCCCTTTCTCAGTGCACACACACAAAAGCAGCTTTTAAGATTCAACACTCAAGTGAAAACTCTTCCAGTGCACAAAAATGATTCTTCAAATGCCTTATGAGGTAAGTGGTGATAGAGGGAAGTTGAAATGCCTCAAAAAGACTTCTGTATCCCTGAAATCAGGTTAAAACAGTTCTGCTCAGGGCAATTGGGGAGTTTTAGAGCATTCAGAACAAAGAATAAAACCACTGACTTTTATCTGGCCTTCTCACAGCACAACCACAGCTCAGGAACACAACTCCACCACGCTGTGCCAAAGTCCTGACTGAACTGCCAGGACACAGAAGCTGTGGGGCCCAGGAAGGTGTCCCTGTAGCTCACTAAGCTGGGTTTGGTCACACCAGCTTTGATATCTTAAGTGGCACTACTGTAGAGCTCAGTGCCTTGGCTCCGGTGTAGCCCCAGCATGTCCAACCCACCCAGCTCGTGTGGCAACTCTGATCCCTGAGCTGAGGGGGAGTTGCCCTGCTCTGGTCACAGAAAGTAAACAGGTGCCAACTCCTCCTGCCACGCAGGCCAGGCAGCTGCAGAGCCACTGCTCCAACTCCTGGCAGGGCTGAGCTTTGTGCAGCAGGTCCCTCATGGCTGCTTCGGTGTCAGATCCTGCTCCATGTGGGTGTGTTGGCCCCAGGAACTGCTGGCTCACTTCAGCATCCACACATGCCCTCTCTGCATGCCAGCATCACAGAGAGGCACGAACATTTACAGAGAACAGGTTACAAAGACGAGGACTGTGGACTGAACAGCAAGAACCGGCTCTCCCCAAAGCCACAACCCATCCAAAACCAGTGACAGCAACCAAAACAAAAAGAGTGCCAGGAGTCCATAACTCACCTGCTCTGTAGCTGTCGGGCAGTAACATACTAATAGCAGAGTTGTAAATATATTTATTAACAGTCCGATGATGGTGATCAGGTTGGGGGCAATCCAGGCTGGAACTCTTCCCACTAACCATTCCCAGTAGCCCTGCATGAGGGGCTCAAGCAGGGAGCGTCCGGCACTCTGGTACTTGTGCTCCTCTAACCGTTTGAGCTGGTGCTTGGACAGGGGCGGCGTGGGCAGCTGCACCAGCTTGCTGAGCACGCAGGCAGCGCTGGGGCCGTGGCCGCAGCCCGCGGGGCCCTCCAGGTGCGACTCCCCGCATCGCCTCTTGAGGCTCCGGTGCCCACTCATGGGTTGGGTGGCCGAGGAATCGTCTTGGGCAGGCAGCAGCTGGGCTGGAGAACCATAAGATCCTGCAACACAGAGGAGCAAGACACGCCTGAGCACACAAATGAGATTTTAGGACATCAAAAGTTCCTAGTTGCTGCCCTAAAGAGCATTTCAATTGCCACCAGCAAAGCAAGATGATTTCATAGGACTACTCCTTTGAAAGAGAAAGTTATTTGGAGAATTGCTGACAGAACGACAAGAAACAAGTGCTCCAAATGCAGCAGTAAAACCCTGCAGCCACCAGCTGAAACTCCCAACCCCAGCAGTGAGTTGTGTTACAGACCCCTCACACCTCTCCCAGGAGAGCAGGTGACACCATTCAGCTTATCAACTGAGAGCACCAAAAACTGCACTAAGACTGAAAAGTCTTAAGTTAAATTGGTTTGGAGCAGCTTTGTCTTCTGCAGTGATGCTGGACAACCACTTAAAAACAGTTATGTACTCCTTTTTTCAGATTTCTGTTCTTTATTTCAGTTTTGCTATAGCTTTTTTCTTCTCTAAATTTAACCCAGCTCATTGTCTGTTCAACTTTCAACAGATACAAGAAAACATGCAGGAGCTGGAGAGCTTTAGCTGGCCAGAGACAGCATAAAGCAGCTGTGAAAAGAAAATACAGGGTCAGGAGCAACTTTTTCAGCACAAACAAGAACCCTCACAATGTTCCATCTCCCTTGAAAGCAGATGACCAGGGACATGTAACTCTCCACAAGAAGTAGAGAAGCAGCACAGAAAGGAGACTCAAAATGAGAGTTTGCTGTTTATCTGTAGGAGACAACCATGGGGGAAAAAAAAAAGAAAACTCGGTTGAAGGCCAGCAAATTAAGCAGAGAAAGGAATACAGAGAGCTCTAAAGCCATCTGCACTGCACGGGCAGAGAAAGCAGCGCAAATCAAAGGTCACCACTGGCCTAAGAACAAGTGATCTGAGCTCCACTCTCCACTCCCTCGGCAAGGCAAATTCCAGCACTGAAAAGCCACCTCCGGCAGCCCCGTCAGAGGGAGGAGAAGAGAAAGTGGCAGGGCCTTCGCTGTGTTCGATAAGCTCGGGAGGAAGCCGAGCTGCACCTCTCCAATGGCCAGGAGACCAGAATTAGTCACCGCGGAGGTCCCTGTGGGCGTTGCCCTGGATGACCAGAAAAATTACTCCCAGTGCATTAAACTGGGCTTTTCCCTCATCCTGAGGGGACGAGCCGGGAAAAAACAGCCCAGGAGCGCCTCATTCTCCAAAACAAACGCCCGGCCCGGCTGCCGCGGGACTCGCCCCGGGCCTGGCACACACCCGGCCGGGGAGGGGCCCAGGGCACCCCCGGCCCCGCCGGCGCTTCGCCCCCGCCCCCCCCGGACCCCGGCCCAGCCCGGGCCCAGCCCCACCTCGGGGTCCTCCCCGCTCCCCCCCCACGCCCTCATTGCCCGCCCGGCCGGGGCCCCGCGCAGACCCCGCTACCGCCGCCAGGGCACCCCCAGCGCTACCTCCGCTCCCCGCACCGGGCGGCGCTGCTTTTACGCCCCTTTTGCGACGGCCGGAAAGGAGGCGGCGGCAGCGCGCGCCGGGGGCGGGGCCGGGGCAGCGCGAGGACGGCGCGGGAGCGGCTGAGGTGAAGGGGGGGGGGGCGGGGGGACCCAAACATCGAACCCCAAACCCGCGTTCCTGTCAGCCCCGCCACCCCCTCAGAAAACTCACAACTTCCCCAGCCACCTTTGTCACCCCCCCAGCGACCATCCCCCGGCCTCTTAGCGACCGCCCGGTGTTCCTGTCACTCCCTGTTACCCCCTCCGAGATCCTCTGTCACCCCCTCAGGGACCCCTCTTTATCCCCCTCAGCGACCTTCCGATGTCGCTGTCACCAGGTCAGCGACCCCCTTGGAAACCCCTTGTCATCCCCTCAGAGATCCCCCACCCTCAGTGACGCCATGGTCTCTCTGTCAGTGACCCCCCGGTGTCCCCTGACCCCCTCCATGTCACCCCCACCCCACTGCAGCCCCCCCCCAGGTGCCCTGCAGTCCCCTCTGCCCTTCGGGACCCCCAGAACCCTCAGCTGTCCTCCGTCCCTCTCCTGACAAATCCCCGTCATCCTCTTTGTGCCCCCCTGTCAGCCCCAGTGACCCCCCACCACCACATCCCCAGTGAACCCCATCACTTTAAGTAACTCCTCTGCCCCGAGGCCGCCACTGAGCCCCTCTGCCCCTTCCTCTCTCTGCCTTCAGCCTCCCGTTTCTCCCCTTCATTCCCTTTTCCTCCTTTCCTAAACCTCCCTCCATCCTGGTTCCTTTTCCCTTTGCTCTCTGATTGCCCCCAGCACCCCCCGCTGCCGGTGTGACCTTGCAGCGACTCCAGTCCCAGCTGTCCCCTGGGAATCTCCCGGTGCCTCTGCCCCGAGGGCTCAGCTCAGGCAAGTGGGATTGGCCAGGGCCGTGACACCGAGCACCAGCCACTGTCACCGTGTGCCGGGTGTCCCAAGCAGGCTTGGGGACGCCCTGTGTCACAGTGAACTGGCACTCTTTGGGTTGGCTCCAGGCCTTGCTGTGTCTTCCCAGCCGGGGAACAGGAGTGGGGCCAGAACATGGAGACCCCCTGGAAGCTGCCCTCCAGGACTGAAAGATTTCATGGCAACTTTTTTGGTGTCTGTACTGAGAAAACACCCAAAATGAGTCACCTGTCATTACCCTGCAGCAGGGACAGCAGAGGTGACACATTTCCTACTTCTGACGTCAGTGCTTTGAGGATCAGTGACCTTTACCCATGGCTTATCAGTAAGACCTAACCTGTGCACGCTGTTCAGACACAGCCCCATCCAGCCTCTGTTTGTTTAGGAAGGCACAGACAAATTCCTCTGTCCTCCCCTCAGCACTGTCCACGGGAGAGTTTGCTGGAGACAACAGAAAGTGTCCCTAGGTAGTGCTTTATCACTGCCTGGCTGGCTGCAGAGCAGGGAAGAGGCAGGTTGACAACCCGAGGATCATCCGTAATTCAGGAATTTCTCTTTTCCCCACGTAACTCAACCATCTTTGCAACTTTGTCATTCCAGGTAACATGAACTTCCTGCCCTTGATGGTCTTGCCCACCTTTCATTTTCCTTTGGAGATTCTATTCCACATGCTCCAGCCTGGGTAGGGTGTGGCTGCATTCTTGCACTGGGAGAAACACTTCCAGAGGGTTAAAATCTCCTTTGCTTTTGAAACACTTTCTTCACTTGCCCTTGATATTGGAAACAATCTGTGATACTCAAACTGGAGCTTAAAAAAAACCTTAGAACCTTAAAGTGCCTGAAGATCAGAATAGATGTTTAAGAAAATCATGTTTAAGAAAATCATAGTTATATGGAAAGTTGAGGCTGGCCATTGTTGTTGTATAATCTGCTTGCAAAGGAGCTTATGAAAAAACGAGTTTGAGTGTATGTTTTCCTTCTCCCTGTTGAAAACAAGGGGACAGGACAAGGTGTTGATAATAATTTATCTCAGGACCTTGCATCTGGCACATGGCAGTTCCTTTCTGCCTCCTGGTGTTTGGAGGTGCCTCTTTCTGTGCCCAGACAGAGCCTGGGAGCTGGCAGGGATGCAGGGCAGGGAGCTGGGACAGCCTGGAGCACACCCTGCCCTGACTGTGCCCAGGGATTTGAAGAGTGAAGCCTGTGTTGGAGATGTGCAGTCTGCACCACAACAGTGGTGACTTGATTCCACTGTAAAATATTTAATGAGGAGAGAGATGGAGGGAGAAAAGAACTCAGGCTAGATCTTGACTGACATAAGAGAATTTAAAGGAGGAGAAAATTATAAAACTCCTTTTAGTGTAAGGAGAGTTAGTGAGAGGGTTTCTGCTGGGGAAGGCAAGAGGGGCAGAGCCCAATTGGTGCCATCAGGAGGATGATCCCCCTGAGGGGCTGCAGATTCCTCCTGAGGGACAGCTCTGATCTCTGCTCTCTGTGAGCAGGGACAGGACCCCAGGGACAGGCTGGAGCTGTGCCAGGGCAGGGTGAGGCTGGAGATAGGGAAAGGTTCTTCCCCCAGAGGGTGCTGGCACTGCCCAGGCTCCCCAGGGAATGGGCACAGCCCCGAGGCTGCCAGAGCTCCAGGAGTGTTTGGGCAGCGCTGCCAGGGATGCCCAGGGTGGGATTGTTGGGGGGTCTGTGCAGGGCAGGGGTTGGACTGGTGTGACTGTGTTCACAGGGGTCTGAGGATGAGGGAAGAGACAAGGATCTGACTCCAGGTTTCAGAAGGCTTGATTTAATATTTTATGATATATATTATATTAAAACTATACTAAAAGAATAGAAGAAAGGATTTTATCAGAAGGCCAGCTAAGAAGAGAAAAAGAAGGAATGATAACAAAGGCCTGGGTCTCGGACAGAGAGTCCGAGCCAGCTGACTGTGACTGGCCATTAATTACAAACAACCACATGAGACCAATCACAGATCCACCTGTTGCATTCCACAGCAGCAGATAATCATTGTTTACATTTTGTTCCTGAGGCCTCTCAGCTTCTCAAGAGGAAACATCCTAAGGAAAGGATTTTTCATAAAAGATGTCTGTGACAGACTGGATGATCTTTGTGGGTCCCTTCCAGCTCACGAAATTCCATGATTCCACCAGCCTGCACATACACTCTCAGTAAGAAGCTGTGCCTCAGCAGAGCTCTGTGGTGTGACTGAAGGTGCTCTTTGTGACAGACCACATGAAAATGATGATAAGTCATGTGCAGGGCTCAGCTCTGGGCTCAGTGACAGCTCAGGGTACAGAGATTCCCTGTCCTAACAGAGTGAGGGCTTCTCTCTGCCCAGCTTGTGTTGGAGCAGACAGTGCTGATGAGCTGCCTTTATTTTGTATGAAGGGCAGTGTGCAGGGAAAAGTTGGGAATAGCTGTTCTGCTTTACTAAGCTTGTCCTAGCCCAGGTAAATCAGTCTGCACAGGCACATAAATACCTATCAGCAGGTAGAGAATCTGCATTGTCTGTGAGCTTCATCCCCACAGAGCTTCAGCCCCTCTGCATTCCCAAGGCAGTGCCTCAAACCTGTGGGAGGAGAAGTCAGGAGTTATGGAATGTCTGATTAAATGGACAGGCAGGATCCATGGCTGAGGCCAACAGGGGGAGAGTCAACAAGACCAATGCCATGTTCTACCCTTGGGTCACAACAATCCCATGGAATGCTCCAAGCTGGGAAAGGAGTCGCTGGAAAGCTGGGAAAGGATCTGGGAATGCTGGTAACAGTGGCTGCACATGAGCCCAGGTGGGCAGGTAGGCCAGTGGAATCTGGGCTGTCACAGCCATGGTGTGCCCAGCGTGGTTCCCTGTGCTGGCACTGCTGGGGCAGCTCCAGCCCTGGGGCAGCTCTGGGCCCCTCCTGGCAGGAGAGACCCTGAGGGGCTGGGGTGTGTGCAGGGAAGGGAACTGAGCTGGGGAAGGGTCTGGAGCACCGTGAGCAGCTGAGGGAGCTGGGAAGGGGCTCAGCCTGGAGCAAAGGAGGCTCAGGGGGGCCTTCTGGCTCTGCACAACTCCTGACAGGAGGGGACAGCCAGGGGAGGTCGGGCTCTGTTGCCAGGCAACAAGGGCCAGGACAAGAGGACAAGACAAGAGGAAGCTGCTCCAGGGGAAGTTCAGGTTGGATATTGGGAAAAATTTCTTCCTGGAATATGTTGTCCAGCACTGGCACAGGCTGTCCAAGGCAGAGGTGGAGTCACCATCCCTGGAGGGATTTAAAAGCTGTGGATGTGGCACCTGAGGATGTGGTTTAGTGGTGGTCTTGGCAGTGCCAGAGGTTAGACTTGATGATCTTAGAGACCTTCTCCAGCTTAAATGGTCCTATGATACTCAGGTTGTTTCCAGGCCCTCTCCAGCCATGTGTTTAGCGTTGCACCAGCAGGACATTGGGATGTGTGTCCACAATGAAATGGGAAGTCTCCATATTCTGTGCCCTTTCTTAGGTGAAAGCCATGGTCTTAGACACTGGTTTTAGTTGCATTCACTTCATCTCTTGAAAGCTCTTCAGTTCAAATTAAATGGTTTTGTAGACAACTCCTAAAATCAAAGAGTCTTAATCACCAGTTTTTCTTCATTTCTACCTCCCCACCACACACAAGCTTCACTCCTTAACCTGCTTGGAATGCAGGAAAAACACTGTGGGGAAGCCAACAGTCAAACCTGTGTCCAGTCAGCAGCACTGACTAACAGAAGGTGCTAAGAAGAATAAACATGGCAAGAGGTACAGAAGAACCTCACATCTTGCTTTTTTTCCTTTATATCTCAGAGTGAGAAAAATGACACGAACGTGGAGCTTCAGCAGAAAAATGACCTTGGATTCCCCTTAAGTGACATGTCCTCTGCTGCCCTTTTTCTCAGGTATGTGGAATGTGGTTGGTTGGGTGGTTGGTTGGTTTGTTTGCAGGGGAAAGTATGTTAGCTCAGAAATAAAATTAAGGCGCTGTGAATATTTAAATGTGAAATGAAAAATATATTCAGACTGACTGATTGGAGCTGGGAATTACATACCCAGGAACATAACATTTATAACAGAGAATGTCATGCAAAATCCTCATTTCTCTTTCAAATTCCCAATTTACTCATACTAGAGGTGGGATTGTGAGGTTACAGTCATTACTGCTTGCAGCCTTAAAATCATGATCAGATGGCAAACTTTATATTTAGCTTAAAAATGGGCAAGAGATCAGGCAACTCGAATTCTGTCAATCTGTTCTTATTCACTACATATCCTGTTAGACACCTTTACCTGTCCTCAACCAGCTTTCTCACAAGCAGCTGAACCTTCACCTTTACAAGGCTGCAGTTGTCTATTCTATGCAAGGGTTGTGAAAGTTGACCAGCTCTGACCTTTTGCAAGATTCACCCACTTTTGTTTCAGCTTTTTTCCGGCCATGAGACTTTCTAGTCTTGGTGCTTCCTCTTTCTTCCTTTCTCTTCCTCCTTTCTTTCAGCCTGTCCACCCCAGGCCATGCCCTTGTAAAATCTCTCAATACTTCCTTCTAATTTCTTTCAACATTATTTTGCTTTTCTCACATACAGATCTTTGCCTGGATGCCCCTGGATGTTCAGTCTCCATTATTTGCTCTTCACCTTTATCCTTTTTCATCTTCCATTTACAGTCTCCAGTTTTAAACATGTTGAAACACTTTTTCTCCTCTTCTCTCCAGTGACCATCAGGAAACACTTTTTCCCTTTGAGGGTGACTGGCACTGGTCATCCCAGGCTCCCCAGAAAGGTTGTGATATCTCCATCCTTGGGGTGTCATCCTGCACTACTGGCTCTGGTGACCCTGCTTGAGCAGGGGGATGGGCCAGGTGACTCCCAGAGCTCCTTCCCCACCTCAGCCATTCTGGGAGGCTGAAATAGCTCTGGTTGTGTTTGAAGCTAGTAGCAAATTGCTTTTGCAGCAAGAGTAGGGAGGAGTCTCTGTGTGAGCTCACTAGGGTGGCCCTTTGTCTTGGTTTGAAAAGACAGGTGTCTGCTAAGGAAGGCAGAAGCCTCCCCTGAATGGAAAATGTAAACCCCCTCCCTCCAAATTATAATTTTGAAATTAAGGGGGCTCTGAGGCAAAGATATGGGAGCAGGAATAACAGTTCTTTATTAGGGAAGAAAATAAAATTAAAATTAACAATGCAGTAATACAAAACAACACTGCCAGAGTCAGAACAGGAGCTGACACCCTGTGGGTCAGGGAGGTGGCAGCAGCCCCATTCAATGGTGGCTCAGCCCTCCTGCAGTGCCAGCTGTGGTTCTGTTGAAGCAGGGATCCTGTAGAAGGGTGTAAGTCTTCCTCTGAAGATCCAGGGGTGGTGTACATGGGCCTGGTCTTCCTCTGGGAATGCAGTGGGGAAAAGGCTGCCTGTGGCCTTCCAGATCTCTGATTCTATCCAGGTAGGAATGCTTGGCTCCTCCCTCTGGGCAGAGCTTCTCCCAGTGGGATGATGGAATTGGATCAGCCATGCAGTGACACTCAATGGCCTTGTTAACAGCACATACCTCCTGGAGGGAGAATGGGTTGTGGAAGAGAAGAAAAACTGCCCAATTAACAGAAGATAACTCCTCCATCAGATAGGAATAGAATACACCCCTCATTTCCAACCTAAGATACCCTTCTTGCTCTTAGAGAAGAGTTGAGACACAGATTTGCTGTCAGGCTGAGATTTAGGGAACTGGACAGTGTGAGTACAGGGTCATAATTTCACTGCACTGTACGTGGATCTCTTCCTCTCACCTGTAAAATAGCAACTGCTGTGAGCAACCCTTGAGTGTGAGGGTTGTGGTTGGTAGCAGTGAACTCAGATAGCTGAGAGATCATGAAGCCAGGCTGGTTGGAGCTCAGCAATCTGCTCTAGTGAAAGGTGCCCTTGCCCTGTTAATATTGTTATTATTGATATTACAATCCATGGGAAAGTTCTGGTTCACTCTCCACAAAAGAATTGGGTTTATGTTCTGAAACCTCCGTCAGTGATATCTTCCGAAAGTTAACTTCACAGCATAGAATAAATAGATCTAAACATTACTTCATTTTTTTAAAATCTAAACTATGAAGGGTTTTTATATTTTCACTGATATTTCATCCTAAACATTGATAAATTAAAAAAACAGACTAATTTTGAAAAATTGTTGCTGAATGGCAAAGTAATTTTCTGTCCCACTCTGTGAGGTACCTCAGTACAGGTACCTCAGTACAGTCTTCTCCTTGGCAGTACCCAAATCTAGCTAGGATGGGAGATGTGGGGAAATTGAGCTGTTTGCTCGACATTAACACAGTGAGCCCAGGAAACTCCCCCGGTGCTTTGAGAGAGCCCATCAGCATATTATGGAGGGACTACAAAATGAGACAAAGAGGACTCAGAGTAGAAAATAAAACATATGTGTGTGCAACTAATGGCAGGGTTAGTGGGATTTTGGGATTTTCCTCCCTGTGAGGTAGGTGAGGCTCTAGCACACATTGCCCTGAGAAGCTGGGGCTGCCCCATGCCTGGAAGGGTCCCAGGCCAGATTGGACAGGGCTTGGAGCAACCTGGGATGCTGGAAGGTGTCCCTGCCATGGCAGAAGGTTGAACAAGATGGAGTTTAAAATCCCTTCCAGCCCTGGGACTCTATAACAGATGTCAAGTCACAGAGTCGACAGGGAATAATTGAGGGCAGGTATTAAAGTAATTTTGGGTCATTTCCTCCACATCTGCCCAGCTAAGTGTTAATAGAAGCTGGAGACTCCACCATCAGTTGCAATGTCAGTGCAGAGACACATTCTCTGCCAGCTCACTCTACTGACCTGGGGTTGTGACACAAGGCAGAGAAGAAAATGGAGTCACTTATTCAAAGTGACCCACTTGACCCTTTTCTGGCAGCAAAAAGTCCAAGCCACATAGTAAAATGACAGTGCTGGTTTCTAATGATACTCTAAGAATTTCAGAATTAACATTTCCAGATTTAATTCTGCTTATTTATGATTTCTTCTGTGAAGTCAGTGTTCACTTTGGGTTTGCAGGAAAGAACTGAGATATATCAAACTGCTGTATGGGAAGCAGCCTGCCTCAAGGAAAGCAAAACTTCAGAGTCCTCATAGTAAAATCCTAGATAACCTTTGAGAATCTCAGCAAACCTTTGAGAACTCTCAGTAAACCCTTGAGAAGTCAGTAAATTTGAGAATCTCAGTAAGTGTTTGAGAACTCTTAGTAAACCTTTGCATTTGGTTCTTGCCAGTGTCTGGAGGCAGAAGTCAGCCCTGAGATGTGGTGGTTCCAGCAAGGCCTCTCGTTCCTGCCCGTGGCGCTGGTTGTGTGGTCAGCAGCATCATTTGTGTTTTCCTACATTACTGCAATTGTCCTGCACCATGTTGACCCTTTGGTGCCCTACATCAGGTCAGTGATGTCCACCCTGTGACAGAGCACTGAGATGACCCCACTCCTGTGAATTCTTCCCAACTCCAGACTTAAATAGCAGTTCTTACCCAGCAGCTCCAGTTCTAAAGTTACTCTTCAGAGCCATTACAGATATAGTTATAGGTGATATTAAACTGACTGAGGGGAAAGTCAGGCTAAATGTTAGGAAGAAATTCCTTCCCTGTGTGGGTGGTGAATCCTGGCACACTTTGCCCACAGATACTGTTGCTGTCCCATGCTTGGAAGTGTCCAAGGCCAAGTTGGACAGGGCTTGAAGCAACCTGGGATAGTGGAAGATGTCCCTGATTGGAATGAGGTGGTTGAGATGAGCTTTAAGGTCCTTCCCAACCCAAGCCATTCTGGGATTTATGTGTTACTCTATTTAAAGGTGTCTGGTTTTGTGCAAAACTCTTAAGCTTTGGCTCTGTGAGCATACCCTTAAAATGATGATGAACTGGGGGTGCCTCACCACATCCCTGGAGTGCTTCACCACATCCCTGCTCAGAGTGAAGCCACTTGCTGCCACCAGGTTTGTTGCACCAGAAAATCCATACTAAAATCTACATTGCCAACTTTATTCTGTCAAGGCTGATATATATAACTCAAGCTTTGCTCTTCCAGTTTTCCATGTTCTTAATTTTTCCAGTTTTAATCCTTTTTATTCACCTTTTATGGTATCAAGACCAATATGAAAGGAACAGTTACTCTGAGCATGATCATTCCCTGTGCCAGGGAGAGCTTGTCTTTACTCTGGTGATTTCTACAGCTCTAAAACCAGCACAGCATAGTTTGAGTAATGAAAAATTCAATGAAAATCATGTGGGAGGCACTTTTTTACGTGTCCTTTGTAGACTGAAATAAGTAAAGTTGTGTTGGAAGTATTTTTAACATAAATAATATAGGATATGTTATCACCACATTTATCTTTTCCAGTGATACAGGGACAATACCACCTGAAAGATGCTTATTTGGGATCATGTTAAATGTTTCAACCTTCTTGGGTGAGTACAGAAAACTGTCCTTGGTGAGCTGCAGGCAGTTCCGAATGCATCAGCTTAAAAAAAGTTGACTTCCTTCTCAAGATCATTAAACAGCCCAGAATTGTCACTCAAAAACTAACTACTGAGCAATAAATCTCACTCCTCTTAAGCAATTCAAAGTGTTTGTCAGGGATGTTATCCATTAATTGCCAGTATGGCAATTGCAGATTCCAGAAGGACAAAAAATGCATTCAAAAAAACAAACAGAAAAGTAAAGCAATAAAAATGCAAATTCAAGGCAGTCACCTTACCTGTGCTGCAACAATGGAGGCAGGGAAAACAACCCAATATGGCTTTTAAATGAAATAGATCAGAAAAATCTATTCATTTGACTAGTTTGCCATTATACTATTTCAATTTTCATTTCCAGCCTTTCACCTTTCCTATTTCACTGTACCTTAAAAAAATTCCTGTATTTTAAAAGTTGCCTCTGACCCTCAGCATCTTCCCCGGTAAGCAGGGACACTGTAGGATTCCCCTGCAGGAATCTCACTGCCTGTGCCTGTCCTTGGCAGGGATGGCCACCATGTACGTCCGCTACAAACAAGTGTCTGCCCTGAGCCCAGAGAAACCCAAGATCCTCAAGCTGAATAAGCTGGGCCTCACACTGGGATGGATGAGCTGCTTTGGACTCTGCATTATTGCAAATTTCCAGGTTTGTGCTCTGCCTGCACTGCTCTGCCTCTGCCAGAGCTGTGTCTGTTCTGAGATACCCAATGTCACACCTGATAAACTGCAGAGTTACGGAAAGCAACTTTTCGTGGCAAACTGCTTCTTTGTGAAATTCTCTACAGAGAACAGTTAAAAGATATAAGGTTTGACTTTTAATTTGCTATTTATTCCTTATTTGCTTTGGGACTAGTGAGAAGCTGTTCATGACATTTCAAAACATTCATAACCACCAAGCATTGCAGAAGCTGCACTTGGATTTCCTTCCAGGCAGGTTGAAAGCCTGAGATCCAGATTGAAAGCCCACAACTGTGGCTCAGGGAAATCAGATATCAAATAGTATAAACGGTATCAAAAACTCGTTACAACTACAAGTAAAGCCAACAAAACCACCCAACCCCACAAGCCCAGCTCTGGAAGAGCTGCCCTCTTGGGTAGATCTTCCTTCAAACCTTCTCAAATTCTTGAAAAATCTGCAACATTAATTTTTCTGATTTTCTCCATCCCAGGCCTCTATTTTTTTTTCTACCCAATACTTTCCACTCCAATAAAAACAAATCTGATATTCTCACTCATCACACCATGAGCAGCTCCCCTTCGTTGGCTTTATTTGCCAGGTGATTGTATAATTGCCAGCACATTAATTACCTGATGGATTTTGGGGCTCTGTTGTGGTGCCTGTAGCCACCACAGGCTATAGTGTCACCTCAGGCTCCTGCTGGATTAGGGACAGGGAAAACAAAAGAGGAAAAGCTCTTGGGAAGCTCCACCTTTTCCCTAGCACAGCTCCTCAAGTGTTTTAGCACCCCCTGTCTTAGAAACCTCAGCACTCTCATTTAGGCATTTTTTCTTTTGGAGGCCTCAATCTATTTACTATTTTCTAGAGCCCTCAGAGGTCCCAGCCTCCCATTCCACACTTCCACACGAGAAGAATCCTCCAGGGTCTGCTCAACTCCATTATTTCCCTCCACTGCCCTCAAGAAAGGGTTTTTCTACTTTATTTGTATTTCACAACAGTCAAAACCCAGTAGGTGCGTGTTAATCTCATAACAGTTCGTGTCTCGTTTAATCCTGAGCAAAACAAAAGTTGGAAGTGATGCATTTACATATTGCCCTGAAATCCACTGGTGATTGAAGATCTCAAAGTGTGAAAATAGAGAATTTCTCTCTGCTGACACCTCCCTGCACAGTACATGATTTTGGAGCGAACACCTTTGCAACCTGCTTATTTCTTAAATAGAAATTCTCACTGTAGATGCAGAACTTAAAATTCATTTGTGCACAGAAAGGGCACAAGGAAAAGCTTGATCTTAAGAGTTACTCAGTAAGATACACAGAGAACCTCATGTTTGAGGGCAGGAAACATCTGCATGATTGGGGTGCAGGAGGCTGCCCAGCCTGTCCTTATGCAACAAGTCAGATGACTACAACAACTTTTTGTTCCCTGTCTCTGGCTCATGTGCTAAGCTGGGCATGAGAGTTAAGGGGTGAGCACACCTGGATTTTCACACACATATATTTTAATAATAAATTTTTAGTTGGGTTGGATTTTTTGGAATATCTTTTGGTTTTATTTTTGCTATTTGACACTTGGTCCTCCTGGTGGTGTTTTTAAGTATTGCTGCTTGATTGAACCTTGTTCCTTCAGAGTACTGGTACTAAGTACCAGTTCTAAGGTACTAAATTGACAAACAATCTTTGTTCAAACCAGAGTTCATTCAGAAAAATGCAAAACCTCATTATTTTTAATCCAAAATTGGGTGCCAGAATCATGTTGTGCCTGTCCTGTATTACATAATCTTTCATAGATGCACAGGTTCCTGGGGTAGAAACGTTGTCACTCCCACTCCCTGCCCACCTGCAGGGATTCTCTCACCCAATTCCTGTGATATTGTCCATTTATGAGAAGAGCCCTCACAAATTCCTGTACTGAAGGTACAGCTGTGACCTGTAACTTCACCACAAGAATTTAACAAATGCAGGAATTCCAGAGGCTGGCAGGTTTTGGCTTCCAGGCATCTTACAATGGTGCTTCCAGAAAAGTCTCCTGAGGACTGGCACAGTCCAGAACTGCTTAGCTCAGAATGGGGGGGAGGTCACTGAGGGGTGGATGCCAGAGTTTTACAAAAGAAGATGAAACCAGGTTTTCACAGGCTGCATTTTCTTTCCCTAGAAATGCATCCTGTACTACATCCATGTGCTGGGAGCCTGCCTGACCTTCGGGGTGGGCTCCATTTACATGCTGGTTCAGACCATCCTCTCCTACCTGATGCAGCCAGAACTTCACAGCAAAGAAATCTTCTGGGCCCGCCTGGCCGTGTTCCTGTGGAGCTGTTCCAGCATCCTGAGCAGTATCCTTTGTCTGGGCACTGGCACCAAAACCCAACAGTCTCCACAGGATTTACACCTACTTGAGCTGAACCGCCATGCCACACGAGTCCTTGATTGTACACCCCATAGTGTGCCCTTTTCTGTATTCCAGCCTGGGAATTTCGGGGAAAATGGTTAATCCCTTTAATACTTTTAATATTCCCCCCTGGATGTTTAAGAAAAAAAAAAAAAGGTAAGAGGGACAGTTACTACCCTTTTTCCTACCCTTTCCTACTGCACACCAGAGACTGAAAACAGGAAAAATAGGAATTTATCCCCAAGAGGTCTGACTAAATTAAGAAATATGGGGCCAAAGGGAAGTGTGCTTAAAGGATGGGTGGTTTCAATGGGGGGAAAAAAAAGGTAAGAAATAAAAGTGTGTTCCTGAGGACAGAAATGGTGCAGAGTGTTAGAGTTGAATACAACTGAAAAAGAAGCCCAGAATGTAGCACAAGAGGAAAAGAGACCATGTGGAGCAGGGCTGCCTGTGCCAGCTGGCTCTGGAGCAGGGATGATGTGCTGGCACTTGCCAGGGAGACAAGTCTGGAGCACATTTCAAGGGTGACTCGGGGGGGACTTTGATCTCCTCCTTGCCCATCCTGCAGTTCAAAAGACAAGATATTTCTGACTGGCATTCCCTACCGCCTTCTCTCAGCATCAGACTCCATCACCCCCTTTAGCTCTGAATTCCAAGTGCTGGAAGCAGCTGTGGGGTTTAGAGAAAGAGAGAAACAGAATGGTTTGTTTTGAAGGGACCTCTCAGTGGGAATCCATTCCCATTTAGCCATATATTTATACCACAAATGTGAGCAAACTCACTCAGAAATAGAGGCCTTTTCCTCTCCCCAATCATTGAAACAGTCAGGAAACTCCACCAGAACAGTTCTCCTGCTCACCACAATGGACTTGGAAATTTGATTTAAAAATTAAACTCAGTTTTTGTGTCAAACAGGACAACAATACCAAACTGCCTGAGTTCCAGAGACACAAGTGCAAACCCCATTGCTTAGACACTGTCTCTCTGCAGCTGTAGCCAGGCCACTGATTTAATCCCCACCAATCCCACGTATTTCCAGGCTGGCAGCCAATACCAACACTAAACCCTATGTCCCATTTCCCAAGGTTGGAGCATCTCACTGGGCTCCCATCCCTGCTGCTGCAGGATTATAGAATCAGTAGGAGTCATTGAACAGGGACAGTGAGGCACAGGCTTGTTATCCATCATGAAGAACCTTCTCCTGCTGAGGGGCCTTGGCAGGCAGCAAGGAAATCATCCGAGAAACTTTGAGAATTGTTGTATTTAACAGGAATTTTTGGTATTAGCAAACAAGATTTTCAGCTTTGAATAGAGAGGAACCAAATGGGTGAAACTAAAATATGTTCTATGAACAATATGATCTGCTGCAAGTTATGTTCCTCTTACAGATGCCAAAAGCCCACAAACCTCAGATTTATAGAGATTTTTGTGCCAATGTAGTCTAACCAAAATTATAGGGAAGTTATAGAAGTAATGATGTGTACATATATAACAATGAAAGAGGAAGAAAAGGGAAATTATTGTTCTAAATTAACAGCTCATAATGTAATAAAGGAAAGAAAGGGAAAGGGAGAAGTCTGCAGCCTTGGGTTAAATGGTTGTAACAGGTACTGGAAGACAGAAGGAAATGTATTTTGTGTCAGCTCTGGGGTCACAGCAGTGCCCATCCCCTGTGCTGGCACTGCTGGGGCAGCTCCAGCCCTGGGGCAGCTCTGGGCCCCTCCTGACAGCAGAGACCCTGAGGGGCTGGGGTGTGTGCAGGGAAGGGAACTGAGCTGGGAAGGGTCTGGAGCCCCAGGAGCAGCTGAGGGAGCTGGGAAGGGGCTCAGCTCAGAGAAAAGGAGGCTCAGGGGCCCTTCTGGCTCTGCACAACTCCTGACAGGAGGGGACAGCCTGGATGGGGTTGTGCTGTGCTGCTGGGGAGCAAGGGCCAGGACAAGAGGAAATGGCCTCAAGCTGTGCCAGGGGAGGTTCAGGTTGGATATCAGGGAAAATTTCTTCCTAGAAAGGGTGGTCAGGCACTGGCACAGGCTGCTCAGGGCAGTGGTGGAGTCACCATCTCTGGAGAAATTTAAAAGGCATGTGGATATGGCACTTGAGGACATGGATTTGTGGTGGCCTTGGTCTTGGGGAATAATTGGACTCAACCTCAGAGGTCTTTTCCAACCTAAACAATTCTCTGAATCTATGAAAATACTCCTGGTCCTGTGGTGGAGTGTAAGAGCAGAACTGCCAGCCCAGAGCAAGGCAGTTGATGACCCACTGTACTGGGGGGCAGGGGGGAATGGGAACCAGTTATTTTTATATCACAGTGATTAAATTCTTCCCACTGCAGCAGGAACTCAGATAACAAACAGCTCCTAGAGCTGCCCAGTTCAATTAAGCAGAAAATTGGGGTTCTTTGGTCCAATCAGTAATCAGAGCTCCTAAACCACTCACATCCATTTTTAAATAAGCTTTGGAAGTCTAGGTTCTTAAGGCCATGTTTGTGCTAGGAAGTCCAGTCTTGTTCACCACCAAAATTAATTTTTAACATCAGGAGGCTCTTCATGTTATTCTCATTAACCACTGAAGAATTTAATATCTTAATCCTATGAAAATCAGGTTGTCTATAAATTAATGATGTGAGTTTTATTTGTTGTGTAGCAAGAGCACTTTTTTGGGTACCTTCCCCATCTAAGATGTTGAAGAAGTGACATCAAACACTCCAGAAAGATCCAGGTCTTGGATTAAATGGGAGATCATTGTCACATGGGATGAAATCCAAAGCACTTCTCAAACCTTGACTAAGAGGGAAACAGAAAAGCCAAAAATGCTCTCTGCTGCAGGTGATACAGAATTCCAACCTGTGGCCCACAGCAAGAATGCAAGGTAGTTTAGACATTGTCAGGCCATCAGAGGAAGAGATCTAGACTCTTGTTAGGGTGGGAAACACCAGTAAAATGCTCAGTAAGTGTGCACATCTGATCATAGCTTAAACACTTCCATGAGAGTGCCGTGTTTGATCAGAGGAATAATGAGAGGCAGCACACAGAGAACAGGTTCAAATTTAGGTTCAAATTAACCTTTTCACAATAACCAGTGGGTTGGGACAAGCTACAGGTTGAAGGGCACAATATGAACATCCTTGGCACCATTACTGCTCCTCAGGATGACATCTCATAGCCTCAGCTCAACACAGTCTGCAAGTTCCATGTTCCTCATTCTTGACCTTGAATCTTCTTTAACCTCTTCCCTCAGTGTTTGTGTCCTCAGTTGTGTTGTACAGTGGCTTGTATGGACAGAACCTGGTGCAGAAGCTGCACTGGAACCCCCAGGAAAGAGTAAGTGATTGGGGGGGAATGGAGACCAAATCCAGCTGGATTTGGAGGGACAGGTGGGAACTTCCTGCAGTTCACAACACAGACTGGGGTGGGAGAGGAGAGAGCTGTGCCAGCAGAACCAGCCAGCAGCTCCTTGGAATTGTGGAGTCCCAGACTGGGGTGGGTTGGGAGGGACCTTTAGGCCCATCCAGTTCCATCCCCTGCCATGGGCAGGGACATATCCCAGGTTGCTCCAAGCCCTGTCCAACCTGGCCTTGGACTTCCAAGGATGGAGCATCCACAGCTGCTCTGGTCAACCTGTGCCAGCACTTGTTGAAGTTCTGATTGCACAAAACTGTCGGATCTTCAAGTGTAACTCTAAATTAATCCCTCCTACATCTTGAGGAGGGCCTTGAACCTCCCTGCTCTTTGTTAGTTGAGCTCTGGATTGAGCCTTCAGGTTTTGCAGGTGCATATTAAAAGTGGGCATCATCCCAGTTGGAGCAGGTGTTTTCCTGGTCATTTTCATTCTTCAGTACTTCATTCTTGGAGATTCCAGATACAATAAGGGATTTTGGTGTCCAGTGGAATTAGTTCTGGATGCAGGATCTCACATGGGATGTCACAAGTCATCCTTGGGCCACTGCAGGTTCCAGAGCAGTTTTCACCCAGATTGTTTCCCTCTGTAACACAGGGCTACACCCCCCACATGATCAGCACCGTCTCCGAGTGGTCACTGGCATTCTCCTTCCTCAGCTTCTTCCTCACCTACATCCGTGACTTCCAGGTAAAATGAAGTTAACATTCTTTGTTTCTGAATAACCCAGTGTGGAGCTGGAGGGCAGCCTTAGATTTTATGGGATCATGGAATCATTTTAGTTGGAGAAGACCTTTAAGGTGATGGAGTCCAGCCATTAACCTGGCATGGATCAGTCACCAGGGCTGGAGACCCATGAGCAGCTCTGTGACCCCCATAGAGTCTGTCCCTGCTGTGTTACCAGAGCTCCAGCATCAGGCTGGCTTCAACTGGCCCTGCCTGACTTCACTTCCAGGCCTGTCACAGCCACAGGGGCCTTTTCCTCCAGGACAAGGCAAATGATGGAGCCAGTCCAGAGCACAGCTAGGAGCCAGGCACATGGTTGTGAGCTGATCTGTTGGTGTTTCCTCTGGCCACTGAGCTTCCCAGTGCCAAGGCAGTGAGGGAGCCACTGACAGGGACCCCCTTTGCTTTTCCTCCACAGAAAATCTCCCTGCGAGCCGTGGTCAGCCTGCAGGGCCAGACCCTGCACGAGAGCCCAGGGAGCTTCAGGGCAGAAGACCAGGCACTGCTCATAGCAGGGAGCATCTGATGGATGGAGAGAACTCAGGAATTTAATAGCAATAACAGCTGTTATTTCTAAACATTTATTTTCTATAAAAAAATGTATGAAGCAATTGTCTTGTACTTGACATCAAGGGCTTTGCACAGCTTTGCAAATGTTACCAGTACTGTGAATGAGTCTGTGACATTTCCAAAATTTCCAATGTCATGAAGGATTAAATGAAGGCTATTAATGAGTTGTGTCTCTTTGACTCTTCCTCCACACCCAGTTTGACCTCCCTCACCCTCCTCTCTCCAGTGCTCCTCAGGCCAAATCCTTTTGGATGCCTCCACCCTCACCTCTGTTCTCCTTGGGCCCAGGGGGCTGATCCATGCCCTGTAGTTTGGGCCAGATGGAATGGGCCCCAAAGCCACCCCATCCTTTGAGCAGCCCATAGGGAAAAACCTCTTCACAGCACAGCTTGCTCTGGAGGTCAAGAGGCAGCTGAGCAGCTGTGCTGGCTCTGGAGAGCAGTGACAAGGAGCAGCAGGAACCACACAGCCATGGAATCCCAGAAGGGTTTGGCTCAGAAGGGACTTCAAAGCCCATCCCCTTCCATCCCCTGCCACTGGAAAAGACACCTTCCACTGGACCAGCTTGTTCCAGGCCCTGTCCAGCCTGGCCTTCCTTCCCTCCCTCTCCCTGGCAGCTGTTGGAGCTGACAGGCAGGTTGACCCAGGAATTCTCATGCCAAGCATCCCTGTTGCACAGGTGGAAGAGTTGGCCAAGGCAGCCCATGTCCTGTTCCCACGGAGCCAAGAGCTGTCCCTAAACACCCCAGAGTGCCACCCCTGTCCTCGTGTTCCTGACATCCCTGGTGCTCCCTGAGAGCCTCCAACCTGAGCCAGCTGCTCCTTCCTCCAGCTGCTCTCAGCAGCTCCCAGGGTGCTGACAGCCCTTATCCCAGCCCTGTGGAGTGTCTGTGTGCTCCAGAGGCCGAGCTCCATGAGCTCCACCAGCTGCTTCTAGGGTCAATCCATAGGGACAACCTCCCACACTCATGCCCAGGGCCAAGTCAGAAGCCTTAAAAACAAATGTCTCTAATTCTACCAAAGTACAGCAGTTTGAGGGGATATTTGATTGCACACAGACCTACCAAGTACCTCCACAGCTGCCTCTGAGCCCTGCTTGGCAGGAATAGCTCAGTTCCCTTCCCAAGTTACTGCTCAAGGCTTGTACATGAGTTCCAGCACATCCCCTCCCACTCCAGAATCCCTTACTTTGACATCTTCCCTTCCTGGAGAAGCAGACAAAGCACATGGAGAGAAATTAATCTCAGCTGGAGGCCTCCTGGAAATCCCAGTTTTCCCTGAGTAGCTTCTTTCTTCCAGATTTAAACAGGATGTCTCCATCCCTGTTACTGCACCTCCAGCCTGGTTCAGAAAATCCATGGAGTGGAAACAACATTTGGGGCCAAAAGATGCCATACTACTGAGGGCAGTGGGGTAAGAGGACAGGGGGATGTGATTCTCATGGAGTCACAGAGAACCCTGGGCTCAATGGCCTGGGAAGGTTTCTCAAGTATTCTATTTTACCTGCTGATGAATCCTGAGGGATCCCAGCCACCCTGGAGAGCTGCACACTTGGCCACACACTTCCTAAGCAGGGAATAGGTAAAGCCCAGTTCCTGATTAACTGCTCCAATGTAGAAATGTGAGGTTTCAGCTGAGAGAATCCTTTGTCTCCCCCAAGGCTCATTAGACAAACGGTTTAAGAAAGAGATGGTGCCAACAGCGATGGGATCCCTGTGGAGAAGGAGAGAGAGAGCTCTTTGCCTGATATGATGGGAAGAGAAGAAAAACCCCCAATTGATGCACTCATGTAGCTCTCAAGGAGGCTCTAGAAGGCATCTGCCTGCTCACAGTGCTTTCCTCACCTTCCCTTCACTGCTTTCTCCATGGATCCCTGTGAAGCACAGAGAGGTTGATCCTGACAACAGACATCCCAGAAGCAATTCCTGCCCCAGAGAGCAGGAATTTCTCTGTAACTTAATGTCACTGTGATGAGCTAGACAGGGCAGACTGAGGTTTAGGTTGGACAATAGGAAAAATTTCATCCCCAAAAGGGTTGTCCAGTCCTGGCATAGCTGCCCATGACAGTGGTGGAGTCACCAGTCCTGGAAGGATTTAAAAAAACCATGTACATGTGGCACTTGGGGGACATGATTAATGGTGGCCTTGGCAGGGGAGAATTCTCCTTGGCAAGGAGAATTCTCCTTGCTGGGGAGAATTTGACTCCATGATCTCAGAGGGCTTTCTCAACCTCAAAGATTATGATTTTACTGCCTAAACCACTACATTCCTGGGATTACAGGTAAAGCCCCCAAACCTCTCTCACTGCTCCCCTATCAGCCCAGCACTGCGTGCTGGGATTCCTGCTCAGCTGCAGATCCATGGAAATTCAGCCTCAGAGCATCCAGCTCTTCTCTGTTTAACAACAACAACATTGAGGGGCCTCCTCAATGCCAGCAAAACCCTTTTCCTGCTGTCTCACCCTTTGCCAAGAGACAAATGAGCAGCAACGAGGAGCAGCTCCCTGCTCCCAGCTGCTCCACAGTTACACACTACCAGTGAATCCCTCCCTGCCTTTTTTCCTTTCTCTGCAGCCACAGCAACAGTCATGACCCAGGGTCTAGGTTGGGTCTCACCTCCCATAGAATCATCATGGTTGAAAAAGACCTTCAAGATCATCCATCCAAGTCCATCCCATACTGCCACTGTAGCCCCATAATCACATCACCCAGCGAGACCCAGACACCCTTTAAACAACTCCAGGGATGGTGCCTCCACCAACTCCCTGGGCAGTCCCTTCCAATGCCTGACCAGCCCAGCACTGAACAGACTGATAGGGTCCATTAAAACACCTGAATTGCCCTGACCAGCCCCCTGGACCTCCTCACACACTCATGGCCCATGAGCTCCACATGAGCCCAAGCCTGAGCATCCAGCCCTGGCCTGGGCTGTTGTGGGCGGCCCTGGTTCAGCTCTGCCCAGGCATTTGTTCTGTAGACAGTCCTCAGATCTTGATTAACAGAATCCCAAGATGGTTTGGGTGGGAAGGGACATTAAAGATCATCTCATTCCACCACTGTGTCATGGGCAGGGACACCTTCCACTATTCCAGGTTGCTCCAAGCCCTGTCCAACCTGGTCTTGGACACTTTCAGGCATGGGGCAGCTACAGCTTCTCTGGGCAGCCTGGGTCAGGGCCTCCCCACCTTCACAGGGAACAATTCCTTCCCAATATCCCATCTAACCCTGCCCTCTGGCAGTGGGAAGCCATTCCCCCTTGTCCCCAGTCCCTCTCCAGCTCTCCTGGAGCCCCTTTAGGCCCTGGAAGGGGCTCTGAGCTCTCCCTGGAACCTTCTCTTCCCCTGGAGCATCTCTCTCCAGGTGAACACCCCCAGCTCTCCCAGCCTGGCTCCAGAGCAGAAGGACTCCAGCCCTCTGAGCATCTCCATGGCCTCCTCTGAACTTGCTCCAGCAGCTCCACATCCTTCTGCTGCTGTTGGGTCCCAGGGCTGGGGCAGCTCTGCAGGTGGGGTCTCACATGAGTGGGGCAGAGGGGCAGAACCCCCCTCTCCTGCTGCCCCCCTGGGGGATCAGCCCAGGGCTTGGGGGGTTTCTGGGCTGAGGCACATCCAGGTCTCACCCACTGACACCCCCAAGTCATTCTCCCAGGGCTGCTCCATCTGCTCACCCCCAGCCTGGATCCATCCCAGGGTGACCCTGACCCAGCTGCAGCACCTGGAATTTGGCCTTATTAAACCTCTTGAGTTTCCCATGGGCCACTTCTGAGCTCGTCCAGGTCCCTCTCAATGACTCTCTCGCTCAGGGGTGTCCCTGCCCCCTCAGCTCAGTGTCACCTACAAACCTGCTTGGGGTGCCCTAGATCCCTTTATTTGTCATTAATGAAGATATTACATAATGCTGGTCCCAGTACAGACCCCTGAGGGACACTACTGATCCCAGTACAGATCCATGAGGGATACCACTGTCATTCATGTCCACTGGGACTCTGAGCCATTGACCAAAACCGCCTGGATGTGACCATCAACCAGTTCCTTATCCACCTGGCAGTCCACCTGTTAAATCCATCTCTCCAATGTAGAGAAGGATACTGGGGGAGAACCACATCAAATGATTACAGAAGTCTAGATAAATGACATCTGTCAGCTTTCCCTCATCACTGATGGAGTCACTCCTGTTGAGCTTCTCATCCACCAATACCCCAGGTCCTTCTGTTCAGGGCTGGTCCATTCATCCCCCAGCCTGGAGTTGTGCTGGGGGTCACCCCAACCCAGGGGTAGGATCTCATCCTTGGCCTTGTTGAACTTCATGAGGTTCATACGCTCCCACCTCTCCAACCCATCCAGCTCCCTCTGGATGCCCCATCCCTTTCCTCCAGTGTGTGACCCCTCCAAACATCTCACTATCAGCACCATGCTGAGGGTGCCTCAATCCCACTTGTCCATGCCACTGACAAAGACAGCACTGGTCCCAACACGGACCCTTGGGGCACCACTTGCCACTGGTCTCCACTCAGACATACTTGTCTCCAGCTGCAGACCACGACGCTGTGAGTGCCACCATCCAGCTAATTCCTTATCCACTGAGTGTTCCACCCATCAGATCCATGTCTCTCCAGTTTTGAGACAAGGCTGTCCTGCAGGACAGTGTCAAATTCTTTGCACACCCCAGGTAGATTATGTCAGTTGCTCTGCCCTGACCTATCAGCACTGTCACCTTGTCATAGAAGGCCAGCAAATTTGTCAGGTACAATTTGTCTTCAGAGAAGCCATGTTGGTTGTCACCAACCACATTTTATTTTCCATGTGCCTTGGCACAGTTTCCAGATGGATCTTCTCCATGATCTTGCTGGACACCAGTGTGACTGATTGGCCTGATAGCATACTGCATCTGCCTTCTCTTTTGAAGAACAGGTCAAATTTTCCATTTTCCAGTCAGTGGGAACTTCACTGAATTGCCACAACTTCTCAAAAGTGATGGAGAGTGGCTTAGGAACTTCCTCTGCCAGTTTCCCCAAGGTCCATAGATGCATCTCATCAGATCCCATAGACCTGTGCACCTTCATATTCCTTAAATACTTGTTTAGTGGAGTATTTAAGATACTCCAGTAGAAGATACTTTATCTTCTCAAGCCCAGAGAAAGGAACAGAGCTGGTGAAGAGTATGGAGCATGAGTCCTCTTAGGAAAGGATGAGAGAGCTGGGGGGCTCAGCCTGGAGAAAAGGAGGCTCAGGGGGGACCTTGTGGCTCTGCACAACTCCTGACAGGAGGGGACAGCCAGAGGTCAGGCTCTGCGCCCAGGGAACAAAGGACAGGACAAGAGGAAATGGCTTCAAGTTGTACCAGGAAAGTCTCAGGAGAAATTTCTTCCTGGAAGGGGTGATCAGGCATTGAAGGGTCTTCCCAGGGAGATGATGCAGTTACCACCCCTGGAAGTGTCCAAGGAATGCCTGAACGTAGCACTCAGTGCTCTGGGCTGAGTGGCAAGGTAGGTGTTGGTCACAGGTTGGACTCATGACACAGGTTTGACTTGATGACTTTGGAGAGCTTTTCCAATCTTAAAGGTTCTGGAATTCTGTGGTTCTACCAGTGTGGATGGTTCTTCCTTCTCCCAGTCCCTGCCTTTGCCCCTGCAACTCTGGCAGTGTGACTGGGTCACTTCCCAGTGAAGACTGGGGCACAAACACTGAGAACCTCAGACTTCTACATGTCCTGGGAAAGCAGGTGTCCCGTTTCCTTCTGGAGAGGGCCCACATTTTCACCAGTATTCCTTTTATCACCAATGTACCATTTACCCCAGTCTTCCTTTTATCACCAGTGTACCTATAGAAGCTTTTCTGTTGCCCTTGACGTCCCTGGACAGACTTAACTCTACCAGGGCTTCAGGTTTCCTAACCTGATCCCTGGCTGCTCAGACAATCCCTCTGTATTCCTCCTAGGCTTCCTGTCTTTGCTTCCACACTCTGAGTTTGTCCAGGAGCTCCTTGTTCACCTTCACAGGCCTTCTGGAGTTTTTGTCCAAATTCCTCATGCTTGGGATGCATCACTCCTGAGCTTGGACATGATCCTTAACTACAAACAAGCTCTCCTGGGCCCCTCTTCCCTCCAGGGCTTTATCCCATGAGATTCAATGCAGGAGGTCCCTGAAGAGGCATCCTGAGTCCCAGGGCTTACTGTGCCCTCCTTGTTGCCCTGAGGATCCTGAATCCACCATTCCATGTTCGCTCAGCCCAGGCTGCCCTTGAGCTTCTCATTCCCTGCCAGGTCATCCTTGTTGGTGAGCACAAGGTCCGGCACAGCTCCTCTCCTTGCTGGCTCCTCTCGCACCTGGAGTTTATCCTCAGCATTCCTGAACCTCCTGGATCAATTATGCTCTGCTGTGTTGTGAATGTGACACTGCTATTGTTTGTCCAGAGCTTCATCTGATGGGTGTTCCTGGTACAGCCCCTTAAAAGCCACCCCTGGTTGGCTTCCTGGGCTGCACCTGGCAATGCCCACATCTGGGTCAGTGCTGGGCTTGGCTACCTCAGGTTTATGGTTGGACTTGATGATCTTGAGAGCCTTTTCCAATCTAAATGATCCAATGATTCTATGTCTAGGACAGACCTCTGTGAAGGTTGTTGCCTTTTGATGCAAGGCAAGGCACCTGGTTCTGAGGAAACGGCACGGCAACCCAAACTCTCCAGGGTCGCTCGGGCCAAGAAGACACATGGACACCAACGTGGTGGACGGTCCAAAGGCCTTTATTGCCCCATCTCGTCAGGTTTTATAATCGGGGAGGTTTTTCTCTACGTCAGGGGGTCTTACCTTACTGTAATTGTTTAATAAGGAGTAGAAAGTTACTAGTGTTAGGGGGGTCTACATTCTTGGGTGATCCCTTATCATTAGGCGTTAGGGGCAGAGGAATCCTGCTGCTTTCCGTGACACCGTGAGATTTTCCGAACGCCTGTCCCTGTCTACCACAGAAGGTTTGTGCCTCACATAGAAATTCTGGGTCTGTGGTGGGTCTCCAGTACAGGAGACAGGCACAGGGACAGTTCCGGCCAGAGACTCCAAGGCACCGGGTCTCGCTGATGTTGGCAACTTGCCCAGCACCACCTTCACTTCCTGATCTGTTCTGTCCAGCACTCACTGCCCCCTCTGCTCTTTGGACTCTGAAATTCCTAAATGGTCTTCCACAGATTCTTGCCAGGAATTTGCTTGAAGTTGTAATTTATCCTAAATCCATGGATTTTGTACGTACTTAGCACAGCAATCCCAGTGTGTAACAGTTTCCTGCCAAGCTGGGCTGCACTCAGGGATGGCCACCAGTCACCTTCACTCCTGGGGTGACAGCCAGCATTTCCAGAACTCTTGTTCTTGCCAGACTCTTCATAAATCGCAGGAGTTCATGGATTAACAGAGCAGCAAAACCCAATCCATGCTGCAGATGGTGAGTCTGGATGAGGAGCAGCTCCAACAGCCTCACGGTCCTTGGCTGTCAGAAGCCCCTTTGCTCCTCTTGGCACAACTTTCCCCGCTGGCACATCAAGAGGCTTCTCTTGGCTCTCAGTGATCCCTGCAAACTTGCACTGGTGCTGTTCCAAGGAAGATCTCTCTCTTCCATACTCGGTTTCTGAACTGCACCAGGTGTTTCCATCATTCATCTTCTTCCATCAAATCCTGGTCACATTTCTTCACAGTTTTGCAGTGAGGATTCTTCTCCAAATTTTGAGTACTTGATCATCTCTACAAAAAACTCAGGCAAATGGACTACTTTGTTAGGGTAAAAGAGGTTCTGGGAGAAAGATGGTGCAATTGTAGAATGTCAGTGCTGGAATCCTCAAGTGAAATGAGAGGATAAGAGAACTCAGCTTCATTAATTTTTTTTGAGATCATTGGAAAATAAAGGAAAGACATTTATTAGAGGACAGTGAGCAAAACCTGTTGGAAGAGTACCTACCAGGTGACTGCAGCACCAGAGACACAACACAGGGCTGCCTCCATCTCCTTCCCAAGTCCCATTTCATCCTTTCACGTGAGATGGAGTCAATGTCCTTTGCAGTAGCCCCACATCATGCCATGTCTGGGATTTTGAGAAGACTGCTGATCACACACCCGTGTTTTGAGGAGAGCTCCCATGACATCCTGATTTTTTCCTTCTCTTGCTGTGCACCCCCTAGCAGGCTTAGGATGGATGGGAATTTGGGGATGGACAAGAAACTGGACAGTATTCCCAGACTGATCAAAGGGATATTCCATACCACAGGAGGCCATGCTCAGCAAATAAAAGCTTTATGAAAGCAGGAGGATGGAAGGACATTTCTGGTCACAGTATTTGTCTTCCAAGTGAATACTGTGCACACGGAGACCCCAGAAATGGCTGATCTTCTGCCTGCTGACAAGACATGGTGACTGAATTCCTGATTTTATTTTTTGTGCAAGAGGCTTTTGCTTGACCTGTTAAACTCCTTTATCTCCACCCACAAGTCCTTTATCCATCTTCCCACATCCCGCAGGAAGGGAGCGAGTGGAGCAGGTGAGTGTCTGGGGTTGGCCAAAGTCAATTCTGTCCCAAAACACCCATTCCATACACGGTGAGCCCATGGATACCACACTACCATCCTGACTTGCTTGTTCCACCACACTTCCCTCCTATAAAGTAATCGCAATCACTGCAGAGTTTATTTCCATTATTCACCTTCCTTCTTCACCCACCACTGTGCATCTGGGCCATCACCTTGGTCTAGCTTAAGATCTCCCCATTCCTGGGAGTGTCCAAGGCCAGGCTGGACGGGGCTTGGAGCAACCTGGGATAGTGGAACGTGTTCCTGCCCATGGCAGGGGGGAGACTGAGATGAGCTTTAAGAACCCGTACACACCAAACCTTTCTCTGATTCTGTGATTCTTCAGAGCAGGAACTTCATTTTTCTTCCCTTCTAAAAACCTCTCCTGCCTCTCCAATCCATTGGAATTTTTCCCACTGTGAAAACTTATATAAATAAGGAATACAGGACTAAGCTCTTCAAGAAACATCCATCCTCCACCAAAACCCTATAGATAAACTGGGCATCCATGGGATAATAATTGAAAACTCTGCAGATGAGAATTTGATAAAAATTAAACAAAATAAGAATAAAAACAAAAGTAAAGACGGCAAAAAAAAAAGCCTTCCATGAACACAAATCTGCAGCAGAGCTTTGTGAGGATTGGTGATGTTTAACATAAATATAAATAGACAGGAACAAAGCAATAATACACTCTGTTAGCAAAAAAAGTTATTATTTGGTGAAAGGGAAACGGAAAAACTGCAGAAGGAACCTGCAATGAGCAGACATGGACAACAGAAGACAAGGAACGGTGTCCCTACACATACAACAGAGCATGGTGGGGAAATACACACAAAGTTCTCCAAAAATTAGGATGTAAAGACAGTCTGAGGGCACATCCCCTCCTACAAGGCAAACTAAGGTACCACAACTGAAGGTGGCAAGAGACATGTTCAAACAACAACAAATTAAAAGACACTCATTGAGGATTGTTAAAGATACCACCCAGGGATAAAGTCTTTTAGCTTCAAGAAATTATTATTAACAGAATTCTTCTTAAAAAAAAATACATCCCACTCTTCCAAAAAACCCCACAAACTAATTTCCACATTGCACAGCTGGCCATGGCCTTATAAAGGCTCACAATAATGACAGAGAAACCATGAATCCAAACAACTGTCACAGGGTTCCTCCTGCCTCTGTCTTCACATCTGCAAGAGGTTTGGTACAAATATCTGCACTGTTACTGTTTAAAGTCCAATAACCACTGACTGTTGACCTCTTCTGAAAGTTAACAGTTCTCAGGAGTTATGGAAGTTCTCATGCACATAAGAAAAACAAACAAAAAAGTATCTACAACGAGGGTTTGCAATTTTCATTTGGGTTCTAAAAGCCAGGCCATGGAATTCAAAAGGGGAAAGTTTATTTGCTAATACAGGACCCCCTCTATTCAAAATATGGGGAATATGCTGGTAAAAATGCCCTTTGTCTGTGCTCTTGGATCACATCCTAGAAGTAGAATGTGATGGTCAACTCTCTTATTTCTGGCATTTAACAAAAACCTACAGTTCTCTACACACATACTTAAAATTCATCTAGTTCTTCCATCTACCAGAAATACTCATTTAGGCAAGGGATTTCCTTTTGAAGTGACTGCAGAGGTGAAGCACGAGGCTGGGACCCCCAGGGCAGGGGGCTCAGCTCTGCTGCCTCTCCCGGCGCAGCTCCTCCAATGCCGCATTCTGCTGCCGCAGGGTCTGCTTCAGCCGCTTGATTCTCTCCTCCCGTATCGTCTCCTCCAGGTCTGGGGGAGCCATAGGGAAGGCATCATCTCGGAAAGAACCTTCCAGAATGGAAGTATCCTCTTCGGAAGTGACTAAAACTGAAATCCCTGGGTGGGTAGTGTCACCGTACCGGGGGAACGTGTCCTGCTCCACGTCCCTCTCCTGGGACACTCCGCTGAAGCCAGTGGGAACGCTTGGCTGTGCTGGGGCTGGTGCAGGTGAAACACTCCTGTTACCTGCACTGGAACCTGAGCTGATCAGTTCTAAACTGGGACTTGTGGCTGATTTGATTGAAGTTCTCCTCCTCTTGCCACTGTCTGACAAAGGTGAGGATTTTGTTTTCCTTTTCCTAATCAAATCTTCTTCCAGATCCACAATGATCTGCAGTTAGAAACAGACAAAATGCACTTCTGTTAAAGTTGGTATCAGTTACATTATAACACCAAGTTCTCTAAGCACAAATTATAAGTTATTTGCTGCAAGCTTTTTAAAATTACTGCCTGGAAGAAGTTTCTTTCAGCAAAGGAACAAACATATTTTTGTGTTTGATGTTTTTCTAGCAAAGATTCCCAGTTAACAATTCCAGACACTGAATTCCTTCTTTAGTCAATGCTGCATGTCTGCCTTTCCTGGCCTCATCCATCATCTCCTGTGGCTGTTTAAGTTAACGGTACTGCAAGACAAAAACTTTCTAATTTGATGGGAAAGTTTAGTGTAGAAAAATTCTTCATGTCTACATTTCCAAAACCTCAATCTGAGGAGTAATGTTCATTATCACACTAAATTCCTCATAGATGTTTCATTATTTGAATCGTGGAATCACATCCTGGTTTGAGTGGGAAGAGATCTTAAATCCTTCCTGAGTGGGAAGAGATCTTAAATCCTTCCTGAGTGGGAAGAGATCTTAAATCCCATTCCATTCCACCCCTGGCCATGGGCAAGGACACCGTCCACGAGACCAGGCCCTCCAAGCTCCATCCAACCTGGTCTTGCACAGTTCTAAGGGATGGGTTAATGATAATGTTAAGAGCAGCCATGGATCTGCTCAATTATTAGCACAAAATTAGTAAACCTGAGAAAGTCTTTGAGTTGAGTACAATCATACAGAAGAAAATGTAGCTGAACAGAAATACTTAGATGGATAAAATCCTTTCCATGCATTAACATGGAAGTTCTTCCATCCAGAAGTACCCAAACAAGGACGAAGTTTGTAATAACATTTGTAATTCTTAAGATTGGACAGATCCACAATTTCTTTTAATTTCAAGTAAACCCATTCCTCTGACCGTACCCACTGCACTGCTAGACAAACATAACCATCTGTAGAGGCTTAAATATAAATCAGGATCCCAAGGTCAGGTCCCTATTCCAACAAGGACCATTACTATAGTAGTAGAGACAGTCTTCTCAAAAGCATTTGTTGCTCAAGTTTCCTCCAGCAGAACCCAAAATTGAGAATAAAAATTCCTAGAGGGTGCTTGAGTCATACAGAAATCTCAAACAAGTTCTAGGAACAATTCTCATAAAGATCCCAACAACTCCTGACTCTCCTGGTGATTCCAGAGGTGGGAGGCTCCAAACACCCCCATCTCTGCACTGACTAAACATACACTGTTTTCTGAGTGTGTTTAGCACTGAAAAATCTCAGGTACCTTTTCTTTAACACATTCCTGACGATGACTCATTACTTCCACATCCAATGAGGATGAACTGCAAGACTCATTCTTCCTTTCCAAGCTGTCACTGGAACAAACCCCTTCTTCTGGATTCTCACAGAAGGCCCTTGATGGTACTCTCCTAAGATAAACTCTCTCCTCCTTAAAGAGACCGAACTTTTTCCTTAATTCCAAATATTGTCTCCAGTGTGAGCGGTCTTGGTGATTGATTGGAATAACCTTTCCCGGTGAATCCATCTTTACACATTGCATCTGAAATACAGAAATGGTGAGAGAGCCATCAATCACTCTCTCACTATATATATCTATAAATAGATAACATAAATTAATATACAAAAAGTAAGTACTAGAAAGACAGGTGAACATTTATTTTTTCTGTCATTCTCCAAGAGCTAAATTTAACACAGGTAACATTTGACGCAGATAAACTGATTTTGATAAATTATATGCAAATTATTATAGGTCTAACACTCATTATTTAACACCTTAAGTTATGGAACATCCCAAAAATGTCCAGGCCAACCAAAACCCACAGAAATAAAAGAAGCAACAAAAGAATCACTTGTTCTACCCTTTCAAAGTACCAAAGAAAGAGGAGGGAAGAGCAAGTAGTGTCTACTCTGCAATACAGAGCTTTGCAAATTTAGGGACAAGAACACCAAATTTGCTGAGCTACTTCTCACCAAGGTTAAAGCAAATGCTGAGACTCAGCATCACACAGCACTGAAGAAAATAAATGGTATTTCAACCATTTTTCAGTTGACACACAATAAAAAAACTAGGTATTACAGTCTGTTGCAACAATTAAATGTCTACAATTTGCAAAAATACATTCAGCTGACATTTCTGTTCTTCCTGGACAACATAAACAAATTTTGGATTTTTTTTTCTTTCAAGACAAATTCATTCTGGCCTCTGGAGCTACTAAAAACATGATCCCCAATCCTGTGTGGGGAGTTTGAGGAATCGAGGCTTACAATTTTTAACATATTTTCAACATTATGACCTTAAAAGAATATGTCAATTCAGCCATTAAGGATCTGAAGAATTCCTTCTGCCTGGCATGGACCCAGGAGCGAAGGAGGTGGACCCTCCCCAGCAGGGCAGGGGAGGAAGGAAACACAGCTCCTGCCCATGGCTGTCAGAGCCTGGAGCTGGCAGTGCCACACCAGAGCTGTCCCTGGAGGACAAACTCTGCTCTTCCAACTTATTTTCCTCTTGTGAAGACACAAACTTGTCCTTCTCTACCCTACATCACCCCTACAGCCCTAAGGTTGTGCTGTAAGCATGTGGCATCAACACGTAAGAGCTCAAACCATGAACGGCCTCCCTGGAGTCCAGTTATTGCTGACCATTTATCTTGGGAGGAAATCAAAAGCCATCTTTCCTCTGCCCCTTTCTTTTCTATGCATTTCTCACTCGCACAATACAAAATTATTGGGGAAAAGGCCATTTATTGACTAGAACCAATCCTTGAGCAGCATTTCCAGGATACCTAGTTACAAAAATGTGTGAACTCATCAAGAGTCATTTTATCCACCTAAAACCAGGACTACAGAACCACTCAGCAGCATGTTTATGATTTATTACCTTTGGCCAGTCTTCACTGACAGCACATTCCTGCTTAGCCTGAGGTAACACAGCCCCTGCTGCTCTTGGGGAATGACTCATGTCTTTGCCATTTTGCCTCACACTCTCCTGCATCCCTACTGCTGGAACTGGGATCACTTCACTGCAAGAAACGCTCTTGGTGGAGGGCAAAATCTGTCTCTGGATTACAGTGGGATCCTGCTGATTAGCACTTGGTGTCAGCAGAGCTGCAGATGTGGATTTTAAGACATTTCTTAAGCTAATTGGTGATGAATTTTTGGAAACTGTACATGGTTTTGGGTCTTTCTGAGACAGCACCACTCCTTTGCTTTTTGTCAATATCAGATTCACCACTTTACTGGTTATTTTATTGACTTCAGTAGAATCAATTTGCTCGGGTGTCTCCTTTTTAAGTAAAGCATCAGAAGAAGGAGATGCTTGTTTGTCAGCCTGGGCTGACAGAACATCAGAGCCTCTTTTGGTCAATAAATAGACTTTCCCATTGTACATGACCAGAGCATTATCTTTTAAACATGTGATTTTACTTTGGCTTCCACCAGGACCATTAGAACAGAGTGGCAAAATATTTGCAGGGTTGACTTCTATATTCTTCGTGTCTGACAAAGTTTTCAGGATCTTGGAAGCCACATTACTTGAAGACTTTACAGGGATACGACAAGCTGCTGAGAGCGAGGCAGTTTCTTGCACAATCCATTTCATGGGAGTTTGCTGGCACTGCTGCCCCTTGGATGTGACTGGCTCAGGAGAAGAACCAGATCCCTTCTGGGAAGCTGTCACTATCAGTGTCTTTGAAACTTCCGTGGCAGGTTGAGGGCAAAAGCTCTGCAAGTGCTTGGGCAGGACTTGGGAGGTTTTCACTGTGTTTACGGGTGACACGTAAATCACTGTTGGTGCTTTTGTACTGTCAGCCCCTCCAGACACATTGGTGGCTGCAGCTGCCAGGATTTTTTGCTGTATTGCAGGTGGCAAAAGAGATGCTGGGACAGATTTCACTTCTGCATCAGCTGGAATCTGGAGGTGGTGTCCGGAGGGCAGCATTGGAGACTTAACAGTCACTGGGAGGGGTTTGGTGTTCACCACTGTGCAGGTTGGGCTGCTCTGGTGAGAGGAGCTCGTGATGGCCACATTCTGCAAGGACACTCCATCCATGGGCACACAGCTGCTCTGGGCATTGGCAGCTGCGTTTGGAACCAAGCTTTCCTTTTCAGAACCTGCCCTAGCACTTTCCTGCTTGTCTAATGTCCTCGTAATAATAATCTTTCCAGGATTAGGAGACTGAAAAATTGGTATCTTAACAGATGAAGGTGCAGCAGTATTGCCAATCTGTGTCGTAATAGTAAGATGGACTGGGCTAGAAACATTTGTGTTAGAATTATTTGGCATGGCTGGAGACTGAACTATTGGCACAAAGCTTCCAGAAGTTTTAGAAATGGGAAGCAATTTCAGAAGGTTTTTTCCATCAGGTCCCGTTGTCTGAATGACTCGGTACATACAGCCTGCAATGCTTAACAAAGAAAAGGGAAAAGAGAGAAAAATGAAAGGCAGTGTAAGTGAATAAGCATAGGTACTATAATTCATGAGCATCAGTGAACTCTACACCCAGGGCTGAAGCATATTAACTCCTGGAAAATGACTGAGCTAATCTTCAGGAGCTTCCTACTGACCTACCCGGGTTTTCATTTGAGACCACCTCAGACGGTCTGAAAATAGTGTCCAACTTCAACACCCCAGAGTAACAAGAAATGGCATCTTTTTCAGATTAAAAATAATTTAAAAGACCCCAGGAAACACCTCACATTACCTCTGCTTCCCCTCACGGGGCCTTTCATTTTGAAAATGAAACCACTACCTCCCGATTTCCCAGAGAAGACATATTCTTCCCTTTCCCACTTCCCTGTTACTACTTATATCCTTCCTGAGTGCTATGAACTATGAATTTCAGGAACACTTCAGGAAAATACAGGCAGAGTAGTTGCAAGGCAAGATGGAAGCAGAAATTACTTCAGACACAACAAAGAAATTTGGAAGCAGGATGTGTTTATCTTGTGGAACAGGTGGCTCCTGTCCCTCCATCGCACCTGCCTGGCCATTCTTGAGGCAGATACAGACCACAGAGGCGGTTTGTCCTCAAAGAGATGGAAAACCCTCAAATACTACTGGGTTATAAACATTTCTGAGAACAGAAGTCTAAATCTGGGAAGGAAAAGGCTCCAAATCCAAGGAAGAACACATGGAAACACTGGGGACATCTCAAAGAGAAAATAAAGATTCCTTGCAAGTGAAGGTAAGA
Source organism: Ammospiza caudacuta (assembly GCF_027887145.1). Lineage (NCBI taxonomy): Eukaryota > Metazoa > Chordata > Aves > Passeriformes > Passerellidae > Ammospiza > Ammospiza caudacuta. The sequence goes on along the minus strand of NC_080616.1, from coordinate 1,835,758 downwards.
ACTCACCAAGAGACCAACAGATCTTGTCAAAACACAAGTTAGTTGTGCCAGTTCCAAATGCCAAGATTTTCTGAGTCCATAGCAAGACAAAGAACCTTTTCTGCTCCAGTGGAGCTTGCCCAAAGCAAGCTCTTCTGCAAAGAGCTCCTGGACTCCAAGCAGAACAATCTACTGCCCAAAGCACTGCAGAGATGTGTGGGTAAACAGAGCTGCCCTCACTGGAATGAAGAGACCAAATCACTGGAAGTTGTTTCCTGACAGCAGATCCAGAGTGATTAACAGGCAGAGCTGCCAACTCCACCTGGAGTCACCAAGAGCACCAGCTCCATCCCATCAACCTCCTACATCAGTAAATGCCTTGGGAACACAAACATGGGAATGTTCCCAGACCCATCCCAATGACATCAGTGCTGTGTTCTGCTTTCTGTCAGGCAGTTTTGAAACCAGCATTTTTCTGTCTTTTTGGGCTTCTGACTCAGCTTGGAGCGGTGTCTGGGAGAGCTCAGTCCTGCCTCCCACCACTATGCCTGCTCAGAAGTCAACCAACCTTTGCCTTTTTGCCTTTTCTCATCAAGAGAGAAGTCACAGGAATGCTCTTCACTCCCAAAGCTGGGCAGTTGCTGCTGTGGGTCCCATTCCCCTGGGGACTGACACAAACACCCCACTACTGACTGCCCAACACACAAAGGCATCAGGGGCACAGAGCTTTCCTTGCTGTGACCTTGGAATTAACTCCCATACCTAGTATTTTGGTACAATGCCTCATTTCTGGTCACAATGTGTGAAAACTGAGATTTTTACATAAGGTAACAGTGCAGTGGGCAGGAAATTCTGCCATACTTTTGTTTTTAAGGTACTGAAAATTAAAATATGGGCAATATATCACACAGTTCCTAATGGAAGCTGTCATTGAAGGGCTCAGGAGCAAAATGGCATTGGATGTTTGGAATCAGAAATCAGAGTTGAGATGGACTAGCACTGACAGGCAACAATCTGACAGAAAACAGTTGCACTTAAATGAAGAGGAAGTAGAAATATTTGTGTGTTTGAACACAATTAAAGCAGAGAAAAAATACTTTTGAAGAACTTTAAACCTTCTAGCACTACTGACAATGCAAATGAGGAACAGCAGCAGCTTCTGCACAACACTTTGTCTGTTCTGTGCTTTGAATTTCTCAACACTTCTTCCATAACCTCATGATCTACAACCTCAACTGTGCTTCTACATATAAGAAGTAAAGGCAAATTCAGGATTTTTTCAGCAAATCACACAAACGTAGAAGTGCTGAACAGAGAAACAGGCACTTACCTGTGCCCTCAACTAACTAGGGCTGCAAACTGGCACCAAGAAGAAACCTCCAAAGAGGCTTGTTCCTCCACCTGTCAAAGCAAGGGGACATTTCTAACTTTTGGGCAAGAGGAGGGGGAACAGATCAGAGGGAGAGGAAGCAATAAAAACAGGAAGAGATGAGCGGATGATATACTTGCATCAATATGTTCCTCTGCCAGTTTGCAGTGCTCACCTCATTCCACCTGGAATCACCACTCACCTCCAGCTAAAAGGACTTAAAAATTGGTTTTGACTTGCTACAAACAGGAACCTTAAAAGTAGGCTGGGGGAAAAAGCATCAGTAAAAAAATCTCATTTGTCTGAATTTCAGATCATTCTACTTTTAATGGTTACAGAACGCAACTGTAGCTTTTTATCTCCATGAAGAAGAGCAAGATGCCCCAAAATCATAATTGTCTGGGCAATAGCATTCTTTAACTTGAAACAAATATCAGGTATTTTCATGTTTGGAGAATGACAAAAAGCTCAAGGATAGGCAGGAGAGAATGAAAAGTCCAACAAGATAACGAGAAGTGGAATTCACACATATTTACTCCAACAACAGAGGAAAGAATCACGGCAAATCTTTTTAGCTCTCTTAAGTTGAAAAGGCTTCATTGCAATAATTTCACATCATAAAGCTTTTCCCAGGTGAAACGAAAAAACAACCACAAGGAAGTTTCATGTTACCAGAATAAAATAAAGCACTGTCGCACTGTCTCCACACATTTATGAGTGATGAAGAGTTACAAATTGTTTTGCTTCAGTCTTCAAGGTTACTGCTTCCTTGAATTAATGAATCTTTAAAAATGTCTTAAGCAGAATGAAAGAAACTCCCTCAGTATTCCCTTTTTAGGGTGTCAGATTAATTTGGTTAAAGAACAGGTTAATTTCTTTTCCTAACCAAAAAGAGAAAAAAAAAAAAAAGAAAAAAAAGGAAATCTGTATCATGACAGGTTGTCCAAGGGGACTTCTCCCATAGTTATTGAAGTAGAGTTTTCTTTCTCCTCTTCATCCTCCTTCACTTCCAACCCTGTAAAAATAAACCTCCTCAAGTCTCATACACAAACACTCAGAAATAACTGTGTTGTTATGAATGCCTTTAGAAAGGCCTAAGGCAGATCCATAAACAAACCTTGAGAGAAATAAGCTCATGGAAGACCCCAAAAATGGTGGAGGACTGGAAGAAATCTTATTTAACATCACCAAAGAAATTATCAAATTCAATAAAAATAATAGAATAAAATTCTGTGACATTCACAGAGGGATGTGTCAACCAGATTATTTTTTTTGATCCAAAAAGGAGATTTCTTTTAGTGAACAGTCTGTGTGTGGCAACACTGACACCTTCCTATGGATGTGGCATTAAGGCAGGAAAGCCAAGAGAACAGAAAGAAACTGGGATATTTATTTCTTATTTCAAAACAGAAAAATTTAAAAAATAATCTACATTTCCTTCAGTTCACCAGAATTCCTGTTTTCTTGACCAGACACACCAGTTTTACTGTCCAAACTTCTCTTTCTGTTCATTACTCTCAGTAAGCAGCGCAAAACACAAAATACTGAGTATTCAAACATTCACCTTCTGGCCTTTATGCTTCCCTTAACAAAAACACCCATGGAATATTTTCAAGAAATAGGAGTATTCATTTCTGCCAAATTCATTCACCAAATCCAGTGCAAACACCAGCACATGATTCCCACAGAAATCCTGACAGAGCCACTGAAAAATGCATCAGCAGAGACCAAGAGACTGGCTCAATTTTCCTGCAAAGTCCTCAGAAGGAACAATGAGCTACCTTCCCATCTGCCTTCACTCCCAACTGCTCCTTTAGGCACAATTTTCATCTACAAATGTGAATAAATAACCGGGGACTATGGGCCACTCCAGAGAACCAAGAGAATTTATTTTAATGGGTTCAGTTGGATCCAGGAAGTAGCAAAGTAAGTATTTATTGTCAATTTGAAATGTGCACCCAGGGACAAAATAAAATTAATTGACTGTAGTTGATACACATTTATTTTATACAGTTACATTCATTCCATGGATTGTTTTAAAACTGTAATAAAATAATAATAGTAATGATAATAATAAATACATAGTAACATATAATCTAGATAATATACAATAACCATCATTATTATCATCATCTAAAGGAAATCAAGAAATTGATGTTGAATTTGGAGGAATCCTGACCAGAATTTCAGTTCAAGCTATCTCATGATCTGAGTTTTTATCCTAAACCAGAAGCTTTCCATAATGGCAGAGAAAACACTTTCTGTTTGACAGTAATTGTTTCTGGGAACTCTTTTCATCCACTGTGTAATATTCCCTGGAGTAGAGACAATCGTGGATGTGCAAACTGCCAGGAAACAGCCCCTGAGCTCTGCTACCAACCACAGCTCTCCTGATCCACGACCGAATCCTCCTCCGCCACAAAAGCACGGGCAGAATCTGGGACCACCACAAACACCCAACGTGGATGCCACAGCAGCCCCGGGATTCAGAAACCACCCAGAGCTCATCCCAAAACACACAGAGCACCCTGAGAACCCTGAGAGACCAGGGAAGGCAGCAGAGCCCCAGCAGGAACGGAGGCACAGAGAGCCGGGCAGCCCGAGGCTCCCTGGACACAGCTGCAGCCAGGACAGCCCAGCCCGGCCCGGCCCGGCCCAGCACGGCCACCTCTCGTGGTGTGATCTAATGAGGGATCAGGGAAACCGACACACAGAGCCCAGGTGAGAGAACAGGGCTGGGAAGGGGCTGGAGCCCCAGGAGCAGCTGAGGGAGCTGGGAGGGGGCTCAGCCTGGAGAGAAGGAGGCTCAGGGGCACCTTGCGGCTCTGCACAGCTCCTGACAGGAGGGGACATCCGGGTGATGTTGGGCTGTGCTCCAGGGAACAGGGACAGGAGGAGAGGGAACAGCCTCAGGCTGTGCCAGGGGAAGCTCAGGGTGGATATCGGAGAAAATTTCTTCAAGGAAAGGGTGGCCAAGCATCATAAAAGGCTTCTCAAGGTACAGGTGGAGTCACCATCCGTGGAAATGTTTAAAAAGATGAGTGGATGAGGTGCTTGGGGACATGGGTTTGCGGTGAATGCGGCAGCGCTGGGGGAATGGCTGCACTCATTGATCTTTAAGAGCTTTTCCAACGGAAATAATTCTGTGACTGTGAAAGGTTCAATTCCTCTCCCATCCCCACTGCCCCTCTCCCGCTACCTCCAGCACATCCCGCCCTCACCGCGATGTGGCAGCAGCGACAACAAACACCGAGAGCCGCCGACAGCAAAACACAACCAACACTCAACACAACCAAAACTCAACCAAAATACATCCAAAACACAAACAAAACTCAACGACAATACATTCAAAATACAACCAAAACTCAACACAACCAAAACTCAACCAAAATACATGCAAAACGCAACCAAAACACATCCAAAACGCAAGTGGCGTCAAGCCGGAGACGACACCGCACGCGTTAGGAGCTGGAACTGCCCCCGGCCGCTCCGCTCCGCCTGGAACGGGAACGGGAAAAGGAAAGGAGAACGGAAGAGGGAAAAGGACAAAAAAAGGAGGGGATGGACCAGGATAAGAAAGAGACGGGAAAAGAAGGATAATAAAGGAATGGAGGGGAAAGGAATGAACAGGACGTGCTCCCCGCCGCCTCCCGCCAGTCCCGCCGGGGCCGCCGCCCTCCCGTCTCCGCCCACGGGTCGCGGCGGGCGGGGAGCGGCGGGACCGTACCTGGCGGGGCGTCCCTGCGAGGCGGAGGCCCGGGCCCGCCCGTACTCACAACTGCGGCCGCCGCCCCGGGCTCCGCGACATGGCGGGGCGGCCCCGCCGCGGCTCCGCATGCGCGTCACTTCCGCCCGCCCCGCCCCTGCCGCCGCCGCTTCCGGGACGCCGCTTCCGGGAAGTGGCGCCGCCCGGCGGCCGCGAGCGGCAGCGCGGGGGTGGTGCTTCCGGCGCGGGCGGAAACGGGCGGGGCGGGGCCGGCTCGGGGGGCGGAGCCACAGGCTGGCCACGGGGCGGCGCCACTGAGCGCGGGCGGGCGGGCGGCCACAGGGCAATTTGCATATGCAAATATTGCTATAATGTATGCAACAGCCGGTGTCTGTCAGACACAGTGGGCAGAATACATGCACACGTGAGAAGTATTGCGTGCTGCCAGTGAGCTCTATATGTAATATATGTTATGTCATATATAACATGAATAATAGCTCATCTAATATTATCATGATATAATTGTATAATTATAATAAATCGTGGTAAAATAATAAATTTAAATTAAAGTCATGAATAACGACATTTATAATCAAATAGAATGAAAATTTATCATTATTCTCTTACATTTTATATAATCTGTACGGTAGATTACTGAAAGTAAATATATTATTATATTAAATATATTACATCATATCATATTATATGATATTGTATGACATTTATTATATTACATTACTTTATATTACATTACATTATATTCTATTTTATGACATATTATATCATATCATATTATATCATATAATATTACATTATATTTTATGACATTATATTATATTATATTATATATCATATATTACATTAAATTACACTCTATTATATTTATGATTCTGAGATTCTGTGATCCAGAATCACTTAGGCTGAAAAAGATTTCCAAGACCACCAAATCCAACGTGTGCCGAATCACCAGCTGGACAAGGCCACTGAGTGCCACAAGCAGCCACTCCTTGACAATGTCCAAGGACAATGACTCTACCAACAATGGAGCCCCCATTTCCCTCCTCCAACCCAAGCAAGAGAATGAGTCAAAACTCTCTGGATTTGTGAATGTCCAGACTGTGGTAACAGCAGGGTGTTGGGGTAATACAGGAGAAGGTGGGTGTGCCCTGAAGAAACCACCCCCATCCCATGAAGTACCCACTCTGCAGAAGGAGAAAGGCAAGGAAGGATGAGCAGCAGAGGGGAGTTTTTATACACTGACCACATCCCCCTTTCCCCATCCCCACTGCACCACCCTGGCTAGAGGGAAAGGGAGGAGTTGGGGATGTGAAGCTGAGCCTGGGAAAAAAAGTGGTTTAAATCTTGTCTTGGTTTCTCAATATCCAAACATATTTTAATTTGCAATAAACTAAATTATTTTTTCCAGTATCAAGTGTTTGCCCATGACAATTATTGGTGTCATGTGAAGATTATAGGAATTTGGCAGAAAATAATCCCCCTTTGTCCCAGCTGGTCCTCAGAGGGGCTGGGAGCAGCTGGGTTAAATTTCCAATCATGACCAGTTGGGTGCCACAAGTCTGGTCTTGTGCAATAAGGACTTTCATAATCACAGATCCACAAACAGCAGGAATTATTTAAACAACAGAAATACAGGTTTGGAGTTGCCATTGATAAATGCACCAGCACCAATAGAATGATGATTGATGATGATGAGGATGATGTGATGAACAACAACCATACTAATAATGATGTGCTAACATGGCTAATTATAATTGTGTGCAAAATGTTACCAAGAAGGCGTCCTCAGCTGGGAGGGGTGAGAGCAGAGTCACCCACTGATTCTCTCTAAGGTCCTCCTCCTCTCTAGGGTAATTTATATCCAACCCAATCATCCCCCTCCTATTTAATGTACAGCATGATCCAGGAAAAGAGTTGAGTTATAAAGTCATCCACAGAACCCTGGAATCATTCAGGTTGGAAAAGACCCCCAAGATCATTGACTCCAACCTGTGAATGGTCTCCACCTTCTCAGCCAGATCAGAGCACTGAGTGCCATGTTCAGGTATTCCTGGGAAACCTCCAGGGATGGAGACTCCAAACCTCCCTGGGCAGCCCCTTCTAATGCCCTGACCAGCCTTTCCATGAAGAAATTCCTCCTCATGTCCAACTTGAATCTCCACTGGCACATCTTGAGGCTCAAGACACAGAGGTTTAGACCATCTTCTGATCTTTGTGGTTCCTGATACACCTAAAAAATTATAATCTTTAGAGTTACTATTCCTTTATACAGTAAGACTGAGTTTGGAAGCTGCCATGAAACTTGAGGTGGGCAGAGAGGTGTCATGGGGACACTTGGGAACAGTGTCTGGCATGTGACACAGGCAAAGGCGCCATGACCAGTCATAGTCTGTCCATGTCACTGCTCTGAGATGATCCTGCACTGATCCAACCCTTGGGCAGCATCAAGAGGTTACCTGGAGAAACACCCCACCATTTCAGCCAGGGAGGGAGCCTTTACAAGCCCCTGTGGGTACTTCTTGGCCAGCAACTTGTCGGTGGGATTTGCTTATGCCCAAACTCATGTTTGCAAACCTTTTTCCATTTTTCTACAACACCTGTAATCCGAGTCACAGCCCAGAAGCACTGAACCATGAAATCATTTTGGTTGGAGAAGCCCTCTAAGATCATTAAGACCAATTGTTGACCCAGCACTGCCAAAGCCACCACTAAACTATATCCCCTGAACACCTCCAGGGACAGTGATTCTACCTGTGCCCTGGGCAGCCTGAGCCAGAGCCTGGCCACTCTTTCCATGAAGAAATTTTCCCCAATATCCAAATTAAACCTGTCTGGCACAGCTGGAGGCTGTTTCCTTTTGTCCTGTCCCTGTTCCCTGGGAGCAGAGCCTGACCTCTGGCTGTCCCCTCCTGTCAGGAGTTGTGCAGAGCCACAAGGTCCCCCCTGAGCCTCCTTTTCTCCAGGCTGAGCCCCCCAGCTCTCTCATCCTTTCCTAAGAGGACTCATGCTCCATACTCTTCACCAGCTCTGTTCCTTTCTCTGGGCTTGAGAAGATAAAGTATCTTCTACTGGAGTATTTTAAATACTCCACTAAACGAGTATTTAAGGAATATGAAGGTGCACAGGTCTGTGGGATATGATGAGATGCATCTATGGACCTTGGGGAAACTGGCAGAGGAAGTTCCTAAGCTACTCTCCATCACATTTGAGAAGTTGTGGCAGTTCAGTGAAGTTCCCCCTGAGAAGACCAGGCACAGGCAGGATTTGTCTAAGACGCTGTGACTGTCACAACAGGAAAGGTGTGATCAGAGCAGGTCCTGTGGACCTGAGCCAACTCTCAGAGACTCATGCTCAGCTTCCCCTCTCGAGGAGGACTCAAAGGGTTGGCTGTGCATTTGTGAATAAAACAGAATGAAAAATCTAATTTACATAAGAGGCTGCACCGGGTTAACTGTGAAGGGAAGTCGATTGGGCCCCCTGGTTCTCTTTTTCCTCTCTTTCACTTTGTCTCACAAGCCCAGCTCGAGGAATAAGGTGGGATGTAAGGACTAGTAATACTCTGCTCTTGTTCTCTTCCTCCCTCTTTTCTGACTTTATTTCACAGAACCACAGAATGTCCTGCGTTGGAAAGGACCCACAAGAAGAGCCCAACCCCTGCCCTGCACAGACACGCCAACAATCCCACCCTGGTCATCCTTGGCAGCGCTGCCCAAACACTCCTGGAGCTCTGGCAGCCTCGGGGCTGTGCCCATTCCCTGGGGAGCCTGGGCAGTGCCAGCACCCTCTGGGGGAAGAACCTTGCCTGATACACAATCTAAACCCCTGCTGACACTCCAGGATCCAGCCAGTCCCTCTGGTCCCTCCCGTCCCAGTCACCACAGAGACGAGATCAGTATTTGCCTCTTCCCTTCACATGGAAATTGTAACTGTGATTAGTCTCCTGTCAGTCTCCTCCAGCTGAACAGAGCAGTTGCCCTCAGCTGCTCCTCATATGTCTTCCCCTCAAGGCTGTTTACCATTTTTGTTTCCCTCCTTTGGATGCTCTCCAACAGCTTAATGTCTTTTTTATCTTGTGGTGGCCAAAACTGCCCCCAGCACTCGAGGTGAGGACAGAGCAGAGCGGGACAATCCCCTCCGTGCCCAGCCAGCCATGCTGGGCCTGATGCCCCCAGGACAGGGATGTCCCTCCTGCTGCCAGGACACTGCTGGATCAGACCCAGCTGGCCACTGACCAGGACCCCTGGGTCCCTTTCCAGGCGCTGCTTTCCAGCCTCTCACTCCCCATTCTGTCCATACATACAGGATTGCCCCATCCCAGCTGCAGAATCCAGCACTTTCCCTTTTTAAACTTCATACATTTGGTGATTGCCCATCTCTAATTTGTTGAGGTCTCTCTGCAGGGCCTCCCTGCCTTCGAGGGAGTCAACAGTTCCTTCCCAGATGTGTATTATCTGTGAACTTGCTCAGTATCCCTTAAAGTCCTGCATCCAAGTAATTTATGAAGGTGTTGAAGAGCACAGAGCTCAGGCCCTGTAGAATCCCAATAGTGACAGGTCTCCAGTGTGATGTCACCTCAGTTATTGTTACCCTTTGTGCCTGACCCGTGAGCCAGTTGCTCACCCATTCCATGATGTTTTTATCCAGCTGTGGGCTGAACATTTTGTCTAGAAGGATCCTGGGAGAGACAGTGTTGAAAGCTTTATTGAAATCCAAAAATATTCCATCAACTGGCTTTCCTGGCTTTCCTGGGTCAGCCAGGTGGGTCACCTTGTCATAAAAGGAAATCACATTTGATAAGCAGGATCTTCCTTTCATGAAGGAATGAATGACCAGTTTTCCATACACAATAACCTTCTCCATAACTTTACCAGGCACTGAAGTGACATTGCAGGTCTGTAGTTTTCAGGGTGCTCTGGAGTTGCTCCCTTGCTTTGCCTGGGCAAAGCATGCTTTTCACATTCCATCCTGTGCTCTGTGTGGAAGTTTGATGTGGAAGTTGGGAGATTGAGTAGTGGTACCATGGCTTGTGAGCCAGCTCCTCTGAGGAGTTTGTTGTGAGAGTTTACAACTCACTGAAGAGAAGGGCACAAAATTAAGGGCTTGTAGCCACCACTCCTGTGGAAGTGCATTGTAAATATTCAAGAGCTTGTTGGTCAACACCTTTGGAGTTTATACTCTAGACTCAGCTGGCTGGTTGCTGGAACTGAGGCAACACTACAATAAAAGCACAAGAGCTCCTTGACCTCTGTTCAGCCTGATGAGGATTTACAATGAGCCAACCAATGGGTGATGGGATCCCACAGCTCCTTCAGCTGCCCCTGGTCCTCCAGATCTTCCCCAGCTCCATTCCCTCCCCTGGACATGCTCCAGCCCTTTGATGCTTCTCTGTCCAGGAGGGGCCCAGAACTGGACACAGCTTTACAGCTGCCTCACCAGAGCACCATGTTCTACCCAGTCAAAAGTTTTTTCTCCTATTTCCTTATTTTCCCACCCGGTTCCTAATCCTAAAATATTAATGAGGTTAGGTGTCTGACTGAACTGGAAATACAGCATCCAGCATGTTCTGTACATCACCTGTCCAGCACACACAGGTAAAGGCTTTGAGAATAAGTTTTTGCTATTTCCCAGGATCACTGTCTGCCAGCAGTATTTACTGCTGGTCCTTTTAGCTGAAGGATGCTAGCTGGTCTCTTGGAAAATTCAAATTCATTCAGATTTGGGTAATTTTTGCTAAGTCTTTCAACTCTCCTGAATTGGCAAAGTCCTCCAGCCTCTGAAGGTCGATCTTTGCCTTCCTCATTTATGAGATGCCAGGCTTAACAACCCCTCAGGTTTTTTTCATGGTCAGAAATTTTCCTCATGTTGAATCCCAACATGTGGAGAGAGGTCTAACTCAGCTTCCTCCAAATTCCTAACTACGGAGCGACAGGCTTCAAACAAACATTTTGGGGGAAAAATATTTCAGCTGACTGTCTCCCCTCCTGCCTGTTCATTTGGCATCATTTGGGTTTAACTTTGAGGTCTGGTGTCAGCAGAGACTTGTGTGCAGAGATGATTAGCTATTTATTTGTCAGATGTTGTTGAGAGTTTTTTTGCAGATTAAGGAGTTTTTGTTAGACAATGGCCATATTCAGCTGATGCACAATCCAGCCTGCTTGTACTGATGGACAATGGTCACGTGCACAAACAATGAATAATGGACATATTCAGAAATGGGGTCGGTATATCCTTGAAAGAGATACAAGAAGAAGAGTCATCAGGACTCAGCAAGTTCATCAGCAAGTTTGGGAAAGTCAGAAAAAAGTGAGTCATGGGTGGGCCAGACGACCACAGCAAGACACGTGAAAAATTACATGATCCAATCAGCATTCTAATTTAGACGCGTGAACAGCCAGGATTAACCAATGTATTAGAGAGAGGCGTGTGGACAGTAGAGATTTATTATAAATATAGTCTTTTTAGGGATAATAAATTTGGCTTCACTGGATCATATTGGTCATGGTGTGTTGTCCCTGAACCTCCGCGTTCTGCAAGATGTTGGTCCAGTCTGCTCTCAAGAGGGTTGCTTTGCTCCTTGGTCTGCAATTTCAGCTGGAAAAGCAGCCAGACAGATACATCCACTGCCTGTCAATAGGGATGCTGTGAATACTTGCTCTTGTCAAACTTGGTGCCACTGAGATATCATGAGATGGAAAATTGAGCTGTAACAGAACTAGTGCCAAAATTCATCTGGAGCCTTGAAAGCACCAAATGATGCTGAGCTGAGTTACCATGTGCTCCCTATTCAATATGTGGTATGTCAATTATAAACTATTACAGTTCTCAGTGCAGTATTTAGGACTGAGTCAACAAAGTCATGCCTGTCCTACAAGGGCAGGGCTCCACCTCTTTGAGGACACATCTGAATTCATATTTTCCACCACGTAAAGCAAATTTGTATATATAAGGTTGGAAGACTGGCTAAATTCACTGCCAGTTTTGCAGCTTGGAAAGGTAGAGTTGGCATTAGACACACAAAAACCTCATTTAGGGTCTTTAAACCATAAAAGCTGGCTGAGGGCAGGGTTACATGGGATATTGGGCAGACATTCTTCCCTGTGAGGGTGCTGAGGCTCTGGCACAGGCTGTCCAGAGCAGCTGTGGCTGCCCCTGAACCCCTGGCAGTGTCCATGGCCAGGTAGGACAGGGCTTGGAGCAACCTGGGCTGGTGGAAGGTGTCCCTGCCATGGCAGGGGCGGGACTGGATGGGCTTTAATGTCCCTTCCCACCCTAACCAGGCTGAGATCAGTTGATCCCATTATTTTAATTAAAATTGGACTTTATGGGAGTTCAAAATAATTTTACATTCCACATTTGATTTCTACACATTAAGCAAATGAATGCTTGAAATTCTATTCAAGGCCCACCAAATCCTGAGTCATAGTGCTTGTTTTGTTCAAGATATTTCTTTGTCCAATTCCAGTCAACCACAAAGAATTAAAATTCAAAACTCATCCCAAGTCTGAAATGCCAATGGGCTGTTTGAGAATTCATCACCATCATGCTTAAAGTTTCAGGATTAAGGAAAACCAGTTGAGTAAAAAAGGAAAGTTACAATTTTGACAGGACAATTTGGACCATGAAAAAAATTAATTGTGGGAAAAAGTCCCATTTGGGCAAAAGGCCCAGTTGTGGGCCTTGGCTCCACTGCCTCCCACTGGTGTTCACTGCACAGAGGAGGGTAATTATTGTTCCTGTTAATGAACTGAATAAGATAAGGAGTAAATTACTTGGAATTCAAAATCTCATTTTTAAAGTGATATCTCACTTAACCATGTAATGTAATGAAAAACATTAGGATACAGATCTCTGTGGTCTTGGAGTTTAGATATGGGAAAGGTTTTAGATTTAGCTCAGACAAAACATTTCTTAGACACAAAAATTCAGAAGATTTTATAAAAAACTATAATAAACTTATATGAAAGATTAATACCCAGAACTTCTCCCATCAGCAGAAACCTGAGAAAACATAGTTTAGTTATCCAGAAAAACACAATTAGTCTAAAACTCAGCCATTTCTCTCATAAACATCCATCCTAAACAAGACATTGCTGACTGGAGGACAGGCAGGTTGTCCTTCCCTCCCTCCCTCTCTGCAGCTGGTGAAGGTTCAAGGGCAGCACAGGGGCACCAGCCCTGCTCAGCTGGAGCTGTGGCTCAGTGCATTGGGCTCACAGGGAACAGGTTTGTTCTGAAAAGTGCTTCGCCAGCAGTTTATATACAGCCACGAACAGGACGGGACACCTGAAATCAGCATCTGGAGCTTTTACTTTCCCAGCATCAGTCTAATTACATTGTTATGACAATGGAGAAGAAAGATGCTAACAGCTCACTGATCAAACAGAATGCTAAAGAAACATACTCTTGCAACACAGCATAAGACAATCTCAGTCCAAGTTTCAGCCAGTCACACATAGAGCGAAAGCATATTGACAGTAGTTCTATCCAACCATATGAAGCACATGTAACTGTGGTTAAAACAATAGCGGCCTGTTTTCTCATGCAATGGTTCGTTTATAAGAGACAAAGCACAGAGCCCTATTGACATTTAACCTTCTAAATGAATACTTAGATATACTTTTTGCAACTTAGAAAAGCAAATCACATAGGCCTATTGCTCTATTTCTCACATCTGCACTACAGCTTAGAAAACTTTTTCTACTGCCTTGACATTTCACTGTTCTTGCTGTCTTTGGGGCCTGTCTTTTTCACAACTTTCTCAAAACCCTCTAATTTTATGGATTCCAACAAAGAGGATCATCCATGGGAGGCCTGGAGAGGTGGTTCTGGTTCGAGGCTCAGCTGTGGCCTCGCATCAAACACCTCCTGGCCAGGGAGGGCTGTGTGAGGCCCTGCTCTGCAGAAGGGGAGGTGTTGGGACACAAATGCTCCAGCACTGGAAGTACAGCACCACCGGGGTTGGTCAGAGCACAGCAGACACTGTGACTGGGGGAACCATATTGAGGTGAGGGGTGGGATTTCCTTCTGCTGTCACTGCTGGCAAAGTTCCGGCGGTCACCATCCAGGAGCAAGCCCTCAGGGATAAGGTTACATAATTGTTCCTATTTTCAGCCTGGGATTTCAGTCCTTCAACACAGCCAGTAGAATTAGTTGAGCTGGTGAATGTTTTTAATCATAGAATCAAAATATTTTGAGTTGGAAGGAACCTGTCAAGTCCAGCTGCTATTTCTGCACAGGACACCCCTAAGAATCCCACCATGTTCCTGAGAGAAAAGGGACTTCCAGCAAGGGAAGAACCAGTCAGGTGGAGATGCAGCTGGGGCAGAGGGAGCAGGGCCATCATGGCATATCCCATCCTCAGGGACACCACAGTGGAATACAGAGGTGCTGTGGAGCCAGTGCCACCCCAAAAGCTCTGCTGTCACCATCATGTGTGACATGGCAGGATGCAGAGAGAGCCTGGCTGCAGCTGCTCAGGGAGAAGCTGCTTTGGTCACCTTCCTGTGCCAAAGGAATTGGGGGAATAGAATCACAGAATGTCCTGAGCTGGAAGGGACCCACCAGGACCATCCAGCCCAACCCCTGCCCTGCACAGACCCCCCAACAATCCCACCCTGGGCATCCCTGGCAGCGCTGCCCAAACACTCCTGGAGCTCTGGCAGCCTCGGGGCTGTGCCCATTCCCTGGGGAGCCTGGGCAGTGCCAGCACCCTCTGGGAAAGAACCTTTCCTGAGATCCAGCCTGACCCTGCCCTGGCACAGCTCCAGATGCTCGCTGGGGTCCTGTCCCTGCTCACAGAGAGCAGAGATCAGAGCTGCCCTTCAGGAGGAGCTGCAGCCCCCCTGGAGCTCTGCCCTCTTATGGGAAATGAAAGTTACCTCAATAGCCAGGAAGGCAGATAGCTCATCAACTCCACTGTTGGCAAAATACTAAATCAACTCTGAAAATGCTGAATTGGACAGGGCTTGGAGCAACCTGTCTAGTGGGAGGTGTCCTTAACCATGGCAAGGGGAGGAATGGGGTGAGTTTTAAGGTTCCTTCCAACCCAAACCAGTCTGGGATTCCATTAAAGGCTCCCTAGAGCACAAGTGACCCAAAAAGGTGACTTAATTCATGCCTCGTTCTCATTTCTGCCAACGGTGACTCAGGAAAGAAACTTAAAGCCCTAATTCACAACCCCCAAATGAAAACTTTACAAGATAAATCTCATAAGGAAGCAAAAATGAGAAAGAATATCACCCAGGCACAGAGAAAAGCTTTGGGCATGTGGGTGAAGGGGTGAAGAAGCCAAAGAGGGGGGACAGGAGTGGTCGAAAAAAAAAGAAAAATCAAACAAAATTGACACATTTCCCTCTGTAAGTCTCTGTCTGAAGTTTCTCTCATCTGCCTCACGATTGCCATGAAAGGACAGAAACTGGGATCATCAAAAAACGCCTCGGTTGGAATCCTGGTCTTGCTCGAGATGGTTGCTTGCCAAGATGCTGAGGCCTGAGCAGAGCTTCTGGCCTGCCAAGCTACTGTTTGCAGGTGTGTTTGCTGTGTTGGAACACTGAACCTAGTGAAAGGAGAAGGGGCACCTTGCTCTTCTTCGCCTGCACTCGCTTTCCCAACAATAGCCTGGAATTTCCCCATCTCTCAGCTTGGCTGGACTTTTCTGGGGTAAACTTTGGTGGTCCCCACAGAAGATCCTTCATCTGTTCTACAACCACAGTGACATACGGACTGAGATGGGAGAAGCCTCTCCCTCAAGGACTGAGACAGGAAACCCCTCTATGGAGGAGCTCCCCCTCCTCCCAAGGACTGGGACTGAAACCCCCAACCCAGAGGAGGTGTGTGGGGGAGCCGACCTGACCAAAGCAAGATATTTGCCTGCAGATGTGACCATTGGACCAAGAAGACAACGGTTCTCGCCTACTGCTGAGAATATGGACTGTGTGTACCCTTTTTCAGTGCCTTCTCTCCCCTCAGAAATTTCAATAGACTATTCTTCATTGTACTTGATTCCCCCCAGTGATTCGAAGACCTGTTTTCCCCCTACCAAAAAAGGACTATAAAGAACCTCAACTTGACCAGTGTCTTCGAGACCTCCCTGACATGACCAGGTGACTGGTCTTCGAAGGATTTTGTCATTCTACGTTTGGTACCTCCCTTTCTCTTCCTCTGCCTCTTTTCCCCATTCTTTCCCTTTTCCCCAATCCTCCCCCTAGCACAATTTGCTGTGGTTGCTCAATAAAGGTGCATTTGTCCTTGATTATTACTGCAAATCCCCTTTCCGTGTCGGTTTATTGCACTCTGAGACCAATTAACGAACCATCACGAATCCCCTTTGTAAGAATGGATCGTGACACCCTCCTATAATAGAAGAACCTAAGGTGACCCAAATCCAGCTGGAGTGGCTTTGAATCATGGCAGGAATGCCCAGCAAAGATGCCATTACTTGTCTCCACACCCCAGAATTCAGAGAGTTGCATCAGGTGCATTTTTGTGGGTCAGTATCTGAACAATTCCACATCAAATCCTGCTGCCGTCAAAGTCAGATCCCCTCAGCAGAGAAAAATGTGCAGAGACAGAAACACTCTGCTATTGCAGTCAAGAAAAATTATAAAAGAAAGGCCTCATAAAATCAGACCTGCTTGGTTGGATGGATGGCTGGCCTGTCATTGCTTCTAAGAGCAGCTAGCACTTTGCAGGTTCCCACGTGAAAACAATCCTGGTGTGAACAGTTCGTTAACATAACAATCTATTCCTGGGTGAAAAACAACTAGCACCTCCATAAACATTAAATCTATCACACCAGAACTAGTGAAGAAAATATGTAAACAATTTAAGAATAGAGAGATTTGATAGACAAATAAAGTACCTTTTACTAACCAATAGAGCAATTGCCAAGAAAGCTATTAACCAATTAGCTATTAACCAGTTAAAGTTGCACACAAGGTCAGTAAAAACTGTATAAAAATGAGTTATGTGAAAAAAGAATTGGCTTTTTCCTGCATGAAGAAATGGAGTCTCACCTGATTCATTCTGATACTCAGCCAGTAATTCATTTTTACAGAGCAAGTCTCTTGGCCATGAGACCACAAACCAGCTCAGTCCTTCCAAGTGGCTGCTGGAGAAAAGGACCTGGGGATGTTTGTCTGGCCATGGTGTGTCCAACAGGACCATCCAGTGACTGTCCCCCTTCATTGGTGAGGCCCCACCTTGAATCCTGGGGTCAGTTTTAAGCCACTCACCCCCAAAAAACCCCTGAGGGACTGGAGCATATCCCGGGGAACAGAAATGGCGCCGTGGAAGGGTCTGGAGCACCAGGAGCAGCTGAGGGAGCTGGGGGAGGGCTGGAGGAAAGGAGGCTCAGGGGGGACCTTCTGGCTCTGCACAACTCCCTTAGAGGAGGGGACAGCCAGCAGGGTCAGGTTCCACTCCCAGGGAACAGGGACAAGACAAGAAGGTTCAGCACTGAAAATAAAGACTTCACAAGTTGCCCCAGGGGAGATTTAGGTTGGATATTATGAAAAGTTTCTTTCTGGAAAGGGTGGTCAGGCCATGGCAAGGCACCCCCTCACCTGGGGCAGTGGTGGAGTCACCACTCATTAAAGTGTTCAAAAAGTGTGTGGATGTGGCACCTGGGATCATGAGTTAGGGCGTAGATGGCAGTGCTTGGGAAACATTTGGACTTGGTGATCCTAGAGGGCTTTTCAAACCTCAAGGATTCTGTGATTTTACCTCATTCAGAAACTTCTCCAATGTTACTTTGTCAGCCAGAAGCAGAGGTCAGACTCCAACTGCACTTGCCGTTTCTTGCTCAAACACAGCTCCTGCTCTCACAGCAGCTCCTTTGCAGGCCAAGTCCTTCCAACCACAGACGAGACCATGAAACTGCTTTGCAACAACAGAAGTTCCAAAGAGGCCTTGAAAGGTTGGTGAGGCCCTGGCACAGGCTGCCCAGAGCTGCTGTGGCTGCCCCATCCCTGGAAGTGTCCAAGGCCGTGTTGGACGGGGCTTGGAGTAACCTGGGATAGTGGAAGGTGTCCCTGCCCATGGCAGGGGTGGGACTGGATGGGCTTTAATGTCTCTTCCCACTCAAATCAGTCTGGGATTTCAAAATTCTGCTGTATTACACAGCCCCAGAATTCATTGAAGCTCAGGTAGAGCCTGCTACTTCAAGGTAGAAATATTCAGGAAAAAAGACCAGCTCCTTTAGGGTTTGAAGGCAAAGACTGTGCCTTGAAACACGAGGCAGGAGCCAGATCTGCATTCCTGCACTGGGGCCAGACTGCAGACACAACATCACAGAATAAGCCAGGTTGGAAAGGACCTTTGAGATCATTGAGTCCAACCTGTGACCTATTATCTTACCAACTAAGCCATGGCACTGAGTGCCTCATCAAGTCTTTTCTTAAACACCTCCAGGGACAGTGAATACACCACTTGCCTGGGCAGCCCATTCCAATGCTGAACCACTCTTTCTGTGAATATTTTTTTTTTTAATATCTAACCTAAATTTACCATGGTGCAGCTTCAGGCTGTGTCGTCTCATCCTGTCATTGGTCACCAAGGAGAAGAGACCAGCCCCCATCTGGCTACAACCATCTTTCAGGGTGGTCACTAGAGAGTGATAAGGTCCCCCTGAGTCTCCTTTTCTCCAGGCTGAGCACCCCCAGCTCCCTCAGTGGTTCCTCACAGGGTTTGTGTTCCAAGCCCCTCACCAACTTCCCTCGGACGCACTCAAGCATCTCAACATCCTTCCCAAACTGAGGGGCCAGCACTGGACACAGCACTTGGGGTGTGCCCACACCAGTGCAAAGTACAGGGGAAGAGTGACTCCCTGCTCCTGCTGGCCACACCATTCCTGATCCAGGCCAGGATGCCATTGGCCTTCTTGGCCACCAGGCACTCTGCTGGCTCATGTTCAGCCTGCTGTCACCAGCACCCCCAGGGCCCTTTCTGCCTGGGCACTGTCCAGCCACCCCGTCCCCAGCCTATAATGCTGCAGGGGGTTATTGTGGCCAAAGTGCAGGACTGGGCACTTGGATTTATTAAACTTCATCCTGTTAGACTAAACCCATCCATCCAGCTGTTCCAGGTCTCTCTGCAGTGCCCTCCTACCTTCAAGCAGATCAACACATGCTCCCAGCTTGGTCTCATGTGCAAATTTACTGAGGGTGGACTCAATTCCCTCATCCGTGTTGTCAATAAAGATATTAAACAGAACTGGCCCCAGCACAGACCCCTGAGAGACACCACTGGTGATTGGCTGCCAGCTGGATGCAGCACCACTCACCACCACTCTCTGGCCCAGCCATGCAGCCAGTTCTGAGCCCAGCACAGAGTGCTCCTGTCCCAGCCATGGGCTGCAGCTTTTCCAGGAGTGTGCTGTGGGATACAGTGCCAAAGGCCTTGCTGGAGTCCAGGTACACAACATCCACAGCCTTTCCTGCATCCAGCAGGCAGGTGACCTGGTCATAGAAGGAGACCAGGTTGGTCAGGCAGGACCTGCCCCTCCTAAACCCATGCTCGCTGAGTCTGATCCTGCAGGCATCCTGTAGGTACCAGGTGATAGCACCCAAGATGACCTGTTCCATTATCCTCCTGGGCACTGATGTCAGGCTGACAGGCCTGGAGTTCCCCTGATGCTCCTTCCAGCCCTTCAGGGATGCTGTAAATCCCTTCAGGCACAGGAAGGAGCCCAATGACAGAGGGAAGGAATGCCAGGAGGCTTTGGAGCAACAGATCTCCCCAAAGAAACCACCCTGGAATTCTACCTTCCACAAAGGGGGAGGCAGAAGGCCTTTTCTTCTGGCCATCCCTGCAAGTTATTAGGTTTGCTGGAGGGCTGAAGTATCAGGGAATATGGGTATCTCCAGCAGCTTGATGCAGGCTTGGAGCAGCAGGAAGTTCCTTGCAGCTTTTTATTTACACCTCACTGTCCTGCTGCCAGCATGGTCTGTCCTGACAGGTCCTGCAGTTCTGTAGCAGCATTGAAAGATCCTGCAGTTTACAGCCTCCTCCTGGTGCTCATGGCTCCTGTGCTGCTCCTGCACTAGATCCTGGGATGCTTCCAAGGAGTTTGGATTGCTGCTGGAGCTGCTATGCCACCAGGTTTCCCGAGAGGACTGATGGATATCAATTGTGGTAACAGATTGCTTCAGAGCCCTTGCATTGTTCATGTCAGAAAAAAGTTTTATTTCTTTCCAAACCCAGAATACTACCTGCAGCCATGAAAACCCCACTGCACTTCCCCACCCCCAAACCCCCAATCATAATTGACTCATCCAGCTTTGTCAAACTTCACAACAATACATTTCAGTGAAAGGAGAAATCTTTCCATGTGGTACATGATAAAAGTAATCTCTGCCCTGCAGTTCTAGTTAGCCAAGGAAGAGAATTATGGTGACAAAGTTATATATTACCCCTAATTTAGTGAGATATTTTCAACCTTGTCCTCAAAATGCATAATTCCTACTTATGACTTAAAACCTACACACAAGGTACAAGGGGCTGCACTCTGCTCTGTCTCCCCAAACTGGGGACTACAGTCATAAACTGGGAACTTAGAACAAATAATCTGAACATCCCTAAGTCTGTCTCTACAAGGCAAGCAAATCAAGGTCCTAATACTAATGTGCAATCACATTAATGTGCACATGGTCTTCTGACATTAAGATATTTTTCACAAAATCTATTTATACATGTGCATGAAAAACCTGGATTTGAAGGATGCTGCAGCAGCAGGACCTGCCACAACCACACACCTCTTGCATTTACCCAACAGCTTCAACAGATGCTCCAGAAGCCACTCAAAGATAAACAATTCCATCCAAAATAACTGCACTAAAACTACTCAAGATCCAACACGTGTGCTGAGGTCAGGTCGCAAGCAAGAGGCACCATCAGCAGGGCAAAGTATGGAGGACAGTGGCTGGCCAGCTCAACTGGCCCCTGGCTCTCCTCTCTTGCCTCTTTTGGTACCCAGCAGGTGACCCCTGAGGGAATTTTGGTTTATTCTGCTGTTCGGGCCACTTTTCCTTTTGAAATGTTTTCTTCTGAATGGTCACGTTTTACCTTTATTTCCATGGGGTCATCTGCATCATCTACAGCAAGAAATAAAGAAGGATTAAAGTTTGCAAAGTCTTCTCTGACTTCAGTCAGGTTAAGATACAAAGTATCACAAAATGCTTCTGTTCATAGGCAACAATAATCATGAAATCCCAGGATGGTTTGGGTGGGAAGGGACCTTAAAGCTCATTTCATTCCACTCCACACCTTCCAGACTGTTCCAAGTCCCATCCTACTCCTTAGCCCTTACTCTATTCCAATATCTGTTCCCCTGTATGACCTGGTTTTCATACTGAGATGGGTGTTGGGAAAATGCTTGGAGTCAGGGACTCCCAAAATTTTGGCATTTCCAACATTTAGTCCCTGGTACCACAGGGCTGCTGGAAGAAGTGCCAGCATACAGTGGCTATATCTGTACTATTCCAGTGTGCAAGATCATGGACACATTAATAGGTATCCATTCCAGGGTTTGGAACAATTCATTCCCTCAAGTTAGAAGGGTGAAGGAAAGAACAGGTAAAGTTCCCCTCAGCTGCTCCATGTTGGGTTTCTATAATATAGAGAGGCTGCTGTGGCTCAGTCTCAAATAGAAAGGTATTTTGTTACTTAAATTCCATTATGGAGCCAGGCTGGGAGAGCTGGGAATGTTCAGCCTGGAGAAGAGAAGGCTTCCAGGGAGACCTGACAGACCCTTCCTAAAAGGCCTCCAAGAGAGCTGGAGAGGGGCATGGGACAAGGGCCTGGAGGGACAGGACAAATGGGAATGGCTTCCCATTGCCAGAGGGCAGAGTTAGCTGCGATATTGGGACAAAATTCTTCCCTGTGAGGTTGTTGAGGCCCTGGCACAGGCTGCCCAGAGAAGCTGCGGCTGCACCTGGATCCCTAGAAGTGTCCAGGGCCAGGTTGGACATGGTTTGGAAAAACCTGGGCTAGTGGAACGCGTTCCTGCCCATGGCAGGGCGCGGAAACTGGATGAGCTTTAAAGTTCTTTTCCACCCAAACCAGGCTGAGATTCCATGTTTTACTGTGAAGGATTCCTCTGAGCACAGCACAGGCCCTGGGATTTCAATTTTAAGACCACAGGTGCCATAAGTGACACATCTGTGTGACTGGAATTACCTAATTAATTAAGTACCTCAGGCTCGCACAGTTTGAGTGTTCTAGCCTTACCTGATAACTACCTGATTGTTATCCACAGGGTTAAGCAATGCAGAAAACCATGCCAAAGGGTAAATTTCTTGGAACAACTCAACTCCTCAGAGCTTTATGCTCAGTGGGAATCTCAATTTCTGCTATCACATAGGGCAGATCATGGTAACAAAGACAAGTAAGGATGTTCTGGTTTACAAGAGGCATGGGCAGAGCTGCAGAGATTTCTGCACCTTGGAGACACACGCAGCCAGCCTGGGGCTGGGGAGTCAGGGCAGGGGGAGAAGATCTGGTTTTGGGAAAGCATTTCTGCAGCAGGCAGGAGGATGCTCCAAGGGGAGAGGGAAGGAAGAAAAGGGTCACACTCTTGTTCTCGAACTTGGGACAGCATTTTAACAGTAACCAGAAGAGTTACTCATGATGTTCGTATCCAACATGGAAAAGCATCCTGGAAAACCACCCAAAGCCCAGCCCCAGAGCCCAGGTTCCTGAGGACAGTCTGTGTGTCACAGCACAGGGAATGTGGGTGCTGCAGCATCTCTCACCTCTCGTGAGCTGGACTGTTTTGTGCTGCTCCTCTCTGACCTGTTTCATCAACTGCATGTTGTGGTCACTGGCTTCCTTGTGGTTCACCATAGGGAAGGGGTAATCCTGACCTGGTAATGTGGAGACAGAGCCTTTACCACCCTCAGCAAAGACATTTTCCGTGGATTTGGAATACTTCCAGTTTTTCTTAAATGGAAGTGCCTAATCCTTTCCATCAAAGAGAAGAGCTCTCACTTTGACCTAAGAGCCTTCAAAGATGTGTTAGAGCAGGAGTAAAAGCACAAGATGTTCTGATATTATTTAAAGCAGCCAAGCATCCAAGATGAATAAATTCAAAGGCAAAAGTGTGGAGTGATCCAAGAGTTTTAGGACATAAAGTTGAAGCAAAAATATGTACTGTGAAATGAGACTCCTATAAAAAATGTTAATGGAGAATGAACAGAAGGAAGGCTGTTTGATTCATCCATTTTCAGAAGATAAATGGCTTATGTTGGAAGTGTGATGCTTCCATCTCATACACATTTATTTTGGATAGTTAGCAGCAGAAAAATCCTTAGCAAGGAATATGAATTAATTACCTATGATACATCCTGCTTGCTTCTGCTCCTCTTCCGATGCTGTCCAGGGCTCATAGATGTACTTGGAGGGAAAGTTCTTTAGTATGGGCAAGTACTTCCTACAAAACAAGGATAATAGGTGGGTTTATAATCCTGCAGCCAAATATTCATACATTCAGAGAAGTGTAAACCAATCTGTGCCATGTTAATATTGAGATTACTATCTGTGGGAAAGTTCTGATTCATTCTCCACAAAAAAAAGATCAGGTTTATGTTCTCGAACCTCCATAGTTGTAATATCTTCCAAAAGTTAACTTCACAGTGTAGAATAAATGGGGTGATTTAAACAGTACTTTGGTTTTGATTTCCTCCAAAATAAGTTTTTAAAATTTTCACTGACATTTCATCCTAAACATTAATAAATTTTAAAAACAAACTAATATTAAAAAATTATTGCAGAATGGCAAAGTAATTTTTTGTTCCACTCTGTGAGGTACCTCAGCACAAGCTTCTCCTTGGCAATACCCAAATCTAGACAGGATGGGAGAAAGAGATGTGGAGAAATTGAGCTGTGCTGGGGGTTGGGTTTTCTTTCCTTTTCTCGAAGAATTTTTTCCCATTGAGTTGCTAAGAAGCACTGATGGCTGTGTGCTTGAGACTGCGGGGAGGGGGAACTCCTCTGATTTTTGGGAGCTTCTCTGGGAGGGACAGAGACACCTCGAGATTAGAAGCAGGTAAAGGACGGGAGCTGGGGCAGTTGCGGATCTCTCGCTCAATCTGGGCTTCGGAGACCCAGACGGGGGACCCCCAGTCTGGGAAAAGGAATTCGCTGACACAGTCACAACCCAGCTGGGAGCTGCTTTTCTTCTGCCGCTGGGCCCCGCATCCCTGTGCACTACCGGGACGTCCCACAGTTCCAGCTCCTGCCACAGATCTTGACACACCTCGCCCACCACGCAGGGATTTTTTGCTTGTTGCAGTGTGAGCTCATTTCCTGTTTTACTTCCCAGTCCCTTCCCAGGTGTGGCAATACCTCTCTTCCCCCTCACCCCCTGCTGGGCTGTCAATCAGTCTTAACATTCCAGCAAGGCCATCCTGTGGTTGGTCAAGTTTGAAAGATGCCCCCAGGCCTGGGGTCATTGGCCTGTCTATGTGTCCCTGGTTCCCTGAGACCCTCCTCCTCTCACCTGGTTGGTGCTCACCTGTCCCTTCCCCTTCCCCTGTCCCTGGGCTTAAATTCAGCCAGGACCATGTGCTCAGGATTCTGTTGGAGCTGTTACCAAGACTCAGATGTCTGTGACCATGAAATAAAACTCTGTATATAAACCCTCCGACAGAATCCATCTCCTTCCTCTTCACCCTAGCCTGAAGCCTTTCCACCCGAGGTAAACTGAGTTTCTAACCTTGCCTGGACTTGTTCCAGTGCCCGCTGCCACATCCAGCCAGCCAAAAGTGTCTCTGAGGTGAAATACCACAGTTGCCGCCTTTGGCCCAGCAGCAAGGGTCAGACGAGCTCAGACACAATCTACCTGGTAATATTTGGAACATATTCCAATATTTGCTTATTCCTGCTGTTCCAGCCTAGTGCTTCTCAGAGTCCTCTGGGGGCACCGGGACTGACTGCCCCGGGCTTTGTGGAGCAAAACCTCTCCTCCACCCCTCCCGGTCTGGGCTCAGCCGCCATTGCCCCACAGCGCCCCCTGCAGCCCCACAGCGCCCCCTGCAGCCCCGCGGGGATCGCTGCACCTGCCCCGCCCACCGGGAGCCAGCAGCGCTCCTGCTGGCCGTGCCCGGAACTGCAGCAGAGGGAAAGCGCCGCAGCCCCAAGGCTGGGATTGGGCTCCTGCTCTGTGATTCGTGATGCTGCAGTCGTTGAGGTTTGTTTGCCTTGTTATACATACTAGTAAAGAACTATTACTCCTAATCTCATATATTTTTGCCTGAGCCCCTTAATTTCAAAATTATAATAATTTGGAGGGAGTGGGTTCACATTCTGCATTCCAAGGGAGGCTCCTACCTTCCTTAGCAGGCACCTGCCTTTCAAACCAAGACAAGCTGTTTGCTCAACACTAACACAGTGAGCCCAGTGCTTTGAGAAAGTCCATCAGCACATTATGGAGAGACAACAAAAATGAGACTCTGAAGCAAAGAGGACTTAGAGTGGGAAGTAAAACCTATGTGTGTGCAAATAAAGAATGGCAGGGTTAGATGGGATATTGGGATATTCCTCTCTGTGAGGGTGGTAAGGCCCTGGCACAGGTTGCTCAGAGAAGCTATGGCTGTCCCATCCTTGCAATTGTCCAAGGCCAGGCTTGGAGAAACCTTAGGATAGTGGAAAGTGTCCCTGCGCATGGCAGGGAGAGGAACTGGATGAGGTTTAAGCTCCCTTCCAAGCACATCCCAGAATTCTATGAAAAGCAAGAAAATAAGTGCAAACTGGAGCAGGGAAGCTGTGGGAAATTTTTCTCAAATCCTTTGGAAAGAGGAGCCAGCCTAGTGATCAAACATGGTGCTGGACACAAGTGCTCACAAATGAACACAAGCCCTGCTCAGCCATCACTTGGAATAACAGATATCTCTCTGCTTCTCCATGCCTCAGTTTTCCCAAGTTTTCAATAAAACCATTGCTATGAGTCCTGTTTAACAGGTGTGTGTGTGTGTTTGAAAGTGATCCATTTCATCAGTTCCTGCTGTTCCTTCTCAAGAGGAGCTTGAGAGGCTCTCAGGGAGGTGGCGGGGTGGGTGTCCCGACCTGATATAGTCGCCCTGGGGGTCTGTGCGCTTCCCAAAGCGGACGGGGCAGAAGATCCGTGTGTACTGGTGGAAGAAGGCGCTGGCTGACAGCCACATCCAGTTCCCAGCGTTGATGCTGTAGTCAGCATCTAAAAGCAGCTCTTCAAACACCTGTACATCAGGAATGGGAAGAGAAATAGCCCTGAAATGGTTATATTGCAAAAACTAGACAAAAGCAGACTGGGAAGTTGCTACTGGAAGCACAGCACTGTGGGGCCAGGGCTGACTCCTCACAGGCACACTAGGAATGCTCTCCATGGACAGAAGACAGAGCAACCCAAAAACTCTGGGTTTGGAACCTGCTAGAGACTGAGCATGTCTGCACCAGTATCCTCATTATCCAAAAATCATGAGCATTTGGGGAAGGGAATGAACTCTCACCACTGCACTGAGTGACAAATAAAGATATTCCATAAAGCCTGAGATCCACAGGAAGGGGCAGAACCAAACCCTGCTCTGTAGAACTGTCCACTGCTAGACTCAGGCGGTGCAGGGTTTCTCAGGGCTAGGCAGAACAGAGAAAAATAAAAGGCAGCAGAGAACCTTCATTCCCTCTTCCCAGCTGATCCAAAGGTCCCCACGTGTCAGGAAGCAGGCGACAGCGTGCCGAGCCAGGTGATGGATCCAGCCTTCCTGGCGCAGCTGAGTCATAATGGCATCGATCCATGGGAACCCTGTCTGTGCCTGCAGCAGAACAGGACATCAGCTCTCCCCCATACACTGTTTTCACAGAATTACAGACTGGTTTGGGTGGGAAGAGACATTAAAGCCCCCTGCCATGGGTAGGGACACCTTCCACCAACTCAGGTTGCTCCAAGCCCCATCCAACCTGGCCTTGGACGCTTCCAGGGATCCAGAGGCAGCCACAGCTTCTCTGGGAACCTAGGCCAGGTCCTCACCACCCTCACAGGGAAGAGCTTCGTCCCAATATCCCATCTAACACTGCCCTCTGTCAGCTGGAAGCCATTCCCCTTGTCCTGTCACTCCATTCCTTGTCTCAAGTACCTCTCCAGCTCCCCTGGAGCCCCTTTAGGCACTGGAAGGGTCTCTAAGGTCTCCCTAGAGCCTTCTTTTCTCCAGGCTGAACATTCCCAGCTCTCACAGCCTGTCACACCACTGCAAGATGCATTCAAACTGCCAGCAGGGACAGATCAAGGGAAGAGGAAAGCTCCAAGCTCCAATGCAGCTGCTGTGGCCATGCACCTCGTTACCGTTTTCCATTTGTGGAGCCTCTCTGCATCCTTGTACCAGCAGATCTGGAGGCAGATGGGGTTCCCAGCCATCTGGGTGAAGTTGGGCGTTGCTGATGCTACTGTATAGAAGAACTCCCTCCACAACAGCTGCCCTTGGAGCGACACTGGGGGCAGAGAGTGATGCTTTGCCTGCAAAAGACACAAGGTGACAGCTTCAGTTCATACATATCATTGCAGCTTCACTCATTTTGTGTGTGCCATGCCTACAAAATAAAGATGAATCTGACTAAAATACAAGTTTCAAGGCACTTTAGTGTTCAAGTCAAGGAAATCAAATATCCGAGGCAATGCTGTCTGGGCCAAAGCAAAGCCAAACTGCCAGACTTCAGTGTTAGCTCGAACATACTCCACCTACCTTCCAAAACTGTGTCACACTGGGATTTCTTACACCAAGCATGTGTTTATTAATGTGCTAACTGAATTCAGGTGGCTCAGCCATGTCTCAAATGATAAGCTTAAGATGGAGGTAAAGGAGGTTGGTTTTCTTGGGCTGGTTTCAAGCTTTTTTTTCTTAAGAATCAAACAAGATTTCAGAAAGTGGTTTTCATTTATGCAACAATTAAAACTTGTCTAAGATAAAATCAGTTGATTTCCAGAAACAAAACTGTACAAACCAATCAGAAACTTCCCTTAACCACCAGACAGACTAAATTTCAAGCTAAATCCTTGAAATTTAGGAAGGTTTTTCTGGACTTCCCTGCTGATCCCAGGTCTGCTGGCTCTCTATTCATAGAACCACGATTTGGGTTGGAAGGGACATTAAAGCCCATTTCACTCCACACTCTGCCATGGGCAGGGACACCTTCCACTAGCCCAGGCTGCTCCAAGCCCCATCCAACCAGGCCTTGGACACTTCCAGGGATGGGGCAGCCACAGCTGCTCTGGGGACCGTGTGCCAGGGCCTCACCACCCTCATAGGAAATAATTTCTTCCCAACATCTAATCCAAATCTGCTTTCAGTTTGAAGCCATTCCCTATTGCCCTGTCACTACAGTTCCTGATGAAAACATGAATTTAGAATATTAATATCCTGTTTCTAAAACTTAATTGGGAAGAGCTACAGACATTCTGTAGCTGTTTCACAGAACATGAAGCCACTCCACAGATTTCATGGGACACTGTGAGAAGACACTAACAAAGAAGCATTTTTTGATACACCAAGTCTCTACCAAGAGGATCTGAGTGTTAAATCCTGCCTCCCATGCCACACTTGTCACAGTTTTGGATTTGCTTACTTAGGACCAATTATTGGCTTACCTGAGCATAAATGTTTGACAACCTATAAAAAAATGTCCGAACTGACAGACAGCCCATACTGAAATATGGGCTCAGGCCTGTGGTGCTTGGAAGCAGCGAGTTTGGGATTGTCCTTGGCTTAGTAAAACTTGTTACCCAGCCCTGAAATGAAAACAGAAATTTGGGTTCAGGCAGCACAAGATGACACATGGCCAGTAATAAACAGAGGAAAGCTCTTGGAACTGGATTAACTATCAGAGGGGCTTGTTTGATGTCATGCCTGGAAAACACTCCCACTTCCCAGAAATGAAAGAGAACAAAACCCGAGCCTAAGCTGCCACCCTCCTCCAAGCCAAGCTGGGCACTGATCTCAGCCCACCTGGAGTCACCACCATCCCCTGGGTTCCATCAGGGCTGACCTGGTCAGTCAAGTGTTGCTCCAGACGCTGCAGCCCTTCAGTCTCCCCTCCTCTCCAAGGGGAAAGGCTCTCTGGGGAAATCTTCAAATCCACAGGGAGAGGCACCCTGTAACACTCAGCCAGGCCCGGGTCAGGGGCCCTACATCTCCTGAGGTGAGAGAGAAAACTCTTTGAAAGGAACAACAGAAGCCAGAAGATAGAGGCAGTCCCTGTCAATGCCATACCAAGTATCATCTATCACAGTCCAACCAGAGCACAGAGAATGAAAGCACATTGAGACATCCCAGGCTGTACTTTCTGGGGGAGAAGAGTTCATCCTGCAATTGCTCCAGGGAATTCTAGCCAGAACTGGGGAAGAACAGTCCCACCAAGTTACAGTGCTCAGAGCAGTCAGCTGCATCCCCAGCTCAGACGCCTTTCAGTCCCCATGCCCTACACAAGGCTCAGAGGCAGCTCCTCTCCAATTCCTCCCACCTGTCATATCCATCCCTAGGAGGGAACCAAGAGCCTCCTCAGACCCTAAACACAATTATGGTGCTGCCTCCAAATGCCACTCCAGCTCCCTTGAGTGCCTCTGAGGAGAGGTCACTCTGGAGCCACAGAATCCCAGACTGGTTTGGGTTGGAAGGGACATTAAAGCCCATCCAGTTCCCCCTCCTGCCATGGGCAGGGTCACCTTCCCCGGGTTGCTCCAAGCCCTGGCCAACCTGGCCTCGGACACTTCCAGGCATGGGGCAGCCACAGCTTCTCTGGACAATCTGTGCTAGGGCCTCACTACTGCAGAATTTCTTCCCAACATGTAATCTAAACCTTCTCTCTTTCAGTTTCATAAGGAAGGAGGCAGGAGAGAGAAAGGAGGCAGGAGAGCTGGGCCACCCCAGCTACTCATTCCTAACCAAGCTGGGGCCCCTGAGCCCACACTCCATAGCAGCCCCCCAACATCTCCTCAGCCTCAGTTGCTGAAGCTTCCCAAGGCCTCTGCTCCCCATATGGCTGGAAGAGCATCAGTTTGGTCTTCTTCCACCCCATAAAACACAGATGAAGAGGCCCAAGGAAGTGCTGGTGACACAGAGACTTCTCACAACCTGTGAATTAACTCAGACATCAACAGATCTTTGTACTTACCTGGACAAACCTGAGCTCAGCCCTGCTGCAGGCACCTACAGAGGTGGGGCCAGTGCAGCTCTCAGAGCACTGGCATAGCTCACGCCTGCTGGGAAGCATGTGAACCACTTATCTCTCATCAGCATTAATTTTAAAAGTCCAAACAAACAAATCAGGCAAGAAAGGTTAAAAAAAAAAAAAAAAAAAAAAAAAAAGTCTTGTTATCAGACTGTCTCAGGACAACAATCAGGAAGTAACAAGACTCCCCCAAAATGGGAAGATTCAAGCCTGGGTTGGTGGCACTGAGCTGAGGCCATGCAGGAGGCACCTGATGTTGAATCCCAAGCACCTGCAGTCCCTTTCCAGCTCTCTCCTGCTCCAGTCTTACCTCCCTTTGAATCACTAACCTCATGGAAAGCTAAACACAAGACATCCTTGACTCTGAGCTACTTCTCAAGTCCTGGGAGACATGGGCTCAGTCTCTCTTTCCCATATAGCAGAGGGGAGCAGAGATTTAAAGCCTGGAGGGAACAGTAGGATCATTCCATCGAACTTCCTGCATAAAACAAACTATTGTGGTTCATCTAATTCCTGTCCAAAATCTTAAGAGGAATGCAGAGCATGCCTTTTCCCAGGTTTTCCTCTGCAGGAGTTTGACATCTCTTAAAAGCTTTTCTCAAGGTGTGTCTTAGGTTACAAGATATGGCTGGGGCTGTGTATCCTATTGCCATCTGTTAGAGGTGGGGCAGTTATCCTCTGTTCATTGGGCCACCTGTTAAAAGCAGATGGGGCAGTTTTCTTTATATCTTCACACTCTCCCTCTGGGGAGATCTCTTCTGCTCATGGGCCATTGAGTGTTCCTGCATGGCTGATGAAATTCCATCATCCCATGGGGAGATGTTCCACTCAGGGGAAGGAGCCAAGAATTCCTACCTGGATAGAATCTGGCTTTTGGAACAGCACAGCAGCCTTTGCCCACTGCATTCCCAGAGGAGCAGCTTTCTGCTGTCCTGCATTCCCAGAGGGGGACCAGGCCCATCTGCAGCAGCCCTGGACCTTCAGAGGAAAACTCCCCCCTTGTGCAGGATCCCTGATCCAGCAGAACCACAGCTGGCACTGCAGGAAGGCTGAGCCCCCAAGGGATGGGGCTGGGACACCACCCTGGCACATGGGGTGTCAGGTCATATTCTGACTCTGTCAGTGTATTGGTTGTTTTTTGGGGTTTTTTTACTATTGCGTTTGTATTTTTAATTTTCCTAGTAAAGAACTGTTATTCCTATTCCCATATCTTTGCCTGAGACCCTCATAACTTCAAAATTATAATAATTTGGAGGGAGGGGGTTTACATTTTCCCTTTCAAGGGAGGCTCTTGCCTTCTTTAGCAGACACCTGTCTTTTCAAACCAAGACAAAGTGCTTTGCAAAAGCTTAAGACTTTTATGGAATCACAGAATCATTAAGGTTGGAAAAAACCTTTAAGTCATTGAATCCAACCATTACTTTGTGAGGTGTCCCACATGGTGAGAAATCTGCACAAATACCAAAAGAGATGAGTATCAGACCATTCTGCCATCTGCTCTCCCCTCCCAACAACAGTTACATCCCCTGTACATAGAATCAATAACCCTCCACGCACAGAAATAAAACAAGAAAACATCTAAAATGCCTCATTATCATTTGGGCCTGGGTCTTCTTTTGGGCAGAGAAAGAGGACCAGCAATTCCCACTCACAGGCTGGTACTTACTGGAAGTCTTCAGCTGTGAGGTTTCGGACAGGCACCTCAGGGTCACCAAGCAAAGACAGAATGTGAAGGAACCTCTTGTAAGTTAATGGGGGACTCCCACCATTTAGGTCCAAAATCCTTAAAAAAAACCAAAACAACAAGATCTCTTCTCACATAACATAAACCAAGGAAGAAGCTGGAAC
This sequence comes from Ammospiza caudacuta, assembly GCF_027887145.1. NCBI lineage: Eukaryota > Metazoa > Chordata > Aves > Passeriformes > Passerellidae > Ammospiza > Ammospiza caudacuta. Next base: position 1,803,647 of record NC_080616.1, on the reverse strand, counting down.
TGCCAGCGGACAGGAAGGTGACATCACAGGCTGTAACAACTCCATTAGTGCAACTGTATGTAGAAATTACAGATTTTACGAGTTAAACTCCCCTGGGTGAGTGTACATCTATCCCAAGAGCAGTTTCTCAGGACGTAAGACAACAAAATTGGGATCAGGATTCCAGTCATGGCTTCACCTGCACAGCCACACACAGCCAGGACACACAGGGCAGGGCGTGGGACACCTCTGGAGTCACAAAAAATAGGTTCAGGGCAGTAAATAACTGTCCTCTCTGAGCAATGACCTGTGCAAACAGCTTGAATTCAAGACAGCAAGTTACAGACATCCATTCATTTACATAATTTAGGGGTTTTGCAAAATTGGAGTGTTAGGGCTGTTAGAAGTGTTAGTTATTACTGCTTTCCTTCTTAATAATTTCAATATCTTCAGTCATTCAACACTGAGTAACAGCTTGGATCCAAGTGTATTCAAACACCAGTGAAAGCTGACTTGAAAGATTTTGAAAATATCTGACACCAAAAACTCTTTACCATATTTAATAGAACTTTTACAAGTCCTACTAAAGGTGTTAGAGAATTTCTTCCACTCTGTTTAAAAGAGTAAGTTTTTAGGTGAATTAAACTGCCCAAAAGGAAAAAGTTAAGCAGCTGTTTGGGCTGCAATTCTAAAACCTGTGCACAATCTCTTCTCTTTCTTCCATGGGAGCAACAAAATTCTCCCAGCAAACAGCACCATGTTCACCTCAGACAGTTCAATTTCCTCCAAAGGAAAAACCAAGACACTTGGCCTTTCCTCTTCTAAAATGACCTCCCTGGAGACACTTGTGGGTTTGGGGCAGTCACGTACCGCTGGGTGTTGTACAGGCTGTGGCTCACCAGGGAGAGCACCTCAAAGCCCAGCTCCGCCCCCAGGCGCTGGATGTTGGCCTCCATCTCCTTGTAGAATGGCTCCATCTCTGCATCCAGTGTCACTTGAGTGATATTCCACTTCTGGATGTGATCCCTAAGAACAAGCTCATACTCCCCTTGAATAACCAGCAAGCAGGAGCCCAGCTTGCCCAAGTTTTTGTGGAGATCCTCAAGAGACTGGAGCAGGAAGTTCCAGCGCAGGGCCCCGATGTGCATGGAGGAGGTCAGGAATGCTGTGTCCAGGATGTACACGGGGTACAGGGCCTCTGAGGACTCCAGGGCAGCCAGTAGCACTGGGTTGTCGTGGAGCCGGAGCTCCTTCCGGAAAAGGTGAATGGTGCGATGCAGCATCCTGGCTACAAGAGGAAGGGAACCCTTGGCTTTCAGGATACCAAATCCCTATAAAGAACAAGGTCAATTAACAATTAGAAATACAGCTCCAAAAAATCCTCTGCAGTTTTTACCACAAACTTCTTGCTTTGATAAGTTTTCATGAGAGAAACGCAGGAACGAGAGCAAACCTGTCCTCTGACCCCATCATTCAGCAGCAGAATCACCATCCAGCTCCACAGAGAATGGCCTCTGCCCCAAATGAGTCAATTAAATCCTCTAAATTAAATCCCTCAATGAAATCACATCCCAGTAACACTCACCAGAAGGAAGGAATCAAAACAGATGGAGCTGCCAGAGCTCCATTTAGTGCACAAACACTTTTTAACCCCATAGATGTGGCTGTCAGCAAATCTTCTGGAAGTCATCAGCTGATTTCAAGGAGGCCCACAGGAGCAATCAGCTCATCAGAGACCTGGTGCAATACTCTGTCTGTCAGGCGATTTTAGGAGACATCTGAACTTACGGATTTCACAGAATCCCAGACTGGTTTGGGTTGGAAGGAACATTAAAGCCCATCCAGTTCTACCTCCTGCCATAGGCAGGGACACCTTCTTCTGTCCCAGGTTGCTCCAAGCCCCATCCAACCTGGGCTTGGACACTTCCAGGGATGGGGCAGCCACAGCTTCTCTGGGCAACCTGGGCCAGAGCCTCACCACCTTCACAGGGAAGAATTTCTTCCAATATCCCATCTTACCCTGCCCTCCAGCAGTGGGAAACCATTCCCCCTTGTCTTGTTCCTCCAGATCCTTGTCCCAAGTCCCTCTCTAGTTCTCTTGAAGCCCTTTTAGGCACTGGAAGGGGCTCTGAAATCTCCCCTTTTCTTTTCTAGGCTGGGCATCCCCAGCTCTCCCAGCCTGCCTCCAGAGCAGCACCAAGCCCAGCAGGACCTCCTAAACTCACTTTCCCATGTAAAATTGGGAAAGTACGACATCCACCTCCCAGGTGGGTCCCTATCTGATGCTAATTTCCAACCTTACCCCCAGAGGAGATCAGAGATTAACAAAGAACCAAATGACAATCCCTAATCCAGCTCAGCACCTCCAGCCAAACAGCTGCACTCACCCCCTCACAATGGCTGCACCAGGCAACTCAGCCCTTGTCCCTGCTCAACCCACATCCAGCAGCTTTTCCATAAATCTGATTTTCTCCATTCCAAAACACATGCACCAGCAGCACCCAGACAGGCCCATTTTGTTACAACCCCCCAGTAAGGCCCCAAACTCACAAGCACTGGGGTGCAGCCCTGGGCAGGGCTGGGCTGGGCTGTGTGGCGTGCTCTGCCCTGCACCCACTTCCTGGGAGAACCGGAAAAACAAGGTGGCTCTTGCAACTCAGGGGAGCACCCCGATGGCATTTCTGGGTACTAAACCATGCAAAGTGTGCTGGAAGAGTCCCCTGCATCCTATGCACCAGCTAGGGTCACAGAGGGACTGCCCCAGCCAGGGGCTCCAAGGCCCCCACAGCCTTACAGCCTTTGGGGCTGTCCCAAGCCCTGTGGCCCCACAGGCCCCAAATCCAGGGCCCTGCAGCCCCCTGATATCTGTGGGATCACACTCACCCCCACACCCCTTTGTCTCACACACCTGGGACTGCTGTGAGCCCAGTGCCCCACACAGCCCATGCGATGGCCCCAAGATACGTCCCCAGGCAGGACCCATCCCTTCAGTGATGGCATCCTTGCAGGATCACACAACAACGCCGACTGGGCACAGGGCAGGCAGGCCCCAGGCCAGGGCCTGGGTGGGCTGTAGGGTCTGGGTTAACAGCAGCTCTGGGGATGCCACTAAAGGGGACTGGGGGAATCAGAGCTGGGGGGACAAGGATTTCATTAAAGCAGGCTGGGAGGAGCAGAGGCTCCATTAAAATGGGCTGAAGCCCACTTGGGATGGTGGGAGCCCAGAGCCAAAGAGGTGTCAAAGCTGGGTGAGGAGCTGGGATCCCCTACTGGATGGGAAAGAATGGGGAGGGGGATCACTTGTGCAGGCCATGGGTGGTGTCAGAAAGAAACTGAGCTCTTGGACACTCCTGTCGTGTCACCAGGAAAGGAAAGATGCTCTGGAATGTTGGAGAAGGCAGAGCAGGTGCTGTCTGTCATTGACATCATGTTGAGATTTATCCACTGTTACTCTTCCACCTCTCCATGAACGAGCAGCTCGAGTCTGTTCATTCCCTGTCATATCCAGATCACATCTGTTCCCCAAAAATCAACCAGGCAGGTAGAAAATACACCTCACACAGGATTCATCCCTGTACTTCGGGACAGGTACACCACGACAACAAGCACAGAAATCTAGGCCTTACCTTGAGGGTTGCACAGCTGATGCTCCAGTATCTTTACAACATGTCACCCCTAAAAGAGGAGGTCACACAGTCACTGATCCCAGCTCTCCTGATGCTGAGTATTTTTCTCCACAGGCAAGAATGTGCTGGAGGGATGCAAAAGCTGTCAGTGGCACTATCCAAAACCCACTGTGCTGCCCCTGTTCCTACAGGCATCCAGAAATGAGTTGCCCCGGGGTTGTTGGGGTTTTAAACACCACTAAATAACACAAATATCTGCACTGATGTGGATTCTGCTTCAAAGATGGTCTAAGCCATGCAAGTCTTTGTGTAATTCCCAAGAGTGAAGGAGGAGGACTGCAGGCAGCTCCTCTCTGGTCCCACTGGCCCTTGGAGCTGGCAGAACCAGATGGGGCAGGGACAGACCAAGGCCTAAGGAACTGGGAACAGAAATTTTTAACAGGTTAATTTCCTCTGTGGGACACTTTCCATTGTCAAATGCTCTTTGACTATATTTTGGCTGCTTCAGAAGCAAGAGTGAAACAGATAAACAACGGTTTATCTGGAGAGAGCAGCCTTACACCTGCTCTCTCAAACCACAGTCTGGGCTTGGGAAGTGGAATAACGATCACCATTAAGTTGTTTAATGTTATTCTGTTTCGATAGGCTTGAGAACAATTTTTAATTGGGATCTAAGAATTATTTTTTGCATAAATCTGGGTCCATAATCCCACTCTAGACCTGAGGCCACTGTTGATTCCAACCTCTAGGTTCTTTCCCCTGTTTGAATACTTTAGGTGATAAATACGGTGCTGGATACAGGTTTGATGCAAGAAAACGGCATATTGAGTCAGAGAAGGAAATAAGTCCCAAACACATCGAAGTGTAGGGGCTTGACTGGGGCTTCTCCGGCAACGGGTCGAGAACCGCACTCGAGTCTCTGCCTATGGGGGATGGGGCGGAGGGAGGCCGGGCTGAGGCCCCAGGACCCGCTGCCCGGGCCCCTCACCCGGACGGGGAAGCGGCGAGGAAGCAACGGGGGAGGGCGGCCCCTGCGCCAGCCCCGCAGCAGCTGAGGGCGAACGGGCCAGCCAGGACTCCCGCCGCCTCCCGGGGGGGCTCCCTGAGCCCGCCTTTACCTCCTTCCCCATGGCCTGTGGTGGCGGCGGGCGCAGCAGCGGTTCCTCGCCCCACGGGGCCGGTTACACAACGCTGGCTGGGACAGGGAGTTATGTAAGGACCGCTCCCAGCAGGGCGCTGCCCGCTGTCCGCGGAGGTTTAACGCGGTTCAGGGTGGGAGGGTCCCAGGGCTGGAGCATCCCAGAGCCGGGGATCCGGGGCGGTCCCGGTTGGTCCCGGAGCTCCTCCGGCCCCGCTCTCGCCTCCCCACCACAGCCTCAGGCCACACCCCGCGAGCTTGCTTCAATGAGGGCGGGGCTTGGGTTCCCGCCCGCAGCGCTCACCCAATGGCAGCGCCCTAATTCAATTGAGGGGGCGGGGACAGGGGGCCAGGACAGCTCAATCAGCGCCCGAGCGGCGGCCTGGGGGGTGGGGCTGCCCGCCAGGAGCCTGCCCGTTGCCAGGCGATAGCGGAAGTGCCGCCCCCGCCGCGCGCCGCCTCACGGTCTGTGCGGCGGGAGCCCGGGGATTGGTCATTGCGGGGGGAACGTTAATTAGTTAGAGTGAGGCGGTAATTAGTAAATAGGGAGGGCGGAGGTCGTTCCGAAGGGATTGTGTAGGAGATCTTGGAGGGGTGAGGCTGTGGGTGGCCGTTCCCATCCTTGGGGAGTGGGAAGGGGGGCGCGCATCTCTTGTCCGTGTGCGGGGGTAATTACGCTAAGGGGTATTTAGTTAGGCTGATGGAGGAGGGTAGAACGCTCCTTCAGTGGGATAGTCAGGCTAGAGGTGCAGTGAAATTGAGGGGTGCTCGGGCGAGCGAGTCTGTGGGGTGTTAATGGTGCCTGAGGGAAAGGATAATCCCTGGAGGGGGCAGTTAGGCCTCGGGGGGTGTCCCCATCCTCAGGGTGAGTGGTTAGGGCTGTGGTGGGTAATCGAGCCAGGTTCCTCTCGGGGTGTGCCTTTGTCCCTGTCTGTGGGGACTGAGGGGCAGACTAGTCCTTTGGGAGTGTCTGGAGCATTGCTGCGGTATGGGGAGGCCCATCCCTGAGGCAGCTTTCAGGTCTCCCCCTGCCCAGGAAATGGGGATGGAGCCTTTGGGTAGGAAGGGGCCCTGATGGATGGCCCCAGCAGGGCAGTGGGTACCTTAACCATGAAAGGACACGGGTCCCAGGGCAGATGTTACAGTCCCCTAAGGGCTTTGGAGCCTGGTTATGGCCTCCCAGTTTATTAGGGTTTGTTAAATCCCAGGGTTTATTAGACTCAGCTGGGGACTGAGGGGATGGGATGGATTATAAGGAGTCTCATGCCCCTGCCCCAGCTGGGTGCAAGAGCAGCTCTAGGAACTGCCTCAGCCTCTCTGTGATCTGATATCACATCAGGCTAACAGCTCAAAACCCAGGTCCTTAGCCAAAAAAAAAACCAAAATCTCAATTTAAAGTGCTGTTTTTAAAAATCCAGGTTTGTCAGGAATAGAATTTGGTCTCAGAGCTCCAGCACCATGCAGAGAGCTTCACGGCTGGCAAGGGAGCTCTCACTCCTGGCTGCAGAGCCACCTCCGGGCATCACTTGCTGGCAGAACGGGCAGCTGGATGACCTACGGGCACGTACGTACCCTGGGGGTTCCCAAAGGCAGGGCTGGGCTGCAGTTTGCTGCTAGGTTTGTGATGCTTTGGGCTTTTCAGGCTATGTGGAAATGTGGGATTGTAGTTTCCTTTAAACATGGCTTGGCCTGTGACTTGGCTGGTCTACCCTTAGTTTTGATTGCTGGGGTGTGGAACTGGTCTTACATAAGAACACATTTGATGACATTTTTTATTCCTGGATTCTCCCTAGTGAGGGAAGTGAGGCCCTGGCACAGGTTGCCCAGAGAAGCTGTGGCTGTCCCATCCCTGGGAGTATCCAGGTTAGATGAGGCTTGGAGCAACCTGGAATAATGGAAGGGGTTCCTGGAATTGGGTGGTCTTTAAGGTCCCTCCCAACGCTTAACTTTCTGTGATTCTGTCACCTGAACAGCGCTGTAATTGTGGGAGGTACATGGGGACTGCTGGACAAGATGATCTTGAAGGCCCCTTCCAACCCAAACCATTCTGTAATTCTGATTTTAAATGTAATTCTTGTATTTTCATCTTGCTCTTAAAGAAATTTTAGGAGGTGTGGACACACCATATGAGAAAGGAATATTCAACCTGGAAATCATAGTTCCTGAAAGGTAGGTGGGCAATAGACTCTAGCTAGCTCAGTTAAGGCGTTCTCCCCTGTGAGGGTGGAGAGAACCTGGCACAGGTTGCCCAGAGAAGCTGTGGCTGCCCCATCCCTGGAAGTGTCCAGGCCCAGGTTGGATGGGGCTTGGAGCATCTTGGGCTAGTGGGAGGTTCCTGCCCATGGCAGGGGGTAGAGTGAAATGTGCTTTAAGGTCCCTTCTAATGTAAACCAGGCTGATTCTCTGATTAAGTAGTTGGTGTAGTCCTGCTTTAAGTATTAGTTAACTGATGTAAGGGTATTTGCTGTAAATACTGACGTGAGTCTTCATCCTCTCAACAAGGAATTGAGACCCTCTTTTTAGGGAATGCAATTTTTCTAGCAGCTGATACTTATTTTGCATTGAACATCAAAGATGTGTGATTAAAAACCTAAAAGTGCAATGATAAGACTTTTGCTTCATCATACTGTCTGAAAGCTTTCTGGAAGGAGTTTGTTCATCAGTGCAAAGTTTGTTCTTCCCCTTGTGGAAGGCTATCCAGCGAAGAGTTAGTCTGACACAGCTGGAAGCAGCAAAGGCAGAGCACTGCCTCTGAAGATTTTTGGGGAAGAGTGTCATGTAGGCTGGGAGGAGAAAATTACGGCATTGCTTGGGTGACAAAACAACAGGTCCTATAAATATAACAGTAACTTTTGTTTCTTAATGCTTGTCCCTTCAGGTACCCGTTTGAGCCGCCAAAGATTCGCTTCCTGACCCCCATCTACCATCCCAACATCGACTCTGCTGGAAGGATTTGCCTGGATGTTCTTAAGTTACCACCGAAGGTAAAACAGTGCTTGGGTGTGGGTAAGTGAGCCTGGGCAGGATAATGAACTCCTTATCTGCTTCTTGTAAAAGCCTGATTGAATGTCTCTTTGCTCCTGACTTATTTACAGGGAGCAGGGAATGAAGTTTTGAGTGGCATCTTCTTTGTTTAGAGCCAGAACATGATGTTTTTGTTCCATATAAGTTTCCAAGGCTTTAAAGATTGGAGTCAAAAGGCATTATGTCTGAAAATGAGTTGCCCCAACACAGCAGAGATGTGCAGGGTACAGCCCATAGAATTACGGGATATCTTGAATTGGAAGGATCATCAGGGCCACGAGCTGGATTTGTGCAGGACAAGCCCAGAGTCCCACTGTGTGCCTGGGAGCTTTATCCAAATGCTCCTTGAGCTCTGGCAGCCTTGGAGCCATGACCACTGCCCTGGTTGTCAGTTGGGCTTCCTTGGAGCCTTGTGTTGAGAGTGGGTCTGGTGTGTTCCATGGGGCATTAGGTGCTGGAAGTTCCAAGGCAACTGTGGGCAGGTTGTGTTGAAGTGCTGTGGGTTCTGAGGTGTTTCTAGGCTGCCGTGTGCTGGTTTCTTTGCCCGAGCTGCTGCTCTCCTCCTGTTTCCTTACAGGGTGCATGGAGGCCTTCCCTGAACATCTCCACCCTGCTGACCTCCATCCAGCTGCTGATGGCAGAGCCCAACCCTGATGATCCTCTCATGGCCAATATTGTACGTGAGCTCCCTCTCTCCTGGCCATGGACGTGGGTGGGGAGGGAGTAGGGGGCTGGACTTAGGCTCAGCTTCTGCTTCACTCACTCTGGATTGGCACATTTGGAGCATGGCCTGACCTGGGTCAGCTGGGGCATCGCTGGGCTTCCCTGAGGCAGCTGAGGCCAGAAAAGATGGTCATGGTCTTGTCTTCAAGCTACTATCTTCAGTGCAAATGGCAGCACAAGTTCTTCAAGCAAGCTAAATGAATTTTACATTTCATGCTTGTTGCAGTTTTAGTCTGGTTTAGGAGTCCTAAAGCCAGACTTGGTCGCAGCTTCTCAGTGACATGTATTCAAACAAATCTCTGTCTTTGTCTTGCTCTTCCCATTTAGTCCTCAGAGTACAAGTACAACAAGCAGCTGTTCCTGCTCAATGCCAGGGAGTGGACTGAGAAATATGCAGGGCAGCTGAGGGTAAGGACCATGCTCTGCTCACTTGGTATGGCTCCCTCTTGGTCTACAGTCCTTTTGTCTGTTTCCGTTTCACAGTTGCTTTGTTCTTTACTTCCTCACCTTCTGCTCTGTGTTTTGGATCTGTATTTAATTTCATGATATTTTTTTAAGCTCATTACATTCTCTCCTTCCAATTAAATGTGCTCATTCACTAAAAACTGCCAGGCTGCTCAAGGTGGAGGAGGGAGAGATGGATAAACCCTTCCCAGGGATGCTGTAGCCCTATTCTCCCTCAGCTCTGTTCCCTGCCCACCTGTGCCTGATGCCCACCTGTGTCAGTTCTCCACCTGCTCATCCATTCACTGACTGGTCTCCCTGTTCCCTGATGGAGTTCAGCCTTCCTCCCATCATCCTTCCACTCTTCCTGCCTCCTTTCCTCTCTTCAGTCTCATAAAAATAAAATCACCCTTAAGCAGATCAAAGTCTCCGCCCAAAAATCAGTTACCTTTGGGCCTTCTCCCTTCCCTAGATGCCTTTCCTCCCTTGCACCTGATTTGGGTAACACCCTTTCTGGGATGGGGATATCTTCCCTGCAGGAGCCATGCTCACTGCTCCAGCTCTGAATGCATTTCCAAGTTAACTGTGGCTGTCAGGAGGGCACGGAGCGAAGCCATCCCTTCAACAACACAGAGCCCTGGAGCAACCTGGCTCATCTATGTGTGTTCTACTGCCCTGCTCAGCCATTATCTTGCTCTCCTGTCATCCCCCTTCCTAAAAATCCCAGCAGTGGGAGCAGAATAACAAAGGCTCACTGCGTAAGAGCCAGAGTACAATTAGCTCTGACATTGGTGGAGCACAGGGCATTCCAATGGCTGTAAAATTAAAATATTCACAACTCTTTTTTTTTCTTGGGTTATCACAGGCTTCCAAGCCTTTGGAAGAGAAAATCAGCCAAAGTGAAACAAGCACCAGCAGTGAATCGACCATGCAGAAAAGAAAAGGCGTTGACATCAGCAGGAAGGAGAAGAAATCCCGCCCAGATTCCTGAGGGGTTTTTGTTCTCTTTGGGCTGTCACTGTCCCCTTCCCCTCACACATATACGAGGAAAGAGTCTGCCTTTTAGGGGCTGCACCAGCTTTGGGTTTCTGTTTCTTTGGGGTGTTATTTTTTTGTGAAAAGTTCCATTATATTAATAAAATATAAAGCTTTTATTTATATCTACTTTTCCATTTTGTTGAGTGGAGGTTTTGGAATATTCGAAAGAAAAGGTGAGTTGATATGGTGCAGCATGGTTTCTGGTAGTGGGAGAGGGCCACAGGAGTAGCTTCTGTGAGAAGCTGCTAGAAGCTTCCACCGTTTCTGACAGAGCCAGCCTCTGATGGCTCTGAAGATGGGCATCAAGGGCCCAGTTAGAGAGGTTGCTAATGCCTCTGTGATGGCATTTAAGAAGAAAGTCAAAACAGCACATGGGGGCAGTTTTTCTCCAGTGGCGGGGAGGCACTGCCTTGCTGGTGTGGCCTGTGGTGAGCCTTGCCTGCCTGGGCACCCCTAGCCAACCAGTGCAGACAGAAGTGCAGGGGCAGTGTCTTCCCCTTCCGGATGCCCTGCATGAGGAGAGGTGTTAAATGGTGCCAATGCTGTGGTGGCCGCTGCCCACACAATGACAGCCAGGCCAACTGGCCACCAAGGGAAACAGGGCAAGCAATTCCTTGATGTGGAACCTAAATGAGACCAGCTTCTCTGCAGGATCTTGCAAGAATTATAGGGACTTCTTGGCAAGAGTACCTACAAGTAGCAGGGGGTTTTTCCTAGTCAGAGAAGAGGAGGAAGTGAGAACATGTGAGAGAAAAGGTCGGTGGGGAAGGAGGTGCTGCAAGTGTCAGAGCCAAGGTTCCTCTGCAAGCTATGGTGAGGACCATGGTGAAACAAACTGTCTCCTTGTAATGCGTGAAGTCCACAGGGGATGCACAAGTTCACTCACAGTCCATGAGAAAAGGGGTCTAGCTGCAGCAGAGAAAGCTGAAATCCAGTGGGAGACTTGAATAGAGAGAGAAGGCCTTCGCTTCCAAACTAGAGCAGCCTGTCATTAAAAGATTACATTCCCATGGATGAGTGACCCACACCACAGCAGTTTTGGGAAGACTGCCTGTGGGAGGGACCACACAGCACAGCAGAGAAAAAACTGCTCCCTGAGCGAACAGAAGATCTCAAGTGACAAACTGACTAAAACTCCCACACCCTGTCTCCCCACACTGTCAGTAGGAACGAGAGAGGGGCTGGAGGAGGAAAAATGTGGTTTAAAGGCTTCTTTTACTTCTCATTCTCCTCTTCCAACTTTGTTGATAATAAATTTACTTTAAACCTGTTTTGCCCTTAGTGTTTTTCTCTCCCTGTCCTTATCTCAATTCATGAGCCCTTCATTTTTTTCCCTCTCCTCTGCCCAACAGTAGCAGGAGAGGGTAAGCAAATGACTTTCGTGCCTGGCGTTTGGCCAGTGTCAAACCATGACAAAAGGAAACCTGGAACCACTGCTTCAGCTTCCAGTTTCCAACTTTCAGAGACATGGGAATAGCACCAAGTAGTTCAGTTTCTATTTTCACAACCAACTAAGAGCAGGAGCTGAGCAGCAGACAGGTCAGAAACAGCTGGTGGGAATCCTTTCCCAGGAAAGGCTTAATTTTCCATGTAATCTCAAGGGCTAAGTCATTAAACTCAAGTCTTACAACTCTGGCTCTCCAGAGCAGTCTGTTAGGTTCCAGTTGGACCATTTAGGCTAACCTGGATGATGTCTTGGCTCTGTTGTGACTCCAAGAGGTAGCCAGTGACAAGAACCAGCTCACATTAGGTGAGGAAGAGCTCAAAGGATTCCCAGGGATCTGGCAGGATGGATGTGGAAGAGCAGGATGTCAGCAATGTGATGTGCAGGGTGAAGAGCACAAGAGGACTGGGCTAAGGAGGATAATTCTTGGTGTTTCCACAGACCCAAAGAAGAGGCCTGGCAGCAGATTGCAGTAGGAGCAAGTCAGGTGCTTGGCCTCTTGCTCTGCAGGTTCTCTGCTGGGATTTTAACCCATGCCCTGTCCCTGCTCCCAGAAAAGTGAGTCAGGCCCATCTCTGGAGCAAAGAGAGGACTCAGTGAGGTTCCCAATGCCTGGGAAGCAATGAAGCTCAGTGATGTTATGAATAAGGTGTAGTAATTGGCCCATGCAAATAAGGAGTTATTAAGTATGGTAGGAAGAAGTTCTGTTAAGGTTTACAGTTCTTTTGACATGTACTTTTGTTGTTCCAGTTTGGTTTTGAACCATTTTCTGTTCACACCATCACACCAGAAACTCTTTTAACTCTAGTTACGACATCTTTTATAAATTTCTTATCCAATCAGCTATTTCCACAAAGCTCACTAGCATCTTCATAAAACAATCATTCATTGCTGTATTATATGATTTTGCTGCAATGTGTATCTTTTTATCCAATCATATAACTCTACAGAAACTTATTGCTCTATCTTCTACTTTTTACTAACTCTATAACAAGTTCCATTACTAGACTTTAAAATTTTTTACTATCTTGCATAACATATTTATTTGTTTACATGAGGCATATTTCTCCTTGCATAAAACATTTTTCTGCTAAACTACAAATGCTTATTCTTACTCTGTGTCTGTTTCAATTTTGTGTTCTAAATCTGCAAACCTTCTCCAGGGTCTTAGGTTTAACACTGTATCCATCTATCTCCAAGCTTGTATGTTCAAGGCTTTGGGAGCTCTCTGTGCTTGCGTTTTCCACATCTCCCCCTTTCTGTCAAACCACAAATACACCCTTAATAGCTTTATCGAAGATCTGCTGCACACATTGAAGCAAGCAAGGCACCATTATTAGCACAACTGCTATGTCAATTAATATATACATGCCTATTTTTAGAAGTTATTTCAGGCAAGGTGTGAAACTCCATCTCTCGAAATGGTCATCTAACCAAGTTTTATAATCAACCCTAATTTTGGATACTGCCGCAGAATGAGGCCTTTGTCGGGGATGAGCCATTTGTCAGGTGCAGGGAAAACTCAGGGCTCAATATGAGTCAACAGCAAGTTCCGTTTATTGAAGAGAGCATCAGACACTTATACAGCAAATAATAAGCTTATGAATATTCTGTAAGCCAAGCGATCTATTGGTTAACTGTACCATTAACTCTTTCTCATTCCTTTGGGCCTACATTCTCTATTTCCCACGGCTCTCTGTCTACTTGTTATCATACCCAGCTAGGCCCAAGGACACGCTATCTTGCAGATGCAAAAACTCAAACTAGCTGTGTTCGGTACTTTCCCAGCTCCTGGTCGGCTAACAAGCGAATGTCTACATGACCTCTGTCATGTAGCCATTTCTCTACAATTCCCCTGTTTTCTTGTTGCACAAGCAAGGTTTGATGGGCTAACTGCGTCACACTCTTTGCAATACAAGAATAGGTAATTCTAACAACTATTACATTACAAGCAGTATTCTCAGCTAGCAAGGTTTCTCTCTTATAAGGGATCTGAGCCAGGGAGACAAACTGAAAAGGCTATCACTATTTATAGGATATGCCTATAAATACGACATATACGACATATTCTTGTATCTGCCATACAACAGATACAAGAAGGATTCTATGCTGCTACAAGGATCAAATAAAACTCAGGTGTGCTAATACAACCTACAAAAATAAGCTAAAGGAGCAACATGTGCACAGGTTTCATCTGCGTCGATTGTCTGGTAAGTTTGCTTTCCATTCTCAAACAGCAGATACACTTCAAACAGGAATGGCTTTACTCACAAATGCTTCTGATTGTCTCTTTTAACTAAAGTTTCTCTGATGTTCACAACAACACCTTGCACACAAGTCATAAAATAAACACCTAGCATAAAAGCATAAATCTATCTAACATCACTTAAACTTAATAGCACTTAGACTTAAAATACTTAAAATATTTAACCATAACAGAACTTAACATCACTTAAACTTATTTTTACTTAAACTTAACAGAAATTAAACTTAACAGAACTTTAACTTAGCAGAACTTAAGTTTAACAGACTTTAACCTTAACAAAACTTAACCTTAACAGAACTTAACAGACTTTCAAATCAACAGAAGTTACATGTAAAATCATTAAATTTAACAGAACTTAACCTTAACAGAACTCAACCGACTTTAAATTCTACATAACTTAAACCTAATATAATTTAAACTTAACAGAATCTAAGTTCACTTAAACTTAATAACACTTAAACTTAACAGAAATTAAACTGAACAGCACTTAAACCTAACAGGACATAAACTTAACAAAACTTAACCTTAACAGTATTTAACATTTAATGGCACTTAATAGATAATTTAACTTAAACTACTTAGCAACAGATGGAACTTACTATAGAAATAGAATATAGCATTTACTATAACTTACTTACAGGCCTGACTCTAAAATACTAAGCTAAAACAACTTTCTTTGTGTGTTTGCTACAGCATTTTTACACTTGAATGCACCTAAAAATAAGGAGTTTGTTCAAGGTATAGCTGTGGAAAAATTCTTTTGAATTCAGTGCTTGCTTTTACATCTATCACATCCTAACAAAGCTCAAAGAATACAAAAAGCACACTTATTACATCCTTCTTATACAATCGCTTTAACATATCTTTAACATTTTTAAATTTTTCAAAATACAATTTCAGAGTTTGATGTTCCACCAACTGAGTTATCTGGGCTTCTGATGTTTAAAGACTATGTTAATACAGGTGATTTTAAGACAGCATAACAGGTGCTAAGCCAAATAGGCTGAAATTTGACCCACGTATTCACTACGCTGATTTCTCTTTCACAGTCTCTGCCAGGAAGAACAAAAAGTCGTTTTAACTTAGGTGAGGAACGTCTTCATAGTAATGCTCCTTGGTGTCGCTTATTTATTATCACTGGTTTCTTAATTGCAGTAGGGATCTTTTCTTTTGTTGACAAGAGTCACATTTATTACAGCCGTTAGGTCTAAAACTGAAGCTTTTGCTGGCCGCGGGGCGGAGGGAGAAGTGCTCGCGCTGGAAAAGCGCTCTGGTCCCGCGCCGCTTGTGTCTGAGCGGGTGAACCCCCCCGCACTGGGCTCCTTGTTTCATGAGACTTGCTGGCAGGCTGAATCACTGCGTGCGCCAGACTCGCAGCACGGCATCTCAGGCGGCGCGGGTCGCTCCCCCCACAGCTGCCTCCGCTACCACCACTGCAGTGCAGCATCTCAGGCGAGCCGCGAGCTGCGGCTGCTCCCCATGGCACAGCGCCCATGCCGAGTTCGGAGTGGCACAGCCCCGTAGGCGCCCCGAGCCATGGCTGCTGCCGCCATCACAGCAGGGTCGCTGATTTATTGCGCGTATACTTGCAGCGCCAGCACCACAACGCACATTTTTGCAAGTCTATATGCAGCAATCTCAGGAATTGTCTTCCCAAGTCAACAGTCTATAGTCCCCGCTTTTCTAAAAAGCATTTAGAAAGGATTATATGCCGCTTTTCCCTGTATTACCTTTTAACCTGTCATTCATTCAGCGCGCTGCAGCCTTTCCAGGATTTCTACGGCATTCAGTCAACTGGACTCTCCTGTGAGGTCACCAGGGCACCGAAGCCCACCCTTTCGCCTTTTTCCAGGACTCCTCTATGGGGTCGCCTGAGGCAGGGCCCGCTTTTTGTGCCTTCCGGGCTGCGTTGGGACTGACACCCAAATACTGCACTGACTGTGGCTCACAGGGGTCCATAGGGTCACTGTTCGCGTGCCATTTGTCGCAGAATGAGGCCTTTGTCGGGGATGAGCCATTTGTCAGGTGCAGGGAAAACTCGGGGCTCAATATGAGTCAACAGCAATTCCGTTTATTGAAGAGAGCATCAGACACTTATACAGCAAATAATAAGCTTATGAATATTCTGTAAGCCAAGCGATCTATTGGTTAACTGTACCATCAACTCTTTCTCATTCCTTTGGGCCTACATTCTCTATTTCCCACGGCTCTCTGTCTACTTGTTATCATACCCAGCTAGGCCCAAGGACATGCTATCTTGCAGGTGCAAAAACTCAAACTAGCTGTGTTCGGTACTTTCCCAGCTCCTGGTCAGCTAACAAGCGAATGTCTACATGACCTCTGTCATGTAGCCATTTCTCCACAGGATACACATTCTTTCAATTGCTGTATGCTTTTATGGATGGATTCTGAATGATCAGACAGATTCATACAACACATTCCATCAAAATCTTTGCATCCATGACTGTGTGCCAATAAGAGAAAATCTATTCCCCTCTTTTGCAGAGTTTCATATCTTACACCTTTGACAACTGCTAACAAATCATTTAATGCAAGAGAAGTAGCATTGGTTTGTGATAGGTTTCTCCTTGAGTCAGGTCTTATGAGCTCTCAGAGAACGTATCACAACCAAGATAGCTCATGTTATGAATGATCAAATTGTGAGCCAAACTTATAAGAAAATTTAGCAAAGATTTATTAATTTTTCTGTGAGACTGAAGTTTGGTCGTTGAAACCACCTCAGCCAAGAGTCAGCGTCGAGCCCGGGATCGGCACTGGGTGAACACAGATCTGACCTCCCAAGTGTCAGAGTCTCCCCAGTTCACGAATGCTGCCTCACACATCGAGTTTTTATACAGTTTATTCTGCCCAAGGCAGAGATGACCAAATGTTCTTTGTGTCTCTTCACATGCATCGCCGTTGCTTTACATGTGCAGAGGTGGACAAAGGTCCAGTCCAGGTGTGTCGATGTTGTCAGTCCGGAGAAGCCATGTATTCACATTTATCAGGGTGGGGCCATTGGTTATCTCGACAGATGCAATTGGCAGGGCAATAATCGTTTTCAAGTGGGCCCGGCAAGCCGGGGAAGCCAACGGTTATAGATCTGGAAGCTTCTATTCTTACGTTAAAGCGTCAATGTTTACCTTAACGCGCATCCAGGAACTAGATGTATATGAATAAGACAACTGCTCCCAGCCAGGATGGTCGAAAGACATGGTTTGGATTTTACAATATTTTATACATTAATAGCATGAATTATCTCTACCATATACTACAGCTCAGCTACCTTGAATGGCATAAAATTAGCAGGGTGGCTTCTGAGGTAGTATTGGAAACAGAAAAAGTTTTAATAAAAGGCAAAATAACAAAGGTCTTTCAGAGAAAAACTGAACCAGGGGCAAGAGGTTCTTGCTCCTGCTAAAACACTCCACAATAGTGATTATTTCCTTTGTTCTCTTCTTTTTCTAGTGAATTACCGAGGCAGGACCTTTTGACCTCTGTCCAATTGGGCAGCACCAAGTTTGAGGTTATAGTAGGAGTCTTAGTAAAATATCTGTATTGTATATTTAATATCTGTAAGTAAACAAAAAGGGGGAAATATAGTAGGAGTCTTAGTAAAATATCTGTATTGTATATTGAATATCTGTATATAGACCTTGCCCTGATAAGCCCTGGTTGTTTTTGATAGGCTGCAGCTGCAGCTAGTGAAGATAACTGGGATAAAAGGGGCTGGGCTTGGCCACTCGAGTTGAGCTGACAACAAGCAAGAAGTCAGAGCTGTGAAGAACTGCCCCCAAGAAGTATCACCAAGAAGGTATGGGACTTTAGAAATACAACAACAAGATTACAACATGAGGTGAATTCCCAAAGGTCCTAAGAGGTGTCTTTTTAACAAATTGAGGAGAGAAACTTCTGGGCTTTTTGCCTTCTTAAGCAGACAGAGAATAATTTGGTCACTCCGTCAACAGGAGGCACATTCCTACAGGTTTGTTTACTCAGCCAACAGCCTATTAGATCTATTTGCTTTAACACTACTGCAGAGGCAAGTTGAGGTAAAAGTACAGATGCTGAAAACCTTTTTCCTAAACTCCAAGGGTTTAAAATAATCTTAACAATCTGATTCATATTGATGAACAAACTTATTACCTCTGCATCTATTGTCAGTGATCATTTTCATACTTGGTGTCAGCAAAGTAAGTCTCCCCAAGCTACGTGGGTCACCTATGATGTGTGATGGAATGGCAGGCCAGGCTCTATCTCCACAGATAAGAAACATCCCTTGGAGCAACTGTAAAGGTGTGTCAATAGACCTTTGTACTGGACAAGTATAATTTCCCCAAGAAATTGGGTTATACACTTGGTGATAGGGAGAAAAATCTTTCATCAGCCATGACTCTTTCCCTGTACAGCTGAACTTAATACAAAAATCCATTTTTATTGTGCCAAGGAGATCAATCTCCTGATGCTCTAAGGATGTTCAAGAAAGTTCTCCTGCCCAATAATTCCAAGTGTCTACAGAGTTGTGATCCCAATCCCATGTGCTGCCAGCACTTTTACCTCTTAAAACACAAATAGTTTTCTCTTTTATTGGCCATATGTCCATGGGAAGCCTTACTAAGCAAGTTGAAAATGAATTTTCTGGGGTTGTAGTAGCTAAGCATATGGTGTCTAAGCCTCATGCATTAGCTAAAGTCACCCAAACATTTGTTTTGGGTTGCTTAATGGTAAAAGTTGCGCTACTAAAAGCAAACAAAATAAAAAGACATAAGCATAGCATTTGATTTAGCTCCGCATTCCCTCAGTTAAAACAGTCACTTTCTTGCTTCCTTTTGGCCTTCCTCGTGGTTTTCTTACTAGCTGTGTTTTTATATCACCCTGTGGGACAATGGCTATGTTCCCACTAACTTCCTGTAGCTGTTTCTTTGGTCCCCCCCTCTTTTTCTTCTGGCCTTTGGTCAGTATAGATGAGACAGGATTCCCTGGTTCCTTGTTGCTCATGTATGCATTGCTAGATGTAGTCTCTGTTCCACTCATGTCTGCCTGCTTATTTCTCTGTTTGTGGGGTTGTCAGCATGTTTTTGCACATGATATGGCTTTACATTCTTCGCTGGAATCCACTTAGGTCCACTACCTGTCAAAACACAAGCATACCCTTTTCCCCAGGTTATTAAAGGAAATGGACCCTCAATTTGTCCTGTTTCTAATTAAAACTAAAGGATTTTCTTTCAACTTTGCCTGTGGGCTATTAGGAAAATGCCAAAAAATTAGTGGGTCAGGTTCTGCAAAAGAACTGTTTAAAAAATTAAAGACATAAAGGTTTATTCAATAGCATTTGTGGTGTTGCCTGTGTTACTTCCCCTTTTTGTTTATCCAAGATATGTTTCAAAGTGTGATGTGCTCTTTCACTTGAGCCGTGGGAGAGTAGGGAATACCAAAAGTGTGGCAAACACACCAATCCATTAAGAATGTGGCCAATTTTTGAGCTGTTTATGTGTTCTGGGGTGACGTTATGATGCTTATATCCCCATTCATATGTTCTGTGCCTTTAAGACTGTCTCTGAAGAGTGAAAGTTTTGTTTGGGTTTCTCTTACAGGGACACAGAGACGGGCAGTACATAGGGCTGCTTTTGCTTTTTGCTTTTTGCTTTTGGCTTTCTGCTTTGCTCTCTCTCTCTCCCTCTGCTCTCACTTCTGCTTGCTTTTGCTTCTGCTCATTAGCTAGTTCTAGCCAAACAGTCCAAATTCCTTCCTGGACTGTTTCTCCTCTCCTTTTTCTTTGACGATCTCAAACCTGCTCTGGACTGGGACCTGGAAACACCGAGGAAGCACCATTTGGCCTGCAGCAGCTGCCCCAGCACTGGAGGGACTAACAGAGCAACCACCCCCAAAAGAGACTTTCTGATTTTGTCACCTTTTTCAGAGGGGTGTCATCCAGTATTGTTCATTTTGTGTGCTGGGGGTGCTGTGCCTGTTACATGAACAAGTTCTTTCCTCTTCTCTCTGAGGAATTCTTCCCGAACCAGTTGGGGGGAGGGGCCGTGTGGGTTTGCTTTCTGGAGGGGCCCTCCTTTGGCGATTCTCTACCAAATTGGCCCTAAACCAGGACAATATGCAGGACCATTGTCTGGCTTTATTTCTTGAGGTACACCTAAGGAAGAAAATGCTTGCAAAAAATGTTGACAAACATAATTGGCAGTTTCTCCTGTGTGTAAGGAAGCAAAAACTGCCCCTGAAAAAGTGTCCGCTCACACATGAATGTTTTTAAATTTCCTAAAAGATGGATATTTGATGATATCTGTCATAATTGCAAGCTTTGCAACTTTCGTGGGTCGACAGTTCCAGTGGACATGAGAGGCTGCACAAGTTTACGATCAGGGCAAGCATTTATAATTGCTTTTGCTTGATCTTTAGAAATACGAAACATTCACATAAGTGCTTGTGTATTTTGATGAAAAAAGGCATGACTCAGTTTTGCTTGTTCAAAAATATTGGGTATTTGCAACAACTGTTTTCCCAAATATGGGAAAAATATTTGTTAGTTCTCTTTTGTAAAATTTAGTAAAGCCATGTGAGATAATGACACAGGTTATCATTATTAACAATTTTTAAAACTGGTCCTTCTATTCTTCTGACCACAGTAGCAACATAAACAGAATCTGTAATCAAATTAAACAAACACCTGAATAATTTAGCAATGCAATTTGTAAGTCTTCTGAATGTTGTAAAGCCCAATCAAAATATTTCTTTTTCAAAGAAGGTAAATCACAAAAAAATCTTGGCCTGCTGTAGTTAGCAATCTTCCTCTGGCTCTGATTATGACCTGAGCCATCATTTTTAATGTTGTAAAAAATTTTTAGGGACCTGCAAGGTAAGAAAATCCACTCTATTATCAGCAAAGGATCTTTTTCAGAAGTGTCCCATTGAAATATGAGACCATACAACTGCATTTTTTCTCCTAATACTGCAAGAAAAAAGGGTTGTGGTATTACGCAACAGTGCGCTTGTCTTTGTTGAAGAGCTTCAGTAACTTTTCAAAGGGCTTTTTGACCTTCAGGTGTAAAAATTCTAGGAGATTTAATTGTTGCAGTGTGTTGTAAACTTCCTTCCCCAGGTGTGCCAATACCTCTCTTCCCCTTCCCCCTCGCCCCCTGCTGGGCTGTCAATCAGGTTTAACATTCCAGCAAGGCGTCGTGTGGTTGGTCAAGTTCAAAGGATGCCCCTCAGGCCCAGGGGTCATTGGCCTGTCTAGGTGTCATCCCCCCCTGAGACCCTGCCCCTCTCACCTGGTTGGGTGGCTCACCTGTTCCCTCCCCTTCCCCTGTCCCTGAGCTTAAAAAGGTGATCAGACCATGCGGCCAGGATTCTGTTGGAGCAGTTGCTCACATTCAGACCTCTGTAACCATGGAATAAACCTCTGGATTTAAACCCTCCAGCAGAATCCATCTCTTTTTCTCTTCACCACCGCCAGAAGCCATTCCTCCTGAGGTAAACGGAGTTCCTAACAAGCCTGGACTTGTTCAGTGCCCAGCTGCAATCTCCAGCAAGCCAAGGTATCTCTGGGGTGATTACACCACAGTTGCTGCCTTTGGCCCAGCAGCGAGGGCCAGACTGGCCCAGGCACCATCTAACTGGTAATATTGGGATTCATATTCCAATATTTAATGTTACAGTTTCCTCTCAACAAATCAAGAAGTGGTACAAGTTCATCATTAGTAATCCCTAACACAGGTCTAATCTGATTGATTTCTCTTAAAAGTTGCTGTAAATCTTGCAAAGTATCAACACTGGTCTGAAGTTGTATTTTTGTGGCATAATTTACTGTCCTCTTATTTTCTATCCTAAATACCTTGATGGTGAGGATTCTTTTATCTTTCATGTAAGATTTTCTAGTCCAGCATTTTGACCTTCTGTGATTACACAGTCATGAGCTTCTTCCATCTCCTTTTGTGTTGGTGCTGCAATAAGCAAATCATCCATATAATGTCAAATCATTGCTTGAGGATGCTTCTGTCAAGCTGGAGACAAGGCTCGTGCTACAAACCATTGGCAAATGGTGGGTGAATTCTTCATTCCTTGAGGGAGAACTACCCAGTGATATCTTTGCAAAAGCTCTTGTCTATTGATGCTTGGAACTGAAAAGGCAAAAAGAGGCATCTTCTGGATGAAGTGGAATACTGAAAAAGCAATCTTTTAGATTGATGATAACAAGAGAGCAATCTCTTGGGATCATTTAAAGAGAAGGAAATCCCGGTTGTAGAGGTCCCATGTCTTCTATAATTTCATTAATTCTTCTAAGATCATGAAGCAATTTCCAAGAGTCAGAGTTTTTCTTGTGTATGAAAAATACTGGTGAATGCCAGGGGATGTTTTTTGGTTTGATGTGGCCCTTTTGCAGTTGTTCATGGACCAATTTTTTAAGAGGACTAAGTTTCTTATCTTCTAAGGGCCACAGGTCCACCCAAACAGGATCGTTGGTTTTCCACGACAGCTTTAGAGTGGTGAGTGCTGTCGTGGCCCCCATCAAAAACTCATTTCTATTTTTGTTCCCCACTGGGACAGCAGGTCTCTTCCCCACACTTTGATGGGTTTTTGTATGACAAAAGGACACATGGCTGCTGTTTTCCTTTCAGGCCCTGTAACAGTAATCACATGTTCACTCTGTAATCCTATTTTGGCTCCCCCAATCACTGTGAAAGAGTGTTATTAACTTCCAATCTCTCAGCCAAAACACGTGAGATATAATTGAGACATCTGTGCCAGTGTCTTACGAGCCTGTAATTGTAATTGTCTGGTTATTATGCATCAGTAGCAGGTCATCTGTGGTTGATCACGGCCAATGCACTTTTTCCAAAAGACATCAGTCTCCATGTCAGAGCTTTCAGGTGGTGACTGGCATTTTGTTAACCAAACTCACTCAGCCAGGTTAGCTGGTAAAGCAGTAGCTGTTACTATTGGGACCTTTTCTGGAATTACTGATGGTGGTTGATATGCTTGAGTTAAGACTGTAAGTTCTTCATTACAGTTAGCTGAAACAATGGTTGGATAAACAACAAACCCTAGAAAGCAGTTTCTGTCTTTCCCCATAATTAAAAAAATCTTGTCTTTTCTGCGATTTTCCAGTAACTCCTGTGGGAACTGCAACATGAATCTCATTTGTAAAAAGTATTAATTTGGAAGTTGCCAGTTCACTTTGTGCCTCTGGGGGCAACAACTTGGGGTTGCTTGCAAAATTACTGATGATTTCGCAAATGGTATCTGGCCAAAGTTTCCAGTTTGATTCACCCTTATGAAGTTTTTGGGTTGTTGGGCTGCCACTACTGGTGTCATCACGCAGTGCTGCTGCACGTTCACTTTTGAGTTTCCCAACAAAGGCCTCCCAGAATCATCAAACTTTGAGTGGCATTGACTTACATAGTATCTTCCTTTCCTGCACTTAGGGCAAAGAGTATGTGGTTTTGTGCTTTCTGCGGGCTCTGAGCAGCTTTTTATTACATGTCCAGGCTTTGCACATCAGAAACATACTTTTTTAACAGTCTCTGCTTGCATTACTGCCTTAAAAGTATTCTGTTGAGGTGTTAAGAGCAGTGAGGGTTTTTATAAGTTACTGGTCTATCACTTCCGCCTGTGGTGCAAAGCCTTCTTCAAATCTCTTTCCTAAAGTGTCTGCTTGGTTTGCAACTATATGCTGTGGACCGCCTATTTTACTACAGGCTTCAACCATCTGAGGCAGGTCTGGCTGTATATCAGCCAAGGCACAAATAATCTTTTTACATTCTTCATTAGCATTTGCAAAGGCAAGATTACAAAGCATACAAGCATACGTGGAAGGACTAAATATCGTCATCAGATTACCTTTCAATGGCCTGTGTTAAGTGATCTATGAAGGTGGTGAATGGCTCAGACATTCCTTGCCTTCTTTGTGTGTTGACTCTTCAGGGCTCCCTGCCAGCTGAACTTGCAGGATAGCCTTGCGAGCAGCATCTTTAATGTCAGCAAGCACAACCCTAGGTAATTCAACTGCTTGATCCTCTGCTCTGTTGCGAGGCCGACCTCCAGCAGGAGGACAGAGATAGTGAGGAGACAGAGGGAGACAGAGAAAAAAACCAGAAATGATTGCAAGGGCAGGCCGCCCTGACCCAGGAATTCTTTTTGATAAAGAGGAACTGGCGATAAATGTCACGAGGAGTCCATAAGAATGAATATGTATGAACCTATTGTGAAACTGTATGCATATGTATTTGGAAGGGGAGATAAAAGGAGATCTGAAGTTCTCAGAGGCACGCATGCACTTTTAGGGAGAGAAATCTTCGCATGCATCCAGCGCTGCAATAAACAAACATACCAGCTTTACAACTTTTACAAAGTTGTGGAGTTCTCTTCTTTTCTCCACAAAACACCTGTTCCCCAGAGCTCACCTCTGCTCTCTTTGCAGGTGATCCAAGTCGAGCTCAGGCTGGGCTTGATCCAGCAAGCACAGTTACTCTGCTGCCTCTCAGCAGCCAATTAGAGCTTGACTCAACCTCATCTCAGCTGTACATATTCCACAGAATCTGCTTCCTTTCAGCAGCCTTTTAATTGTCCTCTGGGGTAGTCCCAAACTGAGACAAAAGTGTTCTTCCTCACGTGGTGGGCAACAATTGTTTGCTCTACAGAGTACACAGGGTCAACTGATGAGGTGATTAAAATATGGTTTATTGCAAAATCAGTCTCATGGAAGGTGAGACCATAAGGTTGTTGCATCCAACACCATCACACCAGAAGCTGTTTTAATTCTAGTTACAATGTCTTTTAAAAATTTCTTATCCAATCAGCTACTTCCACAAAGCTCACTGGCATCTTCATAAAATAATCATTCATTGCTATTTTTTATACTATTTTTCCTTAATGCATCTTTTTTTATCCAATCATATAACTCTACAGAAACTTATTGCTCTATCTTCTACTTTTTACTAGTCTATAACAAGTTCCATTACTAGACTAAAATTTTCTACTATCTTGCTAACATATTTATTCACTTACATGAGGCATATTTCTCCTTGCATAAAACATTTTTCTGCTTAAACTACAAATCTTTATTCTTACTTTGTGTTTGTTTCAATTTTTTATTCTAAATCTTCAAGCCTTCTCCAAGGTCTTAGGTCAAACATTGTATCCATCTCTATCTCCGAGCTTGTATGTTTGAGGCTTTGGGAGCTCTCTGTGCTTGCATTCCCCACATCAGAGTAACATCTCACCAGCAATCAAGATGTAAGAGGGGCTCCACCAAGGAGAGGCACAGAGGGCTAACAGACAGACCTTGGGAGGAGCCAAATGTGCTTATAAGAATGAGGTCATGGACCCCAGGAGGAGCCAAGTATATATATATATATATATATATATATATATATATATGTATGGGTAAAGCCACAGACTTTACCCACTGGGAAGTGCTGGGAGGACATAGAAGGACTGTGTATGAATACTAATGTGGCTGATGCAACCTGGAGTGCATAAAAGGCAAAGATGCCATTTTGTGAGCTGAGCCTCTGGTAAGCAGAGAGAGTGTCACTATGCTCCTAGCACTGTTTCCTCTTTGCTTTGTAACTTTAACAGATTCTAATTAAATTTTATTTAGTCATTCCCACCTGGGGTCTGAGTCATTTCTAACAATTTTGGGGAGACTCGTCTGGGATATTTCCATTGATTATGAGGACCCCTCAGGTCACTTATGTGGGGAGGACGGCCTCACTGATTTCAGCAGCCCATCCCTGGCCTCTGGTGGGCCCTTGGACTCTAGCTGGATAACTGGGAATGAGGAGAACCCATAAAGCAAAGGTAAAAGTCCCTTTTTTTGCTGTGGTCATTTTTTTTTACATGGATGGAGACCCAACACGAGCAGACAGGAGAGGTTTGGCCAGTGCCCCTAATCCAGGTGTGGGAGCCACAGCTCCAGCAGCCTCACACAGGACCTGTACCAGAGTACATCGGAGCAAGGGGACACTGGACAGTTGGGCGGGTAGCTGGAGAGGCAGGAGCCTCTGGCGCTAGGTAATAGGGAGGTGGGGAAGCCCTGGGCAGCAGGACACTTGGGATGAAGGCAGGGAGACCCGAGGAGGTAGGACACTTGGGATGAAGGCAGGGAGACCCCGGGCAGCAGGACATTTGGGATGAAGGCAGAGAGACCCCGGGCAGCAGGACATTTGGGATGAGGGCAGGGAGACCCGAGGAGGCAGGACACAAAGGACAAAGGTGGGCAGACCCTGGGAGGCAGGACACTCCAGATGAGGCAGGGAAACCCCAGGAGGCTGGAGGCAGAAGACAGGGAGCGGGAAAACCCCAGTGGTGGGGAGGTAGAGGAGGCAAGCTGGTGGCCACTGCAGCAGGAACATGCAGGAAGTGCGGAGGGCACAGACGCGGGGAAGCGCGCAGGACGTGCAGAGCAAGCACAGCAGTGATCAAGCGCATGTCAGGAGGCAGAGGAGATAGGACAAGCCACAGAGGGAGGAGTGCAGCCACAGGGGACCCCTGAAGAGGGGGCTTGGTTACCAGGCAAAGGGGCAGTGGTGGTGGAGGAGGATCCCAAGTGGGAAATCTTAACTGCTAGACAACAGGGCAGAGGCAGGAGGGGAAGCAGAAGGTAGTCTCAAACTAATAACATGGGGCAGCGAAAGAGCAGGGAAAGCCTTAGGAAGAAATTAGGAGGGTACCTCGGAGTATACCATCTGATAGCCCCCTGGAACTAAAACTATCCCAATGGGAGCATCCTTCTGATACAAGGGGGAAGGATAAGGTAAAAATTATACGGTACTTCATGATAGAGTGGACAAAGGAGGAAATACAGCCCAATCATATCTTTTAGCTTCAGTATGGGTCACTTGAGGGGTGAATTTGCCAAGCCCTGCAAATACATGTTAATGCCAAAGAACCATACAATCAGGAGGAAGGTGAATAGGTGCCCTGCTGGAAAGAGGAGATTTTTTTCCCCTAGAGGTCAAAACCTTTAGTCACAGAAAAAGGAATGGGATCCTCTAGATAACTTACCTCTGCCATTTCCCATGGCCCCGGATGCACTGGTACTTTCAGCAGTACCAGCCTGCCCTATTGCCCAAAGTGCACCAATATCCCCAGAGGTACAAGTGTCCCCAGAGAAGGTGGTAACCCTAGATGGGCCTAGCCAGAATACCAGAAGTAAAGCAAAATCAAGGTGTGAGAATGAGAACAAGAATCATCAAGTTGGGGTATATCCCCTTAGAGAAGTACTGGTGGGTGGGGTGCAAGGGGGGGATGGGGTTTGTGAGTGCTCCTCTCAACCCTTCTGCAGTGCAGTCTTTTAGGAAAGAGTTTAAAGGATTGTTAGGTGACCCTATTGGTTTGTTGGAACAGGTGGATCAGTTTTTAGGATCAAACACCTATACTTGGGACAAAATGCAATCCTGGGCATACTATTTACCCCAGAGGAAAGGCAAATGATCAGGACAGCAGGTATAGGAGTCTGGGATAGAGAGCACCGGAATGGACCAGAATGGGGAAGAAAAGATGCCCATCCAACATCCCCCCTGGAACCACAACAACGAGGAGGGGAGATGAAATATGGAAGATTATAGAACATTGATAATTAGAGGAATAAAGGAGGCTGCTCCACAAAATCAAAATGTGAGTAAAGCCTTTGATGGAATGACAGTGGAAGGATGAAACCCCCATGGAGGAAAGACTCAGAAGGAATGTGAGACAGTACTGTGACATCAACCGGGAATCAGCAGCTGGCAAGACACTATTAAAGGTTAGTTTTGTCATGCATGCTTGGCCAGATATCCAAAGAAATTACAAAAGCTTGAGGTTTGGCAGGAACAACGATTGAATGAACTGTTGAGAGAGGGTCAGAATACATATGTGGGAAGAGAAGAGGAGAAGGCAAAGACAAAAGCCAAGGTTATGGTGGCAGCAATAAGAGAAGGGAGTCGATCTGTTAGGAGTAGGACCCCTCAAAAGGATAGAGGGGGATGTCAACCGAGGATATTCAGGGACAGTGATAGGCAGGGTGGAGCAGTAACAACAGAACAAGATCAAGGCTTCATGTGTTTTTTTTGTAAGGGAAAAGGACATCTAAAGAGGGATTGTCCTCAAAGAAATAGAGATCTAGATAGTGGAGTGAGAACAACAAACCAAGATCAGAATTTCAGGTGTTCTTATTGTAGGACAAAGGGACATTTGAGGAGGGACATTTGAGGACAAAGGGACATTTGAGGAGGGATTGTCCTCAAAGGAGAAGGAATTTACAAGTGTATAGGGAAGCACAAAATGAGACTGAGGACTAGAGGTGTCAGGGGCTCTTATCTTCTGGGGACAAAATACCATCATGAGCCCTTGATAACCCTATACTTAGGTCCCCTCAGAGAAGAAATTTTTGAGTTTTTAGTTGACACAGGAGCTGAGAGAACATGTGTACAGAAGATTCCAAAAGGATGTGAGGAGAGCTGAGAGTCTTTGCAGGTAACAGGAGCAAAAGGAGAAGGCTTTCAGGTGCCTGTTATCAAACAGGTAACCTTTGATGTGAGTCATAAAACAGGAATGGGAGACATATTATTGGTACTGGGGGCAGGATCATCTCCTTGGGAGGGATTTGCAAGGAATTAGGAATTGGGGTGTTACTAAAAGAAGGAGAAATGGTAGTGAAACTGTTCAAATTAAAAGGAGATGATGAAAAGAAAATAAACCAAATTTTATGGGCAGGACTCAAGAATCAGGGAAAACTGGACATGATGCCCATTGCGATTACAATAACTGATGAAAGTTGCCCAATCCAAGTTCATCAGTATCCTATCTCCTTGGAAGGGCAAGGAAGGTTACAACCCATTACTGACTCTCTGATCAGGATAAAACCCTGGAATCATGAATGTCTCCTCACATTACCTTGATTCGACCCATTCGGAAATCAGATGGTGTACCTACAGACTGGTACAGGATCTGAGAGAAGTGAATAAAAAGACTATTGACTGATATCCCATGGTTCCTAACATGTACACTTTCTAAAGTAAGATTCCACCTTCATATCAATGGTTCAGTGTAATAGATCTTAAAGATGATTTTTGGGTTTGTCCTTTGGCTGAGGAGAGTTGGGACGTCCTTTCTTTTGAGTGGGAGTATCCTACCATGGGAACAAAACTACAACTGAGGTGGATGAGATTACCCCAAGGGTTTATGGAATGCCCGAATTTGTTTGGGCAGGCCGTAGAGGAGACCTGGCCATCCTCTACCCTGAGTCCTGAAATTAAACTCATACAATACGTAGATGACTTGTTACTTTCTGGGACTGAGGAAGGAGAAGTTAAGGAAGCCACAATAGGCCTTTTAAATTTTCTAGGAACTCAGGGATTGAGGGTCTCAAAGAAAAAAATCCAATTTGTGGAGCAGATTTGGGTCATAGAATTAGTAAAGGCAGCTGACAGTTACATCCAGGAAGGGAGAAAACCAAAAACAAAGAAAAGATAAGGCAGATTTTAGGATTACTAGGATATTGTTGATTGTGGATTGAGGGATACACCAAGGCTGTTAAGTTTTTGTATGAAAAGTTAGTTGAAGAGGAGATAATCTGGACAGAGGAGGATGAAAACAGATTTGAAGAATTAAAACAAAAATTAGTAACTGCCCCCACCCTCAGCCTTCCTGCTATAAAAAAGCCCTTTCACCCATTTGTGAATGTGGACAATGGGGTCCTAGCCCAGGATTGGGGAGGATCTAGAAACCTGTGGCATACTTGTCGAAGTTGTTGGATCCTATCAGCAGGGGGTGGCCCTTGTGCATTCAAGCTGTAGCTGCTGCATCACTGAGGGTAGAGGAGAGCTGGAAATTGAGGAAGAGTTACGAGTATATACTCCCCATTCAGTAAGAAATATCTTAAACCAAAAGGCTGAAAAGCAGCTTACAGACTCTTGGTTACTCAAATATGAGGTCATATTAATAGATGGGGATGATTTGGAATAAGTTACCGATAGGTATTTAAATCCAGCTCAATGGGGAGCCAGTCAGAGAATTAGAACATGACTGTATGGACATAATTGAATACCAAACCAAGGTGAGGGAGGACCTGACTGACCAGTCCTTCCAAGGAAGAAAGATCCTGTCTATAGATGGCTCCTCAAGGTATATACAAGGGCGATGGAAATCCAGGTATGCCATCAAAAATGAACAAAAGATGATGGTAATTGAAAAAGGGAACTTGCCCTCTGCCTAGTCCACTACCCTAAGCTTGTGAGTTGTATGCTTCAGTCCAGGCTTTAAAACTACTAGACCATGAAAAAAGGACAATCTATACTGACTCAAAATATGCCTTTGGAGTAGTGCACACCTTTGGAAAAATAAGGGAAGAAAGAGGGCTGCTTAACTCAAGAGGCAAGGGACTGATACATGAAAGGCTGATCCCGGAAGTCTCAGAAGCCCTGAGGTTACCAGAAGATGTTGCTGCAGTCCATATTAATGGGTCACCACAAGGGAATGGCCATAGAGAATCAGAGGAAACAATCCGGCCAATAGAGAAGCAAAGGATGCTGCAGAAAATAGGGAGGAGAGAGTCCTAACATCAAAAGACAAAGAATCAGGGATTCCAAGGTTTAGTAAACCAGAAGAGGACAGATTGAAGAGATAGGGGCAGAGAAGAATGATGCAGGTATCTGGAGGCTCCCAGACAGAAGTCAAATGTTAAATAGACCCCTTACCAAAGAAGTATTAGACAGACTACACCAAAAGACCCATTGGGGTACCCGAGCCCTCTGTGATGAGTTTTTAAAGAATTATGGGTGTATAGGAGTCTTTGGAATAGCAAACAAGTAATTGGTAAGTGTGGAGTTTATCAAAAGGTGATCAAAAAGGCAATGAGAAAAGTAACCTCGGGAGGTCAGGAACTAGCCCTAAGACACTTTCAAAGTATACAAGTGGACTTTACTGAACTTCCCAGATCCAGTGATGGAAATACTTACTGGTCTTAGTGACCATTTGACTCGCTGGGTCGAGGCTACACCTGCTGTGTGCTGTTGTATTGTCTCCAAGATGCTGTTAGAACAAATTGCTCCCCTGTACAGGATTGTGAAGAGGATTGATTCAGATAGGGGGACACACTTCAGTTCCAAGGTTTTACAACAGATAGTCCAAGCAGTGGGAATAAAAAGGGATTCACATACACTACGGCACCCACAAAGTTTTGGATGGATTGAGAGGATGAATCAGGCCCTTAAAAGAACCTTGATTAAGTCAATGATAGAGACTCAAATGTCTTGGATAAGATGATAACCCCTAGCATTACTATGGGCTAGCATATAACCTTGGTCCGACCTAGGTGTATCCCCTTATGAGATGATGTTTGGGTTACCCTTTTTAGCTTCAACCCATGAAGTTGCAACCTATGAAGAGGGGGAAGTAAATGTCATGAAATATGTTAAGACCATAGCCAAAACCTAAAGGACTTACGAAAACAAGGAATGATTCTCCAAGTTTCCCCTCTAGACTTCAAGATACATAAAACCTGGGGATTGGGTGTTAATTAAATCCTGGAATGAACAACCATTGATACCATAATAGGAAGGTCCCTTTCAAGTGCTAATAACAACCAAGACGGGCGCCAGAACTGCTGCACGAGGGTGGACCCAAGCCGAGTCAAAGAACCTGTGGAAGAACCCAAGGAGAAGACTATAACATCTGAACCAGGTGATAAAACTGACTCTTAAACAGGGATTAAGAGGTAATGAACTGAGGTGATCCAAATAATCCAGAGAATGTTCCAAGGAGCACAGAAAATGGGGAAGGACAGCCAAGTTTGTATGGACTCTGAGACACCTTGATTTCACACCAGGGAAAGATTTTTCAGCTCCCAGCAGCAAGACCAGGATTGTATTTGTCAAAAGGGAGGAGGTGTAACGTATTGACATTAGTATGTGACGTATTATTGTGGTTATCTCTCTCTGTGGATGGAAACTACTAGAGTCTGTTAAACGGGAAGGGCTCGGAGGACCAGGAAAAGATCATAATGGAAAAAGTACTAAAGGCAGCTAAAATTGGAAGGTGGCAAAATTGGGAGAAGTAACCAAGGGATGGAGGGCAAGACCGGGTTGGCCTCTGTACTTGCCACCAGGAAAATCATACACACCTGCTATAGGTAGCGACCCTATAAGGCATGGTGGGTGGAAGTAAAAGCCATACCAGACCTCTGTTACTCCCATTTTTGTCTGTCACTTGCCTTTTGTTACAGAGGACTACCCATGCCATGAGAGCCAGCAATCATTTTCTCAGGGAGACCCAAGGTTTTTGCTGCCCTCAACCATGTCAACAGATACTGTTAGGACTCATTCAAGTATAATCAGATACAAGGAGAACAAGTTAAGAGAAGTTGATTTTCCTAGACACTATATGAATTGGATGTTGTAATATGGTTGATGTTGGGTTGGAAAATTTTAAATAAATATGGTTAATGTTGGGTTGGTCAATTTCAAGTGTTGTAATAAAATTGGAAATGAGACTCATTTGCATGAGCCAAATAAATGAGGTATCAAGAGACAAAGGGGGGGATTGTAATGAATAAGGTGTAGTGATTGGCTCATGCAAACAAGGAGTTATTAAGTATGGTAAGAAAAAGTTCTGTTAAGGTTTACAGTTCTTTTGACAGGTACTTTTGTTGTTCCAGTTTGGTTTTGAACTGTTTTCTGCTCTCCCTCCAAGCCTCCCCTCCCACAGTGTGGTTGCTGCCTGGCAGCTTTGGGCAACAGAGCTGTCAAAATGTGGGGCAGGGCCACACGGATACCTGCCCCTTGCAAGAGGTGGCAGGGACTGGGGGACACTTGTGGTGGGACTCTTGGCAAGATAATATCTCACCAGCAATCAAGATGTAAGAGGGGCTCCACCAAGGAGAGGCACAGAGGGCTAACAGACAGACCTTGGGAGGAGCCAAATATACTTGTAAGAATAAGGTCATGGACCCTAGGAGGAGCCAAGTATATATATATATATATATATATATATATATATATATATATATATATATATATATATATATATATACATATATATATATATATATATATGTATGGGTAAAGCCACGGACTGTGGGAAGTGCTGGGAGGACATAGAAGGACTGTGTATGACTACTAATGTGTCTGATGCAACCTGGAGTGTATAAAAGGCAAAGATGCCATTTTGCGAGCTGAGCCTCTGGTGAGCAGAGAGAGTGTCACTGTGCTCCTAGCGCTGTCCCCTCTTTGCTTTGTAACTTATCGGGTTCTAATTAAATTTTATTTAGTCATTCCCGCCCGGGGTCTGAGTCGTTTTTACAGTGATGAGCTGGTCTCTGCTGGGTGATGGAAGGCTGAGGCCTCAGCTGCTCCCAAAGCCCTGGGCGTGTCCCTGTCCCACTCAGTCGAAGTTGTAGTAAAGGCAGAAGGCGAAGAACATGGCAAAGATCTGGAATGATGGAGATGGGAAAGGGTCAACGCCACAGCAGGGCTGGGCCAGGCCAGGGGCAGAGAGGGGCCGGAGGATCCCTGGCCTGGGGCCATCCTGTGCCCCTCGAGGGGTCTGGGCCAGTTCTCCTGGTGCTGCACAGGGACGCCAGGGCAAGGAGACCCAGGGGGAGTAAAACAAACCCTTCCTTGTTCTTTCCCCTGCCCTGTCTGCAGCAGAGAGCAGGCTCTGTACCCCAAGACAGACCTGAGCCCATTTGTGCTCTCTTTGCTCACTGAGCAACCCCCTGCCAAAAGGAGTGGATGTTCCTCCTGCCCTGTCCCCGGCCCCCCTCATTACCTCAATGCCCAGCACGGCTAAGCTGCAGGTCCCAGGGAGGGAGATGTACCTCTGCAAGGTCCTGCCGAAGGTAGAGAAGCAGCCCTGGGGCAGAGAGAGGAGGGAAGGGCTCTCTCATGTTCCCCATGGCCACAGGGAGCCCAGAGGGGGACTGGGTTTCAGGGGGATGGGGGTGGTCCCCTGTGGGGCAGGACGAGCTGAAGACTTTGGGAGCCACTGGACTGTAGAACCACAACCAGGCAATGTCCCTGGTTTCTGTCCCTCGTGCTCTCCTCCGTGAGCCTGGCTGAGGCTGTGACACGTACACACACTCAGCAGAGTTGTGCCGTACCTGCTCATGGATGTAGCCAGGGCTTCTGTCCTGGCACTGCTCCCAGCCCAGGAGCTCTCCCGCCTGCAGAAGCCCATCCCGGGCACAGCATGCCCGTGGCCATGGCATCCCTGGGTGCAGCTCTTGGAAGCGGGAGCCATTCCCAAAATCTTCGGGTCCTAAAACACCACAGCACGAGAACTGGAACAGAAGGGAAACATCATCACCATGGTCACCCTTGGTGGATCCTGTGCATAGCCCAGGAGCCTCCCAGCTGCTCACCATGACCATGAGGGTGTTCCAGGTTGTGGAGAACACCTCAGCACCCTCGTCCCCACCATAGTTCCTCTGCAACTCAGACAGGAAGTGCTCAGGCTGGACCTGCGGAATTGGTGCCAGGGCTGGGACTGTTCCTCTCCCACTCTGCTCAGGACTAGCTCCCTTTGAGGGGAATTGGGCACCCAGTGGATCCCCTCCACCTGCTTTGCAGTTTGTGTTGTGCTGCTGGTGCGGGGAAGGGTGTCCCTCCACCAGCCCCAGTTGCCTGGTGGACTCAGAGCCATGAACATGGCATGACAGAGGGAGGCTGGTGACACTGGGGATGGTGTTGGTACCTGTTTCCAGTGCACCAGGAAGAGAATGGCGCCAATGAGCTGCATGAGGAAGACGAGGCTGACGAGGATGAAGAACTGGAAGGCAGCAGGTGAAGGAGTCAGAGACCAGCGTGATCCCACCAGCAGCTTGCTCACGTCATCCCTGCCCTCCTCTGCACCATCCCTGCCTGTGCCCTGTGTCCCCGAGACCAGGGACATGAGTTCCTGGGGATGGATGCCACATCTCTGACCACTGTGGCTGCAAGACAGGGGTTAAAAACAAGCAGTGTCTGCAAGGAACTGATGATGCCGAAGAAATGGGGGTCCTGGTGCTCAAACAGGTGTTTTTCTGCCCCTTACCAGCAGCGGGGTCATCTTGGAAATGCCGTGTGAGAGAAGCGAGTGGCTTCAGAGAGAATTGACCCTACTTGGTGGCTTTATAAATCCTCTGGGCTCTAAATTGAGACTCACGAGGTCGGGAGTGGATGGCAGGACATGTTGAGGATGAGGAGCACAAGCTCCTCGCTCCCCCAGGAACACCTGCATCCCAGGAACGCCCCCATTCAGCCCGTGACTCCTGCCCCCAGTGCCCCCTGGTATATCCTGCAGCCCTTCCCACCCATCTCCCTTGTCTCACCAGCAGCAGGAGCGGGCGGCTCCGGCGCAGGGCCCCGCAGCAGCCCAGGAAGCCCAGCAGGGACAGGGCGATGCCCACGGCCAGCAGCAGCCACGCGCCCGCGCTCAGCACGGCCCTGGCGGCCACAATGCCCTGGAAACCAGCCGGGTCCACGGCCACCCAGACTCCCATGGTTGCCAGGCACGTTCCCCCAGCCTGCAGGGGAGGTCAGGAGATGATCACGCGCTCAGGGCATGTCCCAGGCTTGGTCCCCTCCCTGGGAATGGATGTCACCCACCCCTGAGGCAGGCAGAAATGTCACCCCATGTGGATGGGGGATGCTTCAGCCCTTGGTTCCCTCCCTGGGACTGGTGTCACCCACCCCTGAGCCAGCTGGAGTTACTGGTCCCCAGGCACAGTTCCCTCCACCCCTGCACTCCACAGGTTCCAGGGGGACTCACAAACACCAGCACGTTGAAGATGAACATCAGGTACTTCATGCAGCTCAAGACACCCATGGGGACACTGGGAGGGGACACACGGCAGTATTTGTCCCTATGGAGAGGAGAGCAGAGCCCTGACCACAGCCAACCCTGACTTGTCCTGGACCCCATGGCTCCAGCAGAATGTGGGGGGATGCAGCTTCCCAAAATTCCCACATCATCTTCTATCCCCACCATCTCCCATAACACCCCAAAAAGCCCCAAACCTGTGTCCTCTCCAAATCTGTGTCCCCTCCCAACCACGTCCCCTTCAAACACCATGTCTCCAGTCCTCTGTCCCGTCTAAACCCTGTGTCCCCTCCAAATCTTGTGTCCCCTACAAACCCATGTGCTCTACAGACCTTGTGTCCCCACCAAATTGTGTGTCCCCTACAAATTCCATGCCCTGTCCAAACCCATGTCCCCTCTAAATCCTGTGCTCCTTTCAGCCCCCACATCACTCACCCTGCAGGGACAGTGGGCGACCCAGGTGCCTCCAACCTTCCCAGGTGCTGCCAGCACCTATATAACATCACGAAGGTCGGAAAATCTCTCCCCCCTTGCTACTCCAGCAGTCCCCAAGAAATCTCTTCCAGCAGCAAGGCCATGAATGATTGATGGGGAACAGGATCCACCATTGTGCAGCCGGCGGCTGGGAGTCTCCTGCTCTTGTCAGCCAAGGAAATTAAACCTGTGGGCAGGGAAAGACGAGCCGCCCCACCAGGCTGGGGGTGACCTCGGCCTTTGATAATTGCTGTGGCCATTCGGGAAAGCCCTCAATGGGCACACGTGGGCGGGCAGGTGGTACTGCAGGGCTATCGGCTGTTGGGACGCAGGGACATCCCAGGTGGATGACAGGGTCTGTTTCCTCTTGTTGCCTACTTTAGGAGCTCTCTAAACACAGAGTCACGTTAGAAAGGAAACATCATTTATTCTGCACCCGGAACAAAGAGGAGTTTTCCACAAATCAAGCACACCGAGGGGTAAAAGGTTAAATACAGCAAAATTTACATGAACTCGCGTATCTAAAGCATATTCTTCGCCTGCCTAATGCGTATTTGTTTTGGTGATGTGACTTTACTCAATGCTTGAAACACAAAGTTCTTAATTACACATCTTCTGATAGAGAAATTGAATTATGGCAGTTACGTTTGCAAGAGGTGAGAGAATTCATCCCGGGGGCCGATAATTCCTCTGGACGGCGGTGTCGGTGTCACCGCGGTGTCACCCGGGCCGCTCGGCGCTCTGTCCCCCGGCCGTACCCCGGGTTGCCACCAGGGGGCAACGGAGCGCGCAGCCACAGAGCTGCGCCGCGCGGCCAGAGCGGCTTCCGCCGGCACCCCAGCGGGGCGGCTCGGCCAATCGCAGCGGGCGGCGGCCGTTGGGGCGGGAGAAAAGAGAGACAGACAGTAATCTCGACCAATCATAGAGGGTCTTTTTCGGGGCGGGGCCCTGGCGGGGGCGTGGCCCCGAGGGCGGAACCAGCGCTGTGCGTTCCCGTTCCCTCAGCGTTGCTTCCGGTGCCGCCGCCGCCGCCCGCGGGATGTAGCGGCCGGTGAGGGACGGGCGGGGGAGCGGAGCGTCCGCTGCTTCCAGCCCCCGGGGAGAACCCTGCCGCCGGCCCCCTCGGTCCCGGTAACTGTGTGCTTCTTTCCCCCCCAGCGCGGCGGCAGAAGGACGCGGAGGGACCTTCACCGGCTGCCTCGGAGCCGCACGCAGCCGCCGCCCCGATGGCGTCCCGGAAGGCCCCCGCCGGGGCGGGCAGCGGGCTTGCGGCCGCCGGCCGAGACCGGGAGCGGGAGCGGGCGCACCTGGAGCTCGCCGAGCTGGGGCCGCTCCTGGAAGAGAAGGGGGACCAAGGAGCCACCGGCGCTGCCAGCGTGAGCCCCTCCGAGAGCCCCGGGCGGGAGGGCTCAGTCTCCGCGCTCCGTCTTCGCGGATTATGCCGGGAATCCGCCTGTTATCCCATTAAGAGCTAGAGGAGAAGGGCTCCGTGTTGCCCCTCGGGCCGGTCCGTTTTCCGAGCAGGCCTAAACTGCTCCTGCCAAGCAGGCATGGAGCCGGGATAGTCCTTCCCAGAGATGTCACCGGGATCGCTGTGTCTGTACCGGCTGTTTCCAGTGCCCCAGCATTTCCACAGGGCCGGGAATCGCCTTCCCGAATTCCTTCCCGGCTGAGGAGAGCGGGAGCTGTGCCGGGACCCAGAGCGTTCCCAGCTCGGAGCCGCCTCTGCTTGGGCGGGCTAGCTCGGGTCTCCCGGCTGGGCCAAGCGGCCGCTCCAGCCTTGGTTGTAGGGATGAAGATCCCTGGTGCTAATCCCACTTTTCGACAGGATAAATCTGGGATTAGCATGCCCGGAATGGGTCAGGCAGCAGTGTGTTGCATAAACGAGGGTGACAGGCGGGTCTTGCCCATCCCGTCAGAGGGATGAAGCGCCAGGTGCTCTCAGAAGGGCAGGGATGATTCCTCTCCCGGGGGCTGGAACGATTCCCTCCTGGCTCTTCTCACTGCAGGCCGAGGACCCGCCATGCCCAGTGGCCCGTGAGGAGGAGGAGGAGGTGGTGCGGGTGCTGACCCTGCCTCTGCAGGCTCACCATGCCATGGAGAAGATGGAAGAGTTTGTGTACAAGGTACCAGAGCCTGTGGCAGTCCCCCAGTCTTGATTTTGTGGCAGATTCTTCAATCCCTGGGTTTGGGGTGACAGGATGTGTCCACATAAAGCTCCACGTGGCTGCAGCTGGCTCCAGCTCTGCTGGGCTGCTTCCAGCAGCATCCCTGGGAATGGTGTAGGAAGGGGATGGCTGGATGGGGATTGGCCCAGCCATGGTGAGTAGAAACCTGGGAGCAATTCAGATGTTCCTGCAAGCCTGAGTGGGGCCCAGGGGTCCAGGTGCCAGCTGAGGTGTCACCCAATGCCTGCAGTCACTGTGGCTCCTGTGCTTCTTCCCTGATCAAATGGGAATTCCCACTGCAGGGAACAGTCTGTGGATATGGAAGGGTTAAATCTGAGGGTATTAATCACCCCTGACTTCCTGGGGAGTCCTGGAATCGCTCAGTCTTTGTGGGAGCTGAGGTGGGGGTACAATCACTGCCTGGGAGGTTTTGGAGAGCAAAGGGCAGGATGTGGGTGAGTGCCTTACAGCGTCCCACAGGGCACCTGATGTCAGGGAAGCCAAACTTGCCCTCCCTGAGGAGCATCCCGGGGCTGGGCCGTTGCCGTGGGTTCGGGGCTGCCCTGACCCCCTGGTGTGTTGCAGGTGTGGGAAGGGCGCTGGCGCGTGATCCCGTACGACGTGCTGCCCGACTGGCTCAAGGACAACGATTACCTCCTGCACGGACACCGGCCCCCCATGCCCTCCTTCCGCGCCTGCTTCCGCAGCATTTTCCGCATTCACACCGAGACCGGCAACATCTGGACACACCTGCTGGGTGACTGTGGGGAAGGGGGAGCCCTGGGGCTGGAGGTACTCACATCCTGCATCAGGGTCAGAACGGGCTTGGTGCCGGTTCCTCTCAATGCCCAGGGCTCCTGTGCAGATCCTGTGCGTGCATGAGGATCAGACATGGAGTGCCTGGAGCTCCTGGAGCCCTTTGGGAGAGAGGGACCAGGGCTGGCTCAGCCTCTGCAGGAGTGGGACAGGGAAATGTGTCCTGGGCAAAACAGGGGAGCCTCAGAGGATGATCCTCTGAAATGAGTCAGAGGAGGCCACAGAGATGCTTTGAGGCCTGGAGCTCTTCTGTTGTGGAGCTGGGCTGGGAATGCTGGAAATACTTAGCCTGAAGAAAGCTCCAGGGAGACCTCAGAGCCCCTTCCAGTACCTAAAGGGGCTCCAGGAGAGCTGGAGAGGGACTTTGGACAAGGGCCAGGAGTCACAGGACAAGAAGGAATGGCTTCCCACTGCCAGAGGGCAGGGATAGATGAGACAGTGGAAGAAATTCTTCCCTGTGAGGGTGGTGATGCCCCGGCCCAGGTTTCCCAGAACATCTGTGGCTGCCCCATCCCTGGAAGTGTCCACAGCCACTTGGAGCAACCTGGGATAGTGGAAGGTGTTCCTGCCATGGCAGGGGGTGGAATGTGGTGAGCTTTAAGGTCTCTTCCCACTTAAACCAGTTTGTGATTCCATGACCCTGTGAAACAGCAGCTCAGCAACTCTTTGCCCTGTGCCTGCCCCTTCCCCTGACCCCAGCCCTTCTTGTTTGCACAAACAAAGGCCTCAGCCAAGGACCCGTTGGTGGGTTACTGAGCACCCCTGGGATACATCCAGCACCTCCAGGAGCATGGTCGGGGCTGTTCTTATCCTGGCTTTGCTAAAATTCCCCCCTGACTTCCCTCTCCATGTGTTCCTGCAGGGTTTGTTCTGTTCCTCTGCCTGGGGATCCTGACCATGCTGCGGCCCAACATGTACTTTATGGCTCCTCTCCAAGAGAAGGTGGTGTTTGGGATGTTCTTCCTGGGAGCAGTGCTGTGCCTCAGCTTCTCCTGGCTTTTCCACACTGTGTACTGTCACTCAGAGAAGGTCTCACGGACTTTTTCAAAGTGAGTCAGCATGAGTGTGGTTGTGTGGTTTCCTGGGAGGTTTTGGGTTTTTGCAGCACTTCCTCTTGGAAAGCACTGCATTCCCAAATGTTTTATCCCCGGGGGAAGAGAGCATCAACCCAATCCAGCATGGAACTGAGGGGAACCATAACAGGGTTCTGGAGGGTTCTGCCTGAGCACCTGAAATGTGCCAGGGCAGGGGCCTCGGGTGCATGATAAAGATCCTGGGACCCTGCAGCTCCCAAGGGAACAGGATCCTGGCTCCCACAGGAATGGCCTCTGTGCTCCTAAGGGAACAGGCTCTATGCCCCTTACAGTAGTGAATTGAGGAGGGGTCTCGCTCTCATGGGGCAGCTGGGGGCCACGGCCAGTTTGGCAGGTTCCAGTTTACTGGGTGCTTTTAAAGACTTTTGGTTTGGATCCAGTTTGGACTGAAGCCAAATGGAAAGAAGAAACACAAACGGGATTCCCAGGAGAGTGGGAAGGCTGGTCAGTGGTTTATGCCTGTTCCTTGGCTGCTCCAAGGGTCAAGCTCCCATCAGCCTTTGCAGTGAGGCTCTCAAGTGACATTCTGCTCCCATATGGCTGTTAAAGGCATTTATTTGGGTGCTGCTTGCTGGGAATCCTGCCCATCCCCTTTGCACAACCGCCAGAGATCCCATGGGATTCTGTCTCCAGAACAAATCCAGCAGGAATGCCCTAGTGTGGCTGGGAAGGCAATGGGGGCAATTCAGGGGCCATGTTTCTGTGGTGAGATGAGTAGAGGATCACAGATCCATGTGCACAGGGATTTGTTCCCAGTGCTTTGAGCTCCATCCTCCTCTTGCCACTCCCCAGCATTCCCACTGTGCCCAGGCCCTTTCTCCTGTCACACCTGCCCAGCACACCCCTCCTGCCCAGTGACTCCACTCAGGTGCAGGCTGGACAGTTCCCACACATGGAGGGGGTGGATTTTGGGGCTCACCTGTGGCTCTCTGTCATTGCACCCTTCCTGCAGGTTGGATTATTCAGGAATTGCACTGCTGATCATGGGGAGCTTCGTCCCGTGGCTCTACTACTCGTTCTACTGCTCCCCACAGCCAAGACTCATCTACCTCTCCATCGTCTGTGTCTTGGGTATCTCTGCCATCATTGTGGCACAGTGGGACCGATTTGCTACCCCCAAGCACAGGCAGACCAGAGCAGGTAGGAGCTCCCTCCTCCCCCAAGACCTGGGAGGCACTTCGGGCCAATCCCATTTGGGAGAAGCTCTGGGCACCTGCAGGATTCATACCCCCTGAGCAGCACACAGGACTGCAGGGAGTGGCCTCCTGTCTTGTCTTGCTGCACTGGGGATTCATCTCCTGAGCAGAGCCTGAGGCTTGGAGTTTAAAAATAGCCCTGGGCAGGCTGGGGCTGTGCCTTTTCTGCCTTCTCTGGGAAGTAGTTTAGCAGCAGGAACCTGCAGCTGGGGTGAAGCAGGAAGGCATTCCTGAGCTCTTGCCTACCAGGATGGCTGGTCCCTGCCTTCCTGGGGGTGGAGTGGGGGGCTGCCTCCAGCCCTACACCCCAATTTACCCCAATCTTAATGGCAGATCCCATCAGCCTCGCTAAGCACCAGGAGACACCTCCCTCCCCAGTTCCCAGGGGTCCTGAAGCAAATGTCTCTCGGTACACTGTCCTGGCTACGTGAGTGAGGAAGGACCAAGCTGAGACAGAGGCCACCTGAGAGCCGTCAGATGAGGGCAGGGGACATACAGGACTCACATCCCCATGGCTCCTCCCCACTTCGTCTTGTGCCCCCAGCATGAGCAGGATCCAGCTGAATGCCACCCAGAGCCTCCCCAGGCCAGTGTCACTATGGTGCCCCTTGTTCTCTGCCAACTCATCAGACGCCAGAGTTGAACATTTCAGCTACTGCTGAGCTCCTTCCTCAGGAGCTGCAAGAAATTACTTTCTTGGAAGGGGTGGCTGTGTTCCTGGTGCAATCCAAAAGGCTGGCACCTTCCAAAATGTCCATTCCCGTAGCCAGGAGCAGGAGCTGCTGCAGTCCTGCATAAGAAACACTGGGTGAGTTCTGCCCAGTGAGCATCAGGGCTGTTTACCTGGGATGTGGAGCTGTGGGCCCCTCATTTTGTGAAGGATAAGTGCCATGAGGACTGGAGAGGTTTAAGTGCTTGAACAACGCTTTCAGGCACTGGGTGAGATTGTTTGGGGGTCTCCAGTGCAGGGCTAAGAGTTGGACACAATGATTCATATGGGTCCTTTTCAGCTTGACATATTCTGTGAATTCAGTGAAGAAAAGATGCTTTGCTAGCACAGGATGAGGGATCAAGGGGAGTTTGTGGGAGGAGTGGCTCCCCCTCCACACTTGAGCTCTTTTCCCTGACCTCCTCTCTGGGCCGCAGGCGTGTTCCTGGGGCTGGGACTGAGTGGGGTTGTGCCCACCATGCACTTCACCATTGCTGAGGGCTTTGTGAAGGCCACCACGGTGGGGCAGATGGGCTGGTTCTTCCTCATGGCTGTGATGTACATCACGGGCGCCGGGCTCTACGCTGCCCGCATCCCTGAGCGCTTCTTCCCGGGCAAGTTTGACATCTGGGTGAGTGTGGGGGTGAACAGGTTGTCTGGGGGCAGCTCTGGGGTCAGGGGAGGGGGCACTGAGGGGCTGGAGGCTGGGGGTGTCCAGCTGTGCCTCAGCACATGCTGGCAGCCAGACCTTGAACAGGTTCTGTGCATGGGCAGGGCAAAGTACAGGGTGGAAATCGCTGCTGGGGGCAAGAGTGGGGAGCAGAGCACGGAGCATGGTCCTGGAGCGGCGAAGCGGAGGAGGAGGTGTTGATAATGTGGCTGTCCCCTTTGATGTGGTCTAAAGGCTTTTTTGCTTCCCTGCAGTTCCAGTCTCATCAGATTTTCCACGTGCTGGTGGTGGCTGCAGCCTTTGTCCACTTCTACGGGGTGTCCAACCTGCAGGAATTCCGCTACGGCCTGGAAGGGGGGTGCACAGATGACTCTCTCCTCTGAGAGCGCCTGGTTTTAGTACAAGCTTCCTAAGTGCTTTTTAAACTCTTGTCTTTGCTAAAATCAAAGGAAGACTCAAAACCATTTGGGGTTGTTGGTTTGTTGTTTTTTTTTTTAAAGAAACAGAAAAATAAGAAATGGATAAATCCTTTAGCAAAGTTGTTGACCAAATCCTCACCCCCTTCCCCACGCACTGTGCTGGGGCTGCAGGGGCACTCCCGACTCCTCCAGACAGTGTTTTAGCTGCACTGGGATCACCTGCTGCTCCGACAGCACAGGGAACAGCTCCCTGCTCCCACACAGACGAGCACATCCCGCTCCTCACGCAGGAGGAGCTGCTCCTACCAGGAGTTCTGCATATCCCCCACAGCAGTGCCTGGCTGGGGCAGCCCCAGGCATAGGCACACACTCATGTAATTTAAAGTTTTAATTGTCCTTTTTGTTTTGTTCTGTTTTCCTTGACAAAGTAATGTAAACATAAATGAAAGAATATTTAATATTTAATACTAAGCTTTAAGACAACGCGCTGCCACCGCAGTCCTCAGCTCCCTCGCTGTCGGGAGGAAGGACAGTGTTGTAGGGAATGTAGAGCTGCTGTAGCTGATTGAAATAAAAAGGTCAATAGTTCAGTGTCACTGCTGTGTCTCTGTCCATTTTTGAGGTGGAGAAGAGAGGGCTCTGGACACCCCAGGAGCAGGGCAGGAGTGCCCCAGGGCAGTGGAATCCCTCCAGCTGCGGTCGACTCTGAACTGGGCTGGAATAAACCAGGAAATTGGGCATTGTGGTGGTGACAGGGCAGGAAATGGCCCTGGTTGGTGACAGCTCCAAGACTGACTTCCCTTGGGGCTCAGTAGGGCAGGAGAGGTGTCACACACAGGTAGGGTGGGGGCAGTGCAGGACTGTGCTCCAGGCAGGGGCTTCTCCTGGTGCACAGGGGACAGTGATTATCAGGGGTTTGGAGAGGCAGAGGTCAGCACAGTAAAGCCCAGTTCAGGCAGTAGAAGGCCATTGCCTGACCTAGGGGTGAAGGAGTGTAGGCAGAGCCGCTAGAGCCCCTGTGCCACCTGTTCCTGCCATCCCCCAGAGGTGAGGGTGTCCTTTGCTGAGCTGTTTGGATGTAGGCCAGCTTTGGAAATCCCCCAGGCTCCATACTGTATCAGGAACTGCCAGCAAGCAACGGTGTTAATTAGTTAATTAACAAGTTACAACAAAAAAACTCACTGGATGTGATTTCTGTAACTACTGGCAAGAGGGGAAGGGGTTTCTACAGCTGGAGTTTAAGGACAAAACCACAGAGCAGATATGGTCACTCTGCTCAGGCCAAGATCTAAGATGAAAAGCAGGAGGCCGTGCTGGCAGCAGGTGCAATGCTTCCCCCTCCAGCCCATAACCTAAATCTAACAGGGAAAAGGCTACATTCCAGCTGTGTTCACTGCAGGCACAACATCCCAAAGGAGACTCCAAGACTTTCACTCCAGTTTGTGTCCAAAGGATGACAAGACTCCATTTGGTCCTTGTCTCAAACTTCATTGTATTCTACCAGATGTGTAACATTACAGCAATGGAATATATCAGGAATAAATAGATTTTCTTTTCTAAAAGTTCTCCTGAGCAGTTTGACGTTGAGAAATGCTGCACGTCCTCCTCGTGTGGTGTGTAAGGGATGACCACTGGTGTTAGGTACAAACCCCCTCCACATCCTCCAGGTGGGACCACTCAGGGACAGGGAAGGAAAAGAAAAGAGGAGGAGGGGGGAGGAGGTGGTCGGAGACCATCATTGATACTGTCGGTAGTCGCTGAATGGGGGTGGCTGGAGCTGGG
Source organism: Ammospiza caudacuta (assembly GCF_027887145.1). Taxonomy (NCBI): domain Eukaryota; kingdom Metazoa; phylum Chordata; class Aves; order Passeriformes; family Passerellidae; genus Ammospiza; species Ammospiza caudacuta. Next base: position 1,758,845 of record NC_080616.1, on the reverse strand, counting down.
ATGGATCCTCTGACAACTGTGGGCCTGGAGGAGGGAGAGGGGAAAAGGCAAATAAATACCAAAATGCAGGCAATTCTTCCTATTAACAGAAATCACAGCTGGTTTGTTTATATAAATCCCTCTTAAAATGAATCATAAACCCTGGAATTGCTTGGGTTTCATAAAAAGTTTCAAAAGTTGCATAGAATCAAAGACTGGTTGGGCTTGGAAAAGACCTCAAAGCTTATCCAATTCTACCCCCTGCCATGGCAGGGACACCTTCCACTATGCCAGGTTGCTCCAAGCCCCAGCCAACATGGCCTTGGACACTTCCAGCATTGGGGGAGCCACAGCTTCTCTGGGAAACCTGAGCCACCACCCTCAGAGGAAGAATTTCTTCCCAATATCCCATCTCACTGTGCCTTCTGGCAGTGGGAAGCCATTCCCCCTTGTCCTGTCCCTCCAGGACCTTGTCTGAAACCCCTCTTCAGCTCTCTTTTAGGAAAGTACACTGTATAACTGCTCCAAAGACAAACCACTTCTCTCTGAGTTTCATAGAATCCATAGAATTGTGGAATGATTTGGGTTGTCGCAGCTGGTGGGCGAGCCCACCAGGGGAGGGACTATGTTAGATCTGTTATTTGTAACTAGAGATGGGTTGGTGGGAGATATGGTGGTTGGAGGCCACTGGGGGCATAGTGATCAAGAAATTATAGAATTCTCAATATTTGGTGAAGTCAAGAGGAACACTAATAAGACTTTTACACTGGACTTTCGGAGGGCAGACTTTGGTCTATTCAGGAGACTTACTGAGAGAGTTCCTTGGGAAGTAGTCCTTAAAAATAAAGGAGTTCAGGAAGGGTGGGTGTGCTTCAAAATGGAGATCTTGAGGGCACAGGAAGAGACTGTCCCTGTGTGCCAAAAGACAAGTCCACGAGGCAAATGCCCAGCCTAGATGGGAAGGGAGGTTTTGAAGGAACTCAGGAATCAAAAAAGGATGTATTATCTTTGGAAGGAGGGTCAGGTTTCTCAAGTAGTATTTAAGAGGGCTGCTAGAGCATGTAGGAAAAAAATTAGAGACGCTAAAGCTCAGCTTGAACTTAAAATGGCGACTTTCGTAAAGGATAACAAAAAATGTTTTTATAAATATATTAGTGGTAAAAGGAAGAGTAAGACTAACGTTTGTTCTTTATTAGATGCAGAAGGGAACTTAGGAACTGCAGATGAGGAGAAGGCAGAGGTGCTTAATGCCTTCTTTGTCTCAGTTTTTAGTGAGAAGACTTGCCTTCAGGATAATTGTCCTCTTGGGTTGCTCAGTCATATCAGGGAGCAGAATGGTCCCCCCATTATCCAAGAGGAGGCAGTCAGAGAACTGCTGAGCTGCTTGGATATTTATAAATCCCTGGGAGCAGATGGGATCCACCCCAAGGTGATGAGGGAGCTGGCAGCTGAGCTTGCCAAGCCAGTCTCCATCATTCACCAACAGCCCTGGCTCACTGGGGAGGTTCCAGATGACTGGAAGCTGCCCAATGTGACACCCATTCACAACAAGGGTGGGAAGGAGGATCCTGGTAATTATAGGCCAGTCAGCTTGACCTCAGTATCCAGTTAGGTCATGGAACAGTTTACACTGTCATCACACAGCATTTATAGGATGGCCAGGGCATCAGACCCAGCCAGCAGGAGTTCAGGAGGGTTGGGTCATGTTTGAGCAACCTGATCTCCTTCTATGAACAGGTGACCCTCCTGCTGGATGCAGGAAAGGCTGTGGATGTTGTGTACCTGGACTCCAGCAAGGCCTTTGGCACTGTATCCCACAGCACACTCCTGGAAAAGCTGCAGCCCATGGCTGGGACAGGAGCACTCTGTGCTGGGCTCAGAACTGGCCCAGAGAGTGGTGGTGAGTGGTGCTGCAGCCAATCACCAGTGGTGTCTCTCAGGGGTCTGTGCTGGGGCCAGTTCTGTTTAATATCTTTATTGACAACACGGATGAGGGAATTGAGTCTTTCATTAGTAAATCTGCAGATGACACTAAGTTAGGATCATGTGTCCATCTGTTTGAAGGTAGGAGGGCTCTACAGAGAGACTTGGAATGAATGGATGGGTTTAGTCTAACAGGATGAAGTTTAATAAATCCAAGTGCCCAGTCCTGCACTTTGGCCACAATAACCCCCTGCAGCATTATAGGCTGGGGACGGGGTGGCTGGACAGTGCCCAGGCAGAAAGGGCCCTGGGGGTGCTGGTGACAGCAGGCTGAACATGAGCCAGCAGAGTGCCTGGTGGCCAAGAAGGCCAATGGCATCCTGGCCTGGATCAGGAATGGTGTGGCCAGCAGGAGCAGGGAGTCACTCTTCCCCTGTACTTTGCACTGGCGAGGCCAAACCCTGAGTGTTGTGTCCAGTGCTGGCCCCTCAGTTTGGGAAGGATGTTGAGACACTCAAGCATGTCCAGAGGAGGGGAATGAGGCTGGTGAGGGGCTTGGAACACAAACCCTGTGAGGAACCACTGAGGGAGCTGGGGGTGCTCAGCCTGGAGAAAAGGAGACTCAGGGGGACCTTATCACTTCTCTACAACTTCCTGAAAGGTGGCTGTGGTCAGGTGGGGCTGGTCTCTTTCACCAGGCAGCAACTGGCAGAATGAGAGGTCACAGTCTCAAGCTGCATCAAGGGAAATATAGGTTGGATATTAGGAAAAAGTTTTTTACAGAAAGGGCGATAAAGTTCTGGAATGGTCTGTCCGAGGAGACGGACCATTCCAGAACTGTCCCTGGATGTGTTTAAAAAAAGACTGGATGTGGCACTGGGTGCCATGGTTTAGTTGAGGTGTTGGGGCATGGGTTGGACTCGATCTTTAAGGTATCTTCCAACCTGGTCATTCTGTGAATTCTGTGACCATAAAGCTCATCTTGCTCTACCCTCTGCCATGGGCAGGGACACCTAGCACTAGACAAAGTTTCTAACAGGGAAATCGACCAGAGGAGGGAGAGGGAAACCTTTCCAGTCATCTAAAGGAGCTGGAAACTTGCACATCAGTGTTTCTGAGGTGACCTTGGCCCCTCTGGAAAGGTTTAACCATGCTGACTTGCCCGACAATAAAGCAATCAGTGAAATGGAACAAGTGTGGAGTCAGCTTCCTGATCCACTGCCTGCTGCTGGAGGGAGTAACAAAGATGTGGTGGGACAATCCAGAGAGAATTAATTGCCATGGACAGATGATACACTTTCTCCAAGGCAAATTAATTTTCAAGCATCTTTAAAAAACAGAAATTGTCATAGGGTGGATGAAGAATATTGTTGAACAAACCCAGGAGAGGATTCACTTGGGAATTAGTGACCTGCTACTCATCCAACACTAGCGGTTTGTGTTCTTCCCAAAATAAGGTGGAGCATTTTCTCCTATGAGGAAAGGTTGGAAGAGCTGTCAATGTTAAACCTGGAGAGCAGAAAGCTTAGAGCACCTTCCAGTGCCTGAAGAGGTTCCAAGAGAGCTGGAGAGGGACTTTGGACAAGGGCCTGGACTTCAGAGAAGGGCCTGGAATCCCCCAGAATAAGGGGGAATGGCTTCCAACTGACAGAGGGCAGGGTTAGGTGGGATATTGGGACAGAATTCTTCCCTATGAAAGTGGTGAGGCCTTGGCCCGGCTGCCCAGAGACGCTGTGGCTGCCCCATGCTTGGCAGTGTCCAAGCCCATGTTGGACAGAGCTTGGAGCAACCTGGGATAGTGGAAGGTGTCCCTACCTATGTCAGGAGGTAGAATGAGATGGGCCTTGAGGTCTCTGCCACCCCAAACCAGTCTGGGATTCTTTGACAGACTATTTAGGATTTTCCACAGGAAGCATTCACACAACAGTCTGTGACTCAGTGAGATATTGAAGCAGTTTAGAAGAGAATCACCACCACCCTTTTTGGAAATCATGTATCTGTACCTGCCAGGTCTTCATCTTCTCATTTACCTGGGGTTCCCCACAGAGACCACAGCCTGCCAGAACCACCCTTCTTTTGCACAATTTGCTGCCTGCCATTCCCTCAAACCATTGCGTCTCACCCCTGAGTAAAACCCTTCTGCCACCATGTGTGTGGCAGAAGCCAGGGACAGCAGGGACATCCCTGCTCTCAGCCATGCTACCTCCCATCTCCCAGCAGGAGATAATCTCATGTCATCAGCACCTGCACCTCCTCCTTGGCTTTCCACAGCCACAGGAGCTGGCAGGGCAGTGCAGATTCACTCTAGGATAAGATGACTGCTAGGGGCCCATCAGCAAAGCAAATCCTTGTGACATATCCTCTGCCAGCTCCTTACCATTTGGGAATTGTGTGGAGGCAAATCTAGTCAGCAGAATTCCAGCTCCTTCAATCAGGGCCAGGAGAATTCCTCCCATTGCAGCAGATCCAACCATGGCAACAGGGCCATCTGGAAATGAAAAGCACAAACCAACACTTAATTTCTTTGCTGCATGTTAGAATCCCACGATGCTTTGGGCTGGAAGGGACCCTGAAGATCCTTTAGTTCCACGCCCTCCATGGGCAGGGATACCTTCCACTATTCCAGGTTGCTTTAAGCCCCATCATCCAATCCAGCCTTGGACACTTCTAGGGATGGGACAGCCACAGCTGCTCTGGGTAACCTGTGTCAGGGCCTCACCACCCTCTCCATGCCTTAATCTCTCCTAAAACACACTCAGAGCAGTAATTTTGCATCCATTAAGCTGCATTAAAGGATAATTACTGGGCAACTCCCCCCGTCCTTCCTTCAAGGAACACTGGGAACATTTGGGAGCCTGATTATTACTTTCCTAAGCACAGGGAAAAAGTTTCAGATTATTTTTCAGCATCTGAGACAGCAAATGCCAATTAGGGTGTCACAGACTGTTGCTTTGCTATACAATGAGAACTGAACATTTAGAGAATAGGAGATTTTCAACTGATATCCCCAGTTTCTTACTTCTTGCAGCTAAAATGGCTCCAGTCAGGGCTCCGCTTGTGATGGAATTCCAGGGATCTTCCTTCCCTCTCATTCTGACCATACTGCAGTCAATCATGGAGAAGAGACCTCCCCAGACAGCAAAGCTCCCTGTTCCAAATCAAACCAAAGCCACTTTGAAGAGAGCAGAGAAGCTAGTTATGCTGCACAACAGATGTTGTGGTGTTACTGGGCTCCCTTTAAGACATGAAGTAAATTCAAACTCATAAAGAGCCAAGTACAGGTTAAAATCAATACAGGGAAATTTCCAACTTGACATGACATCATTGGCCTCTCGTCCCATTTTATATATGATCTCACTAATCTACAATTAACTACAGAAGATTTATCAAACTGTGATTATAATGGAACTTTCATTCTAACAAAGTCAGATTAGCTAAGGGAACTTCTAGATTTATCCCTTTTTAACACACTTCCTTACAGACAATGATGGAGAGTCATGTCACACCTCACACTTCACCCAACCCTGCTCCTGTGGCCTCAGGAGCTTGGCATGCTACAGCACATGAATGGATATCCCCAAGTTCTATTTTTCATCCAAGCTGGATCACTACTCGTAATGAGTTAGTTTTATCTTAACCCCTTCCACACCATGAAGAGGCTCCAGGGAGCTCTGCTGTTTAAGATATGACCAGTTATTACAGTTGTCTTATCATTCCAGGAACATGGACTGTTTCCTCCCCATCCAAACCACTTTTGGATATATCAGAACTGTATTTTCCCATTGCTTGGGCCAACAAACCTGCTGAGACTCAGCGCAGGTGTCAGTGTAGCTGCACCATGTTACATTCCCAAACTCTGTTATCTAGCAACAGTCAATTCTGTGTAACAAAACCCCAAAATTCATTACCTCCCAGTTGTGGAGCTCTGGTTTTAATAGCCGTCAAACTGCCCCGCAGCCGGTGGTTTACACCCTAAAATAAGAGAATTCAGTCAAAAGAAAACAGTCAAATCTCACAGCCAAGCTGAGTCTATATTGCAAAACCCTGCCACAGGCCCAACACATTTCTGAGCTCCCTCAGCAGCTGTAAGGAGCTGAGACAAAGTGTACTTTACACCTATTTCACTATTTATCATTCCCATACAATATTCCTGCCAGGTACAGATGGGAATTACAGTCACCAGGCAGGAAACAATCTGGGTTCACAGTCTCAGTGGGACTGAAGGAGGCATTACAGTAACATTTTATCAGGATAAGCAGTGATTTTTCACATGTATAATTTTTTCTTCCCAGATGCTGGGCAATCCCACTAGTTGTCCTATGTTCAGTCATTCCTGCAGGTGCAATTGTAGGTGTCTTTGTAGCCAAGAGAAGCAAAGTCATGCTGAGCCTTCCAGACTCCAATACTCAACATGTCACCCAGGACCCCACAGAACAACTGCACATTCTCCCAGACTGTAACACAGTTTAAAGAATATCCACCAAGTTTTATTTTTGTTACAATCACTCAGAAGTGGGGACAGGTATATTTAGCAAGTCTTAAGCAAAATTAAGACTCTAATTAAGCACATAGTCCTTTGCAAGTGAAGTGTCTGCAGGATCTGACTAGTCTGGAAACAGTTATTTATTAAACCCACCTCAAACCAACAGCTTATTGTCAGACTAATATCAAAAACACCTTATCTATGAAGTCAGAGAAATTTTAAAATTAATGTTCAAGCAGCAACTGAATCTTAATTCATCAAATGTCTCTGCAATGGGTTTATAGCCAAGATTTTGCAGCAGATATCCCAAAAGTGAAAACCAATTTGTATCAGCAAAACTTCACTTCCATGTTTACTCACTCCTGCATTGAAACCAAATCTGAGCATTAAGAAATCAAGCTAATAAAAATGGCAATGATTAAAAAGAGATTAATTAAAGAAAAATATACCCTTTAATATAAATCTGAAAGAGAAAAAATTCTTTGAGTCATTCCATGTTTTAAAAGAAAGGAAAAGGCCAGGAGAGGAAGGAGAGCTTAGGCTTCATGTCCCTCCATGCAGACAGAAGCACAGGCAGATGAATCTTTCCTGCTGCACTTCCTATCCTGAGGGAAATGTTCATCAGTTAGGGAGGAACACACGACCAGTGTCCCACCACGGACACCAGAGCAAATGGGGGAGCAGCAATTTTATCCCAAAAGATGAAGAAAGGTCTTGAACCAGGACAGATTCTCACAGTGTGGATTAACAATGCAGAGGTCTTTAATCAGCCCTGCTCCCTGCACAGGGATTTATTCCCCTTCCCCTTCACTGCCACACTCCCTGGGGAAGGACAGCGCAGTCAATGCACCTGCAGAGGATTTTACTCACCACTGGGGAATTTCGGAAGCCTTTGATAGCCTGGAAAATGCCCCCTCCTATGGCCCCCATGGTGAAGGCCCCTCCACAGTCATCCACTATCCTCCAGGGACTAGAAAGAAAAATAGAGATGAAAATATTAAATCCCATCATGTTAAACCATGTAAGTGAGTGGGATGGATCCAGCACTTCAGCTCTGATATAACTGGGGTGAAGACTGAGCCTGGTGGCTACACCATCTCAGCTAACTGAGCAGGCAGCAACAAAAAATCAAGAATATTACAGCAAAACAGACTCAACCTTTGCCAGAGTCTCCTGGCCCACTTCCCTGGAGTGGGAAATACCAAATATACAGAAATGCCTGAACTCCTCACACAAGGCAGAGAGACATACTTCCATCATGGAAAACTCCTGAAGAATTCCAGCTCTGCCCTACACTATTTACATAGTGTAAATAGCTTTAAATTCCCTGATCTCATTCTTCTCTTGACCTACAGAGAACTGAGGTACCAAATTCCATGAGACTCAGCTCCCAGGTGGCACAAAACACTTTTTCTTGAATCACTCATCCTTTTCATTAGCTCTGCTTATTTAAGTGAGACTTCAAAGTCATCTTTTTTGAGCTGGAAAGGTTTTTCCGGGTGCATCCTGGATCTTTGAAGTCCATTCCAACAAGAGATCTCTCCTCAGAGGTATAGCACCCACAATTCCTGCTCCAACACCACAGAGCAGCCAGGAAAACCTTGCATAGAACCTTCCTGCAGCACAGGCTGTCAGTATCTGACAAGGGACCCTTACTTACAGGTTCAGAACTCTGCCAAGAACTGGAGCCTTGCAGCTCCAAACCAAACTCTTGAATTAGGTGAGCTTTAAGATGCTATTAACTTCTGGTGTCACTGTGGGTAATTTCAGAGCACAGAATAACAAAGTTGTTTGGTTTCTTTCATCTTGCATTTAGATCTTCCAGCCAAGCACTCAGGTAATTTAACTCCTACACTGCCAATCATCAGAAAATGCAAAAATCAGTCTACAACAGCATGCAGGTCACAAACAGGAGCACCATGGCAAGCTCAGTGTTTCTGTCAGGCAGGAGCATCAATGAGCACTTCCAATTTCACTTGTAATGTCATGCTTCTGTTCCTGAGGAACCCCTACAGCTTCCAGCTCCTGCACATGAGGACATCATCCCTGATGATCCCTTACAGACCTCCCCTAGCAAGGGGTGATCAATCCCCCTCACTGTGCTGCAGCATTTGCCACAAGGTGTTTTTCTTCCTGGAGAAAGTATCTCTAATTTTCAGTCCCTCTCCCTGAGTGTTCTCCCAGGCTCTTCATGCTCACAACCTACTTCCAAAGCTCCTCCTCTGCAGCCAGCCCTGCCCCCTACAAAGAGAACCCCTGCGTGCACAGGTCACACTCAACGTTGGCTTTGCTTTTGTGCCTTGGATCACTGGGTAGTTCCCAAGATACCAGGACCACACCCAAATGTCACCACTGAGTGTCCCCAGAGACAGCCACATCCAGGTCCCAAACCCACAAGGCCTCAGGAAGCAGGGGGGGTGTATTTTACCCTCCACCACCTCCCGTTTGTCTGCCATGCCTGCATATGGTTTCATCTTATCTCACTACAACCCCCTCAGCCCTAACTGCATTCAATAATTCAACCGTTTATTTTCCTTCCACTTTTTTCTGCATCAGGAAAAGCTTCCAGACACACTCTTGTCCAAGATGCCAAGATGAAAAGAAACTCACATTTTTCTCAGGTTTTTTTTGTTGTTTTGTTCTTACATCTCCTGTGCAGATTTTTATCTCCTCTGCTATGAATAAAACATCCCAACCCTCTTCCTTTGTTAACTCTCTGAGAGTGATCTCGTTAAAAGGCTTTTTGGAAATCTAAATGGAGTATATAAAGTGGGTTTCCTTATCCATAAAGTCAAGGAATTCCAAACTACAAATCATGGCTGCTTTGTTCTTGAAGCCTTGTTAATGAGACCCCAATCGGGGAATGCTTCCCTCTTTAACCTCATTAACTGTTACCTTCAGGGTTCCTAATTTTCCTTTTAAACTACTCTCCAAACTTTTCTGAGCAGCTTTTAAATGAGAACATCTTTGATGCCAGCACAGCCAGCATGTGTCAGCTCCTCCAAACTCCCTCAGAGCTGATGCAAAATACCTCTAGCTCTGGCACTGCCTGACCTCATAAAGAACTGGAGGAGAAGAAAAGAGATTATTTCATTCTTAACCTGGCACTTATCTACAAGCAACATTCCTGTTAATTGTTTAACTGTACTCAGAGGGGAGCCCTGACTATAGGGAAATGACATGTGGATAAGGTTGGGTTCCTGCTCCTGATGGCACCAGAAATTTCTCAAAGATGAGCTGAGCAGAGGGCAAGACTTCACCTTTTCCCAAGGCTATGGGACAGCCACACACCAGCTCTGGCTGCCTGGGAGAGGGGTGAGTCCTCCCTCCAAGCCCCACAGCATCTTCCAGCCCTCCTGAAGGCTGCATAACAACTGGAAACAGAGGCTGCCACAGTTTAAAAGAGCAAAGGGGCCTTTTCTCTGTGCCAAGGGTTCACAGGAACCCAGCCTGAGCCCAGGACAGCTCCAGGGACTGGGTAACAGAAGGGACCAGAGGGTGACCAACAGCCAGAACAATGGGGGACACCAACAGCGCCACATGGCTTGGCAGCAAAACACCCCAACTGCACAGCACTAAGGACACAGCTTCATGCTGTGCCTGGGGAGGGTGAGGACAATACTAGGAGGAATTTCTCAACAGAAAGGACTGTCAAGCAGGGGAAGGGACTGCCTAGGGAGGTGTTCAAGGAATGACTGGACATGGCACTCAGTGCTCTGGTCTGGTGACAAGGTGAGGTCACAGGTTGGACTTGATGGTCTGAGAGATCTTTTCCAACCTAAGTAATTCTGGGATTACCCAGAGCCCACAGCAATCTATTAATAAATACTATTTACTTTGCTCGTGTCCCAGATGTCATGCTGTGAAAAGGTGATGTTTATGGACAAACTTAACACATGTCAGCAGAGCAATCTGCAAAGTTTGGGAAAAGCCTCATGAACAGTCACAGGTCTCTTGTCTGCAAAGGTGAGCAGAATCTCAGACTGGTTTGGGCTGGAAGAGACCTTGAAGCTCATCCTATTCCTCCCCCTGCCACGGGCAGGGACACCTTCCACCAGCCCAGGTTGCTCCAAGCCCAGTGTCTAACCTGGCCCTGGACACCGCCAGGGATGGGCCAGCCACAGCTTCTCTGGGCAACCTGGGCCAAGGCCTCATGACACAGGCAAGAATTTTTTCCCACTATCCCATCTAACCTTGCCCTCTGGCAGTGGGATGCCATTCCCCTCTGTCCTGCCTGTGATTCCAGGTCCTCGTCCCAAGTTCCTCACCATGATGAGAAATTTCGCCCATGATTCAGTAACCCTGCACCTGAGCTTGCATTTAATCCTTTTACTACTACAAATACAACTTGGACTTGCAACCAATGTGCCTGTGTAGGTCTACGAAGACAGTGCTGAACCATGACAGGATTCAGACATTGCCAGCTTGGCATGGAAGGGGCCAGGCTAGGCTTATGGAAATGGAGAGGGAGAAGGGCAGGGCCACGGGAGGCATGAGGGGAGCCTGGGGGGCCAAGGATGGGGGAGGACTTGGGGACTGAAGGGAGGTTGAAGATGAATTAAGGATGAGAGAAGGCTGAAGTGGGATGTGGGAGAGACTGAGTGAGGTGGGCTGTAGATGAAAGGAAGGCTGAGATGGGAGGCTGAAAATGGTAGCACTGAGAATTGGGAGGGCTTTGGATGAGAGGGAGAACTGAGGACGGGGGGACTGAGATGGTGGCTGAGGATAAACGGGGACTGAGGATTGGAGGGGCTGTTCATCGGGGGGAGACAAGAGGCGAGCTGACAATGAGGGGCTATTGAGGACAGATGATCTGAGATGGGGAGCAGAGGGGGAGGGGAGCCTGTGGGGGACCGAGAATGTGAGGAGCTAAGGATAAGGGGGAATTGAGGACAGGGAAGCCGATGATGGGGGACTGAGGAGGCACTATGGATAAGGGAAGGCTGGAAGGGAAGCTGAGGATGAGGGACGGAGGCAAGGCTGCGAGGAAGGGGCTGCTGAAGGACCGAACGTGGGACCGTCAGTGCAGGCCCCGCCACCCCCGGAGGCGCGTGAGCCGTGCAGGCCGCAGGACCCCGCCGGCCCCTCGCCGCTCCGGGAGGCCGCGCGGGGCTCGGTGGCGGAAGGGTTCGGCTGCCAGGCTCCGAACGGGCCCCGCGGCACGGCCGGCACGGCCTCCCCCGCCTCCCTCAGGGGGCCCCACCAAGGTCAACCCCGCCCCCCCGACGGGGAGCGGCCCCGAGGAGCGGCCGCGAGTGCGCCCGCACCGCTCCCTCGCACCGCCCCTTCCTGGCGCTCGCAGGTCCCGATCCCCGGTCCCCGGTCCCCGGTCCGAATCCCCTCACCAGGGCTCGCGAGCGTACTCCTCCATCTTGCTCGGCCCCACCACCTCCCCGCGCTCGATTGGCTGCGGCGGCCCCGCGCCGGCCAATGGCAGCGGAGGGCGGGACGAGGCGACGATTGGGGACGTGTCTGCGCGTGCGCCATGCCCTGGCCCCGCCCCCAGCGCTGATTGACAGGCGCAGTGACGGTGTCAGCGCGAGGGATGCGTTGGGTGAGATGGGCCTGAAATTCCATCCAGTGCCACGCCTCGCTATGGGCAAGGACACTTTGCACTATTCCAGGGCGCTCCAAGCTCCGCCTATCCTGACCTTGGACATTGCCAGGCATGGGGCAGCCACAGCTTCTCTGGGCAACCTGGGCCAGGGCCTCGCCATCCTCACAAGGAGAGGAATTCCTTCCCAAAACCCCATCTAACCCTTTGTCAGTGGGAAGTTCTTTGTCTTGTCACTCCAGGACTTTGTCCCAAGTCTCTCTCCAGCTCTTTTAGAAACTGTACCTGTGTAAGTTGCTCCAAGGACAAACCACTCTGCCCCAAATTTAATGGAATGAAGGAGTGGTTTGTGTTTGAAGGGACCTTAAATCTCATTTCATTTTCCCCCCTACCATGGGCAGGAACATCTTCCACTAGACCAGGTTGCTCCAAGCCTGTCCAACCTGGCCTAGAACGTCAGGGTCCAAGCCCACGTTATTCCTGATGCTGCTGCATGAGCTGGGCTGACCTGACATGTCCCAGGGGATGCTCTTGTGGTCCTCCATGCAGCTGGAGCTGGGACTTGACATTCCTAATACCAGGCCAGTTTCCTGGGCAGGCAGAGCTGGAATCCAGGGAACAGGGTCTGTGCCTGCAGAAAATTCCCGGGCAGCTTGCAAAGCTCTCAGCACAAGATGAGGGTGTTCCCTCTTGTCCCATCACTTGTTCTCTGGAACCAGCTCTACCCCGACCTGGCTCCACCCTCCTGTCACGGAGCTGTGGAGAGTGAGAAGGTCCCCCCTCATCCCCTTTCTGCATTGAAGCCTTGCCCAAAGCAGTGGTTTGCAGCCTCTCTAAGTTGTAAAGTGCTTATTCTTTTCCACTCCTAATTTAACAGTACACACTCTGCTCTCTTTGAAGGGCAGCAAATCATTCGGTAGCAAAAACTGAATGCAAAACAAGTTGCTCTCCAGTGACTTAATTGTTTTAATAAGTAATGGTCTGAAGCACCATGAAGGAGCTAGAATGCTCCACCTGCTGTGCTGGGTTTTGATGCTTTAAAAGACTCCTACTGTTTCATGAGCAGGTGTGTTTGGCCTCATTTAAGGTGGGGGAGTAGAGGTGATGCAATTTTGGAGATTCCTGGGAATCTCCAGGTATTGTGGTATTGTTGTTTCTGTTTTGACCAAGAAGGAGAGATGGGAAAAGTAGGAAATATTGGCCTCTCTCAGCCACTGGAGCAGCTCCCTACTCCTGTGTCCTCTGGCACTGCCGTGACTTGATCCCCCTGTGCAGGGCAGTGGTGAGGCAACACCTCCAATCCTGGGGTCAGTTCTGGGCCCCTCAGTTCGGGAAGGACATTGAGGAGCTGGAGCGTGTTTAGGGAAGGGAACAGAGCTGAGGAAGGGTCTGGAGAACCAGGAGCAGCTGAGGGAGCTGGGGGGATCAGCCTGGAGAAAAGGAGGCTCAGAGAGGACCTGCTGGTTCTGCACAACTCCCTGACAGGAGAGGGGAGGAAGGGAGGTGTCAGGTGTCAGGCTCTGCTGCCAGGGGACAAGGGACAGGTCAAGAGGAAATGGCCTTAAGCTGGGCCAGGGGAGGTTCAGTTTGGATACTGGGGAAAATTTCTTCCTGGAAAGGTTGGACAGGCACTGGCACAGCTGCCCAGGACAGCGCTGTGATCACCACTCCTGGAGGGATTCAAAAAACATATGGATGTGGCACTTGGGGACATGGGCTAGTCGTGGCCTTGGCAGTGCTGGGGGAACTTACGGGGCTTTTCCAAACTCAGCAATTCTATTATGTTGTGACTGATCCAACCCTTATCAGGGTGGCAATCCTTTGCTGTAGCCCTTATTATTTCCCCTAAAGAGTGGTAGATTAAATCAGGCCAAATGATCATTCTGGTCCCACCTTTCACAAACTGTAGGAGAGCTGGTGAAACGTGATGAGTCCCTGAGGTGCAGGAGCTTCTGCATCACCCAAGGACTTTGTGCTACCCTCGGGCAGGCTCATGGAAGATATCCAAGGGCTTTCTGGGATTTCTGAGCTTCCCCATAGCCAGGATTTGGTTAGTTTCCCAAAATATATCACCTTCTCCACTCTTGTTGTCATGTAAGCATGTGTCTGGAGAGGAGGTTTTGCATAAAGATGCAGTGGGTTTGGGAGAGAAGAGATTTCTCTCACTGGCCACAAGACATCCACCGCCTGTTGTGGCCAGGGGAAATGTCACTCTTCAGTGAACTGCTTAGAAAATGATAAAACGATCAGTTTTCAGCTTCTCCTTCTGTGGGCTCTGAAGGAAAGAGAAAGATAACAGGCTAGAAAAATCCATTCAACGTTCAGTTGTCCTTTATCACCTAACAGGGAAGAATAAAAGCAGATGGATGGTCCCAGGTGGCGATGAGAGAGGTGCAGGCACAGAAAGTTTTCACAGCTCTACCAGAGTTTGTAAATATGCCTGGAAAAGCTGCTTAATCTGACTCTGTCTCTGTCCCTCCTCTTTAATGGCTTGTTGTGGTGCTTCAAAGCCAGTGGTTTGGAAATACTCATTAGTGCCCTCAAGGTATTGTTTGCTATGGAGATGGGACCCCAATAAATCCAGGACTAATGGATTCAGAGCTGCCAAGAGCTCCTGTGTGCCAAGCCACACAGCATCCCAGTGCTCTGAACCACACAGGGCCTGGACCATCTCTCTGATGAGGAAAGACTGCAGGAGCTGGGCCTGGTGAGTCCAGAGAACACTGAGAGGGGATCCCATCAATCCAGACAAATACCTCCAAGGAGTGTCAGAGGACAGTGACAGACTCTTTTCAGTGGTGCCCAGTGATAGGGTGAGAAGCAATTGCCATAAACTAAACCCTAAGAAGTTCCACCTCAACATGAGGAAGAACTTCTTTGCACGGAGGAGGGCAGAGCACTGGAATAGCTGCCCAGGGAGTGTGTGAAGTCTCCTTCTCTGGAGATACTCCAAACCCACCTGGAAGTGTTCCTGTGTCACCAGGTGACCCTGCCTGGGCAAGGGGGCCAGACTGGATGATCTCCAGAGGTCCCTTCCACCCCAGAAATTCTGGGGTTCTGGGATTCTGTATATCACCATTCCACACTGTGGTGGCTGGAACCAGCTTCAGAGCATGGCCCAAGGGTCTGTAAACACATCCCCCTTCCCAGTTGTTGATAGCCCATGAAAGACCAATCAGTGCAGACATATCCAAGCTTCTCTAATTCTTGGGTGAAAACACAATATTTTTTTCCTACTGTTTTCTTTATATAGCCCCAAGAACCCTGTGGGATATGGTCTAACAGAACTGTGCCAATATCCCAGTTAAAAAGGACTGTGTGACAGCCAACAAATCACAGTGAGACCATCCACTCCGAACCATGACAATTTTGAGGTGTCCCCTGCTTCTCTCCCTGACTTTCTGCTAATGTAGGAATATTTCCCCACAAAATTATGCTCTGTGCTATCTCTGCCTGGCTCTGCAGTGCAGGGGAGGAGTGGGTGATCTTTTCCTAGATCAGGAAAGGATGGGTGATACTTCAGGAGAAACTTGGAGTCTCCCAGGCCACATTCCCAGCTTCTTAGGAGTTTGATGTGCGGTACCTCTCATCACAAGAATCGAGGTTTGGGAACAACAAAATAGAGATTTTATCAAGGTGTTGATAGCAATTATATTCTGTTGAAAACCTATTTACAACACGGGAAAGTTTGCAACAATTTACTACGAAGGAAAGGCAGACAGAGATAATTCAAGATTTCCCTTTTAAGCAGAAGGATTCTTTCCTAGCTTAGCACTGCAGATTGTCCCTGGGGCTGTCTACATGTCCTGTCCCTTGAGCCAGGGCTGGCACACCTGGGAATGCTTGGATTGTTCCAAGAAGAGGCTGACACAAAGATGTGATTCCTCACTACCTTTTTGTTGTGTGCTTTCCAGCTGGGAAATTACCTTCCAGTTTGTTGCTCACCTCTTATAAGCACTTGATGACTGAGCACAATAATACCGTAGAAATACTGGAGGGTCGGACATTTATAGAATACAATAATGGACTTGTATAGGTTGGAAAAGCCTTCTGAGATCATCAAGTCCAACTGTTGCCCCAGGACTACCACTTACCCAGTAAATTCCTCCAAGGAATGGGGACTCCACCACTGCCCTGGGCAGCTCTGCCAAGACTGAGAAATCCTTTCAGGGAAGAAATTTTCACAATATCCAACCTAAACCTCTGCTGGTGCAACTTGAGGCCATTTTCTTTTGTCCTGTCTCTTGTTCCCTGGGAGAAGAGCCTGACACCCACCTAGGTCCACCCTAGGTCAGTTAATTTCTTCCACCCCCAGACTCTGTAACTCAAATTTCTCTTCCAAAATGCACAGTGTTAAAACATGTCCAGCCTTGTATCCTGAAAAGGGACCAGAGAGGACCTGAAGATAGATTCAGGGCTATATTAAGGTGGAACAAACAAGACGCTCATCTGGCTTCTTCAGGCAAAGATGGCACCAAATGCCATCTTTCAGATAAATTCAGGCAATTTCAGGCAAGTTCAGGCAAATTCAGGCAAAGACTAAATTCATTGTGGTTTCTGTTGCCCTCAGCACTGTCACCACTGTGGCAGCATTGGGGAAGGAGAATTAGAGGAGATGGAGAGGAACTTTTCATCAGGAACTGGAGGGACAGGGCAAGGAGGAATGGCTTCCCACTGCCAGAGGGCAGGGTTACATGGGATATTGGGAGGAAACTGTTCCCTGTGAGGGTGGTGAGGCCCTGGCACAGGTTGCCCAGAGAAGCTGGGTCTGCCCCTAGATCCCTGGAAGTGTCCAAAGTCAGGCTGGATGGGGCTTGGAGCAACCTGGGATAGGTGGAAGGTGTCCCTGCCTATATAAGGGGCTGGAACATGGTGAGCTTTAAGATCCCTTTCCAACCCAAACCATTCCATAATTCTGTGTGTGAGGCCAGCTGGGGAAGAGAATGCCTGCGTCCCTCCTAGTGCAAGCAAGCACCAAGACCCCCTGGTTGCAAGATCAGGGAAACAGAAGTAAGGGAGATGGAATTCACCACAGCAGTGTTTAAGTTTGTGCACTTAGAGACTAAAACCAATAAGTTCTTTTACAATCTGGAAAAAATCTCAGCTGTGCTGATGAATCATAAGAAGGATATGAGCACAACCTGGGCACTGCTGTGCTGGAGATAAAGGAAATTCTGGAATTCACCAAGAATGTACATTTCCTGTCAGGACGGGGAATGTCTAATTTGTCACTAGGAGACTCACCTGGTGCTTGTGTGCAGGGTGGGATCTGGCCAGGAAGACGGGCAGAGGAGGTGATTAGGCTGAGGAAAATCCTAGGGGAACTTGTTTAGTCAAAAAACACCAAAGGGTTCCTTGCTTGGATCAGCAGAGAGAGGCCTGGGAGCAGGCAGTAAATATTAGGAGGATGATAAAGGATGAAGAAAACCAGGATGAAGCTGGCAGAATGTGCACAAAATGCTGGACATGAGGTAAGGCTGCCTGTAAACTTGGAGAGAAAAGCCTGTCTCCTATCCCTATGGGAGAACTCCCACGTGCCAGTTAAGCTTCTGTATGGATTAGGGAAATGGAAAGTTGGTGCTGCCAGCCAAAGCCCAGGCTCAGGTCACTGCCTGGACCAGGAGCAGGGGAGATTCAGGAATTCCCTCAGTGCAGAAGAAAGGGATGTCTTTGGGGCTTGGTGAGGGCAAGTGGGAGTGTGTGAGGAAGAGCAGCTGCGGGCACAGCCCCTCAGGGTCTGCGGGTCGGGAGGAGCTCTGACAATCCCGGGGAGTCAGGTCTGCAGAGCCGGAGCACTCGCTACCCGCTGCCTCCATCCCTCCGGTGGAAGCCGTCTGCCAGCACCTCCAGCCCTTTCCTGTGGGGCAGAGCGCGAACAGCACCGATCGCAGGCTGCAGCGGGATAGAGAGGAAAACTTCCTCTGCAGTGGGTGCTTCCTTGCCGATTTTAGCCAAGAGCTGTCACCGCTACAGCAGAGGCTCCCCCCATCCCTTTGTGGCCACGCTGCCCACTTTAGCAGCCCCCTATCCTCCACGACACAGGCTGGGGCTGCCTCCTCCATCCCCCATTCCCGGCCTGCCGGCTCGTGCATTTTTCCCTGTTTTCTCACTAGGTTGGCCCATTGCCTTTAAAAGGCGAAATGCTCCGGACTAAATTTGGTCATGTAGCTCTGCACGGTTCCCTGGAATGTCCTCGGGTTTCAGGCTCCTCTGATAGCACCATTCCCCGCCTCCCGCCGGGTTCCATTGGCTTCCCAGCGCCCGAACCGCCACTGGATCCTGTTATTGGCCAACTCTCGGGCCGAGGGGTGTCCCCTCTGGATAACCACCGTATCTCGGGCTGGAGAGCTGCTGAGATTTAACACTTCAGCACCTGCTGCCGTTCGGGAAGCAGCCTTGGAGCTTCGGCTTCTTTTTTTTTCTCTTGCTTTGGGTACTACACAACCGCCACCGTGTCTCGCCAGCGAGCCAAGATGTCCAAAGTGGCCAAATACCGGCGACAAGTTAGTGAAGATCCAGATATAGACAATTTATTGTCTACTTTGTCTCCAGAGGAGATGGAGGAGCTGGAAAAGGAGCTGGATGTGGTGGATGCGGACGGGAGCATCCCTGTGGAGCGCAGTCAGACAAACCAATCAGAAAACTCCTTACCTGGCCCACAGAACTGTGACACGGCGCTCAACCACCACGACAAGGACACCAAGAGGCTCCTGCAGCGGGAGCACTCGATAGACGTAAGTCACGTCCCCACTGCTGCTGCGGGAAAAGTGGGAACACACCTCGAACCCCCCCTTCCCCCGGGCTGAGTGAGGGACGAGATGGAAAACACAAAACCTGAGAAAGGCTTGCGCTTGCTGAGGAGGAATAGCTGTCCTGGAGAGACCAGGGAGCTGGTCCTGGCACTCTGGGAGGAAACAGGGTGTCCCATAAAACCCCTGGTGTTACTGGTAAAGCCAAATCCTGTGTTGGTGCCTGGGATTTTCTCCCTGCCCCTTCTCTAACATCCCTTGGCAGGGCTGGGAGTGGAGCTGGGATTCACAGGAGGCTGCTGGAGGGGCCGATGCAGTGACAGTGATGCCACGGGCTGCATTTTTTCTTTTCTTTTTTTTTTTTTTTCCTCTCTCTCCTTTGGGGATCTTGATCATTTCAGTTCTTCTTATGCAAAAGATTAAACAGTCTCTGGTTCTTGTGGAATAAAAATGTTTCCTGCTCTGTGGAAATCACATCGAGAAGCAGGTTTTACCCTGTGACATTTGTTTGGCATTTATTGTTCACTTAAAATTCCTTCTTTTAGTTTGATTTGGGTATATTTATCTCCCTCTCTGCACCTGGCAAATTCTTTAAGAGTTTGCTTGGAGCTCGAGAGCTTCATGTCAGTCCTTTTCCTCTTTTTGTGTTGTGCCTTAGTGGGAGACAGTCCTGCTTTTCTGTAACATTTATTAACCTCAGTACTAAGAGTATTTGCTATGTGCTTTGTGCTTGGAAGCCTGGGAAGTGTCTGGTTTCCCTAGTTTTCATGGCAGGCTGAGCCAAAAAATGAAAAACAGCGATTCTGCAGCAGCTGATCCATGTGGCCATGGGTGGTTTCATGTCGCATTCACATCTGCTGTGCCGGAGCTGGAGAGTTCTGGCAGCACAAGCAGTGCCAAGTGTTGTGGGGCACTGCTCTGCTCTGGCTCTGATTCCAGATCTATCCCAGGTCACCCAGCTGTACCCTGGGTCTTCCAGCTGGGTGATCAATCTGTAACTACCCCAGAGCACTTGGATATTTCTCTTTCTGGATATTTATGGAGTTTATTCAGGAGGGTCCTCTCCTGACTGTGGCATAGATACCCTTATTCCCTTCTAAATATTGGGATGAGTGGGAATGAAAATTGCACCAGTAGGAAAAATAACTGAAGCTTGATTTTGGAGAGCTGAACAAGGGGTTAAATTGTTCCTTCCCACCCCTGTCCTGGGCAGCCTAGGAGCTCACTGGCTCTGAGGATAAAGGAGCAGCTTTCACCTTCTATATGTAGTGCTTGACATGGGCTGGGGGACAGTGAGTGCCGTGCCCCTCACCACAAGGGCTCTGCCTTGATTTCTTTTCCTCACCAATGGAAAATTTCCCTGTGGTGGGGAAGTGCAGGTGCTGCAGGACAAACCTGCCTGGAGAGGGAAATGCTTTTATGTAGGACCAGTCATCCCAGTGACCACTGTTTTGCAGGCGATCCCAAGAGATGACACTAAAAAATTTGCATTTTCAGGTGGGGGGGGACATTTGGGTTTGACATGATTTGTGTTGCTGTTTCAGTGTTAACTGTTGGAACATGAGGGCTTGCTTGGGAATTGGCATAGGGAAGTGTCCATGACCAGGAGGAAGGGAGGAAATTTGTGAGTTTTGTTAAAAAGAGATCTGGCAAATTGCCTGATTTAACATAATGTTGTTTGGAAATGCCTGAGAGTGTATGTGCAGTGGGAGAAGAATTGGGTTGTGGAAAGGGGTGGCCTGGGGAGGAGAGACACCTGGGTTATGGTGTAGGGCACTGGCTGGAGGGGAGGGCAGCACAGGGGTCCTGGAAAATCTCCTGCTGCCCTCTGAGTTAAGGAGGTTCAGGCAGTGGAAGACAAAGCAAATTGGCAACAGGTCAAGTTTGTCAGTGAAAATGGCCCAGTTTGATTGTATTGCAGTAACTGGATAGGGCAGAACTGACTTTCATCTTCTATTTCAATCCCTGGAGGCCAAGGAAAAAAAGTATATCCTACACCCCTTCCTCCCTGCCATTGTTAGGATCTGGGATTAACACCTAGAAAATGCCAGTTTACAGCGCTGGCACAGCAAATCATGCTGATGGTAGAGAAGGGCTGTCTTCTGCCATGGGGCTCAAGGATGGGGTGGGGTGGGATGGGATGGGATGGGATGGGATGGGATGGGATGGGATGGGATGGGATGGGATGGGATGGGATGGGATCATCAAACCACATGAACAGTCAGAAAAAAACAGTGCAGGAAGCCAACTCTCTCAGTTCCTCTGTCCAAGGAAGCCCAAGGGCTATGTTTTGCTGAAGGATGGAATGAGAACATGAAGCCATCCAGAGCACCCCAGGCAGGTGTTGAACTCTCCCCCAGCTGTTCAGGGCTCTGAGGTCTCCAATGACAAATCCCTCTCATGTGTCAGCAGATTCCATGTTGTGCCAGCCAGCACAGGCATGGTGGCTGCCCTCCCACGGGCTTGGCATCCCCCCAGGGTGTGTAGGCATCACCCCATACATGTCCCTCTCAGCCCCTCTCATCAACAGCTCCCAGTGTTCTGAAGCAAATCCAGGGGAGGTCACAGACATGCTCTGAGGGCTGGACCTCCTCTGATCTGGAGACAGGCTGGGAGAGCAGGGGATGTCCAGCCTGGAGAAGAGAGGGCTCCAAGGAGATCTCCTGAAGAGGCATCACAGACACAGGATAACATCTTCTAGATGTTCACAGGTAATTCCCACTGGAATTACATCCCATTCCTTCCCTGACCTTGTGCCTGTGCTTCACCACCCCCCTCCCACCCCCTGGTCTGCTCACATATCTGCTTCTAGCTTGTAAAAGTTTCTCTTGATGCCTTAAATTAGGAATGCCAGGCACTGTGTCTGTGATGTGTCTTCAGTAGGGAGAGAGAGGAGGGCAGATTCTCGTCCTTGGTTCATGGAATCATGGAATGGTTTGGGTGGAAAGGGACCTTAAAGTTCATCCCATTCTAACCCTGCATGGGCAAGGACACCTTCCACTATCCCAGGTTGCTCCAAGTCCCATCCAACCTGGCCTTGGACACTGACAGGGATGGGACATCCACAGCTTCTCTGGTCACCCTGTGCCAGGGCTACACCACCCTCACAGGGAACAGTTTCCTCCCCATATCCCATCCAACCCTGCCCTCTGGCAGTGAAAAGCCATCCCCCCTTGTCCTGCCTGTCAGTCCAGGCCCTTGTCCCCAGCCCCTCTCCAGCTCTCCTGGAGCCCCTTTAGGCCCTGCAAGGGACTCTGAGGCCTCCTCGGAGCCTTCTCTGCTCCAGGCGAACACACCCAGCTCTCCCAGTCTGTCTCCAGATAAGAGGGGCTCCAGCCCTCAGAGCACCTCTGTGGCCTCCTCTGGACTTGCTTCAGAAGTTCCATGTTCTTCTTATGTCCTCCCTGCTGTTCCATACCTCCTGATGGGAATCTCTGTTGTGGGACATTGTGTGTTAGCTGGGATGTGCAGGAATCCCTCCAAAGTGCAAAATAAGGTATTTTGAAGGGAAATGTTGAGTTTCTGCCCATCTAACAGTTCTTGCAGTCATTGCCCTGTTCTTGGACTGGTGCCAGGCACCTACATTTCCACCTAAATACTGGGAGAAGTGGATATATTTAGAAATATTGTTAACTACATAATAACACATCTTCTTAGTGATGAAAGGGGCAAACTAGGGTAACTAGGAAGCAGATTATAAACAGCCCAAAATAGATGTGAGCTTTGCCCCTGCCTTTCCACACTGGACAGCCAAATTCCCATCTTGGTGATGCAGTAATAAATTAATCTTAATTTTATCTTGCTAATGAGTGGAAGTATAACCAAGCCCAAGGGCGGGGCTTGGGCGAGTGCCCCTCTCTGAATGTACTCAACATGGTCCATGTGTCACAGAGGCTGGTCATGAGTAGATAAATGAAGAGATGATTTCTATTAGCTCATGGCTCTTTACTGTCACAGGCAAAGGCATAACAAGAAAAGTTCCAGTTAGAAACATGCTGTGAAGTTGGTGCTGTGTTATCAAACTGCCAGAGGGCAGAGTTAGATGGGATATTGGGAAGATATTCTTCCCTGTGAGGGTGGTGAGGCCCTGGCACAGAGAAGCTGGGGCTGCCCCATGCCTGGAAGTGTTCAAGGCTGGGTTGGATGGGGCTTGGAGCAACCTGGGATAGTGGAAGGTGTCCCTGCCCATGGCAGGGGGTGGGACTGGATGATCGTTAAGGTCCCTTTCCACCCAAACCAGTCTAGGATTCCATGAGTTACCTGGGGCACAGCTGACTTGCTGTCACTTGAAATCCTTGTATCATGCCTGGGATTTCTGTCCAGAAGAGGAAAATCTGTGTGTGCCAGGGCACAGGGGTTCTTGCAGCTGTCCCTGTGGGATAGGTTTCTCTGAGAGCTGAGCTGTGTGAGGAAATGTGGTCTGTGGGAGCTGGTCCAGTTCCTCTATTGCTGGTGACATCTATAAAAGCCATGTGTCTGTGCACAGAGCAGGTATACCCTGAGAACACCCCATCCATGGGGTCTCTTCCATTATGGTCTTTAAGGGAATGATCTTTAAAGTCCCTTCCAAGCATAACCATTCCATAATTCCATGACCTTTCCCACTGGCGTTTGTTTAGCCCTAAACACTCTCAGGGAACCTCTGCCAGATGGGACCTAGATGAGAAGAGCTATATCATGGGAAGGATCTCCATGTGAACCACACGTGCCATGGACTGGTGCTTTGGTGTATGAGTCCTCCTTAGCATTTGCCAAGTCCACAACAGGAAGTTTTACTTTCTGAAATATTCCACAAAATCCATCTGCAGCTGTTCTTGGCTTTCCTTGGATTCCCAACTTACCACAGCACCCTGGTGACTCCCAAAACAACAAGCCCCTGATGGCAGAGACAGCTCCTCCTTGTGATTTCCCTTCTCTAGCATCACCATCTTCCCTGGGAATGGATGGAGTCTTCTTCCCTCAGTTCACATAATCCTGGAATATCCTGAGTTGGAAGGGACCTGCGAGGATCACTGAGTCTAGCTCCTAGCCCTGCACAGGACAACCCCAAAATCCCACCTACCATGTGCCTCAGAGAGTTGTCCAAATGCTCTTTGAAGCTCACCTGTAAGGGGAGGGCACCTGCATGTCCCAGTCCCATCAGAGTTCCCAGTCCTGCCTCCCAACCAGCGCTTGCTTTGATTTGATTGCATGCAGCTTCAAGCAGGGATGGCTGGGAAGTGCAGGGAAGTTGCATGAGGGAGCATCATTGTGCTTATAGAGGGGAATCATTCCAGGGCCACAAAGCCAATTTTTTATGAAAATACTCATGTCATGGGTGTCTCTTTCCATGGAAGCCCACTCACCAGCTTCCTTGAGGAAAAGACTGAACAGGGGATGCTGGATGTCGGGGCAGTTTTGCACAGCCAGAGCCAGATGTGCACAGTGCAGATGGTCCCTGTATTTTTGTCTCATGAAGGCTGGACCCCCTTCGCACAGGAGAAGCTGAGGTGGTTCACTTATCTTCCAGCACCTTTTTGCCTTCTCTCAGATATCCCACTCCTCTGCAGGCAAGACCTCCTCCTGTTCCAGGTCCATGCATCCTTATCCCTGCAGGCTCCTGGGAATGTCTCCATGTCCCCAGGCTCTCTTCTTGGAGGCTGGACAGACTCCTTATAGCCTGGTCTGGATGCAGAGGGATAAACAGTGAGCTCAGAGAGGTTATTTAATCCAAATTCTGTGTATCTGAAGGATGCTGGTGGACAGCAGGCCCTGGAGAAGGATTTGTTTTTACAAGACCTTGGGAAGGTCTTGTAAAAAGTCCTCCTGTCCTTTCTGACTCACTCAGGCTTGGAACTTGTTGCTGTGTGATTTTTAATCCAGTCATCTGATTTCCCTCTATGGAAAGTGGAGATCCTCAGCAGTGAGCCCTTCTTCAACACCACGGGCAAACAAGTCAGGATTTAATTTTTTTTATTAATGCTCAAAGCTTGTCATCTTTTCATTAAAATATCTGGAGGGAAGAAAGGAGCTCTTTATTTAACTTGCTGGTTCAGACTCGAAGGAATTTGCAAACAAAGGTACAGCAGGAGTTATATCATTCCTTGAGCATCTTTCCAGTTTTTCCCTAACATATGTACTGAAACTCTGCTCTTCTGTTTATCAGCCAGTTCTCAGTTCTCTTGACTGCCAAGACCATTCCTTCTCCCTTCCAAGAGTCTTCACTAATTCTCAGCTCTTGCCTTTCTTTTAGCCATATCCTGACCTGGTCTCTTCTGCCTCATCAGAGAATCTTTATGATTGGAAAACGCCACTAAGATCATCAAGTTCAAAGAATCCCAGAATCCCAGACTGGTTTGGGTGGAAAGGGACATTGAAGCCCATCCCATTCCACCCAACCCTGCCATAGGTAGGGACACCTTCCACTACCCCAGGATGCTCCAAGCCCCATCCAACCAGGCCTTGGACACTTCCAGGGATGGAACAGCCAAAGCTGCTCTGGGCACCCTGTGCCAGGGTCTCATCTCTCTCACAGGAGAGAACAGACCATAATAAATTGTTCTGAACAGCTTCTGGCCCCCCAAAAGAGATGAAAGGGGTGGGTGACACTGGGACATCCATCCAGAGGCTTCTGCAGTGGCTTGCGGCCCATGGACTGAGCAGTGGGTAAAGCTGTGGGTGCTTTCACTGGCACACAGAGAGGAGTAGAGCTGGCAGCTTCCTGGGCTTTGCGTTCCTCCATGGATGATAGCCAGGATATCCAAACTAGTCGCACATTTGGAAAGAAACCAAAGGTATTGAGCCATTCCTATTTGGTCTTTAAAGGAGGCCACAGATGGTCCCTCCAGCTGCACAAGTCACTCTCCAACTCCCTGACAGGAGGGAGCAGCCAGGTGGGGGTCAGGCTCTGCTCCCAGGGTTCAAGTTGGACATCACAAGGAATTTCTCCATGGAAAGGGTGGTCATCTATTGAACAGGACAGGACTGCCCAGGGCAGTGGTGGAGTCCCCTTTCCTGGAGGTGTCCAAGGAATGCCTGGATGTGGCACTTAGTGCTCTGGGCTGGGTTACAAGGTGGGGGGATTGGTCACAGATCAGACTAGATGATCTCAGAGGCCTTTTCCAACCAAATTGATTCTGTAATTCTGTGAAGTCCAGGAGATCCCTTTCATTGCTCAGAAATGAAAACTGTTGTCTGTGCTCTATATTTCATTCTGAGTTTCTGAAAAAGTCCCAACCCTGTCACAAGAGGGATGAGCAGCAGCAGCAGGAGCTGTTACCTGCAGCAGATGATAAAACAACCCTCCAAGGTTAACATAGAAGCAAGAACAATCCCATGACAGCTCCCAGAAGGATCTGCATTGTGGAGAACAGCTGAAAAATGGGAAGCGAGAACACAGGCATCTTTGAGCTGCATTCCTGAAAAAATGGTGTGAGAAAGACCTTTACAGCTGGATCAGTGTTTTTGTGATGCCCTTGGGGGCAGAAGCTTTGCTTTCCTTGTTTTTCCTTTTGTGACCCGGGTGAGTTGCAGCACAAATCGTTCCCAGTGACTTGGAGCTCATGCCAAAGGCACACACAAGTCTGGGAGATCCACGGTCCATCTAAGGGCACGAGCAGGGAAAGAAACCCGTGGATTTCTAGTCAATTGGAGAAAAAAGAGTAAAAATCCAAGTTCTATGTTTACATAAAGCACAACAGAGATGCAGATAAATCCATGGAAGTGTTTGGAGCATTTAGCTTATATGGGCTGAGCTGCCCAGGAGGTTTAATATGTGTTTATGTTGAGCTGATAAATAGACATGGAGGAGGAGAAGAGCTGGGTCCGTTATGTGTCTCTCTCTTTCGCAGCACTGTGACATCACTTGTGTGCTAAAACCATCTCAGTGACTCAGCTTCCAGCAGGACGCTGGGATTAACCACTCCTGTTGCTCCAGCCCACCCTTTGCTGTGTGGGAATCGTGGCAGGATGGAGCAGGAGGATCTCAGTGGCAGGGCATACATAGTCAAGGTGTGGCTGGCAGGATGGTGGGGGACAGACACACCATGGAGAATCAAGGGTCCTGCTCTGTCCTTTCCTCTGCCCAGAATGTGAGCAAACAGGGATGAAAACAGAAAGGAATTGGAGCTGTGGAAGCAACACGAGCCTGTCCCAGCCATGGTGTGGCAGCAGGACCAGGGCAGTGCCCATGCCCTGTGCTGGCACTACTGGTGTCACACCTTCAATCCCAGTAACAGTTTTGGGCTGCTCAGGAGAAGAAAGTCATTGAGGGGATGGAGCAGGACCAGAGAAGGGAACAGAGATGAGGAAGAGTCTGGAGCCCCATAAGTGGCTGAAGGAGCTGGGGGGGCTCAGCCTGGAGAAAAGAAGGCTCAGGGGGGACCTGGGGACCTTCTGGCTCTGCACAACTCCTGACAGGAGCCATGTGGGAGTGAGGCTGAGCTCCCAGGGAACAGGAGGAGAGGAAACGGCCTCAAGCTGTGCCAGGGGAGGTTCAAGTTGGAAACGGGGGAATTTCCTGCATGGAAAGGATTGTAAAGCACTGGCATAGGCTGTCTAGGGCAGAGGTGGAGTCACCATCCCTGGAGGGATTTAAGAGCTGTGTGGATGTGGATGTGGCTGTTGTGGACGTGGGTTAGCAGTGAACATAGCAGTCCTGGGGGAATGGCTGGACATGACGAGCTTAGAGGGCTTTTCCAACCATAGTAATTCCATTATTCTGTGATTTCCTGAAACACAACTGGAAAGGCGCCAGTCCATGTCATAGAGGTGTCCTGTGCAACCTCTTGACCATGTGTTGAGCAGCCTAGGGCTTATGCACAGTATTTGGGTCAGGATTTATGCTGCATGCTGCTGAGGGCTCCAAGGGGTCCCTCCTCCTGACAGGGGCACCATGGCATATGTTGGACATGCCCAGCACAGGAATGAGCTCCTGCATAGCCATGGCAGACTCTGCCAAGGAGAGTGATTTGCCATTTTCTTCCTTGCAGGGAATTCCCCAGGTCCCAAGAACCAGAGATGGTGACCCCTGGCATGCCTGGCTGTATGCCTACTAAGTGCTCTGTCCTGGGATGCAGCTCCCATGTGGTGCCAGAGCCTGAGGAGCAGGTGCTCCTGTTTCCCACAAACTATTTAAGGGAATGACCAGCAAAACTGGTCTGATTTTCCAGGTAGGCACTTGGAGCTTGCCTCATCTCACCTGCTTCAAGAACCTGGGATCATCTTCCAGCAGCAGGTGCCCATTTCCAGGGGGTGTCTGTGATGGTTCCATGGGCTGCTGGATGGAATCCATTGGATACTTGCACCAGCAAGAGGCCTGGATATGTGCCCATGTGTTGCCAAGAGGCTGGGAGCGGTGTCCTGTTCCTTGACCATCCAGCATTTATGACACAGAGGATGGAGATAGGATTAAGACTTGCTAGGACTGAATTGCAATTCTGCTGTTCCTAAAAATCCGGTGAATGCTTGATGTGGGCTTCCCACGAAGTGCACTGGGCAGAAATCCAGCCTAGAGGTGTTGTAGTGTCAATTGCTGGGATTCCCTGCTCTTTTCAATCCCTGATGAAGAGGAGACAACCAGGGAAAAGGTCTCATCTTGGAAATATCCAGTTCAGCCATGGCAGTGCCAGTAGAAGGGCTGGAAATACAGCAAATAGAAGAGAAAAACCTGGACTTGTAAAACTTGATTTTGTTAGATGAAAAAAGTTTCCATTTGCATAGTATTCAGTGGCTTTACAGCTTTCTGGAAAATGGCTGTGTCTCCATGGAAGGGCTGGAGCTCTTCTGTTAAAGGAAACCCAAGTTAAAACATTTATCGCCTTAATTCAGGGGAAAATAAGAGGAATAATCAGGGCCAGAAGCTGCCCACTTTCTGGAGAACAGCTCTGCATCTCAGAAAGGGGACTTTTTAAAAACACTGGCCTGAGACATGCAAAGACCCAGTGATATTTGGGGTCAGAGAGATCTGGGCAGAAGGGAAGGGGAAAAGCTGAGTTCCTTGTTAAAATGACAGGATAATATGTGAAGCAGGACAGGGCAAGGAGTTCTTACATCTCTCTGGGCTTTAGCACACAGACCATGGCCAGAGGTCATGTATGTCCCAATGCTGAAAGCTGAGGTCCTTTCAACCTTCCTTCCTGCCAAAAGAGCCCAAAAGTGCCAAAAGAGCCCAAATGTGCCAAGAGAAACTCTTGGCTGCCTGATCCTCTCAAGAAGCCCTGTGGATGTGAGCAGGGTCTCCCACAAATCTTTCCATGGTATTTGCTGAGGAGCAGGAGGGTTGTCCAGGGTGTCCCAGAGTCGGCAGAAGCCTCGCAATCCTGCTTCCTTTGCAGGTCGCTGGCAATCCAGATTCAGCAGCTCCCAGGACTCAGCAAAGGACACAGCATTCTTTCTGGGAATGTCCTTGGCTCTGAGTTGTCCCTAGGCTACTCAAAACTGGCTGAGGAATGGAGGAAAAGAGCTTGGGCAGCTTGTTGTGGTTTGGCTTGCCTCTAGCAATCCTCTCCAGGAACAGGTACCCAAATACCAGGAACATCAAACAACCTGCAACCCCCTGCTTTTGCCCCCAGCCACCTCGACGGCTTCTCCATGCAGGGGGACAGTCTCAAAGGACATCCCTGTCCCTTTGGAGCTCCCACAGGGCTCCTACTCAGCCTCCTCAGCCCTAGGGTCACACTGAGGGGTGGAAGGATGCTGGTGCCTCACTCATGGGCTCTGGCTGGGATTTGGGATAGGTGGGTGGGACAGAGGGAACATAGGAGTCCTCAGAGTCTGGCAGGTAGGCAGGGATCTCCAGAGAGTGATTCCCAAAGTTAGAGCTGTGGATTCAATCCTAGAGTCTTGTGGTAGCTTTGGAGACTTTATAGGGCTTGGCAGCAGCCCTATAAAGAGCTGTAGGACAGACTGAAACCCCCCAGGCAGTGAAAGAAGATTGGCTTGTTAGTCATGGATCATAATTCCCTAAATCTGCTAATTCAGGTAACTCAACACAGTTTCCTTCCCTCACCAGTGTGGTCTGGGACCCCCACAGCTGACCAAGAGATTTTGGTGAATTGTCTGTCTGTGTCTCAGAGATCCCACCTCATTCCTGGGCTTCCCCACTTCCCCAATTTTCCACCACCAAAAGCCGCTCAGAATTTGTGTGGGACCAATGGAATTGTGCTGGTGATGTCTAAGCCATGCCGTGCCAAGAGATGATCTGGAAAATATCTCACAGGCTGCAGGAGGAATTTATTATCCCAGCAAAGGCTGGGAGAGAGGAACAACCCCTTGGCCTGGGCGTTATTCACAAGTGTGCAGCTCTGGAGGGATTACAGTTGCTTTGTAAGGAGCTTGGTTCTGGTGGGACAGTCTTTGTTGGTGGCCAAATCCACGTGCCAGACAGGCAGCATGGCCCTGCCTGGGGAGCTGCTGGAAAGGAGGGAGGCAGTGGGTCCCCAGAGGAGGGTCATGGTGGGCTGCAGTGCATGTGCAGAAACCATATTAGCCACCTTGGAGCTGACCCTAGATTTCCCAGCAGTACAGATGATTGGGATGGACCCGATCCTGGCTCAAGCTTCCCCTGTTGTCCTCCTGAGGTTCTCATATCATCACAGTCTCATACTCAGCTTCCAGAGGCCCCTAGAGCTGCAGGCGACATTAGAGACTGAGCCAGGGTCATGGCTGCAGGTTGAGTTGAGTTCACTGTTCCTGGAGCCATTTTCACAGGAGCTGCAAGGGCAGGTTTGGCCTTTCCTCATGGGGACCAGCACGATTCATGTCCCCAGCAGTCACCTGCACAGAGGAACCTCTGGACTTTTGAATCATGGCATGGTCTGGGTGGGAAGGGACCTTGAAGATCATCCCATTCCAGCCCTGCCATGGGACACCTTTCACTGTCCCAGGTTGCTCCAAGCCCTGTCCAGCCTGGCCTTGGACTCTTCCATGGATGGGACAGCCCCAGCTTCTTTGGGCAACCTGGGCCAGGGCCTCACCACCCTCACAGGGAGGAATTCCTTCCCAGTATCCCACCTATCCTTGCCCTCCAGCAGTGGGAAGCCATTGCCCCTAGTCTGTTTCTCCAGGCCCTTGTCCCAAGTCCCTCTCCAGCTCTCCTGGAGCCCCTTTAGGCACTGGAAGGGGTTCTAAGGTCTCCTCAAAGCCTTTTTTTCTCCAGGCTGGACACCCCCAGCTCTCCCAGTCTGTCTCCAGATAAGAGGGGCTCCAGCCCCCAGAGCATCTCTTGGCCTCCTCTGGACTCACTCCAAAAGCTCTGTGCCCTTCTGATCTTGGGAGTCTTCTGGCTTCCCAGCCAAGCCCTCTTTGAACCTCAATGGGGTACTCCTCCCTGGAGCCAGCATGGAGGTGCTCATGCTCCCAAGATCCCATCCTCACCTCTTGTTCTTTGCCTGAGCCAAGCACATCCTGCCATGGTGAGACCATGAGGGGCTCTTCCCAGGACATACCTCTGAAAATAACTGCAGGCTGGGGAAAGCTGGCCCCTTGCAACGACTAAACTTGGGCAAATGCATTTCCATGTCTCCTCTGCCAGGGACTGAGGTACCAGCAGCTGCTGAGCCACCAAGTGCCCCTTCCCTCATCTTGGGTACAGGATTTGTGAATCCCTGGGTAACCTCTCCTCTCCTCTCCTCTCCTCTCCTCTCCTCTCCTCTCCTCTCCTCTCCTCTCCTCTCCTCTCCTCTCCTCTCCTCTCCTCTCCTCTCCTCTCCTCTCCTCTCCTCTCCTCTCCTCTCCTCTCCTCTCCTCTCCTCTCCTCTCCTCTCCTCTCCTCTCCTCTCCTCTCCTCTCCTCTCCTCTCCTCTCCTCTCCTCTCCTCTCCTCTCCTCTCCTCTCCTCTCCTCTCCTCTCCTCTCCTCTCCTCTCCTCTCCCTTTTGCTTGGAATCTGCTCTGGGCACAGCAGGGTGACTGTGCCCACCTTCTGCCTGCTAAGCAAACAGCCAGATCAATAACTGCCATTAAACCAGCCGTTTTCCACCCCAAAATGAGCTGTGGGGCTTTGGGGGCAGGAAGGGAGACCCTCACTCCACCTCCAGATTCATTTTCCCCATCCCCAGCTCTATCCCCAGCCCCATCCCTTGCTCAGTGCTGGAGCGAGTGCTTGGATTCCAGGCAAGAAGTTCCCAGTCTCCTTTGCCTTTTAAGGCAACATCTGAGTGGGTTTGAGGGTTACAAATGCTAACAAGCCATGGCAATGCTCATTTTAGTCTATTTAGAGGAAACGGGAAGGCATTTCAGTTCATCAAAACACTGGTGATTAATCAACCGACTACCAGGCTGTTTTCATTAGGCTTATTTTTAAAAGTCTGACATGCTGTGTAAAAATATTCCCCTAATAAATGTGCTTGTGGCAGAGGGAAAGGCACAGAGTGCATGCAGCAGCACTGGTTTCCAGGTACCCAAGGTAAATATGCCAGTGGGCAGAGAGAAATGAGCAGGCAGCACTTGGGATAGCCATGAAGAGGGGACAGCTGGCCCTGGGCTGTAGGAGAAGCTGTGCTGGTGGCCATGGGGGCAGCCAGGGGTTCCAGAGCAAGGGAAAGGTGCTTATCTCTCTCCTGAAACACAGCTCTGCCTCCGAGTTCTAGTTGCACTTCCAGCCTGGAGGTGAGGACTTTGGAATTATCAGCAGTGGTGGGCCGGTGACACCTGAGGCTGGCTGCTGCAGCACGTGCTGAGCCAGGGGGACACACCGAGAGCCCTGAGGTGGTGGAAAGGCAGGAGGAGACAAGGACATGTTCCCTCTTGGGCACGCATGTGGCCTCAGGCAGGGCCTGGAGCAGACCTGCTTTGGAGATGACCCCAGGCTCCAGCAAGGGATGGAGCTGGCCCACTGTGACCCTTGGGTTTAGAAACACAGATCTGGTTTCTTGCCTGAACTTTTTTTCCTCCCGATTCCTGTCCCTCTACTGCCACTAGAGCTGGGTGCCTGCCAAGGGCTCTCCCAAGGCAGCTCCACAGGAGATGAAGCAGCTTGAGCCCCTCTCATCCCCTGCAACCATCCAGCACTTCTTCCAATAACCTGCATCTCTTAGATGGGATCTTCTGATGCATCCCAAATTTGCTGTAAGCAAATGATCCCACAAGTGCTACCCACAGTGGCAGGAACACCTGTGATGGTCACTGCATATCTGTGTCATTCCCTTGTTCCCATGCCTGGGGCCACAACTGGCTCCTTTTCCCCCAGCTTCTTTCCCCTGACTTCTCCCAGCTCTCTTTCTCCTGATTCCTTTGCCCTCACCTCTTTTCCCACATCCCATTCTCTGGCTCCAGATCTCTCCTCCCCCAAACTGCAGCACGTGGACATGTGGTCACACACCCATGAATGGAAGCTTGAACCACACAACAGTACACACTCAGCATGTGCTGCAGCACCTTTCCCAAGTACGGATTTTCCATGGATTTAATTTTCTTCTGGTTTAATTTGCCTGGAGTAAACCATCACCTTCTTCAAGCATGGGAGAGGTTGCTGGTAATTTTCACCAGGGTCTTTCTCCCTCTCTCCAAGTTCTGTTCATCCCTGGCCAAAGCCTTTTTTCCTCTTTGTCTTGGATGTGCCCAGGGTGCTCAGGGGAGATTCAGAGCTCGCCAGTGTTAGGCTGGGTGAGCTTGGGCTGGGAAGGAGAAAGATTTCTGGAGCAGTTGGTATGGAGATGAGGCTGCTGGCTCTGACTCGATGGGTGCTCAGCCTGGGGTCACCAAAGTGTCACAGAGCCCTGGGGAGGATAAATGTCCCTTCTCAGAGGAACCTGCAACCTGGGCACTCCCAAACACCTTGGAGAGGCCCTGTTGGGGGCAGGGCAACACCAGTGTTCTCATCCCACAGTCCTCCTGCCAGGGCTCTTCCTCCACTGAGGTGCTTCAGGATATCACTGAGCATCTGTGCACCATTCAGGTGCTGGGAATAGAGCACAGCTTGGTGACAAGGACCCCTGGCTCAGTGCCAGAGGAGGTGGCATCACCTGGTCCCTGCAGCACCCAGGACTGGGGTGCATGGGAGCCCCATGCCTGGTCCCTGGGGTGGCAGCAGTGGGGACTGTGGGGCCCCCAGGCCAGGCCAGGCTCTGCAGGGGTCTGGCAGGAGCCTTCCTGTCCCTGCTCAGCCCTGCACCAGGAGCCAAGAAATCGCTTAACTAAACAAACAGCTCTCTCGTCCCTGATGGCATCTGTTTATACACCAGGTACAAACAGTCCCCAGGGCTGCCCATGCACAGCCAGTTCTTTCCACAGAAATCTGTCCCTGAGCGCTGGCAGTACTGCATGTGGGGAAAGTTCAGCCTTATGCTGCCCCAGCATGGACACTGTGGAGCACCAGGATGAAGAGGAGGAGGCCAGCCTGACTGCACACTCTGGTGTCAGGATTCAGGCCTGGGGGTTGAGGCACTGGGTGAAGCCACAGTGCTGTCCTGATCATGAGAGGATCCAGGGAGATTGTAAAGGCATCACAGCTGCATCTCCCAGTGGCATCTTCCTTCCTCCTTTCCCTGGAGTCCTAAAATCCCTCCAGCCAAGGTGATGAGCCAGGCCAGTGAGAGGACCTGTGCGTTCCCTAGCTGTGGAAGAGGGAGAAGGGCATTTAAATTGCCAAACCTTGATGTTAAATTTATGGTAGCATCCTCCACTATGCAGCAAACTTGGTCCCAGCGTCAAGTTCATCTCCCTTCAGCCACGTGAAGCATTGGTTCCTCTCCCTTGGAAATGGATGTGTTTCATGTCATGGAGTCCTAGACTAGTTTGGGTTGGAAGGAACCTTGAAGTTCATCCCAGTTCACCCCCTGCCATGTGCAGGGACACCTTCCACTATCCCAGGTTTCTCTAAGCCCTGTCCAGCCTGGCCTTGGACACTGACAGGGATCCAGGGGCAGCCACAGCTGCTCTGGGCACCCTGTGCCAGGGCCTGCCCACCCTCACAGGGAGAATTTCTTCCCAATATCCCACCTAACTCTGCCCTCTGGCAACTGCCAGAGAGAAGGATGGGAACCATATCAAAGGTTGTACCAACGCTGATGGAGACCCCTCCCAGCCCTTCAGCCTTGGTTGAAGGCTGCAACAAGGCATTGGCTGTGTCCCCAAGCTGCTGGAGTTGGCTATGGCCAGCAGCAATGCCCAGGACAGGCTGTACCAAGGGCAAGGGTCACGTGCTTGTAAAAATGGCCAAAACTTCCTTCTGACTTTCCCCCAGACTCTCCAAGCCCTTCCTTCTTTTGATGTCTTTGGACACTGGGAGCAGATATGCTGGGAGAACCTCATGCATTAGAAAGCTATAAATGCCATGCTCCCATTTCCTCGGTTTTCTGCTCAAAAGTGCAAACTGCCATTGAAGGCAGAATGGTTTTGCAGAACCCAGGGTTGGAGTGACTGCTGGGTCAGCGGTGTCACTAGGGACATTGCTGTGGGCTCTCCCCTGCTTGCACACACATGCAGGACAGTGTGGAGAGTGCTGGGCGACAGACTGGGAAAAGCCACCAAGCATCCAGCTGGAAACCATTTAGGAAAGGCGGGAAAGCAACCTGGGGCTCACAGGCACTACCTCCATCCCTAGTTAGAAAAATTATTAAAAAATTATAACTTAGAGGGGGTATCAGAGAAGGTGCCTCCTACACCTTGTTAGTTTGTGGCCTGTCAGGGAAGATGTCCTGCAGACCTCCAGAGCCCTTTGGGAGGGGGGACTGGAGGCAAAAGAGAGCAGAGCTGCCTTAGAGAGCTGCAGCAGGACCTCATCACACCTGAGTCCTGCAGGCTCTGCCTACATTCAAGGCACTCACATGCTGAACCCTTCCCTGGAGCTGGGACCTTGGCTGGGCTAAATATTCCTCTTCAAAGGCCAGCCACAGGCTGGGACTGGGGTGGCAAGGCTGTAGGTCAGAGGCACCTGTTCCTGTAATTCCCGGGTGTTTTTCTCTCACTAGGAAAGCAGGTTGAACAAGAATGAGGGAGACAAAAATCAAGAAGAAAAAGGAAAAGAATCTCCTTCCAAAGAACTGGCCCAGAAACAAGATGCTAAAGCGGGGAAAGACTCTAAAAAGGAAGAAAGTGTTGAGAAAACAGACCTGAAAGGTAAAGCTGCGACTGAGACCAAGAGCAAAGAGAGCAATGCTATGAATGATAAAGTAAAGGCCATGGAAAAAAAGCTGATGGGGAAGGACAAGAAGGAGGAAGAGAAGGGTTCAGTGTTGAAGAAGGACACAGGGAAGAACAAAAAGGAGGAAGAGAAGAGCTCAGAGTTGAAGAAAGATGAAGGGGAGGATAAAAAGGAAGAAGAGAACAGCTCATGTCTTAAAAAGGAGGATGCAGGGAAGGATAAAAAGGAAAAAGAGAAGACCTCAGCAGCAAAGGAGGAGACAGAGAAGGAAAAGAAGCAAGAAGAGAAGGATTCAGCATCAAAGGACACAGGGAAGGACAAAAAGGAGGAGAACAGTTCAGAATCAAAGAAACAGACAAAAAAAGACACAAGAGGGGAAGATAAAAAAGAAAATGACAAAAAAGAAAAGGAAAAGGCTTCGGCTGTGAAAAAATCCAAGGCAGATGAGAATGATAAATCCCAGACAGAAGCAGAAAAGGCAGAAAAGGTGGAGGAAAAACAGGAGGCCAAGGCAGCAGCCGAGAGCAGCCCTTCCAAGTCTTCCTCCAGCAGCTCTGCAGATCAAGCCAAGGACGATGAAGCCTCCAGCATCTTTGACGAGCTCATCGAGAAGGTGAAGAACAATGACGCTGAGGTGACCGAGGTCAACGTGAACAACTCCGACTGCATCAACAACGAGACCCTGGTGCGCTTCACTGAGGCCCTGGAGTTCAACACTGTGGTCAAGGTGTTTGCCCTGGCAAACACCCGCGCTGATGACCATGTGGCCTTTGCCATTGCCATAATGCTCAAGTCCAACAAGGTGCTGACAAGCATCAACATGGACTCCAACCATATTACAGGCAAGGGTATCCTGGCCATTTTCCGGGCCCTGTTGCAGAACAACACACTAACAGAGCTACGTTTCCACAACCAGCGGCACATCTGTGGGGGGAAAACAGAGATGGAAATTGCCAAGCTCCTGAAAGAGAACACCACACTCCTGAAGCTGGGTTACCACTTCGAGCTGGCTGGGCCACGCATGACTGTCACCAACCTGCTGAGCCGAAACATGGACAGGCAGAGGCAGAAACGCCTCCAGGAGCAGAAACTGGCACAGGAACGGGGGGAGAAGAAAGACCTCCTGGAGGTGCCCAAGCCTGGAGCAGTGCCGAAGGGGTCCCCCAAGGCATCCCCGCAGCCATCCCCCAAGGCTTCCCCCAAAAGCTCTCCCAAGAAAGGAGGGGCACCCACCATACCACCCCCACCTCCTCCTCCGCTCGCCCCACCACTGATGATCAACGAGAACCTGAAGAACTCACTCTCGCCAGCCACACAAAGGAAGTTGGGAGACCGGGTGCTGCCAGTCCAGGAGAAGAACTCTCGAGACCAGCTCCTGGCAGCCATTCGCTCCAGCAACCTCAAACAACTCAAGAAGGCAAGTGCAGGGCCAGGTGGGGCCCATGCACAGGGTGGGGCTGGGGGCTGAGGTCATGGTGGCTGTCACTCTGGCAGTGTCCTTCTCTGGAGTGGGGCTGTGTCCAACCCCTGCACAGGGGCAGATCCATCCCTTTGCCAAGCACATGGGGAAGGAAGATCCATCCTTTAATCCCATCCTGCAGAGCAGATGAGGTCAGCAGGTCCAGCCTTTGGCACAGTATCCAACAGGAGATCCATCCTTTGGCAAAGAGCATGACAGGTGCAGATCTATCCCTTGGCAGAGCTCCTGTGTTGGCCAGATCCACCAGGATCCAGGGGCTGGGACACAAGGAAAAACCCATCCGTAAGTTATAAGTCACTGGGCTCTTGATATCTTGTTGTGGCTGAGCCCATGCCCCTGGGGTAGAAGGTGGCCCAGGATGGCTGGAGAGGTTTCACCTGCATTTAAACAACTGAAACATTTCTTGATGTCAGCCCCAGTCTGGACGTGACTAATCCTTTTGAACTCTTTACATATGAGTTAATGTTGCTCTGAGAGTACTGATACAGCACTTGGGGACCAGCAGAGAGGTGTGGCCTACTTCTCAAACAGCTAGACTTAGCCAAGGGTGGCCTGGGTGCTTGAAAGCTGTGGCAGCAGCTGCCCTCCTAATACAGGAGGCCCATAAATTCACCCTTGGGCAGCACATCGTCAAACATGTACCCCATGCAGTAATAACTGCTGGAATAAAAGGGCCTAATGCTGGTCCCAGCATGGAGCCTTGAAACCTGTCACACATTCCAGGTGGTTTGTGTCCCTGCTAGGCTGTCCATGGGCAGCCTGGCCAAGAAAAAGAGGTCATTGAATGGTCTGGGTTGGAAGAGACCTTAGAGATCATCTCTATCCTGTCATGGGCAGGGACACCTTCCACTAGCCCAGGTTGCTCCAAACCCCATCCAACCTGGCCTTAGAACACTTCCAGGGATGGGGCAGCCCCAGCTCTCTGGGCAGTCTGTGCCAGGACCTCCCCACCTTCACAGGGAGGAATTTCTCCCCATCTAACCCTGCCATGGATGTCCCCACACCGTGTCAGTGCAGTCCTGCACCCCGTCCCATTGCTCGCCCAGTAATGGGGTGTGCTTCCTTGCAGGTGGAGTTGCCGAAGCTGCTGCAGTAGGGAGCGGGAGGATTTTTCCCCTGCAGCCCATGGCAGACCCCCAGACACTCACCTTTCTCGTGACAAGCCCTTTGGAACCTGCAGTGACCAACGCCGAGGAGCAGGGATCTCTCTGGGACACGGAGGATGGGCCGGGCCCAGCAGGACATGATGCAGGAGGTTGTATTTATTTTTTGATGGTTGTGAAGCCTTCAAGCTCACTCTTCTACCAGCACTGTGCCCCACCGGAGATGCCAAGAATAGAGCAGGGGTCTGCAGAGCTGATCCTTATGGAAATCCCCCGTCAGAGCTTAACAAAGGGGTTTGGCACCCCACTCTATCCAGGGTCCAGCCTGGGGTGAGCAAGAGTACCCCCAGCCATGGGGGGGAGCAGGGGACACCCAGACCATCACCACATCACCACAAGGTTTCTGGGTGGCCAGCAGAGTTTTGGGATTCAGGCACAGCAGTGGCTGCAGAACTGGGGGTTCAGGCTTGATGTCAGGAGGAATGGGAGGGTGGGAGAAGGGAGCAGCCAGGGAGAGAGGGGGCATGGAAGTGGGGGACACAGGGAGCCAGGCTGGGGCCAGGAGCTCGGGCATCTTGTACGCACCCACAGTATTGCAGGGGGACCCCCAGGACCCTCAGAGCATGGAAACCAAATCCGCCTCAGAGAGAGCAGGGAAAGCACCAGCTCAAGGGGGGCAGTGGGTTTTGGGGTCATGTGATGCCCATCCTCCTCCCCCCATCCTTCCTGTCGTGACACGTTGATCACGATTTGTATGACTGTGGCCACTGCATCAGCAATAAAGCTCACCCAAATGCTTCCTGTGCCTCTGGACAGGTCCATGCCCCCAGACCCCAAATTGAGGTGCAGGGGGTGTCTGGGAATGGACTCAGCAACCTCAGCCAGGGGCAGCTTTTCCCTCTCCCACACCCATAGCCCACCCTGAACTGGGCACCCTGGGACCACCTGGACAAGCCAGTCTGGGTGTCCCTCGTCACCCACTCAGAACCCCTGAAAATGGGGCACCCAGGACCCCCCAAGTGAGACAGCCAAACCCCCCAAATGGGGCAGCCTGCTGCTGCTGGACGCAGACAACCAGGAACACAGAGCCATGCAGACACCCCAAAACTCTGGAGTAATGAAGAACTGAACACCCCAGGACCACCCCACAGTCACCTAAAACCCTTTGAGTACACCCAGAACTGGGAATCCTGGGGCAGCCCCAGGGTCACCCCAAACTCCAAGGTAAAATCCGGAACTGGGTGCCTCAGGGTCACCCTAAAACTCCGGGGTGACCCCAAAACTGAGCACCCCAAACCCCTGGGGTCACCCAGAACTGTTCTCCCCCTGGCACCACGGGGCGAGGGCCGTTTTGGGATGCAGCAGCACACGGGTGTCCCCCGGGAGGCTCTCCCTGCTCCGGGACACCCACATGCGTGGCTGAGAGGCGGCTGCCGGTAGAGGTGAAACGCCGTTTTAGGGGGCATTTCTGCAGCCGCGCAAAGCCGTGGCCCCAGCGGGAGGAGCAGTATCCGCATCACGGGGTCCTCCTGCCCCTTGCCCCCGAACTCCTGCCCCTTGGGGCGGCCCCTGCTAACGCGGGCACCACGGGGCCATTGGGACATCCCACACCGAGCATCCGGCCGGCCCCGGGGTGAGAGCACCAGGGGCGTCTCCCGAGCCCCGACGGCGTCACTAAAACCGGGGGGCCGGGGTGCAGCGGGGCGGCGCAGCCCCCGATGGGGAGGGAGCGCGCCCGGCAGGGGGCGCCCTTACCGAGCCGGGGGCGCTGCTGTGCGCGGCGGGCCCGGCAGGGGGCGCCGCTGTCGCACCGGGGCCGCCGTTAACGCACCGGGGGCGGAGCGGCGCGCGGCGGGGCCGGCAGGGGGCCCGGTGCAGCCCCGGCCCGTCCGGTCCGTCCCGGATCCGGTTGCGGCAGCGCCCGACGGGGGCTGCCGGGGGTCGCCGGCTCCGCTTCCCCCGCTTAGTACCGGGGAACCGGTGCAGGGCACAAGGCGGCGGCGATGGACGGCGGGGCGGCGGCATGAGGCGGCGGAGGCGGCGGGGAGCATGGCGGCGGCGGGC
The DNA here is from genome assembly GCF_027887145.1 of Ammospiza caudacuta. NCBI lineage: Eukaryota > Metazoa > Chordata > Aves > Passeriformes > Passerellidae > Ammospiza > Ammospiza caudacuta. Next base: position 1,718,450 of record NC_080616.1, on the reverse strand, counting down.
GGCGGCGGGGCGCGGCGGGGGCTGCTGAAGCGGAAGCCGAACTTCACGCTGCAGGAGCTGGAGGTGCTGATGAGCGAAGTGCTCCGGTACGAGCCGCTGCTGTTCGGCGCCGCCGCCGGTACCGTGAACGCGTACGAGAAGCAGAAGATCTGGTGGCGGATCACGCACAAGGTGAACGCCGCCGGCCGCCACCAGCGCGACATCGGCGAGGTGAAGAACCGCTGGCGGGGGCTGCGCCGCCGCGCCGGGGACAAGATCAGCCGGCACCGGCTGGAGCGGCAGGGCCCGGCCGGCAGGGCCGCCGCCAGGAACGGGAACACCGGGAGCGCCGGGAATAACGGGAGCAACGGGAACGGCGCGGCCGAGCCCGGAGCGGGGCCCGCCCCCGTCTGGGGTCCTCGCAGCGCCGCCGGAACCGAGCCTTCGATGCGCAGCGCCGAGGGGTCGGCACAGCACGGTGAGTGCGCGGGCAGCGGCAGCGGGACAGGGCAGGGACACGAGGGTGCTGTCCCGGGACGGAAGAGTGGAGACACGTGCACGGAGGACACGGACACGCACATGCGGGACCGGGACTGGGACCGGGGAGAGCGGGGCAGGGTCGCGGGGGTGCTGGGACCGCGTTCCGGGGGGGACCGGCACAGGTATATGGTGGGACAGGGACATGAGGAACCAGGACAGACATGGGGCAGGGACTTGCTGGGTGACCGGGATGGGGGACGAAATAGGGGCCATGGATGAGTTGGAATGGGACATGGAGAAATGGGTTTAGGAAGTGGGGCAAGCAACAGGTACATAGGGACGCTGGGACCAGGATATATGCATGGAGGAATTTCTCCCCAGTATCCCATCTAACCCTGGTCTCAAGAGAGACGAGGACCAGCACCAGAACATGCAGGACCAGGACATGGACATGGGAAACCAGGACACAGACACAGGGCCACTGGGACTGGGAGAGGTTGGGAGGAAGAGGGACACAGGGGGACCAGGAAGTGAGGGGATCGGGATACAGGAGACCACGATAGTGACATGGAGATACTGTGACCAAGATGTGGGGGTCCAGGACACAGACATGGGTGACTGGGACTTGGATGCAAGAGAACTGAGCCTGAAACAGGTCACTGGGACCAGGACAGGTGCATGCAGGGACACAGGGGACTAGGACCAGCAAAGGGGACACAGCCAGATCAGAACACGGGGGCAGGTGCATGGGGGGATGGGGATGGGGACTCAGGAGGCCTGGATCAGCACCTGGAGAACCAGGATACAGGGCATCAGGACAGGGACATGAGGAACTGGGACATGGACACAGAGGCACAGAGGCACTGGTCCCTCCAGTAAAGGGACATGGAGTAACCAGGACAAGGGGACCAGGACAGAAACATGGTTCTGAGACAGGGACACAGGAGACCAGGAACAAGAGCACGGGATGAGGAGCAAGAAACTGAGAGCAGGACAGGTATGTAGAGGGACCAGGACAGGAACACAGGAGATAAGGGCCAGGACAGGGACACTGGGGCCATGCCATGGGGGACAGAGACATGGATACAGGGGACAATGGCAGGGACATGGAGGATTGGGACAGGAACATGAGGGATATGGGGGCATCCTAAGGCATCACTAGGCCTGGGAAGATACATGGAGGGACTGGGACATAGATCCAGGCAAACAGAGCAGGGATGTGAGGGGACTGGGACCAAGATGTGGGAAAAACCAGGACCAGGACACTGGGACCACTACAGGTGCATGGAGGGACTGGGCAGGAACAGTGGGGCAGGGACACAGAGGGAACACAGAGTCAGGGCAAAGGGATACAAACATGGAATATTGGGACAGGTGACAGGGATGTGGGAGGATCAGGACAGGGACATGGGAGACAGGGAGAGTAACAGGGGCACCTATACAAGGACAGAAGGGTACCAGGATCAGGACAAGGATATGGGTGACTAAGATTAGGACAGGGACAAAAGGCACAGGGTACTGGGACCTGGACAGGGATAAGAAGGGGCTGGGAACAGGACAAAGATGTGGTGGGACTGGGGCAGTGACATGGGGCAGGACCAAGACAGAGACAAAGAACATTCCAGTACTGGGACCAGGACAGGGACATGGGGGTTAGTGGGGTGAGAACTGGGACTTGGTGGTACCAGGACCAAACAAGGACGTAGAGGCACCATGTTCAGGACAGGGATATGGCTGGACTGGGGCAGGGACATGGGGGTACCAGGACCATACAGGCACGTGGGCACACCAGAATCAGGACAGGGGTATGGGAGTACTGGGGACAGGAGAGGGACAAGGGAGTGAACTATCATGAGGGACACGGAACTATGGAGATAGGTATAGATGGAACTGGGGCTGGGTGCAGGAGAGGGGATGTATGAGCACAGGGATGGAGACAACAGGGTCTGTCACTTGGTCCGTGGGGCACCGGGAACACGAGAGATCCCTGCAGCTGCCCTGTGCTCGCCCTCGGTCCCACAGGTGTAAAGGAGGAGCCAGTAAAGGAGGAGCCTTTGGAGGTGAAGACTGAGCCCTTCCACGGTCCCGCTGCCGACGGCGCTCCCGGCCGCGGCTCAGACTGTCGGCTGCCCCGCACCGGCATCTGCCCGCCCAGCGAGCTGTGCGAGGGCTGGAGCCGGAGCCCCCCGCGCTCCGCACCCTCCGAACTCCCCCTCGGCGACCTCCGCGGGCCGCAGGAGCCGCTGGGCTCCGACTTCCCGAGTCTGCTGTTGGAGCAGGAGGCCGAGCAGCTCAGTCACTGCAGCGCGGGAGAGGCGGGGCCCCCCGGCGGGCTGGACGGGACCCCCGAGCGCCCCCAGCTCAGCCTCGTGCAGTCCAACGAGCGGCTGGTGCAGGAGCTGCGGGCGTTCCGCCGGGAATACGCCGAGAGCCGCCGGGAGACCGCGGCCGTGCTGCGCGGCATCGCCCAGGCGCTGGGCGGGCTCAGCCGCAGCCTGGCCGAAATCCGTGACCTCTACCTCCGGGAGCGGGGGGTCCCCGAATCCTGAGCCTCCCACGCAGCTGGCTGTGTACACACACCCCAGAACCCACGTCGCTGCTTTTATTATTATTTCTTTTCCTGTCCATCCCACTTCAATAAAACTCGGAGCTGCTCCCCCATGGCTCCCCCCACTCCGGGCACCTCAGACGGCTTTTGGGGATGATGCAGAGGGCTGGGAGATGGAACAGCAGTTTGTCCCTCCAGGCGGCTCTGTCTGGCTGTTCTCCTGGACTGATGGACTCTGGTCCCAAATTTAGCCAGCAGTGCTGGCAGGGATGAATCCCACCAGGAACAACCATCGGGGTGACACACCACCCACCCTCCCCTGCTTATTCCTGTCCAGGGGAGGGGGCATGGATAGAGGAATTGTTCACACGCCCACAGTCTCAATCTCGGCGCAGAATTTGCTGTTTTCTCACCCGAAATATTCCAGGGGTGGTTTCACGCTCCGTTTTGAGTGAGGGGGGCTGAGTGGGCGGCCAGCACTCCAGGCTGGCTCATCCAGGCTGCTGATTTGGTGGGAATTACCCATCCCAACACAATTTTGGGAGGGAGAAGTCTCGGGAGCAGAAGGGACAGAGCAGAATTCATGTTTCCCCACATAACAATTCGCGGGAAGGGTTTGGGGGCGTTGCCCTTCCTTTTTTCCCCATTAGAATCAGGGAGACAACACCAGGCTGTGGGCACAAGACATGGTTTAATGCCAACCCCGGAGGGAAGAGCCGGGGGTGAATCCGGGGGTAGTGTGCAGGGAGACAGCGGTGCACGGCCCTCGGAGGTCCCCCCGGGAACCCCTCCGCAGCTGCTCGGGGCCACTGGCACCCAGAGCCGGGGGAGAAGGCGCCCACAAAGGGCCCAGTGTGCGGCACAAGGGCCGCCCTGTTCTGCTGGCACCGGATCACCACAGGATGGCTGGGAAGAGCCCGATCCAGCGCTGGCTAAGGCAGCCCCCCGGCGCCAGGGGGGGTCCCTGGGGTCCCCAGCCCGGCCCCGCTGGCCGGCGGCGGGTACGGGGGTCCCCGCGGGGACTCATGCTCCAGGGTAGCTGGGCTGCGCCGGGACGTAGGGTGGCGGTGCTGCGGGCGGAGCAGGTGCGGTGTCACCAGGCCGCCAGGCCCCCCGGGGAATAGGGAGGGTCCCCGTTCCCCCCCAGTGCTCACCTGTGGGGTTGTAGATGGGGGGCCCGGAGGGGTACATGGGGTACTGGGCGGCAGGGCCGGGCGGGGGGTACATGGCCATGGGGGTGAAGCCAGGCTGGGGAGGTGTAGGGCCGGCTTTGGGGTCCACGGGGAAGGGAGCTGGGGGAGCTGCGGGGTGGTAGCTGGACAGGGGAATTTCCGGGCCTGTGGGAGAGATTGGGGAGGTCTGCAGCACCCCGACACAGGGACAGGGATGGTGCCTAAGAGTGGTGGTGGCCCTCAGGTTGGTGGCCGCTGGGGTGTCAGCCAGACCCTCACCACAATGCACAATTTTCCCCCCCGCATCCCTTCAAGTCCCACCACCTCATCCCCCCCACAATCCCTCCACCGTGTACCTCAGCACCTCTCCTTCTCCCCACCCCCATACCCTACCCCTCCTCCTACACCTTAATTCCTGCAGTCCACCCCCCACCCTCCCGATCCCCCCCTTCATTCCAACAGCTACCCTTCTCTTTGCTTCCCCTACCATTCCCCCCACCCCACACCTACAGGATTCTTCTGCTCCCTCTCATCTCTCATCCCTTCAGCTTCCACCTTTTACCCCAACACCCTCCTTGCCTCTTCCCAAACCCCTCCACTCTCTACCTACAGGACCCTCCTGCACCTCCCACCCCTACAGCCCACAGACACACACCAATTCCCACAGGCCTCTGTCCAGGCCCCCCCAATCCCCCACCCTGTACCTACAGCATCATCATTCACCAAGCCTCCTCCTGCACCCCCGTCCATGCATCCCCCATTCCTGCACCCTCCCATTCCTCCAGGTCCTCCTAACCCTGCACCTCCTGACCTGCAGGACCCTCTTGATCCTCTCCTCCTGCACACCCTGCATCCCCCATCCCTACAGCCCCTCACCAGACCCCCCTTCCCCCTGAAATCCTCTAGGCCCCCTCAACCCCACTCCACCCACTTTTCCTACAGGATCCTCCTGCACCCCCATCCCAGCCCCCCAGCCCCACACCTTGCAGGGGTGTGCGGGAGTGCTGCCGGCGCTGGTACAGGTAGCAGCAGGAGCACATGAAGCAGCAGACGATGGTGGTGACGATGGCGATGAAAAGCACCACGGCTGAGGCGATGCCCGCGATGGTCTTGGGGCTGTGGGACCCCCGGGTGTGGGGAGCAGGGCCAGGGAGGCACCCACAGCACACACCCCCAGCCAGCACCCACTGATAGTGCCCTGTGCCCCGTGCCCAGCACGCAGTGACACTGCCCAGTGCCCAGAACCAATGCCCAGTGACAGTGTCCAGCACTACTATCAGCACTCAGTAGCATTGCCCACCCAGCAGCTGTGCCCAGTACCCAGTGCCAATGCCCTGTACCAGTGTCCTCTCCCAGTGACCAGCATCCAGTGGGAGTAACCAGTGCCCAGCACCCAGTACCAGTGACCAATCCACAGCATCCATCCCCCAATGTGCAGTGCCCAGTATCAGTGCCCAGTACCAGTGTCCAGCACCCAAAACCCAATACCAGCACCCAGTACCAATGCCAAGAGCCTGGCACCCAGTACCAGTACCAAGTGCACAGCACCTAGTAGGAGTCCCAACACCCACTGCAAAGCACCAATGCCCAGTTCCACTGGCCAGAGACCAACAACCCAGTACCAGTACCCAACACCCAGTACCACTGCCCAGTGTCCAGCACCCAGCACTCAATGCCCAGCACCCAATGTTAGTGTCCAGCACCCAGAGCCAACAGCCTAGCAACCCAGTAGCACTGCCCAGTGCCCAGTATCACTCCCCAGTGCTCAGAACCAGTGCACAGCATTCAGCACCCAGTAACAGTGCCCAGTGCCCAACACCCAGTGCCCCCACCAAGTACCAGTGCAGAGCACCCAGCATCCAGCACCCACTGCCACTGCTCAGCACCAATGTCCAACCCCCAGTACCAGTGCCCAGCACCCACTACCAGTGCCCAGCACCCACTGCAAGGGCCCAGATACCACTGCCCAGTACCCAATACCAGTGTCCAGCACTACTGCCCAGTCCAGAGCATACAGTGAGTGACCAGCACCCAGTACAACTGCCTGTCCCCAGCACCCAGTACTAGTGCACAGCACCCCCAGTCCCAGCACCCAGGCTGCCCAGGAGAGCCCCCAGCCCCATCAGCCCCGGCTGTGGCACCTGAAGGCAAGACAGTGGCGCTGCTGGCGCTCGGTGAGCAGGCGCAGAGGGTCTCGGCAGCAGTACCGCTGCTGACACGTGCCGCAGCAGAAGGTGAAGAACTCGCAGTCGAAGCCAGGGTGCCATGACCCGTTCCTGTCCACGTACCACAGGCAGTCTTCGCCCCCAGCCACTGTGGACAGCCACCCACCACCGGGGCCTTGGAGCACCTGGCCGTCACCACCCTCAGGGGCATCAGCAGCACCCCATGCCCTTCCTCTCCCACATGAGCACAGCCTGTACCCCACTGCGTCCTATTCCCCTTGTACCCCGGTCCGTCCTGCCCCATGGATCCCCAAAATATGCCCCTATACACTCCCAAATACCCCGCTGCTTCCTGTCCCCCTCATATCCAGCCCCACATCCCCTATACCCTCGTGTGTCCTGCCCCATGGGCCCACAAATGGTGTCCCTATGTACCCCCAAACCCCTGCTCTGCTCCATCCTGCCCCACATCCCTTAAAACCCTGCTCCATTCTGCCCCTGTGTACCCCCATACCCTGCCCCATCCCACTCCACTTCCTTCCAAACCCTGCCCCTATGTACCCCCATACTCGACTCCATCCAACCCTACACCCTTGCAGACGCCACTCCATCCCACCCAGCTCTCCGATCCCTCCAGAATCCTCCAGATCTCCCTAGCTTCCCCTCCTTCCGCGTGTTCCAGTGGCACTTCCCACTCTATTTCTGTCCGGAGCCACCTGTCTTCCCAGAAATAGCCGCGGGCCGAGGTCCGGGGGCGGCCGGAGGCGCCGGAGCAGCCACGGAAATGGGCTTTGCGGGAATCTCACGTGGCATTATTCACACATCCCAAAATGGGATCACGGCAGTTCAGGGACAAGTGGGGAAACTGAGGCACAGGGCTCGTCCATGGGAAGCCCCCAGGTTCCCCGGGGCTGGGCATCCCGGCTCGGTCAGCCACCGGCTCCGTCCCTGCTGCTCCCGGGGTCACCCCGAAAGCGGCAAATGGGAGGCGGGTTTGGGGGCAGTGGGCACAGTGCCCAGGGGAACACTTTGTTGCAAGCAACCCCCGGTGAAAGGGGCCGTGTGTGACACGACTCACAGTCACGGCCGGTGGCACGAAGTCCCTCCCACCCAGCGGGATCCCCGTGTCACAGATGGTGGCACAGTGTCCAGTCGCAGGGTGGCACCGGGTCCCCCGGCCCTCCCTGTTTTCCGTATATCTCTTACCCATCGAGGCGGCCACGGCCACCAGCAGGGTCCCGGCCAGGGGCCAGCCGCTCCCGGGGCCCCCGGGCCCCATCCCGGGGCCGGGCCTGGTGTCCCCGCTCAGAGCTGTCCGGGACGAGGGCGGCGGCTGCGCGGCGGCACCGGGACCGGGGCCGCTCTCGTGGCCGGTCCTGGTGCCGCCCGGTGCCGGTGCCGCGGGGCCGCTCCTTCTGCCGGCGTCTCCCGGTGCCGTCCGGTGCCGTGCGGGGCCGGCGCAGGCCCGCAGTGACGCCGCAGCCCCGCGGCGCTCGGTTTCTGCCCGGTGTCCCTCCCTCTCCCGTCCCCCCGGCGCCGCCTCCCGCCGCAGCCACCGGCCCCCGCCCGCCCCCACCGGGAGGAGCGACGCCGCCGGCCCCGGGCACAGGCAGGGCCAGGCGGGGACCGGAGCGTCTCTGGCACTGCCCCCCACCACTGCAACCCCCGGAAACCCTTATTTCCCCTCTTCTTGCACCCCATCTCTTCGCTCGTCCTTGCACCACTCCCCGCACCCCATCCCCGACATTCAACCCCTTCCCTACCCCCTGCTCCCCATCATTTCCCCTCCCAGCACCCCTTCTCCCACCTCATCCCACCCCTGCACTCCTTATTTGCGTGCCCTGCACCCCATCCCATCCCTGCACCCCATCACTTTGGTTCACAGCACCCTTTCTCCAACCCCATCCTTTCCCGGAGCACCTTATTTCCCTCCCCCGGCACCCCATCCCTTCACCCATCCTTGCAGCCCTCCCCTGCACCCTTCCTGCCCACCTTCCTGCACCCCAACCCCGCACCCTTCACCTCCATTCCATCCTTCCTTTCCACTCCTTGCCCCTTTCCCAGCCTGGGTCACTGGGTGCCAGGGTTGCACAGCTGGATCTGGGGCACCCTCTTGCCATTGGGATCACCCCATTACTGCCCTGAGCACAGCCAGACCCCAAATCCACGGAGTCCCATCCTGCAATGCCAATGGGACCCGGGGATGGGGGACCTCAGAGGGGACATGGAGGTGACACATCCTGAGAGTGACGTATCCCAAAAACCACTTTTATTAGAGACCAGAACCTCAAATTCAGGGTCGTAGTGACACCAAGGTCACCATAAGCACTGGGGTCACAGTGTCCCTATCAGCATTGCAGTGCCAGTGAGGGAACACAGGGTGGGGGCCAGCCCCTGCCACCCCACTTGTGGCTCCCTCCTGTGCCCCATGCCAGGCTGGGGAGGCACGAGACGTCCCTGCCGCCCCTGGACCAGCCAGGATGTGCTCCCGCCCGGGGTGAGGACATGGCACTCACACTTGGGTGACAATCTCGCCGTTCTCGGGCATGTAGACCTGCACGGGCACGCCGGCTGCCGAGCGCCGCAGCACCTGCACCGGGGGACCCTGGGGGACAAAGACCCTGTGGGTGTTGGCATCCTACCTTGTCTGAGGGGCACCACTGTGAGCACATCCTGGCACAAGGGCTGGACTGAAGGAGCTGTGGGGGCATGACCACAGGTCCTCACTTGCCCAGCCTGTGTCCCAGCTGTGCCACAGGTGCATTTGTCCCAGTGAGACTGCCAGGTGGAAAGGGGAGCTGGTCACTGAAATGCCTGCAGGGATCCTTCCCTGCTCAAGGGCACCCCAGTGCTACCCCAGGGACCCACATGGATCCTGCCCTAGGGACCCCCCTGAAGTCCTGGTCCTTCCCATGGGACTCTCATGGGACCCCAGTTTTGCCCCAGTAATCTCCTTAAGGTTCTGGTCTTTCCATGGGACCCCAGTTCTGCAACATGAACCCTTGTCTTGCCCTTGGGATCTGCAAGAGAAAGCAGGAACCTACATGGAACCCCAGTCCTGCTCCAGAGGCACCCTTAAGGTCCTGGCCCTATCCCAGGTACTCACATGGGACCCCAGTCCTGCCCCAGGGGGTCTTGGTTCTGCCCCTGGGACCTACACAGAACTCCAAACCTGTCCATGGGACTCTCAGCAGGCCCTCATCCTGTCCCCGAAGGACACTAAAGACCTTATTTCTGTTCCCAAGAACAGAAGACCCTGGTCCTGGCTGTTGGACTTCCTCAGGAACCCAGTCCTGCCCCAAGGACCGCTCTGGGACCCAAATTCTTCCTTTGTGATTCCCTCAGGACCCTAATCTTCCCATGGAGACCTACTCAGGGTGTTGGTCCTGCCCAAGGAACTATGAGGGACTCTCCAGACCCAACTTATGAGGGACTTTGGACCTGCTCAAAGGACCCTCAGAAGGTCCCAGTTCTGCCTCAGAGGATCTTAAAGGACCTTGATCCTCTCCTCAGGACCCTCCTGAGACTATGTTCCTGCCCCAGGCTCCTTTCTGAAATCCCAGTCCTGTCCCAACAACCCTCACAGGACTCCATGGACTCCCTCAGGCCTTCACCCTTGCTCTAGAAATCCTCATGTCCCTACACTACTTCAGGGTAACAACTCATGTCACCTGCAGGACAGCACCCAGGGGGTCTCTCTTCTCCCACATGGCCACTCCCAGCCAGACCCCGTGTCATACCTGAACCAGTGACAGGATTCCATGAGCAATGGGCACGTCCCTGGTGGTCCCACCACGGGGTCTCTGGAAAGCCCCTTGCCGGTCGAGGGAGTGGGGCCGGGCACTCCTCAGCTGGGCACGCTGGTGCCATGACTTGAGCTCCTCGGTGACAGCGGCCTTGGAGAGCCCCCGGGCCCCAGCAGGTGCGTAGTCTTTGAGCGAGGGTGTGCGCACGATGCGGCTACGGGAGGGCACCAAGCGCTGGTACCGCAGCGGGGCCAGATCCTGCTCGTACAGGAAAGTCAGGGGACCAGCAGGTGGCAGGAGCTGGAGGGCACCCCGTGGGTAGTAACCAGGCTCGGCAAGGGGCAGCGGAACCGCAAAGGACACGTCAGGGCTGCTGCTGCCCGGGGAGGTGGCGTGGGAGATGCTGGAGAGGTCGGAGATGCTGTCATCGGAGCCAGAGCGGCACGCAGGGCCGGGGCTCAGGAGGCACGAGGTGGGCACAGTGACTGTGTAGTAGGTGGGGCGCCGGCGGGGTGTGGCGCTGCGGCCCCGCGGCTCAGCTGGCTGCCAGCATGGGTCCACCCTGCAGGCAAGACACTGTGGCTGCAGGAGCACCCTTCCCCTCACCCTAAAGCCAGGGCAAGCTCTGGGAAAGGTGTACCCATGGGTACAGCCAGCCACCCCGTGGGGAGACATCTAATTTCCTCCCAAGGGATTAGTTCATCCTCTCCATAGGCTTACTTCCATCCTCTCCATGGGATCATCTCCAACCTCCTCCCAATGGATTTCTGTCCATCCTCCCCACATTCCCATAGGATTATCCTCATTCTGGTCTCTGGGATTATCTCAATCCTCCCCATAATATTGTCTCCATTCTCCCAATGACTGAGCTCCATCATCTCCAAGGGGTTAGTTCCATCCCCTCCCCATGGGATCATGTCCATCCTCCCCAAAAGATTTTCTCCATCCTCCCCATAGAGTTAGGTCCACACTTCCCTTGGTGTTCTCTCCATTATCTTCTCCATAGGATTATCTCCATCCTCCTCCCCATGGGTTTAGCTCCATTATCTCCATGAGGTTCTCTTCATCCTCTCCCACAGGATTACTCCCATCCTCCTTCCCACAGGGTTAGCTCCATTTTACTGCCAGTAGGACTATCTCCATCCCTCCTATGGGATAATTTCCAACATCCTCCCCATGAGCTGAGCTCCATTGTCTTCACAGGGTCATTCCCATCCTCCTTCCCATGGATTGAGCTCCATCCTCCACATGGGATTATCTCCATCCCCCTCTCCATGGGGTTATCTCCATCCTCCCTAGCAGAAACCCTTGTCTATCCTCCTCAAGCTCAGGACATACCTCAGAGATTGGGTCTGTCCCTGCCGTCCTGATGGCTCAGGGGTGCTGGGAGCACTGGAACCTGCCTGCCGGCACAGCACCACAGTCCGGATGGGGACAAACCGGTAGGAAGGGTCCCCTGTCCTGGACACTGAGGGGCTTGCAGAATCAGGGCTGCTGGGGGCCAAGGAACTGGCAGGGGCAGCCATCAGGGACCCAAGACAGCATTGGGAGCTCTGGGTTTCCCCATCCTCAGGGTCGATGCTGGGATTTTTGGTCCTCTCGTAGGGTCTGTCCAGGCTGGTCTCCTGCCAGGGAATAGGGGTGGGTACCACAGGCCCTGACTCCTCCTCCTCCTCCTTGGTGGGGTCCTTGGGAGATGGGGACTTCTGTGGAGTGGCAGGTCCTGGTGGCCGTGTGTCCTCTGCAGGAGAGATGGAGGGTTGGGATGGAGGGGACACAAAGGGAGAGTTGGTATGGAGGGAACAGGTGGATGGTTGGTATGGCGAGGAGATGTGGGGGGCTGGGATGGAAGGGACACACAGGGGAACAGCATGGAGGGGATACATGGCAGCGGAACGGGATGGAGGAGACACAGGGAGAGTAGAGATAGAGGGGACACAGGAAGGGTTGGAATGGAGGGAACATGCCAGGGATCCCCCCTGGTCCCCACAGCCCCCTCACCCTCCTTCAGCAGGCCGGTGTCAAACACAGAGCTCTCGTCGGAGGCACTGAGCTCTATGGGGCAGGGCCCTGTGAGAACAGAGCTGGGGCCGCCTCCGGGTGCCAAAGCGCTCCCACGGCCCCGCCACCACCCAGCGCGTCCCCGCGGGCCTCCACTCCCCTCTCCCACGCCACCTGTCCCAACACGCTCCGGGACGGCAGCGGTACCGGCCAGGCCGGCTCTGCTGAGCAGCGTGCAGCTCCCAGCCTGCCTGGGATGGGCAGGCTGGGGGCACCGACAGGGAAGGAGATGCCACCACCATGACCCTGTTCCTTGGAGGGGACAGGCATGGAGAGAACGGGGACCCCCTTGGATGGCCGCCACTGGGATGGGGACACAGCAGCTGGGCCACATCCTGCCCCCCTTTGGGTGCAGGTGCTGAGGACGGGTGACTGGGGATAGTTATGAGGTGCAAGCGGCAGGGGTGAGCTCTTAGGGTACTTTCAGAAGGGTGCAGTCAACGGAGGTGAAGTACTGGGGTGGATTCAGTGGGGTACTGCTGGGGATGGTTTATCAGGGTGTATGCACTATGGATGGGCTTTTGGGGTGCATTCAGGGGGTACATATGCCAGGAATAGTTATTGGGGTCCATGCACTGGGGACTTCTTTTTGGGGTGCACTCACAAGGACCCTCACAAGGGTACAACCACCAGAGATGAAGTATTGGGGTACCTTCAAAAGGGTGCATTGACTTTGAGAGTGTAGCAAGGTGCATGTACCAGGGATGGCCTTCCAGGGGGCGTCCAAGGGGTATATTCAGCAGGAATGGGAAATTGGGGTGCATTTACCAGGGGGTGTTAGGGGCATGCATTCACTGGCAATGTAGAACCAGGTTGTATTCACAGGGGATGGAAAGTTGGAGTGCATCCAGGGAAGTGCAGTCACCAGGGAACTGGGGTGCAGCATTGTGGATGGCATATTGGGAAGGGACACACAGGAGAATGGCAGAGGGGCATGCCTCCAGAGGAGCGCATGCACTTGGGATGAAGGATCCCAGCATCCAGTGGGGTGCATTCACAGGGAATGGGTAATTTAGATGCATTCCCCAGGGACACCCAACCAAGCAGCACCCCATTCTGCTCTCCAGCATCCCCCCCGCCATGGGGCTCGGAGGGCTCACCCTTGGCAGTACTGATGTCCCGCTGCCCTGCCAGGAGCCGCCGCTGGCTCAGAACCTGCTCCAGATCCCGCAGCTTCTGCTCCTCCCGGAGTGCTGCCGTCTGCCGCCTCTTCCGCACCTGCCGGCTGATGTTCTCCTCGCAGCAGAGCCGGCGGGCGGCCTCAGCAATCTGCAGCTGCAGCGCCCGCTCCCGTTCCAGAGGGTCCTGGGGGCGAGGGACACGCTCAGAAATGCACCTCAACACCCCTGAGCCCCCCATAAAGCTTAACATCCCAACGCCACCCATAGCACTTGGGATCCCAACCCCTCCCAGCATCTCATCTGGGACACCGAGCATCACTCTTGGAACCCAACACCACCCATCATGCTTAGGACCCCACCACTACCCATGACATTTGGAACCCACCTCCTCCCATAATTCTGGCACCCTGATACACCTGGGACTCTCCCCACACCCATCACCTTGGCACCCCAATCCCACACATTATGTTTAGGAACCCCAGGATAACCCCATTAACTCAACACCACCTCATGCTTGAAAGCATCCCCTGCCCCTCTCACCTACAGCACTTGGCACCTAACCACCACCCATGGGATGGGGATGGCAACATTTCCAGGTGACCCTTAGGCAGCTTCCACAGCAGAGGGGATGGGATGGGATGGGATGGGATGGGATGGGATGGGATGGGATGGGATGGGATGGGATGGGATGGGATGGGATGGGATGGGATGGGTCCCCACCACCTTTGCACCTCAGGGACTGTCTCACCACCCCACGCAGAACAGCGATCTCATCCAGCTTGAAGGCAGCCCCGATCCTGCGACGGACCTTGGGGGGCTTCTCGCCAGCTTTCAGGGGGTACTCGCAGGGCAGGGTCCCCGTCAGCTCCTGAGGATGGCACAGGGACACTGAGCAGAGCCATGGCAGTATATGAAGGTGGGCAGGGGGTCCTCATGCCCTGCTCACCGCCTCACGCAGGCACAGCTGTCGCAGCTCCTGGATGCAGCCATCCAGCTGGGCCTCCAGTGCCTGCTGCTGCCGCTGCCCCACTAGCACTCGCTCCTTCAGGGGGGACACTGGGCTGTCAGGGCCTGGAACAGATACATGGACATCTGGAGGGATGGGAGCACCCAGGTACCATCCTCCACCACTCCACAGCCTCCCTACCTTAGTTTTCCCTCCACCGCAGGGGGAGGAAAAAGCAGCCACGACCCTCCCAGCACACCCATGGGCACTCCAGCTGCTCCAAAGCAGCTGCGCCTCCCTTCCCCCACAGCAGCACCCGTGGGTGTACTGGCTCCCGTGGAACACCTGTTTCCCCCACCCAGCAGCAACCATTGGTGTTCCAACCCCCCAGGGTATCCAGGAACTCCTCCCCTAGCAGCACCCATGGGTCCTCCAATGCCCCAGGGTATGCATGAAATTCCCCCAGCAGCACCATGGGTGCTTCAGCCCCCCTGGGACACGTGTGACGTCCCTGCTGGGGGGTGGGAGGGGGGGCACAGGAGGGAGGTTTCAGTCTGACTCAGCCATCCCAAGCCAAGCCCATCTGAGTCAAATCCTGTCCACAGCACCCCCCTCTACACTTGGGATGCCTCCCGAAACGCAGGGGGAGCCTCCATTCCTCCACTCCTTCATTTCCCCAAAGCTCTCTCCAGGCAGCTCATGTGCCCCTAGTGTGTCCCCATGCACCGAAGTGCTCCGTTCCCTGCCTGGGAAGGAGGGACACGTCTATCAGAGCACTCCTGGGCCACAGGGGCACCCCAAAACCTCCCACAGCCCCAGACCCCATTCTCACCCGAGTGCAGCACGATCCCGCTGTCCATGTCACTGGCCTCCCCCATGCCGCGCCGAGAGCCTGCGGGCAACAACGGGTACACAGCTCGTCCCCACGCCCCCAGCCGGGCTGCACCCATGGGTGCCCCCCACCCTGCACCCCTACCATCCCTCATGTCACCCTGGGCGTGCCACGATGGCGGTGGAGGGGAGGCGAGGCTGTGTTTGCTTTGCCTTCTTGCAGGTCCTACCATAAATAAAGGGTGCGGTGCGCCAGGCGGGGGAGGGTGACACCTTCGAAGGGGTCAAAGGTGGTCGGGGTGCGGTGGAGGGGAGGGCCGAGGGGCCCCTCGCTCCCGCCCCAGCTGGTTTCGCTGGGCACCTCTCCCAGTTTTCCTTTCTTTTCCATCTGGGCTGGTGGCGGATCCGGGGGTGGGAGCGACCGCCGGCCTCGGAAAAGGGGGTCCCCAGCACCCCAAGATTCCCAAACTCTTGGGGAGGGAGTGAAAGGAGGACAGTGGGACGCAGGGGGTTCACACCGCTTTTCCAGCGCCGTCGCCTGGCTATGCTTCAGTTTCCCCAGCCCGCTCCCCGTCGCGCTGGGCGGCCAGAGGCAGGACGGAGGCCCCGGGGTCCCGGCGGGGTGGGAGAATCCCTTACCTGAGCCCGCCGCCGCTGCCGGCTCTGCTGCGCCGGGGCACGGACGGGTCTGGGCTTGAGCGGAGGGAGGAGCAGGGTGAGCAACATCTGCCCCAGTCCCCGCCCCGCCGCACGGCCCTGCAGCGTCTGCACCGCACGGCGCTGCACGGCATGGAACGGCGCTGCACGGCATGGCACATTTGTGGCATGGCATGGAATGGCACGGTACGGTATAGATGTGTCACAGCATGGCCTGGCACATCGCTGCAGGTGCTGGTGCAGTTCGGTGTGGTGTGGCACCGCAGCCCAGCACAGCCTAGTGCTTGCTGAGGCTCCAGCCCCAGTGCCATGGAGGCATAGGCCAAGCACAAGAACCACTGTCCCCGTCCTGGCGCTGGCCATGCACAGCAGGACAGTGCCAGGATGGTGCCACCATTGTGCCAGGATGATGCCAAGGCTCTCCCAGGCTGTGAGGCAATGATGCTGCAGACACTGTGGCCCCTCTGAGCTGGATTGGAGTGAGTTGGGCACTTCCTGCATTGCTACACCTGGCAGGGTGGGGAAGAATCCTCATAGGATGGGGCTAGACAGGATGGGCTGAGAAGGCAGGGAATGGGCAGGGTGCAGGCAGGGTGATGCAGGGGGCAGGCAAGGAGTGCAGGGAGCAGTCTGGGGTGCAGATTCCCTGGAACAATGGCCTGTTCCCTGCCTTGGTGCCCGGGGTGGTGCTGTCAGCCTGGGGCTGTTGGAGTGAGACCTATTCAATCCAGTCTCTTCCTCTCTCCTGGTGCCTCCCAGCTGCAGGTGGAAAGGGCGGGGGTGAAACATGTTCAACTGTGGAAATGGAAAAAAACACCAGGAGAAGACAAAGAAGAAAGGAGAGGGAGACTGAAGGAGTAAGGAAGGCTCTGTGCCACCAGGGGATGGCTGAAGGCCTTGGATGGACACCAACTGCAGTTGGGCTTGTGGCAGCACTGGTAAAATGAGCCACTGGCCACCATGACCACCCTCCATCCTCACCATGCACCATTAGCCCAAGGCAATGGCACCCCATCCCTGTCTCTGTCCCATTTCCATCAAGAAAACAGATAAAAGACTTTATTTGGTTGTTTTCTGGTTCATGAAGTCAGGGCAGGTGCAGGTCAGGGGGAGACTGTTGCCTGCATCCCCCGTATCACCCCTGGCACTGCCCTGGTGTTACCACCTCCTTCCAACCCTGGCATCTTGGTTGTCACCAGCATGGGGACACCAAGGCTCCAGGACTTACCCCTAACCACAAGCTCACTCAGAATGGCAGTGCCAGGTGGTGTTCCCAGTGCTGGGATGTGCTGGGGACGGGGGCTGCCCAGTGTATGCCAGGGGACTCAGGGAGCTCTGCTGAGCTGGCTTTGGCTTACATGTGTCAGGCACCTGCCTCTGCCAGCTTCATCTTCTGCAGGCTGTCCCACACCTGCAGGAACCTGGGACGAGGGTCTGGCCCTGGCCCAGCCACCTCCTGCTCGTGCTGCAGGAGGGGCAGCCATGGGGCCTGGTTGGGATTCCCCCAGCCCTCCCCATGACCCGATTGTCTCCTGACACAGGTGTTCCCTCAGCTGTCACCACGACCTGGTCACTGCTGGCCATCCCTTGACCAGTGTCCACCCCAACCAGCTTCCTTCAGCTACTCCTCAATTTCCCTGGACATTCCTCAGCTGAACTGCCCCAACAGCCCGATCAGCACTTGTCTGTCCCCAGGGAAGGAGACATGGATATGTAGCTGGATGGACATGTGGAGGATGGATGGATGGATGGATGGATGGATGGATGGATGGATGGATGGATGGTTGAATGGATGGATGGATGGATGGATGGATGGATGGATGGATGGATGGATGGATGATGGATGGATGGATGGATGGATGGATGGATGGATGGATGATGGATGGATGGATGGATGGATGGATGGATGGATGGATGGTTGGATGGATGATGGATTCATGTATGGAGGTTGGATGGGGGGATGGATTCATGGGCACATGGATGGATGAGGGATGGATTCATGCTCGTATGTATGGATACATGGGTGGATGAATGGATGGAAATGTGAGGCGAAGGCAGGAGAACTGGCCTGGATACAGGGATGGAGGCTGGGACAGACAGACAAGGACAAAGGGGCATCACAGACCTCCTCAAGTCTGTGGTGGCACTTCCTCAGCTGCTGCTCCAGGTCAGGTGGGCATCCCTGCAGCTCCTCCTGCAGCTGCCTCAGCCGCCAGCTCTCCAGCACCTTCAGGAGCTTAGCCCTGTGCCAGGGCAGGATCCCCCTGTAGCGATGGACAGGCTTCAACCAGCCACCACACCCGGACACCCAGCTGGAGACAAGCCCATTCCCATGCCCACCTGCTATGGCTGAAGGGTAGCTCCTAGTGCAGGTCCTGGTGGCTACAGGATTCCCATATCAGGTTTGGCACCTTCTCAGGCTGAATAATGTTCCTGTGGCCATCAGGGGCCAGGTCCAGGGAGAGAACATCACTCCTGTCACCTTCTTGAGAGGAAGGGGATCAGCAGGGGATGGGAGCACCAGGGGATGAGTCACCAGAAGCATGGAGTCACCAGTGGGAAAGGGTCATCGGTGATGGGGTCACCACAAGGGATGGCACAACCTGGGACAGAGTCACCAGGGGATGGGGAGGAGCCACATGCCAGTACAGGGTGAGATCCTGGACACCAGCCCCTGTGTCCCCCAGTCCCTGTGGTCATGTGGTGGCACAGCTCAGAGTCCTCACCTGCTGCTCCCAGCACCCTCAGGGTCCCTGTTTGCAAGTGTCCCTGTCCCAGGCCACCCTGTGGTCTCAGGCCACCCCATCTTCCCATCACTTCTTAGGGTCCTCATTATCCCTGAAGTACCCACCACCCATCAAGTGCCCATCACCTCTCAGGTCCCCATTGTCTCCTGGGGTCCTCATTGTCCCTGGGGTCCCCATCACCCCTGGGGGTTCACTATCCCTCAAGGTCCTCATTACTTCTTAGGGTCCCTCTCACCTTCAGGGTGCCTACTGTCCCTGGGGTCTCCCTCACTCCAAGATCTCCATCACCCCTGGTGTTCTGTTGTCCCTGTGTCCCTTCATCCCCAGTGGGGTTCCCAACACCACTGGGGTCCCCATCAGTCCAGGTGTCACCACTGTACTGTGTGTCCTCATAACCTTCAAGTCTTCACTGTCCTTGGGATCTCCATCACCCCTGGGGTGTTAATCATCGCTCAGGGTCCTCATTACTCCTTGAAGTCTCCATTGCTTTCAGCATCCCCATTGTCTCTGTGTTCCTCGTTGCTCCTGAGGACCCCAGGTTCCCATCACCCTTGGGATTCCACCACCCCCTGGTCCCCATAACATCCAGGTTCCCATTGTCCCTGTGTCTCCATCACCCCTGGCATCCCCATTGTCCTTGGGATACCCATCACGCGCCATCCCTGTTCCCCTGGGTCCCACAGCCCCATGCCCTAGTGCCAGCAGCCACCCAGCACTGTGCTGCTCCTCGAGGCTTTGTTGTCACCCTGGCCAAGATGTCACTAGTGGAGACCAAATAAATGAACCCTTGATGTCCCTCCTGCTGGGAGCTGTGGCTGGCCCTGGTGCATGGGTGCAAGGGAGCAGCAGGAGAATGGATGTTCTCCACGTTAGCTCTGGAACCCAAGGAGGGCAAGGGGTCCTCAGGCTGAACTCCAGGACAGGCACTGGAGTCTACTGGGAGTACTGGGAGCACCAGACTCACTTGGGGAGCACTGGGTTGGCTGAGGGCACTGGGAACACTGGGGACATTGGGAACACTGGGAGCACGGGGTTTGCTGGGAGCACAGGGACTGATGGGGGCTCTGGGAACACTGGGAGCACCCAGGACTGCTGGGGGCACCAGGACCACTGTGGGGACATTGGGGCCACTGGAGGCATTGGGAACACGGTGGGTACTGGGGTCACTGGGAAGACTGGGACCTTGGGGCACTGGGGTCCGCTGGGGGCACTGGAAACACAGGGACCACTGGTGGGCACTGAGAACCCAGGGGGCCCTGGGGGTGCTGTGAGCACTGTGAGCACTGGGGCTGGGTGCACTGGGACCACTGGATTGTGTGGGTTGCTGTGGGAGCTGAGGGTTACGGGAGAAACTGGGCTGGGGACTGGATGCACTGGGTGTTATGGGAGATACAGGGAGTTACTGGGCGCGCTGGGGGTCAACTGGGAGACTTATGGGGGATACTGGGATGGGGATTGGGTGGCATATGATGTTACTGGGAAGGACTGGAATACTGGAGGCATTGGGGAACCTGGGGGTTACTGGGGAGGACTGGCAAGGACTGGGATAGAGGACTGGGTGCTTGGAGAGGGGGCCTTAGGGTTAGACTGGGAGTTACAGGGGAGCCTGGGGGTCAGATTGTACTGGGGGGTTACTGGGATGACTGGAACTCACTGAGGGCTGGAATGGAGACTGGTTACACGTGGGTGGTACTGGGATACTGGGAGGACTGAGGGTTACTGGGGGTGCTGGTGGGTTACTGGGTTGCTGCAATGGGGACTGGTTGCACTGGGGAGGTACTGGGAGGACTGGGGCATACCGGGGGCTGCAGGGTTATGGGGAGATTGCGAGTTGCTGGGAAATCCGGGGGTCACTGAGGTGTGGTTGCACTGGGGAGGTACTGGGAGGACCGGGGATTACTGGGAGTACTGGTGGGTTACTGGGAAGACTGGAATGGGGACTGAGTGCACTGCGGGACACTGAGGGGTCACTGGGGACAGGATGGGGGCTGTTCACACTCTGCCGGGCGCACCGGCAGCTCCCGCGGCGCTCGGGTCACCGGGGCTGCTGGGCCGCACCGGGGCGGCACACGCACCTTCCCGATAGGCGCTCCATTGAGGCCGCCTGCTCCTCAGGATGCGCGTCGCGCGGGTCGGCGCTCGGCTGGCCGTGCCTGTCGCCCGCTTCCGCTGTCGCGTCGGCGCCGCGGGGGCCGGGGGGGTGCGGGGGCGCCATGACCAACGGTGGGAACGGGGGGCCCAGGGCTACCGAGGGGGGCCTCGGGACAACCGGGGCCGGCATAACCAATGCTGGAACGGGGGAACGAGGGGTTGTACAGGGTCCTGAGGCCACCATGGCTGGTGGTGGGAACTGGGGAGTGGAGGGGCCGGGGCGTCCGGGCGGGTTCGGGGCCTCAAGGACCATGGAGGGAGGGGGGTACGGGGGGTTTTGGGGGTTCCGAAGGCGGGGAGCCTGATGGGGCACCATGGGGAGAGCACTCAGGTACCGGCAGGCGGCGGGGCAGAAGGGGCTGATGTGGGGGAAGTACTGAGAGAGAGGAAGTTTTGGGAGGCGGCTGGGGGACTGTGACCCTTCGGGGACGGGGTACTGGCGGTTCTGAGTGCCGTCGGTGGGGACACGGGCAGTGTGAGTCCCTTTCGGGGGGATCCCGGGGAGTCTGCATCCCCTCATAGGGGCAGAGATGGGAGGTTGTTCACACGGAGTGTGGGGGTCTCTTTGCAGGGGGGTTGGGCAGGGGCCCGGAGTTCCCCCTGACCTCTCCCCGACCGATCTCCCCGCAGTTTATTCCCTGGACGGGCTCCTGGTGTTCGGGCTGCTCCTGGTTTGCACTTGTGCGTACCTGCGGAAGGTGCCCCGACTGCGCATCTGGCTCCTGTCCGAGCGCAGGGGCGTCTGGGGAGTCTGCCACAAGGGTGAGGGGCACTTGGGACACTGGGGTATGGCGCGGGGGTGCTGAGATCACTGGGGTGGGGCACTTGGAACACTGGGGTACAGGATGGGGATGCTGGGATCACTGGGGTCGGGTCTAGGACAGGAGCATTGGGTCCAAGATGGGGACACAGAGATGTGGGATGGGGGTTTTGGGGTCTGGGATAGGAACACAGGGATTGGGAATGGGAACCCTGGGGTTTGGGATGGGAACATGGGGTCTGGGATGGGCTCACAGGGATTCAGGATGCATCTGGCATGGGGACATGGGGCCTCACCCCATCCTTGTCCCACCTACAGCTGCTGTGATTGGGACCCGCCTGCACGTGGCTGTGTCCATGTCCTGTCTTCTCATGGCCTTCTACGTCCTTGTGGGAAAGTGACCACATGGAGACCTGCTGGCAACCTGAGAGAGACCTGGGACTGACTAGAGGTCCTGTGACTGATTCCAACAATCCCACTATGGACCAGAGATCCTGGTACTGACCCCTGTGTCCCAGTACCAACCAGAGACCCCATTGCTGACCCTGGAGACCCTGGTACTGATCCTGAAGACCCTGGTACCGACCCTGAACCACCCCTAGTCCTGCCCTTGGCAGCAACCTGGATCCTGCATGTGGCAACCCAGGCACCATCATGGCCCATCACTCTCCTTGAGCCCACCAAGGGCAACTGTGAGGGCCAACAGAGCACCTTTAGACTGTTGGAAAAAGATTTCTCGTTAATTCTGTAGAGAAGTGGGTGAAGGGACCCCCGGGACTGGGGGACCCAGCTCTGAGTTGTGAGCCCCTTCTCTTGATGCTGAGCAGGGTGCTGGTGAGACCATGGCAGGCTCTAGGGGCCTGGCAGGGTCCCCCCTGATCTGTGGGATCTTCCTATGCCCCTGCAGCGTGGGGGGCCCTCAGGGGGGTCTCCTGCAGTGGGGGGTTGGTGACGCCCCCGGGTTGTAAATATTGGACCACCACATGCAAATAAAGTGGGGGTTCCTCTGTGGCAGTGCTGGCCTGGGGGTCCTGTGGGGCTGGGGGTGCTCCTGTGGAGTTGGTGCCCTGCTTGGGGGTCCTGTGGTGTGGGTTGAGGCTCCCACTGGGTGTGTGTGAGGAGGTCCTTGGAGGCTGCCTCCCATGGGGTGGAGGGCTCCTGTAGTTATGAGTCCTGGGGTGAGGAGGATTTGTGCAAATAAAGTGGGGGGGTGGGGAATGCTGATTGGAGCCTCCTGGCCCGGTTCATCCAGCTCTCTGGGGCCGGGAGCGATACAGCCCCTCAGCGAGGGGCACGGAGGGCTGTGCCCTGCCCGCGGTGAGTGTGCCCGGCCCCGCCTGCCGCCCGTCGCTGAGCCGCCCGTGTGCCCGGGAGACGCGGGCGGCGCTCGGCGGTGCTTGGCGGTCCTCCCATCGGCCGGGGGCGCGCCAGAGCTCTGCGCCGCCCTCCCGGCGTGCTCGGCGCGGCTACGGTAGATAAAGGGCCGGAGCGGAAGTGGCTGTGGCTGTGTGCGCGTGCGTGTGTGTGTGTGCGTGCGCGCCTGTGAGAGAGAGAGTGTGTGTGTGTGTGTGTGTGTGTGTGTGTGTGTGTGTGTGTGTGTGTGTGTGTGTGTGTGTGTGTGTGTGTGTGTGTGTGTGTGTGTGTGTGTGTGTGGCGCCAGCCACCCTACCTCCCTACACGTTGATCTTATTCGATCGGCCGGGCCCCGCCGGGCCGAGGTGAGAAGAAAGCGCCGCGAAGCCCTCGGGCGCTGTGCGGCTGGGCCGGGCGGGATGAGTCGATCAGATAGGCGAGGCCACGGCCGCTGAGCGCCCTGCGATTCTGACCCGCGCCCACGTCTGCAGCCCCGGGGCCGACACCGAGCCGCTCCCGACAGCGGCGGAAGACGAACCGCCCCAGCCTCATCCCGGCCCAGCCAGCCGAGCCCCGCGGCGAGGCGGGAAATGCGCCCTGCCGCGGGCTCCGTTCGCGCTTTGCGGGCTCCGTGCTGGCCGTGCGGGGTCTGCACGCTCCGGGCCGTGCTGGCGGTGGTTCGCCGGGCCCTGCAGCTGTGTGCGGCACAAAGGCTGTACGCGGGGCTGTCGTGGCACCGTGCCGCGTCTGTGAGCTGAGCGCGGACCTTGCTGGCCCCGCGGGACACCGGGGACTCATTAGACCTACGAACTTCATGCAGCACGGCCTCTGTGTTTTATTGGGAGTGTGTGGGGATGGGAATAGCCGTGATGGTGACAGGAGGATGGCCACAAGGGGACAACCATGGTGAAGGCTGGGGGATGGCCATGGTGACAAAAAGAGCAGCCATGGTGCTGCCAAAGCTGTGATGGTAACCAGGGGACAGCCCCTGTGGAAACTGGAAGAGTACAGTTATGCTGCTGACAAGAGGATGGCCATGGTGATAACAGGAGGACAGCTGTGGTGATACAAGAGGATGGCCGTAGTTATGCCAAGGGGACAGTAAGGGTGGGTGACTGAGGGGTGGTGACAAGAGGATGAGCCTGAGAGGACAGCCACAGAGGTGAAAAGGGGGCGGCTGTGATTCTGGCATTACTGGGAGAAGCAGCTGCGGTGACTGCTGATGGTGGCCTTGCTATGGGGAGAGGGCCTCTGAGAGGAGGTCACCAGCTTAATGGTGCCTGGCAGGCTTCATCTGCCAGGGGGACACTGTGGATGCCGTGGGGCATGGCCACCCCATGCCACTGTCTCTAGCTGTGGCACAAGTAGGCGTGGGGTTGTCCCCATGCTGCCATAGGGACAGGCATGTTTCCTTCCTGTGGCCGTGTCCCCCCTGCCCGTGGTACTTGCTGGCATCCCTGTGTCACCACAGATGGACATGTGTCACTAGTGTCCTCTAACCCACAGGGTGACCCTTTGCCACCAGAGTTGAGACCTCGGTGTCACCTTAGCAGCTCTGTCCCTCATGTCCTCTTGTGACTGTGGCCCCCATATGCCCATGTTCCCCATGTCCCTGGTGTTCCCGTGTTGTCCATAGCCTTCATGTCCCCCTGTGTCCCCAATCTCCTTGCATTCCCATGCCAGCTGTGTACCCAGTGTCCCTCTGCAGCCCCTTACCAGCTGTGTTCCTACGTCCCTCATGTTCAGATATCCCCTGTATCCCGTGTCCCTCGGTGTCCCCCATTCTCCCGTGTCCCCTGTATTCCCAGTGTCCCTGATGTTCCTGTGTCCCCCGTGTTCCTATGTCCCCTGTACGCCCTATGTCCCTCATGTCCTCCATGCCCAGGATATGCAGCCACATGTGTCCCGTGTCCTGTCCCCAGTACAGTGGGGCTGGCCCGGCTCCGTGAGGACATGGCCTGAGGGCACACGAGTGGCACCCAGTCTCCGGTGGGGTGGAGGCAGCTCCAGGCTGCGGGGGGCTCTTGACCGCCCCTCGCCGTGTCCCGGTCCGCCCCCAGCCCCGGGCGGCGGGAGGAGGGGCTGTTCCGGGGGCGTGATGCCCCGCGACGGTCCCGGTGCTGTTCCTGGCGTAACATTCCCAAATCCGTTCCGAGGATAAATTCCCGATGCCGTTCCCGGGAACGCGTTCCGGAGATCACATTCGCAGTCCCGTTTCCGGGGATACGCTCCCAAGGATGATGGGGTTCCCGGCGGCGTTCTCACGGATAGCACTCCCGGTGCCGGTGCCCGGCGCCAATCTCAGGATACCATTCCCGGGTGTAACCTTGGCCGTGCTGTTCCCGGGAGTTCCCTTCCCGTGTCTCTATTCCCAATACCGATGCGCGGTGCCATTCCCATGAATAATATTCTCGATACCGATTCCCGGTGCCGCTCTCATGGCAAGCGTTCCCGAAGGCGATGCCAGTTGCCGTTCCAAGGGAGTCTATTCGTGCTCCACTGCCCGTTCCCGTTCCCTGGGGCGATGGCCCGTGCCATTCCCACCGTTCCCGGTGTCCGTTCTCGGAGGTGCTGCCCGGTGCCGTTCCCGGGGGTTCTGTTCCCGTTCCCGGGGGCGGGGGCAGGTAGCGGCAGGTGCGCGGAGGCCGGGCCGTTGGCGGGGGCGGGGCAGCGGCGCCGGTGCTCGCACCGGCCGAGCTGCCGCCGTTGCCGCCGCCGTTGCCGCCGCCATGGCCGGTACCGGAGCCCGGTGGATGCCGCTGGCGCTGTGTCTGGCTGTCACCGTGTCACCGGGACGCACCGGAGAGCAGCTACACGTCTGCAAGGAGGTACCGGCACCGGGAATGGCGGGGGGCGGGGAGGATGGGGGTGGGCAACCGATAACACACCGGCCCCGCTACAACCACCCCCAAATTCCCCCCGCACACCGATGAAACGGAGTCCCGGAGCACGGGAAGGCCGCTCCCTATGAGATGGGGGGGACAAGGAGGGGACAGGTGGGGGTCGGGCATCCCGGTGGCACTGGGGATGGGGTGTCTCCTGTAGGGGGGAGGGAGTGGCCGACCTCCTGGGGGCCCAGGGAGCAGTCTTTGCTCCCAGTGGCTCGGCCAGAGCCCGACGGTCTCCTTTGGGACCCCAACTGGTGTCACCCTATCATGGTCCCTAAGTCCCTACCCCTCAGACACATTGGGGTCTCCCTGAGTGCTGCTGGGGGGTGACAAGGAGCAGGGGGGGGGGGCAATCCCAACGGCCACGTGTCATTCCCAGTCCAGCACATGGTATTCTGTGAAGAAAAACTGTCACTCACCAGGATCTGTCCACCTTGGGGACAGCGGGTGAACCCCCAAATGCTCTCCCTGGGTTGTCTGCATTGCCCCCCTCCCCAGAGTTTTCCTCCCCCCTCCTCAGACCCGCGTCTGCTTTTAATCTGGGCCAGGATTTTTTTTTTTTCTCTGATCCAATTATTTTTGTCCGTGTTCCATGATCCAGAGCTGGAAACAATAGACTGGGGCTGGCACCTGCCCCAGGAGCGATCAGTCCCCCAGAGGAGGTGTACCCTGTCCTTCACAAGGGACAGCCCTTCTCCCTCCCCTGGCCAGAGCAGAGTTACAGTGGCAGTTTTGGGTGCCCTCCACCCCCAGAGCCACCCTGGGGCTGAATTAGGTCAATTTATGTAGATTTAATGAAAACATGGAAAAGTTTAGGAAGTGAAAAAAAAATACCCTCTCCCCAAGGAAATCCCTCAGGACTGAGAGTAATGTGGTAGTTCAGGGCTGCTGAAAGTTGGAGTGACTCTCCGGGTACCCCCAGGGTGGTGGGGACCTTTCTCTGTGTCCCCATCCCAGGGCCAGGGGGGTTCCATGCTGCCTGTACATGGGCAGGGGGTGCTGCAGGCATCTCTCTGTCCTCAGTTTTCCTTCTCCACCCCCCTTTTACCTCTCCAATCCCTTTTTCCCCTTCACACCCCCCCATCCCCCTCTTCCCCCCCCCCCCCGCCCCCATTGCTGTGTTTCCAGCTGATGGGAACATCAAAGCAGTTGTTTTCTCATCAACCTGCCACGCTCCAGCAGCCGCCGGGAGCATGAAGCCACAGCACCGGCTCTGACACCTCAGCGCTGCTGCGGGGGGTGGGGAGCTCCCCTTGTACCCCAAACCCCAACACCACCACCAGATGTGTCCTTCACCCTGCCCACGCCGTCTGTCCCTGGCGTCTCCTCACCGGCCTTAAGGCAATCCCAGCTTGGTGCAGTGGGAGGATGGGGGGGTCACGGTGCCTCTGCTGTCTCCAGCACTTCCTGGTTCCTCCTGGTCCCCCCTGTGCTCCCGCCCTGTGCCCGGGCTGCTCCCCGGCTGGATCCGGGTTTTGCCACAGCTGTTTGATGAGCAAAGTGTGTCACAGCCGTGCCAAGGGGCGTGACAGTGCCATGTGATCCCAGGAGCATGGAGGGGGCGCAGGGGTTCCCCTTCACACCAGGGAGGGGTGCAGGGCTGCTGCTGCTCCAAGGCTCTTGGGCAACCCCAGCCAGATCATCCCCCCACGCACAGCACCCCCATTTCCCAGCGTCTTCTCAAACTGCCCCCCCCTCCCCCTGCCACAATCCTCCCCCACTCTGAGCATCCCTCTGGTCCCCAGCTCCCCTCAATCCAGAGCATCTCCCCCCCAAATCCACCCCCATTTTCCAGGATCCCCCCCCCACACTGAACTCTCCCCTGCCCCAGTATCCCCCCACTCTGAACGCCCTCTCAGGCCCCTCTCTCCAGGCCCTGGGCACCACAGGACATTGCCACACCTTAACTCAAAACCATCCCTTGAAGGCACTGCTGGGCCCAGGGGCCAGCCCCTGTCAGGGAGCAGAGGGTGCAGGGGCAGCCCGGGGCACAGCTCCCTGCACGCTCCCTCTGTGTCTCCTGCAGTCCGAGTACCACTACGAGTACACAGCCTGTGACAGCTCAGGATCGCGCTGGAGGGTGGCTGTACCACACACACCTGGACTCTGCACTGGCCTGCCTGACCCTGTCAGGGGCACTGAATGCTGTAAGATTGCCACCAGGAATGGCTAGGGGTTAGGCTGGGGGGTGGGAATGGCAGGGATGGGAAATGAGGGCGAGGGGAGGGAGAGAGTGGGGAGACAAGCACAGCCATTGTTGGCTCCAGTGCAGGCAGGAGGATGGAATGGGATCAGTGGGATGGTAGAAGAGCTACAAGCACTGGGATGGGATGGAATAGGAATCACACACACAGAAACTCCCTGGGATGGGATGAGAGGGATGGGAACCACACACACACAGGCATTGGGATGGGATGAGACAGATGGGAATCACATGCACACACAGATAGGATGGGATGGGAATCACACATAAAATGATGGAATGGGATGAGAGGAATGGGAATCTCACACACTGGGATGGAAATCCCCTCATCCCACACATGCACCAGGACAGGATGAGCAAGATGAGCACTCACTCAGCTGAATGGGATGAGAGAGATAGAAATCCCACACACATAATGGGATAGGATGGGAATCCCACACATGGGCACTAGGACAGGATAAGAGGGATGGAAATCATACATAGACATGCACGAGGATGGGAGGGGAATCACACACACAGTCACCAAACGGAATGAGAGCCATGGCAATCTCACCACACACACATGCACCAGGATGGCTGAGAAAGGTGAGAATCCCCCTCACACAAACTTACCAGGAGGGATGAGCAGGATGGGAATCCCAAACACATGCCCCCCAAAGCCTGGAGGTGCCCCCGGTTCCATGGTAGAGTGTTACATCCTGCCTGGATTGGGCAGAGCTGGGCATCAGGTACCAAAACTCATGGATGGGGGGGTTGCCTTTGTGGAGTGGTAAGAATTGGGGATCCCAGCACCTCCAACAGTTGGAGCACTTGGAAATGCAGAGCTGAGGGTGATGAGGCTGTAGCGGCACCAGGAGGATTGGGAGTGACCATCCATGCCCTGTGCCCCCGTCTCCATTGGCAGCATTCTCCTGCAAGGCGGGTGAGTTCTTGGAGATGCAGACGCAGACGTGCCGGCCCTGCGCTGCGGGCACCTACTCGCTGGGCACTGGTGTCCGCTTCGATGAGTGGGACGAGGTGCCCCATGGCTTCGCCAACGTGGCCACCAACCTGGAGGTGGATGACGGCTTTGGTGATGCGGCAGAGAACTGCACCGCGTGAGTCACGGTGTCACTGGCTGTGACGCCAGCACACGGGCACCTGGCCTGTCAGCACTGGGTGCGGGGCACAGGGAGCAGGGTGGGTGTGACACCCCTGTGCATCCAGTTGCCCCGACACCCTTCTGTCATCCTGCCCTGGGAGGTGACACCAGCAGGGCATTACAGGGGCACCCTGGTCACAGCAGGGGAACACCTAGCAGCATCCCCCATTCCCCAGAAGTGGCAGGACCCCAACCCCATGGGACTTCCACATCAATATTCCTTGGGAACGGAGCACCCATGGAGGTCCCCAGAGCTCCTATGAGGGTCTCGAAAGGACCCATGGGGGTCCTCACACCCCCGTGCCACCAGCGAGAGCCTTTTCTGCCACAGTCCTTTGATCCTCACTAGCAACCTCTGAGCTCTTTTGGTTGTGCTGGCAGCCACCAGACCCTTGCAGTTGTTGCACAGCCGTTAAACATCCCACCAGCAGCCACAAAACCCTCTTACGTGTACCACAGCCACCAAGGCCTCTCAGTTGTACCAGCAGCTGCCAAGCCCTCCCAGTTGTTCCGCTGCCACTGAATTTCCCACCAACTGGTTGTACCAGCAGCCACTGGTATACAACAAATACCAACAGCCACCAAACCCTCCTGGTTGTACCACACCACTGAGCCTTCCCAGTTATACCAACAACCAAGAAACCCTCCCAGATTTACCAACAACCACCAAGCCCTCAGTTTTACTGGCACCACCACGCTGCTCCATTGATGCCCCTCTTATGCATTCCCTACTCCCAGTAGTGTGTTCCTCATCCAGCCACATTCCCAGAACAGGGGGACCCCATCCTCTTCTCCTTGCAGTCCACACTCCACACGGCTCTCAGAGAGCCGGGGGATTCTCCCGAGGGAGATGTGGCTAGCCATCACACCTTGCCATGTCCCTAAGATGTGCCCAAGCCCTGTGCCCCCCATTTCTCCCCTGCTTCCTGGGTACCCTTCCAGCTGTCCCTACAATCCTTGTCCTGCCTGCCAAGAGTTGTGACAGGATATATCACTTGCCCCAGGTCAACGTGGGTGCCACTGGGGGACTACGTGGCCTCCAACACAGATGAATGCACAGCCACCCTCATGTATGCTGTGAGCCTCAAACAGTCGGGGACTGTCACCTTCGAGTACATCTACCCTGACAGCAGCATCGTCTTCGAATTCTTCGTAGGTGACGGGGACAGGGGTGGAGGATATGGGTCTCTGGGGACGTGGGAGGGTCCTTGGGGGCATGGGAGGGGTCTCTTGGTACATGGAGGGGTCCATGGGGATATGGGAGAGGGTCCTAGATGGCATTAAGGGTCCCTAGGTACATGGGACAGGTCCCTTGTGACCTGAGTGGGTCTGTGGAGACTCCTCAGGGGTCCCTGGAGACGTGGAAGGAGTCCCTGAGAACATGATGTGCGTCCCAGGGGACATGGCAGGATCTCTGGTGGATGTAACAGGGGTCTCTGGGGACATGGGGAAGGGGACCCTGGATATATGGGAGGGGTCCCTGGGAACATCATAGGGATCCTTGCAGACATGGAGGGGTCCCTGGTGACATGAGGGGAGCCCCATGGGATATGGCAGTGGTTCACGGAGACATGAGGAGGGGTTTCTAGGAATATGGAGGGTCCCTGGGAGCATGGGGGTGTGTCCATGGGGACATGCAGGGTTCCCTGTGAACATGGGGTCCCTGACACTCTCCCTGCAGGTGCAGAACGACCAGTGCCAGCCCACGGTGGAGGAGTCCCGCTGGATGCGGACAACAGAGAAGGGCTGGGAATTCCACAGCGTGAGTGTTCGGCGGGAGGTGACACCGGGGGGAGGTCCCTCGGTGCTGCCCCGGCGTTTCTTGTCCCTCCCGTGGGACGAAGATGCTCCACGAGGCTGAGGAGGGGGCGATGGGTGGGGACAGACGGGGGTGCCGCACACCCCCTTCCACTGGTGGCCGCCCCCTCCTCGGCAGCGGGATCCCCCACCCATGGTGCTAAACCCATCCCTGGCAGTGGGATTACCTAATCCCGTGGGATCCTTCTCCCAGGTGGAGCTGAGCCGTGGGAACAACGTGCTGTACTGGCGGACCACCGCCTTCTCCGTCTGGTCCAAGGTGCCTAAACCGGTGCTGGTGAGGAACATCGGCATTACAGGTGGGTGGGGGCAGGAAGGAGGGTCTCGGGGGTCGTGCACCACCCTCCCCGCTACCTGAGACTCCTCCCGCTCTCAGGGGTGGCCTTCACTTCGGAGTGCTTCCCCTGCAAGCCCGGCACCTTCGCCCCCGCTGCCGGCTCAGCCGCCTGCCAGCCCTGTCCCGCTGACACCTTCTCTGGCAAAGGGGCCACCG
Source organism: Ammospiza caudacuta (assembly GCF_027887145.1). NCBI lineage: Eukaryota > Metazoa > Chordata > Aves > Passeriformes > Passerellidae > Ammospiza > Ammospiza caudacuta. Next base: position 1,687,190 of record NC_080616.1, on the reverse strand, counting down.
CCTGCCAACCCTGCGACCCTGACACCTACGCCGGTGAGAGGGGACACCCGGGGCTCCCCCCGCCCAGATCTGTCCCTCTAGTATTTGACCCTGGGAAGGGAAGGGGTGATCTGGGGAGCAGGTGTGACCTGACATCCCCTGGTGGCGATGGTGTTGGCACCCCTGACAAACCTGACACCTACGCTGGTGAGGGGGGACACTCTTAGGGGTCCCTTTGTCCCCGCAATCTGCACTGCAGGAGTGGCCCTGGGGGAGGGAGAGATGATGTGGGGAGTAGGGAGCACCCACTACCCCTTGGCTGGGAGGGAAGACAAGGACACCCCGCGTGGTGGGAGCAGCGCTGGGGTCCCCGGGCTGTGCTGGCTCACCCGCCGTGCTCCCCCTCGGCAGAGCCCGGCTCGGGGTCCTGCAAGCCACGCCCGCCCTGCACGGACAAGGATTTCTTCTACACCCACACGGCCTGCGACGCCCGTGGGGAGGTAATGCAGGGGCAGCCCGGGGTGGGCCCCCTGTCCCCCGTGTCCCCCCCAGCTCACCCGCTGCCCCGGCAGACCCAGCTGATGTACAAGTGGGCAGAGCCCAAGATCTGCAGTGAGGAGCTGCCGCAGGCGACCCGGCTGCCATCCTCGGGGGTCAAGACACGATGCCCCCCCTGCAACCCTGGCTTCGCCAAAGGCAACAGCAGCACCTGCCAGCCCTGTCCCTATGGCTTCTATTCCAACGGCTCCGGTAAGGTGGCCCCGTCATTGTCCCCAAGGCGTGACTGGGGCAGCCTGAGCTGCTGGGGGAAGGTAGATGCCACTCCTGTGCAGGGTTGTCCCTTCCTGTCCCCATGGCTCCAATAAGGCACCCCCACCACTGTCCCCAAGGAATAACTGGGGTCTCTGGGGCTACCAGGGGGACGTGAGTGCCACCTCAGTGCAGGGTTGTGCCATCCTGTTCCCATCATTGTTCCAAAGTGGTGACCAAGGCACCCAAAGCTGACAGAGAGAAAAGTGGTACCACCTCGGTGCAGGGCTGTCCCTATGTATCCAGTGAGAACATCCCAGTTATTGTCCCCAGTGAGTAACTGGGATCGCTGGAGCTGCCTAGGAAGATGGGTGCCATCTCAGTACAGAGCTGTCCTCTCCTGTCTCCACCATTGCCCTCAAGAGGTGGTTACCAGGTCATCCCAAGCTGCAGGGAGGGTAATGTGGTACCACTCTAGTGCAGGGCTGTCCCCTCTTGTCCCCATCACTGGCCTCAAGGGGTAAGCAGGGCACACCAAGCTGACAGAGGGGGAGGTGGGTGCCACCCCTGTGCAGGGCTGTTGCCTTCTCTCCCCAGCCTGTCTCAGTTGCCCAGAGGGCACTGAGCCAGTGCTGGGCTTGGAGTACAAGTGGTGGAACGTGCTGCCCCCCAACATGGAGACCACCGTGCTCAGCGGCATCAACTTCGAGTACAAGGGCATTGCAGGTAGTGGCAGAGGGCTGTCCCTTCCCTGTCCCTTGCTGGGGCACGGCCAGGGACCTCTCTGAGTGTCACTGCACCCCTGCAGGCTGGGAGGTAGCTGGGGACTACATTTACACGGCAGCTGGAGCCTCTGACAGCGACTTCATGATCCTCACGCTGGTGGTCCCTGGCTTCAGGTGAGGTGGGGGCCACCACCAGGGAGCAGGGGGGACACAGCCATGGAGCAGAGCTAGCAGTGTCCCCACGCTGTCTCCAGCCCTCCAAGCCCAGTGCTAGAGGACACAGAGAGCAGGGAGGTGGCCAGGATCACCTTCGTTTTCGAGACGTTCTGCAGCGTTGGCTGTGAGCTCTACTTTATGGTGGTGAGTGGGGAGACACAGCAGTTTGGGGGGGGGGGGGCACAGTGAACTTGGGTAGTGCCACCTCCACCGTCCCCACAGGGTGTCAACTCACACACCAACACTCCGGTGGAGACATGGACAGGCTCCACAGGGAAACAATCCTACACCTACCTGGTGGAGAAGAACGCGACCATGAGCTTCACTTGGGCCTTCCAGCGCACCCCCTACCACGAGGCGGTGAGGGACAGGGGGCCCTGCTTTGAGAGGGCTGGAGGGCCCCCACTTTGGGGGATCTGGGGGAGGGTGGGGGGCAGATGGTGATGGTGCTCTCGGTGCCAGGGCCGGCGGTTCACCAGTGATGTGGCCAAGCTGTACAGCATCAACGTCACCAATGTGCAGGGGGGGGTGGCCTCCTTCTGCCGCCGCTGTGCCCCCCAGCCCACTGGGTCCTGTGCCCCGTGTTCCCCTGGCAGTGCCGTGGACCCCAGCTCGGGCACCTGCCAGCCCTGTCCGCCTGGCACCTACCTGCGGGGCCACCCCTCCGACGGGACGCCCACCTGCCACCCCTGTGGCCCTGGCACACGCAGCAACCAGGTGACTGGGGATGGTAGGGGGTCCAAGTGTCCATAAATGTCCCCATGGGTGATGCCAGTGGGCCCCAGAGGAGTCACACCAGCCTCCCCCAGAGCCAGGATGTCCCAGATGGTGGCACTGGCTAGCACCAGGAGGGTGACACCATCACGGGTGGGTGACACGAGCCTCCCCCAGTCATCCTGGGTGCATGACACTGTGTCCCCATGAAGGTGACACCAGCCCCTTACAGCCATTCTGGGTGGATGACAGGATGGGTGGCAGTGTGGGTGACTGTTTAACCCAGAGTGGGTGATGCCTGCCCCCTTGGCCATCTCCAGGGAGGTGACACCAACCCTGTGGCAATCCTGGGTGGATGGCAAGGTGGGTGACAATGTCTAATCCTGGGTGGGTAATGCCAGTCCCCCAGCTGTCCCCAGAGAGATGACACCAGCCCCTCCCAGCCATCCCAGATGGGTGACAGTATCTGACACTGGTGGGTGGCAGTGAGTGACCCTGGTGGGTGCCACTATGGCCCTGCTGTCTCTCAGGGGTGGTGCCAGCTCTCCAGAGTCCCCCACAAGGGTGTCCCCAGTGGGTGGCATGGCCATTCCTGAGCTCCCTGTCCCTGTTCCCAGCTGCGATCACTATGCTACAACAACTGCAGCCTGGCACTGGCACTGCCAGGCCGGATGCTGCACTTCGAGTTCCCATCGCTGGGCCAAGGTGCTGGGGTGGGCACAGGGCCCGGCTTCACCCCCAAAGGGCTGCGCTACAGCCATCACTTCCGCCTGAGCCTCTGTGGGCACCAGGTGAGAGACGTGTGGGCAAACACGTGTGCACACATGGGAACACACCCAGGGGTGGGCACAGGCACACGAGTGCAAACACAGGCACGTGGGTGGGCACTCAGGAGAGTAGGCACACATGGGCAGGAGGCCATGGAAACATGCCTGCAGACATGGGAATACACCTGGGAAGGCACACAAGGGCACACACAGGAGAGCAGAGGATCATGCATGAATGTATGGGAACACAACTGGGCTCATGGGGGCTGATCATAGGAACACAAGGGCAAACACGAGCACACAGGGGGTGTGTGCACTCACAGGCACATGAGTACAAACACAAGCACACAGGTGGGCACACAAGTGGGTGGGCACAAGCACGAGTGCAAAGAAGGGTACAATGGGTGGGTACTCAGGAGGGTGGGCACAGGAACACAGGTGGGCACACATGGGCAGGAGGGCTCACAAATACACATGCACACATGGGCATCTGCATGGGCGAACACGGGCACACACCTGGGCACACAGACGGGATGGGGCATGAAGGTGGGCAGACACAGACACACATGTGCATATGTTCTCGTAGTCATGCAAACACAAGGACGTGTATGCAAACACACATTCCCACATGCAGGTGTGCAAATACAGGTGTACATACTGTCACACTTGCACATACACACCCGCCCACTTGTGCAATCACTTGTGCACAGTCACACAAACACACCTGCACAGTTGTGCAGACACATGTGAACACTCGTGTAAACACGTATGGGCACTTGTGCAGCCACACCTGTACACCTATGGCCCTGCACACACAAATGCCAGTCCCTTGTACACACAGTCTCACTCCACACACGTGTGTCCTGTATGTCCCCACAGGGCAGGAAAATGGCCTCATGTGCTGACAATGTGACGGCAGGTCTGGGGGGCCCTGCCCGGGTGGTCACCTCTTATGTGTGTCAGGCCATTCTGGTGCCCTCCGATGTCACCGGTGCCCGCGCCGCTGTGTCTTCTCAGCCTGTCAGCCTGGGTGACCACCTGCTGGGTGAGCAGGGAGGGAGGGGGGACACCCTGGGGCACCCCAAGGTCGCTGAGACACATGGGCAGGACAGACACTGGAACATCTTGGTGGCACTGGCACACCAACACTGGGACTCCTCAGGGGGACTGGGACACGTGTGGGACAGGAACTGGAACAACCTTGCAGCACTGAGAGTGGGACACCTTGTTGAGACTAGGACAGCCTGGTGGCACAGGGACCAGGACATCCCAGTGACACTGAGTGGGATACCCTGGTGGGATTGGGGCACTCTGCTGGGACTAGGACACTGGCACTGACATTTCAGCAGCACTGGCATACCTTGGTGCCACAGGGACACCCCAATGGGACTGAAATACACCCTGGTGGGATTGGGACACTACAGAGCACCTTTTTTGGGATTGGGACATTGTCACTGGTATATGTCACCGACAACCCCAGTGGGACTGGGACACCATGGTGTGACTTGAGACATGCTGGTGGGACTGGGACACTGACACTGGGACATCCTGTTGGGATTGGGATATCCTGGTGGCACTGGGACACCCTAGTAAGACTGGGACCCTCTGGTGGCACTAGGACACTGGGACTGGAACACACCCCAGTGGGACTGGAGACACCCCTCTCTCCCTGCAGGTGTCACCACCAGCTCCGTGCTGGACGGCATCGTGTCTCCCCCAGAGCTCTTCCCCCCCAGCCACCCTGACCTGCCTGACATCATCTTCTTCTTCAGGTGCAGGCAGGTGACAGGGGGTTGACACCCACACTGTACCCCACTGTCCTCCTGACCCCCCATGTCCCCTGGCAGGTCCAACGACATGACACAGCCCTGCAGTGGTGGCCGGGCCACCACCATCCGCCTACGCTGTGACCCCCTGCGTGTCGGCATTGGCACCCTGGCTGTCCCGAGGTGGGGAGGGGACACGGGGAACCCTGAGGGGGGTTTTGGGTGAACAGCATCTCCTGCTGTCAGGGTTGGGCATATCCCTGGGGTGCTTTGCTTTGGAGACACCATACTCACAGTGTCAGTGTCCCTCACTTTGAGGCGTCACCCTGGCTGTTCCCAGGTGGGGGGGGTGGGGCGGTGGGACACTGGGGACACCAAGGGGGGCTTAGGGGTCTCCCAAAGTGACCCAAAACATCTCCTGCTGTCACGGGTGGGCATGTCCCTTGAGGTGCTTTGCTCTGGGGACGACACTGATATGGCGTCAGATTCCCTCACCCCGAGGTGTCATCCCGGCTGTGTCACGGGCGCCCTGCGTGTACTCAGGTTGGCAGTGAAACAAAGGAGTTCCGGGGGAGGTTTGGGAACCTCCAAGATCCCCTGCTGTCATCGGTAGATACTTTGGAGTGCTTCAATTTGGGGACACTGCTGTCATGCTGTCCCGACCCTGGGGTGTCACCTTAGCTGTAATCCCCACTTTGGAGTGTCACCGTCACCTGAGCCCCCCCTTTTTGTCCCTCCCCAGCAAATGCCCCGAGGGCACCTGCGACGGCTGCACCTTCCATTTCCTGTGGGTGACGGCCGAGGGATGTCCCCGCTGCTCCAGCTCCCACCACCGCCCCATCGTCGGCGCCTGCATCGGCGGCGTTCAGGTACCGCCCCGTGCCCCGGGCTGGGCAGCGGCTCCTGCGGCCCCTGAGCCCCCTTTCCCCCCATCAGAAAACCACCTACGTGTGGCGGGAGCCCCGGCTGTGCCACGGCGGAGACGGCCTGCCGCCGCAGGTGATCCAGGCGTGCCGGAGCGTGGATTTTTGGCTAAAAGTGGGAATTTCCACTGGGACGGGCGTGGCCGTCTTGCTGGCTGCCCTCGCCGCTTATTTCTGGAAAAAGACTCAAAAGTGAGCAATTGGCGGCGGGATTTGGGGACACGGGGGCTAGCACTGTCACGGGGAGGTGATGGCACCGCCTGCGTTCCCAGGTTGGAATACAAATATTCCAAGCTGGTGATGGACGCGGCGGCCCGGGAGACCGACGCGACGTCGCCCGATAGCTGCGCCATCATGGAGGGGGAGGACGCGGAGGACGAGCTGCTCTTTGCCACCGAAATGTCACTTTTTGGAAAACTTAAAGCCCTGACGGCCAAGGTGAGGGGTGGGGTGGGCGGCGGAAACAACCCTGGAGCAGCCACCGCAAAAGCCGTGGTGGGGGTGGGATTTGAGGATGGTCCATGCCTCAATTCCCCACCCCGGGGGTGCTCCGGGCCTCAGTTTCCCCACTCCAAGGGGGGCTCTATGCCTCAGTTCCCCACGCCGGGGGGCTCCAGGCCTCAGTTTCCCTACCCCACAGCGGATGCCGGATGGATTCGACTCGGTCCCGCTCAAGACCTCATCCAGCAGCACCGATCGCGAGCTGTAAGAGGACGGGGGGCACCCTCGCATCCCGGAGCCCTCCCGGGAGCTGTGACGGGCCGGAGGGGCACCCACGAACACCCCGGCCCCGGACAGCTGTGAAGGGAAGGGGGGGTACCCACGGCCCATCCCCTGCGCCCCCAACGTGGCCTTAGGGACCCGCTTCGGACCGGAGCCTCGTTACGGCTTTTGTACGTGTGTCCCCACTCGTGCCCCCACCGTGTCCTCCCCATCCCAAGCACCTAAAATGCCAAATACAGGAGTGGGGTTTGTATAAGGGCTCCATGTGTGTGCGCACACGGGGGCTGGGGGACACGCCTAGGGGATGCGGGGAATTGAGCGTGGGCATCAAAAATGGGTGGGGTGAGGATGTGGGGCGTCCGCAAGGTGTCACACGCGTGGGAGTGGGTACCTAGGGGTGGAGTGAGGGAGCAGCGGAACTTTGACTTCTATCTGCACGCCTCCTCATGGGGGAAGTGCTATAGGGTCCCCCAAATGGGTGAAGGCACCAGAACCCCGCCGGGACCCCCAGGGAGGGGACAGTGGGGTGACATGGGGTGACGTGGACGGCCACAGTCGTGCCATGGGGCGCTGTAGAGAGGCATGGGGTGGCTTTTGGGAGCCCCAAGAGCAGAGGGGTGCGAGGTGTCCTGGGGTGGGAGATCCGCAGAGCCCACCAGTATGCCTGAGATGTGGCTGAGGAGCCCCAGGAATCCTCGGGGTGCGAGGGCGGAGACCCCTCTGGCGGGGGGGCTCAAGGATGCTCGGACCGCTCGGGCCCCTCCAGACCGCGCCATATCCTCCCCAAACCCTCTCAACACTTCCCGATACCCCCATCCGGCCGCTCTGCCCGGGCCTGCCGGCCCGCCGGAAGTCCCTCACGGGGGTCAGGGCTGCTCGGGCCCTCCCCATCGCCCCCGTGCCCTGCCCGCCCGTCCTGCTGCTCCTCCTCCCGGCCACCAAGGGGCGCTGCTGCCCCCGCCCCACGGCCGCGGCCACGCCCCTTCCGCGCACGCGCGCGGAGCAGCTGTCCCCGCCGGCGCTCCCGGTGCCGCCGCCGCCATCACCCGTCATGGTGCTGGACCTGGACCTGTTCCGCGCCGACAAGGGCGGAGACCCCGCCATGGTGCGGGACATGCAGCGCAAGCGCTTCAAGGACCCCGGGCTGGTGGATGCGCTGGTGCGAGCGGACGGCGCCTGGCGGAGGTGTACGTGGGTGTGGGTGGGTGAGGGGAGGCAACCTCCGGGCTGGGGGACCCCCTTGTCACACGCGGGCGTATCTCCGCTTCCCGGTGCCTTTCCACCCACCCCGTCAGCCTGGTGACCGGTCCGCAGGTGGTAGGAACTCCCCACCATTTCCACTCCTCGGGGATGGGGGATCCCCTAAGGGTCCCTCTCTCCCTCCCGAGGAGCTGGAAGCGGCCCCCACGCTGATCCCCGAACCTCCTCGATGGGGTGACCTTTCGGGAGGTCTTTCCTATCCTCCCCAGCTGTTTGTGTATTCATCCCCAACCATCGGGGATCACCTCGGTGGAGCACTGCCCTCTGGGACTGGATCCTGTGGGTAGGTCGCGGCAGAGACCGAGGGCCTGTCACTGGGCGGATCCCCCTCGTCCCTAATTCCAGGGGTTGAGGTGGGAGAAGTTCTCCCACTAGACCCGCCTTCTGTCCTCCCAGGCTGGGAGGCAGATCCCAGGTTCCCCTTGGCCCGGACTTGGATCCCGTCCCATTGCGATCCCCAGGGATCCGCTCCTTGCATTGCCGCAGGATGCAGCTGGGCGGGGGGGGATCCTAGACAGTGCCACCCCCAGATTTGGGGTACACCCACACCTGGGCGGCTTGGGGGGGTGGGGGGCAGGAGCCCCCTCCTCGTAGCTCCCGGGGGCATATGGGGCAGCGGGAAGCGCATCCAGCTCCGTCAGTGGGTGCCGGATGTGGGGAGGAGTTGGAGAGCGGCAGGAGGAGTGGGTACCCCCAAACCCTGCCTTTCCTAGGGCCCCCCAGCATTCCATTGCTGCGGAATGAAAGCGGCGCTTGGGGCTCCTCTTTAATGCGTTTGCCTTGATGTCCAAGGGGTCACCCCCTTCCCAGCCCCCTTCCCGCGGGCTCCGTGTGCCCAGGACGGCGGTGCTGGAGAATGGCGGGTGCCTGCAGGGTGAGGCAGGCTGGCGGGTCGTGCTGGCTGATGCAATCCCGCGGCGCCGGTGCGTGGAGCCCGTGCTGTGTCCTGTTGGTGTTCCCTGGTTCTGGATCCCCTGGGACTGATCCCTCCTGCTGATTGGGGTGGCGCGTTCTCAGCGTAGGTGCCCCCAGTTTGAGCTGCCCCGGGTCCTGGGCTCTGCCCTTACCAGCCCTGGGCTCACAAAGGGGGAACATCCATGCTCCCCTCATCCAGCACCCCCTGAATCTCGTCATTGTGGCCTCAGATCCCAGGGTCTGCTCAGTCCTTAGCAATCCCATTCCGCTGAGGGAGGTGTCTCATCACAAGGTGGGGTCCCAGCACAATGCGGGGGTCTCATCCTAACAGGGAGGTCCCAGCACGGGAGGCTCTGAGCCTGTGGAGGGAGGGATGTTATCCTGGCATGGGTGTCCCAGTGCAGCGTGAGAGGGATCTCATCCTGGTGTGGGGGTCCTAGCCCAGCACTGGGGGGTCCAAGTGAAGTATGGAGATCCTATACTGATGTGGAGGGTCCCATCCTGGTGGAGGGATTCCCATTGTGGCAGGGTGGTGTTCCCAGTCCAGCATGGAGGTCACAGCCCAATGTGGGGGATCCTAGCATGGGATGGGGATCCCATTCCAGTACATTGTTCCCAGCCGGGCATGGGACTTTCACCCCAGTGTGGGCGACCTCATCCCCTCATGGGGGTCCCAGTGTGGAGGTCCTATCCTACTGTGGGGGTCCTAGCCCAGCACAGGGATTCCCAGTGTAGGGTTCTCATCTTGGAGTTGAGGTGTCCCATCCCAGCGTGGTTCCAGCACGTCATGGGGGTTTCCAGCCTGTCATGGAGGTCCCAGTGCAATGTCACTCTAGGTGTTTTCCAGTGACATCCCTACTCCTTGCAGCTCTGCTCCACACGATCAACCTCTGTCCTTCCAAAAACCCCAGGGATGGTGCCTGTGGATATTCTGGGAACTGCCATCCCCCCTGCTGCTCCCATGGGGGCTCCATATCACCTCTCTATACCAGATAGGGGCCCCAGCCCTTCTCTCAGTCCAGGTGACAGCCCCTGCCTTCCTTTCCAGGCAGGTTTCGTGCCGACAACCTGAACAAGCTGAAGAACCTGTGCAGCAAAACCATTGGGGACAAGATGAAGGTGGGGCACGAGTGCCCTAGGTCACCTTATGGTGGGACATCACCAACTGGTGACATCTCTCTTTCTCCCAGCCCTCCAGTCTCTCCCTTGTGTCACTGAGGGATGTTTTCCCACTGGAATTTTTAACTCTCTTGGGGTTCCTTTTTCCTCTTGCTGCAGAAAAAGGAGCCAGTAGGGACGGATGAATCTGTACCAGAGAGTGCACAGAACCTGGATGAACTCACGGCTGATGTCCTGGGGGTGAGTGAGACCCCCAACTCCCTCCACTGTGCCTACAGTTTGTCCAGAGCTTTGCCTGGAATTGCCCAAATTGGTGGCCTAAAGTGCCCACCAAATGAGGGGGGACTGCCTGTTTCCCCAGCTGGGAGGATCCTTTATCTCTCATTCCCACACCACCAATAAGTGACTCTTCCTCAGTGTCCTTGATCTCCCCAGCATCACCCTGTGTCAGTCAAGGGCTGATCCCTGGGAATTTGAGCAGCCTCAGTCCTTCTGTGTCCTCAGTGTGTCCCTCCCTGCCTGCTTCCATCCCAGTTTGATAGTCACTCTGGTTAATGGATGCAATGCTGGCTGCCATGGGAGCAGCTCAGGCCTTCCAGATTCCAGCTTGTCACCCCTTTATCCTTTCAGGCTGTTCTTGAGAGTGTCCAGCCCAGGGACCCACTCCAGAATATGTGGAGGGTCCAGAATTCACCATGCTGGGCCCAGGATTCCCTGTGCTGGATGAACAGGACCCTCTTCCCAGTGGTCTTCTCTCTCCCCCACCTCATCCAGAGGTCTCTCTGTAGTGTCTCCAGGTATCCCAGATAAAGAAAATTCGGCTGCTCATTGATGAGGCCATCCTGGAGTGTGACTCCGAGCGCCTGCGGCTGGAGGCTGAACGCTTTGAGAGCCTCCGGGAGATTGGGAACCTCCTCCACCCCTCTGTGCCCATTAGCAACGACGAGGTGGGACATGGGAAGGGAGGTGGGGCTGGGTCAGAGGGGCTAGGAAGCTCACAGTGGGAAGCAGGGGGCTCCCAGCAGGGGATCCCCCAAGCCTGTCTGGGTGGGCGGGTGAGGGAAATCTGCATGACAAGCCAGCATTTCCCACCGGGATCAGACAAAGAGCAGCTCAGACAACACTGGGCACACCATTGTTGGGGGAATTCATGGGAAAGGCGCTTACTGTGGTGAGGACAGGGTCTCCCTCTGCTGCCTCCATTCATCCCATGGGAATATTTTTGCAGAGGGAGCCCAACTGGGGCAGGCTTGCTGCCAAGTGGCTGCACAATAAGCTACAGGCTGGAGTTTGAGCTCCCAAAGTGGGCCCAGTGTGGTTCAGGGGCTGGTGTCACAGCATTCCAGGGCACTGAGGAGGTGACAGGCTCCTGCTTCTCTTTTCTCCGGGTTCCTGCAGGATGTGGACAACAAGGTGGAGCGGGTGTGGGGTGACTGCAGCTGCAGGAAGAAGTATTCTCATGTGGATCTGGTGGTGATGGTGGATGGCTATGAGGGGGAAAAGGGCGCTGTGGTGGCTGGCAGCCGTGGCTACTTCCTTAAGGTGAGAGCTGTGACCCCGGAATGATTGGGTTCAGAGAGGAACGAGGAGGAGCAAGGGCCTTGGGTTCTCCTCCCCTGGGGTTGATGATGGACCCTCTGAGCAAGGAGTGGCCCAGCAGAGTGTGTGTGTGACCCTTGTTCCCAGGGCCCACTGGTGTTTCTGGAGCAGGCGCTGATCCAGTATGCGCTGCAGAGCCTCCGTGCCCGGGGGTACACCCCGGTGTACACCCCCTTCTTCATGCGCAAGGAGGTGATGCAGGAGGTGGCCCAGCTCAGCCAGTTTGACGAGGAGCTTTACAAGGTAAGGGATCACTCCAGATTTGGGACTTGGAAGCAAGCACCCCAATGGGACTGTGGAGAGGGAGGCAGCAGGGTCCCCTCTGCCCTGGCAAGCTTATGGTGGTGGCAGCAATGGTAGTAGTGGTTCCTTCCCGTCTCTGTGGGATCCATCTCCACGTTGTGATGGTGATGATGTGACAGGGAGATGGCTTGTCTTGGGGGTCCACCTCTGTGGGAAACACCTCCATGGGTGACACTGCAGTAACAAGGAGGTGGCTCATCTTGGGTCCATCTCCATGGGTGACACACTGTGATGGCCATGAAGTGACAAGGAGATGGCTGGTCTCCCGAGTCCATCTGTCCATCTCCATTGGTGATGTGTGGTGACAAGCATGTAGCTTATCTCTAGGGTCCATGTTTATGGGTGCCACATGATGGTGATGAGGTGGCTCATCTTTGGGATCCATTTGAACAGGTGACACATGATGGCAGTGCAGTGACAAGGAGATGACATGCTCTGGGGGCCATCTCCATGGGTGACATAGGTGACAAGGAGGTGGCTTGTGATGGTGATGACGTGACAAGGAGGTGGCTCATCTCTGGAGTCCATCTCCACGGGTGATACAGGTGACTCGTCCCTGCCATCAGCCCCTTTGAACGACCGACAAACTCCCCCTGTGATGAATTCTCAAACCATCTGGTGCTGGAAAACCTCCCTGCTGGTCTCTGGAGGTGCAAGAGCAGCTAGAAGAAGGCCGGTGGCTCATGTCCCCTGCAGGTGATTGGGAAGGGCAGTGAGCGGGCGGAGGACAGTTCCATCGATGAGAAGTACCTGATCGCCACGTCCGAGCAGCCGATCGCCGCCCTGCACCGCGACGAGTGGCTGCGGCCGGAGGACCTGCCCCTCAAGTACGCAGGGCTCAGCACCTGCTTCCGCCAGGAGGTGGGGTCCCACGGCCGGGACACCCGCGGCATCTTCCGCGTCCACCAGTTTGAGAAGGTGAAGGAGCGGTCCCGGGAGGAATGTGGGATGTACTGAGGGTTGCTGTGGGGTTCCAGTGGGAATTCAGTATGTTCCAGTGGAAATTCATGGTGTATCTGGTGCCACTGCAGCACACCCAGCAGGAATTCAGGGTGTACCCATTGTCACCGTGGTATACACCCCAGGAAGTTGGGGTGTATACCCCATGTCACTGTGGGGTTCCAGTGGGAATTCAGGGTGTACCTGGTGTCACTGTGGGGTTCTGATGGGAGCTTCGGCTATACTTAGTGTCACTGCGGGTTTCCAGTGGGAATTTGGGGTGTACTGGGTATCACTGTGGGGTTCCAGTAGGAATTCAGGCTGTACCTGGTATCACCGTGGGGTTCCTGTGGGAATTGGAGCTATACCTGGTGTCACTGTGGAATTCCTTTTCCTGCAGATTGAGCAGTTCGTCTACTCCTCCCCCCATGACAACAAATCCTGGGAGATATTTGAGGAGATGATGGCCACAGCTGAGGAATTCTACCAGTCCCTTGGGATTCCCTATCACATTGTCAACATTGTCTCAGGTAGGGGCTCCTGTGCCACGGGGGGTTGAGGGGGGCCCTGACCTGCTTCCTGCATGGCAATTTCTTGCCTCTGGCTCATTGCTGTCCCCAGCCTGAGACAGAGGAAGAGAAGGGGACATTTTGCTTTCTGTGGAATCCTCAGCCTTGCTCTGGGTCCGTGGGAATGGGTGTGAAAACTGCTGTGATGGATTGTCCCTGCTGTCCCTTCCAGAGGGACAGTTGGAGTGTCCCAGCTCCTCCTGGAAATGCTCACAGGAAAAAGATCTGGTTTAAAAGCTCCCTGTGGCTGAGCTCTATCCCCTTTATCCCATTGGCAGAGCAATAACCCCACATCCCCACTGTTGAGCAGAAATCCCTCATTCCTGTGTCCAAGCAGGAATCCCAGATCCCTATGGCATAATCCTACCTCCCCATAGTCAAGTGCAAAGCCCATGTCCTTGTGGCTGAGAAAGAGCCCTATGTTCCCATATCTGAGTGGAAATCTCACATCCACAAAGCTGAGAGAGGCGCCCACATTCCTGTGAGTAAGTGGGATCCCCATATCCCCATGGCACAGCAGGAACCCAGTGTCCTGTGGCTGAGCAGGAGTTCCCCATCTCTGTGTCTGGGCAGGACTCCTACACCCCCATGTTCCCATGACCAAACAGCATGTGGCTTGTTGACCCTGTGGCCAAGTGGGTACCCCACATTTTCATGGCCGAGATGTAACCCCACATCACTATGGCAGAGCAGAAATCCATGGTGGATTGGCACCAAGTTGCTGGAATGACTTTGGAGGCTTCACCCTACACTCTGCCCCAGGACAGGAAAATTCAGGATGGCAGTGGGAGCCCCCCACTCAGCACTGTTCCCTCTCCAGGCTCCCTGAACCATGCAGCCAGCAAAAAACTGGATCTGGAGGCTTGGTTCCCTGGCTCTGGCGCCTTCCGTGAGCTTGTCTCCTGTTCCAACTGCACTGACTACCAGGCCCGGCGCCTGCGCATCCGCTATGGCCAGACAAAGAAGATGATGGACAAGGTGAGGCTAATGGGCATAGGAGAGTTCTTCCTGTGTTCCTGTGCTTTCCCCATGTCACAGGTGTCCCCTGTGTCCCCCTACCACAGGTAGAGTTTGTGCACATGCTGAATGCCACCATGTGCGCTACCACCCGCACCATCTGCGCCATCCTGGAGAACCACCAGACCCCTGAGGGCATCCGCATCCCTGAAAAGCTCCAAAACTTCATGCCTCCAGGTAACATCCCCCTGTGCCTTCCCCATCCCCTGCTTCTTGGCGGGGAGGGTGACAGTGGTCCCTTGTTCCCCCAGACCTGCGGGAGCTGATTCCATTCATCAGGCCGGCACCCATTGAGCAGGAGCTCTCCAAGAAGCAGAAGAAGCAGCAGGAAGGAGGGGGCAAGAAGAAGGCAGGGGGGGGACGCGATCAGGTGCTGGAGGAGCAGATGAAGAACATGGAGGTCTGAGGGTGTCCCCCTGCACCCCAAGGACTTTGAGGGCCTCCCAAGTCATCTCACCTTCATTGCCAGGCTGTGCCCTTCATCATCATCTTTGCTTGGAGGGGAGTCACCGTCTGTCCCCCCTGTTCCACAAAGAACTGACACTGTCAGGGCGCTGCCCCTCTCCCTGTGTGTCCCCCTTACCCTGCTGAGTCGGGCTGCGATTCCCCTTTGTCCCCCTCATGCTGAGTGGTGCTGGGGACCCCCGTGCCCATGTAACATGACCCTCCTCCGTCCAAAATAAAGCCAAGAGCTGCTGAGCTGTGTGTTCTTGGGGGCTTCCGAGGAAAGAATGGGGGGGGGTCCAGCCCGGGGAGGTGTCTCCGTTGCACACCACCCTTCCCCTCCCCCCGCACCTCCCTCCTCCCCTCCCTCCTGCCAGCCCCACACAAAGCCGCAGACAAAGCTCCTTTGTGATGCTAAGTGGGGCCGAGGGCCCCCAGCCTCAGCCTCAGCTGCTGCTCGCCCCCCGCTCCGGGGTGGGGTGATACACGGGAGGGTTGCCCCCTTTGCCCCCTTCCGTCGCCATGCAGGGAGGCCTGGCTGCCGCCCGCTGCTTTGCGTGGGAAACCCCCGGCAGGCCTCGGCTGTCGGGTGGAACCGGCCGGGAGCGGCCCAGTGAGTCACCGGAGCCCCCGGCGGAGGCGGGGGGGTTCGGCGCTCCAAGCGCCTCCCCGGCGCTGGGGGGCCCCTCCCCGGTACCCGTCGGACCCGTTCCGCCGGGGGGGGACGCGGCTCCGCGCCCGCCTGCCGGCACCCACGCGACCGGCGCCGGCTTGGGCGGCGGGGGGGAGCAGCAGCCACAGACCGCGGGGATCCGCCCCCGTCCAGCTTCTCCAGTCTCTCCCAGTCTGTTCCAGCGCCCCCGACATCCCCAGTCCCTCCCAGTTTGTCCCAGCGGCCCCCAGCATCCCCAGTCTCTCTCAGCCTGGTTCAGTCGCTCCCGGTCTGTTCTATTGCCCCCAGTCTTGGTGCGGTGGGACGAGGCCGGGGGTCTGGGGTGGGGATGTGGCACGGAATGAGGGGAGATGGACGTCCGTGTGTGGAGTCACGGCCGGCGGTGGGGACACGGGGGCCTTGGGGGACATATGTCACACGTGCTGTATGTGCCACACATGTACTGGGCGTTTACAGACATGATCTCTGTGCTTTGTCACACACGTGCTCTCTGTCTCACAGTGTATGCTCCGTGTGTGTTTCACGTGCTGTGTGTGTCACATACATGGTTCCCATGTCATATGTGATCACAGATGCCTGTGTGCCCTGCGTGTGCGACGTGCGTGTTCCCCGCGCCTGCAACACGCATGCCTGCAATGCACAGGTGCGTGCAAGGCCCTCCACATCTGTGTATGTACGTGTGTGCGCGCAGGGCGCACGTGTGCACCTCACACGAGCGTGCACAACCTGCGCACCTCGTGTGTGCGCAACCTGCGCGCAGTGCGCGCTCGCTCCCCCCGCGCTACCGCTGCCGGTGCGGGCGTCGCCGGCGAGTGCCGGGGGCGGCGGCGGCGGCTCCTTTAAGAACGGCCGGGCCGGTGAATCGGCGGCTCCGCCCCTGCGGGCGCGCGCGGGCGAGGGCGGGGCGCAGGCGGCGGAGCGGGTCGCTGCGGGCACCGGCACCGGGGGTACCGGGGGGCAGCGGCCATGGGCCCTCCGCCCACCCGCCGGGCCGCGCTCCGGCTGCTGCCGCTGTTGCTGCTGCTGCCGCTGCTCTCACCGGGACCCACCATCGCCACCGGCATCAGCTCCGGCGTCGGCACCGGCACCAGCACCCGTCGGTCCAGCACGCTACCGGCGCCACTCCAGCTCCGCGGCGGCACCGGGGACAGCGGCGGCGCATGGCCCCCGCCGAGCACCGGGGACAGCGGCGACAGCGCTGGGCCCGCACCGGCTGCAGGCGGCAGCGATGGGACTGCACCAGGCACCGGCTCCAGCGGCGGTGCGTGGACCCCGCCGAGCACCGGTTACAGCGGCGACAGCGCTGGACCCGCACCGGACGCGAGCGGCAGCGATGGGACTGCACCAGGCACCGGCTTTTCCAGTGGGGACCACGGCGGTGGCATTAGGGGGGGCCCAGGTATCGGTGGTTCCAGGATTACCGGGGACGCTGGAGGCACCGTGAATGCTGGAGACACCTGGAAGCCTGGAAGCACTGGGGGCGTTGGAAGCACCTGGGACGCTGGAGGCACTCGGGATAGTGGAGGCACCGGGGTTACTGGAGGAACTGGAGGCACTGGAAGCACCCATGTCCTCAGGGACACCAGGAGTGCTGGGAATACTGGACACACTGGGGACACCAGCATCCCTATGGAGGACTCTGGGAGCACTGGGAACATGCTGAGCACTGGGGGTGTTTGGGGCACTGGGAGCACTCCAGTCCCCAGGGGCATCAGGAATTCTGTACTCACTGGGGAGATTGGGAGGTTCTCCAGAGGTGCTGGCAAGACTAGGAAAGTCCCCAGGGATACTGGGAACACCAGAGATACTGAACATAATGGGGAGACTGGGAAGGTCCCTAGCAACATCAGGGACACTGTGGACACTGGACATGCTGGGAACACCAATATCCCCAGGGAGACCAGTGGCACTGGGGATGCGATAGACCCTAGGGATGTTGTGGAGTTCCAGACCACAGCAGTCCCCAGGCCCCCCATACCTCACCATCGTCCCTGCCGCAGCCCCAACACAGCACCGCAGTTCCAGCCCTCCAGCTACCAGGCCACAGTGGAGGAGAACCAGCCAGCAGGCACTCCAGTGACACAGGTGACAGCACAGGACCCTGATGAGGGGGAGGCAGGCCGGCTGCAGTACTCTATGGCTGCGCTCTTCGACAGCCGCTCCGATGACCTCTTCAGTGTAGACCCTGTCACTGGTGCCATCAGCACCGCTGCACCGCTGGACCGCGAGAGCAAGAGCACTCACGTGTTCCGTGTGACAGCAGTGGACCATGGGATACCCCAGCGCAGTGCCATGGCCACACTGACAGTGACAGTGAGCGACACCAACGACCATGACCCTGCCTTCGAACAACCAGAATACCGGGAGAGTGTGCGAGAGAATCTGGAGGTGGGCTATGAGGTACTGACAGTGCGGGCCACCGATGGCGACGCTGGTCCCAATGCCAACGTCCTCTACCGCCTCCTCAATGCCGGTGATGCCAATGGGGTCTTTGAGATCGATTCCCGTTCAGGCGTCATCCGCACCCGTGGCCCTGTGGACCGGGAAGTAGTGGATGCCTTTGAGCTGTTGGTGGAGGCCACAGACCAGGGCCAGGATCCAGGTCCCCGGAGTGCCACAGCCACTGTCCGCATCGCTGTGGAGGATGACAATGACAATGCGCCGCAGTTCAGTGAGCGACGTTATGTGGCACAGGTCCCTGAGGATGTGGTGCCCAATGTGGCGATTTTGCAGGTGATGGCCACCGACCGTGACAAAGGCAGCAATGCAGTGGTGCACTACAGCATTGTCAGCGGCAACACCCGTGGGCACTTCTACATCGATGCGCAGACAGGCACGCTGGATGTCGTTACCCCTCTGGACTACGAGGTCACCAAGGAGTTCACCCTGAGGATCCGGGCGCAGGACGGTGGCCGCCCACCTCTCTCCAACATCAGTGGTTTGGTTACCATCCAGGTGTTGGATGTCAATGACAATGCACCCATCTTTGTCAGCACGCCCTTCCAGGCCACCGTGCTGGAGAATGTCCCCATTGGCTACTCGGTCATCCATATACAAGCCATTGATGCCGATTCAGGTGACAACAGCCGGTTAGTTTACACCCTGCTGGAGACTGGCACCAGCTTCCCCTTTACCATCAACAACAGCACCGGGTGGATTGTGGTGGCCTCTGAGCTGGACCGGGAGGTAGTCGACTTCTACAGTTTCGGGGTGGAGGCGCAAGACCATGGCACCCCCCCAATGGCCTCCACAGCCAGTGTCAGTGTCACCATCCTGGATGTCAATGACAACAGCCCTGAGTTCACCCAGCGGGAGTATGGCGCCCGCCTGAACGAGGATGCTGCAGTGGGCACCAGTGTCCTGACTGTCTCTGCTGTTGACCGTGATGCTTACAGCGTCATCACATACCAGATCTCCAGTGGCAACACCCGCAACCGGTTCTCCATCACTAGCCAGAGCGGTGGTGGGCTCATCTCCCTTGCCCTGCCCCTGGACTACAAGCTGGAGCGGCAGTACCTGCTCACCATTGCTGCCTCTGATGGCACCCGCCAGGACACTGCCCAGGTGGTTGTCAACGTCACTGATGCCAACACCCACCGCCCCGTCTTCCAGAGCTCCCACTACACCATCAACATCAATGAGGATCGGCCAGTGGGCACAACAGTGGTGGTCATCAGTGCCACAGATGAGGACACAGGGGAGAACGCCCGCATCACCTACCTGATGGAGGACAGCATACCCCAGTTCAGTATTGCTGCTGATACTGGTGCTGTCACCACCCAGATGGAGCTGGACTATGAGGACCAGGTGTCCTACACCTTGGCCATCACAGCACGGGACAATGGTATTCCGCAGAAATCTGACACAACTTACCTGGAGATCCTGGTGAGTGATGTCAATGACAATGCACCCCAGTTCCTCCGTCATTCCTACCAGGGATCCATCTACGAGGATGTCCCCACTTTCACCAGCGTCCTCCAGGTCTCTGCAACTGACCGTGACTCTGGGCTCAATGGCAGGGTCTTCTACACCTTCCAAGGGGGTGATGATGGTGATGGTGACTTCATCATTGAGTCCACCTCAGGCATTGTCCGCACCTTGCGCCGTCTGGACCGGGAGAATGTGCCACTGTATTCCCTGCAGGCATTTGCCGTGGATAAGGGGGTCCCAGCCCGGCGGACGCCAGTAGAGATCCAGGTGACAGTGTTGGATGTCAATGACAACCCGCCCGTGTTCGAGCAGGACGAGTTTGACATCTTTGTGGAGGAGAACAGCCCCATTGGGCTGGTGGTAGCCCGGATCACCGCCACCGACCCCGACGAGGGCACCAATGCCCAGATCATGTACCAGATCGTGGAGGGCAACATCCCCGAGGTCTTCCAACTGGATATCTTCTCTGGAGAGCTCACCGCCCTGGCTGACCTGGACTATGAAACCAAGGCTGAATACATCATGGTGGTCCAGGCAACCTCGGCACCACTAGTGAGTCGGGCCACCATCCATGTACGCCTGCGTGACACCAACGACAACAGCCCCCAGCTCAAGAACTTCGAGATCCTCTTCAACAACTACATCACCAACCGCTCTGGCAGCTTCCCTGGGGGCATCATTGGCCGCATCCCTGCCTATGACCCTGACGTCTCTGACCACCTCACTTATGCTTTTGAGCAGGGCAATGAGCTCAACCTTGTGCTGCTGGACCCACACAGTGGGGACCTGCGCCTCAGCCCGGCCCTGGACAACAACCGCCCACTTGAGGCCGTCATGAGGGTGTCTGTCTCTGGTAAGACCCCCACCTATAGAGGCACCTTGCAGGGGGAGTGAAGTTTGTGGGTATATCAACCTCTATTTCTGCATGGAGGCGAGGTGTTATGGGGTCTCACTACCCTGTTTTGGCTGTCCCCACCTTCCAGATCAGAAGGGATGATGTGTTGTGGGGTCCCATGACTCCACTGAGGTGTTTTGGAGTTCTGCCATCCCATCCTGGTTGCCTCCACCTTCCAAATATATGGGAAGGGGGAATAATGGGATGCTGTGCCCCCCTCACACCCCAGACATCCAAGCTGGAGGCTTTCCCCACCCCCTTGGGCTGTCGTGCTGTCCAGAGGTGGTCCTGGCACTTCTCTGTCTGTCACTGAGCAGGGTAGGGCAGGACCCAGTGCACATACTGGGGGAGCAGAGGCTGGTGTAAGCCAGCAGGGTCCTGGTACCCTTGGGGGCTTATTATGAATGAGGGTGTGATGGGTGAATCTAGGAAGGCTCAGGGTGCAGTGCAATATTGGGGGAGTCCTGGCACTGCCATATTTGTGTTTCCAGGAGACTCCACTTGAATGAATTCAGTGCAGGAGACACAAGGCCTGGTGTGTGTATTTGGGTGGGCAACCTGGCCTCCACTGAGATGTCCCCAAACCCAGTGTGGGGGGGGATCATCACAAGATAAGGGGGATTGTGCCATCAATTGTCATCAACATTTGGGTGGTGGGGTGTCCAGGAGGTGTTTCTGGGGGATGGGAGTCATCCCAAGGTGGATGATCACCTCCTTGGTCACCCCCAGGTCAGGGGAAAACTGGGTCACAGGCCATGCCTGATGTCCATTGTCCCCATCACCCCACAGCTTCCCCTGGCAGGGGTCCCTGCTCTGGCCACACAAAGCAGGGGGCCCAGGGCACAAAGGGTGGGGGCAGGGAGTCCCCCGTGTCCCCCCACAAGCGCAGGGGCAGGCAGGAGGGAAACAAAAGGTCCAGCCATAGCTGGGCCCTCGCAGCCGCAGCCATGGTAACCTTCCCCCCCCGCCAGCCACTGGCTACCAGTCACAGGCCACGGGCCACTGGGCAGCCCTGGCCCCTGTCACCCCCTGCAGCACTTCCTTCTGCCGGCTTGGCCCCCCACCTGTCCCCATGTTCCCTTCATCCATCTGTCTGCCTGCTCCCCATCTGTCCTGCATCCCACTGCCCTCAGCCAGGGGGAGGACAAGGAAGAAGAGAAAGGTGGGTGCCCCAGTGCTTAGCAGAGATTTTGCTGCCCCAGCCCCACAACTAACACCAACTCCACAATCAGCACCAGCCCCTTGACCAGCACCATCCCCATACCAGCCCCAGCCTCAGAAACAGCTCTAACCCCAGAAACCAGCACCAACCCCACAACCAGTGCTGACTCCATAACCAGCTTCAGCCTCATAGACATAACCAGCCCCATAACCAGTCCCAACCCCATAACCTACCACCAACCCCATTTAGATGCCCCACCCCACAGTGTCCAGGCAGGATGGGCACCCCATGACCCACACTGTCCCCATTCCATGGTCGCCAAGTGGAATGGGCATCCACCACCAGCACCAGCCTTATAACCAGCACTGTCCCCATTCAGTAGTGGCTAGGTGGGACAGAAGCCTTGTAACCAGTTCCAGCCCCATTGCCAACACCATCCCCATCCTGCTGTCCCTACCCTAAGTAGGTGGCATGGGCACTCCAAAAACAGTACCAGCCCCATAACCAGCACCAACCCTATAACCATCACTTTCCATGCCTTGGTGGCTGAGTAGGAAAGGTCCCCCATAGCCTGCACTGTCCCCACCTGACTCTATCCATTCCATGCTGGTCAAGCAGGATGGGCACCTCATAGCCATTATTGTCCCCATTCCACAGTGGCTACATGGGCCAGGTGTTTCATGGCCAGTGCTGTGCCCATTCTATGGTGGCCGAGCAGGTCAAGCCCCCACAGCACCATCTCCGTCCAACAGCAGCTGATTTGGTTGGTTGCCCCATATCTAGCACGATTCCCAGTGTTGTCCATTGTCCACAGCACATATCTCGCACCATCCTTTCCCAGAGTTGTCCATTGCTGTCACTGACTCCCTCCTGTGTCCCCCCTTTGTCTCCAGATGGCGTTTACAGTGCAACGGCGCAGTGCACGCTGCGGGTGACGGTGATCACAGATGAGATGCTCAGCAACAGCATCACCCTGCGTTTGGCCGACATGTCCCAGGAGCGCTTCTTGTCCCCCCTACTCAGCCTCTTCCTGGAGGGAGTGGCCGCTGTCCTGGGCACCCCCCGCCACCGCGTCGTCCTCTTCAACATCCAGGCAGACACAGACGTGGGGCCGGCGCGGATCCTCAATGTCAGCCTCTCGGCGCTGCTGCCGGCGGCGGTGCCGGGCGCATCGCGGTTCTTCTCGTCGGAGGAGCTGCAGGAGCGGCTGTACCTGAACCGATCGCTCCTGGCAGCTACCACGGCCCAGCGAGTCCTGCCCTTTGATGACAACGTGTGTCTGCGCGAGCCCTGCGAGAACTATATGCGCTGCGTGTCTGTTCTGCAGTTCGACAGCTCCGCGCCCTTCCTCGCCTCCGACACCATCCTTTTTCGCCCCATCCATCCCGTCACGGGCCTGCGCTGCCGCTGCCCGCCTGGCTTCACCGGCGACTACTGCGAGACCGAGATCGACCTCTGCTACTCCAGCCCCTGCGGCAACAACGGGCGGTGCCGGAGCCGTGAGGGTGGATACACTTGCGAGTGTCACGAAGACTTCACCGGTTAGAGTCACTGGGCAGCCCTTCCTCGCGGTGTCCATCCTCATATTTCCTCATCCGGCCCCTCTTCAGCCCTCCCTCACTCCTTCCCTCCCTCTGCCGGTAGACTGGTGGCACTGGGGCCATACCCCCTGCGCCCACCCTGGGGCTCCAGCCCCCACGGGACCCCTGGCGGGGGATGCCAGCCAGGTGGCGGAGGGCATGTGAGAGGAGGGGGTGTCTTTGGGTTTCCATGGTAATGGGAGCTGGTTACCATGGTAATAGAGCTGGGAATAAAGATACTGGGGGGCAGGGAGGGAGAGGAGATCTCCACCCTCCTACTTAGGGTTCTTGGTGTCACACTGGGGAGCCCTGTGAGTGCCTGGGGGGAGAACTCGGGGGTTACTGGGGGGTGGCGAGGAGAGAGGATCCCCGCTCCCCATTTTTGGGATGCTGGTGCCATTGGGGTATCACACAGGGGAGCCCTGCAAGCTGAGCACCTGAGGGGGGCCACTTTGGGTTTAATAGGGAGGTGTGGGGGGAAGATGGGACTCCTTACCCCAGTTTTGGGGTTCTGGATGTCACACAGGGGAGCACTGTGAGCTGAGTGCCCGAGGGGGCCGCTGCACCCCAGGGGTCTGCCGGAATGGGGGCACCTGCCTGAACCTGCTGGTGGGGGGATTCCGGTGTCAGTGCCCCCCTGGGCACTATGAGAAGCCCTTCTGCACCATGAGCACCCGCAGCTTCCCCCCGCACTCCTTCCTCACCTTTCGTGGCCTCCGCCAGCGCTTCCACTTCACCCTGAGCCTCACGTGAGCCTGGGGGAATCTGGGGAGGTGGAGGGTGATGTGTGCTCCTATGGGTGTCACATGGAGTGTGGGGTAGATGGTGATGTTTGTCCTGTTGGCATGAGATGAGGTGATGGGGTGTGAGGTGATGAGTGTCTTGTGAACACTGCATTTGTGCCCTCATTGGCATAATTTGGGATGTGGGATGGTGGGTGTCACAAGGGCATCAGATGGGGTGGGGATACCTCATTGGCATCATGTGCGATGGGTGGTGATCAGTACCCCATGTGCATCATATGGGCTGTGGGGTGATTGTGTGTGGGGTGATGGGCACCCTGAGGGCACAGGGTAGGAGCAAAGGGTGTGGGTGACCCCTTGGCATGGAGGGCAGTGGGGTGGGGGACACCTTGTAAGGGCAGGGGCTGATGTGTATGAGCATCTCACAGTGGATACAAGGTCATGGAGTAGGGCATGAGGGGTGTGCCTTGGGGCACGGCAGGGTCAGGGGGTGTTGGGGAGTGCCAGGGAGGCATGTGGGATTGCAGGGTATTGGGGCCTGGCACTGCCCTTGTGTCCCCCAGGTTTGCCACGCAGGAGCGGGATGGGCTCTTGCTGTATAATGGGCGCTTCAACGAGCGGCATGACTTCGTGGCACTGGAGATTGTGGACGAGCAGCTGCAGCTCACCTTCTCAGCAGGTACGTGCTGCCCCTGCCCTGCCCTGGCCCTGTACCCTGACACCCTTGTGGGCCCTGTATCCTTCACTGGATCCCTCACTTCATCCCAGAGATCCCATCTTGGCACTGCCTGGCACTGCATCTCTCATTGCATTCCTCACTGCATTCCTCACTGCATCCCTGGCCTGCCATTCTTGGTGCTGCCCAACACTGCATCCCCAACATCCCATGCCTGACACTGCCTCCCTGGCACTACATCCTGGACATTCCCTTGCTAGCTGCAACCCCTGCATCATGTCCCCAACACTGCATCCCTGGCACTGCATCCTGGACATCCCATTCCTGGCACCACCACCCCTCCTTGCCTCTGGCTGTATTGCCCTGATGCTGTGCCCACAGGTGAGACCACCACCATGGTGTCACCCTTCGTGCCAGGAGGAGTCAGCGATGGGCAGTGGCACCGGGTGCAGCTGCACTACTACAACAAGGTGGGGGAATGGGGGTCTTGGGGGGCGCAGTGTGGGGGGAGTGTTTGGGGCAGACAGAGGAAAGGAAGATGAAGGGGAAGGGTGGGGGAATGCAGAGATGGGGTGGGTCAGGTAGGGGATTTGCGGCACCTAAAGGGCCCCTAAGGGATGTGCCCACCCATGGGGGTCCCAAGGGATGGAGATGGGAGACGGAGGAAGAGAAAGGAGTGGAGGGCAAGGGGGTGTTGGAGGGATGAGAATAGAGAGGAAATTTGGGGAACTCCAAGGGACTGTCAAGAGATGCCCCCATCCATGAGGATCCCAAGGACCCGCACCCACTTCCTCACCCATTGGTCCCCTTGGGAATCCCATGTACTTTCCTCACCTGTAGGGACCCCTGAGGAATTGGAATGGGGAGATGGAGGAAGAGGAGGTCAAAGGGATGGAGGCTTGGGGGGGATGAAGGGGACCATTGAGGGGTTTAAGGGGGGCTGAAGGGATGGAGGGGAGTGTTGGGGGATCTGAAGGATGGGGGGCTTGTGGGCTGGAGGGACATGGGAGCGCCGTAAGGGTTGAGGGGTCAGAGGGCAGTGGGAGGATGAGGAGCAGGACAGAGGCTGCAGGATGGGGATCCTGGGCCCCCCTGCCTAATATGGGGCCCCCCAGCCGGTTGTGGGGCGCTCGGGGGTCCCACAGGGCCCCTCAGAGCAGAAGGTGGCTGTGGTGACTGTGGACGACTGCGACACAGCCATGGCCCTGCGCTTCGGGCCCCGCCTCGGCAACTACTCCTGCGCTGCCCAGGGCACCCAGACTGGCAGCAAGAAGTGAGAGGGGCATGGGGATCCCATGGGCGGGGTCCCTTGGGGTACCCATAGAGGGGTCCCTTGTAGGTGAATGGTCCCTTAGGGTGTGGTACCTTTGAAGTCTTCACTGGTGAAAGGTCCCTTGGGGGTTACAGATTCCTATGGATGGGGGAGTCACTGGAGGTCCCCATGGGTTTGGGGGGTTCTCTTGGGGTCCCCATGTCACTGGGGGGAAGTGGGGATTCCCTTGGGAGTCTGTTGAGTTCCCCATGGGGGAACACCCTTTGGGTGGTCCCTCAGGTCCCCATAGGTTTTGGGGTGAGTGAGTATTCTTTGGGGTCCCCTTGTGACTCCCATGGGATAGGGGGTGGCTGGGTGTCCCTTGAGGTTCCATCAGGGTCCCCACGGGTTGTGGGGTCCCTCGGGGGTTTCTTGAGTCCCTGAGGTGATGGTGTGCTCTGCAGGTCACTGGACCTGACGGGGCCACTGCTGCTGGGGGGAGTCCCAACACTGCCCGAGAGTTTCCCAATCCGCAGCCGGCACTTTGTGGGGTGCATGCGGCACCTCCACATTGACCAGCGCCCCGTGGACATGGCAGCCTTCATTGCCAACAACGGCACCCTGCCCGGTGGGCTCCGGGATCGGGACACTGGCGAGGGGCTGGGAGGGGCTGTGCTGCTTCCAGCAGGGCCAGATGGGGTGGGGGGTTAAAGGGTAGCTGAGAAGTGTGGCTGTGTCCCCTGAATGATGGGAGGGGGTTCCAGGGCTGGAGGGATGGATGAGGGTCCAGGGGTGTGGGGGATGCTGTGCTCCCTGGGTCTGGAATGGGAGTTTAGGGAGTGCAGGTGTGGGTTGAGGGGTACCAGGACCTTGGTGCTGTGCCCCCCTGGGTGTGGGGAGGAGGTACCGGAGTAATGGTGCTGGATGGGGGTCCAAGGGACACAGGGCAGAGCTGTGGGGAGGGGGTGAGAGGATGTCAGCCCCACGGGGCTGAAGAGAGGTCCAGGGAACAGGCTGGGGCTCCCCAGGGGGTGGGATGGGAAATCAAGGGGTGCAGGTTTGAGTTCAGGGTTGCCAGGGCCACAGGGTGGGGGGTATAGAGTAGGAGTTGTTGGGGCTTGAGGGTTGGCTGAGGGCCCAGGTCTGGGCAGGACTTGGGCATCTCTGTGTCCTGTGGGTGTGGGGAGGGGGTGCCAGGCTCATGGGGCTGGATGGGAGTCCAGGGACACAGTGATAGAACATTCTGTGTCTCCTGGTTTTGGGCTGGGGGGTGAGTGGCTGCCAAGGCCATCGAGCTGGAGTGCGTGGCACAGACAAGGCTGTGTCCCCTGGGGGTGGGGTGAGGAGGTGCCAGGACTGGGGAGCTGGATGGGGCTGTATCCCCTTAGGGGTTGGGGATGTGGGGTGGGGGCTCAGGGGGTACTAGGACCATGGGGTTGGATGAGGGTTCAAGGATGTGGGGATGTCTGTGCCCCATGGGACTGGGGGTTCCAAGTCAAGTGTGAATGTGACCCCAGTGCCCCCTCACAGGTTGTCCTCCCAAGAAGACCCTGTGTGACACCAACACATGCCACAACGGTGGCACCTGCGTGCATGAATGGGGGGGGTTCAGCTGCCGCTGCCCACTGGGCTTTGGGGGAAAAACCTGCCAGGAGGGTACTGGGGGGCCTGGGGGGACATTGTGGTGGGGTTGTGTGGCATCCATAGGCTTGTTTTGGAGCAATGGGGGGCATGGGGAGGGTCTCTGGGTGGGTGTGAGGGGTGTGGAAAGGGGGTGAGGGGCATCCCTGCTTGTTTTGGGTTCATCAGGGGGTATGGGGGATCTGTGGGTGGGTGCAGGAGATCTGTGGGAGAGTGTGTTGGCATCTGGGGGATGTGCGTGGGATCCCCAGGTGGGTGCTGGGGATCTGAGATTGGGTATGTGAGAGGCCACATGGGGTTGTGGGGGGTCATGGGTGGGGTGCGTGGGGTCCATGGGTGGGTGTGGGTGGCCTGTGTGGGGGGTGCACGGCCGTGTCATGGCACGGGCATCCCTGGGGTGGGCTTGTGGGGGGTCATGGAGTTGCCTGCCCCCTGTCCCACGTGCATGCCCCGCAGAAATGGTGGGCCCGCAGCGGTTCCTGGGCAGCAGCCGCGTGGCGTGGACCGGGCTGGCGCTGCCCCTCTCCCTGCCCTGGCCAGTCCGCATCATGTTCCGCACCCGGCACCCCCACGGGGTTCTGCTGCGGGCGGGGGCCGGAGCGCGCCTGAGCCTCATCCTGCAGGTGGGCACGGGGAGGCGAATAGGGGAGTTTTCCTGAGGAAGGGGCCGGGGAGGAGAGGTGGTTGCCATGGGGGTATTATTGATTTGAGTGGGGATCATTGCCACAGGAGGAATTGGTTTTGGTGTCATTGGCATGCGGGAGGTCATAGCTTTGGAGGGAGGTTGTTGCCCTGGCAGGGTATTGACTTGAGCAGGAGTATAGGGGGGTTGGCACTGGGGCAGTGCCAGGGGTTATTGCTCTGAGGATGGGGGTGTTATTGGCATTGGGGAGTTGTTGGCACAGGGTTTATTACCCTGGGGGGGGTCATTGCCCCGGGGGGGTCATTGGAATAGGAGGTATTGCTGGGGGGGTTATATATGGCCACGGGGAGGTAGTGGCATGGGGAGTTGGAATAGGGGAATTCCCCTGTGCCGGGGGAGCATTGCCCTGGGAGGGTCTGCTGGCATTGGCAGTATTGCTGGGGGTGGGGGGGAACAGTGCAAGGGGGTGCCATTCCTTGAGGGGGTATTACCTGAGGGGTTTTCTAACTGTCCCAGGGGAAATTGTATTTCCCGGTGGGCAATGTCTGGTGCCCATCAGGTTTTTGGGGTCCTTGACATGTCTACCCCTCACAGCTGAGCGAGGGACAGGTGGAGGCTGGTGCCTGGCAAGGGGGGTCCCGTTTGGCCACCCTGCGTCTGCCCCAGGCCAAAGTCAATGACGGTGCCTGGCACCACGTGGAGCTGGAGCTGCGGGGGGCCCCTGGCCATAGCCCCTCTGCCACCCTCCTCCTTCTCACCCTTGACTATGGCCGCCACCAGGTATGGGGAGACTGAGGCACAGGGGAACATCCACTCTGATGATCCCCGTGTGCCACTGTGGCACCCCCTGTGGCACCCCAAGGCACCCACGGGGGTCCCTGTGCCCCCCAGGCGGTGGGCGATGTCCCTGGAGAGCTGCAGGGATTGCGGCTGCGCACGCTGAGCCTCGGGGGGCTGCCGGGGGACAGCGGCACCGTGGAGGAGGGGTTCCAGGGGTGTCTGCAGGTATGGAGGTGCGGGCACCGAGGCTGTGGGGAGCATGGGGTGGAGGGTGTAGGGGAAGGGGGGTGGGCTTGGGAATGTGGAAGAGGGGATAAGGACATGGTCACAATGGGAGGGCGGCACAGGGATATGAACACAGGGACACAGCATAGGGCTTGGGGGAATGGGCACAGGGATGTGGGCACAGATACTGGTGATGTGGCACAGGGCACAATGAAGCAGGGCCTTACCTTGGGGATGGGGACAAGGGTATGATGAAGAGGGGCACAGGGACATGGGTACAGTGCTTGGGGACCTGGCACCGGCTTGGGGACATGGGATTTGGGAACATGACACAGAGAAGTGGGGGCATGGCAGGATAGTGGGGGGTACAGGGATGTGCACAAGGACAGGGGGACATGGGCAGGATGGAGAAGGGCACAGGGATGTGGGTACAGGGAGATGACACAGGACAAGGAGACATCAACTGTGTGGGCAGGACATTGGGGATACACTGCATAGTGACATAGGCCTGGGCAGATGGGGACATGGCTGTGGGGACTCGGGTGTGACTGGGGAGGTCGTGGGTTGTACAGGGGGTACCGGCTGGTGTTGGGGCCACTGAAGCACCCAGAGGTGACGTGACTGGAGAGGGGGGCTGGAATGACATAGTGGGTCCTGGTGTGGGGTTCAGGGTGTCACGTGTTGTGGAGACAGACTGAACAGGGTGACACAAAAGGTCCTGGGTGGTAGCGAGGGACATTGAGAGTGGGCATGGCACTGGGTCCGGGGGGGTCATGGTGGCTGGGGCATCACTGGGGTCACTGTCAGGTGACCCCACACAAGGAAGTTGGGTCGGGGTGAAGGGGTGTCCCAGGTCACTGAGAGGTCACTGCAGGGTGTCACCAGGTGGTGCTGAGGTACGCGACAGGCGACGTGACGCAGGGGCTTCAGGGTGGCACAGTGGATCCAGTGTCATGGTGGGGGAAACTGAGGAGAGGGTGACACTGCAGGGTGGTCCAGGTTGTCCTGGGGTGTCCTGCGTTGTGGCAGGGGACACTGAGGTAGGGATGGCAGTGGGGCAGGGGATTTTAGGGTGACACAGTGGGTTCTGTGTGGTGGTGAGATCACAATGATGGTGACACTGTGTAGGGAATTCTCATGGTGTCTCTGGGGAATGGTGCGGGAAACTGAGGCATGGAGTGGAGTGTGTTGGGGGGTCCAGGGTGGCTCAGGGGTCTTAGTGAAGACATTGATGAGTGACCCTGCAGGGCCTGCGTGTTGGGGACCCTGTGGTGACTGCGGATGCCCTGAGCCTGGCACAGGCGGCGCAGGTGAATGTGGAGGGGGGCTGTGCCCTGCCCGATCCCTGCGACTCGGGGCCCTGCCCCCCCCACAGCTACTGCAGTGACGATTGGGACAGTTTCTCATGCCGCTGCCACCCCGGTGAGCAGGGATCTCCCAGACCCCTGAAACCCCTTCAACACACCCCAGACTTCCCCCAGTGGCCCTGGAACTAACACCCATGTAACAACCCCCTCTGCCACCCCAGTGAATGGGGACACCCTGAGACCTCTGAGACTCCCCCAGCAGCCTCCCAACACTCCCCGACACTCTCCTGGCACAGACTGACGCCACCAGATGCTGACACCCCTGTGACACTCCTCATTTCTACACCTTTGAATGGAGACATCCTGACATCCCCTGACACCCCGTGGGACACTGACACCACTGAGACACCCCTGTGACACCTCCTACTGCTACCGTGGTGACCAGAGACCCCCTGGGACCTCCGACAAGTCCCAACACCCCCTGAGACACTGTCACCCCTCTGACACCCCCTACTGCCACCCGCATGAGTGGAAAACCCCCAGCATCTCCTGACAGCCCTGAGACACTGCCATCCCCAGCACTGCCACTCTGTGACATATTGCCCCAACAACACCACCCTTTCTGGGCACCCCCCCTCCACCCCTGTCCCCCAGGCACTGCCACCCTCCCTTGTCGCTGCCACTCCTTATCACTGTCACCCCTGGGCACTGCCCCTCACCCCCATCCCTGTCCCCTGTCAGTGTCTCCCGTTGTTGTCTCCAATCCTATCCTGTGCCCAGGGTACTTTGGTGACAGCTGTGTCAGTGCCTGTGCCCTGGACCCCTGCGAGCCTCCGGGCACCTGTACTCGCCATCCAGGCACGGCCCCCGGCTATGCCTGTCACTGTCCCCCAGGCACCTTTGGGGCCCTCTGCCAGCACCGGTTGGTGACACTGTGGGGCACACGCGTGTTCTGGGGGGGCGTGGGGCGCCCGGGGGAGCGGGGGCACAGCGAGGGACACTGGGGGCAGCGTGTGGGGTGAGAGGAGGGTGGGCATATGGGGCAGGGTACGTGTGACACCCCCTACTGCAAAGGGCATAGTGCATGTGCGAGAGCTGTGGTGGGTGTGCAAAAGGCAGGGGGAGCATGGAAAGGGCACAATGGCTGTGTGAGAGCTGTGGTGAGTATGCAGGGGCCACTGTGGATGAAAAGTGGTACTGTGGGTATAGAAGTGGCACAGTAGGGGTGCAAGGGGCACTGTGGGGGTACAGGTGGCACTGTGAGGGTACAAGTGGCCATGTGAGTTTACAAGTGGCATTATGGGACTACTCTGGCATGGTGCTCGAGTGCCAGCTCCATTGTCCCCAGGGAGGCACAGCCATGCCCACGGGGGTGGTGGGGACACCCCACGTGCGGCCCCTGCAGCTGTGACGTCACCCATGGCTTTGACCCAGACTGCAACAAGACCACGGGCGAGTGTCGTTGCAAGGTGGGACCTGCCAGCCCTTGTCACCTCCCCTGCCAACCCCTGCCACCCTCCTGTCACCTCTGTGTTTCTCCCTGCTACCCCACTGTCACCCTGTCACCTCCCTGTCACACCCTCCCATGCGCCCAACAACCTCCCGGTCACCTCCCTGTCACCCCCTGTCAGCCCCCTGTCACCCCATGCCCATGCCTGCAGTGACCCTGTGTCTCCCCAGGACAACCACTACCGCCCACCAGGAGGGGACACGTGCCACCCCTGTGAGTGTTACCCCACTGGGTCACTGTCGCGCCGCTGCGATGCCAACACTGGACAGTGCCCCTGCAAAGCTGGTGTCATCGGCCGTCACTGTGACCGCTGTG
Source organism: Ammospiza caudacuta (assembly GCF_027887145.1). Lineage (NCBI taxonomy): Eukaryota > Metazoa > Chordata > Aves > Passeriformes > Passerellidae > Ammospiza > Ammospiza caudacuta. Next base: position 1,655,130 of record NC_080616.1, on the reverse strand, counting down.
ACAATCCCTTTGCTGAGGTGACAGCCAGCGGCTGTGAAGGTAGGAGACTGTCAGCTTGTGTCACCCTGTGTCACCCTGAGTGCCCACGGTCACCCTGCTGTAACCCTCCATTACTCTCTGTGACCTTGTGTCACCTTGTGTCATCCTGTGTCACTGAGTGCCAGTGACCAGGTATTACTGTCTCTCTGCTGTCACCCTACTGACCCCATTGTCACCTTGTGTCACCCCACTGTTACTCTCTGTCACACTGGTGTCACCCTGCTGTCATCCTGTGTCACCCTACACCACCCTATGCCATCCTGATGTTCACCTGTTCTGCCGCAGCTGTCATCCTGGGTGCCAGCAAGTTCCATTGTCACCCTTTATCGCCCTGTGTCACCCTACTCTGCCCTGTTGCAACCCTGTGTCACCCTGTGTTACTCCAAGTGCCAGTGACTGGGTGCTACTGTCACCCTTCTGTCACCCTGTGCTACCCTGCATCACTGCCTCGTTGCTTTGTGTCACCTGCTGTCACCCTGGCTGCTGGCAACTGAGTTCCACCAACACCTTGGTTGTTGGTGTAATCCCGTTGACACCTTGTGTCATCCCACTGTCACCCTGTGTCACACTGCTGTCACATTGCTATCACCCTGTGCCACTATGTCATCCTACTTTTACCCTGTGTTATCCTTTTGTCATCCTGCTCTGCCACTGCTGTCACCATGCTGTTAGCCTGTGTCACGCTGTGTTAGGCTGGGTTCCAGTGACCAGGTGCCACTGCTGCCCTGCTGTCACCCTGAGTCCCCCATTTTGATGCCCTGTTGTGTCTTTGCAGTGAACTATGACAGCTGTCCCCGGGCCATCGAGGCCAGCATCTGGTGGCCCCGCACTCGGTTTGGGCTGCCAGCTGCAGCCCCGTGCCCCAAGGGCTCTGTTGGTATGTGGGGACATGGGGACAGGACGAGGGTGGCACTGGGCACACTGATAGAAAGGGGCTGGGGGTGACATGGTAGTGACATCACTGGGATAGGGCTTAGAGGGGTGGCATTGCTTGGGTGGTACAGGGAGGTGACACTGTGATTGCACTGCTGAGACATGGTGGGGAGAGAGGACACCATGGTGTCACTTCAGGGTGGTGATATGGTGGTGGCACTGCTATGGGATGTTGACACCAGTGGGAGACAAGGCTGGGGTGTGGCAGCACCAGTTGGATGGAGCTGGGGTGGGGAGGTGCCATGAGGCATCACTGGGACAGGGCAGGGGGGTGATACTGTGTGTTAACAGTGGTGTTACTGGGTTGGTACCAGGAGGCGACACTGGGGTGGCACGGCTAGGATGGGTTAGGGGTGGTGACACCTTGGTGGTACTACCAAGTTGGAGTAGGGGTGACCTAAGTGTAGACTTGCTGAGATGAGGCTGTGGTGTCACTGCAAAGAGTGTGACACTGGTGGCATCAGGACTGGTGATTGTCATGGTGGTGTCACTGGGGGGTGGCACAGGAGTGTGACACTGGTGGCACAGCTGGAACAGGGCATGGCACCACTGGGACAAGGCTGGGGGCACCACTCTGGCATCACTGCACGGTGGAGTAGGAGTGTGACACTGGCAGCACTGCTAGCGTGCTGTGAGGTGAGGCTGCCCCATTGTCCCCATGGTGCACTCAGTGTCCCCATCCCACAGGCACAGCACTGCGCCACTGTGACGAGCACAAGGGCTGGCTGCCCCCCAACCTCTTCAACTGCAGCGCACTGGCCTTTGCTGCCCTTCGCCCCTGGGTGAGCCGGGGAACACCAGCCGCAGCCATGCGACAGTGCCGCTGGGGCTCCCCTGACTCTGTGTGTGTCCCCCCAAGGCCGAGCAGCTGGTCGGCAACGAGTCCCAGTGGGATGCAGGGCAGTCCCGGCGCGTGGCGCTGGCACTGCGCGAAGCAACGCGCGAGGCCCGCGGGTACTTCGGCAGTGACGTGCACCTGGCATACCGCCTGGCAGGGGCCCTGCTGCGCCACGAGAGCCACCAGCGCGGTTTCCGCCTCGCTGCCACCCAGGACGTGCACTTCACTGAGGTGGGCCTGAGATCACAGGGAGGGGGACGTGCCCGGAGGGAGAACGGGCAAAGCGGAAAAGAGGTTGGGATGATGAGCGCTCCCATGGTGGGGGATGTGGGTGCATGAGCCCAGACACCAGGGTGATGGGCAGCCTGTTGGGGAGGGGTATTGGGGCAGGAGAGCAGAGACCCGGGTGACAGGCATTGCGGAGGGAGGTTGAGGGAGAAGGAAGAGAAGTTGGAGTTACGGGGACCCCTTTGGGGAGGGCCGTATTTGGGCAGAAGGTCAAACACTGGGGTGATGAGCATCTGCAGGGGGAGGGGGGAAGTCTTGGTGCAGGAATCTGGGTGCCAGGGTGAATGGCACCCATTTCGGAAGGATATTGATGAGGGATCCTATGCACCAGGGTGATAGGCATCCACCTAGAGAGGAATGTTGGTGTAGGAGGTTTGATACCAGGGTGGTGGGCAGTCCTGAGCAGTGCGTGTTGGTGTGGCTCAGTGTGCAGCCTCAGCTTTGTGGGGGTTCAGCACCCCCATTCCCCACTGCCAGTGCCGGGGTGCCCCCACCATAGAGTCCTGCAGGGCAGGTTAGGGACCCCCTGCCCAGACCATAAAGTGCCAGCTCCCAGTGCCACTGCCTCTGCCTTGCCCCCAGAACCTGCTGCGGGTGGGCAGTGCGCTGCTGGACATGGGGAACAAGCGTCACTGGGAGCTCATCCAGCAGACGGAGGGTGGCACAGCCCAGCTGCTGCAGCATTTTGAGGAGTATGCACGAGCCCTGGCACGGAATATGCCCCAGACTTACCTCAGCCCCTTCACCATTGTCACCCCTAACATCGGTCAGTGGGGACATGTGTGGCCAGAGGGATGGGGTGGGGGGGTATCTGCCTGGAAACATAGGCATGCTGGGAACATATGTTTGCCTGGGGACACACATGTGCCCTTGGTGTGGTGCTGGGCACATGGGCATGGATATGCCTGGGGGATGTATGTGCTGGGGACAATAGACGTGTGTGCTTGGGGACGTGTGTGTGCTCAGGGAATGTGTGTGTTTTGGGGGCATGGATGTGTGTCTGGGAACACAAACATGTATATACCTGGAGTATATGTGCACAAGGACATGTGAGCTGGGAGCATGCATGCATGTCTGATGGGTACCTGGGAACATGTGCTGAGGACACAGACATTTGTGTGGCTGGGGAACGTGTCCTGGGGAACATGGGTATGCCTAGAGGCATGTGTGTGTCCCTGGGGACATGGGCTGTGGTCTGTGTGCCCTGGGGTCAGTGGGTGCTGAGTACAGAGGGTGCTGTGTTCTGTCTGTTCCAGGGTTGGTGGGTACTGGGGTCAGTGGGTGCTGGGGTCCATGTGCCCAGGGACATGGGAGGGTTGGTGGCTGCTAGTGTCTGTGGGTGTATGGATTCATTGCTCCAGGGCCGTTGGATGCCAGGGTCAGTGGATGCTGGGCTCAGTGGGTTCTGGAGTCTGTGTTGCCACAGGATTGGTGGGTGGTGAGATCTATGGTGGGTGCCAAGGTCTGTGTTTCCCATGTTTGGTGGGTATCAGGATTGGTGGGTGCTGGTATTGGTGTGTACTGGGCCTGGTGCGCCCTGGTGTGCGCTGGGGTCGGTGGGTGTCGGGGTCTGTGTGCCTCAGGGTTGGTGGGGCCATGCTGGGCCATGGGTGACGTGGTGCCACAGTGGTGTCAGTGGTGCGGCTGGACAAGAGCAGCTTTGCGGGTGCCCGCCTGCCGCGGTATGAGGCGCTGCGGGGGGAGAAACTCCCAGATCTGGAGACGACCGTCATCCTGCCTGACAACATCTTCCAGCCCCCCAAGGACAGGCGTGAGTCTGGGGCATAGGGGGGACAGGGGGCAGGGTTGGGGACCCATTTGCATCCATGGGGCTGGAAGAGCTTGGAGGCTCCCCCCATTTGGCCATGGGGACATGGCACAGCTGGGGACCCTGGCTGGGGGCTGGCAGGGATCGGGGAACCCCAGATACCCATGGGCTGGCAGGGTTAGGAATCCCAGTGCCACCATGGGGAGTCCAGTGTGGCCACAGGGCTGGCAGGTTTGGGACCCCAGGATGGTACTGGCATGGCTGAGGACCCTGGTAAGGATGCAAAGACCAGGGACCCCAGGATGGCATCAGAGATCCTGGTGTGACCATGGCGGGGGGCAGGGTTAGGGACACAGATGTGACCATGGGACCTCATTGTGGTCATAGAGCTGACAGGGTTGGGGACCCTGGTGTGGACATGGGGACCCCTGGAGCTGGAAGTGTTGGGGGAACCTTGTTGTGGTCATGGCATTGGCAGAGCTGGGGACTCCAGGGTGGCCATAGGGACCCCAATGAGGTCTCAGAGCATCATGCTGCCCCCTGTCCATGGCCCCCCAGGCTCCTCAACCGGGCATGGGCAGGCACCACAGGGCACAGGTGGGCAGGAGGAGGAGGAGGAAGATGAAGCAGGCGAAGAGGAGAAAGTCGAAGAGGAGGAGGCAGGGATGACTGTGGTGACCCGGCACAAGCGCCACCCATCCCTGGGTGAGGGCCAGGCCATCGTCAGCGTCATCATCTACCGTACCCTGGCCGGTCTCCTGCCCCAGCACTTCGACGCCGACAAGCGCAGCCTCCGGTGCCACTGGGGATGGGGGCCTGGGGGGCTGGTGGTGGCACATGGGCTGTCAGGGCAAAACCAAGCATGTAGGGGGCAAGGGAGATGGAGCCAGGGGTGTCCAGAGGGTTCCCAAGGGAGGAATGGTAAAGAGGACACATGGAGTACCCAAGGCTGGGAAGCACAGAGAATGCCTGAGGATGGGGGGCAGAGGGTTTTCGAAGGTGGCTCAAGGGATGCCCAAGGATGGTGCACATAGGGTGCCCAAAAAAGAGGGCACAGGGGAGAAAGGAGTGCCCAAAAAAGAGGACAGGGTAGAAAGAGGTGCCCTCACAGTGTCTGTGTGGTGCCAGTACACTCTGTGGCACCAAGGTGGGTTTTGGGGCACCCTGAGTGGGCTCCCTGACACCAGTGTCCCCCAGGGTGCCCAAGCGCCCCGTCATCAACACACCAGTGGTGAGCATCAGCGTGCACACAGGGGGCACAGATGGCGTGGGGGACATGGGGACCCCCCAGGTGCTGGCCAAGCCCATCACCCTCCAGTTCCGGCTGTTGGAGACCCAGGAGCGCTCCAAGCCCATCTGCGTCTTCTGGAACCACTCTCTGTGGTGAGAGCAGGACAGGGGACACTCCAGGGGTGACAGGAACACCCTGGGGCCACTGAGACATCCCAGCAGAGAGGGACATGGGACTGGGGATGGGAACACCCTGGGGAAGATGGGTACACTCCAGAGGGACAAGGGATCTCCCCAGGGAGACAGGAGATCTGGGTGTAACAACACCCAGGGGAACAGGGAATATCCCAAGGAACACCCTGGAGGGATGGGGACATCTTGGGGGGACACAGACGTGCTGAGGTAACAGGGGACATGGCACACACCAGGGGAACAGGAAACACTGTGGGGGAGAGGGGCCATGGAAATGGGGACACCCCAGGGAGATGGGGACACCTCAGAGGGGACAGCAGATGTGTAATGGGGACACCCTAAGGAGATGCGGACACTCTGCGGGTACAGGGAGCATGGGGAAGGGGACATCCCATGGAGACAGGGGACGTAATAACAGGGATAAGGACACCTTGAGGTGACAGGGGACATGTGAATAGGGGACAGGGAGTATGGTGACAGGGCAGGATGGATGCCCCAATAACCCTGTGGGTAATGGGTGAGTAACATGGGAACAGGACGTGAGGGGGCAGCTGTAACCCTGGTGAGTGTCAGATAGGATGGGGGTGTGTTCCCAAATGGAGGGGTGTTCCCGGGTGAGTGTCCCTGGTGAGTGAGTGTCCCCAGGTGGTAGCGGTTGTCTCTGCTGGGTGGATGGATATCCCAGTGGGTGGGAGTATGTTGTCTGTGGATGTACCTGGTGGGTGTGAGTCCCTGTGGGAGGGTGACGCCAGCAGGTGTCCCCAGCACGTGTGTCCCTGGTGGATTTAAAGGGGTGGAGCTACACAGTGTGGGTGGGGTTTTGAGGGACACGGTTGAAGTGCTGTGAATGCTGGTGGGTGTCCAAGTGTGTGACGCCTTGGATGGATGTCCTGGGTCAGGTGCGTGTCCCTCGGTGGGGGTGGATGTTCCCGCTGGGCGTCCCTCGTGGGTGTCCCCAGTGGGTGAGTGGGTGTCCCTGGTGGGTGTCGCGGTGTGTGTGTATGTGTTTGTCCCCGGTGGGTGTCCTGGCGGGTTTCGTGGCTCACGTCACTTTCTGGTGCTGCGCAGGGCGGGCAGTGTAGGCGGCTGGTCCGCACGAGGCTGCGAAGTCGCCTTCCGCAACCAGAGCCACGTCAGCTGCCAGTGCCACCATCTGACCAGCTTTGCCGTCCTCATGGACATCTCCCGCCGAGAGGTGGGGACATAGGGGGACACGAAGGGGTGCATGGGGGAACAGGGTGACAGATGTGACACATGGGATGTGGAGGGACACAGTGACCCTGGGGGCAAGGAATGACTCAGGGTGAGGGCCCTGGTGGGCACAGGGGGGTGGATGGAGACACATGCAGAAATGGGCACAGCGTGTCAGGTGGTGCCACGCACAGGGCCGGGACTTTATGGACAAGGGCGGGGATTTTGATAAAAGGGGAGGGACAGGGCTAGGAGGGGCAGGGTCAGGGTGGAGGTGGGAGTGCTCATGGAGGTGGAACTGAGGGAAGTGTGGGGCTTAAGTGGGATGGCGCTAAATCCAAGGGGTACGGCTAAATCCAGTGGGTGGGGCTCCTTTGAGGCAGAACTAAGTGGGATGGGCCGGGCTATGTCAGATCTGTCAGAGGTGCCCCAGGTGCGGGTCCAGTCAGCGTGAGTGGGATTCCAGTGGGTGCAGCTGAGCAGGGTGGGCCGGTCGGTCTCCAAGGGGCAGAGCTGATGTGGGTGGGGTTACAAGAGGTGTGGTTGAGTGATGCAGGCATGTTTTCAGGGACTGTGGCTGAGTAATGTGGGCAGGGTTTCCTGGGGCGGGGTTGAAAACTGTGGGTGGGACATAAGGAGGTGCGGTCAGTGTTGTGGGCGCAGCTTCAGGGGGCAGGGTCCGGTGCAGGTGGGGTTGAAAGGGGCAGAGCTGAGAGATGTGGGTGGAGTTTTGAGGGCTGGGGCTTAGTGGTACGGGAAAGGTTTAAAAGGGTGGAGCTACAAGATGTGGGTGGGGTTTTGAGGGGCATGGTTGAAGCGCTGTGATTGGGGTTTCAAAGGGTGGGGTTACCAGGGGCGGGGCTGAATTATGTGGGCAGGGCTTCCTATTGGGCTATGCATTGTGGGCAGGACTTCCCAGGCTCAGGGGCTGATTGCTTTGTATGACGGGGATGTCTGGGGGTGCGTGCCACTGAGCACATGCCTGACATATGCCGATCCTGGTGCTGCAGAACGGGGAGGTGCTGCCGCTGGCAGCACTCACCTACGGCTCCCTGGGCGTGGGGCTGGCGGGGCTGGCGCTGGTGGTCCTGGCCCTGGGGACCCTGAGGCGGCTGCGCTCCAACCGCCACAGCATCCGCCGGCATGGCACAGCTGCACTGTTCCTTGCACAGCTTGTCTTCCTGCTTGGCATCAACCAGGCCGATGTCCCGGTGTGTGGGAAAAGGGGGCTGGGAAAGGAGGGAAGGATCACTGGGAAGGGCTGGTTGGGTCAGGGAATCTGCTGCCTTTGAATTGTTTGGGTTGGTGGAGCTGAAATGGGTGGGGCTAAGGGGTGGGCACGGCCATGGTGGGCTGGGCCTAAGGGGTGGCAGCTAAAAGACATGAGGACTATAATGGGTGGGGTCTGTCAAAGGGGTAGTGATCTCAAGGGGTGGAGTCTGTATAAAGGGGTGGGGCTTGCAAAGCAGAGGGTCTGATAAACGGGGTGAGGCTCCCTAAGGGATACATCTTATCTCAAAGGGCATGGCTGTCAAGGGGGTGGGGCCCATCAAAGAGGTGGGGCACTCAAGGGGGAGGCCCATAAAAGGAATGGGACCTTCTAGAGGAGTGTGACCTCAACAGAGGAATGAGTCTCAAAGGGGGAGCTCGGGGGGTTGTGCATATGGTTGGATGGGTGGGGCTGTGGGCTGGCACTGATGGGGCAGGTGCAGCTGGCGTGCACGGTGGTGGCCATCCTGCTGCAGTTCCTGTACCTGAGTGCGGTAGGCTGGGCGCTGCTGGAGGCGCTGCACCTCTACCGGCGCCGTAGCGAACCCCGTCATGTCGACCGTGGTCCCATGCGCTTCTACCATGTACTGGGCTGGGGACTGCCTGCCTTCATCACCGGTGAGCCCTCCTGTGAAACCCTGCTCTCATTCTCATGCCATGCCCTGGACCACCAGCTGCCCACCTCCACCTGAGTCAACAGCTTTTGGTGGCTACACACCCCCTTCTAGGCTATGGCCTGCCGCCTGAATCTCACTCCCGCAATCAGTTTGATGCATGGTGGGGTCCTATTTCCATGTGTAACCCTACACCCAGAATATAGGCCCACCCCCAAATCCATCTTTACCAGCATAGCCACACTCCTGGATATAACCCTGCCTCCAGCAGGATAGTCATGCCCAGTCCAAAACAGCCCCACTCCAAAAGTTTAGCTCCACCCTTAACCACCATAGCCCCACCCTGATACATAGGCAGAGTCATAGCTATGCCCTTGTCTATCAGACCCAGTCCCCAAGATCTTAGACAGGCCCCAGGGTCCATAATCCTACCCTCATTCATCATAGCTCTGCCTCCAAATTTCAGACACACCCCTGGGGTCATAGCCCCCTCCCAAAGAGTATAACCCTGGCAGACATTTTATTCTCACCACAAGAGTTTAGCCCCACCCTCATCCATCATTTCTCCACCCCAAGAGCATCTTTCCCAACGTCTTCAATATGCTCCCACGGCCACGGCCTTTCTCCATTAATCGTAGTCAGATACTCCCCCAGGATCTTAGCCCTGCCCTCATCAGCATAACCCCACCTCCAGAGACTAGATCTGTACTAACCTCTTAGACAAGCCCCCTGTGCCATATCCCTGCTCTCACCAGCACTGCCGCATGTCCAAGAGCTTAGGCAAACCTCATTTGCATAGCGCTGTCTCTACCCAGTGTAGCCACAGCCCCAAGAGCAGCACCAGCCCTGTGCCACCCATGAGCCATTCCCTGCCACTCCACGAGCCCCATCCTGCCATAGCTTCACACTGTTTAGCCCTGCTCCTCCCACCTTAGCCCAGTTTCCTCTTATAGCCCCATCCACTGAATTGGCCCCACTCCTGATCTCTCCTTTGCAGGACTGGCGGTGGGGCTGGACCCTGAGGGCTACGGGAACCCCGACTTCTGCTGGCTGGCCCTGCACGACAGCCTGGTGTGGAGCCTGGCTGGGCCCTGTGCTGCCGCTCTTGCTGTGCGTACAGGGCTGGGGGCTGGGGAGGGCATGGGACCCCCTATCACCCTGCTCACTCCCTGCACCCCCAGGTCGGCATCTTCTTCCTGGTGCTGGCAGCCAGGGCCACCTGTGCCACCCCTCAGGGCTTCCAGAAAAAGGGCTCAGCGTGAGTCACCCAGGCGGGGTCACCCGCAGGGGACAGGGGACACAGCTGGGATGGGGTTGCCTAAGGGGGGCATGGGAGGTTGGGGCACCCACAGAGGCTGCAGTGCACTGGGGGCTAGGGGGCACGCATAGGGAGCTGGCCTTTTGGGGAACCTGCAGAGGGCAGGGAGGCACAGGATGGACTGCGGCGTCCATGGGGGGCAGGAGGGCACTGGGCTGCCTATGGGGCAGGGGTAGGAGGGGACAGTGGCATCTGGGTCATCCATGGGCGCAGGGCAGCCGTGGGGAGGCAAGGGGCAGGGGGGTACGGGGGGCTAGAGCCAATGGGGGGCATGGGAGCACGGGAGGTTGGTGCAACTGTGGAGGGCAGGGGGGCACAGGAAGGACTAGGACACCCATGGTGGGTTGGGGGATAGAGAGGTCTGGGGCATCTGTTGAGGGCAGGGGGGCACAGGAGGTTGGGACACCTGTGGAGGGCAGGGAGGCATTAAGGGCAGAGGCCCCTGTGGGGGACTGAGGGGGTCAGGGGAGATTGGGGCATCTAGGGGGTCAGAGCACCCATAGGGAGGCAGAAGGGCACTGGGGCAAGGGGCACAGGGGGCTGGGGTTAGGCTGGGCCCACAGGGAACAGGGGAGCTCAGGAGGCTGGAGGACCCATGGATGGCAGAGTGGGTCAGGGGGAATTTGGGGCATCTGGAGGGGGAAGGGGCTATGAGAGGCTGGGGCAACCTTGGGGGCCAGAAGTGCAGAGGGTTGTGACATGCGATGTCATTGTGGTAACACTGGGTGCCATTGGGGTGCTCAGGTCTGGGGTGTGCACAGCTGCAGTCCTACTGGCCATGCCCAGCCTGGCCTGGCTTCTGGCCCTGCTCTCAGTCAACAGTGACACGTTGCTCTGTCACTACCTGTTCGCCGCCTCCAACTGCCTCCAGGTCAGTGGGAACCACCTGAGACTCCACTCATGGAACCTCCAGAGCCACCACCCCTGGGACCCCCAAAGACTCCAGAACCCCAAAGCCTCTGCCCCTGGGATCCCCAGTGACCATGACCCCTGGGACTCCCAGAGATCCCAGAGCCCCCTGAACCTCATACCCTTGGCACCTCCAGAGTCCCACAGCTATTTGTAGGGCACCCAGTGGGCACAGAGAGGTCCTTTGCCATATCCAAGGCACTAATGGGAGGTATCCAGTGTATATGGGAGCACCTCAACCACTCCATGGTGCCCATGGAGGGCACCCAGTGCATATGGGGGTCCCTCATTCCGTTTGAGATATCAGTGGCGGGCACACTCATTCTCTTTGAGGTACAAATGGGATGCACCCAGTCTGGATGGTGATCCCTTGACTGGTCCAGGGTGCTGCTGGTATCCTTCCAGGCTGTACCCACCCTTCCTTGTCCCCCCGCCCCCTTTCTGCCCAGGGCCCCCTCATCTTCCTGTCCTGTGTGGTGCTGAGCAAGGAGGTGCGAAGGAGCCTCTGCCTGAGCTGTGCCCGCTGGCACCACCCACCGCTGGCCACCAAGGCCACCCTCACTCCCGTGAGTGCTGGGCCACATGGGGGGGTGCCAGGAAGAGAAGGGCAGCCTGTGCCATGGCCATGACATCCTTGTGCCCTTGGCAGGCTGGTGGCAGGGACAGCACATACGTGGCAGGGCGACTGTACCCGCCCCTAGGTGGTGGGTCCTCGGGATCCCTGCACAGCACTGCACGCTCGGGCAAGAGCCACCACAGCTACATCCCCTTTGTGCGGCGGTACTGGGCACAGCTGGGACCAGGGCATGGGTTTTCGTGGGGTCCTGGGCTGGTGTGGCACTGGGATGACAAGATGGAATGGTGATGGGATGGTGGGGTAGCGGGGTGCTGGGGTGGTTGAGTGGTGGGTTGGTGGGGTGGCAATATGGCATTGCATGGCATGGGAATACTGGGATAGCAGGATGGTGGGTGGTGGGGTGACATGGTTGTGGGGGTGTTGGGATTGGTGGATGGTGGGGTGGCGTGCTTGTAGGGGTGTTGGGATGGCTGTGTGGTGGGGCAGTGGCATGGATGCACAGCACTACAGTGGCAGGGTGACATGCACATGCAGTGGTGAGGTGGCAGGGTGGTCACAGAGTGGGGGGTTGAGGGGCTGTTGGGGTGAAGTGGTGGCAGAGGTAGGTGTCAGGGTGATGGATATCAGGGTGGTGGATGTCCGTGGATGAATATTGTGTCAGTGGGTTGGTGTCAGTCAGTGGGTGACAATGGATGGTAGGTGTTTGGGAGTGGGGATCAGGTGTTGATGAGTATTGTGTCTCCACAGGGAGGACTCAGGTCTGGCAGGCAGCCCGGGGCCAGTTCCGCTGCCCGAGCCTGGGGGGCTCTTCCTTGGCACTCGGGACCAGCCCGAGGGTACGGCCTCACCCATAGGGCAAGTGCCTCTAGCCTTGGCCCAGGGGGCAGGAGGTGTCTCTGGGCACCTACTGACCTGTGACCCCCCCAGAGCATGACACAGAGTCAGACAGTGACCTGTCCCTGGACGACCCGAGCGGATCCTATGGCTCCACACATTCCTCCGACAGCGAGGATGAGGCCCCCCGTGGCTGGGACCCCCTGCCCGGGGCTCCGCCGGGTCCCCCCGGCCCTGGTAACACCCCCAGGGGGCACCCCGTGGAGATGGGGGACCTTCAGCCTGGCTGGGTGCTGATGGGGGCACCCAATGGGTTGGCGGAGGTCCCTTGCCTTATCCAGGACAGTGATGGGGGGCACCTGGTGGGGGTAGGGCTCCCTTGTCCAGTCTGGAGTGGTGATAGGGCCATTGAATAGATTTGGGGGCGTGGGAGGAGGTCTTGCATCTTGGCTGGGTCCTGATGCAGGAGGCACACAGTGGACAAAGGATCCCTGGTCCAGCCTGTAGTTCTGATAAACACATAGTGGGTATGAGAGAGAGGGTCCCTTGTCCAGTCTGGTGATGGGAGACACTTAAAAGGTTTGGGGGTTCCTCATGCAGTCAGAGGTGCTGATTGGGGCACCCAGGGGGGAAAGATGGGCCCCTTGTCCACTCTGAGGTGTGGATGGGACTGATGCAATGGGTTTGGGTGCATTTCTCACACTATGTGCTGATGGGGGCACCCAGTGAGGATGGGAGGAGGTCCCTGGTCCTGCCTGTCCCAGCTTCCTTCCTTCCCCACAGGCGACCCCCTGGTGCCCCCGGGATGCCCATACTGGCCAGGGGAGTTTGTGACGACAGCGAGCGAGAGTGAGGGACCAGGAGGTAGCGAGGGGCTGCGAGTGCAGCCAGCAGGGGGGCAGGGACACCCCTGGGATGACCCCCCCCAGCCCAATGGCGAGGCACTCCCCAGGAACCCCCTGCTGCTGCCCCTGCCCCACCCCCACAAAGGTATGGGCTGCCATGGCATGGGTGGGTACTCCAAATCTGGCCTCCCCACCCATGGGTGATGCTGCTCCTGCAGGGATACTGAAGAAGAAGTGCCTGCCCCCCATCAGTGAGCGGGGCAGTGCCCAGCACCCTGGGCCACCCCCACCGCCTCCTGCTTGCACGGCTGCCTCCTCAGGCAGTGATGTGGGCCCCCTCCCCGTGCCCCGGCCTCGGCAGAGCCTCCAGGAGCAGCTCAGCGGCCTCACCCCCATTGCCATGAGCATCCGCACAGGCACCGCTGACGAGGACTCCTCTGGCTCTGAGTGAGTGCCCACCACATCTGAGGGGTGCTCACTGGGAGTTCTTTGGGTGCCAGGATGCCCTCTGGGCACCTCTTGGGTTTGAGGGTGCCCTTGGGGTGCCAGGGTTCCTGTTGGGTGGACAAGCAGTCAAACACCACTTGTTGGGTACCCTTTGGGTGCCTATCAGATGCAAGGATAGCTGGGTACCAGGGTGCCAAGGTTCCTGTTGCACTCTCATTTGGTGCCAGGGTTTCTCTCAGGTGCCCATTGGGCACACATTGGATCCAACACTTCTTGGCTGCTCATCAGGTGCCACAGTAATGACTGAACACCCATTGGGTACAACATTACCTGTCGGGTATCCATCAGGTTCCAGGGTTCCCTTTGGGTGTCCACTGGGTGTCAGGGTGCGCGATGGGCGCCCTTTGGATGCCCATCAGGTGCCAGGGTTCCTTCTTGGGTGTTCATCAGGTCCCAGCAATCCCTTTGGATCCAATGAATATCGGGTGCCAGATCCAATGAATATTGGGTGCCAGGGTGCACATTGGTGCCCATCACATGTAGGGTGTTTGTTGGCTGTCTATAGGGTGCCAGGGTAACCAACAGGTGACCATTGAGTGCCAGTATTCCTCTTGGGTGCCCATGGGGTGCAAAGGTGGCTGTTGGTTTTCCATTAGATTCCTACTGGGTGCCCATTGAGGGTTGGGGAACCCACAGAATACCCATTGGATACCCACTGAATACTCACTGGGTGTTCATCAGGTCTAAGTGCACCCACTGGATGCCAGTTGACTGTCCGTGGGTGCCCATTGGATGCCCATTGTGCATCCATTGACCATTATGTGTCCATTTGGTGTCCACTGACTGCCCATTAGGTGCCTAATGACTTCTGTGTGCACACTGGGTGCCCCTTGGGTCTAATAGCACCTGTTGGGTGTGCATTAACTGTTCATGAGCGTCCACTGACCACTGGGTGCCCCTCGGGTCCAACAGTGCCCATTGGGTGTTGGAGTGCATGTTGGGTGCCCACTGACTGTCCAAAGGTGCCCGCTGACCACTGGGTGCTCACTAGGTGTCAGGGTGCCCATTGGAGTGTTCACTGGGTGCTGGGGTGCCCACTGGGTACCCCTGACCACCCAGGGATGCCTAGGGCAGAGGTGGCACAGCAGCACTAACTCTACTCTTTTCTCCCCCTCTACCCCCCAGATTTCTGTTTTTTAATTTTCTCCATTAACCCAAGGGGGCTGGGGGCTCCCCCCCAAACCCCACCCCACCATCTCCCCCCAGGGGTTGGCGCTGGGTGCTGGGAGGCACAGAGGGCACCCTGGCATCCACCTCCTCCATCACGCATCTGTCTGTCTTGTTTTTTATTCTCCCCCCATCCTGCACTTTGTATCCATCCCCCCCCTCCCCCATCTGTCCGTCCCCCCACCAGGAGCGACGAGACCTCGATCTAATGGGAACCCACCCAGCAGGCAGCCCACCCACTGTGCCAGGGACACCAGGACAGGGAGGGCACCAGCATGGTGGGGGCGGGGGGTAGAACACACCAGGACTGGGGATGCACAAGGACTGGGAGGACATCAGGAAGGAGCAGGGAGCCACAACCCTCTCCTCAGTGCACTTTGCATCCTTGCAGGGATTGGCACCTTGGGATGATGGCACAGGGTGCCCCTGTTGTCCCCCCACGATCACCCCCAGCCCCTTTGCCCAGCAGAGTGTTTTATTTAAAAAATACATGAAAATACAAAAAAAGGAATTTATAACCAACTTCCCCCGTTGTGCCAACCCCCCTTGCCCCCCAAGGTACCAACTCCCATGAAGGTGCAACCCATCCCATGGTGCCAACTCCCCCAGGTGGGGAGCATGTGGAGGGAGTATCAGCTAGGGGTTACAGGGAAATTTGGGACGCCCCCTGCCCAGGGGTGAGGCTCAAGTGGGGGAACGCCGGGATGGGTGTTGGGGGGATGAGGGGCCCCTGGGTGCTGGGGAATGTGGAGGGTTTCCTACTGCTGATGAGACCTTTTGTAATTAAAGCAAAACTCAATGAGTGTCTCGGCTCATCCCTGGGGACACCCCTGGCTCTGCCACCCCAACCTCAGCTGGTCCCTGGGGGTTCCAGCTCTGCCCTGCAACCTGTTAACCCAACGGGTGCCTTGGCTGCTCCCTGGGGGCCCCTGGTGCTGCCTGTCTCCTTCCAAAACCCAGTGGATGTCTCAACTCATCCCTGGGGTGGCCTTGGCTCTGCCCCCCCCCAGCCTAGGTACCTTAGCTGGTACCTAGGGGGGGGTCTGGGTGCCCCCAGGGCCTCTGGGTGGGTGTGGGGTGGTTTGGGGGTGTCACCTCGGGGTGCTGCTCACCGCCGTCTTGCGGGAGGACTGCAGGCGGGTGGGAGGGGGTCCTGGTTTGCACCCCGAGGCACCAGTTGTGGGGGCTGCCCGTGCTGCCCCTGCACCTGCAAAGGAGAAAGAAGCCACATGGAAACTGAGGCACGGGGGATGGGGCATCCCCTGCGTCCCCCCAAACCCCATTACATCCTTACCTCTGGGGGTGGGGGTCCTCCCACCCGCTGCTGGAGCCCGAGGGGACAACTTGGGGAGGGCAGTGGGTGCCGGGGAACAGCCGGAGGGCACAGGGGTGGTGGTGGTCCTGGTGTGGGGCTGGCGGGTTGGGGGGGGGCAGGAAACTGTGCCCCCCCTCACCTTAGCCTGGCCTGGGGAGAGAGGGGGGGTTGGGGTGTGGCCCAGGAGCCCCCGTGGCCATGGTGTCCTCATTCCCTTGCCATAACTACCTGCTGTTCCCCCCTGGGGGGGCTCTGACCTGCCCCGGGCACCAGCCCTCTGCCCCTGGGGAGGGCATGGCCGGGGTGGGCCCGCACGGCTGGGGGGGAGCCCCCTGCCACCCAAGGGTCCCTTTGCCGCTGCTGTGGAATTACGGCTGGGAGGTGCCTGAAAATAGAGCGGGGGACATGGAGACATTCAGTGAGTGCCCCCTCACCCACAGGGCTGGGGGGTTCACGATGCCCCTTGGAGACAGGAGGGCACTCACTGCCCCCATCTAGGATGGGTTTGGGGGGGATCTGGGTGTTCAGCACAGGTGGGACACAGCCACACTGGGACCCCTACCCCTGGGTCTCACCTACCTTGGGGACACTGGTGGCAGCAGAGGCCCCCCGGGGCTTGGCAGGGGGGCGGGGGTTGGGGGCAGGGCCCTGAGACTCCACGGTGGGCAGGAGTGCCCGCACCGGGCTGTCCTTCACCACGAAGGTCTGGCGGCGGGGGCTGCGGGGTGTGCTGGGGGGCGTGGAGGCGGGTCCGGGGGGGTCTCTGGGAGCGGGAGGGGGCAGGTGACACCCCTCCAACTGTGCTGCCAGGCGCGTGGCCTCCCGCACCATCTCTTCCAGACGGGCCCCACTCAGGGGACTCCAGCGCCCGTTGCTGCCCCCGTGCTGGCACCCCCTGCCGGGGCTATCCTCATCCTCCTCTTCCTCCTGGCTGCGGATGGGAAGGGGGGAGGGGGAATGGCTGTGTCAGCCCCCCAAACACCGCTGCCAAGAAGTGCAAGAAGTGGCAGGAACCCCCCCCCCCCCCCCATGCCACCCAGGACCCCGATTCATTGTGTGACACATCCCCCAGGACCCCCAGAACTACATCTATGAGGGGGACATATCCACAGGACCCTCAGAACTGTGTTCATGGGGTGACATGTTCCTTAGGACACCATCTTTGGGGAGTGATGTCCCTCATGGCTCCCAGGACCCCAGCTATGAATTGCACATCCCCCACAACGCCATCCATGGGGTGACATGTCCCCTAGGACATTGACAATGAGGTACCCTGTCCTCCACGTCCCATCCTATTCCCCACGTTCCCAACTACAAGGTGTCTTGTCCACCCTGTTCCCATCCATGGGGTGCCCTTTTCCCCACCACCCTCCCGTACCTGTCAGACGGCGACAGCACACCGAAGTCGAAGCTCTCCTCGGTGACAAATCGAACATCTAGGGGGACACTGGGGGTGAGGCCCGGCCCCCCGCGCCAGGGGGGAAACACGGGGGACATGCAGCACTGGTGCTGCCGTACCTCGGTCCTCGGCCATCGCCTCGGGACACCGGGGCCACCTGTGGGAGCTGGCGGGGGTCACCACCGACCCTATCGGTGTTCCCCACCCGTGCCCCTACCCGCCCCTCGCCGTGTCCCCAACCCCCCGCAGGGGCCCGGTGGCACCAGCCAGCGCGCGGGTGACACGGCCAGTGCCAGGCGCCGCTGGGCTCGGTGCCACCGGGATGGGGACAGGGATGGCTCCGCCAGCGCCAGTAGGCGGGGGTGACACCGGCGACCCCCGTGCGGGGAACCCACAGCCAGCACCCCCAGCCCGGGTGTCCTCAGTGCCACGATGGAAAGTCCCAGACCCGCACCGTGCGAGTCCCCAGCGCCACAATGGTGGTTCCCAGCCCCTATCGGGGACCCCAGCCCAACACTGAGGGGAACCAACCCCGCTGGGAGGTCGCAGCCCCACACCCAGGGGAGCCCCTGTTCCACACCCAGAGGGTCCCAGCCCCACACCCACACTCCGATCCCGGGGGACCCCCAGGCCCACACCCCGATTCCAGAGGATCCCCAGCCCCACATCTTGATCCTCAGGGGGTCCCATCCCCATGCAAGAGGACCCCATTCCCGTAACTAGAGATCCCAGCCTTCACCCCCAGTTCCTTCGGGACCCCAGCCCCACACTGAGGGGTCCCAGCTCTGCATCTCGATCCCGAGGGAGTCCCATCCACATTCCTAGGCCTCCCAGCTCCCAGCCCCCATACCGGGAGGGTCTCAAACCCAAACTCCGACCCAGGGGGTCCCATTCCCATTCCTGGGCCTCCCAGCCGCACACTGTGGGGTCTCAGCCCCATAATGGGGCGATCCCTCCCCCACACCTGGTGAATCCCCCAGCCACTCACCCCCAGC
Organism: Ammospiza caudacuta; assembly: GCF_027887145.1. Classification (NCBI taxonomy): domain Eukaryota; kingdom Metazoa; phylum Chordata; class Aves; order Passeriformes; family Passerellidae; genus Ammospiza; species Ammospiza caudacuta. The sequence continues at coordinate 1,636,902 of NC_080616.1, read as the reverse complement.
CCAGGAGACCCCAGTCCCACATTGGGGGGTCCCAACTCCAGAGTAAGAGGATTCCAGCCCCACCGACGAGTCCTAGCCGCGCACCCCAATCCCTTGGTGACCCCAGCCCCACACTGAGAAGGTCCCAGCCCCCACCGGGGGTACGGGCCCCGCAGCCCCAGCCCTGGGGGTCCTCAGCCCCTACCAGGCGGTCCCAGCCCCTCACCCCGACCCCACGTCTCCCCATCTCCGCATGGCGTGGTTTACCCGGCGCTCCGCGGCCCACCCGATCTCCCCGCCGGTTTCCCCTGTCCCCGGGGGTCCCGGTCTGCCCTCGTCCCCCTCTCCCCCGCCACCTCACCGCCCCCGGCTCCCGCTCGTCGCGCGCGCCGAGGAGGCGTGGCCTAACGAAAGGGGCGCGGCCTCGTTCGAATTCCCCCTCCCCTTGCGGCTCAATCGCGGCGCGCCCGCCCCGGGTTCCGATTGGCCTGCTCCCTTAAGGTGTTCATTCTGATTGGCCAGTCTCCTCGCCTTTCGTCTCGCTGATTGGCTCTTCCCCTCCCCCACGCCCCGCCTTCAACAGCTGGGGGTGTGGCCCGGAAGCGCGGTGCCTGAGGGTCGTTCTGCCATCGGTGCCTCCGCAGCATGGCCGCCGTCCCGCCCGACTCCTGGCAGCCGCCCACCGTTTCCATGGAGACCACGTAAGGGGCGGGGCATCGCCCCGGTACCGGCACCGGTACCGGCACGGGAGGCCCTGCCCACCCCTTGTCCCGCCCCCTTCCGCGGCACTGGCGGTAAATCGGTGTCCGCTCCTTCTCTCCCCGGCTTCCGTGCAGCCCCGGTGTTCTTGAGTCCCTGATCCTGCCGGTACGGGGCAGTCCGCGGTGTCCGTGAGCCCCCGGTATCAGGCAGACCCTGAACTCCACAGGTGCTAAGAAACTCTCAGTGTCTCCAGAACGGGACAGCTCCGTTATCCCCCAGCATGAGCCAGTCCTGGTTTTCGCCCCGATACTAGAGGGCCCCTGGTTCCCTCGGTCTCCCCCCTGGTGTTCGTAACCTCTAAGCCCCTCGGTATCAGGCAGATCCCAGTGATCCCATGGTATCCCGTTAGCCCCAGTGTCTCCCGATACCGCACAGAACCAGCCAGTCCAGCTTGTTTCCCTTGGTACCAAGAGCCATCCATGGCCTCCTGGTGTCCCATTGCCCCCCATCCCCTCTCACCCCTGTGGTCCCTGTCCCTGACTGGCCCTGGGGGATATGGGGGGGGAGTGAGGGATCACGTTGAGGTGTTTCCTGTTACCCGTCCTTGTTCTTGTTCCATTCCCATTACCAGTATTCCTATTTCCCATTCCCTGGATGGGCCTGCTTGGTGCTGGAGCTGTACTAACAGCACAGCCCCCCTGACTTTCGTCTCAAACTGGGGTTGGGGGGGGGGTCACAATTCTTGCCCTGCAGCTGCAAGAATTGACCCTATAGGTGGAAGAGTTCACAGCAGGGGGACCCACCCCATCTTCTGTTCCCATTCCTGGTGCTGTTCCCCATTCTCAGTGTCATTCCTGTTCCTGGTTTTCCCATTCTCAGGATGGGCTCTCCAGTGCTGGAGCTGTACTGGCAGAAAAAGCCCATAGCTTTGGTCTGAAACTGGTTGTGGGAATCACAGTGTGATGACCCTGTCTCCAGTTCCCATTCCCATTCCTGCTGTTCCCATTCACAGAATGAGCCTGCTGGTGCTGGAGCTGCACTGGCAACACAAGCCCCGGCTTTGGTCTGAAGCTGGGGATGTGGGTACCAATTTGGGATGTGGGGATTACTTCCCCATTTCTGATACCTTTCCCGTTCCCATTCTCTGTGTTCCCATCCCAGGATGGGCCCACTTGTGCTGGAACTGTACTGGCAACACGCCCCCCGCACCTGCAAGAACTTTGCTGAGCTGAGCCGCCGCGGGTACTACAACGGCACCAAGTTCCATCGCATCATCAAGGACTTCATGGTGCAGGGAGGGGACCCCACGGGTACTGGTGAGCACTGGCCTCTGAAATCTTCCTGGGACCCGCCCTGGTGCCAGGGGTTCCTGCTGACCCGCAAATTCCCCTGCAGGCCGTGGTGGTGCCTCCATCTACGGGAAACAGTTCGAGGATGAGCTGCACCCGGACCTGAAGTTCACTGGTGAGTGGGGCCAGCACTGGGAGAACACTGGAGGGACATCCCTGGGACCCCAGGACCCACCTATAGAGGGGCAGGACCCCTGAGAACACACTTGTGGAATGGGATGGGATGTCCCCTGTGTCTTCATCCCAGGAGTGACATGACTCCCAGGACTCCAGTCATGGGGTGGGCATGTCTCAAGGAGGCTGGTCATGGAGTATGTCCTCCAGGACCCTGGCCATGAGGTGGCATGTCTCCCCTGTCCCCCAAGATCCTGTCTATAGAGTGACAACTTCTCTGTGTCCCCGAAACCCCATCCATGGAGTGGCATAACTCCAAGGAGCTTTGCCATGGGATGCCCTGTCCTCTATTTCCGCATTTCTGATGTGACATGTCCCTGTGTCCCACAGACACCAGGATCCTGTCAATGGCCAACATGAGGCTGGACACTAACAGGAGCCAATTCTTCCTCATGTTTCCCTAAGACCTCTCCATTGGATGGCATTTTCCCCATAACACCAGAACCTCAGCCAGGGGACGACATGTCCCTGAGACCCCATCCATGGGGTGGCATGTCCTCCATATCCCCCGGAACCTGTCCCTGAAATGGCATGCCCTCCAAGACCCTGGCCATAGCATGGCATGTCCCACAGGCACTAGGATCCTGGTGATGGCCAGTATAGGGCTGGACACCAATGGGAGCAAGTTGTTACTGATGTCCATTAAGACCCCTCTGTCAGGTGACAGGTTCGTCTGCAGCCTGTCCATGGAGTGACATGTCCCAGGGATTGTAGCCATAGGATGACGCCCTCCAGGATGCCAGTCTTGGAGTGACGTGTTTCCCATGATACCGGGGTCTTGGCCATGAGATGACATCCTCCCATGGGATAACATGTCCCCTATCATGCTGGAACCTTGGCTGTGGGGTGGCATGTCCCCTGTATCCCCATCCATAATGTGACATGTCCCCATGTCTCACAGGCGCCGGGATCCTGGCAATGGCCAATGCAGGGCCGGACACCAATGGAAGCCAATTTTTCCTGACACTGGGCCCAGCACAGTGGCTGGATGGGAAGCACAGCATTTTTGGGAGGGTGTGCCAAGGAATGGGGGTGCTGGGGCGCCTAGCCATGGTGGAGACTAACTCCCAGGACCGACCCCTCGATGATGTAAAGGTCATCAAGGCGTATCCCTCGGGATAGGGGTTGTGGGGTGCCCTCCCTCCAAATTGTACTGCTCATTTATTTGTAATAAAGGAAGTTGGATGTGGTGGGCTCACTCACAGAGTGGTGGTTTTAGGGGGAGGTGGGGGAAATGTCTTTGGTGTAGTGGGGTCTGGGAGGTTGTGAGCCCCCCCGAAAAGGGTTTGTGGGTGCCCTTGGAGGGGTGGGTGTCTCTCTTTGGGGACACGGAGCTCCCAGTGGCCCCACTTCCTGGGCATGCAGAGTGGATGCCAGAGACCCAAATTTACCCCTATTGTGTTGTGTCTGTGTGTCCTCAAAGTTTCCTGGGACACCCCAGAATGTCCCTCTACTATGGACCCGTTGGATCACTGAGCTTTGGGTGGAAAGGGGGGGTTGGTGCTGTCCCCCCAGAGTGGACTCTCCACACAGCACTGGGGACCTTCAAACTGGCAGCGGAGTCCTCAAGCCAGCACACACTGGGTTCTCCCCCAGCACTGGGTAACCCCCGCCCAGCAATGGGTGCCCCCTCTGGCTCTCGATGTCACCCCCCTTGCTCCCAGTGCAGGACCCGGGACAGTACTTGGAGCTGCTGGATGTTACCAGAATGGTGCAGGGGAGGTACTGGGAGCTACTGAAGGATAGCAGAGGACTGGAGGACTCTGCATCTGCAGTTGTGGGGGCTGTGGGGATACTGGGAAGGTTCTGAATAAGGGGGAACTAGGGGGATTGGGACCTCATTCTGTGGAGTGGGTGGTATCGAGAGTGTCACAGGGGGGCGCACTGGGAGTGTCAGAGGGGTGCTGGGGCTACTGGGGAGGGAGCATCGGGGGTCCGGTCTGGGGGTGATCCCGGGGATGGTACCAATGATCCGTGGTGTACCGGGGTCTGGAGGCAGCCTCGGGGCAATCCCAGGGCAGTAGCAGTGGTCTCGGGGTGATCCCGGGGCTGATCATTGGTACCCGCGTCCGGGGGGCACTGAGGATGGGGAGGTGGCACTGGGGACGGTGCAGGGAAAGGCACCGGACTTCCTCGGACTGATGCCGGAGATCTGGGGGTGATGCCGAGGATCTGAGAGCTATCCTGTGGGATAGTACCGGTGGTCCGAGGCGGTCCCGGGAATGGTGAGGCAGCCCGGCGGGCGATGCGGGGGAGGCGGCAGTGGTCAGGGGAGGTACAAGGGATTTGGCGTTGATCCCGGAGCGATCCCGGGAATCTGGGGGGGATGCCGGGGGCAGTACCGGGCTTCTAGGGTGGAACCGGGCTGTGGAATTGATGGGGGGGGCATCCCGGAGATCTGGGGGCGTTTCCGAGGCGGAGCCGGAGGGGTCTCCCGGGCCCGGGAGATACCGGGGATTTGGAAGGAGGCCTGCAGGCGGTGCGAGGGTAGATCGCAGGAATCTGGGGGTGATTCCGAAAATTTCGGGGCGATCCCGGGGGCAGTATCGACGGTCCGTGGTGGTACCGGGGAAGGGGAGGCGGCCTCGGGGGCGATCCCGGAGGCGGTGCCGCGGATCTGGGGACGATCCCGGGGGCGGTCCCGAGCCGGTCCCGGTCTCCCCACTGGCGGTCGCGAAGAAGACTCCGGGCACCCCTCGGTGAGGGGCCGGGGCTGGTGCTGGGAGCCCCGGGCGGTGCCAAAGGCGGTCCCGGTCTCCCGGCGGGTGGTCCCGAAGAAGACTCCGGGGCACTCCCTCGGTGAGGGGCCGGGGCTGGTGCTGGGAGCCCCGGGCGGTGCCAAGGGCGGTCCCGGGGCGGAGCCGATCGCGATCGCGGTGCTGGTGCCAGTGTCGGGGCAGCGACGGAACCCGGGGCATGGCGGGCCTGGGCGCCTCGGAACCGGGCACCGGATCCAGTCCCGTCCCGGCCACTCGCGTGGAACTCACGGTGTCCTGCAGGTAGCGGGGCCGCGGCGGGAGCCGGCAGCGGGCGGCGGGGGCGCGGGGAGGCGCTGGTGCTGGCGTTGGAAGGTGCCGGGAGGCACTGGGTTGCACTGGGTTGCACTGGGGTGTAGCGGTAGCTGCCGTTGGAGGGTGCTGGGATGCACAGAGAGGCACTGGGAAGCACTGGGGAGCGGCGTTGGAGGGTGCTGAGGTACACTGTGAGGGATTGAGATCTCGTGGGATGCACTGGGAAGCATTGGAGAGCTGGGAGCAGATGGCGTTGTAGGGCACTGGGTTGCACTGGAACGCAACGAGACACATTGGGAGGTACTGGAGTGCCACAGCAGCTGGCGTCGAAGGATGCCGGGGTGCACTGTGATGTACTGAGATCCCCTGGGATGCTCTGGGAGGCACTGGAATGCACCGGAGAGTGGGAGCAGTTGGTGTGAATTGCTGAGATGTACTGGAATGCACTGAGATGCTCTGGAAGTCACCGGGAGACACTAGGGAACGGGGTGCAGTCGGCAATGAAGAGCACTGGGAGGCACTGGGAAGCAGGGCAGCTGGCGCTGGAGGCACTGAAATGCATTAGGAGGCACTGGGATTCACTGGAAGACATTGGAATGTGCTAGTGGGCGTTGGGGAGCATGGGGAGTACAGGGAGTGTTGGGTATGGGGACAGAAAGGCACTGGGTAAGCCAAAGGTGCTGAGGGTGCGGGGCACTGAGGGGAGTGGGGGGCATGGAGGGGGCATTTGGGATCTCGGACTGGGAGTGCAAGAAGGTCGGGTTTGGGGGATTCTGGGGATGCAGGGGAGTCAGGTTGGACCCTGTATCCCCTGCACCCCCTGTATCCCTCGCCCACCCTGAAACTCCTGAATCCTCCGGCCAGGCTGCACTGCACCATTGCATCCCTTGTACCCCCTGCCCACCCTGCAGTCCCTGTACCCTCCCCCTGCAACCTGAGGTCTTTTTTTGGTGTCCTGACACATAACTGTACCCCTGACATATGGCACTCTTAACATGTGTCATGCTGTGCACCCTGTGCAGATGTGTCTGTGCACCCCAACGTATGTTGTGGGGCACATCTGGCAGTGCACCCCAACATCCAACCATGCTCACCAACACCTGGTCATCCTCACCAACACTCTGTGGAGCACCCTGACACATGGTTGAGCGCCAAAGCACATGGCCCCCCAACATGTGTCAGACATGCTTTGCACGCCAATCCCTGTCCTGGGGCATACCTGGCTGCGCACACCCTGCCACCCACCCTGTCACAACAGGGCACAACATGTGGCTGTGCACCTACACGACCTGTGGCTGTGCACCTCAACATGGGTTCTGGGGCACATCTTACTGCACAATGGGTACACACAGTCACAGACACAGCCAGGTGCTCACATTCACATTCACATTCACATTCACATTCACATTCACATTCACATTCACACACACACTCTCACACTCACTCCTCCCTGCCCCCCAGGCAGCTCCTGGACAGGGATACCTTCTCCAAGTCGGACCCAAGTGAGTGAGGCAGGGGGGATGGGGTGTGTTTTGGCTCTTAGGTGTTTTGGGGAGTTTCTGGGGGGCTTGGGGTCTCCGGAAGGTGTTGAGCACTTAGGGGATTTTTATATCTGTGGGGGGGTTGGGGGTGTCTAGGGGATTGGGGGGATCTCTGAGGTATTTTGGGAGTATCTGGGGGTTCTGGGGGTCTCTGGGAGCATGAGTGTCTCTGGGGAGTCTTGTGGTCTCTGGGGGTTTTTGGGGTCTCTGACATGTTTTGGGAGGTCTCTGGGATTGTTGTGGTTCTATGAGGGTTTGGAGGTCTCAAGGACATTTTGAAGGGTTCTGGGGGTTTTGGGAACACTGGGGAGTGTTGGGGTCTCTGGGGGTTTTGGGTGGTATTTTGGGTTTTGGAGATCTCTGGGGGATTTGGGGACCCTCTGAGGTATTTTGGGGGTGTCTGAGGGAGTTTAGGGGGTTATGGGGGGGTTCGGGGGTGTCTCTGAGGTGTTTTGGGGGCTCTCTGGGGGATTTTGGGAGTCTCTGGGAATGGTGGTGTCTCTAACAGTTTTGGGGGTCTCTGGGGGTGCCTGCCTCCCCTGACCCCTCCCCCTGCAGTCTGTGTGCTGTACACGCAGCGCCCTGGCAGCCACCAATGGCGGGAGGTGAGTGACCCGATTGGTGGGGGGCAGCCAATCAACATGTTGGGCTGTGCTCAGCTGGCCAGTTGGCATGTCAGCCAGCCAATCAAGACGTTGGGGTGGTAGCTGGCCAACCAATCATCAGCATGCTGGGGCAATGAATAGTTAGCATGTCTGTGTGCCAACCAGATGGCAAATCAGTCATGATGGCAGCCAGCCAGCCAAGTAGCATGTAAGATTCTGGCCTATCAGCATGTTGGGGTGATGGCCAGATGGCCAATCAGTGTGTTGGGGTGCCAACCAGTTGGCCAGTCACCAGTGAGCAATCAGCATCTTCGGATGCAGCACCTGGACAATGAGCATTCTGGGATGCGGCAGCCATCCAATCAATGCCTGGGGGCAGAGCGATCAGCCAACCAGCATCCTGGGGATCTGGGGAGCAGGTCGAGATGCCAGGCAGCCAGCCAATCAGCTGTCGGCACGCAGCCAGGGCCCCTGTAATTAACAATGTGTTAATTGCGGGGTAATGAGCAGGGCGTGGGACGACCCCGAGGCCCTCCCCGCCCCTGCCCACCCCTTTCCCACACGTGCTCCAGCCCGGGCCTGCTGCCCACCGTTGTCCCACCTTCTCCGCCCACATGTGTCCTCATGTCCTCATGTCCCTGTGTCCCCATGTTTCTATGTCCCCATATCCTCATGTTCCCATGTCCGCAGCTCCATGCCCACGTGTTGTCATGTCCCTGTGTCTCTATGTCACTGTGTCCCCATATCTGTATGTCCCCATGTCCACATTCTCATGTCCCACTGCCCCCATCCCTATGCCCCACCCTCATTCCCATACCCCTGTTTTCTGGTGCTGTTCACACATCCCTGTGTTCCCATGTCTTCATGTCCCTGTGTCTTCATCCCTATGCCCCCATGACTTTGCATCTCCATGTCCCCACATCCCTGTATCTCCCATCCCCCCTGCCCATGTTCTCCTGTTCCCATCCCTATGCCCCCATGTCTCATCATCTCTATGTCCCCATGTCCCCGTGTCCAAATCACCACATCCCCATGTCCCTGTGTTTCCATGTCCCTGTCCTCATCCCATGTTTTCCTGTCACCCTATCTCCACTGTCCCCATATCCCCCAGTTTGGCCGGACCGAGGTCATCGACAATTCCCTGAATCCTGACTTCCTGCACAAGTTTGTCCTCGATTATTGCTTTGAGGAGCGGCAGAATCTGCGCTTTGACCTGTGAGTGGCCCTTGTGGTCCCAGTGTCACCCCCAGTGTCAACCCTCTGTCCCCCAGGGTCACCCCCTGGCCACCCTGGCACAGCCCCCCAGGGTGTCCTTGTCCCCATCCTTGTTCTGTCCCCATTCCTGGACCATTACCACCCTTGTTCACATCATTTTCCCTATCATTGTCCTGTCCCATTGTCATGCTTATCCTGGACTGGATAGTCCCCATTCTGTTCCTGTCCCATTCTGTCCCTATCCACATCTCATCCCTGTCCATTCTACAGTCCCCATCCCATCCCATCCCATCCCATCCCATCCCATCCCATCCCATCCCATCCCATCCCATCCCATCCCTTTACCCATCCTTGTCCCATCCTACCCCTATTCTTTTCCCCATCCCATCCCCACACCTAATCCATCCCTATTTGTGTACCACCCCTCTCTCATCCCATCCCTCCTACTCCCTGTCTCCCTCCCATCCCATCCCTGTCTCCATCCCTGTCCCATCCAAGGCCCTCCTTCCTGTTCCATGCCCACATGTTCCCTCTGCCCCCAGGTATGATGTGGACTCCAAGAGCCCTGACCTCTCCAAGCATGTAAGTGCAGGATCAGTCAGCCCTGCTCTCCTGGCCTCCCTGGGATGGGCATCTACTTGGTGACACCCAGTATTCCTGATCCTGCAGGATTTCCTGGGCCAGGCATTCTGCACTCTGGGGGAGATCGTGGGCTCAGCCGGCAGCCGCCTGGAGAAGCCCCTGACGTGAGCCCCCCCTTTGCCCCAGTGTCCCCATGTCCCACCCAGTGAAGCCCCTGATGTGAGCCCTCTTGTGCCCCAGTATGCCCATGTTCTTCGTAGAGAAGCCCCTGACATGAACCCCCCCAGCCCCAGTGTCCCCATGTCTCTGCCCCCACCCACCTCCCTCCCCTTCCCCAAGAAGCCCCTTGTTTGAGCCTCCACTGTGGTCCAGTATCCCCCAGAGTCCTCAGGGTCCCCATGCCCTGCACTGGAGAAACTCCTGATGGTAGCCGCTCTTGTCCCCAGTGTCCCATGGTCCCTATGTCTCTGCCCCAGGGAAGCTCCCAATGTGAGCAGCCTCCCCCACTGATCCCAATGTCCCCATGACCTCTCCCATGGAGAAGCCCCTGACATGAGTCCTGCCTGTGCCCCAGGGTCCCTGAGGTCACCATGTCCTCTTTGAAGAAAATCTTGGGTTTCTCCAAAACCAGTGTTTTGGAGAAAAGTGGGAAACTCAGTGTCCCCATGTCCCCCCCTGGAGAAGCCCTTGCCATGAACCCCCATGGTCCCAGTGTCCTCATGTCTCCCTAGGTCCCTTTTGGTGTGTCCAGGATGGACCCAGACCTCAGAGCCAACAGTGGCATTTTGGATTGGAAGCGGGGGGAGGGGTGTCTGGCTTCCTTTTTTTTTTTTTTTTTTTTTTTTTTTTTTCTTTTGGGGATGGATTTTGGCAGGAAAGGCATTTTTGGGGGTCTGACTTTTTGGTGGGGTTTGATGGGTCTGGCTTTTTCTTGGGATGGTGGCTTTTGGAGGGAATATGGGTTTGGGGGATCTGGCTTTTGAAGGATCTGGCTTTTAGGGGGGCTCTGGCTTTTGGAAGGGTCTGACTTTTTGGGGCTGGCTTTTTCAGGGGCAGTTTGTTTTGCGGGAATTGACTATTTGTGGGGGCTGAATGTCTTTTGGGGACTGGCTTTTTTGAGGGGAGAAACAGCTTCTTTTTAGGGTGCTGGAATCTGGGGCGGAGCTGGGTGTTTTTTTTTTTTTTGTAGACTTCCTTTTTTTGGGAGGGGGGGCTTTTTATTGGGTGGGGATCCCCTCGATCACCCTTCAGCATGTGTCCCTGCAGGATGGGAACAGCCACCATGCATCCCCGGGGCAGAAGACCTGCCCCAGCTGCCTCCCATGGGTAAGTTTTGGGGTGCTCAGTGCGCGGGGGAACCCCCAGGGCACCATGTGTGCCCCCACTCTGCTCACATCTCATCCCGGCAGTGGCATTCCGGGAAAGAAGTGTGGCACCATCATACTCCTCGCTGAAGAGTTGGGAAACTGCCGGGTGAGCCGCGGCAGGGCAGGGGATGGGGTGTAGCTTGGGAACCCCGCAATATCGGGGTTGGCTGAGACACACTAGTCCGCAGATGAGAGTGTGGGCTGTTTATCCATCCTGCCTGTCCTGGATCCCTCCCCTCATGGAGCAGCTGCCCCAAAGGATCCCACCCCTGAGGGGAGTGCAGGGTGGATGATCTCCCCCCGATTCCACCCCCCAGGACGTGGCCACACTCCAATTCTGTGCCAACAAACTGGATAAGAAGGATTTCTTCGGAAAATCTGACCCCTTCATGGTCTTCTACCGCAGCAACGAAGACGGAACGTGAGTGACCCCCCTTCAAAACTGCAGTGACCCTCCCACACCTCATGGGAGGGCTCAGCCCCAGCACAGGACACCTCTACGTCCCCATGGGCTGGCATTGGCGGGGGTGTCTAAAAATCCTCACTGCACTGTGGGGGTGACAGACTTGGGGGCTGTTGGGCTGGGGGAGTGACTCCCTTTTACTCCTTGTCTTTCCCCCAGTTTCACCATCTGCCACAAGACAGAAGTGGTGCGGAACACACTGAACCCCGTCTGGGCAGCCTTTGCCATTCCTGTGCGTGCCCTCTGCAATGGGGACCATGACCGGTGAGTGTCAGGGGACTGCTACCCCCTGCACCCCCTCTTCGGCCCCAAAGACCTCCTTTTCCCTCTTCCCCCCATCTCTAGGATCCACTAACCCTAACCCTGAACCCCCTTCTCCCATCTCTGTCATACCCGGGAACCACCTGCACTCCCATCTTTGTGGTCCTCTGAGACCCCCTGAACCACCTTCCTCCCATCTCTATGGGCCCTCAGGACCCCCTTTTCCTTCTTTCCCCCATCTCCCAGGTCCTCCAGGAACCCCTGCACCCCATGTCCCTATCTCTGTGGTACCTCTGGACTCTCAGAGCCTCCCTCACTCCATGTCCATGGTATCCCAGGATCCCCTTCCCCTCTCTCTGCAGTCCCCCAGAATCCCTTCCCCTGTGTCTGTGGTACCTCAGGACCCTCTTTACCCCCTTCTCCTCATCTCTGTGGTACCTCAGGACCCCCTGCAGTGCTTCCACCTTCTCTGTGGCCCCATGAGACACCCTCTGTGGCCACCTCAACTCCCAGAACCCCTTCCCCTTTCTCTGTGGTACCAGTAGCACACCCCCGCCCCCTTCGTGTTACCCACTTTTGCCCTTTTGCCTCAGTTTACCCATCTGGGCAATGGGCATCACAGCTGTCACCGAGCTATTCCTCCCCCCCTGCGCCCCCGCCCCAATCCCAAACCAGTGTCATCAGCTACTGTCCTGGCAAAAATCTCTTCACACTGCTTTGGCCCCACGTTGAACGTTGCTGTGGCAACGATGGATAAAAATATCCTGAGGAGGAGAAGGAAGCAGGAAAAAGCCCACAGAGGCGTCAAAACAAATCCCACAGGGAGCGGGGGGTTGTGTGTGACGGGTCCCCAGGGGAGGGGGGGGGAGAGGTTGGGATTTGGGGGTGTCAGTGACCCCCCCCTCTGCCTTGCAGAGCCATCAAGGTGGAGGTATATGACTGGGACCGTGATGGCAGGTGAGCTGTGTGTGGTCCTGGAGACCCTCCACACCCTGGACCTGCACCCCTCAGGTGACAGGGATCCCCTCCCCCCGCTGTATCCCTGGGGAGATGGAGCCTGCCCCCACCTCGGTTGATGGGAATCCCCCCCGGCTATTCGGGACTCTGGCTGATGGGAAACCTCCTGGGCAATGGGAAGCCCCCCGTCCCCACACCACTGACTGGTGGGGATCCCCCTGAGTAATGGGAACCTCCCTAACCGGACTGATGGAGATTCACTGGCTGTGCAGCCACGACTTCATCGGGGAGTTCACCACCAGTTATCGGGAGCTGTCACGAGGCCAGAGCCGCTTCAACGTGTATGAGGTGAGGGGGGATGGGTACATGGGCATGGGGGTCCTGCACCACTCCCCATGGAGGTCAAGGTCCCACTGCTGCACCCCCAGATGTCACAGTCCCCAGGGACCCTGTGCTGCACCTCTGTGTCTTGGGGTCTTAACACTGCACCCCTTGGGTGTTATGGTCCCCAGGGTCTGTCCCTCTGCTGTACCTCTGTGTGCCGGGGTCTATGTGTAGGTGCTACATACCCCAGGATTCCCGTGATGCAATCCTGGGATGTTATGGTCGCCAGGGTCCCTCCCAACCCTGCACCCTGCTGTGCCATATACCCAAGGGTCCCTCTCCTGCACTCTGAGTTGCAGTGATGCCCAGGGTCCTCATGCTTCAGCCATAGAGGTTTACAGTCCCCATGATTCCCTGTGCTACAGCCTAGGGTGTTGGGATCCCCACACTGCATCCCTGGGGTGTTATGGTTCCCCTGCTGCACCCTGGGGTGCAGCACCCACAGCTGCTCCCTTGAGGGTCCCCAGCCCCCACCATGGATCTACAATCACCAGGGTTCCCACATGCACCCCTGGGTGTCACAGCCCACCATGTGCTTCTCAAGGTCCCTCTCTGCAACTCAGCACAGTGCTCCCACTGCTGCCTCCCAGAGTATTCTGTGCCCCCCTGTCTCCCTGGATGTGACAGTCCATTACACTGCTCCCTGGGGCCTCCTGTCCCTGTGAGAAGCAGCCCCCTTCCCTCTCCTCTCATCCTTGCAGGTGGTGAACCCCCGGAAGAAGATGAAGAAGAAGAAGTACCTGAACTCTGGGACAGTGAGGATGGGGATGTGCGGAGGGGGAGGACACAGGGGGAGTGGGCGCTTCCTCCCCTGAGTCCCATGTCCCCACAGGTGACACTGCTGTCCTTCACTGTGGAGGCTGAGCACACCTTCCTGGACTACATCAGGGGCGGGTGAGCAGGGGGTCCGCAGCACCTCCAGCTGCACTTTTGAGGATCCTGAACACCCCCAGCTCCTTCCTTGGGAGTACCCAGCACTCTGACCTGCTCCCTCAAGGGCAGAGAATCCCCAACATACCCAGCCTCTACTTCACTGGCAGGGCAGTCCCCAGGACTGCCATCTCCTCCCTTGGAGGTCCCCAGTTCCCACTGCTGCTCCCTCGGGGATGGAGGGGAGGGGTGGATGATGTTCCTGCTCTCCTCAGCTCCTCCCTGGGGGATCCCCAGCACCCCCAGTTGCTCCACTGGGGGATCCTCAGCACACCTAGCTCCTCCATTGGGGGTCTCAGCACTCCCACCAAGATGCCTCCTTGAGGGGTAGGCTGTCCCCATCACCCACAGCTGCTTCACTGGTAGTCCCCAGAACCCACAATTGCTCCCTTTAGAAGTCTCCAGCACTTCCAACAGCTTTGGGATCCCCAGCACCCACAGTTGCTCCTTTGGGGAAAGAGGATCCCCACCACTCCCATCTTCTTCATTGTGAATCCTCAGCACCCCACCCAGATGCTCCCTCATGGGCAGGGGCTCCCCAGCACCCCCAAATTGGTCATTTGGGGCTCCTCAGAACCCGCAGCCACTCCTTTAGGTGCAGCACTGACACCTCAGTGCAGGGACACTTGGGGGTGCTCTGAATTGTGATATGGGTGCATCCAGTCCAGCCTGTGGCCAGAGGGGTGCCCCACTCCAAACCCACAAGTCACCCCCTATGTCACCCCAAGGCCACTTTAACCCCCCAGGACCCAACTCAACTTCACAGTGGCCATAGACTTCACGGCATCCAATGGTGAGTGGCAACTGTGTCCCCCCTGAGGGATTTATTTGGGACAGTTGTAACCAGTTTGGTGTCATGGTGGTGTCATCCTTGTCACCAACTTGGGAACATGGTGTTGTTGTCCTTGTGTTGGGGACATGGTCACGTCTCCCTTGTCACTGGGTTGGGGACCCAGTGGCGTCTCCCTTGTCGCTCCCTTGGGTTGGGGTCATGATGGCGTTGTCCTTATCGTGGGTTTGGGGCCATGGTGGTGTTATTTTTGTCACTGTATTGGCACTACAGTGGTGTCATACTTGTCACCAGCTGTCTCTGGGTTGGGGATTTGGCGCCATCATCACCACTGAGTTTGGGACAGTGGTATCATTCTTGTCACTGGCTGAGGTCATGGCAATGTCTTCCTTGTCACTGTTGGTTCCATGGTGGTGTCATCCTTGTCACCAGCTGTCACCAGGTTGGGGACATGGTGGCATCACCTTTGTCACCAAGTTGGGAATATGGTGGTGTCACCCTTGTCACTGGGTTGGGGATGTGGTGGCATTTGGAGACATGGTGGGATCATCCTTGTCCTTGTAACAATGTTGGGGATGACATCATCCGTGCCACTGGGTTGGGGCCATAGTGGTGCCATGGTTGTGGGAATGCTGGGGGTGTTATGGGGGTGCTGGGGGGCTGTGGGGGTGCTGAGGCCCATGCCTGTGCAGGGAACCCCTCACAGCCCACGTCCCTGCACTACCTGAGCCCCTTCCAGCTGAATGCCTACAGCCTGGCACTGAGGGCTGTGGGGGACATCATCCAAGACTACGACAGTGACAAAATGTTCCCAGCCCTTGGCTTTGGTGCCAAGGTCCCCCCGGATGGGCACGTGTCCCACGAGTTCCCACTGGTGAGGGGCCAAGGCAGGACAGGACTGCGGATGAAGGGTGGTGTCCTTGTCATGCAGTTGGGGCCATGGTGGAGTCATCCTGTCATGTTGTTTGGGACATGGAGGGACATTGTCCTTGGGTTGGGGCTGTGGTGGTGTGATCCTCGTCACTGGTCTGGGGCCATGGCAGTGTCATCCTTATCATCAGGTTAGGAAGGGGCTTGGTGTTGTCACCAGTTTGGGGTCATAGTGGTCTCATCCTTGATCACCAAGTTAGGTATATGGTGTGTTTGGGTTGGATCTGGACTGGGGATGTGGTGGTATCATCCTTATCATTGGGCTGGGAACATAGTGGCATCATCATTTTGTGACTGGTTTGGGGTCATGGCAGTGTCACCAGGTTGGAGACATAGTAGTATCATCCTTGTCACCAGGTTCAGGATGTGGTGGTGTGGTCTTTGTCACTGTGCTGGGCATACAATGATGTTGTCCTTGTCACCTATTCTCACTGTGTTGGGGCCATAGTGGTATCATTCTTCTCACTGGGTTGGGGATGTGGTGGTGTCATCCTTGTCTTGGGTTGGGAACATAGTGGCATCATCATTTTGTCACTGGGTTGGGGCCATGGCAGTATCATCCTTGACACTGAGTTGGGAACATGTTGGTGTCTCCCTTGTCACCACATTGTGGACATAGTGGCATCATCCTTGTCAGCATTTGGGGGCCACAGCAATGCCATCTTTGTCTGTGGGTTGGGTGCATGGTGTCACCCTGTCCATGGGTGGGGGCTGTGGTGTCACTGTGCTCCTGGTCACCCTGTGGCAGAATGGGGATGCATCAAACCCGGCATGTCATGGCATTGCGGGGGTGCTGGAGGCGTATCAGCGCAGCCTGCGCCATGTCCAGCTCTACGGCCCCACCAACTTTGCCCCTGTCGTCAACCATGTTGCCCGGTAAGAGGGGCCCCATGCCCTGGGGTGGGGTCCCTGTGTCCTCGGCGTCACGCAGGGTCCCCCTAGCTCGGCAGCCACGGTGCTGGACGGATCCCAGTACTTTGTCCTCCTCATCATCACTGATGGTGTCATCTCTGACATGGCCCAGACCAAGGAGGCCATTGTCAATGTGAGACCCTCATAGTGGCATTGGGGTGGGTGGTGGCACCCCTGGGTGCTGGGAACTAGGGACCCTTGGGTGATGGGGGCAGTGGAGAGGGACTGGGACCCTTGAGGGGGCAGGAAAGGATGGAGACCCCTGGGTGCTGGGGGGTTGAGGAGGAGCTAGAAGGGGGATAGGAGGGGGCTTGGACTCCTGGATTCTGAGGGGTTGGGGTGATTGGGACCCTTTGGGTGATGGGATGGGTGAAGAGGAGCTGGGACCCTGAAGCTGAGAGGAAAGGGGTGGGTTGCGACCCTTGCATACTGGAGGGGTGGGGAAGGGGCTGGGAGCCCTGGGTGCTGGGGGGGATGTGGACCCCTGGGTGCTGGAGGTAGTGAGGAGGGACTGGGACCATTGAGAGGTGGGAAAGGGCTTGGACCCCCAGGGTTTGATGTGCAGGGGTGTCTGGAACCCCTGGGTGCTGCAAAGGGACTGGGAAGTTCCTGGAACCCCCCGGTGCCATTGGGGAGGTCTGAGACCTTTGGGTGATGGGGGAGGGGTGGGTAGGGGACTGGAATCCTTGGGGGAGGGGGTGTTGGCACCCCCGGGTGCTGCAGGGAGCGGGGGGATGGCTCATTTGGTGGCAGCATCATTAAATTTCATGGGACTCCCTTTACTCCCTGGCTCCCTCAGGCTGCCAAATTGCCCATGTCCATTATCATCGTGGGGGTTGGCCAGGCCGAGTTTGATGGTAAGATCTGGGGGCTGGAGGGAACTAGGGGAAGGCTGAGGGGATGGGGGTGGGGTCCCTTGGCCACTGAACTATGAGTTGAATGTGTCAGCATATGAATGGGCTCAGCATACCCCAGCTTGGGGGTTCTGGGTGTGGGGTTGAGAGGGACATAATGGGATCTCATCCTGGGATGGGGGGCACTAGGGTGCTCCTGACCTCCCCCCTACATTGCCCCCAGCCATGGTGGAGCTAGATGGGGATGACATCCGCATCTCTTCCCGTGGCAAAGTGGCTGAGCGTGATATTGTCCAGGTAACCAACCTCACCAATGAGGAATTTGGGGACCCCCTCCCAGCCCACCCAGCAGGGTGGTGGTGGGAAGGTGCCCTGGGGAGCTCAAATCAGCCCCATCACTCCTGGAGTGCACTTGGTGGGACTGGTATGGAGGGATGATAAGGTGAACTGGGATATAGGAGGGGCACTGGGACACGGGGATGCAATGGGTTTGGGATGTACGTAGATGGGGGGATGCACGGGGATTTGGGGGTGCACTGGCACATGGTAGGGGCACTTCACTGGGAAAAGAGGGTGCCCTGGGACTTGGGATGTACCTTGGAATGAGGGTGCACTGGGACATGGGAGTGTATTAGGATATGGGAAGCACTGAGCCATGAAGGAGACAATAGCATGTGAAAGGAAGTTTACTGGGAAATAGTGGGGGGGTTGGAATTGGGATGTCAGACATGTTCCGGGACACAGAAGCAGTGCACTGTGACATGGGAGGGATGCACTGGGAAAAAGGAGTGCACTGGGGTTTGGAATGTACCTCAGTGGAGGGAAACACTGGGACATTGGGTGCACTGGGTACATGTTGGAGGCCTTCACTGGGAAAAGTGGATACACTGAGATTTGGAATGGGGGTGCAGTGGGACATGGAGGTCTATCAGGATATGGGGGGCACTTTGGCATGAAGGGGGTTGGTACTGGGAAAAGGGGGGACACTGGGATGTGGGGAGCACTGGGACATGGAGGGGCATATACTGGAATATGTAGTTGCACTGGGACATGAAAAGGGCGTGTACCAAGACATTCTGGGGGGGCTGTGCTGTGAAAAAAGGGTGCAGTGAGACTTAGGATGTTCCTGGATGTGGGGGGAAGCCCAGATCATTAGCAGGCAGGAACATTGGGACATTGGAGGGAGGTAATGGGATGTGGGATGCACCTGGATGTGGGGGGCACTGGGACATGAGGAGGGTGTGCTGGCAAAGGAAGGGGGCACTGGGGCACCAGGATGGACCCGGATGGGGGGAGCACTGGGACATGGGGTGTATTGGGAAACAGGAAGAGACACTGGGATGTAGGGGCTGTGGGAAATTGGAGGCACTAGGATATGGAGGGGCATTGGGGCTTGGGATGCACATGGATGTGGGGGTGCCCTGGGACATAAAGAGGGCTGTATTGGAAAATGGGGAACATTGGGATATGGGAGTACATTAGGACATGGAGGGGGGTTACCAGGATGGGGGGCGTGGCACTGTGTCTTAGTATGTACCTGGATGTGAGGGACACTGAGACTGGGGCCTTCCCGGTCCTGGACCCCCTCAATCGCTCTGCCCCCCTGTGCCCCCCCAGTTTGTTCCATTTCGTGACTACATGACGGGGGGTCCTGGTGCGGGGCTGAGCATGGCAGGGCTGGCACGAGAAGTCCTCGCTGAGATTCCCGACCAGCTCCTCTCTTACATGAAGGCACGGGGCATAAAACCACACCCCCATCCCTCCCATGTCCCCTGAAACCCTCCCACCCTGACTGTTCACTCCCAACACACCATGTCCCTTCATCCTACCCCAGGACCCTGTATCAGGGATCAAAGGCATACTCTGTCAGGGACCTGGGACTGGAGGTCCCTCTCCTCCTTTCCACAACCTTGGGGTCCCCTCCCCAATCCAGGTTCCCACCACCACACCCATAAACCAGCTTTTGGGTTTCTCGGGGGAATTGGGATGGTGTTGCCTGAGCATTCTTGGCCATGGGGCTGACCCCTTTACCCATCCAGGACCTTCCTGCCCCCCAGAAGAGTAGCAGGGGGTCTTCAGCAGCCTGACCAGAAAGCTGGGGTGCGCAGGAGCCTCCACCAAATGTGGAGTGCCCCCGTAGCATGATGCATGACCCCTCGTCACCTCACTAGCCTCCCTAAATCCATGGTTCTCCTACATTACCTGGGCTGATCCCAGTGGGGTCCCCAGTGTTTTGATGTTCTCACTTGCTGTGTCGCCTGTGTCCATGTGGGTTTGTATTGAGTTGCCTTAAATCGCAATAAATTATTGTGGCTTTAATTACAGCCCCCTCCCCTGGGATGCTCAAGCATCTCCCCTAAAAGGGGCCCTGCCCTGGCTGTATGTGTAACCCTCCAATGTGTGACCCTCCCCAGCTGTGGGACACCTCCCAGGACTGTGATAACTCCCCTGCTCAGCTGTGTGACTCCCCCACTCCAGCTATGACCCCCTCCAGCTCTGTCCCCTCCGCACCTGTGATCCCCTCCAAGCTGTGACAGCCCAGCCCTGAACCCTCCCCAGCTGTGTGATCCCCCACACACTGTGTGAACCCCCTCAAATGTATGAACCCCCCAGCTCTGACAGCCCCAGCAGTGTGATGCTGATATCCCCTGGCTGTGTGTGATGCCCCCACACGCTGTAACCCCCTCAGGCTTTGGCATGCCCCCCAGGTCTAACTCCTCACCACGTGTGTGTGACATGCCCTCAGTGCATGACCCCCAAAATTGCAAATACACAGAAACCGCCTGGGGCAGGGGAGAGTTGGGTTATTTACAGGACTCTGCTCCCCTGCACCCCAAAACTGTTTGAAGAGGGCCTTGGGAAGTCAGGGGGGCTCACAGAGACCCCATACTCCAATTCAGGGGGTCATAAAGCTTCTGAAACCCAACTGGGAGATCGCAGAGACCCCATATCCCACTGGGGGGGTTCACAAAGTATCCACATCTCAGTTATAGGGGTCACAAAGTCCTCACACTCTACTTTAGGGTAACAAAGCACACCCCAACTGTGTCTGTGGGGTCTCATAAAGCCCTCCATCCTGAAGGGGAGGAGGGATCACAAAGTGCCTACACTCCAGCTTGGGAGAGGTTATAAAACCCCTGCACCCAAATTGAGGGAGTCAGAGACATCCCAGCTGGGTGAGGTTGCAAAGTGCCTATCCCCCAGCTTGGGGGTCACAAAGCCCCTCCACTCCAATGGGGAGATGAAAAGGCTTCCTTCCCCTGGCTGGGAGGTGGGGGTTGTTTTAGGCCCCTATGTCCCCCCAAAAGAAGTGGCTTTCCAATGTAAGGAAGGGGATTGTACCAGTGCTGAGACCATACCGGTCGGCAGGTACTGGGGGAGAAACCCCATGTTGGGGTAGCTGCTCTCACTCCCCCCTTCCTGCACCCCTTCAGGCTGTGGGGGCCCTCCAGATCCCCAAACTGCTTTGAGATTCCATTCTTTATTGCTGCATTTCCCTCGGCCAAGGTCAGCCCCAAGGGAAACCAGCACAGATCCCAGGGGGCACAGACCCTAACTGGCACACCAAAAGACGGGGAGCCTCCCTCAGACCAGGCAGTGCGAGAGGCCTCCTATTGTTGTGGAGAGCAACAGGAGGGGAGAAAGTCCCTGAAACCCCCCATAGCAGGGCTGACACGACGGGTGTCATCTTTCACCCAGCGGATGTTAGGGGTTGCTCATGGAAATAAACCACTCCAAATAAAGGGGAAGGAGGGGCAGATGAAGGCCTGCATGTATGTCTCCCTGCAGAAGAGCAGGGAGAAGATCCTTAACTGTTTGGGGGAGCTCACCTTGTTTTGTGAGGAGGCCTTGTCAGTTTGCAGGGGTGCCTGACTGTTTGGGAAGGTCGTTGCCTGTCTGGGCGAACCCACTATAAGGGGGGAGGGCCCAGCAAGGCATCTCCAGAGGCTGCTGCTCCAGGAAATCCTGAGGAGAGACATGATTATCATACATCCAGGTTCCTCCACATTATCCATTGGGCCTTCCCCAAATACTAACCTCTTTAGAATCAACGTGGAAAAAAAACTTGGGTTAGGATTAGGATTGGGGATTATGGTTAGGGATTAGGTTTAGTGTGAGGGTTAATTCTCCATTCAGATTTCTGTCTAAAGCTTACTCAGAAATGTTCCACTGGGGGTTGTCCGTACCACAACAGCCTCGGATCGAAGGTGGGATGTGTGCTGGAGTAAACTCCGCAGCAAAAGCCTTCCTCCTAAAAGACGGCAGAATCTTAAAAACTCTCCTTAAGGCCATCTCTGCTGATGAATTGCTGAAAATCGAAACGTGTGCTTCATCTCAGCCGAGTACATAAAATACGACAAACTCGTGCCACAAGGCTCAGCCCCGGGCCGGCCGCCCCCGTGCCGCCCTCAGGCCTTGCCCGACGCCTTCGCGCGCCGCCTCCGCGGCCGTGCCGCGCCTGCTGCCGGCGCTGCGCCTGCCTACGGCCCTGGGACCACTGCGCTCTGCTGTGCCTGCAGGCCGCTCCTGCCGACAGGCGAAAGGGACTCTGCATGTCCGGCCGCCCTTGGCCGCCTGACCCTGCTCTTGGCGCCTCGCCAAATCCGCCCCGCGCCCCGGGCCCGGCGGCACCTCCCCGCCGGCCGCCCCTCTCCTCCTTGCTCTGTTTGGATTGATCCGAAGCTGCCGGAGCTCCAGGAGCCTTTGGACACCGCTCCCAGGGATGCACAGGCTGCCCTTGTTGGGCTGTCTGTACAGGGCCAGGGGCTACACTCCATGATTCTGCTGGCTCCCTCCCAGCTTAGACCCTTCCGCAATTCTCACCCTTTGGCTCAGCCTTTGTGTCCCTTCGAGGCACTGGCAGAGCTGTTGGGGACAGGGCAGGAGCAGGGCAGCCCCAGCGTTCCCCTGTGTGTGTGTGACACCCAGCGGTGACAGCCCCAGCGTTGCCCTATGTGTGACACCCCAGCAGTGACAGCCCCAGCGTTGCCCTGTGTGTGACACCCCAGCAGTGACAGCCCCAGCGTTCCTTTGTGTGACACCCCAGCGGTGACAGCCCCAGCGTTGCCCTATGTGTGACACCCCAGCAGTGACAGCCCCAGCGTTGCCCTGTGTGTGACACCCCAGCAGTGACAGCCCCAGCGTTCCTGTGTGTGACACCCCAGCGGTGACAGCCCCAGCGTTGCCCTGTGTGTGACACCCCAGCAGTGACAGCCCCAGCGTTGCCCTGTGTGTGACACCCCAGCAGTGACAGCCCCAGCGTTCCTGTGTGTGACACCCCAGCGGTGACAGCCCCAGCGTTGCCCTATGTGTGACACCCCAGCGGTGACAGCCCCAGCGTTGCCCTGTGTGTGACACCCCAGCAGTGACAGCCCCAGCGTTCCTGTGTGTGACACCCCAGCGGTGACAGCCCTAGCTTTGCCCTATGTGTGACACCCCAGCAGTGACAGCCCCAGCGTTGCCCTGTGTGTGACACGCCAGCAATGACAGCTCCAGGATTCCCCTGTCTGTGACACTCCAGCGGTGACAGCCCCAGCATTGCCCTGTGTGTGACACTCCAGCGGTGACAGCCCCAGCGTTCCCTCCCTGGAGACGCTTCAAGGAACGCGCCCACAGCCACGGCCAGTCAATGGAACTGACCGGCCAATGAACACCCTGGCCTGGGCTCAGGGAAGGTCCCCCTGGCCACCTCCACAGTGCCACCGGCAAGTGTCAGATACAGTTACATAGCTCTGCCCAATGCTGACAGGGAAGGTTCATTAAAAAGAAAAAAACACCAAAAAAAGCCAACTCCACCCTGCAGAGCTGCTCCCTCCTTCCCTAATTTCACCTGCACACACACAGGACCTGAGACTAAAAGCAATGAGCACTCCTCAGGCATATATGCAGCAAAAGCAGGTTGAGGACAGCCTTGCAGCAAGACTCTTCTCATCCCAGAGAAAAAGACCCCTTGGCAGGCAGCTCTAGGGCCTTTGGAAAGGGCAAGGGTCAGAGCCTCAGCCTCCTGGGAAAGAAAAGGGCTCTGAATTGCCCACACCTGGCATATAAACCCTGCTCAAAGGCTGCTTCACACACAGGATTTTTCTGGAGGACTGCAGAAAGCTGAGACTCAGCTCTGGCTTTTCTGTGTTCCATGTCCTAAAGCTTGCCTGGGAGAAGAAATTTAGGGTCAGCTCTGCTGGGACAATCTCTTCTGGCCAAGGGCAGAGTTCCAGGAAAGTCTTTCCATGCTGAGGCTTTGCTGCAGTCAAGGAAAGCTCCTGGCTCAGGACCACCTTTCCTGCTCAGCCAGACCCTTTGAGTGCCCCAGCATCAGGAACTTGCCAGGTCTGGGTGGTACCGGTGCCAGACTTGGGCTCTGGAGCCTGACACCAGCAAATTATCAGATCTGGGCACTGGTGGTGCCAGCAAACACCAGATTCCAGGCCGATCTGCACCTCCTTTCCTTTTTCCTTTCCTTTCCTTTCCTTCCTTTCCTTTCCTTTCCTTTCCTTTCCTTTCCTTTCCTTTCCTTTCCTTTCCTTTCCTTTCTTTCCTTTCCTTTCCTTTCCTTTCCTTTCCTTTCCTTTCCTTTCCTTTCCTTTCCTTTCCTTTTCCTTTCCTTTCCTTTCCTTTCCTTTCCTTTCCTTTCCTTTCCTTTCCTTTCCTTTCCTTTCCTTTCCTTTCCTTTCCTTTCCTTTCCTTTCCTTTCCTTTCCTTTCCTTTCCTTTCCTTTCC